>NC_142514.1:89232857-90584285 GCF_057876585.1 Rhinolophus sinicus
GGCTATCCATTTTGACTCATTAATCTCTTTTTATACTAATTGTTTAAATCATAATCCAATCTAATATCTAATATCTTATAGGAAAAGTCCATAAACATCTCAAATTATAAGGAAAACATGTTAAAAAACATTTCTAACTGGCATTTCTAGACCTCAGTGGTCTTAAGAGGTGATTTCTGTCTCAGCAACAGGCATTTAAAACCCAACTGATATATTAGACTAGTCAGGGGGATGAATTCTTAAAGTATGTAAATGTCTAACCACTATGCTGAAATTAATATAAAATAATATTGAATTTCAAAATAAATAAATAAGTGTAAAAAATAATTTTAAAAATTGGCTAAGATATTTATTGTTACAATAGCCAAAACAGTTAAACCACTATTATAAAAGAATAAAAACAAAGGTAGCCTTTCTTTTTCAGGAGACTTGATAGCATCTGGTGGAGGGCCAAGTGCATGCAAACGGTCAATGCCCTTTCACATATACTCCCATATTATTTTATTTTAAAATAAAAGTATCCTTTTATGCTTTTACCCAGACTTATTGACCTTAAACTTAGTGCTCAATTCTTTATGTGTTATCCACTTGGAAATGAATCTGTCATTTCCATTTAGGGGCTGTAGGCCTATACAGATTGCTGGTAGACCCATGGCATTCTGCCCCCAGAACCTGTCAAGGGCAGCAGTTTGAGGCATCAAAGTTTATAGATGCAAGGACTGAGGGAAGGTTGCAGCATACTTGTCATGTAATTCTTCTAGAAAGATAAAATGACTTTAGGAGGAAGGAATTATTGATACATGCTACAACAGGGGTGAATCTCAAAATAATTCACCCGAGTGAAAGAAGCCAGACCCCCCAAAAAAGTACATACTGTATGATCCTATTTACATAAAATTCTATAAAATGCAAACTAATTTACAATGACAAAAAATTCATGTTAATGGTTCACTGGCGGGGATGGGGAGATCAGAGAGAGGCTCAGGGAGGAGGAATTACAAAGAGGCACAAGAAACTTTTGGGGTGATAGATATGTTTATTATTTTGATTGTGAAGTTGTGTACTGTAAATGTGTGCAGTTTATTGGGTGTTAGTACACATGTAAGTGTGTGTATTTACAGTTGAATGAAATCAGGCAAATGGTAGGCAAAAAGCAGAGAACAGATTGAGCAAGGTACAAGAAAATATTGGAGAGCAGACAAGACAAGGAATCTCCAAAATTCCATCAAAGCTATAATACAGCCCATAATGGGGATCAAGCTGGTTGGGCTGAGCTGCATTTTGTAAACCTTAATATGTATTTATAAATCCCCTGGGGATCTTATTAATATGCAGATTTTCATTTGGTAGGTCTGAGCTGGGGCCTGAGATTCAGCATTTCTGACAAACTCCCAGGTGGTGCTGATGGTGCTGGTCTTTCAACTGGTCTTTGAGTAGCAAGGGGTTAGAGACATTTTTCTCAACTTTGCTTGCTTATCAGATTGACTGGAAAGCTTAAAATTCATTAATTTCTAAAACATCTCTGATGCCTGGCTCTCACCCTCACCCTACCCCCCATCCCCCAGAGATTCTGATTTAGTTGATCTAGAGTTCAGCCCAGGAATGGGGAACTTTAAAATCTACCAGATGATTCTAATGGGTAGCAAAGGTTGATACTTCTGTTCCAGAGAGTCATAAAAGCCTTATCAGGGAATGAGGAGGAAAGAACCCTGAAAAAGTGATAGGGATGCAGGTATGACTTGGGCCAGAGAAATGTAATGAGCCATGTCCCCAGTTAGAAACAAAACTGACCCTGGTTCAAACATGCAAGTGTACCTGAGTGCAATTTATACCTATGGCCCTGCCTGTGCTAAAGATGCTTTGGCTGCTTTCATACCTGCCCTGGGAATAAGTTCCAAACTGATTACTAAGTAGGGAGATGGGGAGCGTGGCCTTCCTAAGATTATAGTCGCAGGAAATAAGAGTCTTTGCAATGAAGGAAGCTGACTAGAGGGACTAGTTGGGCACAAACTTCCAAAAATATCCACAAGAATTGTTCATTGAATAGTCACAGGGATGTAAAGTACAGCATTGGGAATATAGTCAATAATATTGTAATAACTACATATGGTGTCAGATGGGTACTAGATTAATTGAAAGAGATCACTTCATAAATTATATAAATGTCTAACCACTATGCTGTACACCTGAGATTATATCAAGTAATATTGAACATCAACTGTCATTGAAAAATAAAAATTTAAAAATTCTTTTAAAAAAAAGAATTGTTCATTAAAATGAGGCAACCCCTAGCCTCCCTCTTCCTGTCAGTGATAGGCCACAAACCAGGCATGACAGATGATGCTGCAGTCTTCTAATATGCCCCAGACTTGTTTTAAAAAATCATTTGCAATTTGGCAGATTTTCTGTTAACATTAATAGGTTGAAAATTGTTTTTTGATCTGTGTTACAGATTTGTATCTGCATCACAGAATTCTGATTCTGAAACTACCGGTGCATCAGAATCCTAAAATCTTTAATAAGACATGTCGATTTAATTGTGCTGCTTAGAACTTAAAGAGACAGTTTGTCAGCATTTTGCTGACAAATGTCATCATTTACAGACTGATCTCGTTACTGGTTATGTTCACCATTGCTAAAGTCACATATTGGGAAATGAGTTATCTTTAGTGAGACAAAACACTTTTTTTTTTTCATTTAGTTGATTTAATTACAGTTTAGCACCAAAACAAACTTCAAATATACAAATCCAGTCTGGTTTGACAGTGGCCACTGTGTTTAAATTCTGGTGCAGAGGATGCTGTGTATCTGGATGATGACAAAGAAAAAGAAGAGTATGTCCTGAATGACATCGGAGTGATTTTTTACGGAGACTCCAATAACATCAGGAGTAGAAGCTGGAGCTATGGTCAGGTGAGCCATTTAAAATGTGTCATTGTCGAGGATATTTTTGCTTAATAGTTTTTGTCACATGTATCACTGCAAGGTGCCATATGTCAATATTAGACAAGCACAATTTTATGCTTTTCAGGATCTGAGACTCCAAGACAGGCAGCCCAAAAGTAGAGACTTAGAAAGGTAACTGCATAATTTATGAGCTGAAATCACATATCTTCCGTTATTACAATGTTACAGAGATCACAGAGTCTATGGATAACATGGCACTGTGGCAAGAAATGCTTGGCATCTTAGTACAGTGAAATCTCATTAGCTCAGACAGTGCTCTGCAACCTGAAATGGACTGAGTTTTTCTTTCCTTATAAGGAAAGGCATTTCAATAATGGTGCAAAGGATACTGCAAGGTGTGTACCCAACTCAAAGAAATAATTTTTCTTAAGTGTTAGTATAAGATACTGCTATGTAATTAAAAAAGTCTTGCCATTTCAGCAAAGGAGGGCCCACTGGGCTTTTACCAAGAGATGTTTTATCTGCTGCAACCTCAAGTTACTGTCTGGATATAAAGTAGCAAATGATATTTTATGTAAGATATTCAATAATTTGAACTATTAGGTTGGTGCAAAAGTAATTGTGGTTTTTGGAATTATTTTTAACCTTTTAAACCGCAATTTCTTTTGCACCGACCTAATATTTCAGTTTGTTATCTTTAACAATAGAACAAATGGATGATATTTTACCATATTTCCGTAAATGAATGCATGTCCTATGATTCAGAAACAACTTTTCATTGGCAGCATGAGAGAAGGTGACCGTGTCCGTTGTCAGAGAGTTTTGGCTGAGAGGATTGAAATTATGCACCATTGTTCTGGTACACACCAGGGAGAGTTCACATAACCTGCCTTACCAGGTCGCATGATACTTTCTTGGCTTCTTGATGCCTTGTTTTGCCTTCCACAGAGGCTCTCCTTGCACCTGTCACCCCTGCTCCAGCCTGACCAATGGGACCTGTGTCATCTCTAGCTCTTATCTTGTCCACCTGGCTTTGTGTCCTGCTCCTGAACCCTGACTCCTGAGAATCACGTGCCTGGTGCTCAGTCTTGCCCACCTGCATTTATGACATTCTGTCAAGCTAATGACCTATGTCCTCTTCCCCTGTTTTGGATCCCTGCGTGGCTCCCTGATTATAAGCCCACCCCTTTCTGAGTGACATACAACCCTTGACCATTGCCTATTATCTGGTGCCCTTGTTTTGGGTCCCTGATTCCTAACCATTAGGTGTGATTCTCTTTATGTTCTTAATGTGACAATATATAAACAGCTAAGGAAAAAGTCATCAAGGTAGGTAGCAAGGAGGACTGGGAAATGGTCCCAAGCATGATCAAGGGGACTCCTCAACCACAACGCCTTTGGTAGACACCCTTGAGCACAGCCACTGTCTGTCTCTACTCTCATTTGGAGTCCATTAATTTGGAGCCTTCAGCATATAGCACCAGCTAAGCCAATAGTTTGCAGTGATGCAGAGAAGCAACTAGTTCTATGACTATTTCTTTCAACTCTCCAGTTCGCTGCTGTAATGTCCGAGACGCAGCTGAGAGATGCTGCTTAATAAGAACCAGGGTAATGAGTCCTTTACAGACGAGAAGAGCTAGTGCAATGACCCATTACTGCATCCATCACAGCAGTTTACGGTACACACAGAGTTGGTATTCTAACTGGCTTTAATAAAGAATTACATGGTAACTAGGCATTAAGATTGTGGTTTCTGTCACAAGTACTTATGGGGATAATTGCAAGATTTCTGTATTCAGGAAAATCTCCAGTACAGCGAGTTACAGTATAAGTGAAATCTTCCCATTTTGCCATTTTATTACTATTTTGTGTTTATTCCTTTTTTGGAAAATGCTGATGTTGCAAATGGCTAGCAGATCTATCTAAGGAAATTGAACTGACTTTTAGGCTGTTCCCTTCATAATATAATCTAATTTCTCCTGCCCTCTCTTTGACTCTGGAGTCCACCTTGTCTCAGAAGGGGGGAAAACCTTATACAGACATCTACTTCTGGTGCGAGTCATATAAGCCTGATGTACCTTCCTGTGATATACCTGAGAGCCATTTATTTTCCAGACGTACAAGGACTTTTGTTACTAGCGAGGTCTCAAGACTTTGGCCTGACTTTCATAAAGCATTAATTTCTTTGCCTTAGGCACTGGAATTGCTGTGTTGGAGAGATCCTCTAAATTAACTTGTACAATTTTCTGAAGAACTTCCAGTCAGTTCATGATCCTTAAGTATATTGGTTCTCTAGCAGTTCTGTTTATATTTCTAGCTTGCTTTTAAGTTCTTACTTATTTTACTGAGAAATAAAAGAGGATGTTTCCTTCATTCCACTTTAATATTTCATACTAAAGATTATGAGCGTTTATGATATATGAAATACACATGTCTAAACATTAGGTTGTGATTTCATTTTATTTTCCACCAGAGTATCTTGTTTGTGCAGTGGACATTAAGTAGTTTTTCATTTATTCCCCCAAATAGTTTGAGGATGGCATCCTGGACGCCTGCCTGTATATGATGGATAGAGCACAAATGGACCTTTCAGGAAGAGGGAATCCCATCAAAGTCAGCCGTGTTGGCTCTGCAATGGTAAGCAACAACTACAGATTATGAAAATCAAGTACACGTCATTTGCCTCAGTGTACATGCCAGTCCGTTAAGAGCTGTTGAAACTGCGACTTAAACTTAGTTAACTTTTATTTCGAATAGCCTGGAATTCCTCTAACTTGTCATGTGCTACGAAACAAAATTCTTTTCTAGTACTCTATGTTTCTTTGGCTTCAGGTAGATGGCATGATACTGTAGACCAGTTATTCTTAAGAATCTCTTGCCTAGGGACTGAGGAGCGGCCATGAAAATATCAGTGACTATAATCAATCAAACAAACAAGCTTCAAGGAGCAGCAAAAACAAATACGCAAGACACAGCTTTTCTCCATTTTCAAACCCACAGTAAGAGTAAAGAAATAAATGACTCTATCTAACCCTAACTTCTATTACAATACTACCTCCCCATAAGGCTTTATAGTTTATGAAATGGGGTTGATTCTTCACAGTAATTGCATGAGATAAATAGGGTGGGTATTACTCATGCCATTTTACATGTTAGGAAATGGTGTGATGACAGGTTGTAATGACGAGCAGGGGAAAGGAGGAGGAGGGACACACGCTAGAATGGGGCTGATGAATTTATTTATTTAATATCTAATCAATTTATTTAGCAATAAGCAATAGCAAAAGACAAAGGCAATTAATAGAATATGTTAGTGTCAGAAAGTAAAGGTGGTTAAGACTAAACTATATACATTGATAACTATGTCGTGTCAGAGGAGTACACATACATGTAAGTTTAAGAGATCCCAACACATGTTTACTATTGATCAAAAATCACTTGGCTAAATACACAAATAACCTCAGTAAGGAGTATCCCAAAGCAGTAATAAGCTCTATAGGATAGTAACTATTACAGTAGATGTCAAAAGCTCACCAAATGTGGGGAGAACAGCACTGGAAAAGTCATAAATCAAAACCTTGCCAGGTCTGTAGCTGAGAGAAACTCAGGCGTCTCCCACAGCACTGCTTGCTAGTTCCCAAGATGCTGCTGCTGCTGCTGTTGTTGTTAGAAGTCAAGGCGTCTTCTGATGCTATAAGCTGCAAGCTGCATATAAGTTTTCAAGGTGTTAACAATCTGAAGAATATTGCCGCTGTTGTCATTGTTGTTAGAAGTTAGGACATCTTCTGATGCTGTAAGCTGCAAGCTACACACAAGTTTTCTAGATGTTAACAAGTTCTCTAGAAGGCTAATTATGGGGAACAACACTGGAGAGGTCGGAACCAGCCAGACCTCACCAGGTTCGCGGCTGGAAGTCAGGACATCCCCTGGTGTCATAAGCTGCATGTTGCTGGAGGTCTTCAAAATGTTAGAATGATGAAAAATCACCAATGACAAATGACCAAATGATGAAATAATAATTACACTGTCAACTGAGGTCTGACTTGTATATTTCCTCAGATGTACCTTAGAGTCAAGTTTCTTTGTTCCTGCTTCCCCCTCCAGGAATAGCCAGTTCCAGGAGGGTCCAGCACTTACTGATATGAATGCTGCCCATCCGGCCGAAAGGCCAGTTCATCCAGATAAGTAACAAAGCCTGGCAATGTTCCTGCCATGTCATCCTGATATAACTTAGCTACTTCCTCACTTCATCTGTGATATGGGTGAAACAGACAGAAAGCAACATCATCTCGTATCTCCCCTACTTGGAAGGATGAGACCAAAGGGGGAATTCCTCAACCTCTGAGCATAGAAATTTTTTAACCCTAAGCTACCTATCACCTCAAAGTACAGACAGAACAATAGCTTCATCTCACATCTCCCCTGGCAGGGAAAATGAGACCAAAGGGGGAATTTACTCAACCCCTGATCACAGCACAGAAGTCACCTCACATGCAGGAACAGATAAAAGGTAATAGACAAAAGCTCACATCAACCAATCAAGGTAAATTTTCCTCAACATCACCCTACACAGGTTGTCAGTGACAAAGCTTCCCCTAGAACCCAGATCTGCTGTCTCCAAATCTAGACATTTTCTACCTTCCATTCTGCTCGCTGTAGGAAATCTTGAAACATCTTAGATCCTGCAATGGAATAACTTCCTGTGCGAAGAGACAGAATGCCCATGAGTGGGAAGATTAGGGGTCAGGTGTGGGAGGTGAATTAAATGTGATGCCAGGTCCTGTGCAGTCCTGGCCTATACTGACATACATAGCACATAGATCCTGCCCTTGCTGCATACAAGCAGTTCATGAGCAAAATATTCCTGAAGATACATTAAGTTAGGTACTATTTCATTCCGTCAAAGACTGAGCAAAATACAAATCCTTATGTTACCTATTTCCTTAAATTTTCTTTAAAAATTCTCTCTATGGAAGAATTTTGTCTTAGAGTTTGGTTTGAATTAAATAAAAACAATGTTGTCCCATCAATCAACATTAGACTGAGAATGATATGAAATGTAATTTCTAGTTAGCTCTTCAGAAAGATTATTTTTATTTTGTTAATAACTAAGCTACATGTGAATTTATGAAATAGTGGAGCTTAAAAAGAGGGGGTAAAAACTAACATTTAAAGGCAGTTTTGTTTTCTGTTGTTAATTTACATTGCATAATGAAAAAACAATGAATTCTAAACAATTGAGGCATTTCTTTATGATAACAGTTTACAACAACATGTATTAGACGCAGTCGATCACTATTTTTCCTGTTTCACAGACAAGATTCCCCTTTTTCTTCTCCTCTGAAGTCACCGTGACAGGTTTGCAGTGAGAAAGGAAATGCTAGCTAGCGGTGGTTGAGTATAAGTTAATTCCTTCTCATGCATTCTAAAATGGCATGCTCATCAGCCTAAGCTTACTCGCACATTGTGTGTATTTTTCCTAATCTAGAAATCACTGCCTAACACAAGCTAATGCAAGAGGGAAGTCGACATGAAGCAGCTAACCCAATACTTTCTGTAGTCATTTGGCCAAGTGGAAGCTGTTCAATCTTGAATTAAGCACATAATCCTAACGCAAATTGCCTTGAAATTTTATTAATCAAAAAAAGCCTATGAAGTTCTAACTTTGAAAATCTATAACCCAATTACAAGAATTAGAACTATACAGAATCTGTTTAGGGAGTTGTTTGATTTGGTTTGATTGCTGGAGGGGGAGCCCTTGGGTGTTAGGGGACAGAGGCCCCACCCTGGGCGGTTTCAGGACAATATGTCTATTTTTACCACCGCCATTATTTACATACACAAAATACATGCTTGATAGTTTTCAAAACCCTTTCACAACTACTATCTCGTTTAATCCTTAAAAGAGCTCTGTGAATGTTTCCAGAATCCATTCAGTTATAATAATTTTAGAAACTAAAATATTGAGCTTGCAAAAATCAATAAAAAAAGATGACACTTAAAAAAATAAAATCGACTGTTTTCTGATCATTCAGGCAGTTCCTCTCCTGTTCACAAATTGCAGAAGTCTACCATGAAATTGCTGAGTGAAGCTAAGCAGAGATTGATAGGAAAGAAAACAAAACAAAACAAAAAAACTCTCAACTTCTCAATTAAAGGTTTGCCTTGAGATATTAGAAGATGTATTTAGAAAGCCCAGAAAATGTTGCAAAGTTGCAAGTCTAGCCAGAAGCCTGATTCCGAGGCAGATGGGCCGGTGTGTGCTCTCAGGGGGCTGGCCCCGTCTACTGGAAGAACAGAAGCCATTACAGGTTGTTTGGGGAGCTCTCAAACATCTCCCCAGCCTGATCACTGAGGCTGGGAAGTCCTTTCACGGGATACGCGTACTGAAACAAATACATTGTGACACATACATTTTCTGATTTCAATTCATGCCGGGATGAAAGTGATGGGAGGTAGAAATCTCCTGGGATCAATTGTTGCCAGGAAGGAGTAGGGATGAGCATCCTGGCCCTGGCTGGGCACCTGGGGAGGGTAGAGTGGGGACAAGAGGCAGGAGCCAATTTGAAGCCCCAGAGACAAATAGGCTTACAGTGATCACAGCAAAGTCTAGCCCTGAAGGTTGGCAAGGAATTTGCAGGGAGTAGTTGGGTGCACGATACTAAATGAGCACAGAGAGTAACTCAAGTTGTACAAACTGTCTAATGATAATAACAACAATATAAATATGGACTTAAGTGCATAATCCCCAGATAAAAATCGCCATTGTCCAGTGTCTATGACCTTGGGTGATTTCTTATTGTGAGGCTGTCCTGTGCACAGGAAGATGTGTAGCAGCATCCCTGGCTTTCACCCAAGAGATGCCAGCAGCATCTTCCCCCCACCAGCAGCGACAATCAAGAATGTCTTCAGTTATTACCAAATGTCCCCCAAGGATAAAAATCGCCCCCAATGAGGACCACAGCAGTAAACCCTTCTGTGGGTCAGTTTCCCTGCCTATGCAATAGGCATAACCCTCTCTTCTTACCTGCTTGAAGGATCTGTCTTCTTTCCTCATTCAAAACCTGCTGGTTTTCATTCCTCAACCGAAGAGAAAGGGGAGGCAACATGGTATGGGAAGGGCCTGGCCCTTCTCAGATCAGACCTCTGGGTTCTGACTCCACCATAACTTACTATGTGACCCAGGGCAAGTCACTCAGCTTCCCCAGGCCTCACTTCATCTTCAAAATGAAATTTTGTCCCTGTACTCAAACTGCATTTGTTATTCCCAGTAGCAGTAAGAATATTCTTTTATTTTTCAAAATGATGCTCTTCTTTCTTCTATTTTTCCTTTTATAAATTCAGTATCTTATTAGTTCTTATTTTACGCTGCTATTACTTCACTTTGATGTGAAAATGGAAAAAGTTTTTGACAATCTGAACAGCCTTGGGCTATTGTATTCTCCCACCAGAACCTCTAAAAATCCTGTAATTTCATTGTCTGGGGATTGGGCCTGAGATGTTATCACCTTATGTAAGCTACCTTTTATTTAGGCTACTAAATACTGAGTGGTACATTTTACCAAAACTACACAGATTGATGTAAGAGAGGAAATTTTTAAAAAGAGAAAATTATAAAAATGAAGAAACTTATCCAAAGTTATACTGTCTCTCCTTCAAATTACATTGCTTGATTCCTGTTTTCTTTCTACCTCATATCTGGTGTGACGTACCCACCAGGACAATTGCCAGGAAATGTGCCAGGAAAATTTTAGAAAGATGTTTTGTGCCATCTGAAAAGTTATTTTGCTCACAGGGCATTAATAAAGCATTTCATCGTTGGCTCTGGATAACTGTGAAGAAACTAGACATGGGCTCTGAGCCTTAGTCAGACTATCAAAACAGTTGTGTGATATCATGTTGTGACAAGTGCAGCACGGTCTTGGGGCAAGGGGGAGACAGTGACAATTGCCTGGCATTCCTGCTGAGTGGTTACCTGTCTATGTCTGTTTCTACCCCCATGATTGATTGAATCTGGCAGCAACTGTGGGCAGAGAAGCTCTCTAGGAAGGTGCAGTGCTGCTCAATGGCCACTGTTGTTTATTATAAGTTTATCTGCGTACTAAGCAGATGCCACTTGCTTATTCACTGTGAAACCCCTAACCTCACCTCCGTGCAAGTTTGCTCCTTTGGGTTGAGACTTTATCAATAGAAGATCTATGTTGAAATGCGCGGAGAACCAGTGCATGCGATCTGGACGCCTACCCAGGGGTCTTCTAGGTGAAGAAGCAAAGGCCCTTGGAAATGATGTCACTCAAGGTCACACAGCAAATAAGTATCTGAGCTGGAACTAGATATTGTCCTTACTCTCAGATCATATTACCTTAGAGGGCCATTACCAACACATTAGTATCAACAACACAATTACTATATCAAATCAAGTAGCTGCTTCCTAGAAAAAAAGGACCAAGGGAATGGGGTCCAGAAACAGGTGAATTTTGAAATAAGGAAATACATGAAGAAAGATGTAAATCAGAGAATTGTAAATGGCCAGAGGCATTGGGCCCCTGGGTAAAGAGTTCCCAAAGAGTATTAGGTAGCAAATATTGTTTGATGGTGGTATTGGTGGGTGTGGTGGTGGTGATGATGGTAAAGGTGATGATGATAATAGTGATGATGGTGGTGGTGGTGGTGGTGGTGGTGGTGGTGATAGTGGTACTGGTTGCTGTAATGATGCTTATGGTGGTAAAACACTCAATATTAACTCATTCATTCAACAAATATTTATTGAGAAACTATTAGTTTAGGTACTGGGGTACAACTCAAAACAAAACATAGTTTATGCCTTCACAGAGCTTAGAATCTAATAGACAAGACAGACTGGTAAGTAGAAATTTTCAACACAGTATGGACAATTCTCTGATGAAATAAACATATGGGAAAGCAAATCTCTCAAGCTGTGCTCAGAGTTCTCCCAGGACTGAACACTGGCCTAGCAAGTGTTGGGATATTGGTAGAAGAATGACTGATGAGGGCCCATAGCAATAATAAACCATGTTATTATTCATGGAAACCCTTTCTCTATGGTGGAAATTATACCTAAATAGCCAGTCACCAAAAGCACTGCAAGAAAATGTAGACCAGGGTAATCTGCTCCTCCAGGGGCTTATTAGATTCAATTACAATAATTTTTAAAAAGATAACATTTTGGAAGGAGGGAGGGGGAATGTCAATATGCTTATATATTTTTAAAATTCCAGTCTTTATACTGTTTCCACTTTGGACTTTCCTGCTTCCCTTGAGGTCTACACTTTTATTTTTAACCCGGTCTTTTTCTAATATCGAACCACAATGCCATCATTAATCCCCATTAATACCCTGTTCTGACTGTGCCGTTTGGGCACTAACTTAAGATTGAACTTTTTTTTAACCAATCAATATTCAGTGTACTCTTTAATGTTATTAAAAAAAAAAGTCTTGAACTCCAGCTAGTAAGTCAAACCGACCAGAACGGGAGGTAGGTCTGGAGTTTCCTAAGGCCGAACACAAGATGAACGACCAGAGCCCTCTGAGATAAAATGGTCTTCAGGGCTACTGACCCCTAAGCATATGCGATTTCATAGGTAAACTGAAAATAAAGTTATTTCTCACTTTGTCCATCTTTTCTCCCCTTCTCATTGTCCCAGGATTTTAAAAGTTATTTTTTTCTTTCCATGTATGAAAAGACAGTAATGACATCACTTCTTTGATATCTTGCCAGGCAATTCCACAGCCGACTTAGTACAAAACCATGTTTTTATTTTCCTCCCGTTATTTACTTGGGTGTCTTATGGGGAGCCCCTCACATCTAGCAAACTTCTCTATGCAACAAACTATTATGACTACTTAGATTACATTTAAAAATTCACCTGGGTTAAAAATTCCACCCCCTCAGTCATTCCAAATGAACGTTAGAGTCAGAAGGAAATACACATAGTCTCTTCTCTCATCACACGGACAACAACAGCACAGCTCCTTGACAGGTTAAATTTTAAAAAATGAAATAAAAATTTCAGAAGCACTATCTAGCTGCTTCTTTGGTTTATAAGCAGCTAACATGCCCTTTCTTGGACTGAACTGTCATGGAGAAATCTGACAACCCAGCTGTTCAGAGGCCATTGTTCCCAATCGTTTCACCACTGAGAAGCTTTTCCAAATTTCCCCATATGGATCTTATTGTTGAAAAAAACTGAACCTATCAGAAAAGCATGATTATGTAGTAATAACTTGTTTCCCCATTCTGTGTCAAAGATTTATGTAATTGCCAGTCAGAGCTTCTGTTGGTGGTGGCAGTGGTGAGCATGACTCCCAGATAATCGGTGACAGCATGCCGAATGTGACCCACTGCCACCTTTGTCAAAGTGAAGGTACAACGTCCATTTGGTGTTTTGGAAGCGTGGCAATGACTCACACACCTGCATTCCAAACTCTGCCGGGGACTAGGAGCTAAGCTTTCCAAGCTGGTGACCACTGCCAGATGTAGACTCCAAGACGGATTTGAGTCTCCATCCAGAGTTTCTGGGTCTCCAGCCCTATCAGTTTTCTTAATTTAAATTGCTTTTTTGTTTTTCCTCTCCATGATTCATGCCCACAGAAAAAGCTAGAAGCCTCTGATGTTCTTTATAACCTTTCCAATGGTCACAAATCTCAATCAGTAGGGGCTGCTCATGATGGCAATTTTAGAGAATCTATTGGTTAAGATTAATGAAAAATGTTACTGTAGTCCAACAGGAAAATACTAAAATCCCAATTCTAAGAAGATTTTTTTAAACCCTTCATGTTGGAGTTTCAAGCTATCCTGAAGCATGCAAGGTATTTCTACAGTTCAGGAAGGAGCAAGGAAATCCAATGACAAATGGGAGGTACAGAGTCAGGACAATCGCTAGTACCTTTCAAACTAAAAGTGACACCATAAAGTCACCTTACAATACGGAGTTTCCTTTCTGTTTCTTGAAGAATTTTAAACAATTAGCAAATATATTGGAAACCAGTGGGAAAATAGAATTTACCTAACAGATATTGTATTCACAGCCACTTTTGAAAAATTATATCCTTTCCATAAATAATCAATGTGCAGATGGAAAGACTGAGGTAACAGGAAGCTAAATGACTTATCCAAGCTCACTGGTGGAACTGGAAATTGATCTGTTTGCCTAACCCCACTGTTCCACATGCAATGTCTTATTTCCCTAGATTTATCTTCTATCCTCTCTTCACATCACATGAGCTCCCTGGATACAAACATAGTGTTTTTTACAAGCCCTGTTGGATTCAATCCTTCTCTTTTAGATGGGGAGGGAGAGGGAGGAGGGGACAACAAACTGTTCAGACCTCATTTTTCCCTCTTATGGTAAAAGCCAGCAATGTAATAAAGTTTCTATTTGTGGGCAAACAGCTTGGTTTCTCAATTATTAAGTTTACATTTCTTATGCCTGTTCTCCCCATATTTTTGGAGAAAAACAGACATTTATTACAAGCCATCTCTCGAATGTGATAATCATAGTCAATCTAAATGTCTCCTTTCCCTGATTTGCTTCCTGGAATGAGGTTTCAATGCTGCATCTATTTTGAAATCACACAGGCTATTTCTGAAACATAGGGATGCTTTTCAGCACTCCCTCAAGGCTGTGCAGTCGGGCTGCTCTGGTCTCCTGAGCAGACATCCCCAGGACAGACAGACAGAAATGCAGCAAAGCCAGCATAACTGTCTAGGGTATGCCCTCACAGCTTTATGCACTTTGTGTCCCCTTCTCACCCTCTTTCCTTCCCCTCTCTCCTCCCTTGACATCCTTCTCCTTTCCTCTTCTGAATCTGCTTTTTTCCCCTTCCCATCCATTCATTCCTTTCATTCACATTTTTGTGAAGGCCTGTTCTACACCAGCCTTACACCATGCAGCAATGGTATAGCAATGAAAAAAGCAGACAATATTTAAAAAGCTTAAAATCTCAGTCTCTCTCTCTCTCTCTCTCTCTCTCTCTCTCTCTCTCTCTCTCTCTCTCTCGGTCCACCTTTGGTTATTGCTCTCCGGATTGTCAATTAGTAAAATACGTTTTGGCCAAATAAGAATCCTCAGTTACTAAGGGAGATAAGGTTAATAATCTCTAGCTGTAATGGTTTTCATGAAAAATGAATCTAATTACCTACCCCTGCCGGAACTTGTGTCAAGTATATATACCAAAGGGCATTGGCATAACAGTAGTTATATGCTTCACAATATAGATTAGGGTTAATTCATGTTACTTTTTTTTTTTAATTGAAGTAAAATGTACATTTAGGTCTATGCTCCATCTTGAGTTGTCATTCTGTGTGGTGTAGGGTAGGGGTCAAAGTTTTTTTTTTCTCCAATTGAAAAAAACTGTTGGAAGCTATTTAATTTGTTGAAAAGACTGTCATTTGTTGAAAAGACTGTCATGCCCCCCGCATCCTCATTGAAATGCTCTGGTGACTTTGTTGAAAATCAAATGACTATAAAAGTGTAGATCTATTTCTGGACTCTGTTCCATTTGTCTATTTAGCTATCCTTGTATACCATTCTGTCTCAATTACTAGTGTTATCATAAGTCTTCAAATCATGCAGTCTACCAACTTTGTTCTTCTTTTTCAGCCTCACTCTGGTTATTCTAGATCCTTTGCATTTCTATATAAAGTTTAGAAATAACTTCTTACTGTCAACAGAATATCTGTTGACATTCTGATTAGCCCATTTATCTTGATCTAGTAAAGGAATATTAAAAGGGGGGCCTAAACCCACCTTCCACTGATACCATATCAGTTCATTCAGGGGAATTATTTGGTGGCCACTCTGTGCTAGCGCTGACAATACCAAGGCAAAACAGCATGGTGCCTTCCTTCCTTTGGGGAATGTACATCTGATAATGGGAGTAATCAATCAATTAATAACAGAGGCAATGTAATAATTAGGAGGATAGTACTAAGCAAAGAATACTATGTGAGCAAAGACATCCGTATCAAAATGATAGGTGAGTATTTCCAGAATGAAACCATCTGAGTTTTAAAAAATCAGTAGACATGCGCCAGGTAAATAAAGAGTTTGAGTATGGAAGAGCATTCCAGAAGGACAGAATAGTATTTCCAGTAGCACCAAGGTAGGAAACAGCTTTTCATTAAACCCACGACTATGAAAAACCAAGGACATTGTAGACGGCTGTCTTTCTCTTTGGATTAAGACCCTAGCAGTCATAAGTGTTGTGAAAGTGCAAAAAGAATCAATGAGGATCCAGGCAATGGAGGACATAGAGCGCTTGCTGCCCTAATTCTTTCTCTTGCGTGTGTTTGTTGGGAGGCCTGCCTATGAAATCCCCTGTCTCGGAGCACTTCATCTTCAGCTCCTCTCCCTTCCTAGTCTCATCACATAACTTAAAAAATGTCAGAGCAGACACAAGAACAAGACAGTGAGTTTACTTTCCCAGACCAGTGAGTTTTCAAATTTTACTTTTTGGAACTGATATTTTTCTAATAAATATCAGTCAAACCCAGATACATAAAAGAGAAAAGCAGAGTTGTTGTTATTGAAGAAAGATGGTGCCTGAAGCCCCCACCATTCCCACCACTCAGTCATCTCCTCCCCCACCCCCCAAAAAGGTAGTCACTGAGGCTCTTTCTTTTGCAGAACTCTAGAGTGTCAAGGGCACAATTTGACATCTACTATATGACTTCCACCTACTATTAAGATGGCTCACCACCAGATTATAGCTGGGGCCTTGTGGTTCACAAAATCTGGAAAGGGTCTGAGTCAAGGAATAATTCTTCTCCTTTAAATTTAACTCTCCACATTTGAAGCTAGTTCATGTCACCCAAAATTTATATCCAATAGTCTTCAAGAAACTATTACAGACAGGATTAGGTATAAAACTGTATTCGACGAGTTACAGAAATCCTAACCTGTATGACAACATAACTCTTAACAATGAAATTTAACAGAATATAATAGGCTTATAACAGAGTGAGGTCATTTCCTTATAGCCATATAAAATGTGTACACAGGATAAGAAAAATACCTTTACCTTTAAAAGGAAGCAAAAAAAAAAAAAGTAATTGTGCAAAATGTAAAGCTTTGTGCTATAGGAAATTAGAGAATCAAGAAATGTCACATTTCTTTTTCTTTTTTACAGTATCAAGTTAAAATCTGCTCAATTCCCCATGACCAAAATTGGAGCGAAGCTCAGTTTTAGTCGTGCTTTAAGGCCCTCCCTGTCCTAGAATTGTACAGGAACCCAGGGCTTATTCCCACCCTAGGGTGAGGTCTACTCAGTGTTACTCCGGCGCCAGGCCCTCAGGTCAGAGGAGCCTCTCTGCCGGCAGGCAGCTCCATTTCAGAACGAAGCATATGCCAGTCCTCCTACAGCCATCCATTTAAAGGGTCCCTGACCCCAAAAGCACTGTATTACATACTGCATTTCCCACAATTCCTCATTCCCTATTGGTCACCTCCTGAAAGCTCGGCCTCCCTATCCAGCCCTCAAAGAGCAGTGCCTCTGCCCCTGCCCATAGTTGAACAAACCCAGTTAAATCACTCCCCATGGACCTCGAATTCAGAGAGGCAGCCCACCCTACAGTTCACAAAATAAATTTTAACTATTCTCTCCCCTAGGATAAATATTTGGGGAAATTCTAAACATTTTTAAAAGTGTAAAAAAGAAAATAATAATTATATATATTCTTACTGCAAGAATTAAACAGTATCTTGGCATATCTGCTTCCAGTTTTTTGTTTTTGTTTTTGTTTTTTAATGAAAGATCTTTTTTATTTTTTGGTTTTAAAAAAAAAAGATAATGCTCTCCGAAAAGAATTCAAACAACCCAGAACATATTTTAAATGAGAGTTGAAAAAAATCTTTCCCTCAAAAAACATCACCCCAAATTTCACCAAGAAATAATTATTATTAATATTTGATGTACATCATACCAACTAGATATAGAGATATTTAAATAGATAAATACAGTTTTAAAATCATAAATGGTATTATACTGTAGATGCTAGTTTAATTTAAAAAGTATTACACTTACTTTTTTATAGCTTTCTTGAGATCTTGTTGACATATAATAAAATGTAGATATTTAAAGTGCACAATTTGATCATTTTGATGCACCCATAACACCATCACCAAAATGAAAATAATGAATACATCCATCACTGCCCAGAAATTTCCTTTGTAATTTCTCCCTTTGATGACTCCCTGCTTTGTCTACCATCCCCAGATAATCATTGCTCTGCTTTCTGTCATTACACATTGATTAAATTTTCTAGAATTTTATATAAATGGAATCATGCAGTATATACTTTTTTTGTGTGTCTGATGTCTTTCATGCTTCTTTCTCATTAGGAGATTCATCCATGTTATTGTGTGCTTCAGTAGTTCATACCTTTTTGTTGCTGAGTCATGTTCCATTGTATAGATGAACTACAATTCGTCTACTTGTTGGTGGACATTTCAGCTATTTCTCACTTTTGCCTCTTATCAATAAAGCTAGAAATATTGATCTAAAAATCTTTGTATAGAATAAGCTTTTATTTCTCTTTGATACATACCTAGGAGTGGGATGGCTGGGTCATATGATGAGTGTATGTTTAATTTTTAAGAAACCTCCAAAGTGGTTGTACCATTTTACATTCCCACCAGCAGTGCGTGAGAGTCCCAGGTGTTCACATCTTCCCCAACACTTGATATGATTAGTCTTTTTAATTTTAGATTTTCTAATCTGATTAGGGTTTTAATTTGCATTTCCTTATGACTAATAATGTTGAGCATCTTATGTTGTGTTTATTTGTCATCTATATATTTTCTTTGATGTAGTATCTGTTCAACTATTTTGCCCATGTTTTAAATTTTGTTCATTTTCTTATTATTGAGTTTCAATATTCTGGATATAAGCCCTTTATCACATGTGTGACTTACAAATATTTTTACCTACTCTGAACTTATCTTTTCATTCTCTTAACAATGTCTTTCAAAGAGAAAAAGTTCTTAATTTAATGAAGGCAAACTTTTCAATATAATCTTTATCAGTAATTCTTTTGGTATTGTATCTAAGGAATTTTTGCCTAACCAAAGAGTGCAAAAATTTTTTCCTATGTTTTCTTTTAGAAGTTTTATAGTTTCAAGTTTAATACTTAGGAAAGCTATAATCCATTTTGAGAAAACTTTTATCTATGGTACAAGATATGAGTAAAAGTTCACTTCTGAGTATGAATATCTAATTGTTCCAGCACCATTTGTTGAAAAGATTATCCTTTGTCCATGGAATTGCCTTTGCAACTTTGTCAAAGATTAGTTAACTATATTTCTGGGGTCCATTTCTGTGTTCTCTGTTGTGGTCCATTGGTCTGTTTGTTTGTATTTATGCCAAATAGTATCATGCTATTTAATTTAAAATATTACTCTTAATTGTACTCAAATTATATTTAAGTTTTATTTAATTTTACTGAATTTTACTTTCACAGAAGATAAAATACTGAATTACAACAGAAGAAATTATTAAACTTCAAATGTTTCTTCACTACCAGAAATATTATTTCCTAACACATCCCTCTAAGATTATTAAAAATTCATGAAACCATTAAAAGAATAAAGTAATTATGTTTTCAAATTATATTTTAATTTTAGATGGTGTCAATTAACTAAGAGAGATCAACACATTAAAACATTAGCACTTCCATTCTTTCCTCCCTAATGTCTATTTTTCTTAGGATTATTGTTGTTTTTACATTACCAAGTTTTAAAATTTATACTCATTCTCCTACTACTACAACTCTCCAACATTTTTATACTTGTATGGATTTTTCTCACCACTTTTACCACAAAGTCTCTATTCCTGGGTTCTTTGTTTCATTCAGCCCTTAATTATTTTGATACCACTTTTCAAGTAGTTGGTTTGTTTGTTTTCTTATTTTTTTTAATTAAAGTTTATCGGGGTGACACTTGTTAGTAATGTAGTTTGGTTCTGATGGATACTGTATTCCCTGAGATCCTTCATCTTTGAAATATGTGTGAGTTGCTTTTATACTTGCAGAATATCTTAGCTCTGCACAATATTCTTGGGTCAACCTTTCTTTCTCTCAGGAGTATGTAAATATTGATCGGCTGTGTTTTGCCATTGAATGGTGCTGTGGAGAAGTCTGAAGGCAGCCAATTTCCTCCGTGTTGTTAATTTGCATTTTCTGTCTGTATTATTTCTTTATCTTAACATTCAAATAGTTTGATTAATTAAAATTCCTAGGCAATTAGCATTCTGCATCACCTTACCCTGGAGCACAGATTGCTTTCTTCCTTCCTTCCTTCCTTCCTTCCTTCCTTCCTTCCTTCCTTCCTTCCTTCCTCCCTTCCTTCCTTCCTTCCTTGCTTGCTTGCTTGCTTGCTTTCTTGCTTTTTGAGTTCTTTCTTTCTTTCTTTTAACTAAAATTTATTGGGATGACAATGTTTAGTAAAATTACTTAGGTTTCAAGTGTACAATTCTGTAATACGCTAAGCAGATTGCTCTTTCAATGTATAAATCCAATTTTTCTCAATTTGATAAAATTTCCTTATATTATGTCTTGAATGTGTATTCTGTTTCATTTGTTGGGTTTTCTATTTTAAGGATATTAATTATCCTTATGTTGTATCATCCTTATCTTTCATAACTGTTAGCTTCTCTCTAAATAACTTCATCTCTTCACCTGTTTTATTGCTATATTCTTTATCTCAAGCTTTTTTTCCTGTCATTAATTTATTTTTAGCAGTATCTATTCTGTTTTTTACAGCTTATAATTTATTTTCAGTTCCACAATGATATGATTTGGTCCTCAATTTGTGTCTTTAGGTCTGTGATCTCCTAAGAGATTGTGAGAAAATTCTTTATGTTTCTTAATTTTGTTTTCTTCTATGTATTATTTTTTTAATATTCTCTCTCTCTCCCTCTCCCTCCCTCCCTGCCTTTCTCTCGCCTTCTCCTATCCTTGTTGCTTCTTTTCTTTTTATTCATACTTGCATAACTCTTCTCCAAGTGTTCTATTTGCTCTAAAATAGTGTAGAAAAAATCTTGACTCTTCCCAATCTAACACTACTTTGATTTCTACACTGAACATCAATATGTATTTCATTCCATTTACTCTTTAGTACCCTGAGAAAGATTGGAGCAGGGAAAAGGAAATTTGCTGAAAAGATGGGAATCTCTCTTACAATACTTGGGCTCTACTCTTTCTTTTAAGATTCTATCAAATTTCTCATTCCAGAATCCATTCAACCTAGTTGGAGATACGTCTCATTCACATGGGGGACTAGCTCTTAGGCTTTGTATAATTTCCCCTACTGTAGTCCGAGAATCTTTACCTCTTTAGAGGTGTAGACCCTTTTTCACCTATTTCTCCACACTTGTGTCCACTATTCGGTCAGAACAAGGACAAGATCAGCATTTTAATTCAGTTTGTTTCTTTCCAGATTTTGAAATACAAATGAGAAATCTCAGGATACTGTTAAGTTGACAGTAGGGCTTCTGAAGAACTGATGGTTAGGGTTAAGAGCTGAGCCATGGTGCCTGTCTCCTCCACTCCATAATCCTCATCTTTTCGGGGAACCATGTTTGAAAGTTTACTGCATTATGTTATTCCACTGAGGTTGCGGACAGTGGTTGTGGGGGGATGCCTGGTTTTTCATTTTTCCAATATTGTAGCCATTATGGGAGGACCATGTAGTACAACGTTAACAATGTTTAATAACACTCCCTGTCCAAAGTCCTGGGCTCATATTGTCTCCTTGACCACCAGTGATGCAAGACTGAGACATTTCATTCTGTCACTGGTCAAGCTCTAATTTCATAATAGGATGTTGAAACAGTCCATTGTGGCATAAAAAAGGACCAGCGTGCCCTTGAAGTGACCCCCAAACGTCCTGTTGTCTAGTGAGAGGGTTGTTACTTTAACCCTTTACATCTGCCACTATGGACTTATCCCTTTCAGTGTCTAGGCTCCCCCAGAAATCAATGTTCTAATTAGAAAACAGTAGCTATCTGGCCAAATGCTAATAAATGAGAGTTGTGATTTATCTAGCAACAAGGGAACAGCTCAGCATTAACAATTAAAAGATCTGTAGAGGAGATAGCTTTTTTTTTTTTTTCCAACTCTTCCCCTTAGTTGATTGGGTTCAACCATAAGCTAGAAATAGCCCTTCTAATTAATGACTATCTGTTTGAAAATCAGTCATCAGAAACATAGTTTAGACACTTTGACCTCTGAGATTCATAGGCCCTCTTCTACTTCTAAATGATAAGGAATGGTAATGTGAGTTAAAGCTGAATCTACCTATCCACAAAGACCAAACCACATCATAGCCTACCAAGGCACTCTTCTGGCTTTGTTATAATAGATGCAGATTTTTAATTAATCAGTTTAACTGCAATGAGAAGTATTGATCATGAATGGAGCCAAAATGGTTGGCTCACCCATGTTGCAACCCCATCATTTCATAGAGTTACAGGATAAAGTCAAAGTTTACACAAAAGGCATAAGTTTGCAATTAGTTGAACAAGGTCCTCCAGAAATCTTCAAAGAATTACGATTTTTCTCCCTTAAATTAACTGGGTGGTTACCTTCACTTTAACCTGACTGGACAGAGTAAAGGGGGAAAAATAGTTTGTCTAAATCAATTTGAATAGTGATCTTCTAGAGAACGTTCACCAGAAGGAACCTCTTTGGGAAATACCACTCAGTGCTAGAGTAAATCTCACATTTCAGTGGAAGATCTGTCATTCAGAGTAGAAGTATTTTCCTCTAATATTTTCTTTCTATTTCATCCCAAATTCCCTACTTACATTATACCCATGCAGAGTTCCTAGCAGGTTCCTGAACCTGCCATATTGTTTCATGACACCAAGCATTTATTCAAACTGTTTCCACTATGTAAATGGCCTATTCTGGCCCTCAAAACCTAGATTTCATATCATTTCCTCTAGTCAGCCCACGACAACCACAACCACCAGCACCACCACCACCGCCACCCTCAGCCTGATAAAAGTGATTACTCCATCCTTTGGGCCCCCACTCCTCCTGCACATCTTTCTCTCTTAATACCAGTAACCTTTACTTCCACTTGATTGATTTCTTATCTATCTCTCCCCAAGGAGAAAGTCTTATTCAGTTGTACAATGCCTATATGCTTACTGCAAATACAAATGGTTATCCAACAACTATTGAGCACCTGCTCTTTGCCAACACTTGCTAGAAGTCAGAGAGGCAGATTTTCATTTCTATCTTCAATTAACTCATGACCCAGTGGGAAAGATAAACTCCTATACAGCTAGACTCAGCAAGCCTAAGAGAGGGGTCTGGGCAGTGCTGATGCTGTTAATGGGCAAAAGGCAGTGAGCACATAAAAACTCACTATATTTTAATATCTCGTCTATGGTTTTCATAATCCAAACACACCTGCTTCAATCATATGTTTCACATTGCTTACTAATGTGTTCTCAGCATAGTCTGAACCTGTTTCTCAAACTAATGTGCACACATATTACCTGGGGATTTTGTTAAAATGCAGACTCTGATTCAGCAGATCTGGAGAGCAGGCTGAGATTCCGCATTCCCAACAAGCTCCCAGGGGATGCCATTGCTGCTGGTCCACAGACCACACTTTGAGGAGCAAGGTTCTAAACCATTGTCATCAACATATACACATGGTTGAAATAGCACCAGTTTGGGGGAAAACTCCCACTGCTGCCCATCTAGACATTCTTCTGACTATAATTAAACATGATGAAAGTTATACTAAGAGAGGTAAGATTCATCAGTGCTCCCCCCCCAAAATAAAATTGACAGGATGGGGGCTGGCCCGGTGGCTCAGGTGGTTGGAGCTCCGTGCTCCTAACTCTGAAGGTTGCCGGTTAGATTCCCACATGGGCCAGTGGGCTCTCAACAACAAGGTTGCCAGTTCAATTTCTCGTGTCCCGCAAGGGATGGTGGGCAGTGCCCCCTGCAACTAAGTTTGAACACGGCACCTTGAACTGAGCTGCCGCTGAGCTCCCGGATGGCTCAGTTGGTTGGAGTGCATCCTCTCAACCACAAGGTTGCCGGTTCGACTCCCGCAAGGGATGGTGGGCTATGCCCCCTGCAACTAGCAATGGCAACTGGACCTGGAGCTGAGCTGCACCCTTCACAACTAAGACTGAAAGAACAACAACTTGACTTGGGAAAAAAAGAAGTCCTGGAAGTACACACTGTTCCCCAATAAAGTCCTGTTCCCCTTTCCCAATAAAATATTTTTTTAAAAGTTGACAGGATGCCTTGGAACTGTTAATTCCTGACCTTTGTTTTATTGTCTAAATTCAAAACATCTTTGTTCCTACACTTGAGGTCTGCTGCTAGCAGATGACTGGTCTGAACGTATAGCAAGGTGTTTTCAAATATCCAAGACTGCTATTATTCACTTAAGTTTCTTCCATATTTAAACTATAATACCCTAGGTCCTTTATGTAAATAGAATGTCTTTTAACAAAGCTATAAAACTTTAATCACCTTAAGCATTCATAAAGAAAATATTTCTTTAATGAATCATTTTTTAAACAAACTCTGTAGGATACCCATGGGGATCTAATTTCTTATTAACTCTTTATGATTCCTATGACAGCATCTGTCGACTTTTTCAATTCATTAGCATCTGCTTCTCATCATCAATGCCAACACTCCTTAGACCATAAGACTCCAGGGACCCACTCTACCTACACATCTTTTGCCATTTGTCAGTTTTGAATTCTCCTTCCTCTGCAACAAGAGCACGACTTGGTCCTACTTGAGCTGTCTTTTCCTGTAGGTCTTCTTCTTCTCTTCCTCACATCATTCTCCAGGACTATTTCAACCAGACCAAGTGCCCTGTGTGTACCATCTAAGGATGTGGAGATACACATCTATCTGCTTTCACCACTCCTCACTATAATGATACTCTATTTAAGAGGGAGTCTTGTTATTCAGTTTCCCCAGCTCACTTAGTTACTGCATCACTTTCTCTGACAACATAAAAATGAATTGAACAGTAATGAACTATTTTCATCATGTAGGGCATATACAAGACACTGGAAGCCTTAGCTTGACCAATGTCAGAGTCTGGAGAAACTCTTCTAAATGATCTTTTGTCTTTCTCACCACTTGTGATCTCTTTTAGGTTAATTCTAAAGACGATAACGGTGTCCTCGTTGGATCCTGGGACAATATCTATGCCTATGGTATCCCCCCATCAGCCTGGACTGGAAGCATTGACATTCTGTTGGAATACAAGAGTTCTCAGAATCCAGTCCGGTATGGTCAGTGCTGGGTTTTTGCTGGTGTTTTTAACACATGTAAGTATCCAATTGAGAAATATTTTTTCTTTTAATAATTTTTTTTTTATTTTTCAATTACAGTTGACATACAATATCATATTGGTTTCAGGTGTGCAATATGACAAGTAGACATTTATATAACTTACCAAGTGATCACCCTGATAAATCTAGTATGCATCTGACACCATACATAGTTATTACAATACTATTGAGTATATTCCCTATGCTATACTTTACATCCCCATGACTATTTTGTAACCTCCAATTTGTACTTCTTACTCCCTTTCCTCTTTTAACCCACCCTTCAACTCCTTTCCCATCTGGCAACCATCAGAATGTTCTCTGTATCTATGATTTTGTTTCTGTCCCTCAGAGGGGACCCCCACAGCCCAAATAGCCCACCCAGTTCTTAACTGGAACATGTGAGCATAGGACCAGCCAGGTCCACATCTCCACCCCTCCTACCAGTCTCCACATGGCTTCTTCTGCATGTCCTTAGTTATAGGAGTTCTGTTCAGCTAGACTTCAGGCAATTCTCAATAATGGTTTTTCTGTAGTTTAGTTGTAATTTTGATGTGGTCATGGGAGGAGACAAGCACAGATTTGCCTACTCTGCCATCTTAACCAGAAGCCTGAGTAATGTTTTTTTAATGTAAAGGAAATTTCATTTTGCAACATTATACCTATAACCTGGCAAAGAGACCTAGCAATCCCTGTTGGCTCTATAGAATTTATGGGTGGCTATTCTGGGATGTAGTCAATGCATAATTCAATTGTTCTGGGCCAAATATACTCATAGTTTCTCTTTGACTGCAAAATCTTTATAGAAAGAATGATGGGCTATTTCCTACATAATTCATCATTCTACATCCAGAGAAATGGAGGGTCCCAGGGGCCAAATAAGAATGTAGGAGTAAGGATATTGCATTTTTTCAGTAACCCACCCCCCCACATCTTAAAAAGGTTAAATTATCCAAACTTAAAATAATAAATAATTTTAAAAGATGTATGCTGCTTATTTGTTATTGATAAGTCTTATAAATATATTTATTTGCTTATTGTTTATTACTGAGAAGTTTTGTAAATATAGCCACTTAATTTTTACCCTAGCTATGGAAATGATTGTGGCAGGTGGTCTTATCTGCATTTTTTTTTCATCTCCATTTTTACATGTGAGTCTCGACACCCCTGAGCAATTAGATATCAGAACTTAATGAGCAATCTTTACTCCCCAATTTCCCTTCTGGTTTTTAATCCACCTAACATTCAATCCCCGGAGGGAAACATGTGGGGACAGAATTATTTTCTTCTGCCTTGCGCATCAATTTTGAAATGACATTTGTCTATCTAGGCCTAGACAATGTTATTGTTAATTTAGTGAATATTTTTTTAAAAAAACATTTAATTCAGCATGTCTTCATCATTGGTAATGATTTTCATTCACATGCCATTTCTTGGTGAAAATACTCAGCTCAAGGGGGGTGGGGGTGGGAGATGAAGGTAAGGGGGATCAAATATATGGTGATGGAAGGAGAACTGACTCTGGGTGATGAACACACAATGGGATTTATAGATGATGTAATACAGAATTGTACACCTGAAATCTATGTAATTTCATTAACAATTGTCACCCCAATAAATTTAATCAAAAAAAGAAAAGAAAATACTCAGCTCGAGTTGGAGTGCTCTTTCTGCTTGCTCATTAAAAATGTTTTACCTAGTAAACTAGCATGTTTTTTGATCAGAAAAATCAAGGAAGGGCTAGAGTCCAGAAGCTGGGATGAGGCTACTTTTTTATAAATGATGGTGAAACCTATCAGTTTCAGCTCAAAGTGTGACAGTCTGAGAATTAGTGATTTAAGTGAGAAGGAATCGTGAGTTCTGTATTGTGTTTTGTTTCTCCATGGCATCAAACTGAATAAGACAATTTTCTTAGCCATTTGAGTATACCCAAGTACGAAAGGAATATATATTTCTTCAGAGCTATCATGGCCAATGTATCAGTCTCCTAGAAGGACTGGTCTTTCAAGTTCTAGAAAGAAGCCTGAACTTCAGAATAAGCTAAAGGTTGGAGGTATCCCCTTCCCTCATGGTTCCCAAGCCAAGATTACGTAGAGGGCACCCAATGGATACAGCCACTGTCATGAGATGACTCCAGGAAAACAGCAAGGACCCTCTGACTCCCCACGTCCTCCTGCTGCCTATAACTTCATTATCCCTATAACTTATAACTCCTTCAGGCTTAGAACCAGCTAAAATAGCACCTTCCATCCGTTTACGTCTTTTGTACGAAAGGTCACTAGATCTAATCGAGGATTTGATGGTAGCGAGGAAAAGACAGAAGTACAATGTGGGACATCACAGTGAGAACAAACCCCAGGAGGGAAGGTGGAGGGAAGAGGGAGGGGAGGAGGTACTACTGGTGCCCCAGTGCCAAGCTTTACCTCACCAGACTCCACTTTGGACTTCCAAGGTTGTTCTATTGAAGGAGGTGAATAGTCTTTGGTTAAAAATGCTAAACTATTCTGAGAAAATAAAACGCAAGCCAAGTCATTAATCTTAAAATTGTCAGCTGAATTATTTTCAATGAGCCCTGATATGTGGTGTCCTGGGAGCCAAGGAGGGCATTTGGATTAAGTTTAATCAATAGGTACATATGGCAAGAAATGCATCCCAGTAATTTATTATCTAACAATTAAAATGAATCTGTGGTGTCACCCTCCACCAAGTGTCACAGGATAAATTCCATCCAGGAGAGCAACCCCCAGTGAGAGCCTGCTTTGTAAATCCCTAACTTCCTATTAGTGTTTTTTTTAATTTTATTTATTTCATTTTATTTTCAGAAGCATAGTCTGCTTAGCTGGGCTAAAATAATACTACTTTGATGATCTGATGATTAGCAGCAACTAAACAACTGGAGGCCTGTTACTGGGCTTCTATTCCAGTTGGCTTCATCTGGCCCTATTGCAGATCACGCAGCAAGGTTTCTCTGCAGCCCTGATGCCTGGCAGTAGTCCCTCCTCTCCAGTACAGAATATTTGAGGATAATATGTGCAAAGGGGCTTTTCATGTTGGTGTTAAAATCAAAAGCCAGTGGAGACCAGCCTTGAAGATTCCGGGGCAGACAAACCAGTTTAGTCATACAAACAGAGCTTACTTTAGCTTATTTTGCAAGACTCGGTTGGTCTGGGTCATTTCTTGCTTATGCCTCTGGAAATCATAAACAAGACTTGAACCGTTTCCCAAGGTTGGTATAAGGTAACTACTGGCTAATTCCCTGTCACTTAAGAAAATTCTAATCTAACCAATTGCTGTGAAGAGTAAACAGTCACTGATTTCTGATCACTTAAGCTGCATTATAACAATACACCCCTGAGCCTCACCCCATGTTTTGGTTTGAGTGCTCTGGTTTGCAAACTGTTTTTTGTTTTTGTTTTTGTTCTTGTTTTGGTGTGTGCACAATAAACTTTTACTAATTACTACTCCAGTGAGTCATTGTTTTTACTTCTGTTATTTCTGAACTTTTGACATTGGTAAAAAAGAAAATCGCTCATGAGAAGGGACTGCTCTCTATGTATTTAGTAAATTTTGGTGATATGTTTAGTTGTGGCCTGTCCTTTCCTACAGTTCTGCGATGCCTTGGGATACCAGCAAGAGTTGTTACCAATTATTTCTCAGCCCATGATAATGATGCCAATCTGCAAATGGACATCTTCCTGGAAGAAGATGGGAACGTGAACTCCAGAATGACCAAGGATTCAGTGTGGTGAGTTTGATTTCCAAGGACATTTGCTGATGTAAAATTAAAGTGACATTATACACTTACCACAAGACAGACTTGGTCTAATGTTTCTTTCTCTTCTATTTTAAGGACTGTTCGATACCATAGGCAGAAATGTCTGATTGTCAGGGATTGTTTTTACCTAATGAATGAGAAATGTTACTGAACATGTTCCTAATAATAAAGATCAATCATCCCGTTACGACAGCAACCACTGTAAAAGGGCATCATTGTAGAGGCTACAGCTTATATTAGTTCTTCTCTACCCTCGTATATGAATATTGTAGTGAGATATAGGAGCCGAGCATTCTCTATGTCAATACTCTAAGAATAATGTAGCTAATATTTACATTTATTAAATACTTTCTATGTACCAGTCTCTGTGTGTGCATAGTCTTATCTAATTCTTATCAGGTGGGTGCTTATTGATATCTCCATTTACAGATGAAGAAACTGAGGCCCAGAGAGGTTGAAGTAATTTGCTCAAGGTCACACATCTGTTAAGCCAAGAATAAAACCCACATGACCTTTAACCACAATCTTTTTTCTTTTTTTTTTGCCTTTGCAATATAGGATTGCTTTTTTGAGTGTAAAGATGTGGTTCATCTTGATTTGTGACCTCATCATTCATTCAGAGATAAAAATGGGAGTAAAGTTGAAATTGTTACCAAATACCAACCACACAGTTCCTTCCCTGAATTGACCAGCTGCGTCACAAGCTGGCTACAGGGAGTTTAAGATCCCGAAGAAATTTCCTTTTTCCATGGGACCCCTCCATCCAAAACAATATTCTATAAAGAGGGAAAAAATCCTAAGAGTGCAAATTTAAAGAATATTTATGAAGGTCTGTATGGGAGGACATTGCCATGCATTGAACTAGGTGGAATTTCCAAGCCAAAAACATGTCTCCTCTGGTTGTTCTTTATAAATAATAAAGCTAAAACACTGCCAGTTGCAAAAGTATCCAAATGGGGATGGTAGGAAGTTATAAGCTCATTTTAGGAGAAAGTAAAAGTTAGGAGTGCCTTAACTCCCCCATGTTGCAGGAATGGATCACAATTGTAGGAGCAATATTAACTCACCAGTACCAATGAACGCTCATTTGAGAATGTTGAAAGATGGACATTCTGAACCGGTGGCAAAGTGCTGCTATGAATGAAAAAACAGTGCAGTTCATTCTCAGTGAAGGGAGCTGAGCAATAGTAAGCCAGAGAGTATAGACAAGACAAAACCTCACCTCTGTAAACTGAACAGCAATTTAAAGCAGCATTTAAGCCCTTGGAATTACAGTATAGCAACCCTGCATGTATATGGAATGACAAAAAATACACCAAAATAGCCACCCCAAAAGCCCATTGTGACATTTGAAAGTGGCAAAATGAGACTTATTTGGCATTCTGCACTGCGTACCTCTTTCACACACACACACACACACACACACACACACACACACTGCCCTTGTAGTCAACTGCAGTTAGAAATTATTCTTCCCTATTTCTTGATCCAAATACCTCTCATTATAAATCCCCATGAGACACCCCAACAAATAACCTCACGAGGCCATAAACAAAACTGGTGCAAAATTGTGAAGCTGATAGATCTTGCTCTTGGTAACCCTTTCCTCTTCCAGCTCCCTGCTCCGAATTTTGTTCCCTGTCCCTGTCCCCCTTTGCACATTCTTTGCCTTTCCCAAATATCCCATCATCCTGGGACTGTGTTCCCTGGTCTGGGATCCTTACTCATCCTCCACAGCCAGACCACTACCCTAGGCCTCTCTTTCCTCCCCTCACTTGGTGCATAGTTATCTTTCCAGTATATCATGACTTAGCTGAAGGGCTGATGTTAACACAACTTAGGGCATGCCAGGCCACAGACAACCAGGAATAAAGGGCTCAGTCAGGTCTGGGTCCCAAGACCAGGCTCTGCCACTGATGAGCTGTGTGACCTTGGGCAAAGCACAACCTCTCTGTGCCTCTTTTCTCCTCCAGAGTGGAGACCACAAACTTTTCTACTTTGCTCAGCACAGAGCCAAGCATAACAGGTGCCTAATGGATGTTAGCTGTTTTTATTGCCTTCATTATTAGTCACACAGCTGGAATTTCTTGGAGGCAATATGTCGCCATCAACCTAAGCACATTGAAGCCGTCAGGAAAAGAGAGGTGCCAGTGTCCTAAGATGATTGTGCTATTTTGGTTACTTTGGGGTATTTTTAAAATAAAAGCAGAAATGTGTGCCTCCCCAGTACAAACACTAGTGGACCATAGAAGCTATAGATGCTCCAGAAAAACAGAAGTATTTCTAAGACCTTCCTTGATTGAGGAGGCTGGTGGGAGCTGTTCTTGGCTACATCATCGGTACGTGGTCACCACAGACAGACCCCCAGGTCGAGCTCTGGCTTGGCAGGGACTTGCTGTGTGACCTTGAGAAAATGGCCTTTCCTCTCTGAGTTTCAGTTTCCTCATCAATAGAATGAGGGCAATCTTAATAGTGACTATTTCCTGTTGGGGTGGTTGTGACAATTAAATGAGGTAGTCCAGGTGAGGGACTTACCGTCCTGCTGGTGCCTGCTAATTAGATCAGTAATTGCCACTGCTTACAACAGGGGTCACCACAAGGCTGACAGAGGCTGAGGTGAGGGCAGAGAGGATTTGGTGGGCATCAGCTGACCCTGAGAGGCCAGTGCAGCGTGGCTGGCAACATGTGGCCTAGCAAATTTTCTTGCAGGGGTCTCAGGAACAATTGGCCTCACCCACGCCCCCAGACTCACTTCCTTCCACAGGCTCCAGTGGGGCAAACTCGCCCCAACGCCCTCTTAATTTGCATGTGGCTCCTGCTCTCCAGGCCCTACCTCTTTTCTTTCTTTCTAAAGGAAACCATAAGAATGATTTCTTGGTTTCTCTCTCTTGTGCCTCCATCATCTCTTCACTGAGGTCCTGATAGTACACGGTTTGTGGTGAATTAATTTATCCTGTTGGGTCTCAAGGACCCAGGGTGGCCTGTTCTCCATGACTCAGTCAGCCCACAAATAAGCCAGGAGAAGAGCACAAGAATGCATATGAGGGGGTGTCATGCTTAATATGCTCCAAAGCCAAGAGAGGCGAGGTTTGGATTTCCTCTCATGTTCTGACTCTTCTCCCTCGTTACCACAAACCATCAAGCTGGCTGTTTATTTGCCTGCTTCCTGGTTTGCCACCATGGGTTTCCCTTCTGAGAGTGTCTCGTTTCACAGGGTCCAGCAATTTTGCAGAGTGGACATAGTGTTGAGGCCTATACAGGGAAGAGACAGCTTCTTAGCGATTCAGGACAGGGAGGGGCCAAGAACCTTAGACGGGCACGGCTGGGCAGAGCAATTGACCTCAGGGTAGCAAATGAAATTCCAAATGGGCCAACGCAAGGTAACATATCCTGGAAGGAGCAATTTAAGCCGCCTGTCCCTAGTGCTCTGTTGGGTTTTGAATTATGCGTAACCTCTGGGGGAGGCATCTGTGAATCATTGTGGACAGTTTAATGAAGACGCTTGCACAATGTTCAGCTGCCATCCAACAGTGAATAGGGATGTGCGGGCTCATTGAGGAGGGAGAGTAAGGGCTCGTTCTGATGGGCGGGGGTGAAGTCTCTGGCCCGACCTGGAAAAAGCTCAGTTTAGTCACCTCGTTATATGATGATCACAATGGAAATGGAAACGATTTTAAAAGAAAGATGGTGGCACTTATTAGGGTCGTAAAAGGTATTTCCATGAAAGGCTCTTCTCATAAATGAAAGCGTTTTACTGGGTTCTTTTAGCGGAGAAAACTATCAGATTTGATAATTCTGGGTGAAAGAACTATGTCGACCTCCTGGCTTGCCTCCACCAAACTGCAACCCCCATGGGCGGGGGTGGGTGGGGTGTTGGGGAGCAATGACTGATCTGATTTATTTTTCTTTGTGTTGGCAAACAGCCTGCAGGGCATAGAACAAGAACTTAATAAATAGAATTGGTTGAAAATTTTTTAAATGCTGATTTAACTGAATAAATATCATTTAATTCATTCAACAAATACTGTCGTGCACTAATATGTGGGACTGCCTAGATGCTAAGGATTCAGAGAGAAATTAACCAGGTCACTGCCCTTGAGGAGCCCCATCCAGTGTTTGTGGGTGAGACAACCACATATAGAACACTCTATAAGAAATAGAAGGTGGGCTGTAATGTGAGCCTGGAGTCACAGAGAGGAGGGAAAGGGGCTTTCATCCTAAGCCCAGGGGAGGAAGGGGAAAGGCTGTTCACATGATAAGATGAGACAACCGCAGACAGGGGGGAATGGAGTTTCACGCAGAGTTACCTTGTTATGACTAGGTTGTTGAATATGGAAACTAACTCTCATGATGCAGCCCTTTGCCGCTCTTTCGTGTACCACGTCAAGAACATCTAGCTCTTTGCTTGCCTTCCTGAAAAGACTGATTCACCCAGGCTGTGCATTCACAAGGAGCGGATGGAGTTAATACTAAGGATTCAGAGAGAAATTAACCAGCAATTGTAAATGGGACTGTTTTAGCAGTGGGGATATGTTGCTATTATCCATCTATCACCACCTCTCCCTCTTCTCTACCCTCTAGGCCTGTCCAACCCTAGGTTCCGCTTTCTTTAAAACAAACCCTCTTTGTTTTAGGATCCAATAGTCAACAGTGTTGCAGATTCCCTCTTGGAGCCCACCCCTTCCAAGCCCCTCCCTCATGTGACCTTTGCCATCCTGCTCATGTTCCCAGAGAAAGTTGTTCCTCTCTGGACAGTGGCGTTCCAGGTCAGGTGCAGGAAGCATGTCCTGTGCATGCCATTAGGATGTGAAGAGAAGGGGGCTGAGCACACGTGTGTACATCAAGGGCCTTACACTGACCAGTCTGCTTCTCAAAGTCCAGCTGGTACATTGGCCAACTGGCAGATGTAAAACACAGCCTAATTCAGAGTTTTAAACATATGATATTAAAGATAATTGTAAAAACAGTGAGTGCTAAAATAATTAGCAAGAGACTTTACTTCCTTTATTGTCTTTTCATTTGAAATTAATTATGTTTGATTAAATTGGATTTTTCTATTTATCTTTTAAGATAATTGTAAAGTAGCAAATTTGTATTTATTTTGGCTCAAAGTTTTGGCTCAAAGTTTCAACAAGCTAAGAATCAGTCACTGATCCAAGTAAAAAGAAATCACAGTTTTATTTTGTTTTTCCTCAGGAAAAATATTTTGTTTTTTCATGGAAAAACTACCAAATCAAGGCAAACTATTCTTGCAAATTTTTTCCATCTCTCCCTCTCTCCATGGTGCAAAGCAATATGGTTAACACTGCCACAAATTAGCTGGGTTACTTTGAGCAAATCGCTGGATTTCTCTGGGCCTTAATTTTCTCAGATGTAAATGAATAAATGTATGAGTTTGTTCTTAATGAGCTATAGGATCATTTGCAGCTCTAAAATTATTATTTTTTAAATAATTTTCACTGTTCTTCAAGCGAGGCCTTTTCTCCCGTATTCAGCAGGGCCCACCATTTGCTTTGTGTGGTGATCCCCTTACCTGCACAGGGCTGGACTGTGACCTGCTTTCTGACATATAGCTGCTGCTTTGCGAATTGGCTTCACTTCATTTCCCGGGGGGGTGGGGGGGAATAGAAATCAAACACAACACAGAAAATTTCTTGACTGGTAATTGTTTGACTGGACTCAGTGCATCTAGTTCTTTAAAAAAAAAAAAGTTCCAATTTCCTTTAGTACTTTTTGGAGTGTACTTGCTATTGTTTTGTTTTGTTTTTTCACTCCAAATGCAAAAATTTCTGTGCTGCAATGTACTGAATCTATAAACAAAGCTCTTTGAAAGTAAGATTTAGAGTGGCGATTAAGCAGCTTTCACAACTGGGAGTCAGCCCTGGGTGTAGCGCAGCCACCAATCCTAATTCTCATTGCAATCTCTGCACTTGGCATGGTGGTTTGCACACTGTAGGCATGTTTTTGAAATTTAAACTAATCCACCTTATACACTGAAGTGCTCAGTGTGTTCTAACTCATTGGACTTTCATATTTTTCTGTTATCCTAAGTTTTGATCACTGTATGTGAAAATAATAATCAAAAAATGAATTCCAAATAAAAAAGTAAGAGAAAAATTCTGAATACAAACAAAACTACTTCAAGATGCTTAAGGGTTTATAAAATTATCCTCTGATGCATCCAAGTTAACAATTCTCAACAGCTAACACAGATATTTATTTTCAAACGATTGTCTTGTTAACCACATTACAGTCAGCCAAATTGTTTTTAAGAAAATCACCTAGAGCTAGATCATGAGAACTGTCATTATAGAACTAAGAATATGCATTGAATCCACACCAGAGTCTTGAAAAAAGGATTGAAAAAGTATTTTCCAAAGACTCAAAATAGCTTATGAAACACTTTTTCTGTGTCAGATCCTGATCGAAGTGGGTAACATATATTAGCTCATCTAGTTCTTTAATAATCTATTAAGGTGATTGCTATTATTTTCCTCCTTTATAAATGAAGAAACTGAAGCACAGTAGCTTAACCATGGTTACCAGCCAATAAGTGGAAAACCTGAGTTATAAACCCAAGGGGGCTCACCCTAGATCCTACTTTTAAAAAAACACCTTTATTGAAATATGATTCACATACAAGTAATTATAAAATTTTGCTGATGAGTTTATAATATAGAAAGATATAATCTGTATTACAATAACAGCACAAAAGGCAGGGGGAATGGAACAAAGTTTTTGTATGCTATTGAAATTGGTACTAATCTGAACTAGATTGTTTTAAGTTATGATGTTAATTGTCATCCCCAGGGAAATTACTAAGAAAAGCTGAAAATATATAGTAAAAAGAAACAGAAAAAAAAATTAATGGTATACTAGAAAATATCTGGTTACACAAAATAAAGAAGTAATGACAGAATAGAGGAAGAAAAAAGACAAAATACATAGAGAAAGGAAATAGCAAAATGGCAGGTGTAAATCCTATTTATCAGTAGTTACATTAAATATTAAGATATCAAACATTAATATTTGTTTGATGGCTAAATATAGGGTGTATAGTAAAGAATATCCCATTTGCACTTGAGAATAGTGTGCATTTTGCTATTGTTGGATGGTGTGTTCTATAGATGTCCATTATATCTAGTTGGTTTATTATGTTGTTATAGTCTTTTTGCTAATTTTCTACCTGCTTGTCCTATCCATTGAAAGTGCAGTATTGAAGTCTCCAACTTGTATTTGTTGAATTGTTTTTGTTTTGTTTGTTTTATTGAGGTATAATTGATATACATTAGTTTTAGGTGTAAAACATAATGGTTCAATATATATATATATCAAAATTATCACTACAATAAGTATAGTTAACATCCATCACTGTACATAATTACAATTTGTGTGTGTGTGAGATGAGACTTTAATATCTACTTTCTTAGCAAGTTTTAAATATTACCATATTACTAACCATAGTCACCACATTGTGTATTATATCCCCATGACTTATTTATTTTGTAACTGGAAGTTTGTGTCTTTTGAACCCCTTCACCAATTTTATCCAACTCACACACCCTGACTCTTGTTGAATTGTTAAATTGTCTATTTCACTTTTCAATTCTGTCAGTTTTGTCTTCATGTAATTTGGGGCTGTGTTATTAAATGCAGATGTTAATAATTGTTATGTCTTCCTGATAGCATTACCCTTTTATCATTATGAAATGTCTTTTTTTGTCTCTCCTAACAATATTTGCCATAGTCTATTTTGTCTGATGTAACCACTTCAACTATCTTTTGGTTACTATTTACATGGTATATCTTTTTCCATCTTTTTACTTTCAACCCATTTGCATCTTTGAATATAAAGTGTATCTCTTCAATACAGTATATAATTAAATCATGTTTTGTTATGCATCTTGCCAATCTCTGCCTTATGATTGGAGTGTTTAGTCTATTAACATTTAATGTAATTACCAATAAGTAGGATTTACATCTGTCATTTTATTATTTCCTTTCCACATGTATTATCTTTTTTCTTCTTCTATTCCTCTGTTACTTCCTTATTTTATGTAAAGTATATATATTTTAGTGTACCATTTTAATTCTTTTTCTGTTTCTTTTTACTGTTTTTCAGGGTTTGTTTGTTTTTTCAGTGGTTTCCCTGGGGGTTACAATTAACATCATGACTTAAAAATGATCAGGTTCAGATTAATACCAACGTAATTTCAATAGCATACAATAACTTTGTTCCATTCCCCCTGCCTTTTGTCTGTTCTTGTAGTACAGATTACATATTTCTATTTCATAAATGCAACACAATTTTATAATTACTGCTTTATAAAGTTATGTTTAAAAACAGAGAGAATTACAAACAAATATGCTCTAAACTATCTTTCTTATTTCTCTATGTAGCTATCTTTATGTTCTTTTTTTAGGAGAGTTTTGCAAGATATAACAATTTTTCTTTCTGCAGTTTGAATACATCATCCCACTACTTCTAGCTCTCATAGTTTCTGATAAGAAGTCAGTTTTAATCCTCTTGATGATCTCTTCCATGTAATAAATCACTTTTTTCATGCCATCTTCAAGATTCTTTGTTTCCAGCTTTTGACAGTTTGACTATGTGGTGTTTAGGTGTATTTCTCTTTGAGGTTATCATATTTGAAGGTTTTTAACTTCTCAGATTTGTATATTAATGTCTGTTATCATATTTGGAAAGTTTTCAGCTATTTTTTCTCAAATATTCTTTCTTCTCTTTTCTCTCTCTCCTTTCCTTCGGGGAGTTGCGTTATAAATATATTGGTCCACTTCATGGTGTCCCACTTGTATCTGGGGCTCTATTCATTTTTTTTCTTATTTTTCTTCTGTTATTCAGATTGGATCATTTCAGTGGACATCAAGTTCACTGACTTTTTTACTTTCAACTCTGCTTTTGAGACCTCTAGTAAATTATTGAAATTTCATTTCAGTTCTTCTAATTTTCAGCTCTAGAATTTCTGTTTTGTTCCTTTCCATAATTTCTATCTTTTCACTAATATTCTCTATTTAGTTAGACATTACTCTCTTTAGTTCTTTAAACATGTTTATAATAGCTGATCTAATATCTTTGTCTAATAAGCCCAATGTCTTGGCTTCCTTAGTTACAGTTTCTCTTGACTGCTTTCTTTTTTCTCTATGGTCCATACTTTTCTGTTTTGTTGTGTGTCTTGTAATTTTTGTTTAAAACTGGACATTTTAAATAATATAATGTGTTAACTCTGAAAATCAGATTTCCTGCTCCCCAGAGTCTGTTGTTGATCTTTGTTGTTGTTGTTGTTATTGTTGCTGTTTGTTTGTTTAGTGACTTTCCTGAACTAATTCTTTAAAGTCTGTGTTCTTTATCATTTGTGGCCACTGAAGTCTCTGCTGGGTTAACTTAATGGGCCACTAACAATTATACAGAGTTCCTTAAATACCTTGAACCAACAAGTTCCCAGTCTTACCAAGGAGCTCTGTGTATGTGTGTTGGGGGAATGTCTTCAATGATCCAGCACGAAGTTTACAATTCTGCTGCAGCCTTCACTTCCTGCTTGTACAGAATCTCAAAGTCAGCCAGAGGTGAGCGATTAGTGCTTTCTTGGGACTTTCCTGGGCGTGCACATAGCCCTGCACATGTGTGTGGCCATCTAGACTCTCAGGCATATGTTAGAGTTGTTCAAAACCCCCTATGAACATCTCAGTCCCTTGGTTTACATTTTAAGTTTCTTAGGGCAGCCTTTATTATCCCCAACTTGTATCACTGCTTCAGGCAGCTGTGATGTTAAACAGTTTCTTCCAATTGTTTTATAAAAGTATCCTATGAATAGGGCTATTTGCACAGAGTGAGCTCTGAATCAGATCAAGTAAAAATGAGCCCCAAGAATGGAGCATTTTAGATAGCTGACATAGGTTAAGTAGTGACAATTCTTCAAAGATGGGGCTTCCAGGGAGTTCCAATCCCATTTTCTTCCCTTCATTGGTTAATAAGCTGCAAGTTTTTAGAGCTACTATAGTTGTGAGGCTGTTGGCTTTCAAGACACCATGAAGATATATAGAAGGGGGTGGGAATAAGGAAAATTAAAATGTCACAAAGGCAACCCTTCTTATGGAGATTCATTTGTTTTTGTTGAATAAATCCTCCTTACATTTTGCAAGTCTTTGGTTAATTTTCAGAGTTCTGGAAAAGTTGGTTTTGATCATGTTTACTAGTATTCTCATTGTTTTCATGGAAAAACAGATTTTTGAAGGTCCTTATTCAGCCATTGTCGAAGTGACTCTTAACCACTATACAAGTGTTTCCAAATTGGGGTCTACTAAACCCCTTAAGGGTTTTACATTTTATAGGAATATTTTGATGTCTAGTATCATCTTCCTGACATCTATCTGTCGAAATATGTACAACTTATTTTATGTAGATCCTTTTATTTCTCCATTTCTTTGTACATTATAGTGCATTATATTGATCTTTTAGAAAGTACGTGTGCAGAAAGCTATCTAACGGGTGTTACAAAATATTTATTTTAAAATTAGCAAGGGACTTTTTTTTAAGATTGAAAATCACTGCACTAAACCCTCCTCCCTTCCTGTCATACACTTACCCTAGAATATCTCTAGAGTGCCTGCAGTCCCTAGTCTACTCTAGTCCCTTTTGGAAGTGAGCAAAGAGGAATTTTGGGAGGTAAAAAACAAAAATCAGAGGTCATTACAAATACCTCTCAGGAAATTAGAATGCCAAACAAAGTGGAAGCCATCTAATAAACCACATGGAAAACTCTAAGGTACATCTCATAATAAGAAAAATACTATGTTTTGGTTTATCATAAATTCTGCCTAAGATATTCATCATATATACTATTCAAATGTTACCATTTTTTGAATAATTAAAATCTAATAAAATATGCACCACCTAAGCTAGGCTGAATGCAATTTAATTTCTTTTCATGATTAATAAGACCTTTGGAAAAACTTTATATAAGACCTACCAACCTAAGAATCTTATACTCATAAACAGCTTCATAATACAAAACAGTGACTTTGGTATCTGCTAAGACTGTTGATTATATTTTTAAAAACTTCTATCAATAATTATGGATAAACTTGGACAGAATTTATTATAGAAATATTTTTACACATTAGCATTATCCAAACATATGTTGTCAAAATTCAACCTTTTTTTTATTTTCAGGTGGGATATCAATTCCTAGTTTGCTATGCCAGAGAGAGTGGTAGAGGGGGACAGGGTCTTATTTTCAAAATGAATCCAGCAGAGCGAATCCAACAGAGTTACAGAGGAACTTCTACTGAGTAGTGATGGCAAATATGGTTCATGTGAATGGGTGATATCTGCTTCTTGAGCACTGTGGGGAGTTGTTTGTTATGTTTTTGCCAAATTTAGTTTTAGTCTCTGTTTCTTCTATTTTCTGGTGCCACAACGAAAAAATAAAACAGATAATCAAAGTGGGGAAGCTATCAAAAGTGGAGAAAAAAGAAATCTACATGATCGTCCCTTAATTTTCTAAAAAATCGATGTTAATAAAACTGTTGTAAATTCTCTTAAATATTCAAAAAATCAGTACCTAGAAGCTTAAAAGAGTTGAAAGGCTGTACTCTCAGGACTAAGGAAAGACACACTCCCAAATAACTTTGTAAATGAAAAGAAACTTATTAAGTACTATCATACTGTATATGTAATTGAATACATCTGGGTTGGCATTTATCCAGTACTCCCTCCCTGGTACGACTGTACTGGCATTTAGAGTGAGTGTCCTTTCTGATTGGTTGCAGCTTCCAATTGGTTCATGTCTGTGTCTGAGCACTTATTAATTATTTTGATTATCGACCCTACTATAAATATACTTCATAGTTTCCTTTTGGAACTCACAGCCCATACCCAAGTGCCGCCCCCACCTTCAACCCCCTCAAATGGAGTCTCTTAAGCTACATCAAACTGTGCTTAAACTTTGACTTCTCAATAAGCATTGTAGGACCCCATCCCCTCCTGCACAGGACAAACAAAAGCAAACACCTTCATATCTTCTCTCTTTTATCGGTGGCAGTTGGTTCCTACAAGGGGACTGGCCTGGTCTCCACCTGATTGGATAACTGGCCTTTAACTGACATGACCCCAGAGAGACTCTAAATGACTCTTTCTGGTTTCAGCACTCCAATTGCTCCTAACAGTGAACAATTACATTCTGAAGTAGTATGGTGCTCCCAGCTTCCGGCTCCATAAAAGATGCCTCCAGTATGCCTCCCTTCCTCTGGATAGTTCTTTTTCTGTTGTTGTCTTGCTTCGTTGCCTTTCCTGACCAGTTTTTCTTGGTCTAGGCTTTCAGTTCCACTTTGGAATGTTCTGTTAGATAAGCCTCAGAATCCATTGACTTGTCCCCATTTCTTTCCATCAGCTCCAATTCCACCCCATCCCTGCTGCCACTGGAACGGCCAGAGCTCAACAATTCCAGGGCATGCTGTCATTTTCATCACCAATTTCCTTGCCTGTATTAGGAGTCTACAGCAGAGGCAGAGAGGTGGGGCTGTGCTCATTTGCTATGAATACACAAATAATTTGCAAGGTAGATGAGTGCTTTTCTTCCACACTCTGCCATTTTTAAAATAAAAGAATTCAAACACTTGGTTTACACTTGAAGTTGGTCAGAGACATCTCCTCTAGGGCTCTCTCTACACCTTATTTGGGCTTTCCCTTCATCCCTGATAAAGCTACAGAAACAAAGCTACAGGCTCATATTTCTTTCTTCTCTTTTACGGATTCCTCTTCTCTGAAATCTTTCTGGACAGATTGTAAATGAGATGACCCTGTAGAGTGATTAAGCAGTCAGTTAAGTTAAAGACAGTAAAGGACTCCTTGCTAAAATCATCCACTTTGTTTCCTTTGAATATATAGCACACAGAGCCCTCAAGGCCATCTTGGTCTCAGCTGGGCTCTTTGCCTACTTCTCCACCTTCCCATGGGCTCTTAAAGCTCTGGATGTGACCTTAGCCAACTATTAGAACCAGGGCAGATTTTGAACTGTGCTCTACCTTCTTTTAATAGAAATAGTCCTCTTGATATTTTTGAGGGGGAAGGAGACTAGTGCACATTTATTATAACATTTCAAACATTGCAGAAAATTAAGTCACTCACTTTCTACCTATTCAACATTTTCAACATTTTGCTAAGCATTCTTTAATATGTCTCTTTGCATATGGTATTCATTTTTATTGCTATATAACAAATTACCAAAAACTTAGCAGTTTAAAACAACCCAAATTTATTATCAAACAGTTTCTGTGAGTCAAGAATCCAGTCACTGGGTCCTTTGCTCAGGGTGTCAAATGACGGCAATCAAAGTGTTAGCTGGGACCATTGTCCCATGTTGTCCCTGACGCTCAGGGCTCATTCAGATTCTTGGATGAACTCAGTTCCTTGCAGCTGAAAAACTCATGGAAGCGTCTTCTTCAAGGCCAGCAATAGAATGTCTCTGCTGCTTTGACTCTCTGGCTTGCTCTGTCCTTGACCTCTAAACCTACATTTAAAGGGCTCCTTTGATTAGGCCAGGCCCACATTGGTAATCTCCATTTAAGTAACTCAGAGTCAACGATTAATTACCTGAACTACATCTGCAAAATCTACTTTGCCATGTAAAGTAACATAATTTCAGGAATGATATCCCTCCTATTCAGAGATTTCAAGAGGAGGAAATTATACAAGGGTGATGGTCATTTAAAAGTCTGTCTCCACACTTACATACATACACAATGAACACATAAACAGTATATGGTGTTCTGTGGTGGAATTCTAAAAAATTAATATGCCATTGGTATCTTTCCTGTCTAGTAAATATAGATCTGCATTTTTATGGCTGGATAGTATTCTATTTTGTGTTTCAAAATAATTAATCACATATTGGACAGTTAGGCTGGTTCCGATTATTCCTTCCGACAGATTATGCAAGGAGGAGCATCTTATGTACTTGTCATTGCATATCTGTGATTATTTCTTATGTGCAAATTCCAAGGAGAGGGGTTTATTGAATCAAAGGATAGACTAAACCAATGCTGTGCTGTCCTTTTTAGGGTCCCCAAGCCCTTCATGGTGCTGTTTCTCTAGTGAGGCTTTGCCTTTGGTGAAGGTTTTCTGGGTCCTTTGTACCAATACTGTTGAATTATTAGCATCCTTGAAAGTTCTAGAAATCACTAACGGTCACTGCAGGAAGCATACAGAAACTAACATGAAGCAACAATGTGTTCTGCATTTGACATCTCCATTATTATCCATCCCCAAAAACTTATTTTTAACTTGATTAAATAACACAATGAAATGGGGACTTTAATTTCTACATTGCTTCTTTACAAAGAGGCAACAAGGAAAGTAGATTACTTTAAAGGTTTGTATATTTTTTTAACCTTAAAAGGACACTACACATTTTTATAGCATAGTGAGAAGTCAGGTTTCAAGTTTAAAAATGTGAATCTTAAAAACAAACGAAGATTAAATTATACCTGCCTTGCTAAGAGATGTCCTCATCTTTCAATCCACCAATACTTTGTGAGCGCCTCCTAAGGACCGGTTCTAGTGCTGGGAATGTGATGGTGAACAAGACAGAGCCCCAAAAGTGAATCCACGCACTCTACACGTGCATGATGAAACTGCAAGATGAAAACAGAATGAGTATTATGTGTCTCTCGTTATTCTCTCTTTATCCCCTCTCCCTTTCTACTGGTTCTACCTCTATAAGCATGACAATCTCTCCCCTCATGTAAAAGTAGTCAAAACAATTTTCCCTGCATTGCATGACTTTCCAGCCACCACCCTATTTTCTCTTCTTCCCTTCACAATATAGATCACTCTTGGGGGAGAAATCTACACTGCATCTCTCCCCTTCCCATTCACTCCTGATCTGGCTCTTTCCCCGCCTCTTCTCCATCATCAGTAAAGAACCTAAGGACTCCCTCCTCATCAAATCCTGAGTGTTATGTGAGTGTATAAAAATCCTCTTGGGTTTCATCCCTTGGATTTGCCACAGGCACTCAAGTTCATCGTGTCCAAAATGAACTTGTCACCCACCCAACACCATCCCCATCAACACAAACCTTCTCTTCCTCCTTCATTCAGTCGTTAGATGGAACAATCATACTTCCTGCAAGCTCAAAAGTCTTTCTCAACTCATCTGGTTCCCACACATCTCCAGAAGCCATCAGTTTTCCTTCCCAATGGCTGCTCTGCCTCTCCGCAGTGATGACCACCTCTGTAGTGAACACCTTTTTAATCCATTGCAGACTATCGCAGTATTTTGGTGAGAGCATGGGTAATCCAGCTCAATCTCCCATCATGCCTCTCCACGCACCTTCCACAAATACAGAACTGCAAATTTAATTTGCCTAAGAATGAAGCTCAAATATTTAATTTGGGATAAAAGGATCTCACAGTTTCATCCTTACCTATAACATAATTCAGTGTTTAAAGTACAGGTCCTGGAGCTCTATCACTGACTAGCTGTGCAACCTAAGGCAAGATTCTTAATCTCTATGCTTCGGTTTCCTCCCTTGTAAACTGGGGACAATAATAATAGTACCCTCCTGATAGGGTGCTGGGAACAGCAGATGTGTCAATATCCAGAAAAGTTTTAGAAGAGTGTCTGGCACACAGTAATGCGTACTTGTCAGTTTTGTAATTTACTGTCCACCCTCACCCACCATCCTTCTTGTCTCTCACACACAAATACTCATATGTAAATATGCTACCCTCAAGTCACAGTGACAGATACAAGCCCACAAACACACTGCGTTGGCTGTTCCATGCCTCCACAACTTTATTCTTACTCCTTTTGTCAACCTGCTAAACTCCCACTTATTTTTCAGGACTCAGTTCAAATACCACTTCTCCTGTGAAACCTTCCCTCAATCCCTGAGAGTTTTCTACTGAGACCCCATTGCACCCCAGATGAATTTCCATTCTAGCATGCATCACTTCAATTAATTATTTTTAGAAGCCTGTGAGTTAACATTTTTGAGCGCTTGTCACATGCCAGATGCTGTTCTATGATACATGCTTTACATGTATTATCTTGTTTAAGCCTCACAAAATGTTTGAACAATTGGTTTATATATTTGTCATTCCTCCTTGATTGTGAGGCTCTCTATGGGCAAAACTTATGTCTCGAGCTTCGGTGAATCTCCAGCACCTAGCATGGTGCCTGGTGCATAATGAGTACATAGTTAAGTACCTCTGAATGAGCCAATCAAAGATGAGCTTAACTCAGAGAGAGAGAGAGAGAGAGAGAGAGAGAGAGAGAGAGAGAGAGAGAGAGAAACATGCATGAATTACTGACCTTGAAGGACATTTAGGGAAAGAATGGATGGTAGTTGGATCTGAAATTCATCAGTGCTACAAACAGAGACTGCAGTAACTACCTCACCCCCCATTAAATTGTTATTACTATAGGAATGTTTTCTATGGTGCGGACTGCTTAACGTGCTCTCATTTGTTTCTGTACTGTCATATAATTTCAAGGACATAATAATACAATTCATATGACATTTTACTCCAGGCTCTTGCCTCAAGGGTCATGTGAAAAGTTTTGCATGGCTCTCAGCTTGTGGGTTGCCCATCTTTGATAAAGGGTGAAGAGACACTCACCTTTCCTTCGTGTTGAACACCAAATAGAAATTTGCCACAAATTATACAAAATTATAGTCAGGAGTCAATGTTATAGTTTCTATGGCAATGGTCTAAGCCCACAAACACAAGCATTTCGTTGCTTAATTGTTACAAGGGATATGCTTTTTGTAAATCTAATATATATATATATATATATATATATATATATATATATATATATATATATATATATATATAAAAGAAATTCAAGGATATATGTATTTTGGTTTCAATTAACTTTTCTTCATTACCCCTTTAGCGCGTAGTAAATTCTGTTTCATTGGGCAGCAGAGAACGGTTAAGATCAAAATTGTTTAATGCGCTGATTAGAATATCTCTGGGTGGCCTGGAAGCTGATATTAGCAGCAGAAAAGCAGTGTCCAGCCACGTGCGTGCCCCCAGGGGTGCCAGTGGGAATGGATCTGCCCAAACTCAAGTCTAGAGCCCCAGGATATTTCTAGGAGCCCTCAATTTAGTTTAATCCATTCCAATAATTAGTAGATGGCTACTAATTAGTAGATCTGTTGGCACTTTTTTTATTTTTGGAGCACTGAATGTGATGAGAAGTTTAATCTCACTAGAGGGGTGTTTTCTAAGGAACTATCACTGCTGGAATGAAGCCTGGATGACGAGGCCTGATCTTCCCGTTGGATTTGGAGGTTGGCAAGCCGTGGACAGCACCCCCCAGGAAAACAGTGACGGTAAAACTGCATCCTTCCTCAAGGGAACTGTTTAACTGCCAATCTTTATTTTGCTTTTATGACTGCACTTAATGTGTGGGAAACACTCCCAGTGGGAACCAACATCAGACGTGTGCTTTCTGGGCACGTGTACAGTATTAACTGCCTGCCAATTAGGCTTAATTTCATTTCAATGGTTGGCTTTACCCTGATTATTCTATAACTTTTAGAAAAAGAGCATAAAACTTAACATATATAATTCATCTACTCTTGCTTTGATATGCAGTTTTGAAGACAGGAGAAAAAAATATCTGTGTAAGCACTTTTGCTAGGCTATAAAATATACTTCAGCTCTCCCTGATATAAAAAGCAGTAGAGAAAATGAAGGACTCAAAAATAATTACAGATCACCCTCTATTTTTTTCTGTCTTTTTTTCATTTTTTTATCTTTTTTTTTTTTCTTGTTTCTTTTTCAAGCCCTTGTCTCGAGGGCTGACTTTCCATAGATCGCAGCGAGGAAGCTGCCACTACCTAGGAAACCGGCACCCAGAAGCAGGTCATCTGGGAATGGTTTAGGACCAAGTTCTCCAGGAGCATGCGCCATGTGACGGGCGAGGGGGCGGGCCCCTTTCCGGCCGCGCCCATGCAGATCATCCTATAAATTGTTTTCCCAGAACCTGATTTCTTTTTATGTTGTATGATTATTCTTTCAAAACTTGACTATGAGGGTATTTGTCGTCTAACCTGCAAACTATGTTAAGTAGTGAGAGATAGTTATGACCTCCTGTTCAGATTTTTATAAAATCATATCATAAGCCTCCATTCATCTTTAATATGATAAAAAGCAGTGGCCTGGGGATACTATGTTTATTTCCTCAGGTGTTGATATGAGATACTGGTGTGCGTATATCTACACAATACATAAACTTTCATTACATATTCTTAAGAGAATCTTAATGAATTTTAAAGGAGAAAGTTCAGCACTTTCTGATGTTCTGAATTATGTATCACAGAGACTTCAGAGGTGACAAATGGCAGTTAATCTCTTAGTAACTAGACACAGCTGGTTAAAATGTAAAGAACTTTGTAAATGTAAACATGGGCCTACTGACTTCCTGAACACAAGTTGGGCATCGGTCATTGTGTGTGGATAGTGTCCAGATTCCCCAGGTAAACTTGACAAGTGTTGGTAGTGGCCAAAAACACAAAACAAAAATCAAAGCAACAACACCACCACTGAGGACACAGCAGCATTTCCAAATTCCAGTCACCAACTGTAAAAGGATAAATGTTCTATTAGCCCACAGCTTGGCACCCACATGAGTATGTGTCTTTAGGTGGAAGAATAGATGCAAGGAACAGTGATGTCCTGCATTTTTTCATGGCTTCAAATTTTGGTTTGAAGAGGCATTTCTAACAAAACCCTCTTGATTGTACACATTCATCATCTGCTCTTTCTGGCCATGGAAGCATTTTGGCTAAATTAGTGACAAAGTTGAGAGACACTTCTCTACAGAGCCACCTCAGTGCTGTGACCTGTACTGCATCAGAACAGAATTGAAGACGACAAACTCATACTCTTCTTCCTCTGTGTGATGCAGGGATGTATCGGTGTGGCCCGGCCTCCGTTCAAGCCATCAAGCATGGCCATGTTTGCTTCCAGTTTGATGCCCCCTTTGTTTTTGCAGAGGTAAGTGGAAAACCAGGGGGAAGTGCTGCTTTCCTCCCCAACCTCTTAGCACCTCAAAGAATACGATCGTGGGTTGTCACTTCTAAATTTCCCAGGTGTGTGGTGTAGGCTTTGTGTTTACAAAGTCAACTAGACATCATTCCAACCTCCAGGCTTTTCATTCGAAATGCAGTTCTTACCAAACAGTTTTCTTTCCTTTATGTTTTTTTTCCCTTTTCTCCTCCAAAGCAATTGCATTACTAACCTTCCCTAGTTCTCTGCACCCATGAAGTAGGTATCAATTGCTCCCAAGAAATGAAGTGATTAAGTGAATCACTCAACTAAAAATTGGTTGAGATAGTCCGTGAGTTGAAATTTCAGTGTACTACGTTACTCTGGGACTAGCCCAGCAAATCATGTAAAACAAAATCCAAACACACTCTAAACACGGTCTTAGTCTGGGAACTACCATCCATTTTCTGCCATCCAAGGCCATCCGCTATCAGAGGGAGAGCAGAACTGGCAAAACAGAGCGGGGGAGCAGGAAGAAAGTGATTGGTCTGCAACACACTTAATGAGCTGATGGGGACACTTTAGTAAAGGACCTGAAATTCTGGAAGACCTGGACAGGAGCTATAAGAGGAAGCAGTTAAAGGTGCTCCAAGGAGAGATCTGAAAGACTGGGAGGCTGCTAAAGATGAGGGCCAAGGTTTGGTAGAGAAATATGTAAGAGGCTGAGAGGCACGACTTGCCCGGAGTATAGTTTTACCAATAAACACACTGAAATAATGTCTATCATGTACTGAGTTCTTACTACAATGTTTCCCTGAAAATAAGACCTAACTGGAAAATAAGCCCTAACATGATCTTTCAGGATGACATCTCCTGAACATAAGCCCTAATGCGTCTTTTGGAGCAAAAATTAAAATAAGACCCAGTCTTATTTACGGGGAAACACGGTATATAATCACTTTGCCTACCATTTGATATTCTGAGCAACTCTTTAAAATGGGTATTATAATTCGTCCCATTTTACAGAAAAGAAAATCAAGGCAAAGAGCGGTTACTAATAAATAGTAGTGATAAGTTTGAAAGCCAGGCAGGCACCTGAGCTCACACTCGTAATCACCACACTATGACAACTCTAGAATGAGTAAATATTTATATTAATATGTATCAGACACTGTGCTGTGCGGACCTATGTCCTTAAGAAAATCGATTCTTGATGGGAGCTGGAGTACATAAGCACATCAAAAGTTAAATAACAGTAATACAAGAGATGCTATGGGACTAATTGTCAGATGAGCAACGTAGGTGATAAATGGTCTGTAGAGTCATTAACTGAGAAATATGGGACAAGAACTGCAGTAGGACAGCAAAGGTCATAGGGCTATGTCTGAGGAAGATGGGTGACATGGGGACAGGTAGTAACAAAACCTTTGTGATAGCCACAGTAGGATGAGCAGAGTGTTGCCAGAGTGCCTAGAAGTGGTGTCAGGATGCTCCCTTCAAGGATCAGTGCCTGAGCTGAGTCTTGAGAGCTGATTAGTAGTTTTTCAGGCAAAGGAGGGAAGAAAAAAACCAGAGGAAGGATAGAATTGTAGGCAGAGGGCACTACTTGAGCATCCAAATGGTGTGAGGGATATTAAAAGCTATCTACGCAGACTCACAAAAACTGATGCATCAGGGGATGTCAAAAGATGCCAACTGAAGGAACTAGACATGAGGTTCGTACGTCCTGAATCGTGGGCACTTCCTCCTGTAAACGAGAGTTCCCACAAGGCAGGCGTGAGATTTGTGGAGCACAGACTTGGTGGGAACACCGTGCAAGTGGGGAGGCCAGCTAGAGGTTGTGACATTACTCCACGCCAGAGAACTGGACAAACAGCAATAGCAGGGGAAGGAGGAGGCAGGATTGGGAAGTGTTTAGGAAGTGCATTGAGCATAAATATTGAGACAGCAAAATCAGAAATGTGAAATACACAAAAGGAACAGCATTTCTTCCACCATACCTCCCACTGCAGTTTCTAGAAGCTATGGAAGAAGAGACATGCTGTATTTAGAATTTTATTCCCTCTATTTCAGTTTTAGATGTGAAGATTTATGCAAACCTCCTCAGCTGCCATCTGATAGTTTATGATGCTACAGGAGCCTCTTAATTGGAAATCACTCTAAAATGCACAAAGCCTTATTTTTATTATGCTTTATTGCTGCTAAGAAGGAGAGAAGAAGGAACCTCCTTCCAAGAGTGAATTGCCTAATAGCTGTTAATGCAAACACTTTTTGCTCTTATTAAATATAGATCGGGGTGTTATGTGTGTCATCAGGATTTGCAGATTATAATTACTCTCTCACCCGCTGCACACTTGTCTGATAGTATATGATTTGTTGCTCTGGCATGGGCTGAGCTCCAGGCCTGAGTCATTTATAAGAGATGTTCAGGCTCTTGTTGGAAATTGTATGAAGAATCTTTTCTCCAGTGTGCCTAAAGTAGGACCCCATGGGGGGCGTCTACATGACTCAGGCTTTAGACTGCGTCCTCTTTTCCGGGTCCCATCTCCCTGGTGCGTAAGCTTACCTCTCACTATCCATCCCAGGCACACCAGCCGGAACTTGCCTTTTCTTGTCCCTCGGCATGCTGACTTTCTTGGTCATCTCTTACTCATTTCCGGGCCCGATCAAGTATCATATTCATTGATTGTGTGTTGTGTGTGTGTGTGTGTGTGTGTGTGTGTGTGTGTGTGCGTGCACCTTCTCAAGGCCTAGGTCTTCTTTAGTGAAAGCAGAACCAAAAAGAGGAGGCCATGCACGGAAAGCATCTTACCTCTGTCCCTTTTCCTCTCCTCCATTTTGGAAATTTATCCTTAGTATTTCTAGATTTCTTTCAGGGCTTGAGACTTAATTTCTTTCCCCTCCTACCTTCTCATGCCTTCAGTACTGGTATGAGTTTCTCCATTCTTGAGGCCCATTTTCCTTTTCCCTTCCCAACTCGTAGTGTTCTAGAGCTTCTAAAGAGGAGACAAGGGAGCAGAATGGTCCTAAATATCTGAGGTCATCTTCTGAATTCCCATGTTCACTGATCTCTCAGGAGTTGCTGCTTCTCTTCTATCTTAGCTTCTTCTAATTGGATCTGTTGTCTCCTTTACACCATTTCACCCCAAATCCACACACACACACACACACAATGCACACGCACATGCACACAGACACACACAGCTGATTTTCACAGCAGCCGTGACTGACTCCTCAATGGGGTAGATAACTAACTGCCCCACAGCTCCAGAAGCTCTGCCTTCCCTAGCTCTGGGCCAGCAGCTCTCTGTGTACAAACTGTGCAGCTGCTTCTCTGCAGATTCTTTATTCTCAATTCGAAGTTATATATTTTGCTACTGCTTATTAGATGGCAGCACATTTTGGGTCATCTTCTATTCTGATCTAAAATAATTCATCTATTCATTCAGATAGCGTAAAATTTGGAAATCGTCTTGTCTTCTCTACTTAACCTCCCTCAGGCATCTTGCCAGAAATATCTTTAAAAACTGTCAGTCATCAACCGCGTCTCTGATCTTCATCATGACCCTCTGAGCTTGTACAGCACTGAGCTTTGTGAAGTCGCCTGCTAATTCATCTTCCTCATCTTCTCGTACCCCTTTCCTGTCTATTCTCCACAAATCAGCCAGAATTATCCTTTAAAACTGGAAATAAAAACATGTCACTACCCTGCCTCCAACCGTCTAGTGGATTCCCACCACCGTACAATAAAATTGAATATAAGTCTTTACAAGATTCTGTGTGACCTGGTGTCTGTCTTTCCTGCACCCCCATCCCTGGCTCATTTCCCTCCAGCTATACTGACCTTCTTACTCTTCCGGAAACATGAAACATGCTCTCGTTTCAGTCTTTACACACATTGCTCCTTTCGCTAGGAAAGCTCTTCCCCCACCCTCTGCCCCATGTTGCTTGTTCTGTTCCCTCACTGTATCCAGGTGACCTCCTCAAAGAGTCCTTCACTCGCCCAGCCCCGTAACCTAAAATATCATAATCGGCTCTGTTGTTTTTGTCCTTCCACCCTGCCTTCGTGTTGATTATTTCTCTCCCTCATAGAATACGAACTCCATGAAGGTAGGCTCTGCTGGGTCCTCATTGCTGAAAGCAAGCTCTGCTACATAGTAGTCATGAATAAATACTTGTGGAAGGGAGGGAGGGAGGGAGGGAGGGAGGGAGGGAGGGAGGGAGGGAGGGAGGGAGGGAGGGAGGGAGGAAAAGTTGACTCAGAGTATACTGCTAAGAACAGTAACTCAGAGATAGGGGCCAGATGCACTAGCAGTGCTGGTGGGAGATGGGGCATACATAGAGCCTGGCAGCATGGCCAGCCCTACAGGTATGGCAGTTGTGCCAGGAAGGCTCGTGGACCAGGCAGGCATTCACTGCCTCAGTATGTCCTCAGAGAATCACCACTTTCTCTGTACAGCCTATGTGCCATGTAGTCTATGTGGGAACAAATAAATGAAGAAACCTCTGTCCTGCGTTCTGAAGAAAGGGACTCCAACCTTAGTGGTGAAGAGTGTAGCTTCTGGCAGCAGTGGACATATGTTTCCATTCCATGGGTACAAGCAGAAATTTACAGAAAGGAGGCTCTTCTAGCCTATTGCCCCAGCCCATCTTTGATGAGCCCCTGGGGAGGCGGGGGGGAGATGGGTGCTGCCTAGGAAGTGCCTGTGTCTGACCAAGAGGCAGGGGTGTGCTGAAAACAGCCCCAGATTTCATGGCAGGTAGTCCAGGCTCTCCATGACCACAGCCCCTTCAAATGTAGGGTAGAACTAGATGACCAGTAAGACTCCTTTCCCTTCAAAAGAAATTGGCCTTAAACATAGAGCTTTCACAAGTAGTACTGATCAACCTACCAGTCCTTCAAGGAAAATATTAAACCCAGGCTCAGAGACATTCAGTCACTTGCCCAAAGTCACACAGCCTGGGTCCATTATTTCTTCCAGCATCCCCTGCACTCTGACTGTCCTACTGTAGACATACGCATATAATTGTTCTTGGGTAGGGGCGATCACTGCTGCTTTTTAAACTCCTCAATGACTCTTATGTGCAACCAGGATGGAGAACCACTACAGTGGTGGCTGAAACTGAAAAGGAAACTTGCTGATGTCATGTCGATTGGATAGAATACTTCCCCTTCCCCCCACTCCCAACATACATATGCAAAAGCCATTTCACATGTGTGTTTCTTCTCTCCTCTCTCCACAAGGAACAGTGCTGTTGGTTGGCCTGACATTTTCCCCTACATAAGTTTTCTAATCTGTGCTCAAAGGGAAACAAGGATTTAGTCATTTTCATATTTAGCCTACCTCCCTGGAAAAGTGTAAACTGTTGTAAGGGCTGTTATTAAGAGGATATTTATCATTATTGTTGCTATAATGTGAAGGTGGAGGAGGGAGCTGTTTGTGCTTGCATGGCCTCCCCCAGAGAAAAAGCTGAAATCCTCAGGAAGCTCATTTAAAGGGAGCTTCCAAAATGACAAATATTCCTCAGGTGTCTGCTAGGTCATCTCCTGTCCAATCCCTGATTTCACGTTTCAGCCTTTCACATCATATGGCTAGTGCCACCAAGCTCTAGTTACTCTACTGTGGAGCAGGGTCATCATTTATCTCCCCTCAGAAATCTGAGGCCCACGCAGGGGACCATTTCACCACTGCATGGTAGTGCTCACGGTCCTGCAGGGTGATGTGGGAGAGGCAGTGTGCTGTGAAGTTCAAGGACTGTGCTGTGGGCCAGTTCAAGGTGAGGGTCAGGGAACGTGCTACGGACCAGCCCAGGGTTTGCATTTCTCTACCAGCTCTCAGCCATGTGGCCAAAAACACTTTGATGACCTCTGAGTCTTTGATGACCTTCTGGCGTCATCTGTGAAATGGGGATAATAATGCATACCTCACCAGGTTGTTGTGAAATGTACAAGTCATGCTCACTAGATCCTATCTTACTCAATTCTAAAATGTCCCTTTAAAATTGGCAGAATAAGTATAATTATTTTCATTTTATAGAAGCAGGAACTGATCAACTGATTATCGAGGTCAGAGAGGAAGAGCTAACTTTCTAAAGTACACATCCAAGATCAGAACCCAACTGTCTTGCAGCTAAACCATGGTCTCTCAAATACATTCTCCAGAACGTTTGCTGAGACTGGTCCCTATGCCTGTCATAGCCTTCCTTCTCTCCTTGTTTTTTTTTTTGTTTTTTTTTTTTTTTTTTTTTGTGCTTTGATTGTTTTTAGCTTTATTGGGGGTATGTCACTTTAAATTGCACAGATTTAACATAAGCATCTGTGATACCATCACTACAACCAAGGTACTACACATATCCATCATCTCCAAAAATGTCCTGTGTCCTTTTGTGAGTTTTGTGTTTGTTTGTCTGTCTGTCTATTTTTTTGGTAAGAACACTTAACATGAAATCCTTTAGCTTACTGACTTCTATGCATCTTCCAGATTTCAACTTGGCTGTTACTTCCTAGCACCCACACCCCAACTTCCCTGCCCCAAGTGCCCCCATGGTATCTTGGACATTTCTCTGCAAGGTCCTTATTGCACTATATATGTCAGGTGTTCTCAGGTCTAGGTGTCCAATAGAATTATTATCTAGGACCTTTTATAAAACAAAAAGATAATAAATTTAAGGTTCCATCTAAGACCCCCCCTTGATCAGACATCTATTTCTTTTTTAAGTTCTCCCAGGTGATTCTGATGGACAGAATATCCCTTAGTAGACTATAAACCCTATAATTGACTGAATCTCTTTTGTTCCTCATTAGGCCTCCAGCACCTTAAACAATAAATAATTTATCATTATTACTGTTGATAATTTTTATGAGTGTTTGCTCTATGCCAGGTACTATGATAAGTAATTCACATGTGTTTATTTCACTTAATTCTGCCAACTATCCTGAAGAAGGAGCTGTTGTTACCCTATTTAAAAGTGAACGGAACTGAGGCTTGGAGAGGGGCTTGGAAAATATTTAGTAAATCCATCAGTGACCATTTTCAGCTGGAGCACCTGACATAGCAATGCAATTCATGTTTCCCACCTGCTTCCATGCTAATAAATGGAACCCCCAAGAAAGCGGTTGTAAAGAATATAATAAGGGGCTCTGGGGAATCTTCCTTTAGACATAGATTTAGACATTGTCTCTCAGAAGTAGAGTGACAAGGCAAAATCTTGGAATAGCTTGGGGGTTGGCCAGCGTGGCCCCAAGACACTGTTTCCAAGTCCCACAAATAGCATGGTTTAGTTGCTGATTCACCAGAAAATTACCTGAATTCCTCCTAGGTAGCCTAATATTATTTCCCAATTAAAATGCTTTGGCTGCCAGCAACAATTAAAATGATTTAAACAGTAGGAATTTGTTTAATTTCACTCATATAAGAAATCCTGAAGGATAAAAGATTAGTCTGTTTTACAAACTACAATAAAGCCTTTTATCATGTGGGTCAAAAAAAGCTATGGGTTGCTCTGAAAGAAATGGGTGTGCCTCTGCATTTGGTTGCCGTGATGTGTAATCTGTACTATGGACTGGAAGCCATTGTAAGGATGAGTATGGAGAGGCAGATGGTTTCCTACAGGCAAAGTTATCACACAAGGGTGCAGTTTATCTCCCTATTGTTTAATCTGTACATAGAACATATCACCTAAAAAACTGTCCTAGACTCAGAGGAAACAGGAGTGAAAATTGGTAGAAGACATATCAATGACTTAAGATATACAGATGACACCATACTAGTGGCAGAAAGGAGCAATAATTTGAAATAACGTCTGTTTAAAGTGAAAGAAGAAAGTGCTAAAGCAGGACTGCACTTGAACATGAAGAAGACAAAAATCATAACTATAGAAGAAACACACAACTTTAACATAAACAATGAAGACATTAAAATTGTTAAATATTTTGCTTATCTTGATTCAGTCATCAACTCAAATGGAGACTGAAGCCAAGCAATCAAGAGAAGGCTGAGATTTGAAGAGCAGCAATGGACGAACTAGGAAAAATCACCAAGGGCAAAGATGTGTTATTAGAGACCAAGGCTAAGATCGTCCACAGTTTTGTATTCCCAAGTTCTATGTACACATGCAAAAGTTTGACAGTGAAGGAGGCTCATGGGGGAGGGGGATTTGTTTGAAATATGGTGTTAGACGAGAGCTCTACGGCGATCCTGGGCCACCGGAAAGATGAACAAGTGGGTCCCAGAGCAAATTAAGCCTGAAACATCACTGGAAGCAAAAATGACAAAACAAACTGTCCTTCATCATGAGAAGACAGGGTTCTTTTAAAAGGTGATGATAACACTGAGGAAAAACAGAAGGCAGCAGGAAGAGAGGAAGACCAGATATAAGCTGGACGGACTCCGTAAAGGAAACCACAGGCATGAGTCTGCAGGAGCCGAGCAGGGCTGTGAGCACAGGACGTCACTCATTCACAGGGTCAGCGGGAGTCAGAGCTAACTAAACGGCACATGACACACACGAGAAGTCCTGAAGTAGGTAGTCCAAGGTTGGCTTAGCCATCTAACAGCATTGTCAAGCCCTCCAATGCTTCTTGTCTTTCTACTCTGCCGTCTTTGTAATGTTGGCAGTGTTACTCTTCACTGTCCCAGGATGGATAATGTAGCTCCAAGCATCACTTCACTTCACAGGAAAATGTTCAAAAGCAGGAAGGGAAGGGCAAACTCTCCCATGTACTTCTCTCCTTTTATAAAAGAGAAAAGTCTTTCCCAGAAGCCACCCAGCAAACATTCTCTGCCTCCTAGAAGTAGGTCACATAACCACTGCTAGCTTCAAGGAAGTCTGGGAAAGCAAGTAACAGACATAGTGCTTTCTCCTCTCTCTTAGGAGGCAGAATTTATCAGCAAGAAAAAGGGGAGAAAGAAATAATTGATGCTTAGACAACTGATAGTCCCAACCCCAAATATTCTTTTTATTATTATTATTAGTTTCAGGTGCACAAGACAAAGCAAAACTTAGACGTTTATCATTTATATCCTTCACACTGTGTGAACCCCCCTCCCCCCATCCACTATCCCTCTGACCTCGCACAGAGCCAACACATTTCCACTGTCTCTATTCCTAATGCTGTACTCGGCTTCCTGTAACAATATACATACAAATATATATATATATATATATATATATATATATATATATATATATATATATATATATATAATTATAGTTGTCATTCAGTATTGTTCAGCTTCAGGTGTACTATGCAGAGATCAGGCATCTACATCATCCCTGAGGTGGTCTCCCAAATGGGACCTGACATCAAATTATACTACAAGGCTACAGTAATCAAAACAGCATGGTACTGGCATAAAAACAGACACATAGATCAATGGAACAGAATAGAGAGTCCAGAAATAAATCCATGCCTATATGGCCATTTAATCTATGACAATGGAAGCAAGAATGTACGGTGGGGTAAAGACAGTCTATTCAATAAATGGTGCTGGGAAACCTGGACAGACAATGCAAAAAGATGAAGCTGGATCACCTCCTTATACCCAAATATTCTTAATTTAAAATACCTGATAATTAATCTAGACTAGACCCCCCCCTTCAGAATAGCTTTAACATGAGTTTGGCTGTATGAGCCCAGTGTTGTTGAAGAAGCAGGTCAACTCTGGGCCTCTTAGATGACGTCCCCATTAAGAGTGAGAGATTTTGGTGACAAGGACATTTGATATGGCTAATGCTCTGTCTTCTTGTTTTTAGGTCAACAGTGATCTTGTTTACATTACAGCTAAGAAAGATGGCACTCAGGTAGTGGAAGCTGTTGATACCACCCACGTTGGGAAATTAATTGTGACCAAAGAAGTTGGAGGAGATGGCATGAAGGATATTACTGACACCTATAAATTTCAAGAAGGTAATTCACTACAATTGAATGAAGATTTCTTTGTCCAAGTCCATTTAGTACTTACCTGCTGTCACTATGGGATGAGTCCCAGATGATGCACTGGCATTTGAAGCATTTGGTAGTCAGAGCAGAAGTATAAACTCATGAGTGAAAGACACGTCACATCTACAATTTTTCATTGTCTGAATTCCCCTTCTCATGGCTTGTGAGAATGATTTGATTTTAAGTTATATCTATTTTAACAGCATATAGAATATATGAAAGAGCAAAAATATGAAAGAACATAATTTTAAATAATTCTATTTTAAAATATTGCATAACTAATGTAATTTTAGTTCAATAATAGAAACTTAAATAATTATACACAACTGTTTAGTACTTTACATACTATTCTTGCAGACATTGTTCCATTGAATTATCATGGACATGCCTTGAGGTAGATAATACGTTACTAATAGGACAGTATAATCTCACTAATTCAGGCCAATTAGGTTGAAGGCCGATTTCAATTATAAAATAATGATAAGGTGGTTTTGTTAACTTTTATTGCGTAGAATGTTTCAGATGGCCCTGTTGAGCTCAATTTCCTCTCAATCAGCACTGATTTCCTGCTCTGTGCCTGGGATTGTCTTTGGTGCTGGAGAGCCTTATAAGTGAGCAGAACTTCATTTCTGTTACTGGCCAAGTGATAGGGCCATTATGCAGAGGGGCCTATGATATCAAAGAAGAGAGACTCAGTCCAACCAGGAGATTCAGAGAAAACAAAGCTGGGTGAGAGAAATCACAGACCAGGCGGGGTTTCCAGGCAGTGGGGATGCGACCAAAGGCATGGTGTGACGTAGCTGCTGTGCTTAGGGTCCTGCACGCATGACTAAAGCATCTAGCTCAGAGTGCCCAGTGGCTGAAGACAAAGCTGCCCAAGGTCAGTAGTGGGCAGGAGGTGGAGCATCTTAGGTGTCTTAATAGAGAACATGGAGTATATTTTACAGATGATTCACCAACAGAGTTCTTAGGACTGGCATTCATTTTAGTGAATGGAGAAAAATGATGAGTAATTAGCATATACTTAAATATTCATCCGTATGCCTGAAGTGCTAAGGAGTGGAGAATTTGTTTTAAATATTTTAGACTCTCCTCTTATTTACAAAAGCAATTTGCACTATAAAAAGAAAGTTTGCTGACTTGAGAGAACTCTTGTGCATAGTATTAGAAATTCAGAATTTTTGACATCTGAACTAGTGAATATTTGCTGTATTTCTGAAATGACTCATTCTTCTTTTCTGTTGGTTCTGATCCATTGCACAACATAGATAAAAAAATGTTTTTTTTCTTTTTTGCTTTTTCCTAAAAAGAGGCGGAGAAATAATAAATTTAAAGACATAACAATAGAAACAATCCCCAAAAAAAAGATTGTGTGCTAAAAAAAAAAAAAAAAAAAAATAAGTACGATAAAATAAAACAAACAAGCAATGCCCTCTTACTGTAGAGTTACAGGCAAAAAGGCTTGAAAAGGAAAAAGATATTCCATTTAAAAAGTAAGAGAAACTAGCTGCAACATTCACTCATTTATTCATCATTCATTCAACAACCTGCTAGTAACCACCCCCCATATTCTCAATGCTGTGTAGAATTGGAGACAAGCACAGCCTGCCTTCCCATCTAGCTGGGGAGACAGGCAGGAAGCAAGCCCTCACCGAGCTGTGTGCTGGGTGCCGTGGGGGGGTGGGGGGTGGGGCAGACACGGCAGGGCACAGAGAAGGGACTCCCACGCCAGCCTCACGGATCCTGGAGGACCTTGGTGATGGGCTCACTGAAGTTCTCCAGGAAAAGACATCAGGACAGGGACTGTGGATAAACTCTGCTAATGTAGAAGAAGACCTGACCAGACAAGAAAACAAGAGGGCAGGGAGCCGTGCAAAGGAGCAGCTGCCTAGTCTAAACCACACAGCAGAATCCATTAGCTACCAGCCAAGAGTCCAAATCAGGGTCAGATGTCAAAAGAGGAAGGACCCCAGGGCAGTCTATGAAAGAGGAGTCGGGCGTGGCCAAGGGCAGACACCAGATTGAAGCAAATAAAATGTTCCAACTCTGAATGAGGAAGACATTTGCGATCCAGGCCTTCAGAATCTGGCAAGAAGGCAAAGCTCAGAGGAGTGGACAGTGTGGGGGTCTGGTCTAAACAGAAGGACCCCTAACTTTGCATAGATAATTATAAGAGACACCCCATCCTGCTTCTGGGCTGGAGTTTGATCCCAGGTAGATGGCTAATTAGCCACTTAATCAAGGATAGCATATGCATTTCAAATTCTAACTTTGGGAATGACTGAATGGAGTGCTGTTTAGAGAAGGATGCTGAAACGACATTCAAATACAATGGGAAAGCGTGAGTGATTATTGCTGTCTGCCATGGGCATCTAGGAAGGAGCTGCCAGCATCCATGGCCACCACCCTGATTCTCATTATTGAACCTCTCATATAATTTCTCTATCCAAAACTTCTGAGTGTGGCCGCTAAATTGTGGCAATGAGTGAAAACATAGAAATTATTACCAGATTTAGGAATTTACTATTTTAATTAACTAAATTGTGGATAGATCATTTTTCATTTTGATGAACTAAAGCTTAAGGTTAATTTTATACCTTTTATACTATACAATTTGGAAAACAAGAATTCTTAAAACTTCTCCTGGGGCAATGTATCTTCTTTATGATGGTGTCTGGATCCCATTTTCTCTTTGCTCCATCAGTGATTCTCTCTGACTCATATTTTCAATCTCTCCTTCGCTATTAGCTCCTTCCCACTACCATTTAAGCAGGCTCAAGTGTCACTGATGTTAAAAAAAACAACACATTGCGAAACCCTTTTCCAACAATACACCCCCCACCAAACGCGCCGGTGCTTTCTTCCTCCTTGCCTCCACAGCCAGGCATCTTGGGAGAGCTGCCTGCACCTGGCATCTTGTCACGTTCCTGTTCCTTTCATTCCTCACCTACTGTACCCTGAGTTCTGCTACGAGCATATCCTTGAAGATCTTCTCAAGGTTACCAAGACCACCAGACTGCCACGTGAAATGAACATTTTGCAGACCTCAGCTTGCCTGACCCTCCTACACCTTTTCATGCTATGGCTCACTCTCAATTCTTAAAATTCTGTTTTCTTTGTTTCTATTAATATGATACAAATGTCTCCTGGTTCCATCCCAACCTACTTGCTTCTTTTTTTTTTTTTTTTTCAATCTCCTTCTGTACCTCTGAGCGCCCCTTTCCTCACCCCCTCTGAATGTTCCTTCATTCTAGGCTTCCATCCTTGGGCTTCATTCCCACCCTCTTTATGTTCTTTCTCCACAGCTGGTGTTATGTTCGCATATATGCTAATCACTCCCAAGTCACTGTCTCAAGTTTAGACTACAGTTTTCAGCTCCACATTTACCTAAATGTCCCGCAGAAACCTGAAACTGAACCTTCCCAAATGCCACCTCTCCCGTTCCCTCCCCCACCCCAGATCTATTTCCCCTACACCCCCACCCCAGTGAAGAGAACCACGATCTACCCAAATTTAGCAATCTGAGAATCAAACAGCACATCCTCTAAATATCTCCTCTGAAATAGCTTCAATTCATCCCTTCCCTTTATCTCCATGGCCTCTCTCTGAGAATTCAATTATATCCTGTGCAGAAAGCCCTTAGCATTGTGCCTGCTACATACGAAGAAAGTGTCTGAAAAAGTTAGTTTCTGCTACTAGCAATTCTATTATTACTGCCATATCACTACGATTAGCTTGGGCTATGGTTGTTTTTCTCCTGCATACCTGCTATAGCTTCCCAATTCCACCTTTTCCCCCTCAGCCTCTTTCCCTTATTCTAAACCCTGCATCTCTGCCCAAGTGACATATTTAAAATATAATCTGAGCCCATTACTGCACTGCTTAAAAGCCCTCACCCTGTTTTGTCATCTCGAGGGCATTGCAATCACAGCTCACCAAGCCTCTGCGATTTGCCCTTTTGCCCCCTTGCTGCCCATCCTGACCCCGCCCACAGGTACCGTAAGCAGCAGCCAGGTGAGTTGTTGACAGTTTCTCCAACAAGCCAGCCTCCCACTTGCCTGCCTTGGCTCTCACTCTGGAGGGAAAACCCCCTGAGAAGCCTTCCCTGATCCCAGGTGGTGCTGAGTCTCTCCCAGGTGCCCTGCTCCACCTGCACACGTCTGCCCCAGCATGTGTGATGGACACACGTAGGGTGATCCCTCTTCACTCGTCCCCCTAGAGCCCTGAGAGAAGGGCTGTGCTTCTCATCTGAGCCTAGCACAGCGTCTGGACATTAGGGAGTCTCAGCTAGCATGAAATGATCAAACAAATGGTAATTCATATGGCACTTTCACAGGTGAGCTTAACTAAGCATCAAATGTCCTAAACTGGACTAGTTAATGAAGATGACAGTTTTGTCTCTGGGAGAAAGCAAAGGGCTTAACCAAACCTCGCTCCTTCAGAGCCTCTGTGGCAGGCTGAGTTTTAGGTCCTGGGGACATGAAGCTTTCATTTTAGCAGGGGAAATAATGTCACATGGTGACAAGTACTGGGAAAAGGCAAGGAAACCAAATAATATGTTAGTGAGAGATGAAAGGGCTGGGGTGGGGACACATTATACAAGGTAATGGAAGGGAAGGCACTCTGAGAAGGTGACATTTAAGCTAAGACCCAAACGAGAAGAAGCTTCGTCAAACATAAAAGGCCACTCTCATTGCATCCAATGAACAGAAAGTTGTTTTTGACCTTGCTCCTGGAGGCCACAGAGGAATCTCAGAGAATACAATCTGGCTTTAGATCATTCTCTCACAGCACTAAATTCATGGCCTGAATTATGTAAGGCGTCAGAGTACAAAGCACCACTGCAGAGTGATGGGAATTCTGCCAAGCTCTGGGGAAAGCCTGCAGGTCTGACTGCTTTTCTGGGCCTGTGCTTCCTGTAACAACCCCAGCCCGCCTCTGCAGGGTACTCCCTGCTCACAGAAGCAGGCTCATCCCTGGAAGGAAGCGAGAGGTGCCCCATCCACGACACAATATGCCATAAAACCTCTCGTGGCCCTGTCCCTTCTGTCTTCCCAGCCAGCTCAGCCTCTCACCCCCAAGGAGGCACCTCTTTGACCATGTTCCTGCTGCTGTGTCCACCCCCTGCATTTTGCCTAAATGCATATTTGGTGCCCATCCGAAGCGATAACCCTTAATGCCCTCGTTCTCACAGAGCTATTTGCCAGATGCTTTCTGCTAAAATATTTCACTGCACTTTCCTTGTCATAGCACCTCCTTGCTTTTACTACTATCTCTCTCCTATTGACCTGTAGACGTGTGCTCTAACGAATGCTTGTCCTAGACAAATTGCTCCTGGCACATTCTGGCAGTCCTGACAATCAGAGAAACTATTAACACACACACACACACACACACACACACACACACACACACACCTTCTATTGTTTGCAACACCTGTTGGCATTGTCTCTGTCTTTGCAAAGTACCAGTAGCTGCCAATTCTTATAGGTGTATTACGTCTAATCCACCTATCAACCCTAAGATGTCAGCTTCCTTGTTTTACAAACAAGGAAATGATGATAATAATGGTGCCTGCCTTGTCGAGTTGTTCTGAGGATTAAATGAGATAACACACAGTGCACAGTTACCACAACACTCATTGCATAGGTAGCTGTCAAGGATAGTTCTTAGTAATTGACCTCTTCATCTCTGTTGCATTTTATTATACAATAAGTAAAATAGAAGACAATATCTTAAAATTAAGAGAATGATAAAAGTCAGCATTTTTGTGTTTTTGCTAGCCATTGCCATAACTAGTTTTACAAGCCCCAAGATGTGCCCCTCTATTTTGCACAAGGCACAAGAGATATCTGAAGGTATTAGGGTGGCAAGAAAGGTAGCGCTGATCCTGTCACACCTCCGCAGGCCCTGTCCCTCAGGGACAAGCATGTATGCAGTGCTGTGTGAGGAATGTCAGCCCAGCTGATTTGACAGTTGGGAGCAGCAAGCTCCGAGGCCTGTCTTGTACCTGAACTTCTCACTTCCTCACCTGCGCAAAGCTATATTGTTCTTTTTCCAAACTCACCCCTTCTTCTTACCTCCTCCTTACCTCCTCTTCTCCCTACCTTCTCCTCACCACCACTTTGAAAATCCTACATGTGACGTTTCCCTAAAAACAGCACACAGTCTGTCAGACTGCACCACCAGAGGCCAATAGGTGTCCCTCAAAAAAAATAAAAAATAAAAAACTGCATTCAGTGTCAGAGGAGTTTGGAAAATCTGGTGTTAAACAGTCTCCTCACTGTAGGGTGCAACCTGAGACCCTTTCATAGGCTATTGAATGTTGTGAACTTCCAGGAGGTACTAGAGAACCCAGTGCTCCCCCAGGGAACTTGGCCTTCGAGCCCTTTGCAGGGAAGGCTTGTTAACCGTCTGCTCCATCTGAGTGTGGGGGCAGTGTGCTGTGCAGGGGGCAGCGATCTGGCAGCCAAATGGAAAGACAGATGAGGAACACAGGTCTTGTTGGGGAGATCCATGAGTAGGAGAAAATTCATATTGCAGAACGTGGAATGGCCAGATGCAACTGTCACCAAAATCTTTGCTTAGAGATCCCCAAATTCTAGCTACGTGGCTAGGACTTGGGGAGGGAAGCAAATCCATACCACAGTTTGCGAAGAGTTACGTTTTGCCGATTCTACCTTCTGAACCCTGAAACAATAGAACTGGAGAAAGAACCTTTAGAGCTAGCCCCTTAGCAGCCCCCTTTCAGACGGTCCCTGGGGAACACCACCTACCTCGGCCACTGGGCCGGTCATGCCTGTCTGGGAACTTGACTAGGCAGACTTGGTAACATAGGAATAATTTTGACACGTCACCTATCTCAAAAGAAGTTGTGAAGCAATCCAACAGGTACAGCACACAGTGCCCAGGGTGCAGTGTGACTGTTAGTGCGACTTCCTCTTTGATGGATTGCATTGCTGTTGCCCTGTCATCATCTCTGTGTCTTTCTTAGGTCAGAAAGAAGAGAGGTTGGCCCTGGAAACTGCCCTGATGTACGGAGTTAAAAAGCCCCTTAACACAGATGGTGTCGCCAAATCGAGGTCTGAGGTGGACATGGACTTTGAAGTGGAAAACGCCGTGCTGGGAACAGACTTCACACTCACCATCACCTTCCAGAATAACAGCCCCAATTCTTACACCATCTCAGCCTATCTCACGGGCAGCATCACCTTCTACACTGGGGTCTCCAAGGAGGAATTCAAGAATGAGACATTCGACATAACGCTGGAGCCTTTGTCCTGTAAGCTGATGGCGGGGGTGGGGGGAGTGGGGGGTTGCTGTTTTCTCCAGGACTTGTGATCTGCTTCTCCACCTGGCTCATGCAGACATCCCCTAATAACTTTCCGTCAAAGTTCAAGTTCTGCCCCAGAGCTCAGGAGCGTGAAGCACATGGGAGAACCAACTTCCAGGGAGGCCCCACCTTTCCTCTCCATGTCTCATGCATAGAAGTGAACACTGCAATTTGCATGAATCATGAAAATTAAATATAACTTAACTGCTTGCTATTCAAAGTGTGGCCCCTGCCCAGGAGCAGCAGCATCCCTGGGGAGCTGATCAGAAATGCAGACTCTCAGGCCCCACCCAGACCTATGGAGTCAGGATCTGCACTTTAACAAGATCCCAGGAGCATTGGCGTGCACAGAAAAGTTTATGAAAAGCATATCTCAGAAAACAGGCCCCCTGCTGGTGCCTCTCTCCCCAAGTTAGGAAAGGCTTCTGGGGGGCTGCCCCAGAAGGAATGGTGGGTTTTGCTTTACCGTTTAGAAGGCAGGGATATCTAAGTTCTGCATAAAGGCCATTTCTGAAAAATGATCTGTCTGACGTATGAGGTTAAGTGCTACCCTTGGGAGGGAGACTGCGGGCTCAGGCTGTGCCCTCCAGTGCCTCTGCGAGGCTTTGCTCCCCTGCCGTCTCTCAGGGGGCCTCCTTCTCTTCCTCACCCCTTCCAGCCTCGCTCTACATCTGCCCCTCCAAAGCATCTCTGCACCATAGAAATTCAGGATATTTTAAGCAGGATTGAGATTGATGTGCTGCAGCTTGCTCTGGGATTATAGTTTTGACTAATCTCATTCCCTGGGGTCCTCGTATTTAGTGGGCACAACAGTTGGTCACACAGCTGGCAAAATGAGTCAACAGCAAGAAACTGGTCTCCAGGCAGAGCAGGTTGGTAAAGGACCTGGACACTTCACGGCATCAGGTTTCCATTGACCTGACATGTGGCACTGCAAAAGAAAAGTATTAGGTTGGTGCAAAAGTAATTGTGGTTTAGCAAGTTAAAACTAATTGCAAAAACCACAATTACTTTTGCACCAACCTAATTAAAAGGTATATGAATAATGAGTTTTAGCAGGGGCAAGCAAGGCTAATACGCTCCCCTGAGATGACCAAATCACGTCTCCATAGTGTTCAGATTTTCTGGATTTGGTGTCTGCACCAAGCCACGGAACTACCCTGTCAGGCTTCAGAAAGATATTCCTAGAAATATGGGACTCTATTCCTTAAAATCCTAATTCCAAGAAACCTACCCCAACTTGAAGGAAGCAAACCTCCTGGTTTCCATAATGTGGCTTTAACAATTAGGAAACCAAGCACCATGGTTATTTTCTTTGGAAACTGGAAGACCTAGCACTTTTCCTATCCCTCGGGGTAGGAAAGGGAAATCTTATAGACCTATAGAAATCTTATAGGTCATCGCAATTGTTTAGCGCAGGAAGGTGTAGTGGATTTTGGAGTCTGAGCCTTGGATTAGACAAATCTGCATTTGAGATGTGACTATGACACACTAGCTGTGTGTCCCCAGGCAGGCTACTGAAGTCACCTGAGCCCACTCTCCTCCTCTGTACATGGGAACAATACCACCCACATCACAGAGTTGTTGATTCACTCCCCAAACTTCTACTTTGTGCTTACAAGTCTGGGTGCTGCTTGGTGCTGAAGACATAGCAATAAACACAACAGAAGGGCCTACCCTTATGGAGTTTATGGTCTCCTGTGGTGGCTGTGGGTCTCGACAATAAACAATCAAACAAGTGAATATATAGTGTGGTTATGCATGTCATAGGAAAGTACAAAACAGGATAAGGGAGCGCTGGTGGGCATGAGGTCGTCAGGGAAAACCTCTCTCATAGGGTGATGTTAAGAGAAACCTGACAGAAGGGTAGGGGTGAGCTTTCCAGCCAGAAGAAACCGTAAGTGCAAAGACCCTGAGGCCAGAGCATGTCTGGGTGTTCAATGAGCAGCAAGGAGACCAGAGTTGGGAGCAAAAGTGGCAAAGGGAGAGTGGTGGATGCACAGCATGAAAATAGTTGCAGGCCCTGGTAAGGACTTTGACTTTGATGCTGAGTGAGCTGAGGAGCCGTTAGAAGGTTCAGAACAAAAGTGTGGCGTGATCTAACTTAGGTTTTGAAGGATCACTCTGGCTGCTGTGTGGAGAACAGACTCTAGGGGAATTAGGGCTGAACCTTAGATAGGATGCTATTGCAATAGTTCAGTGAAAGATGGTAGGGTAGTGAGAGAAATATATAGTCAGATGCAGGTCTGTTCTGAAGGTAGAGCCTACCGGATTGGTTGACAGATCGGATGTGAGGTGTGAGAGGAAGTTGTGGGGGAAACTAAATGAGATAAATATATGTGAGATGCTTCACACGTGGCAGGCTCTCCTGTTAAGTTCCAACATGTTTACATTTTGGGAAACTGAGCCTGGAAATATGAGTTGATGTGTTCAAGGTAACACACAGTATTAGCGTCAAAGCAGATAACAGAAGCCAGGTCCCATTCAGGCAACTACAATAATCTATCTTGGTATAAACTTGGGCTTTACATGGGCCAGTGTCTCTACTCAAGCCCCTGTTACCTGGAGTCCAGTTGCCCCTCTTGCCCTGGACAGGGAACTATATGCCATCCTTTACCACCTCCCAAGAGTCCCACTGCTCAATCTCCTTCCCCTTCTCTCCCTAATCCAATAAAAGAATGAGCTTATATGAGTTAGTGGATAGAATGACATGATATATTAGCTCTGTCAGTCACTGATCTGGGGACAGCTGACCAAACCTAAGCCTGACTCAATATTAATATAGGTCCCACCCACTCGGCCCACCCCAGGGCTTGTCCTGAATAACTTGAAGGGAGTTGGAGACTATTTCTTGCTTTACCCTGTAGGTAGGCGGCATTAACTGCATGCAATAAACTGTGTATTGCAATCTAAACTAAATTGCACATTATTGCAAAAAGCCACATGATTCTAGACCTTGATTTAGCAGGTCACAGTACATTCCTAGGAGGCTGTATTGCAAAGAAAGTTTTCCAAGTAGAATGGGAGGCATACTTTCCAGATTGATGATTAAAGGAAATGTGTGGGTTAGAATCAGCTTGGAAGACTTGGATAACTTAAAGCTTCCAGTACCTTCAAAGGTGTTACCATTTCCACTTGGCTATATTTAGTTTTCTTTGCTTTTTGGAAAAGAGATGCGGCAGCTCCAGTCTGTGTCTCCCTTGGCTTTCCCCAGACACCGTAAATGATATTGGCAGGATCCCAGCACCACCACTCATAGAATGGAAAGCTATTCTTTCTCTTGCCACGTTTAATAAACTTTATCTAGAACAATTTCTTGTGTGGTGGCAAAACACACTTACATAACATACTATTTCAGGAGCACTGTTCTCTTGGGCTCAAATCACAGCCCATTTTCCTTAGTGCTATGATTTAGAGAATGTTCTGCCTCAAAGATTAACTCCTGATACTAACATTATAAAGGCAGCAAGAGCCCCTGTAAAGACTGGTGGAAAGAAGTCAGGCATATCTCACCAGCCTAAAGGAACCCAGTGGTCAAACACTGCCCTCTAGAAATAGCCAGAGGAGGTCCATTTCTTGAATTATTTCTGGAGGCAGCTAGAGGCAAAATGCACACTCTTTTTTTTTTTTTTCTTAATTAAAATTTATTGGGGTGACAATGGTTAGTACAGTTACGTGGGTTTCAAGTGTACAATTCTGTAACACATCATCTATAGATCACATTGTGTGCTCACCACCCAGAGTCAGTTCTCCTTCCATCACCATATATTTGGTCCCCTTTACCCTCATCTACCACCCTCTCCCCCTTACCCTCTGGTAACCACTAAACTGTTGTCTGGGTCTATGAGTTTTTGTTTCTTTATTTGTTTGTCTTGTTCCTTTGTTGCTTTCAGCTTTATATCCCACATATCAGTGAAATCATATGGTTCTCTATTTTTTTCTGCCTGACTTAGAGAAAATGCACATTCTTCAAGGCCTGTCATTTTGCCACTCCATCTGTCCAGATTTGGGAAAGTAAAAACCAGGTCCCATGTGCTCATCTGAAGTTGGATGCAACTGAGAGACAAAGTTATATTCATCTGGATAATTAACTGCTAGGGGAGCCATGAGGAAGCAGGGGTCCAGGCTCAGGCCCAAAGAAGGCAATATGATTGGGTCATTCAAAAATGCAGAATTCGAGGGCCAAGATCAAGGCAAGTTCATAGATCCCAAAGGCTGGCTCTGAATGCAATAAGACTGCCCCAGGAATCAAGCCAAGTGGTTTGGTACTTGCTTAGGAAGGACCTTCTAATAACTCTGCATAGCCTCGGGCAGTGTTTCTCGGGTGAGTCACACTGACATTTCAGGCTGTGGATAATTGTTGTGGGGCTGTCCTGAGCATTGTAAGATGTTTAGCAGCATCCTTGGCCTCTATCCAGTAGAAGCCAGTAGCAAACCCCAGTTCTGACAACCAAAAATATCTCCAGACATTGCCAAACATCCCCTGGGGGGCCAAAACCACCCCAGTTGACAACCAACCACTGATCTAGGATGACCAACCTTCCCAGTTTACCAGTGGGTTCTAGGGTACAAGACTTTCAGCTTTAAAACTGAGACTGTCCTACGTCCTAAGTCCACCCTTCTGTTGCTAGAACCTCTTATCTCTTGGGCATTTTAAACCTGTATATGCCTCACTGGGTGCCTTAATCAAGTGCAGGGCCTGGTCCAGTAGGTGGGGTGGGAGAACCTGCATCTCCATCAAGCGCCCAGGTGCTGGCGGTGCTGCTGGCCTGCAGACTGCATTTGGCGCAGCAAGGGCCTGGGTTGCAAAGGCCATCCTTTCCACTTGAACCAAGGCTTTTTCAGGACTGATTCTGTGGGGATCAGCCCCCTGGCTGTTGGAGCACTGCTTCTCAGCATGGGCTGCACATTAGAGTCTGACTGCGGCACCTTTAAAACAACGTCCAGGCCTCAACCTCCAAGATTCTGATTGATTTGGTCTGGGGTGGGATCCAGCAGGGTAGGGTCTTAAATGTCCCCAGGTGACTGTGATGTAGAGCCACGATTGAGAACTCCTCAGTCAGAGGGCTAGAGGCGGTCAAAGCACCTAAGCACCTATGAGGAGACTTTGAAGAGGTGCTGAGCATGGCCTCATGCACCCTCGCCTGTGAAACCGGAAGTGAGGAGGCCCCTCTGTGGCCTGCCACTGCCTCCACACTGCGGTCCATCTGGTCTGTTCGCAGTGCAGGGGCAGCGGCTCATCCTGGAGGGTTAGAATGAACTGTGCTCTGCACTTGAAACGATGACCATGGGAATGATTTCCTCCAGTAACTTCCTTAGGAAGGAGGAATCTTTGGCCAAAGGTAGACATTGGGCAGGGGAACAATGGTGGAGACCTTCGATTCCATGAATATTTACAGAGCCTGTGCTCTGTACATGGGAGTCCCCCATTTCCCTGCTAGGCTTGCTGGCTGACGATGCCACACTAACACGTGGCTCTGACCAGGTAGCAGCGGATGCTGCACCGTGGCCCCAGGCTTGGCCTTCGGAAGAACTGCCCTTTGCTCTCTAGATTCCTGGGCTGTGAGAAGTGGGAGTGATCAAGAAAGTGGGTGAAAACAGCCAAACAGAACCTCACTGCTGTGGCCAGAGCCACAGGATCGAACCAACCCTACCCACACCCACCCCCGTTCTCAGCCGGATGGTGCATGGAGGCAGCCAGAACCACTCCCCATCCTCTGAATGTTATCCTCACTGGTTTGTCCCTAGCACCTAAAAGTTAACCTCAGTGACTTGAGGAAACCAGCATTTGACACAGATGTCTTTTAAGTTGCAGATAGGAGAGGGGGTGGGAGAGAGTTGAATGCCGATGGTGAAAATTGGTTTTAACAGCTTCTTTCTCCTCATTAGAAAAATCATGTCAGATTGGTGGAGAAAAAGCTGGAAAAAATATGGAGCACTACAGGGAAAAGGTTTAGGTAGTTGACAGTTCTGCTCAAGCGTGGCCCATGGCCTGTATGAGACATTTCTTATTGCCTGAGGGAACATCACCACTCCACATCTGGATCCCACCCTATCTTGGGATTGTCCTTTCCCAAAGCAAAGCAGCCACAGTTAAAGCCCCTTGGTCCTTGATTTTAAACATGGCATTGTATTTTACAACAGCAAAAGTGCAGTTTGGAAAATTCGGCACATTCTCTCTAGTAAGACTTTACTGAATATTAAATTTCCTGCAGGTTCTTTCTTTACCCAGAAGCAAAAGAGCTTATCCCTGAGGAGAAGATGGGGGCACTCAGGGAAAAGTAAAGCAGATCCTGACTCAGGTCTTGATACCCAGCATGTTTGTTTTTCCTCCTTTCAGTGAAGAAAAAGGAGGTGCTGGTCAGAGCCAGTGAGTACCTGGGCCAGCTGCTGGAGCAAGCGTCCCTGCACTTCTTCGTCACAGCTCGTGTCAATGATACCGGGGATATTCTGGCCAAGCAGAAGTCCACTGTGCTGATAGTCCCCAAGGTCATCATCAAGGTCAGTTTTAGCGTCTCAAACAATGGAGATCGACAAGGTTGTTGATTAGTTATCCAGGCTCATTGTGTTTTAGTGCCTTTGTGTGTGTGTGTGTGTGTGTGTGTGTCCTGCTCCAAAAAAAAAAAAAAAAGTGGAGCTAGGATCCTCCTGCTCTTTGAAAGAAGTAAACAGCCCTATATATAGACATGCACATATAACACTTTTCTCTCCTCTCCAGATTTAAATATATAGATCTGGCTGCAGATATAAATATAACCTGTGGGTATAAACACACTTGTGGAGGAAGATAAAGATGTGTAATGGATACAGATACTTAGAACTCTGTCTCCAGCATAAAGTGGGTCGGGCACGGCATAACAGGGAAACCACTTGGATCATCTCCCACCTGCATTTTGGACAGTACTGTTATTCATTGAGACGTAATTGTATATAGTAGAATGCACGAACTGAAATGTCAGCTTGGCGACAGTGACTTATTTATGTATATACCTTGCAACCACCAGGCAAATGAAGATGTACAGGATTTCCAACACTCCAGAAAGTTCCCTCATGTCTTTTCCAGTAAATAACCCCCTCCACTATCACCAAGATCAACACTTTTTCTGACTTTTGTCCCCGTAGGGGTTTTGGCCCACTTGGCGAGTAGTTTTAATGTTGTCTCTCCATTTACTACCAAATCTGTGCCCAAATGGCTCAAAGGAACTTGGAGACGAGGGCTGAATATGGTAGCCTGTTTGCGCCCACGTCTCAGGAGAATGGCAGCATCTGTAGCCACATCCCTGACACATCTTCCCCCCTTGTGAGCAGGAACCCAGATTTCCAGCAGGGTCCTTGGGGGTGTGACATCTTATGCCAGCCTTATCCAGGGCTTAGAGACCTTCCCAAGTTGCTGGAGAACATTTTTGTTGAAGTGATTAAGAACGATTAGCACAAATCCTAAATTGCATTCCTCTAACATGACAGACAAATCAAAGTTTAACAAAGTTGCTCATATTTTAAATGCCCCTGCGGGGGGAGGGGGGGCGGAGGGGGGATGGTGGCAATGGGTAGAGAAAGGGAGGTAAGCCTGTGTCTTATGAATAATTTTCTGTGAATCATTTGTAAAACTGATAAATTGGTGTAGCATTCAAAATGGCAGCTTTCATTGGGTCTAGTGCCATGTAGATGGCTTGAGGACTACTGTACAATGAGTCACCCAAGGTCAAGGCTTATTCAAACACAGATATGTAGTCCCCTTCGAGGAAGAGAACCCAGGTCCTTCATTTCTAGTAGGACTTAAATCATCGTCTCCGTTTTGTTCTCTCACCTCAGTCACAGGCCCCTTACGGCACCATCTGCATAAGAGGTTTAAGACACAAATAAACATGAGAATGTGCAGGGTCTGCAGGAAGACCAGAAAATAAAGGCAAAACAAAGAAGTAGTATTGGGTTTCCTCCATAGGTGCCTTCAACCCCGTGAGAATATGAATGCAATAGAGTAAGATGCTGGATACCATAAGCAGGGCCAGCCTGCCCCCACACACACATGGCCAGCTCTCCCTGCGGTGCCCTGCAGGCCTCTCCCAGCTGCACGTGGAGGCATCCTTTATCGTTTCCCACTCTCAATCATGAACTCAGTCTAGGAAGCTTTCCCACCAGAGGCAAGGCCTACATGCTCTCTGTGATTGTGAAGTGACAGCTTGTCCCTGTGAAGGGCTCAGGAGAAAGCCCTTCCAAGCTGTGAAGTGCTCAAACCGCAGCACAAAATAGAATTTAATTGCACCGCTGATAATTAACTGGATGTATGAAGGAAACTAATAACTTTCATCTTTTAGACATTATTAATTTGAAAGATTATTTGTTAGTTATCTTCTGGTTTACTTAAAAAGCAGTTTCATTCCCCAAGGGCAGAATTGAACTACCTTCTCCCACAAGTTGAGTGACCTGGGCAGGAAAGGTGCACTTTTTAATAGAGCTGTGTTTTTATTTTGTTTTGTTTTTAATTTCCATAAAAGTATCAGGGATGCTGTTTCTGGAGGAAACGTATTTAAAAGTAGGACCATTTGACTAGGACTCAGGCATGAGAGAAATGGAAATTCTGGCTTCTGTCCAGTGCCAGGATTGTTCAGGAGAGGAGGCAGGAGGCATCCTCACATAAACTGCCCCTAACCACTAACACCATTAACCGTATTAACCCCAAGGACAAACTAAATCTAGCAGGTGTGCTAGATAAAGCACCTGACACTTTAAAGGCCACCCAGGTGTCCCTGAGCTGTAAGAGGCCCTGATTCCAGCAACTCTGGCTAATGGACTGGGGAGCTGGGGGGCTGCTTAGCCTGCTGGAGATATGAAGTACAGAGCTGTGGCATCCAGATGGCAGTTGTCATCCTGAAAGTGACTGAGGGAGGGAAAGAAAACACAGAGAAGAGAAGGGAAGGGAATAAGGGGGGGGGGGGGGGGAGAAGAGAAAACAGGCGGAAAGGGGAGGGGAAGGGAAAGGAGGAGAGAAAAGAGAAGAGCAGAGGGGAGGGTAGAGGATTACAGAGAGAGAAGAAGCAAGAAGGGGGAAGGAGGGAGGAGGGAGGAGAAATAAAGCATTACATTGAAATATTACACAGAAGACCTTAGAGAGAGGCGTCAAATAAATTGAATAAAATGAGCTGGGGAGGGTGCTAAATACCATGAAAGTACAAAAAAAAAGCACAATGGCTCAGAGGTCTAGAGTCGTCTAGGACATGTCCCTAAACTCTAGGAAAATACTAGAAACTTTTTGTCAATCTCTTTGAGCCGGGGACAGGTCCACAGCTGACAGAACCCTCCAGGGTCTGCAATGAATGTTCCTGCACACGGACAGGAGGGAAGAGACCAGCATGTGGTGATGACACTGATAGCAACTACGAATTATTCAGCTCTGTGCGTCTCTTGTATTATCTGATTTATTCCTCTTTACCATCTTATGAGATGGGTATTATCCTAACACCACTTTACAGTTGAGAAAACTGAGGCCCCAAGCGGGTAGTGCCCTGTAGCATAGTGGTCAAAACATGGGCTTTGGGACCAAACTCTCTGAGTTCCAAGCCTGTTTTCTCAACATAATAACTGTAAGCCTGGACACATGATCTCTCTTAGTGACTTTTTCTCATCCGTAAAAGAGAAAGAATGGCAATACTTACTCATAGGGTAGCTGTGAGTATATAATGAGTCAATGGATACCTAATACCGAACTCGCAGCATACACCAAGTATATGTTGGCTGTTGTTATTGTTGTCATTACGGCATTACAGTTGATAAGCAACTTGCCCGTGATCATGTGCCTAATGGAAGAAGTGAAGGTTCTAAACCACATCTCTCTGACTCAGGAGTCTATGCAGATAACCACTAGGTAAGAACTAGTTAAGAATAGACGCAAACTTGCTGCCAGGCAACTCCAGTCCTAAGGCTGAGCCGGGGACTCCCAGGATAAGAGAGCGCCTTGGGCAAAAGCTTTGACTAGAAGGGAGAAAGAAGAGAGGATCCTGCCCTGGGGAGGGCAGAATTGACAGTAACGTCATATTGCTCTCGCCCTGGAATTTGCACAGAAAGTAGAAGATGGTGAATGCCTTAACAAGGGTCTGTGATTTTCGAGGGAGTTTGGTTGGAGTGAGGTATCAAAAATTCAGGCAGTAAAACAATAGATGATCCCCAGAGAATGGATAACATTTCAAGCAGTGGACATGGACGTAGGGACCACGCCCGATCCTAGAGAAACACATAGCAAGGACAAGGAGAGAGGTAGATGGCAGGCGCGGGGAGCAGTTAGAAGCTGCGTTGGCTGGAGTCGAGCAGGGGACCAGTGGCAATAAACCTAGAAACGCAGCTTGGGGCCCTTTTAAGGTGAGCCTAAAACTTTTGGATAAGAGCTTTATAATTGACTCTGTGAACACAGGCTTCAGTGAAGATTCTAGAGCATAAATGTAATATTACTATCAACTCTGCCCTCCGCAGGGTCGGAACCTCTTTTCTTTCTCCCTTCTCTTCAAAGCCTTTGCCCGAGACGCTGTCTTATTCTGCAAGTCCCCAGCTCAGCCTTGGGACTAGAGTTGCCTGGCAGCAGGTTTGCAGGTTCTTAACTAGCCCCCTTTTTAGAGCAGATAGAGGCCAACCTGGATCAATATGGATCCCACCTGTCTGAATCCACCTTACTGCCAACCAGAGCAGGTGGCCAGTGGACAAGTATTTACATCCTAGTAGACCCAGTCTTGGATTGCATTCTTCCCCATGATGATAACTTAACTATTCCCAGCACCCACCATGCATGAGTCATAATGTGTGATTCTCACATGGAAAATGGCAGGGAGAGACATTCATTAAATTTTAATGAGCACACATCTCTTTTTCCATGCTATCAAAATATTTTGATGAGGAAAGTATATTTTATTAAAATCAAACATAGAATTTTTCTCTGCCTTCCCAATGTGGTGATGGTTGAAAGATGCTTTAAGTCAGAAAAAGACTCTTGAGCATTTTTATTTTTAATGAACAGCTATTTTTTTGGACAGGATGGCGGCAACGGGGTTGGGTATGGCCGGGAATTCAGCTCATCTCCAGGCTGGAGACTGGTTTGTCTGGAATCTGTGGTGTGTAACATGAGAAGAGCATTCTGGCGGGCTTCTCCCATTCTCAATTAGCAGTGAAGGTTTCACATTTTTCATGCTCTCACCCAAGTCAACCACCAGAACACCAGGAGGGACACCTGCAGCCCCTTTGTACAGAGGCAGAATAGCACAGTGGCTTAGACATGGCTGCAGTCAGGCCACCGGGGTTCGTAATCCTACCTGGGCTGCTCTGGGCTAATTACTCACCCACTGTAGAAGGAAGCTGGGTCCAATAATAGTATTGACTTCATTGGGTTTCTGGGAGGGATCATTAAAATAATTCAGGTAAAGAGCTTAGCATGGTACCTTGAGCATAGTAAGTACTCAGTGAAGACCAATGTCTATTAGCTTTCACCACACATACCTAACCTCTACTTTGTTTTTTCTCCTCCTTCTCCACTTCCTCTTTTCTCCCTCTCTCTCTCTCTCTCACACACAAACACATACTATCTCTCTGAATTTCAGTGTCCCCCTTTTGCAAAATGATTAATGCACTAATAATTGTAATACTACTCCTATTAATTACAATCATATAAAACACAAAGTTTTCACGGGTTAACATCTGTAATGTTTGTGAGGATGCTTAGCATGGCAACTGCTGATACAAGTTTTCTCCCTCCCTGCCTCGTCCCATCTATGCCTGGAAATCCAGCAGTCACACCCAGAACTGCTTAGAGCAGCGTGTGGCCCTCTGGCCTAGCATGAATGTGACACTCACCCAGTGGCCTTGAATCTGACCGCTGGGTCTGGAGTGTGTGCATTTTTCCCTATGGAACCCACATGTGAGGGGGACTAGTCCTGAAGAGCCTGGAGGAAGGCTGAGGGGAGAGAGAAGAGGTTTCCACATGTCCCTCAGATGACCTCCATTCCGTACCGGGGAAATAAATTTTTCCAAGTGCCATTCTCAAACAGCTCAGGTGCCGACACCTCTGTAGTATTATCACGTGGAACAAGACCTACAGACTTTCAGGACATCATGAAACACAACACTTGCTTTCTCCTATGAACCAGGAGCAATTTTGCTAAAAGAAACTATAACCACTTTCTATGTACATAATTTTTTAAATTACAAGCATGAACAAATAGGTACTCCAAATTTTTTTAAAGTCTTTTAAACATTTAAACTGAAAACAATTGACTGTTTCCAAGATTATTTTAACATGCATTTTAATGTGCCTCACTGCCTCCCCCAACCCTGAGGTAGGCACAATCCCCACAAGTGTAGGTGTTGTGTTGGGATAGCATTAACAAGATTTTAGCATACATTTGATCCTTACTTATTTGTTCTGTTGACTAAAAGGAATTTCTAGTATTTATTCATTCTTTTGTTTAGTCACTCATTTATTCATTCATTTATTCACTTCACGCAACAAATAGTTATTTTGTGCCCCCTCTGTAGATAAGTTGTAAAAAAAAAGACATTCTAAAAATTACCAGCGAAAAAATCAACATTGAGACTATTTTTATTGACTTTTTCTTTGAAATAGAGAAAGATTGCTGGTATTTCCATTTAGCAGTGGCCGCCCTTTTAGCTCCAGGAGCACAGCTGCTCTGTTTTCTCATGGGCCAACCACCACTGCCACACAGCCTGGGACACTCCTCTTGTACGGACAGTGTTTACAGGGCCTATGAAAGTGGGTGGTTCATAGAAATCCATAAGCAGAATGTCTGCACCACTGGCCCTGAACGGCCAAGCCTCAGCGCACTAGACATGGAACAGTAAGGATAACGCAGGTCACATGGCAATGTCTCTGGCAAGCCTCTAGGGCGGGTGCCAGGACGTACTTCTAGGTGGGCTTCACTCCAGGCCAACACCTACACTTGTGCAGACTGCCCAGCCTCGGGGTGGAGAGGCTGTAAGGGGACCAAATCCATCCTACTGGCCCATCTCCGAGCCATGCAGAGAGCTGCATCCACCCCCAAAAGGGGCGCCTTTCCCTAACCCGCATGGGCGCACACCGCCATTGGCTCAACATCCAGATTGCTTCCGACTCGAGACACTATCTTGGTTTTTCTTACCAACTGTTCTAATGTTGTGTTCTAACTGGAGCCCACAACTCTTCCTGAGGTTAAGTGTGGAATGCTCTCTGTGCCCCTGGAAGCCTCCACTGTAACCAGAGGAGAGCAAGGCCGAGACGACTGTGCAGTGGGTACCTGAGCCCTGCTCCTACAACAACCCAATTCATATACCTTTATCCTGCAGGAAAGGTGAAAACTGGGGAAGCCACTTGAGATGCAATAAGTGCCCTCAAAATGCCTTACAGCCAAATGGCTTGATAGCCAACTGTAGACCTAACTACAGTTTTGTTTTGTTCTATTCCGTGGAAACATAAATATCTGAAACTTTTCATCAAGGCACAAAATCAAAACAGAGACTGTGTTCTAACGAACCCCTGAACCCTGACCCCTGAACTATTTCCCCTCCCATGTCTCCAATCAAGCACATTTCCCCTTCCAACCTCTTTGTGTTCTCCCTGACTCTGTCACATGTCCCCGTCACCTGGATGCACCTCTGCCCTGCCCTTCCCCATGGCCCTTCAGTGGGAGGCTGGGGCAGCGGCTCAGGGAAGTGGGCTTCTCCACTTCTCTTTAAGAAGTCTTGATGGAGGCTCCCAGGTCCTCTCTTTCGTGTCCTCTTCCCCAAGACCTAAGAAATCAAATGCACATCATTCTCCATAGGGGAACTTAGGGATAAGGAGGTTCTCCTGGTCACCTGGCAACATTTCTTTCTTTAAACCTCAATAGCCTTTAGATTCACTAAATGCTAGTATATTTCAGATGCTCTTCCAGATCAATTCACAGTAAACCCATAACCACATAAGAAACCGAGACCCAGACGGTTCAAGCCACTTGGCCCAAGGTCACACAGCAGCAGCCTCTGGTCTTCAGACCCTGAATCCAGCACATTTTCCCTTCAGCTTCCCCCAGTATGGTTATTGTCTGTGTCTCAGCCACAGCAGTCGTGCCCCTCGGCGCTGGCCTAGACTCTAGTCTGTGGGGAAGATCAAACACGTCTGTCTGATGTGCTACTATGAGGGCTCTGAGCAGTTAACGCCTATGCATCCTGAGAGGGTCCCAGGCAGGACATCTACACCTATGGCTTTCCATGCTTGAGTCACTGAGTCTGCACCCACTCACAGCTGTTGGGTATGGAGGGTCAGACAGTGGGTGTGCTCCGTCAGCCAGGAGAACACATCTCAGACTTGCCAATGAGGGAGCCCTACCACTGGAAGGTATAGGATTCCATCCCCCTGCACAGTCCAGCTACAGAACGACCTGTATTTGAGAATTAAAATGAGAAATCTCTGGTAATTGGAGTACCCAGAACATAATTTGCTTTATGCAAAAACGTTCACTATTTTTTTAATCTTAAAAAAGGACACATAGAGGAAAACATCAAAAATAATGAATCCCATCTACCTTATCAAATAATCTTACTATGTTTGGGCTACTGGTTATTTTTTTTTAATGATATCTCCATCTTTACCCTAAATAGAAAATCCTATTATCATCCAGTAATACAATATATCAAGACCCCAAGGCTACATTTCGTGCTACATTTTACTCTGGCATAGGAATCTGATTCTCTCCCCATAAAGTCAAAAAGAAAGAACTGGGTTTTATATATATATGTTTTCAAATTTAGTTCAAGCCCAATTTATAATCATTGTGCTCAACTGATAGTTTAGTGACAATGTAAGGTAATACTGAAAATGATTCTTCACTGGATTTCGGAAAATAATGAGGCTATTTCCAGCAAAGAAAAAGTTACTATTTTTGCCTCTCTGCTGTCACAGATCACAGTGTATGTAGTGTTTAAAGATGAATGTTTTGGAGTCAGAAAGACCTAGATTCATTTCTGGTTTCTACCAACTTTCTCGCTCTGTAACTTGGGCATTTTGTTTATTTTCGAAGTTTCAGTTTCACATGAGGGGAAGGTGATATGTGATATGTAATAATCATGTCAACTCCCAAGCCCGTAGGGCTGTAGGGAAGATTAAGTAAGATAATGCACATAAAGTGATGAGCAAAATGCTTGCATTACTAAATAAACACTAAAAAAAATGTCAATTACTATTTTTTTTAAACTTGATAAGGCACTTTATTTTTTTCAATTATAGTTGACTTTCACTATTATTTTATATTAGTTTCAGGTGTATGGCATAGTGGTTGGACATTTATATAATTTAGGAAGTGATCCCCCTGACTAGTCTAGTACCCACCTGGCCCTATATATAGTTATTACAATATTTTTGGCTATATTTCCTATATTGCACTTTATATCTCTGTGACTATTCTGTAACTGCCAATTTATACTTCTTAATGCCTTCACTTTTTTTGCCCAGCCCTCTACCCCCATCGTGTAACCATCAGTTTGTTCTCTGTATCTATGAGTCTGTTTCTCTTTTTGTTGTTGTTGTTGTTTACTTTATTCTTTAGTTTCCACATATAAGTGAGATATGGTCTCTCTCTCTCTCTCTCTCTCTCTCTCTCTCTCTCTCTCTCTCTCTCTCTCTCTCTCTCTCTCTCTCTCTGACTTATTTCACTTAGCATAATGCCTTCTAGAGCTATCCATGTTGTCACAAATGGTAAGATCGCATTTTTTATGGCTGAGTAATATTCCATTGTATAAATGTACCACATCTTCTTTATCCAGTCGTCTATTGATGGGCATTTCAGTTGTTTCCATATCTTGGCTATTGTGTATAGTGATGCAGTGAATGGGATGCGTGTAACTTTTCAAATTAGCATTTTGGATTTCTTCAGATAAATACCCAGAAGTGGAATTGCTGGGTCATAAGGTAGTTCTATTTTTAGTTATTTGAGAAACTGTTTTCCATAGTGGCTGCGCCAATTTGTAATCCCACCAACAGTGCACGAGGGTTCCCTTCTCTCCACATCTTCGCCAGCACTTATTGTTTTTTGATTTATTGATGATAGCCATTCTGACAGGTGTGAGGTGGTAACTCATTGTGATTTTAATTTGAATTTCTCTGATGATTAGTGATGTTGAGCATCTTTTCATATGTCTTATCGGTCATGTGTGTCCTCTTTGGAGAAATGTCTGTTGAGGTTCTCTGGCCGTGTTTTAATTGGATTGTTTGTTTTTCTGGTGTTGAGTTGTATGAGTTCTTTATAAATTTTGGATATTAAGCCCTTATCAGATGTATAATGGGCAAATATCTTCTCCCATTCAATAGGCTGTCTTTTTGTTTTGTTGATGGTTTCCTTTGCTGTGCAACAACTTTTTAGTTTGATGTAGATCCATTTGTCTATTTTTTTTCTTTTGATTTCCTTACCCAAGGAGATATGTCAGGAAAAAAAAAATATTTCTAAGGGCAATGTCAGAGAGTTTACTGCCTATGTTTTTCTCTAAGTATGTTATGGTTTTGGGTCTTACATTGAAGTCTTTAATCCATTTCAGTTTATTCTTGTATATGGTGTATGAAGGTGGTCCAGTTGCATTTATTTGCATGTATCTGTCCAGTTTTCCCAGGACCATATATCAAATAGATTGTCTTTACCCCATTGTATATACTTGTTTCCTTTGACATAGATGAAATGACCATATAAGCATGGGTCTTATTTCTGGGATCTCTATCCTGTTTCATTGATCTATGTGTCTGTTTTTATGCCAGTACCTTGCTGTTTTGATTACTATGGCCTTGTAGTATAATTTGATATCACGTAGTGTGATACCTCCAACTTTGTTGTTCTTTCTCAAGATTCCTATGGCTATTCAAGATATTTTATGATTCCATATAAATTTTAGGATTATTTGTTCTAGTTCTGTGAAAAATGTCATTAGTATTTAGATAGGGATTGCATTAAATCTATAAATTGCTTTGGGTACTACGGACATTTTAACTATGTTAATTCATTCTATCCATGAGCATGGTATGTGCTTCCATTTATTTGTATCTTTTTCAATGTCTTATAATTTTCTGAGTAAAGGTCTTTTACCTCCTTGGTTAAATTTATTCCTAGGTATTTCAATTTTTTATGCAATTGTAAATAGGATTGATTTCTTACTTCCTCTTTCTGATAGTTCATTATTGGTGTATGAAATGCAACCAATTTCTGAGTATTAAATGTGTATCCTTCTACTTTACTAAATTCATTTATCAGTTCTAATGGCTTTTTGGTGGAATCTAGGGTTCTCTGTGTATAGTATCATGTCACTTGTGAATATTGACATTTTTATTTCTTCCTTTCCAATTTGGATGTCTTTTTTTTTTTTTTTTTTTCCGGCTGCTGTGGCTAAAACTTCCAATGCCTTGTTGAATAAAAGTGGTAAAAGTGGACATCCTTGTCTTGTTCCTAATCTTAAGAAAATGTTTTAGCTTGTCCCCATTAAGTATGATGTTAGCTGTGAGTCTGTCATATAGGGCCTTTTTATGTTGAGATATGTTCCCTCTATTCCCACTTTGCTAAGTTTTTATCATAAATGGATGCTGAATTTTGTCAAATCCTTTTTCAGCATCTATTGATATTATCATATGATTTTTAGCTTTCGTTTTGTTTGTGTGGTGTATCACATTAATTGATTTCTTTATAATGAATCAAACTTGCGTCCCAGGAATACATCCCATTTGATCATGGTTTTAAATGTATTGCTAGATTCAATTTGCTAATATTTTGTTGAGGATTTATGCATTACATTTATCAGGGATATCAGCCTATAGTTTTCTTTTTTTCTGATGTCTTTGTCTGGTTTTGAAATCGGGTTAATGATGGTCTTGTAAACTGATTCTGGGAGCTTTCCCTCCTCTTCAATTTTTTGAGTAGTTTGAGAAAAATAGGTGTTACTTCTTCTTCAAATGTTTGCTAAAGTTCACCTGTGAAGCCATCTGGTCTAGGACTTCTGTTTGTTAGGTTTTTGATTACTGATTCGATTTCATTTGCAATAATCGTTTGGTTCAGATTTTCTATTTCTCTTGATTCAGCCCTGGAAGATTGTATGCTTCTAGGAATTTATCTATTTCTCCAGATTTCCAATTTGTTGCCGTATAATTGCATGTTATATATATATATATATATATATATATATATATATATATATATTTATATATATATATTTATATATATATATTTATATATATATATAATATACTATATATTTATATATGTAGTACTTATATATATTTATATATGTGTGTATATATATATATATATATATATATATATATATATATATATATTTGTATTTCTGTGGTGTTCATTGTCACTTCTCCTCTTTCATTGCTGATTTTATTTGTTTGGGTCCTCTCTCTTTTTTTCTTGATGAGTCTCATTAAATGTTTATCAATTTTTTAATCTCTTCTATTTTTTTTAGATTATATTTCATTATTTGCATTCTGATCTTTACTATTTACTGCCTTCTACTCACTTTGGGCTTGGTTTGCTATTTCTTTTCCGTTCTTTTAAGTATAAAGTTAGATTAGTTTAGTTGAGATATTTGTTTCTTGAGGTAGGCCTGTATTGCTATGAATTTCCCTTCTAGGACTGCTTTCACAGTGTCCCAACAAACCCAGATTTGCGGTTGTTGTGTTTTCATTCATTTCCCTTTGTCTTAAAGCATCTTTTGATTTCTTCTGTGATTTCATTTTAACCCATTCATTGTTTAGTAGCATGTTATTTAGCCTACTGTTTTTTCAGTATTATTGTTGTCGTTATTAACTTTTTTTAATTAAATTTATTGGGGTGACAATTGTTAGTAAAATTACATAGATTTCAGGTGTACAATTCTGTATTGCATCATCTATAAATCCCATTGTGTGTTCATCACCCAGAGTCAGTTCTCCTTCCATCACCATATATTCGATCCCCCTTACCCTCATCTGGTTGCCAGAGGGTAAGGTCGTTATTAATTTTTAGTTTCATATCCTTATGGACAGAGATGCTTGATATGATTTCAGTCTTCTTGAATTCATTGAGACTTCTTTTGTGGCCTACCACATAGTCTATCTTGGAAAATGTTCTATGTGCACTTGAAACAAATGCATATCCTGATACTTTGAAGTAGAGTGCTCTAGAAATATCAGTTAAATCCATCTGGTCTAGTGTGTCATTTAAATCTGCTGTTTCATTGTTGATTTTCTTTTTAGAAGATCTGTCCATTGGTGTCAATGGGGTTTTAAAGTCCCCTACTGTGACTATATTACTGTTGATCTCTCCTTTTATGTTGGTCAATATTTGTTTTACATATTTAGGTGCTCCTACATTTGGAGCATAAGTGTTTACTAGGATTATATCCTCTTATTGGATTGATTCCTTTGTCATAATGTAATGTCCTTCTTTGTCTCTTATTATAGTCTTTGTTTTAAAGTCTATTTTGTTTGATACAAGTATTGCTACCTCAGATATGTTTTTTTGTTCCATTTGCATGAAATATCTTTTTCTATCCCTTTACTTTCAGTCTGTGTGTGTCTTTCAATCTGAGGAGGTTCTCTTCTAGGCAGCAAATGTAGGGTCTTGGTTTCTTATTTAATTTATTTATTTTGACATTCAATATTACATTAATTTCAGGTGAACAGCATAGTGGTTAGACATTTATATAATAAGAAGTGATGCCCCTGACTAGTCTAGTACCCATCTGGCACTATGCATAATTATTATCATATTATTGACTATAGTCTCTACCAATTTATACATCTTAATCTTTTCACTTTTTTCACCCTGCCCCCAACTCCCCCACCTCATCTATCAGCCCGATAAATCTAGTGCCCATCTGACACCAACTCTGTCTTTGGATTGGAGCATTTAATCCATTTACATTTAAAGTGATTATTGATAGCTACCTATTTATTGCCATTTTATTCATATTTATGTTCTTTGTTTTGTTTTCCACCTTCTTCTTTAAAAAAAGTCCCTTTAATATTCCTTGAATACTGGCTTAGTGGTAATGCATTCCTTTAGCTTTTCTTGCCTGAGTTCTTTATCTTTTCTTCAATTTTAAATGACAGTCTTGCTGGGTAGAGCAGTCTTAATTGTAGGTCCTTACTTTCCATCACTTTGAAAATCTCATGCCAATTCCCTCTGGCCTGCAAAGTTTCAGTTGAGAAATCACCTGACAGTCTTTTGGGCGCTCCCTTATAAGTAACTAGTTGTCTTTCTCTTGCTGCTTTTAGGAATCTCTCTTTGTCTGTACCCTTTGCCACCTTAATTATGATGTGTATTGTGGGTCTCTTTGGATTCATCTTGTTTGGGACTCTCTGAACTTCCTGGACTTGTATGTTTATTTCCTTTGCCAGGTTAGGGAAATTTTTAGTCATTATTTCTTCAAATAGATTCTCGATCCTTTGCTCACTTTCTTCTCCTTCTAGTACTCGTGTGATGTAAATGTTGTTATGCTTGATGTTGTCCCAGATGCCCCTTAAACTATCTTCATTTTTTAAAAATTATTTTTCTTTTTGTTATTGTGATTGTTTTTTGCTACCTTGTCTTCTAAATCACTGATTCAATTTATCTTATCTGCTGTTGATTCCTTCTAGTGTATTCTTAATTTCACTTATTGTTTCTTTATTTCTGACTGATTCTTTTTTAGGATTTCTATGTCCTTCTTTATGCTTACTACCACTTTGTTGAAGCTCTCACTAAGTTCCCTAAGCATTCTTATAACCAGTCTTTTAAACTCATGGTCGCTAGTACCATGTTTCCCCAAAAATAAGAGCTAGCCAATCAGCTATTATACTATATTGTATTGTATTGTATTATATTATATTCCCAGTCTTATACTAAAATAAGACTGGGTCTTATATTAATTTTTGCTCCAAAAGATGCATTAGAGCTGATTGTCTGGCTAGCTCTTATTTTTAGGGAAATACGGTAGGTTGGTTACTTCCATTTCATTTAGTTATTTTTCTAGAGTTTTCTCTTGTTCTTTTATTTGGAACATGTTTTTTTGTTTCCTTATTTTCTCTGCCTCTCTATGTTCATTTCTCTGTATTAGGTAGATCTCCTATGTCTCTCAGTTTTTGCTGGGTGGCCTTATGTAGTAGGTGTCCTATATGGCTCAGTGACACACTCTCCCTGATCACCTGTACTGTGTGTGCTCCATGAGTATCCCTTGTGTGGGATGTGTGTGCTTTCCTGTTGTAGTTGAGCCTTGATTACTTTTGGAAAATTAGTGAGTGAGATTGATGCTCTCCGGCTGTGAGGATTAGCCATGCCCACAGCATATAAGCTGCTGTTTGGGGGCTGACCCTTCAGAGGGGCATTTTCCCCAGTGGCTCCTGTGGGTGTTGAGACCACCCTTTGGATGTGCTGCTTGTGGGCTAATCACCTGGTGATCTGTTGTGGTCTGAAGCTGGCCTCCAGGTGTGTTGCTTCTCGTGCCTCCTGGGAGGGACTCACATGCAAGCCAAGTTCAGCCATTGCCTGTGACCTGCCATAGCTGCCTGGTAGGAGCTACAATACTATATGCAGTTAGTTGCTGTCTGTGCTGGACCTAGAGGCACGTGGGTGTGGTCCCACTGAGAACCAATGCTGGCTGCCACCAGTATCAGGCCTGGAGCATTTAGCAAAAGGCTCAGGGAAACTCTAGGCCTGTTGCCACCTGTCAACTTCCCATAAGGATCAGCCACTGAAAGAGCCTCCTTAGGTGAAAGGGGCCAGGCTGCCTGCCCTGGTGCAGAAAGTGCCTCCAGTGGTTCTGTGAGTTGGGCAGGGCAGGGTCCCAGGGAATCACTGGGGGAGAGGGGGCGGTGTTTACAAGATTAATGGAGATTCAGTTCTTGGGCAAGTGCCAAACCTGTGTCCACTCTACAAAGTGCCCAGTGAACACTGAGGCCAGCCGCTGCTTGCCTTGAGCCTGCAGATCCTCAAGAGTTTTCTAAGAAAGGCTGTAATGCAAGTTGGGACTGATTGCCCACCACCTGTGTCTCAGGTGGCTGCACAGGCTGCTGTGGGTTGTTTGTTGCTGGAAGAACCTCCTGCATTGTTCAGGGTGGGGCTGGTTGCCCAGGTGCTGAGAGTGTCTCCAGCAATGTTGCGAGTATTGGGGGGGTGGTCTCAGGGAGTCACCAAGATGAGGTGCACAGAGTTCACCAGGCCAGTGGAATTTCAGATTTGGCCATGTGGGAGAGGGCTCAACACAGGAAAGATGGTACCTCACTATAGGCTATACCTGAGGTGGGCTCAACACAGGGATAATGGAGGCTGTCGCTCTAGCCCTCACCCCAAAGCCACACAACTTAGTTCTACCCTGTATGTCTCTGGCACCTTTCAAGTTGCACCCTCTCCACTGGAGCACAAGGTGAATACCTGCAAGAGAATGAGTCTGTGTTGTGGGCCTTTTAAGAGGATGTCTGGGTTTTCAGCCACTTTTGATCTCACCTGGATGGGCAGAATCCTTACTGATTTTCATAGCCAGGTGTTATGGGGACTCCTCTTCCCAGCACTGGCACTGGACCCTTGGGCTGAGAAACTCGATGTGGGGCTGGTACCCCTCACTTCTCAGGGGGACCTCCACTGCCAAGATATCTCTCCCAATACTCAACCATTACCTATGAGTGTGAGTCCAGCCTGTTTCGTGTCTCTGCCCCTCCTCCCAGTCTGGACATGGCCTCTTCTTTATATCCTTAGTTATAGGGGATCTGTTCAGCTAGTCTTCAGCTGGTTCTTGAGGTTGATTGTTCTGTAATTTAGTTGTAATTTTACTGTGGTCATGGGAGGTGTCAGGCCCAGCATTTACCTATTCCAGCTTAGAATCTTCTGATCTGTAAGTTACTATTGTTACTACTAAGCAGAGCCAGTCTGGGGTGTGATTAAGCAATGACTCTGGCACCAGACTGTCTGCTTTCAAGTCTCACTTTCCCTACTTACTATCTGTGTGAACTTGAATAAGTTATTTAACTTCTCTGTGCCCATTTCCTAACCTGTAAAATAGTATTTACTTCATGTGGTTGTGAGGATTAACTTAGTTAATGTACATAAATTACTTAACAGCATTGTTCAATAGAACTTTCTATGGTTATAGAAATATTCTAAATCCGTGCTTTCCAATATGATAGCCATAAACCACATGTAGTTATTGAGTACTTGAAATGTGGCTAGTGCAACTAAGGAACTGAATTTTCAATTGGATTAATTTAAATAGCCACATGTGGCTAGTGGCTACCATATTGAACAGTGCAGACTTAGAACACTGGCTGACTATCTTAAACCATTAGCATTGTTTAGTAAATGCCAGACTAAGTGTGTTAGCTAGTAGCAGTGGTGGTGCTGGTGCTGGTGAGCATCATTTATAAGCAAGTGATTGCTTATTATCAGCAGTGATCATAGGCTGAGGAGGAGAAAAAAATCATCTTCCAGTAATACGTGTAATACATGTTGAAAACACAGGAAGTAAGGGTTGTGAGGTGAACTAACAAATCATATGAATCATATATCCAACTAAATTCATTCTTTTTCAAATTTTTTCCTCTGTTTCAGTTTCTATTTTGAATATAGTTATGTATATTATAAAGCATGTCCTCAATGGGAGAGATCCTGTGATTTCCTAAAAAGTAATTTCTTCCCAAAAGTGAGAGAGAGAGAGAGAGAGAGAGAACAACTTTCTTGTTTACCAAAGAATTAGAATAGTTGCTTATTATCATGAAATAGCATACAAGACAAGAACTCAGTATGTCAATATTGATGTTTAACTTGAAAAAGCATCACATTTTGTCAATTTAAAAAAAAAAAAACATATTTTTAATGAAAAATTTTTAAAAATCAGGGCCACCAAACATGTAGAAAATAATTTAATGTCACCAAGAATGATATATGCCTTCTCGTTTACTCTGATCTGCATAATAGCTACTCTTCTCTAAAGTAAATACACATAAAAATTTCTTCTTGATCTAACCATCTCAGGATTACTACAGGCTCCCTTTACTTAATGTTTTATGAGAGCAAGAAAATCAGAAATATAATTATGTTGATATGGAATTACTTTTATAGTGTTTAAGAAAAGCAGTGCAGATACCCTAAAAAATTAGATTTGAACAGACCTTTTTCCCACAATAGTCATCATTCTCAGGATTTCACAGATACTATAACATGGCACATCACTCAAATCAATGCACAATATGGAAATACTGTGTAAGTTCCATTTTCTTTAAGAGAATGGAGGACACATCTCCACTTAAGTTACTAAGCAGAAAATAGCTATGTTAAATGTTGGACAGGCTTTTTCCTTTTTTAATTTTATTGGGTAACAGTGTTTTTTTCCAGGACCCATCAGCTCCAAGTCAAGTCGCTGGCCTTCAATCTAGTTGTGGAGGGCGCAGCTCAGCTCTAAGTCCAGTCACGATTTTCAATCTAGTTACAGGGGGGCGCAGCCCACCATCCCATGCAGGAATGGAACCAGCAACCTTGTTAAGAGCACGCGCTCTAACCACCTGAGCCATCCAGCCACCCACCAGCAGCTCAGCGGCAGCTCAGCTCAAGTTGTTGTCTTTAATCTAGTCCTGAAGGGAGCAGCTCACTGGCACATATGGGAATCGAACTGGCAACCTTGTGTAGAGCACGCACTCTAACCAACTGAGCCAACCGGCGACCCACGACAGGCTTTATACTTGGTTTTGTTTGAGCTTTAAAGCTCATTATCATTTCAGTAGTCAGGCAAAGGAAGTTTAAATTTGGGTACAGGAGACAAATGTCAGAAAAGTGACACTGAGTCTTTGTTAATTGCAAAAGAAACACTCTACAATCTGGAAGAGCCCTTTCCTTTCAGTTCCCCAGCCCTCCCCAGGCTCCTCCCTGCTCCAGCATCAGGGAAGGCTGGGCAGTATTTATGTACCCATGCCAGCAGCTAATTATAGAGATAATCTCTGAAAGCAAACTGATTAGGCATGACATGTGAAATTATCTGAGAAGACTTAGTCTTCTAATCAAATCAGATCTAAAACCTATACATGAAGGCCCAAACACAGGGGCCAACTTTTCAAATACCCAGTTTTCCCTGTAACTATCATCAGTGACCTGGAAGGGTGCACTTGGCTTTCCACAGCACAGGGATCTTCTTGTAGAGCTAGCCTAACACAGTATGGAAATGATTCTCAGCCTGGAGCACTTGGTCCCCAGAGGGCTATGAATAGATGACATGGGACTGTAATGAATCCCCTGAAACTACATTCAAGTTGTGTCTGTCTCTTATATTTGTCACTGTGTATGTATGTCAGTGTGGAGGAAGGGTCACTAGCTACCGTGTTGCCCCAAAAATAAGACCTATGCCAAAAAAATAAGTCCCAGTTAAGATCATGAGCCAGATGGACACAGTTAGTATGTTATGAGGGTGTTCCACAGGAAGATGAAATGACTGTATTTTAATAAATGTAGATTGTTGTACATGAGAAAATAAGACATGCCCTGAAAAATATGCCCTAATGCGTCTTTTGGAGCAAAAATTAATATCAGACCCAGTCTTATTTTCAGGGAAATACGCATGTAGGTCTTATTTTTAGGGAAACATAGTTTTCTTTTAAGGGCATGTGCCCATACTTGTAAAAGCATGCCATGAAGAAGGTAAATGGCTCCAAAATATTTTCCCCACAAAATTAAAGTGATCAGAGCAAACACTTTTACTGATACCGTGTTTCCCCAAAAATAAGACCAGGCCAGACAATCAGTTCTAATGCATCTTTTGGAGGAAAAATTAATATAAGACTCAGCCTTATATTATAGTAAAATAATACCAGGTCTTATATTAATTTTGCTCCAAAAGACACATTAGAGCTGATTGTCCAACTAGGTCTTATTTTCGGAGAAACACGGTAGTATCTCTGAAGCAGCCTCTCCACTTTAGACAGTTTTTGTAAATGTTACCTTTATCTTGTATTTGAAAAAATCCAAAAGTGTTCTGAAATTTCTTTTTCAACTCGGGAAAAATATTTTGGACACACTTGAAAATTAAACCCAGAATATCATGTAAAGTATTCTCATAGTGCACTTCTATACCTCCAACATCTATGATAGACTCAGGACATTTGGGAAGAAAGTGAAAACCTAAGTCTGTCTTCCAAATGTTTTGTCTGGGTCTGTGGTTTCCAACGGGGTTGGGGGCAGGGGGTGAGGGGAGTTTTCTAAGTTGGTCCTTAGAAATCAACAGGGATGCTTACAATAGGCATTTACAGGCTCCACACCTGAGATCCTAATTTAATTATTTGGGGTGAGCTGAGACCTCTGCAATTTTAAAGTTCCCCAGTGATTCCATTGTGCATGCCAGGCTGAGGACCACTGACTCAAGTGCTAGACACACTGCTTGGCACACAATCCATGCTCTCCAGGTGACATCTGCTGTAGTCACCATCGTGATCAGTGTCTGCTCCACCCCCATTCCTCTGAGCCCACTCTTCACACATCGCACCTCAGGAGATGGGCATTCGAATGTAATAAACATGGGGAATTGGCTACAATTTCCACTTTTCTTATAAATTTTAAAAATCCCATAGATCTAGAGTTAGTCACAAACTGTACCTTAAAGAGTAAAGCCATAGGTTTTATTCTTGACTGTAGAGTCAATGAGAGTCTTCTTCTCCAGGCAATGTCCTTCCCTTTTCCCCTCTATTCATAAGAAAGGCTCATTTCCACATGATTTGTCCTATACTATACACTGCTTAAAGAAATAAGGTATAATATAGGCTAGGTTGTTATATAGAAAACTCAAAGAACCATTAAATTCCTTTTTTAAGCAGTCAACCTAATTTAACAAATATTTACTGGGCACTGGATAGAATTTGAAGTAGAAAGTGGGCTAAAATATAAGGCGAATCAAGCAAACTACCCCAAGCACTGCTACTTCAAAAGTATGAGCTATAAAGTATTAAAACTTTGCCAGCTGCCATGCAGTGTGCTAGCTGCTTCATATGTATTATCTCATCCTATCCCTTTGTTATAAGGAAGAACTTTTATTACTATGTTGTGCCCAAGTTACTGGAGCTTATCCAGATCATCCACGTGGAACACATAGGCCGTAAACAACCAACCAAACGCTACAGTCACCTGGCCATTTTCCAGCACATTGTGTGGGTGTTGGGAAAGCATGTAGTTCCAGTGTGTGGCGCGGTGCTGGCACCGAGTGAACACAGCGTAAGAACTATTGCTAATAACAGCACTCTACATAGATCACCCCCTAGAAATGTCAGTCAGTTTCAGAGACAAAGTCAGTTTCTGAGTCTCAGAAAGCCACCCAAGGTCCCACTGCTAGTAAGTGTTGAAGCTGGCATGGAACTCTGGCATCTCCTGCCAGATACCTGATACTTCTGAGATGTATTATGGATAAACTCCACACCAAATAGCCTCACACCCTCCTGGACTCAGACGTCGTACCTGCAGATGAAGTCTCTGGTCTATTTTAGTGTCCAGCTTCCTGGTCTTCAAGTTCAGCAGTGAGAACTCCCTCTTTGCACACATTTCTTTATAGTGTTTCTAATTAGCAACAAGGCACAGGCCCCCTGAGCATTTTTTCCTCTTGAACTCAGGGATCCCCCATGTCCTGGTGGGAAACTTGAGCCCTATCCAGAAGCAGAGTTCGCCTGGCCGCTGTACCATGGAAATCTGTTGCTGCACCAAATGTACTTCCACTTCCTGCTGACAAAGAGCAGCCGGTAGCCAGGCTATTAACCTGAGCTCTAATTAGGGTAGTTTTTATAATGAGTAGGAGAGAGTGATTCTAATTAGTAATTTTCCATCTTTTTCTCAATAGGATCCCCCAGTCAAAGCAATGAGCTATCCTCATCGCACTGGTTCCATTGCCAAAATATAATTATACTGTGAAACAGAAGCAAAAGTGAAGGTGGTTAAGGACACAGGAGAGCAGAGAGAGGTTTTATGTGCTGCTAATGAGCTGCATTTGCCCCCAATTCATTTCTTAGGTCCGTGGCACTAAGATGGTTGGTTCTGACATGGTGGTGACAGTTGAGTTCACCAATCCTTTGAAGGAAACTCTGCAAAATGTTTGGATGCGCCTGGATGGTCCTGGAGTGACAAAGCCAATGAGGAAGATGTTCCGGTATGTGCTGAGGGGCTGTGGGTAGGTGACTGGGGCTGTGGGTAGGTGACAGGGGCTGTGGGTAGGTGACGGGGGCTGTGGGTAGGTGACGGGGGCTGTGGGAAGGTGACGGGGGCTGAGGGAAGCTTTATTGCTCTCTGTCTTTTCCAAACTTACATCTAGTCCCCAATGAAAATGCCTCAGAAGCTGCTACCTCCTTGTTGGCATTTCTATGTGTCAAAAGGTAAAAATAGGGTTGGTTTAACAGGTACTTCCATCGTTTCATCCTTAAAACCACCCAAATGTGGTGGGTACTATTATTATTTCCCTTCAGTAGCAGAGAAAGTTGAGGCTTTAAGAGGTCCGCTGGTTTTCCCCAACGCGCACAGCTTGTAAGAGCAGCAGCAAGATTCAGTCTCAGGGTGGCTGAGTCCAGAACCCAAGTCTCACGCATTTTGCCATCCTACTTCCCCGTGTATCGTGTATCGATTCTACTAATATTTATTGAGTAGCCACTATGTGTCAGATATTACAGTGAAAGTGTTCCTTTTCATGAATCCCCTTTCCAACTCCAACTCCCAGATTTCACCAACCCAAGCACTCTCTAGAACTGTTGTTTTCAGTAGAATAAAGTTAAGCCTGAAGAGTTCTACGGTTAGGTCCCTAGTCAGGGGACCAATGACTACCCCAGGCTCTGGAATAATAATAATATGAATGAAAATCTGCTTCTTACACACCTGGCACCATCAGATTGTGCCATACAGTTCTCAGCTTCTATGTCTGCTACTGACAAAGACAGTCACCCAACGAAACAGACCATTCCAAGGTCAAGTAGCTCTGATTATTCGAAAACAGTTCTACCCTTTGATCCTACCAGTTCTGTCATCTGGACTTATACACAGAATAAGGCCCATCTCTCTTCTACCATGTTTCCCCAAAAATAAGACCTAGCCAGACAATCAGCTCTAATGCGTCTTTTGGAGCAAAAATAAATATAAGACCCAGTATTATATTATATTATATTATATTATATTATATTATATTATATTATATTATATTATATTATATTATATTATATTATATTATATTATTATATTATATTATAATCTGGTCTTATTTTAAAATAAGCCAGGTCTTATATTAATTTTTGCTCCAAAAGGTGCATTAGAACTGATTGTCTGGCTAGGTCTTATTTTCAAGGAAACACGGTATCTGATGGCTTACAAACATTTGCAAACAACTGTCACATCTTCCTTGAGTCTTTTCTATACCTACCCAGACTTCATTCCACTCACCTCTAATAGGGTTTTAGCTCCCTCCGTCCTCCATATGCTCTAGTTTGTCTGTGCTCCTCTTAGACTATGACACCTAGAATGAAGCCCAATCTTGAGGTTTATTACTTTCATTCTTCCACAAATAAGTCCCTGTCAGCATCAATCAATCTAGCACATTTCCTGTGGGGTGACCTTCTAAGACATAGAAAGGGAGGTGGAGAGCTTAGGAAACTGCCTGAAGAGCAGATGTGTTAGGGATTTCCCCGATGTCCTTTACAAAAGCTACCCTGCTCTGTAGTCTGTGTAGTCTGCATGTGCAAGGCCTCCTGTACCCCTTCTGGGGCGCCTTTAAAAACCAATTTGCCCACTAAGGCCTCTCTGCATTTCTTTCAAATTATAGCTTCTAAGAGATGCCTGATGCTGCTGGATGCAATAAGCAGCAGAGGAAATAATTTGAGTGCGCTAAAAAAAAAAAAAAAAAAAAAAAAAAAAAAAAAAAAAATGGAAGTACAAAACATAACAACCTTCCTGTGCTAATAGGACAGTTGCAGGGCAAAAAAAAATGAATTAAATTAGAAATCAACGCCAGCTAGCGGGAGAGGTCAGCAGTAATAGTCCTGCTTTCGTCAGAAACGATAGTCTCACTCACCCGTTCTCGCACCTTCCCACTCGAATCAGATGCAAGAATCGCTCAGGCAAAGTGAAACACGTTTCTTCTTCAAAACAGCCCCCTGCTGTATCCAATTTTTCCTTTTCAAGCAGTAACCCCACAAGCTTCATCTGAGGATACCAGAACCTCCTGCTACCTTTACATCTTGGCTGTGCCAAGAATGCCACCTTGATCAAAAGCCAATGCTTGAGAAGAAACACTCTCTGTATTAGAAGAAAGATTAATGCTCACACAGTGCAATGACCCACCATTGGGAGGTACAGGGCTCAAAGGAGATTGAGTGTCCAGGTACATTGTTTATTGTTAATGAAGATGAAAGGATGAAAGAGGCCAGTCCCTGCGTGAATGCTGGCCCAACGTCCCTCCCATACTCTGCCTTAAGGTACTATTAATATTAGCAGTTACTTCAACATATTGGTCTATGGAAGATGGGTACCAGACAGAATGCCAGGTCCTCAGACTCTCGTGGGAATTCAGATCCAGGGGGGACCTCTCCAAAGTAAGGGAAGCTTTATTTCTTAGAGACTATCAAAAATTGGAAAGAACTTGCCATAGAAAATATCTGTTACCCTGGGTGGGCTTGGGGGTCTGGAGAGAGCACTGCTTCCTCCGTTTCCTCCTAACTCCTTCACAACCAAGCCCCAAGCCAGCCAGTGCCCACAGCCATATTGCCAGATAATTAGAAATATTCCAGTGTACCCTGCCTCCCAAGAGCTGATCTAAGAGTGGCAGATCCAACTTGTACTTTTAAGAAGGTCTCCTGCAGAACCAGAATCTTTCACAAGACTGCATTCCTTCCTAGGATACACATCTTGAATAGTCAAGGCTGTTGCCAGCCCTCCTGTCCACCCACACGCCTGCCAGGCCTGGAAGGCGGCATCTGGTGAGCAGGGAATTGAACTAAGGACAAGGAAGGCAGTGGGTGCCGGGTCTCATTCCTTGATCAGGGTACAAGCCAACTCTACTCTGAGATGGTTTACCTTCTTGCTCTTCCCCCACCTCCTCCCACCTGTCTCAAACGCTCCCACAGACTCTCTCAGCTTTCAAGTTTCTGCACTTGATACTCCCAGAACATCAAATAATTCATCTCCCAGATTCATTTTTCTCTTTAAAAAATGGTCAGATTCCAGGAGTTATATCAAGCAAAAAGTTCTCCAACTTTGTGATTTTCATTTAAATTTTGAGTTTTTCAAGTAGGACAGAAGCCGAGGGCTAGACACACAGAGGACAAACTATAGATAGTTGCAGTTTATTGTAATAATAATAATCCCATTTGCCTGTGTGTGTTCAAGATGATAAATGACCAGCATATCCTGATGGCTCAGCATATTACTGAGGATCATTTATCATAACATCTATCCTCAGGCAAATAGGGTTATTCCAGTATTACTCCACTTACCAAGATGGGTAAAGGATTTATTTCCTTCTTCTGTATGTATTTATCTTTGGGAAAATGCATACTTAGGCATGCCTGTGTATCTTCACGTATGAATATATTTTTATGATACTCATACATGATGAGCGCACATGTATACAGGTATGAGATGCAGGTATGAGTATAATTATGTGGATGAGTTTATGAGTGAGTGCAAATAATGAAGTGAAGCTGAAGGATTATAGTTCCTGTTTGAAGCAGTTACCTGTGTTACATGGGCCCAGCCCAGATCCATAAGCAGGATGACTATTTTGCAGTGTTTCTGATTGATCACGTAGGGAAACCAGAAAAGAGAAAATGAATGGATCAGGGTAAAAATAGCACAGTTATTGAGAAATAAATATCTGAAATCCTATATTCATATTGAATTAATCACTGTGAATTAAGGATGGATAACACCGTACCGGCAGGAGGAACTTACTTTCCTAAATTATTTTGTAGCGCGTTCAGGCAGAGCAAACAACAACCACAAAGGTGGTGATGATAATAAAAGTAATAATAAGAATAACAACGACAACAGACATCTAATACTTGGCACCCCCCACGTCTTGCCATAGTTCCCAGCACAGTACAAATCACTCAGCCCCCCCCCCCCCCGCACATCCTATTCAATATTCCACAGTGTCTGCTTTTTACAGGTGAGGAAACCCATGATGAGCTCAGTGATTATCAAACCTGGAGTCATAAAATCAATTTATTGGTTTGAAAAATACATGTACAGGTTATGCGTGTGCACTTTTCATATAGTTTGGCTTTTATAGAACTGATTTAAATCATTGGTGTAGCCACAATTATAAAGAACAAAAATTAGGAAAAACACTAGCAAATACCCAATTGAGACGTTGAGACTGTCAGTGTCAAAGTCAATGCCTGGAGCAGCCCAAAAAGAGGGGTCCCCAAGGCCTTCAATGTCTGTCCCAATTCACTGGCGACAGATGCACGAGAGAAAGGGATTTCTTATTTAGGGTCTGGATTTCTAGGAATGGGGCCTTTTTATCCCAGAGGACACACCTGTGGCCAGCTGAAATGTATATTGTTTTAGTGATAGTTGAGAGAATCTTGGGGTTCCAACTTTACGTAGAGAAGCTCAAGTACAGGGATGTGGTCCTGTGTTTCTCCCTTCATGTTGGCTCTGCCTAAAGTGGTGCTACATGGCTCCAGCGCCCGCCCCAAGAGCAAGTGGAGGCTCACGTGGCTGAGGCTTTGAACCACTCCAGACTTTCCTTCACATGCTCCTTCCTTGCAACCCGCCAATCACCCCAAGTCCGAAGCTCCTTTGGCCACCAGGTCCCTCCGTAGTGTCAGCAGGAAGTGCCTTCCACCAGCCCCTGATTCCTCACTCAGAGTGTGTGGATCTATCCACAGAATTCCTCGGCACAGCACATTCCTCACTCTGAGCACAAGCACCCTCATTATCGCCCCCAGTGTGTCTCTCTTCTCCCAGCATCTTGGCCATCAGGCTCTGTGACTGTGGAAGATTCCATAGGCCCCTTTGGATCTCAGTATTCTCATCTGTAAAATGAGACAGCCAGACAAAGTGATTTCTAAGTCCTTTCCAATTCTCACATGCTATGCCTCAATAACCCCATGAAAATAGATCCCTTTTTTCTCTTTACAAGACACCCATGGGCTCCCCATTCATTTCCCGATGCTCTCCGAGAAAAGCACTGGCCCAGCGTCCCATGCTGAGCTACCTAGCATGTGCCCTCCTTGAGAGTCGGAGAACAAAGACCAGGAATCCTCTATGAACAACACCTGCAGGAAGCTCTTAGTACAGAATAAAAGGTTATCTGTCTTGCTTGAGAAACTAAATGTGTGAAAAAGCAAGCACAGTGATCAAAAGTCATCTTTTTATAGAATATTACAGAAATACAGTACACAGAAGTAGAAAGAGCATGGATGTGGGAATCAGATAAACCTGGGTTCAAATCTCATCTCTGCCTATTAACAGATCTGTGATCTTGGAAAAGTTGCTTCACTTGTTTAACCTTCCATTTTTCTTAACTCTGAAATGTGTCAAATAGTATCTACCTCAAGGGACGATCATACAGATAAAAGCTGCATGTAATGTCCTCCTGAGGCCCACATGGGGTGATATGTGTGAAGCACCCCAACCCTGATGGACTTTGGTTATGCTCTGGAGTGGACCTGGCCATGAAGACGAGGAAGAAAGACCTCAGAGCATGAGCTGCAGAGGAAAAGGAGTACTCCAGGACCACGAAAGGCTAGCACATCATCAGGATGGCTTAGGGCCTCGGCAACAAATGAGCAGCAGAAAGCTGCATGGGCAGAGGACCCAATCTGGTGGTTGAAACAGGATTAGGAATCACAAACAACGCAGATACTCAAAGTCAGTTGAGAGCAGGCAGGGCTATGATCTTGGGCCTGGGAACAAGTTCTGCCCTAAGGGGTTTGGGAAGAACTAATTAGAGTGCCAGGATCTCAGCAAAGGCAGCTGGGGGCGCAGAGAGGAGGCTAATCCCAGGACGGAATGAGAGCACCAAAAAATGAGCAGAGGCAGATTAGTCACATTGATGAGGCTACTGTGGAAGCTTGGGGACAAGCTAGAGTTCAGTTGACACATGGCTGGTGGGGCTCAGCCCAGCTCCACTACACACTGGATGAACCATATACACTCAAGGACCTGCTGATGCATCCACGTGGAAAGAACCACAATCCAAGGGGTTGTCTCTGGCAGGCTCTGGCAGTCTCATTAGGGGCCTCATTTGGGTTGTAACTGGTAGAATCGGCCCGTCTTCTCGCCACCACCAACTGAGAGAAAAAGAGCAAGAGTTCTCACTGCTTCCTGATCAAAGTAGGAAACTGGATCTGCCTCTCCAGAAAGTAAAACCTTTCCTCTCTTTTCCACCCTTCAGTGAAATCCGGCCCAACTCCACTGTGCAGTGGGAGGAAGTGTGTCGGCCTTGGATGTCCGGCCGTCGGAAGCTGATGGCCAGCATGACCAGTGACTCCCTGAGACATGTGTACGGCGAGCTGGATTTGCAGATTCAAAGACCACCTTCGTAAATGCACAGGAGGCTGAGATAGACCTGGCACTTGGCCTCTTGTAGTCTTGGCTAAGGAAATTCTAATGCAAAAATAGTCAGCTCTTGCTTTACCTTAGGTGTGAAAACCCAGACAGGACTGGATAGGGCCCCAGAGTGGGGATGCCATGAATTTCAAAGACACACTTTTCCAAACCCAGGCTATTCAGTGTGGAAGTTAGTTTTTAATCGCTCTGCCTTCCAAAGGATTCTGAGGATTAGCTTTAATTAAGCTCTAATTAAGCTCTCATAGCTCATATTAGTAAAAGTCATCATTTATCATCGCAAGTGGTTGCAGCTTCAAATATCAGAGGACTTTCTTGAGCAAGGGGATTTGCTTAATACCTAGCCTCATGTAAAACAAGACTTCTGGTCCCCCATTCAGACTTTTGGGGGTAACATACTCCCCAAAAGGGAGGAAAGCACATGATTTCGGCCCTAGAATTCCACTCCCCGCTCTTACAAGCAGGATCTGCCCACTGTGTCAGAATATTTTTCCCAGGAATCAAGTACAGCATCATTTGTCTTCTTGGCAAAGCCAGGGGAAGGTCTTTCATCTTGCACCTGCAGCAAAACAACCGCCTGCCAAATTTCACAGATTTACTTTGTGAGAAGATGTAGCCCCATATTAACAAATTGCATTTGTGAGAGACTTAATCACCTAAGAAGAGATAAGGAAGCAGGTGTAATACTCAGATCTATTAAATAATGTAGTTTTATGGCTCATTTTATAGGCGGTGTCCCACCATGGCCTGATCAGCAGGAACCAATAGCCCTTACTTTAACCCTTTCTGGGCTGCAGTACAGGCATACCTCAAAGATATTGCAGGTTCAGTTCCAGACCACCACAATAAAATGAATATCGCAATAAAGCAAATCTTAATCTTTCTGCTGGTGAAGGCTCTTGCCTTCAATTTAAAAAAAAAAAAAAAAAAAAAAAAGAAAAAGAAAAAAACGCAAGTATGCCTGTGCTAGAAAGTAATGAGGCTGACTCAGGACAGGAGGAATCCGACTCTAATTACTGATTATACTTTACCTGTCTCTCTGGGATCATCTTCACACAATGATGCAGGCCCAGGTCCATTTTTAGAGCTAGAATAAGCCCAATAATGTGGAGAAGCTGGCAGACTGAGTGAGCAGACATGTGGAAGGACGGGCAGCCGCTCATTCTTTCTTGTCCTTCGCATCACCTATACTGAGACCACAGCTCATCACTCAGGTGCCGCATGGTAATGTGGCCTCCACCTTGCAAATAGCCAGTGCTACTGCAGATCCTGTGACAGGATGCTGACATCATTTGTGTTGTGCTCCAAGGCTCTAACAGACAAGGCTGCTGGGTATTTATTTGCACGGCTGATTTACGGTCAGAATTACCCATGCCCTAGGGCATGTCTCAGGTCAGTAGGTTGTGATTATTAACAAACAAAAATGAACAGTGGGTAGAAAGCTGGGAGAGGGAGAGCCAGAATAGAATTCTCTAGTCTATACAACCACATTTCCAAGCCTTTGAGATTGTTGCTGAGTCTTCAGCACCAGGAATCCATGAGGGTAGCTGATTCCCTATAGCAATATCATACCTAACTCTATTAAGTAATCCCCCAGCATTTGCCGAGCCTATCAATATTCAATGTTAAAATGAAATGCATTTTGCTAGACTGTTTAACTGGCTTAATGTAGTGTATTCTTATTAACTAGAATGTAATCAAAGTTTAAAATAAAGTTAATCTGATTGTATTTGCATCTGCACAGAAGTGAACGCTTTGAATTTTCAATACAACGTACTACTAACCACAGCTGCTCAAGAAATCACCCGTCCTTAGCAGTAGATAACACACCTGGGTAGAAAGATAGGCATTTCTCCTTTCAAGAAAATGACTCTAATAGTTGTTGATGTCACAGTTAGCTTTCCTAACTGCTCTCTCTACATTTTAACCACGTTCACTAAAGGAGGATGTTTACATATTTAGTTCAAAATCCAGCTTCTAGAACTGCAAAATATCTGTAGAAACTTTCCCACAAATGATCTCTTGAATCATTAGGATGAACCAGCATAAATACCCATCATAATGAATACCTGTCACAATGGACACCTTTTGTGGTCTTAAAACAGAGATGGAAAATACATGGCAAATATGTAGGAACTGATATTCATGGCAGACATCACTAAACAATTGCAGCTCAGATAGGGCCTCAGAGTCCTTCTCAACACAGTACTCCAGGCAGCTACTACCAACTAATTTGAAACTAGCACTCAAAATCAAGCCTATTCACTATACCTACCTTAGAGTCAGCCCAATTCTTTCGATAGCTGGGATTGTACACTGTGTAATACTACTGTGTCTCTACAAATCCTTTTTTAGCAATGGTAAACAATGTATCTCAGAGAACAGCAGTCTCTGAATTCTAGTTTCTGCCTGTGCTAGTTCTCCATGCTTCTGAAAAAATCCTTGTTTGTGTTTGTAGCTTCAATGACTACAGAGGAGTAAAAATACTAACATTTCCACAAGGCTCTTCTAGAGGATATATCAAGCAAACCTTAATAACAGCACATGCAAAACTATAGATAAGTAGGTAGGTAGGTACATGATAGATAGATAAATGATAGATAGATAGGGTAGAGAGATACATGATAGATAGATAGATAGATAGATAGATAGATAGATAGATAGATAGATAGACAATAGCTAGATATTGCATGAATATACATGGTGTTTTTTTCCAAATAATTTTACTTCATCAACCTGTAAAAGGAGTAAATATAATTATTTCTAAACTGTTGATGAAGAACTTAAAGAGGCCCAAGAAGACATGTATCATGGCAAATTAAGCTGGGGTGGGAGTAAGCAGTGAAATCAACCTCTAGTTTTCTATACACCCTTCAAATCTCTTGTTTTCCCTCCAGAGTTTTAAGAATGCTGACTGTTAACACCAACTTCAAGACTCTTTGAAGAGCTGCAGTATAACAAACAAAAATATGCACAAATGTATAATAGTAATATAGGCGGAAATGGAGTTTGTGCTAGAATCATTGGCAATTAAAAGTCACAGAATTCTAGGTGTAAGGTCATCATTTATGAATATCCATCCAATATTATTATAAAATTAATAAATTGTCAACCAACCCAACCATCTATTCATTCAACTTGTCTACCATTCAGCCATCCTCTCACCATTCAGCCAGCCTTTCAACCACCTATCCATCCTTTATTCCAACCATCCATATAACCACCCAACCATTCATTAATAAATGTATGCAAGCATGAATTCAAAAGTATTTATTGAATATTAGACACTGTACTAGAGCCTGGGGATTCAAAGATGGAAAACCCATGGTTCCTATCCAAAAAGATTTCACAAAACCAGAGAAGGAACCAGATGCATAAATAAAGTACAAAAGGATAGTTATGTTAATAGAGGTATATCTAGAGTACTATGAAAATAAAGAGAAAAAGATGCATGTAAAATCCTCTCCCAAAATCTCTAAGAATAATGGAGAAAAGATTTCAATAGAGTCTTGAAAAAGAAATAGGAGGCAAGTTGGAGATCATTTGACAGGAGAGCTCATGTAACAGCCTAGAGGAAAGAAAGAGCATGGCCCTTCTGGAGGACTACAGTTAGCTTGGCCTGGTGAGATGGTTAGTATGCAGCAAGGAGAGGCAAAGCTCTCCATATTCACCATAATGATGCATGAGATTATTCATAAGAAAGTATCTACAACAATTCTAGCAACAGAAATGTAGGATGGGTCAGAGCTGGAGCACTTCCAGGAATGGGAATGTGTTCCTTTTGCACTGTGTTTCGGAGGGACGCTAATAGAGCCTGCCATGACACACTGCATACAGAATTAAAAACTATGGGAAGGTCAAGGGGTGACAAGGCCGAGAGAGTATGGGGTGGAATGCCTGACTCAGGTCAATGAGGAAGGTATAAAATTAGGGGTGTGACTGCATTTAGGTTCAGAGAAGGGAAATGAGATGTAGGTAATGTGGAAGAGGTAGCGTGTGGAGGGAAGCTGTCCATTTCAAAAAAGCAATTCAAGTGTGTGACAGACACGTTCCTAGAAGTTAAAATTTTGTCGGTCAAGTAATTACTATGGGCAGGGACTGCTAAAGACCCAGGGTCTTGTTCCTAGGAGCATCTCATTTCCATGTTAAAGGCAAAACTCTTCAACTCTGTACCCAAGAAAGCTGTTTCTAGAGACACTTCTTCCTGTCTTTGGACAAGATTTTCCTTATATTCTCAGCACCTCAACTCATTTAGACTCAGTTTTACTTCCATAACTCTCCATAAAAAAAATGAAAATAAGGCAACAATTACATATTTTAAGTATGTCTGTCAAAAATCACTCTTTAAAAACAAGCACATTAATAAATGGGAAGAACAAAGTAAAGCACCTCAGTTGCAGCAGGAAAAGTTACTAGGAATTTGTGCTCACCTCAACTGCCAGGAGTTACACTGACAGTTTTCTAGCTCCAAAGACAATGGACATTTTTAAAAGATGCGTGGTGAACTTGCTGCCGATACAATTCATGAACTATTAATTTTCACATTAATCATTGTTGTAAGATTTAAGTAATTATCTAAGCAACGTTTCATCATCCCTGAAACTAATTCAAACACAGTGCCTCTCCAGCGTGACGTGCCCACGGTGTTGGCCCACTATTGCCAAACCTGCTCTTTTGTACATTGCTTTTGTTATAGACACAAGGCTGAGCTCATGAGCTCTTTGATCTTGCCTATAACCATGAATTCAAAAAGTATGACTCTAATAAAGCAATCTGCCTTTTATGCTAATCATTAAAAGAAGTACTAGGTCTCTTCAATAATATCCCAATTAGCTTTACTGAGTACACAATGCTAAAAGCCCATATAGATCAACAAAATGTTATTACTGACATAAAATTGAAAAATAGGTATAATACAATAAAACCTCTCTCTACGATGAAAAACAATAGGCTTCAGTTATACCTTCACGAGCAATGTTAAGCAAAAATGAAGGCCATTATCTGGGAAATTTAAGCTAAAAATAAAATTACGCCTGAGCTCACCTAAATAACCTAAATATTGAGAACAAAATATAAAAGCATTCTACTTCAACTATTTTTTTCTTTAAACTTGGTTATCTCCTAAAAAAACTAATTTAAAGCCAGCCATGCGATCTATGTATTCTAATCAGTGCTTAACGTGTTGTTCTGTTAGTGTTCAATACACATAAAATAACAACACATACTGAAGTACTGGCTGTTCATGGCTCTTCACAAATTAATACATGAGGTAATTAGGTATCCAAAAGATTACCTTCACTGTTATTATTTTTTACTAGTATTATTACTAATAAAATATGCCTTTAAAATCTCATGGCACCCTGGTCCTGTGCTGAATTGAGAAGGAGCAAAGGGTTCTGCTGAAACAGTAAGATGATTAATTGGTCTTGGGCACTGCTGGTAAGAGTATAATTGGTGCAACCCCTTTGGAAAACTATTCGCAATCTCTACTAATCTGAATTCATGTGGTGGCCCAGTAATTCCACTCCTAGGTATATTTCTAACATAAATATTCACATATATTCACCAAAAGATAAGAGTGTTCAAGAATATTCATAGTATTCAAAATAACCAAAAAAGAAAATAGAATCCAAGCATGACTTAGCTGGGTACTCTGGCTTGAGATTTCTCTCAAGGCTGCAATCTATGTTAGCCAGGGCTGTGGTCTCATCTAAAGGCTCAACTGAAAGAGGCTCTGCTTTCTTCACAGGCTGGTAAACCAAGGGCTTCAGTTCCTTTCTGGCTGTTTGCTGGAGGCCTCTGTCAGTCACTTGTCATGCTGACCTCCCCTTGGGCCAGCTCACAACTTAACATCTGACTTACATCAAGAAACAAAAGAACAAGATAGGGCAAGCAAGATAGAAGTCAAAATCTTTTTGTAACTTAAACTCAGAAGTGACACCCTATTACTTTTGTTATATTCTATTAATATAACACTGGGTCCAGCCCATATTCAAAGGGAGAGGATTATACAGGGCATGAATATTAGGGGGCAGGGATCATTGGGGGCCATTTTAATTATACCTCAATTTATGGAAAAAAAAATATTCTTACGATTACTAAGATGAAGCCACAGCATTTGGCTACACAAGGTTTTTTGGTTCCATGTTGTCCTTTTTTGGCCTAAGAAGCTGTCCATGAATACGTATTGATTTCCAATTCACTTTCTTGGGGCTTATTCCTCCTTAACAGAAGATATCAAGTTTCAGGATTCACTTCTCGACAGACTGCCATCTGACTAGATCCAAATAAGCCTCTTGGATCTGCTAGTCTACTTCTCTAGCTAAGAAGGCAATATCTGGATGCCAGGGAGGGAGGAGTTGCTGTTTTCACTTCAGTGTCACATTTTAGACACAGCTTAGAAAAGAACCTGGAAAATCAATGCCTATCACCATTAATATTTGGGTCACTTCAGTTGGGACTCAGCTCATTGTGTCTAAAAACCAGTAAATACAGCAGAGATTTTATGTCGGACCATATGTTAACACATGGAAAAATAATACCCTTTAAGTTTAAACTTGATTATCTCTTTTTCCATCTCTGTTGTGCCTTGGCATGACTTCCCTGACAATTTTTACCAAATGTTGAAAGAAACTGTAGTTTGTGACTGACCCATCACGATGATTTCCTTTGCCAAAAATGACTAACAGCCCCAAATGATTAAAATAGATCCCATTTAGGCAAGCATCCACTTTTCATCTTATACAAGGAGCTCTGTGGTTCTGGCGCACACGGTGCTATGTACCTGGTGCAGAATAGCCTGCCAACAAGCATTTGTTGAATGAGTGAATTATCATAATAGTCATCTAATGGAGTAAAGGAGTGTTACTCCTGCTGGTACTCCGGAGCTCAGACTACCTCTGTCATCTTGGTTACTCCTGGTCAAACATCTTCCATGCCACTAAAGTCCCAAAGCCCTTTGTCCCCAGGCAGCTTGTTTCCTCTTTACCATTCCACCTTCTAGAGTTGCCTTCAGCATCAAAGCTCAAATAATATAAAAGGAAACAGGGGTCAAGAAGGGATGAGAATCAGAACTTGGCCATTGAACATAGCTCATTTGACCATACTCCATTGTCTCTCTGCTCTTCCATGGAAATGAAACATTCTGAGTTACTCTAACCTGAATTATCCTAGTTTTCCCAGCAACCTAGCTCCCACTTTCTCACGCACGAGCACCCTCAAAACATTAATCAGAGACTCAGAAATAGTCCTTTTCCCTCTTTGTACTACTGCCAACGTGATTTTAAAGAACTCTGCAGAAAACATCAGTCACTCTAAGCTCCTTCTGTTGCTAAGATTGCAGTTCAGGATGAGGCTGGGTTTAGGGAATCTGGAGATAAACCTAATGGAAGAGAGAAGTTGAGCTTTCACTTTATATCTCAGAACTAGGTACCATGTTGACCTTCCCTTAAATAAAGTTCTCACCATAAACCAAGCAACCACTCAAGGTAGTGAGTCCCCAAATTGAAGATGCCCAAGCAGAGGCTAGGAACCCAGTCCATTATGGGGAATGGTTTGGTGAGGATTGCTAAACTAGGCAAGAGAATGAATACGATGATTCTTAAAGTCACTCCCAAGTCTAAGAATCTATTATTATAAGATTCTCATTTGATGTAATACCACACCTAGCATTTCCCCGCCAACACCGTGAGCTGAAATACTCACTGTGTCATTTAGTCTTTCCTGTAATGAAGATGGGTATCATGGGTTGTGTCTGTAGTGTGTGTAAATAAAACTGTGGTTACCTTAACCCATAACTTACGCCTCATTAGTATGCCCTTCTATGTAACTGTTTTTATCAAAAGAAGACAATATGCTCTTTAAGTGCCAAAAGTCAAAGATGGTAAAGGTAACAAAAAAGGAGAGACTTCCCAATTTATTATCCAGATTCCCAAGCTTTTTCCACAGCACCTACGGCCCAATTTTTAATGACAATTGCCTGCCAATTAACAGCCATAAAATTAGGAAAAATAAACATCTGGAAGCAAAGAGATGGTAAGGTCTAGGCAACTAATAATAATCCTGCAAAAATGACAATTATATTGGCAGGTTGGAAGAGTCAAAGTTTCAAAAAACCACTGCCTATGTATTGGAGGCACAAATAGACTGGAAAGCACATGGTACTCTGTGTTGCATAGACCCATTCCTAACTAAGTACCACTGAGAATACAGATAAGCCTTGAGACTGCTAAGATGAGAAGACAGGTCTAGGGGGAAATGCTCTCAGGAGCAAGACAGCTGAACCCCATAGGAGCTGCACTCCATATGATGAGATAAAGGCTCATTGTCCATCAAACGTAGCGGGGAGAGGGACTCCTCCTTTAGCCTGGGAAGTGTTAGGAACCCCTGGGTAGGAAAGGCAGGCCAAAGTGGTAGTCTAGAGTGAATACAGTGAAAGACCTAGGCCCCACAGGGGACACTATAAAATAAGGAGGCAGGACACTTAAATAAGAGAGGTACCAAATTGTCTCCTACTTTATCAATCCACATCCACTTAATATTGCTCGACCTTCTGCCCCCAACTCCTCCACACAATTAACCAATTTTTTGGTACTTTGACCTTGGTCCTTGGGAACTACATTTCTCTTACTTTATCCACCAGGAAGTAGTAAAACAAAGTCTTCTGTGCGGCGAAGCTGAGCTGTTTCTCTGAAGGTTCAGTCTCCACAGGTTGTAATCCTACTAAAAGGTCTTAGAAAATTAGGATTGTCTGTTCTATAAAGAATAAGGCATCAAGGGCTAATGATATAATTACTATTTTATGTCTCCTTCATCTTAACAGAACACAAGAAACACCAGCTCTGGACAGAAAGATTAATGTTCAAACTCCATTCTGTGTCTGCCCCTTTGCCTCCCCTGAGGTAATTTTCTGGGAAAGAAAAGCCTGTAATTCCAGATCTACAGATGTCTCATTTAGAATTAAATATCGATGTCTATTATTTCCAAATTCTTAAAGCTTTAAATGTATGAGAACTATGCTCTCGGGGAAATATGAATTAAAAGAAATGATGCTTGGTGATGGAAGGAGAACTGACTCTGGGTGGTGAACACACAATGGGATTTATAGATGATGTAATACAGAATTGTACACCTGAAATCTATGTCATTTTACTAACAATTCTCACCCCAATAAATTTAAAAAATAAATTAAAAAAAAAAAAGAAATGATGCTTTGAAGTAAAACAAAAAGGAAATTCCTTATGCCTCAAAAGGCCAATGCTGACACCATATCTCCCTACTTTAAACGCATTGGCACTGAGTCCTGAGAAATAGGTGGGAAGATTCAGCAGATGAGGAACTGACACAAAACGACTCAGTGCAGCCTCTTTACATAGGCCTCCTCTCAGAGTCACAATAGCTCTCTCCCTCGCCTTCTCCTGGCCCTCAGAAAAGGTTCTCAGCATCTTTGCCTCCGCTGTGCATCCCCTCTCTACCTTGGTTCATTTGCACATGCATGTGAAAAACTGTTCGATTTTGGAATTCTAAGAAAGGATAATAAAGATGCAGGGCCTCCTGTGGCTGAGCCTTATAGGGATCCAAATTAAAATGTGGGTAGTGCTGACACAAAAGCACCATCAGCTATAGCGCTCTCTAAAGGATTCCAGATTTGTATATAAAGACAACAGCCTTATCTCTAAAGACACAGTCTTAGCAGCACGTAATTTCATTGACTTTTACAATAATTTCACTTTAATTCTATTGCATTTGTGTCTTATACATGAAGAGAAAGAAAAGATATTTTTTAAAGATGCGTGAGAAGCTATTTAAAAGTTAAATGATAGAGATGTGCTTTTCGGTGATCTCCTGATGGTGTAGGTAATCTACTAGATGGTCTAGGTAAACCAGCAATCATTATTTCATTCCACGTTAGTTGTTGGAATGCTGTATCATTTTAGTCTTAAAAGGCTAACTCACTCTCTACTCTTTGGTTAAGTATTCATCTCAAGGGGATAGCCACTAGATACTAAAGCTTACAAGTGCAAAGGTACACTTCCTGATTTGCAAAATAAGTTATTTTTCTTATTGAATCGCCTAAGCCAGGCTTAATTAACCACTGTTTAAAGCCATGCAAGTAAGGTGAGCTGCTTCAGATGATTTGACTAACTTCTGCCTTGTCCACGTCACCTATATAATGCTTTACACATAGTATATTCTCCATTAATTATCATTTTAATTTAACTTTATCCCATTTATCATTTATCCACATGGAAAAGCCTGCTTAAATGCTTCTCTTTTACAACAAACTAAAAACATGCCTTTTCTGTTCTTACTAATATTTCTCTGTGTTCTTCTCAAATGCCATGGACTTAATGAGAATGAAAACTATGTAAGGTCAGATTCTCATGGTATCACACAATGACAGGGCCCAGGAAATCAAGATGAAGGAAGGTTGAAAGCACTCCAAGCTTCCAGTGATGTGTGTGGAACAGAGACCCTAGGGCAGCCCCTGCCCAGCCAGAATAACCAGGGAGCTGAGGAAAGCTTCAGGGCCCCTCACTTGCCCAGAACCCTTCCAATGTCCTGGAGGGGATCTTGACATTGTTTTCACATTGTCATAAGCATTTGTAAAATTTTCTAAAGGAAAATATTTTAAGCATAATCAGTTAAATTAGCAGTTTTCCCTCTGTCCCACTTCCCTTTGTGTCAGGTGGCATTACACAATCCACAGGCATCTTTTCTCCCCACAGGCATCTTGAGGGTCTAGATAAGAAAGGATGAATTAAGGATAGATTGGCTTTGTATGCAGTTGAATACACTTGTGTGGTCCATGGTCTGTCTTGTGTGTAGTGAAGTTATCACTAAGTGTCTCAATGTATGAACAACTTCCAGGAATACTGCCACCTCTGAGCACAAAGGTGCAGGGGACAGAATGCTACTGTCGTATGAATCTGACCACGCTGCTCCTCACTAGAAGTCTGTGGGAGAAACAAGGTATAAAATGTGCAGCGCTGGAAGCCAGTCTGGGTAAACCGGTAAACTAAGGATGCAGTTTTCATCAATACCAACTCAAAATGAAAGAGCTCTTCTGTCAGGTGTACACTAAATAATACAGCATGTATAATCCTAAACATACTGCGAAGTCAGACAATTAAGTTCACGAACTCATCCTAGAAAAAGTGCTACATACCTTATTGCTGCATATCACTATGGTGTCCTTCAAAGTACTCCCCTTGGGAAGCTATGCACCAACACCAGTGCTTAGTCCACCCTTCAAAGCAATTTTGGAACTCTTTTTCTGGAATGGCATCAGAGTTGTCGTCGTATTACCCTTGATATCCTGAATGTCACCAAAATGTCTTCCTTTCAATATTTCCTTTATCTTCGGATAAGGAAAGAAGTCATTGGGGGCCAGATCAGGTGAGTAGGGAGGGTGTTCCAATACACTTATTTGTTTACTTGCTAAAAACTCCCTCACAGACAGTGCCACGTGAGCTGGTGCCTTGTCTTGATGTAAGAGACAAGAATTGTTGCCGAAAAGTTCAGGTCATCTAACTTTTTCATGCAGCCTTTTCAGCACTTACAAATACTCAACTTGGTTAACTGTTTGTCCAGTTGGTACAAATTCATAATGAATAATCCCTCTGATATCAAAAAAAAAAAGGTTAGCAACATTGTTGTAACAAGTTCGCGAACTTAACCGTCACACTTTGCATATGTCTGTTTCTCATGGGAATAATGTAAAAAGGAATTTTTAAAACTCTAGAGTTTGTAGCACTCAAGCAATTATGTCAGCATCTGTACTCACATTTTATGCATCCCAAAGTATCAGATCACATCTTAGCAGATTTCGTGCACCAAATCTTAATAAAGTTTCATAGTGTCAGATGAAATATCACAAAAATTCCCATTGATGCAGTGAAACAGGCTAAAGAAACAAGTGTTCCAGGAGCAAACTCCTGCGTATATTCACCAATAAGTCAAAGGCATAGCATAATAGTAATTTGATTACCTCATTATATAACTAGGTATAACATAGCAGTAATTTTGAAATGCATTCAAATTACTCTTGTTCATGCCTTACTACCAGATAAATTTTGAGATATTTTCAGAATTCTACATCATACTAAAATTCAAATGTGACTGGAGGGAAGAATCCTGGTAGGAGCCAAAATGTAAACTGAAAGAAAGACTTACAGACGTTTTTGCAGTCAACAGAGCATGTATAAAAGTCAGTGGCAAAAAAAAAAATAAAAGTCAATGGCAGCTTCATTTGATGAATTTGTTGATTTCAACTTGCATTGTGATCTTTCCAAATGACCTCTTTTAATAAGAAATAATTTCATTAGACATTCTTTAGTAAAAGACTATTTGATTTTTTAAATCATGTATCCCAAAAATGTTAACAGAGAATCAATCAGAACACAAAATGAATTCTAAAATATCTTTTTTCTTAAAAAAATATTTTAGTAATAAAAGTTAAAATTTCAAAATATTCTAGATCTGAGGTAGCCTATTACAAAACTGAAAGTTTTGTTACTGTTTTGCATTGTTTTATTAACTTTGTTGGAGAATTGTTTTTAGCAAGAAAACATTATTTAGTTCTGATAGATTTGCAGACTGGGTAAATATATTAAAATCTCTCAAAAGTTGTAAACACTTCACAAAGTACAAGGGTGTTTTTGCTTGGATTACAAAAATAAAATGTAGAACCAATATATTAAAAAACAAATAAGAAAGAACATTATGTTGAGGTGCTGTTAAGAGTAGTTGTAGTTACTACATTTTTTACATGAAAGAGGGTTGGTCTTACACAGGTCATGCTGAAAGTAGCATTCTTCAAATAATAGAAATGTGATTGTAGTTGTCATGCTAGTTGCTAAATTTTATCCACTTTTCATGACCACTTGGACAGATATGAATAAGTAAAATCAAAGTGACTAACTTATCCAAAATATTTCACAAGGAATTAATTGAAATAATGGGGAAATGTGTACAAAATTAAGTCATCAATTAAAACTACTCTGTTATTGTTGTCTATAACATATGCGACAAATACTAATTATCTGGAAACTCTTCTGATTACTTATTCTAATGTAAAATGCTATAAATTATCTTTAATTTTTTGCTAACTGAAAACCATCTGTCAGTGAATCTAATAAATAAACTGAAACAAGATCTGGAGAATTTTAATTTGCAACTGAACAACATTTGTGATCTGTCAACAATGAAGCTATTGTGAATGAGGAGAACAAAGGACTTCAAGGTTTGTTTTTTTAATATTAGTAAGGGACTTCAACTTCTGGTCACTTCGGAAGAGTGGTACCAGTCTAGCTCTTCCTCTAGACAAAATTTAGGAAACCAGTGTGTCAAAGTGTTGAATACCAGGCAGTGAAGAACTGTGATGCTTGAGAGAAGGGAAACAGGAAAATGAGCCCTGTTATTTCTCCAACTGTCTGCCTGGAAGTCCTTTTCAGATTTTAGTGCAGAAAAGTTGAGTCCAAATGAAACACAACAGTCCTGCTGAACTGAGAGTAGAGAGATTGAAATTCAAGGCTCCTGAGGTAGCAAAATTTAGTGGAACAAGGTATCAGATTGAAGGGAACTGTGAAGAGATGGGGCTATAGAAATCAGCATATGGGTCCTCGTGAGTCCTTGCGTAAAGAGCAAGCTGTGTATGTGCAGGCTGAGAGTTTACAAAGGCAAGCAAAGACAACAACCAGGAGAAGAACAACTACTGAGACCTGTGAACTACTGAGATCAGTTGCCACAGCTCTTCCAGGGTTAAGAGCTAAGCACCAACAACCTTCAGTGGAGAGCCCAGAAAGGCAGTGCATTAGAACTGGGGCTAGTCTAGTCCTACTCTTGACTCATCCTAACAGAACTTCAAAACTAGGCTTATAATGTTCAAGTTGTTGCTCAAATAAATTAAATGCCTGTAAGAACAAATATTAATATTCTATTGACTTAGACAACAAAATACAGAAACTCAAAAATACAGCTTCTATAAAAATGTAGCAGCCAGCATACAATTAAAATTTATTAGACATGCAAGGAAGCAGAAAATTGTTACCCATAACCAGGAGAAAAATCAGTATAAAGAAACCCAGATATAACAGAAGTTATTGTAACAGTCAACAAACAAACAACAACAAGGCCATTATAACAGTTAATATAAATATGGGCAAGCATTTCTAGGAAAACATATGAATAATAAAAGAACAAATAGAGAATCTTCATAGAGAATTAAAACATATTTAAAAATTGCTAAATGGAAATTCAAGAACAAAAAATATCTATGATTGAAATGAAAATAAAATTAACTAGATTTGTTTGACAGGTTAAATAATTGAAGACAGGGTAATAGAAACTACTCAAAAAAAGTACACAAAGAAAAAAAGGCTGAAAACTAAACAGAGCCTCAATGACATATGGAGCAACATCAAATGGTCTAAAAGATACATAATTCAAATACCAGAAAAAGAGCAGAAAGTGGGAGAGAGAGCAAGGACAGAAAAATATATTTGAAGTAATAATGATTTAAATTTTAAATATTTGATGAAAAACTTGGTCTCTGTGGGTTTATTCAATTTGCGAAAGAAATCTCAAGCAAAATAAACAGAGAAACACACACCAAGGCACACTATAGTCACCTAGCAGATAAAGAGAACAAAACATTAAAAGCAGCTGATGAGAAAAGACATTATATACAAAGGATTTTTTAAAAACTCAGCAAAGCATCAGTAGGATGAACTTCCCTCAACCTGATAAAACTAATACTGAGCATAATACGTTATGGTGATGAAAGTATATTCTTTCTCACTATTTCTATTAAATCTTGTAAATGGAGGTCTCACTCGGGGCAATAAAAAATAATAAAAACTGGCATGAGGATTAGGAAAAAAGGAGTAAAAATGTCTTTATTCACAGATGACATGACATCAACCTACAAAATCTCAAGGAATCTGCATAAAAGTTACTAGTCTAATAAGTAAATTTAACAAGATCATGGGATGCAAGGTCATCTGTACACTAGCAGAAAACAATAGGAAAATCAAATCTTTTAAATTCTATTTACAATCACATTTAAAGCACAAAGTAATTACTGACAAGTTTAATAAAATATTGCAAGACCTCTGCACTGAAAGTGATAAAACATTACTAAGAAAAATTAAAAAGATCTAAACCATAGAGAGATACAATATTCGTGTTTTAGAAGTCTCGATATTGTGAAATATCAATTCTTCTCAAATTGACCTGTAGATTCAATCTAATCCCAGTAAAAATACCAGCAGACATTGTTATGTAAATTGACAAGCTGATTCTAAAATTTATATGCCAATACAAAGAACCTAAAATACCCAAAACAATCTTGAAGAGAATAAAGTTGGAATATCCATCTACGTAACTATATTTTAAGGCTTTCTATATAACTACAGTAAGCAAGATATTGGTGTAAAGATAGTCATGTGGATGAATAGAATAGAATAAGAGAATCCAGAAATAGACCCACATTTATATGATAAATTGATTTTTGACCAACCAATGCAATTCAATGAAGAAAGAAACTCTTTTTGGCAAATGTAGCTGGAACCACTGGATATACACATGGGGTAAAAAATGAACGTTGACTCATACCTGTCAACATACACAAAATTAATTTAGAATGGAATATAGACCTAAATGAAAAAGCTAAAGCTATAAAGATTCTGGGAAAGAAATATAAAAGACTATTTGTAGGTTTCTCTTAATGTTAAGCATATATACGAGATCTGCCAATTATGTTCAACAACTTGCCACCGTGTGCTTACATTGGCAGCACTGTACAAATAGCTCAGTAAGGTTTCACCATCTTGGTATATCAGTGTCTCACAGCTGTGCTCATGTCAACGTGTGGCGGTGTCTTGCTGAGTGGCGTTCATTATTGTTGTTGCATGTTTTTGTGTGCCATCGCAAGAATGTCTGAGTTTGAATTAGAGCAACGAACAAACACTCTATTTCTTGTTAAACTTGGCAAGAGTGGAAGTGAAATCAGGGACATGTTAGTCCAAGTTTATGGGGATAATGCCATGAAGTAAATGGCAGTGTACAAATGGATTACACATTTTTCTGAGCGGAGAGAACGCGTCACTGAGGTCAGGGCAGCCAGTAACGAGCAGAACTGACAAAAACATTGCAAAAATTCATCAAATTCTACATCAAAAATCGTCAGCTGACTGTGAGAAGCATAACAGACCAAGTCAAAATCGATAGAGAAACAGTTAGGAAAATCTTAACTGAAAATCTTGACATGAGAAAGGTGTGCGTAAAAATGGTCCTGAAAGAGCTCACCAATGAATAAAAGCAAAGGAGAATCGAAGTTTGCCAAGATCTATTGGAAAGGCAAGATGATGTTTTGGGCCACGTTACCACTGGTGATGAAACGTGGGTGTACCATTACAACCCTGAAACAAAGTGTCAAATTGCACAATGGAAGTCAGCCAATTCTCCATGACCAAAATAGTCCAAATCAAGAGTCAAAACTATGTTGCTAGCCTTTTTTGATATCAGAGGCATTATTCATTATGAATTTGTACCAACTGGACAAATGCCATAGTAAAGTTAACCAACTTTACTATTTAGAAGTGATGAAAAGATTGCGTAAAAACATTAGATGTAAATGACCTGAACTTTTCACCAACAATTCATGGCTCTTGCATCATGACAATGCACCAGCTTACATGGCACTGTCTGTCAGGGAGTTTTTAGCCAGTAAACAAATAACTGTATTGGAATACCCTCCCTACTCACCTGATCTGGCCCCCAATGACTTCTTTCTTTACCCAAAGATAAAGGAAATATTGAAAGGAAGACATTTTGATGACATTCGGGACATCAAGGGTAATGGTGATACCATTCCAGAAAAAGTGTTCCAAAATTGCTTTGAAGGGTGGACTCGGTGCTGGTGTCAGTGCATAGCTTCCCAAGGGGAGTACCTCAAGGTAACTATAGTGACATTCAAAAATGAGGTATGTGCACTTTTTCTAGGATAATTTTGCAAACATAATTGTCAGAACTTGAAGAGTGGCTGAATGAATTTTTTTTAAAAGATCCAAGGGATTTCCAGTCAAGATGGCAGAGTCAATAAATACTGTGTTTGCCTACTCTTGTGACCACATCAAATTACAATAAAACTACAAAACAATCATCACTGAGAATCTTCTGAAGTCTAGCTGGACAGAGGTCCCATAACTAAGGATATACAAAAGAAGCCACCTCAAGACTGGAAGGAGGGGCAGAGATGCAGAACTAATTGGCTCCACACCCAGGTGTAGCAGTCAAAAATATGGAGGGATATCTTGGCTGCAGACGTCTCCCCTGAGAAGTGAGGCGTCCCAGCCCCACACCAGCCCAGGGTTCCAGTGACAGGAAAAGAAGTCCCCACAACTTCTGGCTGTGAGAATCAGCAGAGATTGTAGCTGAGTGAGGTGATGGGCTGCTGGAATCACAGGTGTTTTTCTTAAATGGCCTATGCACAGACTTACTCATTGATGGACTCACTCTCTCAGAGCTCTGACACTAGGGCAGTAGCTAGAAAGGTGCCAGGGATATACAAAGAGGAACTGAATTGTCTGGCCTCAGAGTAAGGGTTGGAGGAGCAGCTTTCTCCTAGACAGAAGTGCTGGCAGAATCCATTATTTCTTTCTTGAGCCCTCCCCTCTCCCAGCATGCAGACACAGATGGCCACCATATATGAGTTGCCATCAACCTAGATAACAATGTTTGCTCTGCCCTGGTGATTCCCTGAGATCCCACCCCACCCAGCTTGTGGACCCATGCAAGCCTCTTCCAGTGGCTTTTCCATACAAACAGGCTGTCTTGGCTCATTCTGTAGACTTGGCTCATTCTGCTCCTCCTAAAATCTCTCGAAGGTTCACAAAATCCAAATAAGAAGCATCTGGCCCCAGCAGGCTCTGTATCACTTATTGAGCAGCCCAAAACTTTGCATTGGCAGAAGCTGGCCTCGGTTTATGGGTTGGTCTCTTGAGGCACCTCCAAGCCCTGTGTGGGTGGCTGTCTCCTGAAGATTGCTTTATGGCTCATGCCAGGTGGCCCCAGGCAACACACAGGCTGCACCTGAATTTGGCTAGCACTGAGTCCTCTCCCAGGAGGCCCCAGAGCCAGCACACACAGTGGCAAGCTTCAAACTAAGCCAGATCACCACCTGGCTCCCTCCGAAGATGCCACACTCAAAGGGAAGACTGGGAAGACACCAGAAGCTTGCTAAAGTAAATCTTGCTCTGTAGGGTCAGCCCCTGCACTACAGCTCCTCCACTATAGTCAAAGCTAGTCCCCACAACCAATCATACTGAGGGTTAATCTCTCCCACTGATGTGCAAACAGCAACCAAGTCCCAACTACAGGAGGGCACACAAAAGCCACACAAAGGTCAAACCTGGAGCACCCAGGCCTGGTGAGCAGAGAGACTGCACCACTGGGTCCCACAGTACATCTACTATATAATGACACTCTATTAACACTAGGAGGCATAGCAGCCCTACATAGAAACAAACACAGGGAGGCAGCCAAGTCAGACTCATTTCAAAAAAGAGAGAGAGGACCCAAATTAATAAAATCAGAAATGAAAGGGAGAAGTGACAACAGATACCACAGAAATACAAAAAAATTTTAAGAAATTACTATGAGCAACTATATGCCAACAAATTCGACAATCTGGAAGAAATGGACAATTTTCTAGATGCATACAACCATCCAAGGCTAACTCAAGAAGAAACAGAAAACCTGAATAGACTGATTACCACCAGGGAAATTGAATCAGTAATCAAAAATCTCCCAACAAACAAAAGCCCTGGACCAGATGGCTTTACAGGTGAATTTTACAAAACATCCAAAAAAGAATTATCACCTATTCTCCTCAAGCTCTTCCAAAAAATCCAGAAGGAGGGAAGGCTCCCAAACACTTTTTAATAAGGCCACTATCACCCTGATCCCAAAATCAGACAAAGACACCACAAAAAAAGAAAACTACAGGCCGATATCTCTAATGAACATAGATGCAAAAATCCTCAACAAAATATTAGCGAAAAGAATTCAGCAATACATTAAAAAGATCATACACCATGATCAAGTGGGATTCATCCCTGATATGCAAGTGTGGTTCAACATCTGCAAATCAATTAATGTGATACACCACATTAACAAAATGAAAAATAAAAATCACATGATCATATCAATAGATGCAGAAAAGCATTTGACAAAATCCAGCAGCCATTTACAATAAAAACCCTTAAGAAAGTGGGAATAGAGGGATCATATCTCCACACAATAAAGGCCATATATGATAAACCCACAGCTAACATCATACTCAATGGGGAAAAGCTAAAACCATTCTCCTTAAGATCAGAAACAAGGCAAGGTTGCCCACTTTCTCCACTTCTATTCAACAGAGTGCTGGAAGTTCTAGCCACAGCAATCAGACAAGAAAAAGAAATAAAAGGCATCCAAATCGGTAAGGAGGAAGTAAAATTGTCATTATATGCAGATGACATGATAGAGAACCCTAAAGACTCCACCAAGAAACTATTAGAGCTGATAGATGAATTTAGTAAAGTAGCAGGATACAAAATTAATATTCAGAAATCAGTTGCATTTGTATTTACCAATAATAAAACATCAAAAGGAGAAATTGAAAAAACAATCCCATTTACAATTGCTCCAAAGACTGTAAAATACCTGGGAATAAATTTAACCAAAGAAGTAAAAACTCTCTCCTCAGAAAATTATAAGACATTGAAGAAAGAAACAAAAGAAGTTACAAATAGGGGCCGGCCCGGTGGCTCAGGCGGTTAGAGCTCCATGCTCCTAACTCCGAAGGCTGCCGGTTCGATTCCCACATGGGCCAGTGGGCTCTCAACCACAAGGTTGCCAGTTCAATTCCTCGAGTCCCGCAAGGGATGGTGGGCTCTGCCCCCTGCAACTAAGATTGAACACGGCACCTTGAGCTGAGCTGCCTCCCGGATGGCTCAGTTGTTGGTTGGAGCATGGGCTCTCAACCACAAGGTTGCCAGTTCAATTCCTCGAGTCCCGCAAGGGATGGTGGGCAGCGCCCCCTGCAACTAAAATTGAACACGGCACCTTGAGCTGAGCTGCCGCTGAGCTCCCGGATGGCTCAGTTGGTTGGAGTGCGTCCTCTCAACCACAAGGTTGCCGGTTCGACTCCCGCAAGGGATGGTGGGCTGTGCCCCCTGCAACTAGCAACGGCAACTGGACCTGGAGCTGAGCTGCGCCCTCCACAACTAAGACTGAAAGAACAACAACTTGAAGCTGAACAGAACCCTCCACAACTAAGATTGAAAAGACAACAATTTGACCATTGTTCCCCAATAAAGTCCTGTTCCCCTTCCCCAATAAAATCTTAAAAAAAAAAAAAAAAAAAAAAAGCACAGCAGTGATTAAAATTATCGTGTTTTTTAAAAAAAAAAAAAGAAGTTACAAATAGAAGGAAACACATACAATGTTCATGTATAAGAAGATTTAATATAGTTAAAATGTTCATACTGCCTAAGGCAATATACATATTCAACGCAATTCCTATCAAACTACCAACGACATTTTTCACAGAAATAGAACATATAATCCTAAAATTTATATGGAACCATAAAAGACCCTGGATAGCCTCAGCAATCTTAAGAAATAAGAACAAAGTGGGAGGTATAATGATACCTGACATCAAATTATACTACAAGGCTACAGTAATCAAAACAGCATGGTACTGGCATAAAAACAGACACATAGATCAATAGAACAGAATAGAGAGTCTAGAAATAAATCCATGCCTATATGGCCATTTAGTCTACAACAATGGAAGCAAGAATTTACAGTGGGGTAAAGACACTCTATTCAATAAATGGTGCTGGGAAACTTGGACAGACACATGCAATAAAATGAAGCTAGACCACCTCCTTACACCACATACAAAAATAAATTTAGATTAAAGACTTAAATGTAAGATCTTAAACCATAAAATTCCTAGAAGAAAATATAGGAAGAAACTTTACAGACATTACCCAGTGTGAGATTTTTATTGATATATCCCCTTGCACAAGGGAAGTAAGAGAAAAAATAAACATATGGGATTACATCAAACTAAAAAGATTTTTCACAGCAAAGGAAACCATCAATAAAACAAAAAGGGATCCTACTGAATGGGAAAAGATATTTGCTAATGATATATCCAATAAGGAATTAATATCACAAATTTATAAAAAAAAAAAAAAACTCACTCAACTCCAAAAAAACAAACAATCCAATTAAAAAATGGGCAGAGGACATTAAGAGACATTTTTCTAAAAAGGATATACAGATGGCTAACACACATGAAAAAATGCTCAACCTCACAAACCATCAGAGAAATGCAAATAAAAACCACAATGAGATACCACTTCACCCCAGTCAAATGGCTATCATCAATAAATCAACAAACAACAAGTGCTGGCATGGATGTGGAGAAAAGGGAACGCTTGTGCACTGGTGGGAATGCAGATTGGTGAAGCCACTGTGGAAAACAGTATAGAGGTATCTCAAAAATCTGAAAATGGAACTACTTTATGATCCAGCAATTCCACTCCTAGGTATCTATCCGGAGAAATCCAAAACTCTAATTCAAAAAAATTTACGCACTCCTATGTTTATTGCAGCACTATACACAATAGCCAAGACATGGAAACAACTGAAATGCCCATCGGTAGACAACTGGATTAAGAAACTGTGGTACATTTATACAATGGAGTATTACGCAGCCATAAAGAAGAAAGAAATCTTACCATTTGCAACAACATGGATGGACCTAGAGAACATTATGTTAAGTGAAATAAGTCAGACAGAGAAAGACAAATACCATATGATCTCACTTATATGTGGAATCTAAAGAAAAGAATAAGTGAATGAACTAATCAGAAACAGTTTAGTAGACATAGAGGAAAAACTGAGGGTTGCTAGATGGTGTGGGTGGGGATAAGAGGGAAGGTGAGAGGTTTAAAAAACAGTCAGTAACCATAAGATTGCCACGGGGTTACGAAAGTTAATTTGGGGAATGTAATCAATAATGTAGTAAAGATTTTGTATGGTACACAATGGACACTTTTCTCGTTAGGGAGATCACGTCAGAGAAGATTTAGATGCCTGATCACTGCACTGTACACCTGAAGCTGAAGCTGAACAATAATGAATGTCAACTACAAGTTTACATATATATATATATATATATATATATATATATATATATATATATAGAGAGAGAGAGAGAGAGAGAGAGAGAGAGAGACATATATATATATATATATATATATATATATATATATATATATTAACAAGAAGCAGAGTAAAGCATTACGAATAGAGACAATGGAAATGTATTGGCTGTGTGCGATGTCAGAGGGATAGTGGATAGGGGAGGGGGGTTGACACAGTGTGAGGGATATAAATGATAAATGTCTAACTGTTACTTTGTTTTGTGCACCTAAAACTTTTTAAAAAAACAATATGTCTGCAAAAAAAAAGCAAAAAACAAAAAAAAGCAAAGTCAGCAGAAGGAAGGAAATAATGAAACAGAGCAGAACTGAATGAAATAGAGAATAAAACAACAATAGCAAAAATTAATGCAACAAAGAACTGGTTCTTTGAAAACACTAATAAAATTGGCAAATCCTTGGCTAGACTCAGTAAAATAAAAAGAGAAAGAACACAAGTAAACAAAATCAGAAATGAAAGAGGAGAAGTTGCCATGGTTACCACAGAAATACAAAGGATCATACAAGAATACTTTGAAAGTCTATATGCTACCAAATTCAATAACCTAGAAGAAATGGACAAGTTCTTAGAAGCATAGCTTTCCCAGACTGAATCACAAAGAACTGGAAAATCTAAATAGACTGATCAACAGTAAGGAAATTTGAACAATCATCTAAAACCTCCTCAAAAGCAAAAGTCCAGGACCAGATGGCTTCACTAGTGAATTCTATCAAACATTCAATGATGATTTAATACCTGTCCTCCTCAAATTCATCCAAAAAACTGAAAAACAGGTAATACTCCTAATTCATTTTATAAGGTGTGGGAACAGAGCCCCAGAGAGCAGTTTCCAGGCTCTCGGCCTCACATGGAGGGGTGCGGGCTTGGGTGGTAGATGGCCATCAGCTGTGGCTAGTTGGCTGTCAGCTGTAACTATTGAGCCATTGGCCACTAATATAACTGCCGCGGCTACATTGGGGAGTCGAGGAGAGTCTAGGGAAGGCAGAGAGTCGGTCAGTTGGCAGAAAAGCGGACAGTAGGTCGCTCATCGTGTGAATCCAGCCTCCAGTGAGACTACAGTGGTATGACTCCCCTACCTATGGCTCCGTGGGTGTTCCTTTTTGGCCTCACCATATCCTGTGTTCTTGTGTGGGGAGCGGGAGCTGAGACCATGCAGGCCGCCCCACATGACATAAGGCTAACATTACCCTGTGTCGTGCAGGAGACCCTGCTCGCTGCGCCATTTTTCAGGTGGGGCAGCCTGCGGGGTCTCTGCTCCCGCTCCCCACACAAGAACGCAGGATATGGTGAGGCCAAAAAGGAACACCCACGGAGCCATAGGTAGGGGAGTCATACCACTATGGTCTCACTGGAGGCTGGGCCCACTGGACACGCGACCTGCCGACCGCCTTTCCGCCAACCGACCGACCGACGACTCTCCTCCACTCTCTCGACTCTGTTCCTCTCCTCTCTTCTACTCTCCTCGGCTCTGCTCGGCTCCTCGGCAATCCTCGGCAGTCCTCGGCAGTCCTCGGCTCTCCTTTGTAGCCGCAGCAGTTATACCAGCGGCCAATCGGCTAACCAGCCACAGCCGACAGCCAATCAGCCACAGCCGAGCCAGCACCTTTCCACGTGAGGCCGAGAGCCTGTAAACTACTTTCTGGGGCTCTGTCCCCACACCCTGATACCAAAACCTGGTAAGGATAACACAAAAAAAGTTAACTACAGACCAATACCTCTAATGAATACAGATGCAAACATCTTAAACAAAATACTAGCAAATCAAATACAACAATACATTAAGAAGATTATACATCACGATCAAGTGGGGTTCATTCCAGGGCACAAGGATGGTTCAACATACACATAGCATCAATGTGATACATCACATAAACAAAAGATAAAAATCATATGATTATATCAATAGATGCAATAAAAGGATTTGACAAGAAACAATATCCATTTATGATTACAACATTTAATAAAATGGGTATAGAAGGGAAGTACCTCAACATAACAAAGGCCATATATGACAAACCCTCAGCTAATATCACACTTAATGGTGAAAAACTGAAAGCTTTTCCACTACAATCAGGAATAAGAGAGGGATGCTTCCTGTTACACTGTTATTCAACATAGTGTTGGAAGTCCTCGCCAGAGCAATCAGGCAAGAGAAAGAAATAAAAGGCATCCAAATTGGGAATGAAGAAATGAAAATGTCACTCTTTGCAGATGACATGATGCTATATATAGAAAACCCTAAAGACTCCACCAAAAAGCTATTAGAAACAATAAAAAAACACAGTAAATTTGCAGGATACAAAATCAATGCACAAAAATCCATTGCATTCCTATATACTAACAATGAAATTTCAGAAAAAGACATAAAAACAATTACTTTTGCAATTGCAGAAAAAGAATAAAATACCTAGGAATAAACTTAACAAAGGATGTGAAGTTACTTATACACTGAAAACAATAAAACATTATTAAAAGAAATTGAAGAAGACACAAAGAAGTGGAAAGATATTCTGTGTTCGTGGATTGGAAGAATCAACATAGTTGAAATCGTCATATAACCCTAAGCAATATACAGATTTAATGCAATTCCCATCAAAATCCCAATGGCATTTTCTTTTTAAAGTAATAGAACAAAAATCTCCAGATTTGTATGGAATCACAAAAGACCCCAAGTAGCCATAGCAATCCTAAGAAAAAAGAATAATGCAGAAGGTATCACACTCCCTGACTTCAGTTTATACTACAGAGCAACAATAATCAAAACAGCATGGTATTGGCAGAAAAACAAACACAGAGAATGGAATAAAATTGAAAACCCAGAAATAAACCCACATATATATGGACAGATACTTTTTGACAAAGTAGCCAAAAACATACAAAGAAAAAAAAAACCTCTTCAATAAATGGTGCTGGGAAAATTAGAAAGCTATGTGCAAAAGAAATGAAACTAGACTGCTATCTGTCACCATGTGCCAAAATTAACTCAAAATGGATCAAAGACCTAAATATAAGATCTGAAACAGTAAATTGCATTGAAGAAAGCATAGGTACTAAGCTTATGGACGTTGAGTTCAGAGGATTTTATGAATTTGACCTCAAAGGCAAGGGAAGTAAAAGCAAAAATAAATGATGGGACTGAAAAGCTTCTGCACAGCAAAAGAAACCATCAACAAAACAAAGATGCAACCAACTGTATGGGAGAAGATAATTGCAAACAACGCCTCTGATAAGGGCCTAATATCCAAATATATAAAGAACTCGTACAACTCAACAACAAAAAACAAACAATCCAATTTAAAAAATGGGCAGAGGACCTGAACAGATACTTCTCCCAAGAAGATATACAAACAGCTAATAGATAAATGAAAAAATGCTCAACTTCACTAGCTACTAGGGAAATGCAAATCAAAACCACAATGAGATATCACCTCACACCAGTCAGAATGGCTATCATCATCAAGACAAATAATAACAAGTGTTGGAGAGGCTGAGGCTGTGGAGAAAAAGGAAGCTTCATACACTACTGGTGGGAATGTAAATTGGTGCAGCCACTGTGGAAAACAATATGGAGGTTCCTCAAAAAATTAAGAATAGAACTACCATATGACCCAGCAATTCTTCTCCTGGGTATCTACCCAAAAAAGAAGATGTGGTATATATACACAATGAATTACTCAACCATAAGAAAACATGAAATATTGCCATTGCAACAACAAGGATGGATCTTGAGATTATCATGCTAAGCAAAATAAGTCAGACAGAAAAAGTCAGGAGCCACATGACTTCACTCATATGTGAGATATAAAACTGAAAATAACAAAGGAACAAGACAAACAAAGAGACAAAAACTCATAGACACAAACAACAGTTTAGTAGTTACCAGAGAGTTAGAGGGAGCGGGTGGTAGAAAAGGGAAAAGAATGTCAAATATATGGTGATGGAAGAAGAACTGACTCTGGGTGGTGAACACACAATGTAATACATAGGTGATGTATAATAAAAATGTACAATTGAAACCTATATAATTTTACTAACCAATGTCACCCCAATAAATTTAATAAATAAATAAATAAATAAATAAATAAATAAATAAATAAATAAATAAATAAACGCTGGAAGGTATTTAACCTCAACATTATGACTGTGAAGTGTTCTTCATGATTGGATGACATCTCGAAGCTTGGGGAATTAAAGCACAAAAGACACCCTCATAGTTCCATCACTGTGATTTTATACAAAATGTTTAAGGAGAAAAGGGGGCAGAGGTCTTCAGGAGAGAAACAGTTAGTACATCACAGGTAACTTTACCCACACAGGAGAAAATGTCTTTATGGTTATAAGATCATCACAGTATTTCCTGCAACTAGTATGGTGACTGCTCATTAGAATCGCTTCTAAGAAATAGTCCCAATACCCTTCTTGCTTTTATTGCCCATGGAGTACACATCTGTCACTGCTGGGGCTTGAGACAGGACACTCATACCAACGGCAGTTCAAAAATCTATTATAAGTAGATTACAGGGGTTGGCCAGAAATATAAGGTAGCATTAAGTGTGTTAGATACTGGCATGAGGCCGTGAAGCAAATGTAGAAAGCACTCATTCCCACTTCAGTGTTTCACACAGCATGATCAGGATTTGGGAGGTGCAGGGTGGGGGATACTCAAACTGGAAGTCAAAAGGTTTCACTTTTCATGGATTCCATCCAATGGCAGGGTGGTAACAGTCATTTTGAGTGCTCCCCAAGCCCGAACCTTCCAAAGTAGATGCCCACCATCCAAGCTCCTCACACAGAGTGGGTGGTCATTTTGTCCTATGAACACTGCACATTGTTGGAAATTGTTTTACAAATTTTTCAGTTGTGAAACAGAAATACGTTCACTCACAAAATGGCTCCAAATATTGTTATCAGAATCTCCAAATATTCCTGGTACTTCAAATCCAGAATTATTAATATGAATTTTGGACGTTCAGTGTTTATTATAATCCCTACAATACCCTGGGTTTGTGTCTTAAAAAGAGAGCGTTATTTCACAGCAAAAGAAAAAAGACAATATATTTTGAGGCTCTTTGCTTCAATGTGTCAACATGTCCCCAGTTTTCTTTCAAAGTATTCATTAGTGTGCTTGAGGGTAAGAAGTGACCTGGACACCCTAATGCAGCCAGGACAGGCTACTTCTATCTTGTCATAGCCTCCAAAAAAGTCTCTGTTCAGTCCCCTCTGCCTTTCTTTTGGCAAGACAGTGTGCCAAGGAATCAGGCCTCAATATTACTTTGATTTTACTCCTATTCTCTCCCCTCTAGACACTGAGACTTTTCCTCTTGTGGGTTTGCTAAAAGCAGAAGCAACCATCTTAATCACTTAAACATTAAATTTATTATTTGTAACCAAAAAGACACTTGTTGCAAAAAGCAAACTAGTCACCCGAGGGTCTCGCCTGTGATGGCATGGGTGGATCTAGTCCACACTACCTTCCTGCAGTAGCTCCACTGTTGTTGAGGGAGCTCAGAGAATAGTGTTCTGATGGCAAATGGGCATAGTAATTGGTTCGTTTCTCTCAAAAACTCTGACAATTTTATTTATTGGGCCAGTTTTATTGTTTCTACAAACTTGGAAAGCTGTCAATCAAAATGACCTCTGGCCATTTATTCATTGGATGCTACAGGCATGAGACACAATTTCGCTTCCTATTACCAACAAGCTACAAGGGGCTGAAAATATAAACTATTTCAGTTAACCCAGAAGTCCCCATGGGTTATTGCTCTTCCCATGTTGACTAATGTCATATGTACTGGAGGTAGATAGAGTAATTCATATTATCATATCATCCAAAAATTGAGAGGATCTAGAGCAGCACTGTCCAATAAAAATATAATTCAAACCACATATTTGATAGTAAAGTTTCTAATAGCTAAACATTAAAAACAAGTCAAAAGAAACAGGTGAAAATGATTTTATTAATATATCTTATTCAACACAATCCAAAATATTACTATTTCAATAAGTAAGGCAAAAGGTTAGTTTCTTATTACAATAATGCAATTTCCTATAGCAAATTACCACAAATTTAGTGGACTAAAACAAGACATTTATTACCTGGAGATCTGAAATCTAAAATGGGTCTCATTGGGCTGAAATCAATGGGTTCACAGTGCTGTGATCCTTTCTGGAGGCTCTAGGGAACGTTTCATATTCTTGCCTTTTCTAGCTTCTAGAGGATCCCCTCATTCCCTGGCTTGTGGTCCCTCTTGCATTTTCAAAGCCAGCAATGGCTGGTAGAGTCTTTGTCACATCACATCACATCACATCGCTCTGACACTGCCTCTTCTGCCTCCCTCCCCCACATTTAAGGACCCTTGTATTTATAATAATATGCTCACCCAGATAATCCAGGATAATCTCCTTATTTAAAATCAGTTTATTAGCAACCTTAATCCGTTTGCAATTTTAATCTCTTTGCCATATAACAGAACGTATTCATAGGTTCTGGGGATTAGTACCTGGTTATCTGGAGGGGGTTCTTACTCTGCCTGCCACTATCAATGTAAAAGGTATTAACGGCATTATTTTATAGTCTTGTTTTCATACTGTCTCCAAAATCTTTAGAGTTTGGTGTGTATTTGCACTTAGAGCACATCTCAGTTCTGACTAACCACATATCAAGTGCTCAATAACCACTGAACTGGACAACAGAGGTCTAAAGCCACGGTTCTCAACGTGGGCTGCAAAATAAAGTCATCTAGGGAGCTTCTAAAACTTCTGATTCGCAGTCCACACCCCATTCCAAAGACGTCAGAACCTTGGCATCGGTATTTTTTAAAGCTCCAGCGATGACTCCACTGTGTAGCCAAGATAGAGAACCTATAATGTGGGCAACAGTAAACCCCAGGATGATACAGTCATGTCAAGACATTTCCCCAGTCTCTCTTCTCTCTAGAACCAGAGCTCTTTCCTTTGTGTCAAAGGCTTGGTGGTTGTATCATTCTAGGCATTCAAAATGTCAGCCACCAAATGAGTGTGTGTGTGTGTGTGTGTGTGTGTGCGCACGCGCGCTTGTGTGTGCACTTAGCTTTCAGCATTTAAAAATGTAATACTCAACTTAACCTCTGAATCCTCTGATTGACTCTGAGACCTTTCACACACACGTATTTGTTCACTGGATATTTACTGAAAACCTGCTGTGTACCAGAAAGTATGCCAGTACATTACAGCACCTCCTACTATCGTTGATGGGAGAAGATGCTATGGAAAAGCCATAAGGTCAAAATGTCCATTCCACAATGACTGTTCGCTCTTCTGGGCACACAGAATGCATACACATAAATAAATAAATAAATAAATAAATAAATAAATAAATAAATAAATAAATAAATAAACGCATAGTTTTGATAACCCAGCATCAGGATTGCTGGAGTTAGATCTGGATAAATCTGCTCTATTCCTGAAAGAGCATCTCAAGATGAACTCATGCTCAAAGAGAAACTGTGAAACCTTAACAGTATCTCTGCTACCAAGTTTAAATGATGAAATAGCCCCTGACCCTTGAAGCACAAAATTTCCTTGAAGCTTCCTGAAAACCTTCACTTTCAACCTGTTTGCCTCCCTTTTGGCTGCTCCTTTCTCTCAACTCCTGTTTATTTCTGGATCTCCCCTCGTATTTAGGAAGATGGTCCCATACAATAGGCCTTCCACCCTTCTACTCTCCCGCTTTGTTAAGTAACGAGATTATATCTAGTATTACCCACATATTCTAATTTCTCTTTAATTGTCCTCTCCTACTATTTGGCATAAATTTTACCAAATGCTACTAATATGCTTTTCCCAAGCAGAAAACTGTCCCCTCTCTCTTTTTTCTTTCCACACTCATTACATACAGAATAAAATCTAAACCCTTAACGTCTTTCAAAATTTGTCTTAATTACATTGACACCTTCATCTCCCACTGCCCCCTCCCCCTTCACATCCAGTCCTCCAGGCAATGGGAGTCTGCCGCCCCCGAAAGAGATCCTGTGCATTGCTCAGGTTGAGGTGTCTGGCTGAACTTTACATCATGGGTGGTCATTCCACCCACATTTCATGGCCTTTCTCAACAAACCACCCTAAACTACATATCCAATGATGAACCCACATGTTCCATTTGTGCAAATCTGTGTATTAGTCAGGGTTCTCCAGAAAAAAACAAATTAAAGAGGTGTGTATATATTGAAAGATTTATTTCAAAGAAGTGGCTTACGTGATTATGTGGTCTGGCAAGTCCAAAATCTTCAGGGTAGGCCAGCATGCTGGAGTCTCAGGGAAAAGCCAATGCTGCAGTTCAAGTCTGATGATTCTTTTTTGCTTGGGGGAGGTCAGTCAGGTTCTATTCAAACCTTCAACTGATTGGACAAGGCCCACCCACATTATGGAGAGTAATCTGCCTTACTCAAAGTCCACCTATTTAAATGTGAATTTCATCCATAAAACACCATCACAGAAACATCTAGAATAATGTTTGACCACATATCTTGGCAACACAGCTGAGCCAAGTTGACACATAAAATTAACCATCACCAACCTCTTTGAGCACCTACAGGGCAAAGATTATGACTATTTCTTCACTGAATCCCCATCTTGCTGCACAACCTGGGGTATGCCGTGATCACGTACCCATGGCAAGCCCTCAGTAAACACAAGCTGAATTGTGTTCAGCCAAAGCTCACATATAGGCCCTAACTATGTGTGGTACTATGTCACCACCTGAAAAGCAATCATTCATCACCCAGATGAGATTTGTGAGGAACAGTCTTTCTGCAGAAGTCTTCGCTTGCCTTGGATCCTTCCTCCTCTTTTCTCACTGCGCTTGCCTGTAAATAGTAAGAAATGTGTGTGTGTGTGTGTGTGGTGGGGGGAGGGGGGCGGGGAGAGAACAACTCTCAAATAAAAGTACTTACATATACTTAAAATCACCTTGATACTGATGATACGTCACAACCACAACCTGGGCATATTGGAATGACCAAAATGTCCTTGGCCAAGTAAGCCCAAGAATGTCAAAGAAAGAGAGAGACACTAAAATAAAGTCTGATTTGCTAACCTGGGAATTCCTACAGGCTGTGTATCCCTCTTCACTTGCCAAGGTAACAAACCGAGGCCCAGGAAGATTCACAAATGTATATACACAACTCACAGAACGTAGCTCTCATTAGCAAACCATGGAATAAGAAAAGAGGGGACCCAGCCCCCACCACATTCTGACACTCCTGGTCTGCAGGGCAGAGCTGAATAAGCAGCTGACCTGCCAGCTAGAAAGCTCTGGGGGATCAGAGCCAATGAGAGGCGGAAAAGCAAGCACTGCCAGACTTCCCCACCCATGGAATGCCTTACTGGAAGAGATGGAGCTCTGAGAGGTTCATTTCCTTTTTTCACTTCCACTAAGACCTGTATGGTTTTATAATGGCATTTTAAGCTAGCTGTTAATGTGGGTAATGTAGTTTGGGAAAAAGCAAAAAGACCCAATTATAAGAATCAATATATTATGTGAAAGGGAACAAAAGCCTCTATTAAATATGAAGCAGGGCTTCCAGTCCAGTCAGAACTAGGCCGACAAGGAAAGCGAAACCATGGCGTGAGATGGATGTGGGTGTGAGAGCCGTGTTTCTCTGCGCTGAGCTTCTGTGAGTCTCCTGCCTGATGGCAATGCTCCAGCTTCACTGGATGAGAAGAGCTGAGAAATCCCAGGCCCAACCTGCACCTGCGCAGAGACCACAACAGGCCCCTAGTAAATGTTTGTTGAATTAATTCATGAGCAAATGAATGAGTAAATCAGTTGACGAATAACCCTGCCCTCCCTTATCTATTTCATTTAAATCAGTACTTTCAAATGTAGTCCCCTGAGCAGCAGCAGCAGCATACCCTGGGAACTTGTCCACAAGAAAAGGCTCCCTCCCCAAAATCAACAGACCTACAGAATCAACAGTCTGGGCAGGGGGCCCAGCAATCTGTGTTTTACCAAACCCTGCAGGCAGTTCTGAGGTGTACACTACAAGGTCGAGAACATCTGCCAAGCCCAGGTTTCAACAAGGAAATCTACGATTCAAGAACTATCCATTCTTAGCACTACAGGGATAAAAAGGTGAATCTGACATATTCCCTGCCCTCGAGGAGTCTTTTGCAACCATTTCTTTGAACCAGTGGCACTTACAGGGTTCTTCAGAAAACTGTATTCTTCCCTCCCACTGTCCTTTTAAAGACAACTGAAATCCAACTGTGGGGACTAGTGTGTTCCCAGCACCTGGATGAAATCTGCAGGACTCATGATTTCTCCCATCCATCTCAGAGAACAAAAATATTTTAGTCCTTTTTAGTTGTAGGAAATGTCTCATTTCAGTAATATCTATTTCAATGTCAAAATCACCTAACACCATACATTATTCTCTCCTTCCTTCCAGCTCTGTCCTGCTTCAAAGAGGAAGGAGGTAAGGAAGGGTAGGCATAGTCACCTTGTCTTTTATTTACCAGCCAAATTCTTCTGTCACTCCTCCCCCAGTCATCAAGCCGTCCCTGGCTCCTCTAGGGCAGAGGGGTGGAGAGGGCTGAGGAGAGAGGAGAGGTAAGGAGTAAGGGGATCCTACATGACTGGGATGGAAGCTATGAAGCACCCCCATGGGAGCCCTCCAACTTCAGCCACGTGGGCAATGCCTGGCAACCTGGGATTTTTCACCCAGCCTCTGGTATCTGTTAGTACTCCTCTTTTCGGGTCACCCTGAGAACTGCAATTCTCTTGGATGGAATCACAGAACTACCCCTAGACGCGTCACCCACCAAGTCCCCAGGCAAAGCTTGCACCTTTGGCCCACCCTGCCTGGGAACGACGTTCACACACAAGCTAGTCATCTTTCTTCATTCCCTAGGTGGGCAGGTGGAGTCCCGCATAGCCTTCCACCTTCCAGGAGAAGGAAGTCATCAATCTCTGGGTCCTACAAACTCCAGGAGACAAAGGCCGACTCTTCGCTCCTCTTGAAGCCCCTCTCATGTAGTTTGAGGGAAGCAGAAGGCCACAATCTTCCAACAACTCTCCTTAAGGAAACTGCTTGCTAATAACTAACCTCTTTCCCTAAATTCTTAGCTTTCAGTTATATAACCTGGAAGGAGAGTGATGAGGGAACAGTCACAAAACTCATTTTCAGAAATCTCCTTGGCCAAATCCATGTAGCTTTTCTCATGCCTCACTTTGAAATGCGTGCTTGGTTGGTGTCGAGGCCATTGGGATCTCAGAAACGGAGACCGTTCTATTTGACATTCTTTTATACTACGCATGTAAATAACTAATATTTATACGGTGCTTCCCAGTTAATGAAGGGCCCCTTGATGTGATAAGATAGGTAATGGCTTTACTGGAAGCCAATAAGATCCATACATAGGAAACAAGGAGGATTCGATTTTAGAGTTTTAAGAAAGAGAAAGATCCCTTGCTCTGGTGACCATTAGCAGCTCTTCCTAGCAATACAGGATTTGTTCATATTCATCAGGAAGTGCTCACTTCCCAAACCTCGAACACATACGCCTTCAAGATAGCTCACTCAGCTAGGCCACTGCTGTTACACAGAGCTCAGGCCCACTCCTGGCCTCTCCCAACTTCTCTGATAACACTGCTCCCACATTTTCACCTTTTTAACACTTTTCCAAACTTAGAGTTTACCCAAGGCCCTGTGTGAGGTAAACAGACACCAACTGCCAAACCATCCACTGGGGGTTCTGTACTGATAGCTAAGCAGCAGTCTCTTCTGGCTGTGGTTTGATGCTGCTGCAGTCCAAGCTTTTTCTGCAGATCATTGAGGAATTTGTAAGCCATGAAGTCACACTCTGGTCCCCAGCTGGGAACTGACTATGCCTGGCTCAAAGGCACTCGGCCACACTCTGGCCTTCATGCGCTGACCAGCCCCAGACCCAGCCAGATCCTGTTCCTGTGGAACAGAAAACTCATGTGGATTTCGATCTGTTCCCAAGACCCTTCTGGCCCTTCCCAGAGAGCACAGCTAATTACCTCTCATTGATTACGTGCAAATGAAATTTCTGACTCAACCAGAACTCAGGACAACTAGTTTCTTCTTGACCTGGTTCTGTGAATCCTGAAGTTCATCTGCACGTCAGGCGTCTCCCTGTAAACTCTCTAACATGCCATGACTGTGATCTACTGTCAGGCAGACATCAGCAGAAACTAATGGAGAACTTCTATTCTTAACCAAAGACTTCAAATATTGATAAAGCTTGCCCCTCACTGCCCAGGCCCTGGCCAAAAAACATTAAGTATTCAGGAAAATGCATAAAGCTAATTGTTCAACAGCACTCTAGAGCTGAGCTCTCCATAAGGGGCCAGTAATGGAGCACGTGGATAATTTTACAGCACAAATAACACTGCCTGCAATTGCACAGACATGCCGCAGAGATATTGCGAGTTCAGTTCCAGAACACCGCAAATATCGAAATAAAGCAAGTCACACAAATGTTTTGGTTTCCCAGTGCATGTAAATGTTATGTTTACACTATACCATAGTCTATTGCGTGTGCAATAGCATTGTGTCTACAAAAGCAATGCCCATGTCCTCATTAACACATACTGTTGCTGAAAGGTGCTGACCATCATCTGAGTCTTCAGTGAGTCATCATCCTTTTGCTGGTGGAGGGTCTTCCCTTCAATTTGTAATACAATCTCATTATCCGTGAAGCACAATAAACAAAGTGCCATAAAATGAGGCACACCTGTATAGTGTGCATTCTCCATAATGCTTATAAATGAGTGGGCCACACGTCCTGCCTTCCTTCTTCCCCACCCACTCACAACTGTCACTGTTGAATGCCTGGGGTGGCCAACGCTGACCTCTTAATTCCAAAAGTTTTGATATTTTCCTGGAGCTTATGACCGTATCCCACATTTGCTCACTTCACTCCACAGAAACTCTCTCCTCTCTTGTTGACTCTTCTCAAATTTGTCTGATGCCCCTTCTTTCACTCCCCTGCCACCTAAATAGCATTTTCTCCAAATTCAGTTCTCAGCCTTCTTTTCTCCCCGTTATGCCCGAGACCCTTTATTTTAGGGAACATCTCTTTCCAGAGCTATATTAGCAATCCCAGCTTCTCCTCTGACCTCGAGTCCAAACTTTCTAAATCCCTGATGGGTACTTGTATTTGAATGGCATATTACCCCCTTTCCTGCTTTGGGAGACTTCTAAGTCCTAAAGAACTTCAGTGGGAGACAGAGGCTGTATCCTACTATACAGCTGAAAAAGCCAGACACTCACTCTTCCAGCTGCCCTTGCAGCTACGTGTTGCCATGCAGCCCATGCCAATCAAATGCACCAACCCCTTGAATCAAGAGCTCATGAGCTGGGAAAGCAGGAACTGAGAAGCCTGGTAGCACGGGTGACTAAAGCAGTGGCTGAGAGGCTGAGGGTGCAGATCCAGTGTCAGCTGCTCTGCAGTGCACTCTGCAGTGCACTCTGAAGTGTTCAGGGCTCAGAGCCAGTGGCAGGGGTGACCTCTCCGCTAAGGTCATGTTCCAGGGTGGGAAGCTCTAAGCCTGCTTTTATAGATCTCCTGAACTCTGCAAACTATCTAAGCTCCCTCTAAAAAGTTCTTTAGACACATAAATCAGACTTGGTTTTGGTTGCTTCCAACTAAGAATCCTTACTGATACCGTTTCTTATCCATCATCTTGAATTCAACTTGTCTAAAATTGAATTCTGTTTCTTTCCCATAAAGCGTGTTATGTATTGTAACTTTCCCTTTCTTTCCAAGACATCATTCTCCCAGTCACCTAGACTATAACTTCAGAGTTATCCTCAACTTTCTCCACTCTTTTCCCCAAACTTCCATTCAATCAAGTGCTGTCGATTTTCTGTGATAATACCTCTCCCGTTTATCTCTTCTTGTGTTTTCTTTTCAAATGTTTTTCTTTTTTTTAATTTATTGGGGTGACAATTGTTAGTAAAATTACATAGATTTCAGGTGAACAATTCTGTATTACATCATCTATAAATCCCATTGTGTGTTCACCACCCAGAGTCAGTTCTCCTTCCATCACCATATATTTGAACCCCTTACCCTCATCTCCCACGCCCCATCCCCCTTACCCTCTGGTAACCACTAAACTATTGTCTGTGTCTATGAGTTTTTGTTTCTTTATTTGTTTGTCTTGTTCTTTTGTTGTTTTTGGTTTATATACCACATATCAGTGAAATCACATGGTTCTCTGCTTTTTCTGTGTGACTTATTTCGCTTAGCACTGTAATCTCAAGATCCATATGTTGTCCCAAATGGTCCTATTTCATCTTTTCTTACAGCCAAATAGTATTCCATTGTGTATATATACCACAACTTCTTTATCCATTCATCTATCGAAGGACATTTTGGTTGTTTCCATGTCTTGGCCACCGTAAACAAAGCTGCAGTGAACATTGGAGCACACGTGTCTTTATGTATGAATATTTTCAGATTTTTTGGGTAGATACCCAGGAGAGGGGTTGCTGGGTCATATGGCAATTCTATTCATAATTTTTTGAGGAACCTCCACACTGCCTTCCATAACGGCTGCACCAGTCTGCATTCCCAACAACAGTGTATGAGGGTACCTTTTTCTCTACAGCCTCTCCAACACTTGTTACTATTTGCCTTGTTGATGATAGCCATTCTAACCGGGTGAGGTGATATCTCATTGTGGTTTTGATTTGCATTTCTCTGATGATTAGTGATGTCGAGCATTTTTTCATATGTCTATTTGCCATTTGTATGTCCTCTTTGGAGAAATGTCTCTTCAGGTCCTCTGCCCATTTTTCAATTGGGTTGTTTGTTTTTTTGTTGTTGAGTTGCATGAGTTCCTTGTATATTTTGGATATTAGCTCCTATTCGGAGGCACTGTTTGCAAAAATCTTCTCCCATTCAGTTGGTTGCCTCTTTATTTTGTTGATGGTTTCTTTTGCTGTGCAGAAGCTTTTAAGTTTCACATAGTCCCATTCGTTTATTTTAGCTTTTACTTCCATTGCCTTTGGAGTCAAGTTCATAAAATGCTCTTTGAACCCAAGGTCCATAAGTTTAGTACCTATGTTTTCTTCTATGCCGTTTTTTGTGTCAGGTCTTATGCTTAAGTCTTTGATCCGTTTTGAATTAATTTTGATACATGGTGACAGATAGCAGTCCAGTTTCATTTTTTTGCACGTGGCTATCCAATTCTCCCAGCACCATTTATTGAAGAGGCTGTCTTTGCTCCATTGTATGTTTTTAGCTTCTTTGTCAAAAATTATCTGTTCATATATATGTGGTTTTCTTTCTGGGTTCTCAATTCTATTCCATTGGTCTATGTGTCTGTTTTTCTGCCAATACCATGCTGTTTTGATATTGTAGCCCTGTAGTACAAGCTAAAGTCAGGGAGTGTGATACCTCCAGTATTGTTCTCTTTCCTTAAGATTGCTTAGGTTATTCGGGGTCTTTTGTTGTTCCAAAGAAATCTGATGATTTTTTTGTTCTATTTCTTTAAAAAATGCCATTGGGATTTTGATGGGGATTGCATTAAATCTGTATATTGCTTTGGATAATATGGCCATTTTAACTATGTTGATTCTTCCAATCCATGAGCATGGAATGTCTTTCCATTTCTTTGTGTCTTCTTCAATATTTTTTTAAAATGTCTTATAGTTTTCAGCATATAGGTCTTTCACATCCTTGGTTAAATTTATTCCTAGGTATTTTATTCTTTTTGCTGCAATTGCAAAAGGAATTGTTTTTGTATTTCTTTTTCTGAGATTTCCTTGTTAGTACATAGGAAGGCAATGGACTTTTGTACGTTGATTTTGTAGCCGGCAACTTTACTGTATTCGTTGATTGTTTCTAATAGCTTTTTGGTGGTCTTTAGGGTTTTCTATATATAGCATCATGTCATCTGCAAAGAGTGATAATTTAACTTCTTCATTCCCAATTTGGATGCCTTTTATTTCTTTCTTTTGCTTGATTGCTCTGGCAAGGACTTCCAACTCTATGTTGAAAAACAGAGGTGACAGTAGACAGCCCTGTCGTGTTCCTGAACGTAGAACAAAGGGCTTCAGTTTTTCACCATTAATTATGAGATTAGCTGAGGGTTTGTCCTATATGGCCTGTATTATGTTAAGGTTTTTCCTTCTATCCCTATTTTATTAAGTGTTTTAATCATAAATGGATGTTGTATCTTGTCAAATGCTTTTTCTGCATCAATTGATATAATCATATGAATTTTGTCCTTTATTTTGCTTATGTGATGTATCACATTGATGGATTTGCGTATGTTGAACCATCCTTGTGCCCCGGGGATGAACCCCACTTGGTCGTGATGAATAATCTTTTTAATGCATTGTTGTATTCGATTTGCTAGAATTTTGTTTATGATTTTTGCATCTGTATTCATCAGAGATATTGGTCTGTAGTTTTCTTTTTTTGTGTTGTCCTTACCAGGTTTTGGTATCATGGTAATGTTGGCCTCTCTTCTTGTGTTTTTGTATGGCCACAACTCTATGCTTCTAATTTAATCTAACTTTATCTACCATTATACTAATGTAGCAAAAGGTATTCTAACTGCTCTCCCTGCTTTCGAGTTTTCCACCTTTCATTTCCAGCGCATGTTACTTGAAATGCCCATAACACTGTTTTGGTTATATTAGCCCTGCTCAAAAACTTATGTAAGGCTCCCTAATTGCAGAACAAATTCCAGAGTTTTGTGTAACCCAGAGGCCAACTGGCTCTTTACCCTTGGCTTCTTCCTTTCACACATGCTGTTTTTGTTTTCGCCGCATATCAAACTAGATTAAGAGCTTATTCTTTGGATAAATACCCAGAAGAGGGATTGCTGGATCATATGGTACCTCTACTGTTAATACTTTGAGGAACCTCTATACTGTTTTCCATAGTGGCTGCACCAATTTACCACACTACCAACGACGTATGAGGATTTCCTTTTCTTCACACCACCTCCAACATTTATTTCTTCTTGGCTCTTTGATAACAGCCATTCTAATAGGTGTGATGTTATATTTCATTGTGGTTTTGATTTGCATTTCCCTAATAGTTAGTAAAGTTAAATAACTTGTCATAAACATATATATATATATATATATATATATATATATATATATATATATATATCCCTATTCACTGCAATTCACTTTGACATTATTTACAATAACCAAGTTATGGAAATAGCCTAAGTGTCCATAACAGATTAATAAATAATATGTGATATATATGGAGCACAATGAAATACTCCTCACCCATAAAAAATGATGATGAAATATTGCCATTTGTGACAACATAGATGGATCATGAGGGTATTATGCTAAATGAAATAAGTCAGACAGAAAAAGACAAAAACAATATGATTTCACTTATATGTGGAATATAAAACAGAAAAGTAACAAATGAACAAACAAAACAAAAACAGATACAGACAATACAATGGTGGTTACCGAGGGAAAGAGGAGTGACATGGGGTGGGGAAATAGATAAAGAGATGAATTATGTAATGACAGATGGAAACTAGGCCTTTGGTTGTGAGCACACTATAGAGTACATAGATATGAAATTAGAATGTTGTACACCTGAAGTTTATATAATGTCCCTAACCAATGGTACCTCCCAAAAAACCAGCTTAGCCTTTCTTTGGGTTTCTCCAAATAAACCAAACATTCCAAAGTGTTGGTGATTTCATAGGAGATGTGGAATAGGAGTTCACATTGCACACCCCTGGACAAACATGGAAGCAATCCGTGTTAGACATCTCTGCTCCCAAAGTCCTTTCTTGACCACGGACACAAAGACACACTTGATTATCTCTTGGTTCTCTATTTACCTTTCTGTGTCTCTTTGCTCATCCGCAAGATGAAAACGCGGTAATAACAGAACCTGCTTCACTAGGGTTGTTGTGAGGATTAAATGGGTAGATAGCTGTGAAGCTCTTAGATTGGCAGTGCACACGTTTATTATTATTGGCCCTGAACTTCCCAGTTATGTGAGCCAAACTTCCTATCTCTGCTGAAGCAAATTTCAATTGTGTTCCTGTCCTCTTGCCATAAAAGACCTGGTTGTAAAGATCCTAAAAGACATAAAAGACACAATCATCTGAATTACATTATATTTTCCTCATTTTTGCAGTGAGTTAGTGAAGCCAATACTGTTCTAGTATATTCATTTTTGGACTTCAGTGCCATTTGAACAACGGGAAATTGGAAAATGCCTACTTTAAGGTTATCATAAATATTTTCTACCTTAGATTTTCTGAAACTCCCCAAACATCTGGTTCATTTACTTTTTTCTTAAATAATTTTTAGCTATGAAATATTTTAAAAACACAGAAAAGTGTTAAAAATAACAGACATCTTGTGTTTATTTCTAAAATGCACACAGTTTGTTTTTCATAATAGGTCTTTAACACACCAGGATTTTTTGTTGTTGTATGGTGAGGGGTACAGATGTAATTGCATCTTCTTCCATATAAATAATCCATTGTAGTTGTGTTAAAGAATTCTTCCTTTGCCCAATAATTTCCAGTGCCATCCTTACTTTTTAAGTTACAAAATATTTAAATGCCAGTTTCTAGATTCTTTTTCTGGCACATTTTTTCTCTCTGATATGTCATTCCCTTACAATATCATCCATTTTAATTAGTATAACTATATAATTATATACAATAATTGTATAAGCTATGAGGTCTGACAATTAAGTTCTTGAACTCATCCTAGACAAAGTGCTACACACCTCATTTCCAAATATCACTACGGTCACCTTTGAAGTACTCCCCTCGGGAAGCTATGCACCGATACCAGTGCCTATTCCCCCCTTCAAAGCAATTTTGGAACTCTTTCTGGAATGGCCGTCAGAGTTGTCATTGTATTACCCTTGATGTCCTGAATGTCATCAAAATGTCTTCCTTTCAATATTTCCTTTATCTTCAGGTTAAGAAAGAAGTCATTGGAGGCCAAATCAGGTGAGTAGGGCGGGTGTTCCAATACAGTTATTTGTTTACTGGATAAAAACTCCCTCAGATACAGTGCCAAGTGAGCTGGTGCATTGTCATGATACAAGAGCCATGAATTGTTGCCGAAAAGTTCAGGTCGTCTAACTTTTTCATGCAGCCTTTTCAGCACTTCCAAATAGTAAACTTGGTTGATTGTCCAGTTGGTACAAATTCACAATGAATAATCCCTCTGATATCAAAAAAGGTTAGCAACATCGTTGCAACAAGTTCGCAAACTTAATCATCACAACTTCCCATGGTGTAAGAAGTTGACTCAGTTTCATTTTTTTGCATGTAGCTGTTCAGTTTTCCCAACACTACTTTTTAAATAGACTGTCTTTACCCCACTGCATATTATTGCTTCCTTTGTCATAGATTAAGTTACCATATAGGCATGGGTTTATTTCTGGGCTCTCTATGCTCTTCCATCAATCTATGTATCTCTTTGTATGTCTATACCATGCTGTTTTGATTACTATAGCGTTGTATCATATTTGATATCAGGTAGCATGATACCTCCAACTTTGTCCTTCTTTCTCAAGATAGTTTTGGTTATTTGAGGTCTTTCATGGTTCCATATAAATTTTAGGAATATTTATTCTAGTTTGGTGAAAAATGCCATTGGTGTTTTGATAGGGATTGCATTGATCTATAGATTGTTTGGGGTAGTATGGACATTTTAATGATTATAATTATTTCTAACCAACACAATATATGTTTCTATTTACTTGTATTTTCTTCAATTTCTTTCTTCAAGTCTTATAATATTTCAAAGACAGCTCTGTTACCTCCTGGGTTAAATGTATCCCTAGGTATTTTATTTTTTTGATGCGATTGTAAATGAGATTGTTCTCTTAATTTCTCTTTCTGATAATTCATTATTGGTGTATAGAAATACAATCAATTTCTGAATATTAATTTTGTATCCTGCTACTTTACTAAATTCATATATCAGTTCTAACAGTGTTTTGGTGGACTCCTTAGGGTTTTCTCTATGTAGTATCATGTCATCTGCAAATAATGACAGTTTTATTTCCCCCTTTCCAATTTGGATGTCTTTTATTTCTTCATCTTGTCTGATTGCTATGGCTGGGACTTCCAATACAATGTTGCATAAAAGTGGTGAAAACGGATATCCTTGTTTTGTTCCTGATCTTGAGGAAAACGCTTTTAGCTTTTGACCATTGAGTATGATGTTAGCTATGGATTTGTCATATATGGCCTTTATTATGCCGCAGTATGTCCCCGCTATTCCCACTTTGCTGAGAGTTTTTATCATAAATGGTTTTTCTGCGTCATATGATTTTTATCTATCATTTTCCTTATCTGACGTATCATGTTAATTGATTTGTGGATGTTGAACCAACCTTGCATCCCAGGAATAAATCCCACTCGATTGTGGTGTCTGATCTTTTTCATGTATTGCTGAATTCAGTTTGCTAATGTTTTGTTGAGGATTTTTGCACTTATGTTCATCAGGAATATTGGCCTGCAATTGTCTTTTTTTATAATGTCTTTGTCTGGTTTAGGAATCAGGGTAATGGTAGCCTTGTAAAATGAGTTTAGGGGCATTCCATCTTCTTCAATTTTTTATAATAGCTTAAGAAGGATGAGTGTCAATTCTTTTTTGAATGTTTGGTAAAATTCACCTGTGAAGCCACCTGGTCCAGGTCTTTTGTTTGTGGGGAATTTTTTTTTTTTTTTCATTTTGTTAGTAGTAATTGGTCTGTTCAGATTTTCTGTTTCTTCTTGATTCAGCCCTGGAAGATTGTATGCTTCTAGGAATTTATTCATTTTTTCCAAATTGTCCAATTTGTTGGACAAAATATGATTGTTCATAATATTTTCTTATAATCCTTTATATTTCTGTGGTGTCCATTTTCACTTCTCTTTCATCTCTGATTTTATTTATTTTGGCCCTATCTCTTTTTTTCTTGATGAGTCTAGTTAAAGGTTTATCAATTTTGCTTATCTTTTCAAAGAACTAGCTCTTGGTTTCATTGATATTTTGTATTTTTTTAAAGTCTCTATTTCATTTATTTTGCTCTATCTTCATTATTTCCTTCCTTCTACTCACTTTTGGCTTCACTTGGTGTTCTTTTTCTAGTTTCTTTAAGTCTGAAGTTAAATTCTTTATTTGAGATTTTTCTTGTTTCTTGAGTTAGAACTGTATTACTATGAATTTCCCTTAGAACTGATTTCATTTGTGTCCCATAGATTTTGAGTCATTGTGTTTTCATTTTCATTTGTCACAAAGTATCATTTGATTTCTTCCTTGATCTCATTGTTAACCCATTCATTGTTTAATAGCATGTTATTTAGCCTCTGTGTGTTTGTGTGCTTTTCCTTTTTTTTTCTTGTAATTGATTTCCCATTTCATACCATTGTTGTTGGAGAAGACGCTTGGTATGATTTCAATCTTCTTACATTTATTGGTGGTTGTTTAGTGGCCTAACATATAGTCTATCTTAAAAAATGTTCCATGTGCATGTATAGTCTGCTGCTTTAGGGTAAATTGCTCTAAAAATATCAATTAAATCCATCTGATCTAGCGAGTCATTTAAGTCTACTGTTTCCTTGTTGGTTTTCTGTTTGGAAGATCTGTCCATTGATGTCAATGTGGTGTTAAAGTCTCCTACTGTGATTGTATTGCTGTCAATCTCTCCCTTTATGTTGGTCAATATATGCTTTATATATTTAGGTGCTCCTACATTGGGAGTGTGTTTACAAGGGTTATAGCCTCTTGTTGAACTGATCCATTTATTGTTATGCAATGTCCTTCTTTGTCTTTTATTATAGTCTTTGTTCTAAAGTCTATTTTGTCTCATATAAGTATTGCTACCCCAGCTCATTTTTTGTTTTGTTTTTCATTTCTATTCTCATGAAATATCTTATTCCATCCCTTAACTTTCAATCTGTAAGTGGTCTCTTGTAGACAGTATATGGATGGGTCTTGGTTTCTTATCCATTCAACTACCCTATATCTTTTTTTAAAACTTTTATTTATTTAAGTGTATTTTTCCAGGACCCAACAGCTCCAAGTCAAGTAGTTGTTTCAATCTAGTTGTGAAGGGCGCAGCTCACAATGGCCCATGTGGGGAATCAAACTGGCAACCTTGCCACTAAGAATACCACACTCCAACAAACTGAGCCAACCAGCTGCCTTACCCTATATCTTTTGATTGGAGTTTTTAATCTATTTACATTTAAACTGGTTATTGATAGGAATATAGTTATTGTCATTTTATTATTCATATTTATATTCTTTCACACACACACACCCCTTCTTCTTCTCTTCTTCTTAAAGAACTCTCTTTAACATTTCTTCTAATACTGGTTTGGTGGTGATGAACCCCTTTAGGTTTTTCTTGTCTGGGAAAGTCTTTATCACTCCTTCAATTTTAAATGATAGCCTTCCTGTGTAGAGTAGTCTTGGTTTTAATTCCTTGCTTTTCATCTCTTTGAATATTCTGTGCCAATCCCTTCTCGTCTGCAAACTTTCTATTGAGAAATCAGCTGACAGTCTTATGGGAGCTCCCTTGTAAATAATTAGTTCACTTTCTCTTGCTTCTTTTAGGATTCTGTCTTTGTCTTTAAATTTTGGCATTTTAATTATGATGTGTCTTGGTGTGGGCCTTTTTGGGTTCATCTTGTTTAGAATTTTCTGTGCTTCATGAGCTTGTATATCTATTTCCTTCACCAGGTTAGGGAAGTTTTCCATCATTACTTTTTCAAATATGTTTTCAATTCCTTGTTCTCTCTTCTTCTGGTATTCCTATGATGTGAATGTCGATACACTTGATGTTGTACCATAGGCCCCTTAAACCATCCTTTTTAATTTATTCTTTTTTTTTTTTTTTTTTTTTTGGTATTAGTTCTGATTGGGTGTTCTCTGTTACCTTGTCTTCCAAATTGCTGATTCAATCCTCTGTTTCATCTAATCTACTGTTGATTCCCTCTAATGTATTCTTCATTTTAGTTATTGTATTCTTCATTTCTGACTGGTTATTTTTAATTTCCTCTCTCCATTTTTATGTTTCCTATCTCTTTGTTGAATTTCTTCCTGAGATCATTAACCATCCTTATTAGTAGTGTTTCAAACCTTGCATCTGGTAGATTGCTTGTCCCCATTTTGTCTAGTTCTTTTTCTGGAGTGTTGTTCTGATCTTTCACTTGAGACATGTTTCTTTGTTTTCTCATTCTGGCTCCCTCTCTGTGTTTCTTTCTGTCTCTCTCTCTCTCTTTTTTTTTTTTTTTTTAAGTTTATTGGGGTGACAATTGTTAGTAAAGTTACATAGATTTCAGGTGTACAATTCTGTAATTGTACACCTGATACACCTGATAGGTAATGTATAGCTAATACATTACCTATATCTCACATTGTGTGTTCACCACGCAGAGTCAGTTCTCTTTGCTTCTATGTATTAGGTAGATCTGCTACATCTCCCAGTCCTAACCAAGTGACCATATGTAGTAGTAGGTGCCCTGTGGGGCCCTGTGGTGCAGTCTTCCTGATCACCTGTGCTGGGTGCTCTGGATGTGTCTCTTGTGTGGGTTTTGTGTGTCCTCCTGTTCTAGTTGAGCCTTGATTGCCGTTGGCATGTCAGTTTGTGGGATTGACCCTCAGGCTGACTTGCTATGAGGATTGGCCACACCCACAGTGTACACACTGTTGTGCAGGGGCTAACCCCATGAAGCAGAATTCGCCCCAGCAGGATCTGCAAAGATCATCCTTTGGGTATGCCACTTGTGGGGCTAATGGGGCTGTGCTCTGTTGTGGTCTGAAGCCAGACTCTGGGTGTGTTTCAGGGCCTCTTGGTAAGGGCTCCAGTGCAGGCCAAGGTCAATTGCTCCCCATGACATACCTAGGGCTACCTAGGAGCTACAAAGAGATCCACAGTTGGACACTGCCTCTGCTGGTTCTGGAGGTGTGTGGGAGAAGCCATACTACAAACCAAAACCAGTTTCCACCCCTACCAAGCCTGCAGCAGCCCAGCAAAAGGCTCAGAGCACACCAAGTCTAGCTGCCACCCACCTGGGGGCACAGAACCTTGAGAGTTGTCTAAGAAAGACTACAGCACAGGAAGAGGCTGACTGCTAGCTGCAGAAAGTGCCTCCAGCAGTGAATGATTTGAGTGGAGTGGGGTCTCAGAGACTCAACAGGGTGGAGCGACCAAATGCAGCCAATGCAGATTCAGATTTGGCCTTGTTGGGGGAGGGATAAACACAGGGAAAATGGCACCTGCTAGTAGGCTGAATGGAAGGAGATCCCAAGACAGGGACAATGGTGGCTGTCCTACAGCTCTCAACATGAAACCACCAACTCAGTATCTGTTTGTATGATTCTGGCATCTTCTGAGCTGTTGTCAGTCTGCTGGAGCCCAGAGTAAGTGCCCAGGAGTGAGCGTCTGTGCCCAGTCCCTTTAAGAGGACACCTGGGTTGCTGGCAACTTTCCATCTTACGTAGATGAATGAAATCCCTACTGTGTTTCATAGCTATATGTTATGGGGGCTTCTGTTCTTGGCACTGGTGCTCTAGGCTGGGGTGTCTGATGTGGTGCGGGGAACCGTTGCTCCTCCTGGGGTATCTCTGCTGTGAGATATCTCTTGCAGTTCTCAACTGCAACATGTGGATGTGGGCCAGCCAAATTTAAGTCTTAGTTCCTCCCCCTAGTCTCAATGTGGCTTCTTCTTTATATCCCCAGTTATAGGACTTCTATTCAGCTAGTCTTCAGATGGTTCTCCAGGATGATTGTTCTAAAATTTAGTTGTAATTTTAATGTGGTCACGGGAGGAGACAAGCACAGTGTTTACCTACTCTGCCATCTTGACCAGACTTTATCTCTCTTTTTTAAATCAAATTATTTCATAAAATTTTTTTGTAGTCTGTAATAATTTGCTTTAGTTATATGACAGTTTCCCAGAGAACAGAGATGGTTTGTTTCTCTCCATGATGTTATTTTTTAATTCAAATATTATGCTAATAATCTTAAAATGTCTAGCAGAAAAATAATTCTATTTCATTAATTTAAAATTTATTTATGAGACTTCCGGAAAAATGGCGGTGTGAGGTGAGCCTCTGTAAAGCTCCCCTGGAATTTACAAAGAATCGAACAACAAAAACTCCACAAAGGACTCCCTGCACAGCAGACAGGCAAGACGAAGAGGCCCACTACCGACTGAAATCACCTACGGGTGGGAGATTCGCGCGAGTGGGGGGAGGAGGAAAGGGAGAAGTGCGCGGAGACGGAGCCGCGCAGGCGCAGGACGCAGACCTCGCTCAGTGCGCCGAGCTCGCTGCTTCCCGGAACCACCGCAGCTGCGGGAGAGGGAAGAACTCGGACTGCTAGGGCTCCGCCAGGGCTCCACAGGGCTGAGGGGACAGCATATAACACGGCTGAACCCAACGCTCATGGCAGAGACCTCGGAGAAAAGACTGAGGGAAAAAGGCTGAAAACGGTGGTTTAAGCCTGCACTGCCGAGCAGAGAACGGAGCCTTAGGCACTGAGACTAGCCGCCCCCTCCCTACCCTCCCAGAGCTCGCCCCGCCCCCACCTGCCCGGTGCTAGAAGCGAAACAGTAGCAGTGTCAGATCAAAACAACAGAAAATTTGCTGTTTTGAGAACTGTGGGCGCAAACACAAATTCACAGCCCAACTAGTTCCAGCAAAAGGGAGAGAGCTGTGGAAGCAGGACCAGCTGGGGTGGTGGTCGCCGCCATTGCTCTGGGCCACCTGTCACAACTCACCCCGCCCCTGACCCCACCTATCTGGGCGGATCTCTGCAGGAGTAAACAGAACTGCTGAAACATACGGGCTCTGAATCAGGAGCTGGAAGAGCTTTGGAACATCAAAAGCTCTCCGCATACCCACCGGGACACTGCGCCCTGTGACCTAGACGAACTATTAACAGAGGAGAAGCCCGTCTCCCAGGGAATCCCCCCATTGTGTGAGAAGTTGGAATAGTGCACAGAAAACATAGCACTACCGTGTGGGAGAAGAAAAATAAGTTGCAGTTGGAGAAATAATAAAACATTCTACCAACAAGTACTGGAAAACAAACGAAAGACCTCTTCCTATCAACCTGTTGCAGAAGTCACTCCTGTAGATGTCTAGGAAGAGAAATAGTAAACCAGTAATCGCCATGAATAACCAAGGCAACAAGACAGTTCAGAAAGAAAGTGAAAAATCTCCAGAGAAGACACTTAAAGATACAGAAATATGTGACTTAAATGACAGAGAATTCAAGATTGCAGTTCTGAAAAAACTCAACGAGATACAAGAAAACACAGATAGGCAGTTAAAGGAACTCAGAAACTCAATCAAAGAACAGCATGAGCATTTTACGAAAGAGATTGAAATCTTAAAAAAGAACCAAATAGAATTTCTGGAGATTAAGAACTCAATAGAAGAAATTAAGAATGAAATAACCAGCTTAGGTAGTAGAGTTGACCAGATGGAGCAAAGAATCAGTGACATCGAAGATAGAAACCTGGAAATGACACAAATAGAAGAAGAAAGAGACTTGAGACTTAAAAGAAATGAAAGAACTCTACAAGAACTTTCTGACTCCATCAGAAAGAGCAATATCAGAATAATGGGCATACCAGATGGAGAAGAAAGAGAGAAGGGAACAGAGAATATATTCAAACAAATTGTCGATGAGAACTTCCCAAATTTGTGGACAGAACTGGACCCTCGAATCCAAGAAGCAAATAGAACACCTAGTTACCTCAATCCCAACAGACCTTCTCCAAGGCACATTGTATTGAAGCTGTCTAAAATCAACGACAAAGAAAGAATCCTCAAGGCAGCCAGGGAAAAGAAGACGGTAACTTACAAAGGAAAGCCCATTAGATTATCATCAGATTTTTCAGCAGAAACTCTACAAGCCAGGAGGGATTGGAACCACATATTCAAACTATTGAAAGAGAGAAACCATGAGCCAAGAATAATATATCCAGCAAAGATATCCTTTAGATATGAAGGAGTAATAAAGACCTTTCCAGACATACAGAAGCTGAGGGAATTTTCTAATACACGACCTGCACTACAAGAAATACTAAAGGAGGCTATTCGACCACCATCAACAGGGACAATTTGTGGCAACCAAAACTCAAAAAGGGGGAGAGTAAAGGCCTGAACCGGAATATGGGAATGGAGAAAGTAAGCGTGCTGAAGAAAATGGAATACTCTAAATATCAAACTTTCTTTTACATAAACTTAAGGGTAACCACTCAAAATAAATCCAGAATTGAAATATATACTGAAATAAAAGAAGAAACAGAGGGAAACATCACAGAATACCACCACACAGAAATAATAGACAACAACAAAAAGACAAAGAAACAATGGAAACACAGCCTTAACAGAAAACTAAAGATAGAATGACAGGAAATCCTCACATATCAATAATCACCCTAAATGTAAATGGACTGAACTCACCAATGAAAAGGCACAGAGTAGCAGATTGGATCAAAAAACTAAACCCAACCATATGCTGTCTCCAAGAGACACATCTCAGCTACAAGGACAAGCACAGACTCAAAGTGAAAGGGTGGAAATTGACACTCCAAGCAAATGGTACCCAGAGAAAATCAGGTGTAGCCATAATGATATCAGATGAAACAGACTTCAAGGTGAAAAAGATAACAAGAGATAAAGATGGACATTTCATAATGGTGAAGGGGACTGTACAACAAGAAGACATAACAGTCATCAATATTTATGCCCCCAACCAGGGAGCACCGAAATACACCAAGCAACTACTAACAGAACTAAAGGGAAAAATTGACCAAAACACAATTATACTAGGGGACTTAAATACATTATTGACAGCTATGGATAGATCATCCAAACAGAAAATAAATAACGAAATAGTAGCCCTAAATGACACGTTAGATGAAATGGACATAATTGACATTTATAGAGCACTTCATCCTAAAACATCAGACTATACATTCTTTTCTGGTGTACACGGAACATTCTCAAGGATAGACCATATATTGGGACATAAAATCAGTCTCAACAAATTTAAGAAGATTGAAATCATACCATGCATATTCTCTGATCACAAGGCTTTGAAATTGGATATCAACTGTAAAAAGAAAGTGGGAAAAAACACAAATACATGGAGATTAAACAACATACTTTTAAAGAAGGACTGGTTCAAAGAAGAAATTAGAGGAGAGATCAAAAGATACATAGAAACAAATGACAATGAAAATACATCCTACCAAAATTTCTGGGATGCAGCGAAAGCAGTTTTAAGAGGGAAATTTATCTCATTACAGGCCTATCTCAAGAAACAAGAAAACTCCCAAATAAATAACCTCATGTTACACCTTAAAGAACTAGAAAAAGAAGAACAAGTAAAACCCAAGGTCAGCAGAAGAAAGGAAATAATAAAAATTAAAGCAGAAATAAATGAAATAGAGAACAAAAAGACAATAGAAAAAATTAATGTGACAAAGAGCTGGTTCTTTGAAAAGATTAACAAAATTGACAAACCCTTGGCTAGACTTACTAAGATAAAAAGAGAGAAGACACTGATTAACAAAATCAGAAACGTAAAAGGGGAAGTTATCACGGACACCACAGAAATACAAAGGATCATCCAAGAATACTATGAAGGACTATATGCCACCAAATTCAACAACCTAGAAGAAATGGACAAGTTCTTAGAAACATATAGCCTTCCAAGGCTGAACCATGAAGAACTGGAAAATCTAAACAGACCGATCACCAGTAACGAAATTGAATCAGTCATCCAAAACCTTCCCAAAAGCAAAAGTCCGGGACCAGATGGCTTCACTAGTGAATTCTACCAAACCTTCAAAGAGGATCTAATACCAATTCTGCACAAACTCTTCCAAAAAATTGAAGAAGAGACAGTACTCCCTAACTCATTCTATGACGCCAACATTACCCTGATACCAAAACCTGGTAAGGACAGCACAAAAAAAGAAAACTACAGACCAATATCTCTAATGAATACCGATGCAAAAATCCTAAATAAAATTCTAGCAAATCGAATACAACAATGCATTAAAAAGATTATTCATCACGACCAAGTGGGGTTCATCCCCGGGGCACAAGGATGGTTCAACATCCGCAAATCCATCAATGTGATACATCACATAAACAAAATAAAGGACAAAAATCATATGATTATATCAATTGATGCAGAAAAAGCATTTGACAAGATACAACATCCATTTATGATTAAAACACTTAATAAAATGGGTATAGAAGGAAAATACCTTAACATAATAAAGGCCATATATGACAAGCCCTCTGCTAATCTCATAATTAATGGAGAAAAGCTGAAGCCCTTTGCTCTACGTTCAGGAACACGACAGGGATGTCCCCTATCACCTCTGCTTTTCAACATAGTGTTGGAAGTCCTTGCCAGAGCAATCAGGCAAGAGAAAGAAATAAAAGGCATCCAAATTGGGAATGAAGAAGTTAAATTATCACTCTTTGCAGATGACATGATGCTATATATAGAAAACCCTAAAGACTCCACCAAAAAGCTATTAGAAACAATCAACGAATACAGTAAAGTTGCTGGCTACAAAATCAACGCACAAAAGTCCATTGCCTTCCTATATACTAACAATGAAATCTCAGAAAAAGAAATACAAAAAACAATTCCTTTTGCAATTGCAGCAAAAAGAATAAAATACCTAGGAATAAACTTAACCAAGGATGTGAAAGACCTATATGCTGAAAACTATAAGACATTTTTGAAAGAAATTGAAGAAGACACAAAGAAATGGAAAGACATTCCGTGCTCATGGATTGGAAGAATCAACATAGTTAAAATGGCCATATTACCCAAAGCAATATACAGATTCAATGCAATCCCCATCAAAATCCCAATGGCATATTTTAAAGAAATAGAACAAAAAATCATCAGATTTGTTTGGAACCACAAAAGACCCCGAATAGCCAAAGCAATCTTAAGAAAAAAGAACTATAATGGAGGTATCACACTTCCTGACTTTGGCTTGTACTACAGGGCTACAATAATCAAAACAGCATGGTATTGGCAGAAAAACAGACACATAGACCAATGGAATAGAATTGAGAACCCAGAAATAAAACCACATAAATATGGACAGATAATTTTTGACAAAGAAGCTAAAAACATACAATGGAGCAAAGACAGCCTCTTCAATAAATGGTGCTGGGAGAATTGGATAGCCACGTGCAAAAGAATGAAACTGGACTGCTATTTGTCACCATGTACCAAAGTTAATTCAAAATGGATCAAAGACTTAAGCATAAGACCTGACACAATAAACCGCATAGAAGAAAACATAGGTACTAAACTTATGGACCTTGGGTTCAAAGAGCATTTTATGAACTTGACTCCAAAGGCAATGGAAGTAAAAGCTAAAATAAACGAATGGGACTATATGAAACTTAAAAGCTTCTGCACAGCAAAAGAAACCATCGGCAAAATAAAGAGGCCACCAACTGAATGGGAGAAGATTTTTGCTAACAGTGCCTCCGATAAGGGGCTAGTATCCAGAATATACAAGGAACTCATGCAACTCAACAACAAAAAAACAAACAACCCAATTGAAAAATGGGCAGAGGACTTGAAGAGACATTTCTCCAAAGAGGACATACAAATGGCAAATAAACATATGAAAAAATGCTCAACATCACTAATCATCAGAGAAATGCAAATGAAAACCACAATGAGATATCACCTCACCCCAGTCAGAATGGCTATCATCAACAAGACAAATAGTAACAAATGTTGGAGAGGTTGTGGAGAAAAAGGAACCCTCATACACTGTTGGTGGGAATGCAGACTGGTGCAGCCGTTATGGAAGGCAGTGTGGAGGTTCCTCAAAGAATTACGAATAGAATTGCCGTATGACCCAGCAATCCCTCTCCTGGGTATCTACCCAAAAAATCTGAAAACATTTAGAGATAAAGACACGTGTGCTCCAATGTTCATTGCAGCTTTGTTTACGGTGGCCAAGACATGGAAACAACCAAAATGTCCTTCGATAGATGAATGGATAAAGAAGTTGTGGTACATATATACAATGGAATACTATTCGGCAGTGAGAAAAGATGATATAGGAACATTTGTGACAACATGGATGGATCTTGAGAGAGTAATGCTGAGCGAAACAAGTCAGACAGAAAAAGCAGAGAACCATGTGATTTCACTGATATGTGGTATATAAACCAAAAACAACAAAAGAACAAGACAAACAAATGAGAAACAGAAACTCATAGACACGGACAATAGTTTAGTGGTTGCCAGAGGGTAAGGGGGGTGGGGGGGGAGGTGAGGGTAAGGGGGATCGAATATATGGTGATGGAAGAACTGACTCTGGGTGATGAACATACAATGGGATTTATAGATGATGTAATACAGAATTGTACACCTGAAATCTATGTAATTTTACTAACAATTGTCACCCCAATAAATTTAATAAAAAAAAAGAAACTTTCATTTATTGCTGAGCTAGCCAAAAACAATATTTAAAAATCGAGGACTCTACAAAGGAAAAAAGTTAGTGGGAAAGTGAGAATTTAGATTAAAAGAGCATCCAAACTGGCTTTTGCCCTAAGATTGACGTTCAAACTCTGGTGATCTTATGCCTCCATTTTGAGAGCTACATGGATCATGAGAAATAGCCAACAACACCCAGGGTCCCACCAAAATAGGAATCAAATAGAAAATCCCTACATAAACCTGAGAGACCTAAAGGCCTGGAGCTTCACTGTAAAGGTGAAGAGGAATAAATCTCCAGTTGGAAACTTTCTTCTCTTAACTCTTGTACTAAATAGAAGGCAAAATAAATTACCTTAAGGATTTGTAACCATTTGTCTAACTTGTTTCACATTATTTAAGAAGGAGTCTCTAGGGAAATTCAAAGACAACAGGGAGTACCAAAACAAAGACACTAGAGGAAACTTTAGCCTCTAACACCTACAGCCACAGCAAACAGTAAACACAGGCTAACTCCAAGCCAGATAAACATAAAACCTCACATGAAAGGCCTAGTTACCTAAGTTCCTTTTACCTGACACATTATATTCAGCTTTCAACCAAACGTTACAAGGCAAGTTAAAATGCAAATAACACAATTTAAAGAGGCAAAGCAAGCATTAGAACCAGAGCCTCAGATAATGGCAGAGATTTTGCAGTTATCAGACTGGGGATTTAGAGCCCACTATGTTAAGTGCTCTAGTGGAAAAATGGACACACAGAAGAACTGATAGGTGGTGCAGAATGGTAAATAGTAAAACAATAACACAAAGAGATGGAAATTGTAAGAAAAAAAGTCAAAAGGAAATGCTAGAAACAAACCAACAAACCTCTGTAACAGAAATAAAGAATGACTTTGATGGGCTCATCCACAGACTGAACACAGCCAAGGAAGGAATCCATGAGCTTGATGATATGTTGATAGAAACTTCACAAACTGAAATGCAAAGAGGAAGAAAACAGTACATCCAAGAACTGTGGGGTAATTACAAAAGGTATAACATATTTGTAGTGGAAACATCAGGAGACAAAAAAGAGATAAAGGGACAGAAGAAATATTTGAAGGAATGATGGCTGAGAATTTTCTAAAATTAATGAGTCATACCAAACCACAAATACAAGATCAGGAAGCACCAAGGATAAAAACTAAAAAATCCACACATAATCATGATATTTAAACTGCAGTAAACCAAAGACAAAGAGAAAATCTTAAAAAAAGCCAAAGGAAAAAAAATAGTTTCTCGAAACAAACCCATTGGCCTCACCTGCTTCCCTGATTCTGTCCTCTCTGACCTTCGCCCAGCTGCCACCTTTGACCACCCCCACGTGATGCTCCCTCCATCAATAGACTAGGGTTTACTGGTGCCACAACTCCACAGCCTGTTGTCAAATAAGCCAGAGAACATTCTCCCCTTCTAGGCTTAATTGGGAAACGGAGGGGGAGGGAAGTGGGGATTATCCCATATCAGATTTATTTAAGTCCCAAATTGTTTGAAAAGCAAGCAAGCTTTTTACTTCTCACAGGTAGCCTCATTCATCCCCACAGCATACCCATAGACCACTAGATTCTCTCAGTTCTGTGGCCATCCTTCTTTGAATCTCATTTCCATTGCCCTCTACCCACTTTGTGTAGCTGAAAAGTTTCTATGTGTCTGAACGCCAAATGAAAATATCATTAAAACTTTCATCCACTATCAACCAAATTGTAATGGATGGATCTTGTTTGGATCTTGACCTCTCCCTCCCAAATAATGTTTTGGTTTAAGAACTGAGTATTAAGTTGTATCAAGAAATAGGAGTTTATATTATTATAAATATAAGAAAATATAAGAAAGTTAATATTTTTAGAGCTGCATACTGAAGTATGTATGGATGAAATGGCATGATAAACTGGATTTTCTTGAAGCTATCTCAGCAAAGAAAATAAAAAGTTTGATACTTATTAAATCTGAATGATAAGTATATTGAAGCTAATTCTGTTACTCTACTTTTGTGTTTGAAATTTTTCACAATTTTCTTTATTTCCATCCCCACTGCTTCTTCAGAAATTGTGTCAGTTTCCATTTAATCAGATGTTAAATAGATGCCAGGACACAGCTTGCTTACCCAGTTCAACCTCCATTCATTTCCTTGTCTAGATTGAACTCAGGCAAGACCCATTACAAAAATAGCATTTCAGTAATCTCACTTGTACCTAAGTCTTTGCTCACATTTCTTATTATGATACGTTTATTGAATGGTAATCCCTGGGTCATATTGATTGTGTTTCAGAAAGATAAAACCAGTTATATTCCATCTGTAATGGGAAGGGTGTCTTTTCACACAGCCTTGCCAACACTGGGTTGTTATTTTGTTTTGTTTTGTTTTTAACTTCATATAAGTGCAATGTAGAAAGATAAATGGGATTTAACTTAGCCCAGTCAAGGGGGAAGAAACATTTAAGGTGGCAGAAACAGCCTCAGCAAAGGCACAGAGGTGGGAAACAACCTGATTTCTTTAGTTCTGTGTTACTAGAATTCACTAATTTAGTAAATATTTATTCGCCCAGAGCCTCAGTATTTAAATGGATATTAATGCTACAAGCTGTTAAATATATATTAGTAGCTAATTGAACCTTTATTCATGATAAAAGAAGTGAAGGGAAATGCTTCTTTGCTTCTTTCTAAAAGTTAGCAGTTGTACACCTGAAGCTGAATAATATTGAATGTCAACTGTAATTGCTATATATATATATATATATATATATATATATATATATATATATATAGTCACGGGATGTAGAATACAGCATAGGGAATAGAGTCAGTGGAATTGTAACAGCTATATACGATGTCAGAGGGGTGGTAGATTGGGGGAGCAGGGTTATCACTTTGTGAGGGGTGTAAATGTCTAACTATTACAACGTTTTGTACACCTGAAACTAAAAATAGATAAATTATTAAAAGTTAGCAGTTTGTCCAGACCAATGACAATCCAACATTTTCCTTTATCTTGTTACACTTTCAGAAAGTGTCATGGTTTAAGGGGATTTTTGTTTGTTTGTTTGTTTGTTTGTTTTGTTTGTTTTTGCAGCAGTAGATTCTCTATAACATATTAGTAAACTCTTCCAGAAGAATTAAAGAGCAAGTTCTCCTTTAACAAAGACCAAGAAAGACACATTCATTTCCAGTTGGGCTGAAATTCAGACTTCAATAATTAAATCCCTTTCTCTAGAAGTCAGGATGTGTACCGTGAGGAGAGGAATGAACGCCTGTTCCAGGTTAACTGGAGAGAAAGGATGTTTCCCTTCGGAGTCACTGCAGCTAAATTACCCCTGCATTGCAAAGCCTCCTTGCTGTGTTCCCTCTACAAGCCGAAGCTCTCAATTCTAACAACCTGCTTTGCTGTGTTTAATACTCTGGTTGCTCCAATTTGCTAGTCCGCCGGCACATTTGAACATGAATGATTGGAAACTGGGAACAGTGAGCAAGAATCACCAAGACAATGAATGAGCAAGAGCGAGAAGTGTTCTTCCCACCGCAACATCTTATTATGATGTTTTCCAAGGGGCCGTTTGAAATAAACGGAATACGTGGGAAAACTTAAGCAGGACCTTTGCGAACAGGTTTCACCGCACTGCGCACAGACGGGCGCCCCAGGAAGCGCCCGCCTGCCCTGGCTCGGCAGCCTGACCTTCCGGGTGGACTCCAGCTCGGGGCTTTTGGTCTGGCACAACTGAAAACAACACCACCACCACCAAAAACAAACAAACAAAAAAAACACACAAAGCAAACAAATGAAAAAAAAAGAACAGCACCCTTTATTCCGGTATTTTAAGAATCCAATCAAAGTCGTTTTCAAGAAATTAGCATTCTTTTCCCTGGAGAGAAAAAATGCAGTAATCCCTTCCCTTAAAAGCCAGAATCAAGAAGAACAATGTTTCTTAAAAGATAACACAAAAAAGGAAAAGAAAAACCCCTATTTGTCCTACTTCACAGTGGACGGGTAAATATACAACAATACAGTATTTGCTTTGCATTTAAATGCTTTACCATGTATGTTTCGTCTGCCAGCCACCTTTCCATATATAAGCAATCTCTCATCCATTGGGAAGGAGAAAAGATAAATTTTTAAAGGAATGTTAAATATACATATATGTTCTATGTTCTTTTATAGTAGTATAGTTTGTTATAAGGCATGTTTAATAGTATATAATATGCACATAAATATATAATAAGGACAGAAATACAGTGCCCTCTACTGGATCCAATTCAACTTGATTAACCCCTCCCTTGCAATAGTTAATTTAATGTCCCTTCAAGTGACTATCAACAACTGGCATATAAACCTTAATGTTAGGTGATCACACATGTCAGGTGCTTGCTCTCTGGCTCACACTAGCAACAAGCAGAACACCCTTGCACATGCCGTTTGTCTTGATCACGCTAGCTTAGCACGCCTTGTTCCAATCCTCCATGTTCAAAAGGATTATTCAAATTTACTCTACAAGTGAACTTGTGTTACGGACTGTGGTGTTTGGAAGCCAGTACACAACACAAAGTAAGGAAAAATTTTACTGATTAATTTATTTGGACTATCTAAACAATCCAGTAATTCCCTAACAAAAAATAAACTTTCCTTATTGTGTGCTACTTGAACTAATCAGATATAATTTTAAGAACTAGACAGATATGGGTTGAAGTACAGTTTCAAAAAGCTTGACAATTCAAGACATCATGCATAAGTATTGGTTTAAAATCAACATTATATAGACAACTTAAATAATATAGGAATCATGATTCTGAATAATTCGTTGTGAGTGATACAGAGACCCCATGGAAAGCATACATCTGCTCCCAAAAACACTGATAAAATCTCTTATGTGGATTCTTGAAAATTGGGAATAATGGATTTAGGGATTCACAGGAAATGATCAAAAATGGCAGAAAAGGTTATTTTAAAATAAGAATAGTTTCAAAAACTCCACACACTACAATTTAACATGTATGTGACACTGAGAGACAGCTGGAAAGGAAAGTGGTTCTTAAAATGTCGGGACTACCTGGAAGAGTCTTCTCATCATGATATTCAAAGTGTCAATGTTTCCTTTGCTTGAGGGGACCCTGTCCCAACCTGGATCGCATCTCCTGGCTACCAAGGGCAAAGATCCACAAAGTTAACCTTCCACAGACTTGTCAGAAGCTAGACAGAGCTTGTTCTGGAAGTTCACAATCCAGCCAAAGTAAGCCAGCTGGAAAATCAGATGCCTGTCTGCTTGATGCAGGAAATTTAGAAAAATGTCAGACTGATTGCAATCTCATCCCAACCTCTGCTGCAAAACAACACGGGATAGAAATTTTCTAGAGCCTCTCAGCCGTCCCTATCAGTAACACGGAGAACCTTGTGGACTGACCCCTGAAGAAGAACCGTGGCTGGAGGTGAGATTTGCCCCCTGCTCACGTTTCCCAGAGAGGCTCAGTCAGCTGTATGGGGTATTTTAGCTTTACAAGTCAACCATCACATGAGAGTATTGGACTCTCCTAAGAAGGTCGCTCCTGTCCAAGGTCAAACATGTTGAGGAAAGCCCAGGGACCCCTACCTGGGCAGTTATTCTCATCCTACAGTGGTTATAGGGACCCCTGGTGGGCCTGTGGAAAATCTGGAGTCCATGGCTGCTCTCAGAGACTGGTTCAGTGGGTCTGGAGAACGTCCCATGAATCTGCACCTTAGCAAGCAGCGCAGGTGACGTTGGTGTAGGTGGTCCTTGCACCACACCTTCGAAACACTGTCTGAAGGCGTGCAGAACGTGTATTTCGCCAAATGCACTGACATCTGAAGACCTAGTCTTTATGAGCTCCCATTTTTAATGAGATCCTCCTGGAACAAGAACTTCCTGGTGCCCATTTCTGTCCTTACATAAAGAGTATTATAATAAATGGAGCTATCACTTTGAGATTCAAACCCATGAACAGTCTACATGACAGAGCAGACACCCTGAGACACCTCTTGGTCCCAGGCTAGCTCCCTGCCATGCTTTTTATTTAATGCCCCAGCTTCAGGAATGGGTTTCCTACTCCTTTCTTAAAACTGTCTTCACCAATTCTTTCTTACCCGAGTCTTCTCCCTGCAGCACTGCAGAGTAAGCAATCACGTTGCTTTCCCCACCTATCCTGTCTCTTTAAAAGGGCACAAGATGTTTCAGGTTTTCACGGAAGATTTATTACAAGCAACAATGAGAGAAAGACAGGGGAAAATAAATATGAACATAGAACTGGAGAGAAATCTCACAGTCTCATATAAAAAGTACCCCCAAAATTCAGTTTTTCTTTTTAGCAGCTGTTTAGACTCTATGATAATACCTGTTTTTATTATTTTTCTCCTGTGTCTTTCTTTCTTTCTTTCTTTTTTCTTTCTTTCTTTCTTTCACATATTCATTCTTTTCTTTCTTTCTTCTTCCTCCCTTCTCTCTCTTCCTGTACAAATGTGTATTGACTGTCCACCATGTGTATTGTGTGCCCACTCTGGACTTGATGGCACAATCCACACATAACTCAACAAACGCACCAAAGTGCTAAGAAAGCACCAAGGAATGGAGGTTTCTAAGTGAGGCCTCGCGGAGGACTAACATGAGAAGAGCCTGGAAGAAAGAAGCATTGACCAGGCAGATTGTGGGGAAAATAAATTCCCTTCAGCAGAGAGAACAGCCCCATACGGAGCCACAGAGAAATAAAATATGTCATATTCTGAGAACCCAGTAGTTCAGGAGAGCTGGAACACAGGGAGAGTGTTGGAAATTAGAGAATTCTGGAAAGCAGACTGGAATGGTATGTGGGGTCAGCTCAGGAAAGGACACAGGGGTCACTTTCAGTGGGAGTTTATCTGATAAACTATGTGCAAATGACCACATAATGACTTTTGTAACAGATGAAGTTGGCAATTTATAAATATAATAATTTAAGGTCCAAACCAAGAGGGGACGGGAAGAAAGAAGCAGGCTTAGTAATTATTATACTAGGACAGCAGGCATAAACCTGGGCTGTCTGGGCCAACCCCTATGGCCACTATAAGCAGAAGGTGTCCTGGCATCGGTTATAAAGTCCCTTGACTCGTTTCTTCCCTTGGTGAGAAACTCTTCATCATATGGGCTTAACCCACTTGACATCTAAACACCACTACTTAAGGCACAACCCAGATGTATTGCTGTCTTCAAGTTCTTTTCTCTTCACAAAGAAAAGTTCTCCTAGGCATTTCCATGATTTAAAAAATAGTAGCTTCTTGAAAGGAAGAATGGAATTTTTCAATATATTGTTGATAACTGACCACATGGTGACTTGCTTAATCAATCCTTTTTTTTTCCAATTCTTCAATCATAAATAATGAAAATTGAGTTAGTACAAAATCTTAAAGACACAAGGTACATGATTTCTTAAGTGCAAGGAATTCCTTGTTTGTTTTTGGAAAGGTTCTGCATTTGACATAAATCAAAGGGTCTGCAATATACTATCTCAGGGCTCTACCAGTGCTCACCTAATATTATCAGTATCACTGTGAGAGCCAATGAGAGGCAGTTCCTAGACCTGCTGGCGAGGCTGCAGGGGCTGTCATGCTTGGGCAGGAATGACTGCCCATAGGACCATCCAACTGCCACGTGAGCTCAGTCATTCTTCTGCTCAGGAACAACAACAGCAAAAATCACAAATTAAACAAGTGTTTGGTACTGCTCCAAGATTTAGAATGAAATATCTTTATTGGAGGACTAAAGAGTCTCAGTAGCAGACGTTGAGGCCAGCCATATACTAAATGCCCCACATTAGTCAGATCCCACGCAGGGCTGTTGCAAGGAGGAAGGACTTCAGCTCTGGTAATGAGAAAACACAACCTCCTCTGGATTTCTCTGCAAAGGTCACCTGGTCCTGCTCTGACAAATAATTTTTGTGCAACCGATTATGCGGTGCTCTAGGACAGTGATACACACACGGGGGGGCTCTTGTGAATTTGCATTCACTAGGTCTGGGGTGGGACCTGACCTTCTGTATTGCTAACAAGTTTGCAGGTGATACCTATGCTGCAGAGCCACAGACCACACTTTGGGTACCAAGTGTCTAGGACATACTCGGAAACAGCAGGGTTTCTGAGAAATTTCAGAGCTGATATAGATAGACATCAAGCCCAAAAAGTTAAGATGTTGACTCATTCCAGAAACTCTGACATGTGTGGTTATCTCTTTTTGCACCAATGTCTTAGAACCATGGGTGGGTTACAGATCATCACAACTTCTTGCACAATTGTTCAGGCAAATCTTATTTTGGATCCTCACCAAAACTACTCATAAGCACACCGATAACAAAGGGGGCTCGTTTTAGCATTGTACTGCTCGTATTCTGTGTGCTTTCTCATTTCATAGGACCTATCCTCCTTCCTCTTCATCATCCCTTCCCCCCAACCCCACCTCCCACCCTCCACCTTCATCTGAATCTAGTACTTCTCAACTTTGTTCCCTAGTTTCCCTCCCCACAAAAACATTCTTTCAAGAGGAAAATCTGACTAACCCATCCACATGTAAATAACAACAGCTTAATGAGGTGCTAACCTAAGCTAAAAGAATGACTAGCTGGTGGCAGAATTCCAAACACCATCCAGAGGTGAGAAAACACTTGGGAGTGTTAAGGCCTTTCCAACAGTGGTCTGGGGCTGACCTGAAAGTTCATCCCAGCATGCTTAAGTCTACTTCTAGACCCTTCTGTGGCCTAGTATCTCTCATACCTACCCCAGTAGAAGCTTCTATCCCCAGAGTGGTCCTAAAAGCTGGCTTTGGGCCACCACAGCCTCAAACACTCAATTGATGTAAATGGGAATTCTTAATCTCAAATTTGTTTACTTATATTTAGAGCGGCAATGAGTGAAGTTAGAAAACCCCTCTAAGTGAAATCTTCTAACTGCTCTAGAATGTCAGATTTTGCTATGACTGAAAGAAGAGCCCTCTATTTATTCTTCATCTCTGGTGCATTACTTTTGTCAAATATATGCAAATTGGGCAGCAGGAAGAAATGGCAAACCTCTGTTTCCTCGCTCTATTCTGTGTCCTAAAGAGCATTCCTGTCTTAGCTGAATGGAAAAGTACAATGTTTCTTCCATCACGTGGGCTGGATTTCTGGGGTTAAACCACTGGGGCTGAGTCACTAGGGCCAAACTGAAAACGCTTGTTGTCATAGGTTGCCCAATCTGTCTACCATGTCATTTACAAAATAAAGACAGTATTGAATTAGGATACAAGAGGGCTATGAATCCAGATGTCCAGCCAATGGAAAGATCAGTAATGAGAAAACAGAGCCGACCTCTTTCAGCAAAGCTAGGAGATGGCAGGGGAATGTAAGAAGCAGCTACTCACTTTTGGCAGCCACAGTGAAGGGCGATGTTATGGCATGTCAGAAAACAGCGTATTTCATTGCAGCTTCTCCAGTGCCCTTTAATGATTCAGGAGCAGAGCCATCTTTAATGACACTTGGCATGCTGTCTGGTTTAAAGACAAATAAAATGTCCTCATTTCATCAGCCTTTCCAGAGAAGGAGAATTTGAAAAACTCAAGAGAAGGATAATGGTCAAAATGTGTTCTTCTCCTGAACCACTTGAACGTCAGTTTGTGCCCTAGAAGGACCACCAGACACTCCTCTCTTCCATCTTTACTTATGAAATAATTTCCTACTTTGCTTTGAGAACATCTACTAATATATTTTTAGATCCCAATTTTACCATGGCATCTAACTACTCTAAAAATTGTGGATCATAATTTAAAGATATAATACCACATTAAAGCTGTGAGAATTTTCACAGCCAATAGCCCTAAAGAGGGCTTTCCTAATTCAACAGTGAACCAAGTTTGTTATCATCAACTGTAACATATTCATTTTTTAAAATGAGCTCTATCCTTAAAAGTTGCTCACCACCAAAGTCATTAAATGAGGCATATGGAGATGTTTTCTCATAGTTCAGTTTGGGGTACATAGCATGAATAAAGAGGAGGACCTGATAAATATTGTATTTGATCAAACTCAAAGTAAACCAACTAATGAGTTTTGTTAGAAGAGTCAATTATAAGTTATACAACTTACAATTTTTAATTAATGTTGACTAGATCCCGGTTCAACAAAAGAATCTGAAAGATTCTTTAATTGATGGCATTTATGTCATTATGACACAAAATACAAAATATGTGAAGTGCATGGTGATTTATGAATTAATTGATTTTCACCAAAGATGTTGTGATTTTGAGATACCTGACCTGTCAATATTAATTCTGAGGTGCGTCACAAATAATTTGTCACATTTAATTATTAAAGCACTTGGGTTTTTTAAAAATACTTTGCCTTTTATATTTGCCACATTTATAAATGGCTGTGTGTGTGTGTGTTAAAGCAGATTCAAAATTATCCCTAATATGCCATTATTCCCATTCATACTCCTTCTGAATTGTTCAAGAAAGAAAGAGGTGATATTGGAGCAATAACTATATATTCAGTCAAAACTGAATATAACCAATAGTAAGTAACCATTGTCAGTGCCATCAGTGAGTATGCTTAAATGGGCTCCTCTAATTCCCCACTTCATTCATGAGGGGATTTCCCACCACTTTGTTCCTAGCTGATGCTCCAAAGGAGACTCAGCTGTGGAGCTGCTCTCATAGCCCACCATATCTGAGGAGAGTCAGACTCTGGGCTCCGGAAGCCACCTGCCACTGCTGAGCAGATAGAAGGGAAGGAAGCCCACCAGGAAGCCAGACAATCATTCACATAACTATTGACAGACACCATGCTATCCTCCAAAACTCACCAACCTAGATTTTAATTTTAAAAATACAAACATAGGCCTTGAGCCAATTTTCTTAGTGCTTGTCCTGCTCCTAATTCTTCGGAATGTACTACCTTTTCTAACAAACTTTCCTCTCACCACTTAAAAAAAAAAAAAAAAACATAAAATATCTGAATCACTGAAACTATTGGTTCCCACCAAAATTGAATTAAAGCAGAAAAGGATAGAATTTCTAAAATATTCCAGATTGAACCCTCAGTGAGATTTGAGAAGTTTTGGAAGACAAAACAAGATCAACAGAGGAACAATATGAGAACAAGAAAGAATTCTTGGGAATACAAAATAAAAAATAGATGACATGATATTTTCACCTAGAAAAATCCATAAGGGCTAGCTGAAAAACCTTTTAAAGCCATATGTTTTGGTAAATTGTTGAGTTAATTATAGATTTTTTTAAAATCTCCCTGCCAGAAAACAGAATCACAAAACCAAAAAGCCACTGATAACATCTAGAAGAAAACTAGATGATGTGATATTCCTAAGAACCTCAAACAGGAGCAGGTCAGAACAAGTAGCACCGCGAGACCCATGTGGTATTAGCGACTGAAGGAGGAAGTGGAAGGAGACAGCAGAGCGTCTGTCAGTCTCGGAACAGAAGAACCCCACACTCACCAAGAATTTTATATCAACCAAACTGACCTTCAAACATAAAGTCTACAGAGAAGCTGTTATGGACATACAGGAACTCAAGAATGGGTTCCCATGAGCCCTTCCTGGAAATCCCCAGAATAAGTTACAATCAAACAAAATGACTCAAGAGACTTGATGATAGGATTAGAAGGAATACGGGTGACACAGGAACATGGAAAATGACACAATTGGATTCAAACAAACAAAAAAAATCAAAATGTGGTTATTTGGGGAGCAAACAAAAAAAGGGGGTGAACTTATAGATTAAAAGACATTTATGTAACATGTTAAATAATTACAGTGTGTTGGAACTTATTTATCCTAATTCAAACAAACTTTAAAAAAATTTAAGGAAAATGAGAAAATGTAAACGCTGGATATTTAATGATGTTAAAGGATCGGTGTTATTATTTAAGTGTGTGATAATGGTATTGTGATTATAGTATTTTTTAATAAAGAGTACAAATCTTTTAGAACTGTATAATGAAATGTGATACCTGGCAATTGCTTCAAAATAACCTGGAGTTGGTAGGAATCTTGCACATGGAATGTGAATGGCTGTGGGATGATGACTGTTGGGGCTGGGTGATGAGAGCTTCATAATAAAAACTAAAAGAAAAATTGATAAATTTTTTTCCCATAATAAAAGCTAAAAGAAAAATAGATAACTATAAAAATCAGTGTCAATCTCTAACCCACAAATAACCAGTTAGATAATATAATGAGGGAGGCACCCCTTTAAAAAAGATTTTTATTAAAATATAGATAACATACAATATAATGTTAATTTCAGGTGTACACAATAGTTATTCAACATTTATAGACCTAAAGAAGTGATCACCATGGTTAGTCCAGCAACCATCTGACATTGTACCACGCTATCACAATATTATTGATTATATTTTTTACACTGTACATTACATCCCCAAGACTTACTTGTTTTATACCTGGAAATTTGAACCTCTTGTTCCCCTTCACCTTCTCCCTCCCTCTTTATCAATTTTTCAATTGTAGTTGACTTTCATTATTATTTTATATTCATTTCAGGTGTACAGCATAGTAGTTAGACATTTATATAATTTAAGAAGTGACCCCGCTGACTAGTCTAGCACCCACCTGGCACTATACATAGTTATTACCATATTATTGACTACATTCCCTACGCTTTACATCTTCATGACTATTTTGCAACCAGCAATTTGTATTTGTTAATCCTTTTCTCATCCTGCCACCCAACTCCTTTCTCATCTGTCACCCCCAAGAAATCTAGTACCCAACTGACACAACACATAATCATTACAATATTTGTGACTATGTTCCTTATGCTATACCCTACATCCCCATGACTACTGTGTAACAATTATTAATAATTTGTACTTCTTAATCTATTCCCCTTGCTCACCCACTCCCAACTCCCTTCCCATCTGGCAACCACCAATATGTTCTCTGTATCTATGAGTTTGTTTCTGCTTTGTTTATTTTGTGCTTTAGATTCCACATATAAGTGAAATCATATGACATTTGTCTTTCTCTGTCTGACTTGCTACACTCAGTACAATACTGTCTAGGTCCATCCATGTTGTTGCAGATGGTAAAATTTCATTCTTTTTAATGGCTGAGTAATATTCCATTATATATATGTATCACCTCTTATTTATCCATTCAGCCAATCAGGGACACCTAGGTTGACTTCATACCTTGGCTATTGCAAATAATGTTGCAATGAACATATGGATGTACATGTCCCCTCGATATAGTGTTTTGGGTTTCTTTGGATAAATACCCAGAAGTTGGATTACTAGGTCCTTCTTTGTCTCTTGCTATAGCCTTTTTTCTTAAAAGTGTATGTGGTCTGATATAAGTATTGCTACCCCAGTTGTTTGTTTGTTTCCATTTTCATGAAATATATTTTCCATCCCTTTACTTTAAGTCTGTTTGTATCTTTTGATCTGAAGTGAGTCTCTTGTAGGCAGCATATGTAAGGATATTGTTTTCTTATCCATTCAGCTGCCTTATTTCTTTTGATTGAAGCATTAATCCATTTACATTTAAAGTAAATGTTGATATATATGTAGTTATTATCATTTTACTATTCATATTTTTATCTTTTTTTTTCCATCTTAAAGAAGACACACTAAGATTCTTTGTAATACTGGTTTGGTGGTGATGAACTCCTTTAGGTTTTTCTTGTCTGGGAAACTCTTTATCTATCCTTCAATTCTCGATGATAGCTTTGCTGGGTAGAATAATCTTGGCTGTAGATCCTTGTAGAACACTTTGAGTATTTCCTGCCAGTCCCTTCTGGACTACAAGGTTTCTGTTGATAGAACAGTTGACAGTCTTATGGGAACTCCCTTGTAGGTAACTAACTGCTTTCCTCTTGCTGCTTCTAAGATTCTCTCTTTGTCTTTAACTTGTGGCATATTTATTATGATGTCCTGGTGTGGGCCCTTTAGGTTCATCTTGTTTTAGACTCTCTGGGCTTCCTGGGCTTGAATATACATTTTTTTTCACCAGGTTAGGGAAGTTTTCCATCATTATTTCTTCAAATAGATTTTCAATTCCTTGGTCTCTCTCTTCTCCTTCTGGTACTCCTATCATGTGAATATTGATAGGCTTGATGTTGTCCTAGAGGCCCCTTAAACTCTCCTCCTGTTTTTGGATTCTTTTTTCTTTTTGCTGTTCTGATTGGGTGTTTTCTGCTACCTTATCTTTTAAATCACTGATTTGATCCTCTGCTTCATCTAATCTACCGTTGATGTCTTCTAATGTATTCTTCATTTCAATTATTGTATTCATTATTTCTGACTGTTATTTATTTGTTTTTTCTATCTCCATTTTTATATTTCCTATCTCTTTGTTGAAGTTCTCCCTGAGCTTACTGAACATCCTTATAGCCAGTGTTTTTAACTCTGCATCTGATAGATTGCTTGCTTCTATTTTGTTTAATTCTTTTTCTGGAGCTTTGTTCTTTTATTTAGGACATGTTTCTTTGTCTCCCCATTTTAGCTGCTTCCCTGTGTTTGTTTCAATGAATTAGGTTGGACTGTTATGTCTCTTGGTTTTAGTAGAGTGGCCTAATGTAGTAGGTGTTCTACAGGGCCCAGTGACATAGTCTTCCTGGTCACCAGAGCCAGGTGCTCCAGGTATGTCCCTGGTGTGTATGGTGTGTGTACTCCTATAGTAGTTGAGCCCTGATTGCTTTTTTTTATGTCAATGGGAGAAATTGACTCTCAGGCTCACTGGTTGTGAGGACTGGCTGTGACTACAGTGGAGTTGTGGTGCAGGGGTTGACCCCACAGAGCAGGATTCACTTTAGTAGGCCTCTGGTCCCTGCCCATTCTTCCCTTTGAGTGTGTCATCCTTGAAGGTGGCCAAGTGATGCTCCAGCTCATTCCAGAGCTGGGCACTGGATATGCCAGCTCCAGTGCCTCCTGGGAGGGGAACTACCACAGGCAAAGTTCAGCAGCAGCCTGTGCCCAACTTAGGGCAACCTGGAATAAGCCACAAAGCAATCCTCAGATGGCCACCATCCAGGCTGTGCTAGGAGGTGCCTCAATAAGCCAAGCCAAAAACCAAGGTGAACTATTGCTAGCACTGGGCTTAGGGCTGCTCAGTTGGAGGTACAGAACATGCTGAAGCCAGATGCTGCTTGCTTGGGTTTGTGAATCTTTGAGAGATTTTAGGAAAGTCTGCACCATGAGCCAAAGCAGGTTGTTCATATGGAAAAGCTACTGGAAGTGACTTGGGTGTGCTTGAAAGTTGGGTGGGGTGGGCTGTCAGAATCACCAGGGCAGGGCAAACCAATGGTGTCAGCCAGGTTATGGAGACTCAGATATGGCAGCTGCCTGCATCAGTCTTGACATTACTTCTTCTGTATGTCCTTTGTTGTAGGGCCTCTGTCCAGCTAGACCTCAGGCAATTCCCAGTGATGGTTTTTCTGTAGTTTAGTTGTAATTTTGATGTAGTCATGAGAGGATTCAAGTGCAGTGTTTACCTACTCCTCCATCTCATCTGGAAATCATGAGGCACCCGTCTAAATAGCAATAAAAAATACATAAAATATTTAGAAATTAACTTAAGAAATATAAAAGACTTATGAGAAAAAAACAAGTTACAAAACTTCACGGAAAGACATGGAAGAGCTTAATCAATAAAAAAGACATTTTATCCTCCAAGTGGAAAGACGACATTCAAAGATGTCATTTTTTCACAAATTTGTCTATAAATTTAATGCTACTCCAATCAATCTTTTAACAAGATGTTTTGAACTTGACTAATTAGTTATAAAGTTCACCCATAAAGGATAAAAAAATAATGAGGAAAATTTTTTTAAAGAGTTAAGACAAAAGGATATTTGCCTTACCAGTTAACAAAATACATTGCAATAGTGGAGAAATTAAAATAGTGCAGTGCTGTTCCGGCCCAGACAAATCAATCAGTGAAACAAAATAGACATTTTGGAAACAGACACAGGCATGTATAAGAATTTGTTATAAGGAAAGATAGTATTTCAAATCTGTGGGGAAAAAAGATGGATTATTCAGTAAGCACTGTTGGAACAACTGGATCTACTTTGGAAAAAGAAATAATGTTAAATTCAATCAAAAATAATTTCCAGACATGGATATAAATGTAAAAATTAACACTATCAAAATACAAGAAATATGAGAAATTATGTTTATAATTTTAAAAGATAATCAAGATATTCACAGCTTTAAGAGAGTGAGAAATCTCTCTGTGATGAACTGAAACAGAAACAGCTCCAAAAGTTACTGTCAAATCTTTTTTCAAAAATCATGGTACAGAATGGTGTGTATAATTTTCTACTTTTTGTGTATAAAAACAGGGAAAATGGATATCTATATTTGTCTGGAATTATATAAATAAACTCTGAAAAAATACATATGGCACGAATAATAGTAGCACCTGTCACAGTTGGGGAGTATAGGAACTGAATGAGGGGCACTGGGTAGGAAAAGATTTTTCACTCTGCAACTTTGTTTTATTTATTTTAAATTGTTGAATTATGTGAATATATCACTCATTTCAAAAGTTAGATAAATATAATTAAAAATTAAAATATTTTCTAACATTATAAACAAATTGAATAGACAAAAGACAGAGGAGGAAATGTTCGTCATCTGGATGACAGAGTTAAATGTTAAATGTTTTAATATACATAAAGCTATTTACTCTAAAGAAGGGAGAAACCAAACATCTAAATAGAAAAAGCAAACAAAAGATATAAATAAATAATTTACTCCCCCAAAAAGCAACCCAAAAAATTTTCAAAGCCATAGAGAAATTCCAAGTCAAATAACAGATCTTTTTGCCTTTAGATTCAGTGAGATTGGTAACACGTAACATTGGCGAGAAGGTGACTAAAATAATACCTCACACAGTTGGTGGTGGTGATATAAATTGCTATGATTCACTCTGACCTGTGTTTGACCCCACTCTCTCTACTTAAGCTGCTCCTGCGAAAGTTGCTGACTCCCACGTCACTAAATTCAGGACGAATTTTCAGTAGGTGTCCTTCTTGCCATAACTTCCTGCCTTTAGCTTACATGACACCATATTTCCACTCTTTTATTCATTAAAAATATTTATACATTCCAAGAATTGTGCTAAACTCTACATATACAAGAGTGACCAAAAACACACCTAGTCCCTTACCAGAAGGAGCTACCTGTAGGTTTTCTCCTCTCTCTGGCTTCTCCTCTCAGCTTCCCTCATCTGCCTCCACCCAGAGTGTAAATCGTAGAGTTCCTGCAGGCTTAATCCTTCTCTCATTCAGTGTCTCTGTTAAGGGGTCTACTGCCTTAATCTCCAGCACCAATTAAACCTAATACTCAAACCACTTCTCTGTACTCCAGATTGGTAAGAATTTACTCGGGTGTTCCCCAGGCACTGCAAATTCAACAGTCAAAATGAACTCATGATTTTACTGCCTTGTCTAACACAATCTTCCAGTAGTCCCTCGCTCAACAAATAGAACTCCCTTTAGCCAACTGGGCCTGCCAGAAACCTCCAAGAAGTTCTCCACACCTGCCTCTTCCTCAGACCCATGGCCAATCAAGAGTCAGGTTGTTTCTATTCCACCTTTTAAACAGATCTTGAATCCATTGCTTCTCTCTACCTCCACCAACACCACGCTGGTCTAAGGCACCATCATCTCCAGTATGGAAATGACAGTAGCCTCATTCGTGCCTCCAAATTCGTTCTTATCCTCTCTCCACCCATTCTTCACACTGCAACCAAAATGGTCTTTTGCAATGCAGATTTGATCGTGTGGCTCCTCTGATTAAGCGCCTCAGGTGGATTCTCATTGCTCTTGGGATAAAATCCAGGTTTATTACCCGGCTCTGCACTAGCTGGCCCCTGCCTGCTTCAGTGGACTCCTCTAAAACTACTCTACTTGGTAGCAATTAAACGGATGTGGTAGCTCTGTAAGTATTCACATGTTGAAGAAATTTGCTGTGTTGTTAAGTTTTAGAAGTAGGGTATAGGATGATCCCACTTTTAAGAAAAAGATTTATATATAAATACATATAAATATATATAAATATGCATATGAGGTCAGGCAATTATGTTCGTGAACTCATCCTAGAAAAACTGCTGCATACCTCATTGCTGAATATCACTACAGTCACCTTGGAAGCACTCCCCTTGGGAAGCTATGCACCGATGCCAGCGTCTAGTCCACCCTTCAGAGCAATTTTGGAACTCTTTTCCTGGAAACACCATCAGAGCTGTCATCATATTACCCTTAATGTCCTGAATGTCAACAAAATGTCTTCCTTTCAATATTTCCTTTATCTTCGGGTAAAGAAGGAAGTCATTGGGGGCCAGATCAGGTGAGTAGGGAGGGTGTTTGTAGGGAAGATGTTGAAGAAATTTGCCTTCATTGGTTGATGTGAGCTTTTGTCTATTAGCTTTTATCTGTTCCTGCATGTGAGGTGATTTCTTTGCTGTGATCAAGGATTGAGTAAACTCCCTCTTTGGTCTCATTCTCCCGAGCAGGGAAGATATGAGATGATGTTTGTTGTTCTCTCCGTGCTGTGAGGTGATGGTTAGTTTAGGATTAAAGAAATTCTTGATCAGGGGTTGAGAGAATTCCCTCTTTATTCTGTCTGTTTCGCCCACACCAGCAGATGAAGTAAAGAAGTAACTAAGTTATATCAGGACGACGTGACAGGCACGTTGCCAGGTTTTGGAAGCCCTTGGGCTGATGGTCCCAAGCAAGAACAGTAGATATGGCTTGTCCAGATGAACTAGCCCTTCAGCTGAATAAGTAATATATTCTCTTTTTTTTTATCATTGACTGCTGGACCCTCCCGGAACTGGGGATTCCTTGAGAGGGGAGGCAGGAATACAAAACTTGACTCTGGGGTGCATCTAAAGAGATTTATAAGACAGACATCAGGTGGATTGATTGATTGATTGATTGCTGTTTCAAGAGGTTGCTATTAAGAAGATTTGCAGTTTCAGGACTGCTCTTCAGGATTGGATTGTTTCAGAGTAAGAGATCGGAACTTGCCTCAATGGACAGTAGAGACTTCTTTTGTTGGTGAATTGCCATCATTCTAGCATCTTTGGCAACTTGTATGCAGCTTGCAGCTTGCAGTATCAGAAGATGTCCTATCTTCCAACAACTACAACAATGCCAACAGCAGCAGCATCTTGGGAACTAGCAAGCAGCGGTGTGGGAGACGCCTGAGTTTCTCTCAGCTACAGACCTGGCAAGGTTTCGATTTATGACTTTTCCAGTGCTGTTACCCCTCCCCCTGCCCAGGTTTGGTGAGCTTTTGGCATCAACTATAATAGTTACTATCCTATAAAGCTTATTACTATTTTTAAATACTCCTTACTGATGTTGTTTGTGTATTTAGCCAAGTGATTTAGATCCATAGTAAACATGTGTTGGGAGCTCTTAAACTTATATATATGTGTACTCCTCTGGCATGACATTGTTATCAATATATATATAGTTTAGTCTTAACCACCTTTACTTTCTGTCATTAGCACATTCTATTAATTGCCTTTGTCTTTTGCTATTGCATATTGCTAAATAAATTGATTAGCTCCACTCTAGCATGTGTTCCCCGCCCCCTTTTCCCCGTTCATCATTACAGTGTTCTAATACAGTTATTTGTTTAGTGGCTAAAAACGCCCTCACAGACAGTGCCGTGTGAACTGGTGCATTGTCGTGATGCAAGAGCCATGAATTGGTGAAAAGTTCAGGTCGTCTTTTTCACGCAGCCTTTTCAGCACTTCCAAATAGTAAATTTGGTTAACTGTCCAGTTGGCACAAATTCATAATGAATAATCCCTCTGATATGAAAAAAAGCAGCATCGTTGCAACAAGTTTGCAAACTTAATTGTCAGACTTAGTGTGTACATACATAATGTTTTATTTGTAGGGTATGCTTATGCAGGGAAAAAGTCAACTTTCTTCATTTTATACTTTGACTATGAATACCTATGTACTGCTTTTTATAATAAAAACACCAAAACATTTAATTCCACTTAAAACTTTATTTTGGGATTATGCATTTTCTGTTTGATTTTTCTGTTGATGTAAGGAAGAATGCAACGACAGGTAAAGAAACACGATGGATAAGTACACCCATATCTTCCACGCACATGAGTGAGAAGGATGCTATGAACTTGGTGGTTAGTCACATGCCAACTGTTAGTTCAAAATCAGAGATAGACAAAATGATTGTACAAATGAAATTAGCAATAATTTCATTCATAGTAATAAGTATGTTGAAAGTGATAAATCTACATGTTGTAAATTTTGTATGAAATAAGTTTTATTTGTTCTTATTCTTTAACAGCACATACTTTCTAGCTTGTCAATATTACTTACGGATTGACAACCTAAAAGCATCAAGCCTCTTTTAAGAAGTTCAATTGTTTTTTTCAAAATTATATAATGTATATGTTCTTTGTAAAAGGACAAGTTTTGAGATCTCTAAAAGACAGATTCATTATTCACATGCTTATACAATATATTTTATGAATGTCATAAAAGTTGCAATGTCATTTGCTGTACTTCTCTGCTTTACTTCTATGCATAACAGTGTGTGGTCCAGAGAATAGCAGCCATCATGTGTACACAAGGAAGAGAGGGAAAGAGGTTTAGAACTGCTGCTCGCCTAACACGCAGAGGTCAGAGCTGTACATTTGGCATCTTGGCCTTAGTACCCATTTCACTGCTGACTTCTAGAAAGCCAAAATCTACAGCTCCTTTCTCTCCATCAAAATATGGTTAATAATGCCAACATTGCTACATTGAAGCACTTACTTCAAAGACCCTCATGTCAGATAGTTACCTACAGAGAGATAGGAGGTCGGACCCAGAGAGGGGCCCTGGATCTGACCTTTGTCAGGAGCCTGGTGACAGAGGAGCTTCCCACGGATATTGCGGGAAAGGCACTATAGAAATTTCACACTCCAATTCTGATCCCACTTGTCCACCTGTCTGAATACCCAGTGATGACAGTGAGTGTCCTGATTGCTAAGTATCACCGATCTTACAAAATGTGATTTCAGAGCTTAGGAAGGGCACAGAGTCATTTTTTTAAATCTCTGCTTGCTAGTATTAAAAATAAGTTTATGAAATAAACTTAAATGTTAAGCACTTTTTCTCCCAGCTGTCTGTATTATTTCTCAGCTAATATTCCATTCCTGATGAAAAATATCATGGGCAATTGTTTTGTTACCAACACAATCTATTTTCCACCTCCTCCAGCTGCTTATAATTCCTGAGAGAGAATGGCACAGGGAGAATATATTTTATTTTGTTTTTTACTTCTGTTTTTTTGTTTTTAAAAATGAGGCCATTTCAAGTAGTGATGATGGGGGATTTTGTTTGCTTGGGGGTTACTTATTTATTGGGTATTCTTCTGCCCTTTCTCTTAGCTCCCCCGTAACACACGTGTTGCTTGTATGAATAGTTAGTCCTCTGTAGCTATCTCTTATTTACTGACATGTGGACGCCATTCAGCATCACCCTGATATCAAATTCAAATAAGGGAATTGGCCTACCGACAGAACCCTGCTGACTTCATTTTTATCTTCCTCAGTCTTCACTTGGAAGACTTCACTTCACGTCAGCCAAGCCCTGCTTGGCTCAGGCCTCTTTCAGTGATCTCTGGACGCTCCAAAACATTTTGGTCATTGATGTGGGCTGGTCCAAGGCAGCATCTGGTGGTCTATTGCTAGTGCAGCAGTGCCCCGCCCCGTCCCCACCCACGCACTGTTTAGGATTCACCCACAGTGGCTCTCATGACCGCCAACCAGCTCCAATCTCCACATCTTCAAGGCAGTCTGTTTTGATATCCACATGGAGCCACACGAGATACCAATCTCCTTGCACATGGACCCTTAAAAGTCTAATTCTGAATGTCTTCCACATTCCATTATCTCTGAATGATAGGCTCCCCAGGGACTAAAGGAAGGGAGAGTCTAAAATCAACACACCCTCCCAGAGGTGTTCATGACAAAAGCCAAATTACAAATCTTCCCTCTACTCCAAACTGCGTTCAGCCTGGTATGGGCCATATGGACTATTATCAGCCCGGGGTTACCACAGGTCCTGATATTATTATTATTATTAGATATTATATTATCTATATTGCATTATATTACATATGATATGATATGATATGATATGATATGATATGATATGATATGATATGATATGATATGATATGATATGATGATATGATATGATAATTATTCTAGCTCCTGCAATAGCTAGAAGCCCAAAGTACAGAATGCAGGTGGGAATGCCACTCTGCTAGTGAATCAAGTCACAACTCACTTCCACTCTCATCAATTTGGCCCTGGCAATGCAGAAAACATGTTCCCTTAAACTACATAGGATAAAAGATAACATACCCTTCACTTCCCTCCTGCATATGCTGCCCATTCTGGCTCATTCATATCCTGACCAGTGCAGGACGACTCAGCAAGGGCCACTTGTTGCTTTTCCAGCTCAAGGGCACAGTGAAAGGAACTATTACATGATTTTTAAAATGCATGGTTTTGACCACTCCATTTCCCATTCCTCAGTTTCTTCATCAGCAAAATTAAACAGGGAAATTAGAATAAATGGTCTTTAATATCATTTCCAGCACCAACCATACAGAAAGTTTCTGGTTGGAGATACTGTGTGTGGTGACAGGATCCATTTCTGGAAACCTATGGGCCATCGTGGAAACTGATCCAATCAACTCGATTTATGTATTGACTCCAAGCTCTTTGCTATAATGTTTTGTCATTCATAATCTCTAGTATTAGATTTTTTACTGCATATCTCTAATGCTAGGTTAATAGATGTTTATAATTTCCAACTTGAAGCACTACAAAATCTTGATATTGTCAGAGGGAAAATACACTCAGTTTAGATTTTATAGACTTGAATACAGTCTTTAAAAAATCAGTTGTCATCTCTCTGCCTATCTTACCAGAATGTTATGGTGTAAACATTCTGGGAAACAGGTATAGTTTACCACAAATAAGTTAAACTGTACTTCTGTCAGTGATGCAATTAGAACATTCTGGCATTCTGGACTTATGTTTTTAAGATTACTTTTTGTTAATATTCTTTTCCTTAGTCAAATGTCAAGAATTATTAAACATTCATAAGAAACACATTTTGATCCTTTGCTATAAACTGGTTAGCCTTGATAAGTCTAAAACCTTCAAATCTTAAATATTAAAACACGACATATCTTTTCCAAATGTGAACAAAGTACAAAGAGCAGGTCGGGGAACCTGCCAATGGTTACAAGGGGTTTGAAGACTCCAGTCGGTTGGAGCCTTGTAAGAAAAACTGCAGAAAGGCCTTGATTTTGTCCCATATGTGTGTTAATCGAAGGCTGAGTCATACAGTCCCAATGTTTACAGGCTCATAACTGACCAGAACCACAATACGATCAGTCTGATTGGTTTTGGTATAAGTATGGTCCCACAGGAGCCAGGCTTGTGTATCCCTGTATCAGTTAGTCATTGGCTTCAACAGGTTACCTGGCAGGGAGGGTGGGCATAACTTCCCAACATCTGTGGACAAGGGACTCCTATTAATGGAGGGGAAAGTTCCAGAAAAAGCTGCAGCTGTGCATTGTTAGCAGACAAGACAGGTTGGAGGCCCCCACCCAGTAAAGATGACATGAGCAGAGCACCAACAGCATCTCTCCACAGATGTAGCCAATGGGTACCTGGGGTGCTAGGGGAAGAAAGGGACATTCATCCCCAAAGCCAAATCAAACATTGTAGTCAGAACATAGGAAAGTCTGAACAATTCATAGTTTGAAATAGAGGGAAGTTATTGAATGTAAAGAGAGAGAGTAACAATAAATTGCCACCCTTGGAAACTGTCAAATTTGTCCACTGGTTTACTGATTCAGAAGATATGTACTGAGTGGCTAACCGTTGCTAAGCTAGACTGTGAAGCTATATAGATAAATAAACCTCACCCCTGCCCTGAAGTAGCTGACCATTTCGTGAGGAGGATGGGCATCTGAACAGATAATGACAGTTGAGTTATAGGATGTGTAACGGTAGAGACAAGGGAGAAACTACAAAGAAGAGTTGCTGCCTGATTAGGTGTTACTATATACCAGATGCTAGAGATGTATATACACTATCTCATTTAATTGCCATAACAACCCTGGCAGATGACCTTTTTTATCCCCCTACAGCATATACAGAGGTTCAGTAACTTGCCCAATGTCACATAGCTGGTCTGATTTTTCTAATTCATGATGGATTCCCCAACCCCTGCTTCTGACTGCACACATGCTATCATCACATATGAAGCTGGGCAGGCAGAGAGGAAGAGCAAGAAAAGAATCCCTAATTGTTTAACCTACAAACCCCAAATTTGAGGAGCAACTGGGAAGAGAGAACGGGATGATTTCTGAGGTTGAGTACAGTGAACATCCTGTGTTTTTTGCTTTGTTTTGTTTGTAATCTAAACAGTTGATATACTTTATGAGCAATTCCCTGAACTGCTATACTATGGTTTTGAAGAAGAAAAATAAGGTCATATGTCAACCTGATATGTCTTACCTGCTGAAGCAAGGTAAAATGCTTATGCACATTTTTTTCTCTAAAATAAGGGAGATATATTATCACTGTTGCTATCAAAGTGTCTGTGAATGCAGAAATGTTCATTATTTATATAGAAACAGAAATGCATGCGGCAATTTACTATACATAGCACCTGCTGAACAAACAACTCCCTCCCCCAAAGAGCTGAGAAGAGTACAATATGGAAGAATACAACACATGATAAACATAATCTAGACAAATAGAAAGTAGTCTGTGGTCTTTACCAACAGAAAACTTCATAGAACAGACATTATTTCCCGTTTAAAGTTTAATATTAAACAGGCATACCCCCCTTTCATAGTGCTTCATTTTATTGCACTTCACACAAATGCTGCGTTTTGTACAAATTGAAGGCAAGACCCTCCACCACCAAAAAGATTACAACTTGCTTTATTGCGATACTCACTTTATTGCGGTGGCCTGGAACCGTATTCACTATGTCTCTGAGATACGTATGTCTGTATTCAATGATCGGACTCTATACACTATATTTGTAAATTATGAATTTGCCTTATCAGGTCTATCGTTTTATGTGCTTCAGGAAATCAATGAAACTTGATTGATTTATGTGTTTCAAAATGAGCTCTTTGGGTATTAAAGTGGAAAAAAGGACAGTGGTTTAGGGAATGAAGTTGACGAGAGGATAGAAAAGACAAAATGGGGTGTAAACATTAACAGAATCGGTCATGATTTACAAAGAATTTACATGAAAGGTTAGAGAAGGGCTTTTTCTTAAGAAATGTGTTTCTTGGTTGGGCAATGCATCAAGAGTAAGGGCTCCGTGACCCTCTGTGATTTATTTACCTTTATCTGTGGCCACAGACTCAATCTGCATGGTCTACACAGGCAAATCACAAATGTGGGTTGTGGGTCACAAGAGGAAATGAGCCAAAGCGTGGCCTGAGGCACAGAGATGATCAGTACTTTGACAAGTTATTCACATTAGCTGTTATGATGATGAATCAAATTAACTATTACTGGGGTGTTATTTTTAAACTGCTAGCACTAAAGTTAGGTAGCACATACTTTTGTAAATGGTATGAATGCATTATCAAAATACCCTCTAGCCAATTAATGGCAGGGTGGGTGTGGGGACAGAGCCCCAGAAAGTAGTTTACAGGCTCTCGGCCTCACGTGGAAGGGTGCTGGCTCGGGTGGTGAATGGCCTTCGGCTGTGGCTGATTGGCCGTCAGCTGTGGCCGGTTAGCCGATTGGCCGCTGGTATAACTGTTGCGGCTACGAAGGATTGCCGAGGAGCCGAGCAGAGAGAGCCGAAGAGAGCGGAAGAGGAGGGCCGAAGAGAGCGGAAGACGAGAGCCGAGAGAGAGGAACAGAGTCGAGAGAGTGGAGGAGAGTCCTCGGTCGGTCGGTTGGCGGAAAGGCGGACGGCAGGTCACGCGTCCGGTGGGCCCAGCCTCCAGTGAGACCGTGGTGGTATGACTCCCCTACCTATGGCTCCGTGGGTGTTCCTTTTCGGCCTCACCATATCCTGCGTTCTTGTGTGGGGAGCGGGAGCAGAGACCCCGCAGGCCGCCCCGCCTGAAAGATGGCGCGGCGAGAAGGCCTCCGCGCATGACAGTGGGCATATAAATTATTGTCTAATCCAAGACACTTTTGATGGTAAAGGAAGGAACTGTTAATAATCATGCCAGGATAATATGGGCATCCATGACTGTTTCAGGCAAACGTGGACAGATGGTCACCCTATCTACTCATCAGCCATGTACAAAATGAGGAAATGGCCAGATTATGAAGAAAAATCTGTGTAATCTGAATCCTCTTTATTCATTATCAGCCTTCAAGGAAGTCAGTTAATCTCCAGGAAGTAACAATAGATACAAGACTGCATTCTGCAGAGCCTCCTGGACAGCAGCCAGAATTAGGTTTCAAACAAGTTCGAAGAGTTTATCCTTATTGTCTACTGCATTTCTTAACCAGTTTTACCGACTTCAAAGGAGATTTGAAGAAGAAAAAAAAGAACCTTTAAGATATGTGTGAAAACCACAGCTTACAGGGCATATTTAGCAATGTGTTTGGCTCATTGCTTAGAAAAATACTGTCTGATGAACGTGAGTCAACATTTATCCATCCAGCAACTGTGTTCACTCTTCAACAATGGAGTTGGTAAACTATAAGCCAGCATTTCTCCACCTTGCCACTCTCAACCTTTGGGACAGGATGATTCTTTGTTGTGGGGCTGACCTGTGCATTATAGGGTGTTTATTAGCATCCTTGGCTTTTATCCACTAGATGCCATTAGCACCTTACCCCAGTTTTGGCAATCAAAAATCTTTCCAGTGTTCCTAGGGGGCAAAATCACCCCCAGTTGAGAACCTCTGTTAGAGACCATGGCCCTCTTTTGCCATTCCATCTGCTACCAACTTGGCCCGTGCCCAGAAGGTCTACGCATAGTTGCATCATTCAGCTGGAAGGGATCTCAGAGGAAGTAAATCCTCTCTTCCACGTGTTTATTAAAGCATCTGTAACATAACTGGCGGGCAATCATCCAGAGTCTCCTTGACTCTCCTAATGTGAGGGCGCTCGCTTTTTCATTAGAATTTGATGGTTAGGCATTTTGAATATGAGAACACTCATTAACGCTGAGCCGAAATCAGCTTCCCTGTGATTCCTCCTTTCATCTGAATTTACTCAAGGGAGCTCTATATACAGCGTCCCCTCCTTCTTCTACCACACAGCCCTTCCAATGTTTGGAGCCTCCTTTCTTCCCAGAGAATCTTCTCTATTTCCTTCCACAATACCTCCCTTAAGCAACCTACCAGTTTCTCTCTCTGCTTTAACATTTTCTCGACCATCAAAAAGATGATGGGGGTGAAGATGATGATTATGATGGTGGTGGTGGTGATGATGATGGCAGAGAAGGTGATGCCAGGTGTGGTGATGATGATGTTAGCTATCATTTGCTGAGTTACTTCTATGTGCTATATGCTGTATACCTGTTACAATGCAATCCAATGTACCAAGCACACTACACCAAACAAAGTTAGCAGCAGATTAATTTATCTAAATATCATTTCCACCATGTCACTCCCTACTTTATGAACTTACCCTGGCTTTCTACTGAGCAGTCCTCTCCAAGGTTTTCAGAGCTCTTCTTGAGCTGTCTCCACTTTTAGAAGCCAATATAGTTCTCCACTTTCCCCCTATGAGAGGCTCCAGTGCCACTCCCCAGTCTCTTCACATCCCACCACATACAAATAAAACCACAATGGCACACACCCTTATTTTTCTTTCCTTGGAATTCCCTCCTACTGCCTCTACACTGACTCAAATACCGTGTTTCCCTGAAAAGAAGAGTTAGCCAGACAATCAGCTCTAGTGTGTCTTTTGGAGCAAAAACTAATATAAGACCCAGTGTTATATTATATTATATTATATTATATTATATTATATTATATTATATTATATTAATCATATTATATTATATGACTGGGTCTTATAGTAAAATAAGACCAGGTCTTATATTAATTTTTGCTCCAAAAGACCCATTAGAGCTGATTGTCCGGCTAGGTCTTGTTTTCGGGGAAACACGGTATGGTTTTTTTTCAAAGCCAGGTAAAAGTTCTCCTTAATTCACTCACTTAACTAATAGTTTTGAGTAACTCTTTGAGCCAAGCACTGTGCTGCCTACTGATACAGAGCTCACAGCCCAGCTCTCGGGTAACTTGTGACACAGACAAGATTTAGTCATCAATGGGACTTACTAGTCTTTCCTCTTCCCCTGCCAGCACTCTCAAGACAAGTTAGTCTGACCAGTTCAGATGCTTTTCCTCCCTCACTCTGTAAAAAGAGTTATCTTTGCCAGACTGGCTTCAGGGGCTTTGTAAAGCAGAACTAAGAGAATGAATAAAGAAAAGAAAAGCCACATAGGCAAAAAGAGCTGAGAAGTAAGACAAAATAAAAGGTTTGGAATGGATGTCAGGAAATTTATGGGTGTTATGTTTGAAAGGCTTTGAAGAAGCCACTGATTCTAGGAACATGTAGGGAGACAGAAGCTAGACTTCTGAAGAGTGTCGCTGTAGGTTATAATTTAGATCACCTTTCATGTTTCTTAAGACACAAGAAACATTTTTAATGACTCTTAGCTCTACTAGATTGCTTGTTTAGTTACTAGATCACTTATTTGAATGCAACAGCATAAAAAAGCCTGGGCTATGTGGTTCTCAGTTTATATTTGAGTTATAATTATATTTATAATCTATATTGGGACACTTTGGGGAGCAAATGGGAGAATTATTAATAATTATTCTGTAATAACACACATAAACCAGGATTGTGTTGGGCACACTGGGATTTCAATCACCCTCATTATAGTCATTATAAAATGTGGCAAGTAAAGGGATGAGATGGGCTCAGAATATCAATGGGCCCAGAGGATGAGCATCCTATCCAGGGAGTGGCAAGAGAGAGGAGAAAGTCTTTCCAATTACATGGACCTATAGTGAACTTTCTCATTTCTAAATTAAACAGCCTATGTCACCTGTTAAGAACTAAAATACATCCAATATCATGTTAGTTATTTTTTCTTCTTCTAGTGTTCACAAAGAGTAAAAAAAAAAAGGAAAACATCAATCTTTTATGTCATCAAAAGGAAAAAAGAAAACATCATTCTTCTACATCTCTCATAATGCTGGGCAGTATGAGAGGCACCACAAAACAGCGAAGAAGAGAAGGAGGAGGAGCATAATAAATGCGTGTTGTTTGAACAATCTTATTCTGCTAGACCAGGGGGGGTGCACCCATTTTTCAACTATTTTACAATGGCCTTTGAGCAGATGCTCAGTAGTGGGGCAATAGTGTAACGTCAATACTTTCAGACAAGCAGGCAAACATTTCTATTTTTGATTAATGGACAGTAGAGGGGAATAGAGACTCGTTTAGCAGGCTTCCCCAACATCCCCAAACGTCACTTACCAGTACACCTACATTGCCAAGTGGAGGTAAACACTATTTGTCTTCAGCTGTGAAAAAGAAAAATGCTCACAACCACTTTCCTGCCTCCACCCTCAATCTGCTGCTCCGACATTGCTCTAGTTGGCTTGAGTAAAGAATTTCAAATGCTATTCTCTGACCACTGGGCAGGGTCCAAGAGAAATGGATGATATCTCTCGTTCAGTTAAATTCAATGTGGTGCAGAACTTAAGACAGCAGGTAATCCAGGCTGCAATCACTGCCTTTGTGGCTCGGGTGGGACAGGGGCAGATTTCCGGCAGAAGGGAGCACTTTGCTGCAAAATCATCTCTTTGGGTCCTCCAGAGCACACATGGAATGGCGAAGGTTGGAAAAGACCAGTGGAGTGTGGTAGAGAATGCCTGTCACAGGCAGAGAGGAAAGCTGCGGTGATCCAACGTGGGTTTTTTGATTGAAATATCAAGTTAACATTGACTTGTGCTCATGAGAACAAGAACATTCTCTCACCTGCCTAATGTGGAGGTGGCACTTCCACTGACTGGTCAGCACCATATGAAATTGTTTCTTGGGCTCTCCTTTTCACAACATATTTTTAAGAATTATTTCTAAGACACAACCAGTTTTTCTGATAGCTGGTATTTATTCTTCTGTGCTGTATTTAATATAACAAAGCTCAAGCACTGTATTAAAGGGAGGAAGGAAAGACGTTTCCTGATGACAAAGGTCAGGCTGAGAGGCATCATCAACAACTCATTAGATTCCACAGAATGACAGAAACTTGGATAGACTGCTGGACAAATTGTGTCATCCCTGCCTTCTCTCCACTTAGTTCCCTAAGAAACATAAGGGACTCCAACAACGTAGATCCCATTTTCCAACAACAACATGATTAAGGAGTTCTACTTTAAACCCGAAATGAAATACATAAATTAATAAAACTACCTTTCTACGTTTCCACTACAATGCCATCATCACCATCAGTTAACGGAGACTATAGATGCCACCTCAACTTCAGGCTCAATTCAAAGCAGATTATAACTAGGAACAATCTGTCACAAGTTTTTGGTACATTTTATCCTGTTTTGTGACAAAATACCAAATAATTAGACCAAAGTGTACAGGGAGTTAAAGTTCAATAAAGTTCTAGGAATCTAAAGAGTAATCTGTCCTTTTATTTTGCTGCTAATAAATATTTTAGTGTTGTTTGGAAAATATGTAAGTGAAAACATCAATTTCCTGTCTCTGACTATTCTAGAAGTGGTAGTTACTTCTTCACAGAAGGAAATAAGAATTTCCTTTCACTGCTTGCCTGTGAATAAAACGTCACTTAGATAAGCAGCCGGTATGCTTCTAAAAGACTGGGTATGAGATTATTTCACTTTAGCTTTTGTTATATATTTAAAGAAATAAATATTAGACTTTGCATAGCCTTTGGTAAGAAAACATTGTTCCCATAGCTAAAGTTTTATGCAATTTACAGTGCCTCATGGTTTCATAATTTAGAGATAAGTTCATGGGGAACATATCTAAATCAATTTTCTAAGGTACTCACAATTACTGAAATGCCTTGTCTTTCCAACAATACTAGAAAACATCATATTTTGAAAAGATTAATATTCTTGAACTGGAGCTGAATACAAGCTTTATTTTTTAGGATTTCATCAAGTTTGTGAAAGTGCCCCCCAAAATGTATCATATATTTGCTTGTTTTCTTAAACAAAATATGATGTGCTTAAACTACTGTCCACAGTTATTTGAAAGGCAGCCATGACTGATGCCAGATAGTTCTAGGGGAAGGACTAAATTGAATTCCACACTTGAACCTTTATGGGGGAATCACTCAGACCATGTGTGGATTTGTCATACTCCTTCTGGTTCAAGTTTATGAAGCCTCTGGAGAGAAAGACATTTAGTCTGAATCCCAAATGCTCAAGGATTCCCCCTTTGCCACACAAGTTCATAGGAGAAATATGCAGAGGCCCACACAAAGCAGCCCAGTCTGTTTGTCATAATCAGGCAGACGAGCACACTCAAGCCCCACAGGGGCCAGTTAGGTAAAGTTAAATAAAGGACTTACGTTGGATGTAGAACAAAACACCATCGCATATAGTAACAACTATCTGTTTAGAGGGGGACGCTGTTACTCAACTCCAGTTCATTGGGCTAAGCAAGGCTGCAGACCCCGTTGTCACCAGCTGTCCTGACTGTGCAAGGGCAACAAGCAACCTAGATTTTTATATGACTATGCAGAATGCACAAAAGTTGTCTCAGGTAAAATGTGACCTGAGGGCCATCTTTCATCTAGTGAAAGCCATGGACTCAAGATCTTATGTGGATACTACTTAATTCAGAAAAGTTAAACTGATGAGTTGAATTAAGCTATGGGCAAGTCCCTAAAAATTCATCTTGTACCTCTGGACCAAAACCTGTATTAGAAATCAATCAACCCAAATCAGTCCTGTTGATTCAGTCTATTAATGTCACAGGAATCCATCCACTTCTTTGCATATCCATGGTCCCCAACATCCTTCCTTCCCTCCCACCTCAACAGCATCCTGTATGGACTCCCTGGCCCCACTCAGTCCATATGCCACAGAGCTATTCATTTCTGTGTCCTGACCAGGTCAGATCATGTCTCTACCCTCATGTGACACTGTCCTTTGAAACCCTTTAATAGGTTTTAGAATAAAATCCAAACTCCTTATGGTGGATTGCATGGCCCTGCCTGATCTGACCCCTGCTCTGTGCAAACTCATCTTGTACCCCTAGCCCCTTCACTGTATTTATCTTTCACTGGCCAGGCTTTTCTAGACTCTCACACATGCAAGCTCCTTCCCACTGCTTGTCTCTTTGACAGATTTTATTTTTCCTGATCTGTCATTATTGGCCATCTTCAAATCACCTTCCCTCTCTTCCTCTGTCCCAGTGTCCAAATTTCCCTTCTTATAAAGACATGGGTAATATTGCATTAGGACCTACTCTGATGATCTCATTTTAACTTATTACCTCTTAGATAAGCAGCCGGTATGCTTCTGAGGTCCGCTTTTGAGGTACTGGGGTTAGGACTTCAACATATCTTTTTACAGGGACACAATTCAGCCCATAATACCCTATAACCCTAACAAGAGGATCACACCATGGTTTCACATCAGTCTGTTTCTCAGTACCTGAGTCACTCATTTTGAAGTAGTGTCTCATCAATGCCCCCAATGCAGATTTGATTGCTTCAAGCTCATTTAGATCCTTTATTCAACTTTCCCTCAAAAAAACCTCAGGGTCCAGGTTCACCCACGGTTATACATTTTACACACACACACACGTACAATGCAGTAAATAGTGACTGTATATTGTACATCAGGGGTTTGGGGTGCTGCTCATTCCTCCCTTTGACTAAGGTTCTAAAAAGAGTACACAATTGACACAAAAATGATGGGAAACACAGAAAATCATCAATCTGAACACTCAGCACCTCATAGCAAACCTCTGACAGAAACTGGAATAGAAAAGATGGCTTAATCTTCAGGCATAGGTGGACCTCCCACTTCCCACTCCAAATTTAGATCTTAGGACCATGTACCACACCCACCTGCCTTGTAGGAGAGAGAGAGAGAAGCCGGCTGCAGAGTGGATTCCAAGTTCATGTACATAACAAGTTGTTCCCAGATGGACTACAGGCCAACCGCATTGGCTTCTGGAAACACAGAAAAGGACAGTCACCCAGCATAAGAATTGACCAATAGAAGAGTGATCTGATTTGCTTGGGAGAGGTGACTTAAAAAAAAACAAAAACAAAAAAACAAACAAACAAGCAGGCTCCAAGGAACTAGGAAGGAACTGAGTGGCAGAGAGAACAAAAGTGTTGCACGAACGCGCCCTGAGTGAGGAGGGTGAGAACCCTCTGTGATCTGAAAACTGAAACCTAGAAGACAGGTTTCCTGTCTTCCCAATTCCATGCCCTACAGTGAGCTTTTCGAATACAACACCACGCTTTCTCTTCTCAACAACTCGCATATGGTAAATATCTTTATACCTATTTTAGAGATAAGAAAAGTGAAGCTTAGAGAAGTAAATAATCTGACTGTGTTTGTGCAGCCAATACGTTTAGGGAGGAAGCCAAAACTCAAATCCCACGCCGGTCTGTCTGACTCCAAGCTGTGACCTGGAGTGTGATCATTTCCATTCTGTGTTAATAAATGATTCATGTTGATCAGGAATTTACTCGTTGTAATTGGTGAGGCTGGATTTACTGTTTTGCCAGGGCAAGACAGATTGACTTCCAAAAGTTTATTACCAGGAGCTTCTTTATACCCACAAACGGAAAGGAAGTCTATCCAAAAATTGTCATTAAATTGTCCTGGAGCCCAGCCTCACACCAGGACGGAGATGGGAGAGAGGACAGCCGTGTGGTGGCTGCCGTGCTGCCAGCCAAGCTCGCTTCCCTGTGTCTTCACAAAATAATTGATGGCATTTGTGTCCAGCCTGGCCTCCATATCAGGACTGTCTCAGCATTTGAGCAGCATATGTTCTTGAAATATAATCACATTTTTCAAAATTATAGTTAGAAAAAACATATATCTGATAAAATGACACTTCAAACAGATGAATCAGTTAAACTTATTTTAAAAATCACAGCAGACCAGGAAAGATGACACCCAGCAGTCTCTGTGGGAGACGTGGCTGCTATTAGCTTTGCTGACACAGGATCCCGATGGGTAGGTAAAGGTTTCACTCTGGTGACAAAGAGCCACTTTATAAATACCACCTTTAAACCTTCTCCTAGGTATAAAAGAAAATGATGGAAGCAAACCATATTCCATTGAAATAAATAAGGAAGAGCTGCCAAATATAGTAAGGCTCACACACACACACACACACACACACACACACACACACACACACGCACATGCACACACACACCAAACAGCTAATCAGGTCATGCAGGTAAAATAACCAGGAAAGATGAATGTTGACACCTCAGGCTCTCATCTCTACAAATGAAGGGGCTGCCTGCGCGGTGTGGCCTCAGCAGCCTGCAGTGAGATGGTGTGAGATGCTGAGCTGAGCTAGCCACACTGATGATTTACAAAGTTAAACACCAACTACCCACCTGAAAAACAGCACAGGACGTGATGGACCAGAGTCCCATAAATATAAAGCAAAAATGAAAAATTACAGTAGCAGCTTAAAGTTTCATAACTCAATGTTTCCTGAATATTTCAGAAATCTTTGCAAACAATTAGTTGAAAGCAAAAAGAGAGCCTCTCTCTAATTCTAAATATATATAAAAGAAACTGAGCATTCTTTCAGCAGTCCACATGCAGTGTTGGGGAGGAGATGTCTGAGAAGATATTTGGATCTGAGTTTAAGAATCCACTCAGTTGCCTTGTTATTTTTTTCTTTAAATTTTATTCCAAATGCTTTTTTAAAAAAATCTTATTCCAAATATGCAAAAATAGATCATTCTCATTTAGTGAATATTTACTTTATTAGAGTAATGCTTTCTTTCAATTTAAGAAAAACCCTAGTTGAAAGATTGTACCATGAGCGCAACCATATTTCATGTGTAAAGAGCATGATCGCTGAAGGCAAACCCACTGGCAGATCCATGTCGTCTGAGGAGAACATGCAACCCCTGCTGCTGTGCCCTGTGAACCCATGCTATTGCAGCAACATAAATGTCACATCTCTCTTTGATCACTGAAATATGTTGATTATAATTTTGTACAATGTAGGCATATACTTGTTTCTTCAATACAAGGAAGATTGGATGGGACAGAAAATACTGTCCCCAGAGAATTTAAGTACTCAAGCCAGACTGCAAGTAATCTCGCAGTCAGAATCCACACTCCCTGTGACATCCAGAAACTCTCACGCACAATTTATTTAAGGGGACTCAGGCTGGTTTTGCCCAAACCAACTGGGAGAAACAACACATGTACAATCTGGATAAAGTCACTCCCAACACAGCATCAAAGATTCCAAGGACACAAAAATTAAAATATTAGAATATGAAAATATGCTCAAAAAGTCCACATTTTTAGGTACAATGTGTTCCTGGAATGGATCCCAAAACAAAATCCTGCCCCTATGGGGCCTGTACCCAGACTGAGCATGCTCTGTCATCTTCATTGTTAAAACATGATCAGAATTATTGGGGGAAACCACCAGAGGGTCAAGCAAAGATGGAGAAAAGTGTAATATAGCCATAGAGGTTTTTATTAGGACATACTGAATGTATGAGTCACCAAAATGTAAAGTAGCAAAAAGAGAGAGATGCCTAGTCATTAATGGAATTATATCAGCTTTAGAAAAGAGAACCAAGAGGGTAATTCTTAACTTTTGAATACTTAAAAGGCAGGATAAAGAGGTCCTAAGTAAGCATAGCTGTTATTAGTTGCCATATCAGATACAAATTCATTGTCAACTCTAAAAAAATGTAATCATTTTATAAGCTTTGGTGGGGAAGTTATTTATAAACAGTACAAAATCCAGAAGTCAAATGTGAAGATATGGACAAATTTAAGTACTTAAAAATTTTTTTAACTTCCTTATAGCAGAAGACATTATAGTCAAAGTTTAAAAAGAAAATAGATATGGGAAACTATCTGAAATATGCATAGAAATATGTACAGAAAACACAGTTTCTGTTGAAAGTGCACTTGCCTTAGTGAAGAGCAGGTGTAGTAGGCTTTCCTGGAGAAATGGTCAGGCGGTGGGGTCTCTGGTCCTGCATAATACATCCCTTCTAATATGCACACCTTCTTGAGCCGTCTGATTCCTTCCTCACTCCTCTGCCAAGGCAGTTCTGGCATCTCCAACTCGACCCAATAGACCTGTATTGTGTGGAAGCCTTGGAGAGCCAGCCATGTGGCATGTCAGCACCAGCTCTAGGACTCTTTGCTAGGACCTTAAATCCCATCACGGGAGTCACATGGCAGTAAATTTACCCCTCACCAGCTTTATGTTCCACCTTCCCTCACCCACCACTTTCAGGGTCCGTTCCACCTATGTACTGGCAGTTCACATGGTTATGTATTCGCCTGGTCTCCTAATTCCTTGGGTGTGGGATTCTTTTCCTAGAGCAAAAACTATATTCCCCAGTGAAGCTGTGCTGCACCTTGACCCTAGATTAAATGTTCTGAAGACAACAAGGCAAGACAGGTCTGAAGGCTGAGCATAATACACCTGCCTTGGATGAGGTTTTGAGGGAGGCTGCTCGCTTCCTGCATTGGGAAGGGAGATGCTTCTGCTGAACTGGTGGATGCAGGGTAAGTTCAGATTCAATATTATCAGGCTCATCCACCAAATGCCTCACCTTAGGTATCAGGGTACCACTATTTCTCTATCAAGGTCCTAAATTTAACACAGGAGACTGGTCCAGCTTATGCATTCATTCTGCTAGCTCTGATAGCCTTAGAAGTAAATCCTGGGCCTCGTTCTAAAATAAGGCTGCTGAAAATAAGGGTCTCTTTAAATATTAAAGCCCCCAACATGGGAGCCACCAGTCACATGTGTCTAATGAGGATTTGAAATGCAGCTGTTACAAAGTAAGATATGCTAGAAGTATACAATGCATACTGGATTGTGAAAACTTAGTACAAAAACATAAAATAGCTGATTTTAATAAGCTTTTATATTTGCTATCAGTTGAAATTATAATATTTTGGGTATATTGGGTTAAATAAAATATATTATTGAAATTCATTTCACCTCTTTATTTTTTAATTTGTGACTATTAGAAAATGTAAAATTACATATGTGGTTCACATTACATTTCCATGGGGCAGCACTGCTTTAAATGCTGCCGTGGGGCCTCTCAGGCTTTCACAGCGTGTTTCGAGTTAAGAGTTGGCTAAGTAGAGCTCGCTGTTTTCTTTTCTCAAGGATTCTAAAGCTGCACAAAAGTCAGTCAGTTTCAATTTGCATTTGTCAAAACACATAGAACTTTACAATACAAAGAGTGAAGATTAATGTGTACCAATTTTAACAAATCATTTAAGAGGCTGAGGAATCAAGGATAGCATGAAGAACTGACAAGAGAGTCTAATTGTATTACAAATCTATAAAACAACCTCACTGAAGGGAGTAGGAGGAAAATGATGTTGACCTAAGTAACTTTGAACTGAATGGAGTCTGTGAGACTGAAAGCAAAAGAAGTTGTACATAAGCACTGTACTTGGGGGGATAAAGTTGCTTCCCATGAGATAACATGTTAACAATTCTGAAACCACTGTGCATGTATACTAGAAATGAACAATTAAGAAAACAGATGGCAGATGGTGGGACTTGGATTTATTACTGTTGGAGTGGGAGATTACAGAGAGGCAAGAGACGGAGTCTAGAATGATCCATATGGTAATGGATTATAGTTGGAGACATTAGTATGAACTCATGTTTGATTTACTATAGACACACATGTTTACACAGCAGAATATTTATAGATACATGCATCTACACATATATTTTTATATATTTCCTTGCTAAATAAGATGAAAGGGCCTACAAAGCATACAAAACATTGACAAAATCTGAGTAAGATCTTTAGTCTCGCTAATTGTATCATGTCAATTAATAACCTGGTTTTGATAATGTACTATGATTATACGATAAGTTTGCAAACTTATTGCAACAATGTTGCTAACCTTTTTTTGACATCAGAGGGATTATTCATTATGAATTAGTACTAACTGGACAGTTAACCAAGTTTACTATTTGGAAGTGCTGAAAAGGCTGCGTGAAAAAGTTAGATGACCTGAACTTTTCACCAACAATTCATGGCTCTTGCATCACGACAATGCACCAGCTCACACGGCACTGTCTGTGAGGGCGTTTTTAGCCAGCAAACAAATAACTATTGGAACACCCTCCCTACTCACCTGATTTGGTCCCCAATGACTTCTTTCTTTACCTGAAGATAAAGGAAATATTGAAAGGAAGACATTCAGGACATCAAGGGTAATATGACGACATTTCTGATGGCCACTCCAGAAAAAGAGTACCAAAATTGCTTTGAAGGGTGGACTAGGTGATGGTGTCAGTGCATAGCTTCTCTAGGGGAGTGCTTCCAAGATGACTGTAGTGATATTCAGCAATGAAGTGTGTAGTACTTTGTAGAGGATGAGTTCACAAACTTAATTGTCAGACCCTGTATAAGATGTCACCATTAGGGGAAGCTGGATGATGGGTATGTGAGAACTAGAGCTCTCTGTACTATTTTTGCAACTTCTTGTGCATATAAAATTATTTCAAAATGAAAACATTTTTTAAAGCCTATACAATATCAATATGATAGTGTCAGAAGTAGGAGGAAACCAATGAAAAGAAGAATGGACTAAATGTCTTGTTTTATTTGGAAGAATATGTCTATATCAATTAAAATATTAAATAAATAATTTGAAAGAAATATAACTTGAAAACAAGATAAAGTGAAATATAAAGATACTAGGAACAAGTCTAAATATGTCACTAATTATAATGAATGTAAATGTATTAAACACACCATTTAAAAGATAAATAAATATTGTCAAATTGGGCTTTTAGAAATCTATTTATATGCCACTTACAAGGGATACATCTAAAGCATAAAAACAGGCTGAGATTAAAGGTAAACATGGAGAAAACAAGATATATCAGACATCTAAAGATCAAAGAAAACCTGGCCTAATTATATTAATATCATATAAAAGAGTCTAAGCAAAAACATGATTAGATATGGAGAGGACTGTTATTACTTAATGATAAAAATATTCAATTCACCAAAAAGAAATAATAATTCTAAACAAGTATCCACTTAATAAAATGCTCTAAAGTGGTCATGTATAAACAGGATACTTTTGATAAACAAGAGTAGAAAAGGAATGCTTGCCCTATCTAATATCAGGACTTATTATGAAGGAATAGTGATTAAATAGTGTGGTACTGACCCAAGGGATAAACATATTGACCAATGGAAGAGTACAGAACCAGATCCTACCATGTGTGGAACTCAGGTATGCACAGAGACCATTTATAATTTCACTGAAAGAAGGAGGGACTAGTCAGTAAGTGAAGCTGGGGTTGGAGGGGGGGAATGAATCACCATATGGAAGAAGTTGGAATTGGATCCCTTCCTCAAGGTACATTAAAATCAACCCAGCCCATCTTGCTTTCCTTTTTTTCCCCATGTTCTCTTCTTACCCATTTCCTCTTCCCTTCCCAGCATGGAGGAATCACACAATGGCCAAGAACATGAGGCAATAGGAGGGAGCTGAGGAGGCACAGGCGTTGCAGGCCCATGGTTCAGAGGACAAGGATGTGGACCTGGGGGGCTGCGGGGAAGCAGGGGCCTGGGGTGTGTACTGACAGGCCTTGCTGCTGAGAAGACAGGACAGTGAAGAGCAGTAGGGAGCCACAAGGACATAGGGCGCCCGGGGAAGGGAGATAGCCAGTGTGGTTAAATTGTGGGTACACTGAACAAAGAAGGAAATTGTTTGAGCAACTAAATAATATGCTGAGGATAATGAGAGTCAGGACTCTCAGTAGGTATATTTACATATCTGAAAAGGGGCGGAGGCTATAAAGTCCCCTGAGTTATTGGACTGATATTGGAAGTATCAGTATAAACTGTTTTATAACATATTTATACAGACTCTACAGATATAGAGATATATTCATGTGTGGATATGTAAGTGTGTATGTATGTGTACATGTGTATAGGTGGCATGCACATACATATACACATGTACACATGCATGCATGTGTGCATACACATCCACACACGCACACACACATTTCCCACCTCTATCTTCTGAGAGGGCCTAGAAGCAATGACATACCAGCAGCCATGAGCACTAACTTACCAGGACCTAGATCTTGGTTTTGAAACTAAAAGGAAACAGAGCTTTTGGAGAAATGACTGATTCCAGGGGTGGGTCAAGACAAGATGAGCCCAAAGTATCTTCTGTGTGAGGAAATAAGAATTCTCAATGAGTGATCAGGATGAACTGAAAGAACATAAAAATCAACTTGAAGGGGCTTCCATTAGCTAAAAAGGAGACAACTTGAGCATTAAAATAATGATAAGGGATTACAGCACGTAAAATACAATTGGAATCCATGTGTTCATATTGATATAAACAAAGGGAGGGAGGGAGGGAGGGAGGGAGGGAGGGAGGGAGGGAGGGAGGGAAGGAGGGAGAGAAGAAGAGAGGGACAGAGGAAAAGAAAGCTAGCTCCTCCTTACAGTAGAATGCCAAATAACAAATTTAGAAGAAATAAAGAAAAATAGAGAATCACCATTTAGCAACTGCCATAGAAGTGGTTGATTCAGAATGAGTGGTCAATGAATGCCAAGGTCATTTTGCAGAAGCATGATGAGGACTAGGAGGAATTTGGTGTAATCTCAGGATTATTCCCCACAAAATACAATCAGTTACAAAGGGGGAAATGATGGATTTAAGGAAGAGAAACCTCCCAGACACCACCAACATGACCAGGTAATCCAGTTTAACATCACCAGTGATGGAACAGGTCAACATGGTGCTACTCTTAACAAGAAGCACTGAGAAGAACAGAACTTCATTTCTGCAGTAGTCCCATGATGATGGCATGGTGTGAGTTTAGTCATGAGACAACATTCGGTAGACCAGGGTGAGGTCATCCTAAAATGAAAGGCCTGTAATCTTTAAAACACTCCAGGACATGAAAGTCATGGAGACACTGAGAGTTCTGAATGTTAGGCAGATTTGTTTGGATTCCTGGAATAAACCACATATGCTTTCTCTGTTATGAAATGCCTCTTCATGTCTTTTTGCCATTCTTATTTTAGTGTGTGTGTGTATGTGTGTGTGTGTGTGTGTGTGTACACATGTGCATACACTTTTTTAAAAATTGGTTTGAGGAGTTCCTTAGTTCCTGATACCGATTTTTTGTGAGTTTATAATTTGCTCTTTCATTTTCTTTAAGCTTTATTACTTTATGAACAAAAGTTTTTCACTTATTATGGTCAAATTTATCAATTTTTTCCAGTTCATGCTTTTTATATTTACTTAAGATTTAGGAATAACCATCTATGTATTTCACTTCGTATTTTAAAGCTTCGTGTGGAACTTTTAAGTCTTTAACCCATCTGGAGCAGTTTTTTTTTTTAATAATTATTTTGAAATAACTTCAAACTTAATGAAAAATTGCCAGAACAGTGCAAAGAATTCCCATACGCCTTCACCCAGAGATTCCCCAATTATTAACATTTTACTGTTTGTTCCATTCTGTCTATCTATTCCCATTATTTCTATAACGTTTCTGAACCTTTTGCGAACAAGCTGCAGATATGTTGTGTCATTACCCCTAAACACTTTATTTAGTGTGTTTGCCCCCAAATCAAGAACATCCTCCTCTATAATATAACAACTCTCTCCAATCAGGAAATCAACATTGGTACAAACTAATGTCTAATTTACATACCCCATTCAAATTTTGCTAACTGTCCCAACAATCTCTCTGGCTTTTTGGTTTAGGATCTTATCTAGGAATACAGGTTGCATTTAGTTGTCATGTCTGTTCTTACTGTTTCAATGTGGGTGGGGACCACATAGATATTCACTGTGTGATAAATCAATAAACTGTGCATCTTTGTTTTGTGCATTGTTCTCTGTGTATATTTCATAATAAAATGCTAATTTCTAAATAATAATATTTATTTTTAAATAGAAAGTTAATTACATTCATACATTTCAAAGATAGCATTTGCTCCCAGAATTCAAATTTCTGCGCTAAAATCAAGTTTCTTGAGCCAGCCATATATTTAAGGCCTAGAAGTTTCAACTAATTTTGAAGCAGTGATGAAAGAGTGAAAAATCACCCTACCAAGTAGCAGATTGCTAAGGAAAACCCAGGGCTCTCAAAGTGGATTTTTACTGGGATTCCTATCAACATAGGTCCACAAAAATTTCATTCCCCTCCTAATTTATATCATTGCTCAAATATGGTATAGTTGTAATCATCTTTGATTTTTCAAAAAGCTGTATACACTTACATTCCTATTTTAATTAAAAGTTTAATTGAAGGTACAAAAAAATGACAGACTAAATGTATGAGAACGATGTATTGCTAGACCTATCTATTCTAACATAGCAGTGGATTTTTTTCTGACCAAGACAGCAGTGGAATTTCCCAGAGGCCATGGCAGCTGCTCTTACAAATAAGTTCAAAGCAATGTTTTTGGAAATAGCAGTGTCTGGGATGATGGATTGGTAGAGAGAGTTGGAGAATCAGCTGGCTCAATGCTTTACCCTGTTGCCAACGCAACAACATGGAGCATGGGGCGTGGCACACACCAGGTGCACGTTTGTGTGAGAAATATATGCATGCCCACTTGTTGAGACTGGGGCTGCAGCAGTGTGAACTGAGAAAGGAAGCTGGTGCCAACCAGGCTTAAAATTAGGCATGGTCTCTTTCTGGAAGTTTTAGAGATAGGAAGTTCGGCATATTTATATGCCTTAATTATGCAGACCTACTTTCAGGGGTACCTTTGGCTCAGGTTGATATTCAGACCCAAACAGTGCCAATGGCATTTTTTTCTATTATGAACTGTATTTCTTGAACTTTAAATGTAATTGTTTATCAAAAGGAAATGTGTCCTTTGCAAGAAGTTGACCTGTAACAGGCATTCTTGCATGGACTTTTCTCTATTCTTTGGGCGGCACATCCCCACTCCCCAACCCACCACAGTATTCTAGAAAATCACTAGTTCACAGAATTTCAAAGGTGAAACCTGCTTTGGACATAACTTCGTAGTCAGAGCTCCTCTGTTTTTCAGATCATGAAACTGCAACCCAGTGTGGGGACAAACCAAGGTCATTACAATACTGACAACTCAAGGCCGAGTACCTGGGTTTTTATACTCTCCTTCACTGCTCTTTCACCTCAAATATGATCTGGGGTGGACTTGTCAAATTAAAAAAAAGAAAAGAGGAAAGGTTCTTCAAGGCCACCTTCAACCATGGATATTGCACCCCTCCCCCAGCCCACTCTCCCCCCTACCGTGTTCCCAAACAGTTAGCATGCGTTGGCAACCATGGATTTCATTAGCCTGTAATTAAGAAACTAGAAAGAACCGAACTCACATGGAGCCGCGACTGCAGAAAGACCTGCAATTTTAAAAATAAGAATATTTTTTTAAAAACACCATTAGCATCTGCTTTCAACCATTCACCCCAGTATCACTCATGTACAGTACTAACTGTTCTCTCACATCTTCGCTTTCAAAACAACCCAGACCATCAAAGGGAGGCTGGGATGTAAAGGGGAGAAAAATGGAGAAGAAAGGCCAGCGGGCGTTCCAAGGGTGGCGCTGCGTGTTAGCGCTGGGGAGAGACTCCCCGGGACAAGCCCGGGAGCCCGAAGGCGGGCGCTCTGCGCATGCGCGCGGGTCTGGGGGCGGTTGCTCTCCAGCACCCCGCTTCACTCTGCTTTATTTAGCCATTTAGTGCTGCCTTCTCCCACTCTTAACGCCCCAAGTTCGGGATGACAGGGAATGGGAGGGGGGGAAATTCCAAGGCATTCTCAGAAAACGACGTTTTGGAAGATCAAGGGTGGGTGGGTGAGCCGGCGGAAGGTAAGGAGTTCAGGGTAAAAAATTTTAAACTGGCCCGAGCACCCGAATCTGCAAGAGTTAGAGTGTGGAGCCCGCACCTCAGCTCAGGCTGGAGAGTGGAAAGATGGGCTCGCCTAGCTAAAGACATCGGGAGGAGTGAGGGCCGAGTTGTGGGGCGGGTCCAACATGAGGGCGGGGCCTTCTGCTACTCCCTCTAAGCCCCGCCCCTCGGACCAACCTCCTGCCTTGCCATTGGAGGGAGTCGAGGGCGGGTCTGAGGGACGCCCCCCCTCTCGCCACCGGCCCCTGCCTCGCCCCCTGCCCGCCCACGTTTCGGCTCTTCCAGGAACTTCTGAACAGCAGGGAAAGGAAACACCCAGGGCTGCCACCGAGCCCCTGGACGCTGGAAAGGCGAGCCCTCCTGCCGCCTCACCCACCGGCCCAGTGACGTCACCAGAGGCGGGGCTACGTGGTTCCGCCCCCTGGCCCAGGGCTTTAGCCCCCACCTCCTGGTCCGTGGCTCCCGCGGGACTTGGGGAACGCGGCCCCTCTGTGCACAAGCTCCACGTCACAAAGTGGTGCAGTCTGTACCCCAGCGCTCCCCCTTAGCGCTTAACATCCACAGCCTGTCCCACCCCCCCTTATTTTGCACTTTCTCTTCTTTTCATTGTCCGTACATCTCCAAATGGCTGAATGAGTGACTGTGTCCACCCGGAGTTGGGCACGCAGGTGGCACGCTGCCTGGATAAGTAAATTCGATTTGATAACTCCTTAATCCGTTTGCATTTCTATTGCTTATTTCACGTCTTGATGTATTCTTGGAAGATTGGGCCGGGGTCGTTTTCTTTTTTCTTTTTCTTTCTCTTCACTGGCTTAAAGTTGGCCTATGCCTTCTTTAGCATTTGATTAAAGAAGCTAGGCTTTAGGCTTCTTTGGGTGCTGAAAAGGAAAGCCTAACAGTGTTTAGAAAGGGAATAGCCCTGTTTATTTCTTCATTCTCAACTCAAGCTGTTGTGGATAGCACTTTGCACAGAGCACAGACGCAGCTGCAGAAGCACTTCGTTGCAGAGTAGGCTGCGGCTACACCCGGTTTGTGCCCTAACATCAAAACGGCAGTGCAGTGTGTGTGTGTGTGTGTGTGTGTGTGTGTGTGTCTGAGTGTGCGTCTGCGTACGTGATGTCCGTGTGTGCGCGTGTGTACGTGTGTATGCACCCAACAACCCCAAGCGGTGCATCAGGATCATAAGGAAGCACGCACACTAGCCATTACTTCGGAAATTTCCTAACGCTCTGAGAATTAGTAAATCTCTAGTATCCGGTAATTGTCTTTGCAAAGGCTCCTTCCTCCGCGCTTTCCTCGCCCCAAAAACAGGTGTCGCTGTATCTCGTGAAGCCGCCTCTGGCCGGCTCTGGCCTTCGGAGCTGGTGAAATTCAGAGGGCACACTGTGTATATTTCAGGGCCCCACAGGTATAGACCAAACCCTCAAGGCCTGGATTTGCGCGCACGATTGCGTTCAGTGTGTGAGGGCGGGCACAGGGAAGCTTGGCTGCTATTGCGGGCGTGCGGGTGTACGTGCGTGAATGTGTGCTCACGCGCTCCAGGCTGCGCCCAGAGCTCAGCCGCTGGGTTTGAGAAAAAGAGGGTAGGCAAGTGCAGGGGCCAGGCTGCAGAAGACCCGCATGGAGTTTCGAATTAATAGAGCTGGTTTAGCTGTTTTTCCCTCTCCCGCTCCTTTAAACCTTACTGCATCGTAGGGAGGGGGTCGGATTCTCTGTGGAGCTTATGGAGGAGGGGGAGCAGATTGAAACAATCGAGTGGGCGCGCCAGGACTCCCCGGCTTCAGGCGGGGAAGGGAGGGGAGCCCCGGTTCTGCGCAGGGAGGGGGCGGGGTTGGGGGACCGGGAACAGCGAGGAGGAGGGGGTGACCGCAGGGGTGGGGAAGTGATCACCCCCAGAGGCAAGACTTCGTTCGGATCCGCATATTAATTGAAGATATCTGATTAATTCCAGCTTCTGATGACTATAAATGGCGATTCTCTACCAAGGTGTCTTTATTTTAAAAAAAAATCATTCCGTGTCATCCCCCACGTCAGGCCTGCTCGTGGGCGTGAGGCTGTACTTCCTCCGCCCCCTCCTAATGGAGTGAACCATTCCCAGCTCTTCCCCCTCTCTCCCTCAGCCTGCCTCTCTCTCTCTCTCTCTCTCTCTCTCTCTCTCTCTCTCTCTCTCTCTCTCTTCTCTCTTGTTCGCTCCCTCTCTTTCTCTCCTCCCTCTGCCTTCCTGGTGCAGAAAGTCTTCGTCGCTCCTGGAACTTGTTGGCAATGCCTATTTTTCAGCTTTCCCCCGCGTTCTCTAAACTAACTATTTAAAGGTCTGCGGTCGCAAATGGTTTGACTAAACGTAGGATGGGACTTAAGTTGAACGGCAGATATATTTCACTGATCCTCGCGGTGCAAATAGGTAAGTGGCCGCCGGGCCAACCCGGGCGGATGCGCTGAGGGGTCCGACTGGCCCGCAGCCGCCCCGGGGTGCGGAGAAGCCCGCAAACCCCCAAGGGTGGGGACATCGGTTCCTAGGGACCAGCGCGTCCCGGGTTGGTTTTTCTAAGAGACTCCAAACATTCACCAGGAAATGTGAGCGGCCAGCCGTTTCAGGAGGGGATTTCCCCCCCTTTTTTTCCCAAAGCGCACGTCCATTTTTTGCTTCCTTTTCTCGGGTTAGACCAGGTTTGGTGCTATCTGGGGCAATGCATTGGCCCCTGCGATACTGCAAGGTATTAATTTGAAGGGTCGAAAGGTGAATGCAGGAACAAGATGGCTAGGCAGCTAGTACTAGAACTGGAAAGTTTATGTGCAGAAAGCAAAGATATTCGGGGCTTAGACTGCTGCATTTAGAACTTTGTCATTCCCCCGCTACCCCCACCCCTCATTTCCTAGCCGCAGCGTTTGCACCGGACACCGCAGACCGGTTGGGGGGCAAATCAAAAATGATAGGGAATCCCAGTATCCATATTTTAATGTGCTTATCGAGGAGGTTGAATTCAGCCAAATGTACGTGCATATAGTTTTCTATGAACGTTTGCCTGTTTCTTTCCACATAGGCATCTGTATTTTATATGTAGGAAAGGGTTAAAAAGTGTTTGCAATATGTCATATCAGCTGTGTATTATTTTTGTTTGTTTGGGGTTGATTACGGACGGATTTATGTAGTCCCTATTTTATGTTAAGGAATGTTGAGTCCTAGTTACACTGTCGTGGGGTTTTCAAAAGTTCACATTTTCCATCCAGAATGAAAAGGTTACGAAAGGGAGAACTAGAAAACCCCCTTCTCTCATGCCGGTCAGAGCATTAATTAACGTGGCCTAAAAGTGAAAGTGAAGCAGATTATTAATAGAATGGACAAGAGAAAAAATAGAAACTCTTCAAATGGGTTTTCTGGAGACCGAGGGAATTGTTGCCTCCTATCACTTCAGGCTGTAGCATTCTTTGCAGACAAATCCTTGCAGTATTTGGGTTGGGGGGGGGGCTTTAGGGAATGGGTTTAGGGCAAGAGATGAAATGCATAACATTTTTCTTCATGAGAAATGTGGAGGAAACTGGGTTTGGAGTTATCTATACAATAAAATGGATTCTTTGCAGTGAGTTTTTTTAATGCATTTGACATGATTTTGAGTATCTGATTTTTTTGCATGAACATTATAGGGTTTTAGATTGTGTGGGTGCAGGATGTTGGCGTTTTCCTTTAATTCTGAGAAATGACTTGATGTTTTGAATCTGGTTGTTTTGAATCTTCGACATTAGTGCAAAGAGCTGCAATAAAGAACGTGTCTAATTGCAGCAAATCTCTTAAATGTTGGAAATAAGTAAATGTGGCATTTTGCCTGCAAATTTTTAGAGAGCAGAAGACAGTACTTATTTTGATATGGAGATTTTAATCGGAGATTTGGGGCTCTGTTTTCCCGGTGAGAACTAACATTACTTTAGGGAGGAGGTTAAAAAAAAACAGAGATTGTGCATGGGGGATACGATTGGAACACACTAACCTCAGCCCCAAAACGACCCTTTGTTGGCTGTGGAATTGAAATTGAGCAAATTTGCCCCTGAATGTCTGCCCTTTCCCAACCAAAACCTCTGTCTTTATTAATTCATGTCTGGGAGCTGTCCCAAATCATTGACATTTGGAAAGAAAAGTGGGGGCTGGGGAGGGACCGGGAGGTGGAGAGGGCGATGAACGCAAATGAAGACGCGGTGGGAGGAAGTTTGGAGTGAATGAGAGGTCGAACGAATGAATGAACAAACGGGTGGAAATGGCACAAGATAAGGACGCCGGAGAGGACCGGGAAGGAGCCTGGCTCGCCCGCCCGAGCCTCGCTGGAGCCGGGTTCAGGAACAACAGTGAGGGTCGCTCGGACTGCGATTTGCGCGATATGTGAGCCTGCAAAATATGTCCCTAGCGCGAGCTCCTGGCCTCCCTTAGCCAACTAGAGACCAAGGAGTCATAGTTGCAAAAAAAAAAAAAAAAAAAAAAAACAGAAAATTTTACGACTTATTTTACACACGCAAACACTCACACATGCGCGGTATGGAGGGTCTTCTCCAACAGCGCCTAGAAAGATAACGTGACAGGAGCGCTTACCGCCACGCAGCAAGCCCCGCTTCCCCTTTAAACATTTTGTCAGTACATCTTAGGGGCTACTTTTTCACCACCGAGTTTTGGGGGTGGAGGTAAGGGGTTAGGAGAGACAGGAATCTAGGGGGTGGGGGATGGATGGACTGTATTTTATTTCGTTTCTTCGCTGCGAAGCTGCATTTCTGGCATGCATTATAGAGAACGACGGGTAGGATTTGTTTCATTGTGACCAAGTTCCTGTTAGAACAAACATTCGTTTGTTCTATCCCAGTGTTCTATTTGATATTGCAGTCTCAAGGGCTTTTAATATTTCGCGTGGTGGGGGGACGGGGGGCGGGAGATTTATGAGGGTTTACCTATCAGCCTGAGCCGAGGTCGAAGTTAACCTCAGTCGCTTCCCCAGAGCTTCCCGTTCCGGATTAGAAAGCTTAAGGCCCGCCTCGCTCTCCCTGCAGCAATTTGCAAACGGTGCGCTCTTGAAGACTGCTGCAGGTTCGGTCACCTTTCCCCCTTGTCTGCGTCGGGGACGGGCGGCGCGGGGGGTGGGGTGCGATGAGCGGTACGGTCCTCCCGGGAGACATTCACACACTAGCTGCAGCGGCAAGAACACTGCCCAGGAAGGGGCCGGCGCTTAGGGTCATGGGCATTGAAGGCCAATGTCGATTCTGTGAAGATTCTCACAATCTTTCCCCTCCCCTCACCCCAACAGCGCAGGTCTGCGCTTTGTGCGCGCCCTCCTTGTACCCGGGGTGCTTTTGGCCTCTTGCCATCAAACGTTTAGCCCGGTTCTTTGGCTTTGGAACGAAGAGAAATGGCCACCGCAGCGCATCCGCGGTCTGGAGCCTGTCTCTCCCCGGTCCCGGGCCTCAGGGTTTGACCGACCTGAGGCCCGGAGCGTGGTCCTCTATGCGGCCTGGGTCTAGTCCCCTCCTACTCCTCCACGATCACCTCCTCCCACCACCCCACCGCCCCCCACCACCCCTCCCTGGAGGGAGCCCCGAGCTAGAGGCCAAGAGCCCCAGGCAACAGCAATCTGGGCCCTCTGTCTCTGGGCTGGGCCTGGAAAGGAAAGGTCTCACCCGCGACTGGCTAGAGTGGTGGCCAGTTTGGGGAGAAGGGGGGCGTTAAGAATGTGGCCTGGGGAGCTGAGCCTCGGACTGAGGGGAAGAGGCAGCAGGAGGCCCAAGGCTCACGGATTTGGCCTCTGCGGGGTTGACCCGGGGTCACCTGCGCAAACACATCCGTGACCCTGCCGGACCCTGACTGCCCTAGACCACGCGTCACCCCTGCCCAGTCCCCAGATGCCCAAGCTTCTCTCTCTCCAGTGGGGCGGAGAGGGTGCATGGAGGATTTCACTCGGAACACACACTGAACGATAGGCAATCAGTTTTATAATGAACCAATCCGTTCGGGTGGCTGCTGGTGGCTTCCAGAGACTTTACTAATTTATTCATTCAGCAGTGTTTGCTGAGCGCCCACCAAGGACTGGGCGCCAAGTGGAGGCTTTTTCGCACGATGTAGCCTTAGGTTCAGCTGCGTGGCCCCATGCTTTGTCGCCTCCCTACCCCTTCTTCACCCCCGCACTCTGCTGTGACCCCACCCCATCACCTCAGAAATAGAAGATTGCACTTGGAGAGGCGTGCCCAGGCTTGCTGGGGAGGTGCTGGGGAACGAAGGAGGGAGTGAGTAGAAAGAGACAAATAAAGGAGGAAAGGAAGGTGAGAAGAGGGGATGGTGGAAACAGAAAAAGATATAGAGCGAGATTCGGGAGGAAGCTGCAGGACCGGAGTGGACTCACTACCTAGGCCCGCCCACCCACCACCCACCCTCCACGAGCCACCCCTGCTGAGACACCGACAGTCAGTGGAAGACGCGTAGGTGAGTGCAGGTCAGTCATTCTGAGGCCACAACTTTTATTCACCTGTAACAATGTCGCGCCCCGAGGCTGGGCGCTAGTGGACACTGCTCCCTCGATGGGGAGAAGCCGCGCTGGTTGGGGGGCTGACGGGCTGTGAGGCTGCAGGGTAGGACCTCGCGGCTGCTGACTGGTGTCCCCTCCTCCTCATAGCGTACCTGGTGCAGGCCGTGAGAGCAGCAGGCAAGTGCGATGCGGTCTTTAAGGGCTTTTCGGACTGTTTGCTCAAGCTGGGCGACAACATGGCCAACTACCCGCAGGGCCTGGACGACAAAACGAACATCAAGACCGTGTGCACGTAAGTGTCCTCTAGGGCCTGTTAGGTTCCTGTTCTGGGGGGCGCTGCTGAAGTCGGAGATCCACGCAGACGCGAATCCGCATGTTCTCGCCTTCTGGCTCCCACCCTCAGACCCTAGCCCGGCAAGCACTGCCCAAGGAGACGCTATAGTGTGGGATGCGCAGAGGAGGCTTGTTCCACTGGGGGCCCAATCCCAGCGCTCCGAGGCCTCCCCCGCAGGCACAGTGGCGCGTGCATTCAACGCGCTGGAAGCCAGGGCGAGGCACAGGGAGAACTGCTACCAGTTCCTCGCTCTGCTTGGAGGCAGTCTTCATTCATTCTTCGTGAATGAGAGGTCGGCCCAGTACTCTCTGAAAAAGAGTTGATTTTGGTTTGAGGAGTGTTTTAGGTAATACTAAGTTTGCCTAAAAGGGAGGTCTCTGGCCTATTTTGTTCATTTCTCCTGATTCAAACTCCCCCCCCCCCACCCAGTTCACCTAGAAAGTTGGCTGCAGGCAAGAGCACAGGTCCCCCTTCCTCTTTCTAGGAGAGAGGCTGAAAGAATATTTTGTTTGGTGCCAATGACTTTGCCCAAGAAAAGTGTGTCCTGGGCATCCAGTGACTGCTGAGTTTGTAATCATTTCTGAGATCTAGGGTAGTCACCCTCCTTGCTTTTTTGTTTTCCTTTCTTCCTGCATCAGGACCATCCCCAGGCCAGCACAGCTAAAGGCCCAAGGAGAGCCAGGAAGTTCATGACCAAGCCCAGTGGCATTTTCCCACAGGTTGGCTGGAAAGCGCTCCTCCCAGTCATAGATGAGGTGACCAGCAGAGCTTGACTGTCGTGGACCAGCGATATTTTAGCTGCTGCAGACCTTAGAAATACCCCTATCCTCTGCAATACACACTTTTACTCTATTTTTCAAAAACAGCTGTGACAGCCTCCCCCACCCCCACCCGCATAATAGCCCTTCCAATAAAATCAAGGCAAGAGGTGTTTCTTGTTCCCCAGAAGGTGGAGTGACTTTTTACTGCACTACCTTTTTTAAAGTGAAGCCCTTCCTCTCTCTCTAATTCTTGGGAGTCGGTTGGGGTAGGTGTTTATTTGTTTAAATTATGAGTAATTAAACAGGGGTCAATTTGCTGCACATGTTCCTAAATACTCTGGTACCCACCAGGAGCCACAGAAGCCAAGTAGCTAGTACCTTCCTATCCGGTACTACTGTACCAGATACCTACCTACTGTAATTCCAAATGTCTTATGGTAGGTAAGAATGTATGTATAAAGCACAACAAAATGTTAAATACAGATCAGCTCCCAAATCCTCCATTATTTACCAGAACTTGGTTATTCCAAGTCATTTTAATTTTTTAGCAGGACTTTGGTCCTGAAGAATGGAAATGAAGAGGGCCCCTCCCAGAGGTCGCAGGCCACAGCTGGGCTGGGGCTCCCACCTGGTTGGTGGCGCTGGTTTTTGGGACACCTTGCTGAAGCCCACCTCCTCCCAGTCCCACGTGGATGTCTGTCCTTTTCCACCTTGTCTCTCTCCCAGGAGGACCCCGCTCCCATCTGGCCATGGATAAAGAAAGGAGAGATTAAGACATCCTTTGGGAGCTGCAATTAAGCAGCGTGCTGTCCTCTTTTCTTTAAATCTTGCTGTTTATCTTCAATTGAGGAACCTGGAAGCCCTACACCCCAGGACCCCCAGTCTCATAAATCAGAGACTCAAAAGGTCATTAGAAAACAGCCAGAGCTCAAGGCAATCCAACAAGCATTTATAATTTTATTATTAGCCAGAAGAGGGGGTGAGAGTGGAAATAAGGATATATCAAACGTGGTCCTGCCTTCAACGCGCTTACAGTCCAGGCTAGCGAGCAGAAGGGAGAGATCCGAGACGGTACAATCAAATTGCCTGGAGAGCGGTCGCTTTTGACCTGGGGCTCTGGGCCCTGTAAGGTGGAAGCCAGCCGGAGTTACCGAGACACACAGATCGACCCGGCACTGAAAGGAGACAGCGCCCCAGGAATCGATCACGGGTTGAAATTATATTTAGTCTTGGGATCTATTTTGGGTGTTCAGAAGAAAGGGGGACAATAAAAAGGACAGGTTGGATGAAGGTTGTGGGGGCGGGGCTAGGAGCTAAGTCCAGGAGGAGGAAGCGACTGAGGGAGGTGTGGGGCTCCGGAAGAGACAGGAAGGAAGGACAGGGAGCCGGGTGCCTGGAAGGTTGGCCTCGGTGGGCACTGCGCCAGCCATGGAGTCCGGCCTGGGGCGCTGGGCACTACACCCCTAAGGCTCGGGGGACGAGGCCTCATGGGGTCCAAGCCCACGAAGAAGACTGGGGGCGCGGGGGAGAAGAGGAGGGACCAATCACGCAAGGCGGGGTGCGTAGAGGTTTGTAAATGCAGGTTTACAAAGCTGGTCCCAGTGGCTTGGGGACTAACACTCACCACCCTGGGGAGGCGACAGGCAAGCAGGAGCCTCCTGACGGAATCTGAGCTAGGGGACTGTGGAGAGCAAGGCGAGGGGCCACGGAAGACCGAAGCAAGCGAGGATGGGCAAGAAGTGAGGAACTGAACAGAGGAAAAACGAGAGGAGAGGAAGGAGGAGGACAAAGAAGGGTAGAAGAAAGAAAGGGAAAAGAGGGAAACGGGAAACAAAGGGAAGTGGGGGGAGAAAGAGGGCGAAGGCGGGCGAAAAAGCACCGCAGCGCCGAGAGGGAGGGCGACAGAAGGGGCGAGGAGGAGGAGAAAGTGAGAAGCCCAGAGGGGAGGGCCGCGCTCGGAGCAAGTACCCATCTTGCGAGCTAAGAGGCATTAATGGGCGGCAGCTTGCATGGCTTAGCACAGTTTTCCTAGCTTTCCCCAAGGAGGGCGAGCAATCTGTTTGCGCAGGCCGAGGTGCCAGCGCAGCGGGTGCGGCCCGGCTCCCGGCTGCTGGGCCCCCGCGGGCCGCCAGGGGAGAGAGATCAGACCCGGGCGGGGGCAGCCTCTCCTCCGACAGCTACTTCTAGGGTGGTCCGAGGTCCGGAGAAAGCCGACCTGGCCGGTCCCCCGCGACAGGGTGGTGGAGAAGAAGTAGGGAGGGGTCGCCCGCGGAGGCTGGCGAGGCCGCGAGGGCCGAGGCTCACCGACGCAGGCCCAGGGTCCTCGCGCGCCCAAAATGAACCTGCTTCTTCTGTTTGTTCTGTTCCTCGCCAGATACTGGGAGGATTTCCACAGCTGCACGGTCACAGCCCTTACGGATTGCCAGGAAGGGGCGAAAGATATGTGGGATAAACTGAGAAAAGAATCCAAAAACCTCAACATCCAAGGCAGCTTATTCGAACTCTGCGGCAGCGGCAACGGGGCGGCAGGGTCCCTGCTCCCGGCGCTCCCAGTGCTCCTGGCGTCTCTCTCGGCAGCTTTAGCGACCTGGCTTTCTTTCTGAGCGCAGGGCCGGCTCCCCCCGCGCGCCCACCCACACTCACTCCATGCTCCCGGAAATCGAGAGGATGATCCATTCGTTCTTTGGGGACGTTGTGATTCTCTGTGATGCTGAAAACACTCATATAGGATTGTGGGAAATCCTGATTCTCTTTTTTATTTCGTTTGATTTCTTGTGTTTTATTTGCCAAATGTTACCAGTCAGTGAGCAAGCAAGCACAGCCAAAATCGGACCTCAGCTTTAGTCTGTCTGCACATAAAAATAAGAAAACGGCAAATCCACCCCATTTTTTTTTTAATTTTTTTTTTGGCAAAAGAATCTCAGGAACGGCCCTGGGCCACCTAATATACTAATCATGTTAATACATGACAAATGATGTGCTCCTCCTAAAGGAAAGAGGAGAGGAGAAGGCCAGGGGAATGAATTCAAGAGAGATGTCCACGAGGGAAGCATATGGTGAATAATTCACGCTCACGTCTTTCTTCCACAGTATCTTGTTTTGATCATTTCCACTGCACATTTCTCCTCAAGAAAAATGAAAGGACAGATTGTTGGCTTTGTGTTTTAAGGATAGGCGGGAGAGAGGGAAAGGTTGGGGAAATCTCGGGTTAGAGGTAAAGGCTGCGAGAAATGCTGCTAAAGTCACTGAGAGGTTCAGCTTTACCTACTGTTATTGATGCATCTTTCCAAGTCCACTGCCTTTCTTTTCCCTCCTCTCTTGTTTTAGCTGTTACACATACGGTAATACCTGAATATCCAACGGAATAGATCACAAGGGGGGCAATGTTAAATGTTAATCTAAAATATAGTTAAAAAAAGATTTTGACATAAACAGCCTTGATTTTAAAAAAGAGAGAGATGTAATTTAAAAAGTTTATTATAAATTAAACTCAGCAAAAAACGATTTGCTACAAAGTATAGAGAAGTATAAAATAAAAGTTATTGTTTGAAATGGGGGTGTCGTCTGTTTCCTGCCCCAAGCCTGCTTTCTTGGCCGAGTTCTCAGGGGTACCTGAAGGGACACATGATGCCAGGTGACAAATTCACCTGCTCACACGCCACTTGATAACCTACTCATCTTCAAGCCGACTCTCCTCAACTAGGACACTTAGCCATTTCCCTGAAATTCTGTTTCCTGAAAGAAAAGAAAGAGGAAGTTGTTGTCGTTGTTGTTGTTGTTGGTTGTGGTGGTGGTGGTGGTGGTGGTGGTGGTGGTGGTGGTGGTGGTGTGTGTGTGTGTGTGTGTGTTTAATAAACTAAAAAGCAGAGGTCCTTTCTAGGTGAGGTTTAGGGGAACTGGGCTTGTGCTCAGCTGAGGAAGCACACGATTGCCAGTAGCCGGCCCGCGACCCCTGCCCCAGGCGGGTCAGAGCCCTAACCACCGTCCCTGCAGACCGAGCCCTAACCACGACTCGCCTCTTCCTCTGCGGTGGCCGGAGGCAGCTTGCGAAGGAACCGCCATTAAGGGCTCTAGCAGAGGGGCCGAGAGGCTGTGGTCCCTGGCAGGGATCAGGTGAATCCTTTCATAATTAATAAGACAGCTCAGCCGAAATGGCGAGGAGACGGGGCCCTATTGATCTGGCAGTCGAGCTGCTTCCACCTGTCTTATTTATAGGCCCCGCATGGCCTTACGGAGAAGTAAACATTTGAGAGTAAACACCACCAGAGGAGACCAGCGTCCAGGGCCGCAGGACTCGAGCAGGCTGGAGGAGGGAGAGCTGAATGTAGGTTTCTGGGTTTAAAGAAATCGAAATCTGATTTCTTGGAGAAGCTGCGGGTGGGAAGGAGCTGCGGAGGCCCCCGGGCTGGGGGTGGGGACGGATAAAGGGAGGCTGAGAAGCCTTCAGGGGTTTCCCAAGCCGCGGAGCCCGCCGGGCGCTGCCTAGAAGGGTGCGCGGGGGCCCTGAAATGCAATGTGTAAACAATCGTTAGAGTAACAGTTCATAAATCAAACCCGGTAGGTCGCTGCCCAATCTGCATTCCCCCCTCGGATTAAATTCCAGCAACACATGCGTCCCTGCGCCCGGAGCGCTAGGAGCTGCCCAGATTCTTAATGGCAGCATATATTACCGCGGCCAGTTCACGCACGCGCTGCGCCCCGCCACTCCCGGGAATAGCTTCACTCACTACCCCCTTCCTCCGTGGATCCCCGATTCTCAGTCAAAGCCAAGCGACATTCTCGGTGCCTGCGTGGAGTGGTCACCCACCGGGGAACGCTTAGTTGCTAGAGAAAATAGAGTTTGGTTTTGCCCATTTTGTCTCAAATATTATTTTCTAAGTATAAATAGGATGGTTCTAATCCGAGCTCAACCCCTGGAATTCAAATTAAAATATCTCAGCCTATTTTAAATACGAATCTATCTAATGAGGGGGCGGAGATAGAGGAGCGAGAGGGAGGGTCTTTTTTGCCTGAATAGCGCACCGCCTCCGATCGATATCCTTCCCTCCGCAAACCCCGCGAAACAGTGCGCATAACTGGGCGCCTTGCTCGAGGAAAGAAAACGCTCGCGTGGTTCCTCCAGGCTCTGCGGGGGGCAGGGGGGGAAAGACCGCCGCGAATCACCGAGGACGCCTAGTCCCTCGCTGCGTGGGCTTCCCACCTAGACCTGAATCTCTTTCCAGATCTGGGAGGAAGCGAGGCGGAGCCAAGGTGCTGAGGCGACGAGGGGGCGGGGATTGGGAGCTCCCGCTTGTTTGCTCTCCCTACTGGCTCTTTCTCTGGGAACCCCATCCTCCTGCGGCCCCCACCGCCTGCCGGAAGGAAGCCCCAGAGAAAAGGCACCCCGCCTCCGGGTCCTCCCACGCCCCCACTCCACCCAGTCCCAGATCGCCCGGGGGAGCCTCGAGAAAGCTTGGCGCTGTGTTTGGGGCTCCCTTGCCCTGTCCTAGGCGGGAGACCACGCTCACGTGCGCTTGGAGAGAGCCCCTGGAACGCAGGGCAGGCAGTGTCAGGAAAAGCAGGCTGCCGCTTCTGGCTCGTTAGAGAACATTTCTTCTCGTTGTGGTGATTGTTTAGATTATTATCGCGTCGTCTTCGACTCTAATTTGCTGTTTAATCATGATGACATCTCCATATGTTAGTTGATGTTATTGTTTTTAAGCAGCAACACTGTAAGCCCTGTTTCCAGGTCGGGAAGATATTAACCAGGGTGAGCATGTCCCATCACTGAGGTGGGGGTAGGGGGGCAGGTGTCAGGCACCAGGGAGATCAGCAAACCTACCTCCGCCCGGTGTCAGAGCAGTCTCCAGCTCTGCCCAACGCTTTCCACGTGGCCCACTCGCGCCGGCTTCAGCCCCCTGAGTTCCTATTGGGACTGCAAAAGGGCCCTCATTTTCTCCATACCCGACCTGAGTAGATTAGAGACACAGAAATTCACGTAAGCGTGGTGATTGGTTATCTTCACGAAATTGCCAGAGGCCAGCTCCAGAGCTCCTGGCTCAGCCAAAGAACTCCTTGAGAGGGGAACTGACAGGGAAGGAGGAAACAGGTGTAGAAAATGGGGGATGCAGAGAAATGGGGCGGGGGAACAGATCCAGAAGTAGAATTAGCGGAGGGGAGAAAGGGAGGCGACCATCTTAAACACAGAAGCAGATGATGGAGAAACCGAGAGCTGGAGATGATAGAGCTGTGAACAAGAGATGGAGGATAGAGATGAAATTGGGACTTATTTTTATTCAGGACGCTCAGAGAAGCAAATGAACATAGGACCACCACATAGATTCTCTTTCTGTGGGTCCACAGAGCCTTTCATTCCAGCCTGAGCCTCAAGGGCTGGGGTCACAGGAGTCTCGGCACCTTGGGGCTGAGCAGAGCTAGCTGAAGGGAGACAAACCAGATGGATGGGGCAAAAATGGAGACTTTCCCCTGTTCTCCTGAAACTCCCTCAAGTCCCAGCAGAGCTGCTTCTAGGAAGGCCTTCAACCAGTCTCTCCGTTTCCCACTGCGCAGTACACACAAGGCTCTGCACCCTGGCAGGGCCAGGCTGAGCGCTGGTGGTTCCAGAGGGGTCCACTCTCTGGAACAGCCTACGGCCCTGTCCCGTGGGACGGGAGGGAAGGTTCACTACCCCATTGCTACTTCCTCCCCTCCCGGACTCCCACCAAAGGAAATCAAAGCGTTGCTTCTCCTCCCCCTCCCCACCACCCAGCTTGCCCCAAATGTTAAAATGAAATGGTGGGGCGTGGGTGTGTGGGGGAGCAGTGAGGATGCCAGCTCTGCGGCTCCAGCACGACTCTGGGTTCGCTGCCCTCCATTCACTATCCCGCTCGAGTCACTGCATCTCCCTACGCTGGGGCTTCAGGAAACTTTGTAACGCCGCAGTTTGTGTTTCAATCCCACGGGGGGGTGGGGGGGGGAAGCAACAGGAGCCTTTCCTCGATGTTGGGGGGGAGCAGCCTCGGCTCCAAACACGAACGTCCGGAATAAAGAAACTGCCCAGTCCCACTCGGGCAATTTTCCCACTCCAGCCCCACGGGGCAAGGAGTGTAACGTTCCCGTCCAGATCCTCACCCTGGAGGGACATCAGGGGCCAAATGAGCTCTGTTACCAGCTGCCTAACTATGGGTAGGTTACTCTACCCCTCTGTACCTCAGTTTCCTGCTCTGTAAAATGGGGTGACCATACCTCACTCATCGGAGTATACTTGTATCAAATGAAATAACATAGGTAAAGCACTTTCACACTACATGCCACTTACCTGATATTAGCTATTACTATTGTTGTTTCCTCCTGCCTCCATACAGGCTTAGTCCCATGGGTCTCACTGAAGTCTTCAAAATAACTTCAAGGCGTTTACTTCAACTCATTATGACCTTGAATACTTTAGGACAGTTTTTCTTTATAGTCCAGCAGCTTACATTCCTCTTGCCACAGGCTACTCAGAGCTTCACCCCGCTCTGGCCTTCTCAGAGGATACTCTAGATAAACTCCTTGAATTAAGTCAGCAGTAGGACCGTGACTGCACCCCACATACTCCCCCATCCCACCAGGCCCCTGGCTTTTCCTGTCTGTGCTCTCTCATTCTGGAGCGGCTGGGTTCTCCCAGCCCTAACTGGATTCCTCCTGCAGCTTCCTCCACAGCTTCTCTTCCCCCTCCTACCTGCCATTTATATTAACTTCCTCTCCCAAATTAAAAAAAAAAAAGTAATGTATTTATTGTAACCAGTGAAGCAACACAATGATACATAACATGGAAAAAAAATTAACCCACCCTGCATTAGCTAATGTTGACAGACCCACCTTCCTCCTTTCACACCTTTCCCCATGCTCATAAAAAACAAATACTCGTTCAGAGAATATTTTTTTCGTTTTACAAAATTATGACATAATATTTCTCTTCTACCAAATCCTTCAAGATCAATAGCTAAACAAATAACTGTGTCTTTTAAATAGTTAAACAACATTTATCAGATGGCATACTACAATTTATTTAATTTTCCATCTATTGATGGACATTTACACTTTCCCAGGTTTTTGGTGTCCTACAAATATGGTCGTAATAAATATTCTTTCAAACAACGTTATCTACTAGCATTTTTATTTCTTCAAAGGATAGATTCCTCAAAGTTGGATTGTTTGACAGAAAGGTATGTGTGTTTATTTTTCAAATGTAGGTGTGCTCTTTTGTTTGTGTTTTTTTATTAGTTTTAGGTGTACAAAACAATGTAGTAGTGTAGGTGTGCTTTTAATTTGGAAAAACATTGTTGCTGAATTCCTTTCCCCAAGAGTGTAGAGTGCTCGTTTCCCCGCGTCCTCTTCAACACTGTGTTACTTTTGGCTTTGTCAGCCCAGGAGATAATCTGGCGGCTTTCTGGAAGGCCATCCTTTCCGGGCACCTGTCTTTGTTCTCTGAGCCCCTCTCGGGCCATGATCGCCACCACAGCGTCCCCAGGATGGAGGAGAAGGTCCAGCTAGACTTTGAGTTCCCTTCTCCAGAGCAGCGTAATGGGCCGCGCAAGCTTCGACTTTTATGTAAAGTCAGGCGAAATTGGTCCCGGAAAACCCTGGCTCTAGTTTGCTGATCTAATCCACACGCCTCTGAGCAGAGGGCTTGGGTGCTGGGCCAGTGATTGTGGCTGGGCGGAGATGGGGCTCAGCCGGGGGTCCCCCCTCACCTCTCCGCCGCTTCCACTGGGGCGCTTTCCTCGCGGCTGCAATGGTTCCCTGGGTCAGTACCAAGGCTGCGATCGATCCCCTGGCCTGTCTGCAGTGGAGAGTGAGCAAAGGAAGGAGGCCGCAAAAGGAAAGAAAATCGCAGCTCCCGAGGCGGCCGGGCAGCAAAGATGACAGCTGAACTTTTCCTCACCCAGTAAGACCAACAGGCTTCTGCATCAGGGACCAACTCTGAGCGAGCAAGCGAGCTGCGAGGAGGGCCAGACATGTGGGGATTCCATGAGCAGGGAGATGCGGATTATACTCGCTCTTCTCTCACCCCCCTTTACTCTGCCTAACTTTTTTTAAAAAATTAACTTACTTTTATTGAGCACTTACTACACGTTACGTATTGTGCTAAAGCTTTGTGAACACCATCCCATTTCCTATACTCATTTCTGTAGGAGATTATATTATCCCCATTTTACAGATGAGAAACTGGTCTAGACAGTTAGTAACTTGCCCCGTTGGCAGGTACTAAGAAGCAGGGCTGAAATTTGAGAATTAATCTGTTTCAGGAACCTGTTTTAAGACTTCACTTTGCTTGTTCTGTTACTATTTTGAGCCCTAAGAGAGAGAGCACAAGTTAAAAAAAAATAAATAAGAAAGCAAATCCTATGATAGGCAGAATGAGGTCCTCACAAAAATGTCATGTCCTAATCCCTGGAACCTTAAATGTTAGTTACAAGGCAAAGGAGAGTGAACGCTGCAGGTGGAATTGAGTTGCTAATGCTGACCTTAAAATAGGGGTGTTTAGGATATATATCTGCTGGGTCTGCTCGAGGCCCTTTATTGAATGTTTTGGGGGCAGGTGGTAGCTTCATCTTAGCAGTATATGCGAGAGAAAGAAGATGTTAGGGAATACATTTCAAAGGACAAGCAAACCAAAAATTGTGTTGATGTTTTACACCGTGTTGGTTATTATGGCTGCCTCAATGTCCTGAATTATTTTAACTTCGGGGAAGAGCCAGAAGTCGTGTGGTGCCAGATCCTGTGAATAAGGTGGGTGAGGACACACCATAATGTTTTTACTTGACAGAAATTGCTGTACCAGAAGTGATGTGTGACACGGAGCATTGTCATGATGGAGGATGATTTATGGCACACTTTAAAACACACCTTCTCTCAGCTGTAGCTCACACCTGACTGACTGCACTGCACAAGTTAAAACTTGTCTCACACTGTTATTAAAGTTCGACACACTACTTCCCATATTGAAGATTCCTGCCTTTCCGTTGGATGGCACTCGGCAATAGCATACAATGTATTTTGTGATCACAATGGAAAGGCTCCATGTCACACGTCGCTCTAGTACAGCAATTTCTGTCAAATAAAAACATTATAGTGTGTCCTCATCCACCTTATTCACAGGAACTGGCACCACACAACTCCTGGCTCTTCCCCAAAGTCAAAATGACCATGAAAGTAAACTTTTGGAATCAATTCAGGACATTGAGGCAGCCATGACAGCGCAACTAAAGACACTCATGAAAGAGGACTTCTAGAACTGCTTCAGAAAGTGGCAAGAACAATGATATATGTGTGTTTGAAGCGAGGGGGGAGTATTTTGAGGGAGATTAATGACAATGTATCTTTTACTGTAATAAATTTTTCTTAAACATTTACTGTATGTTTTGATCACATCTTGTATATCACACCTTTTTTATTATTTTCTCCCCCTTTGTGTGCTGCAAGGGTCTCTTATTTGCTTCCTTTCCCTCCAGTAGTTTAACAGACACTCAAGCAAGTCCCTTGATTCGGTTCCAGCGATGGGTCTGCTTAGATATGAAAAGTTCATTGCTAAAGTGATAGATGGTTTGATGGCACATTCTTGAAATGTATCACCAGGTAGTTATTCTCTTGATAAATCACAGCAACTAATATTAGCTACATACCTTATCACCTGGACAAATCATATGCTGGATTGATTTTTAATGGTGGTGGCATTTGCAACTTGCACGTTACCCAGAACACAGAAGGAAGTAGGTTCAATCTCCACAGAATGTCTGGAAAAACTCACTTGCTATGAGCATCCAAAGGAGGGAGGGAGGTAAGAGAAACACAGGAAAAAGCCAAGCCAAACGGGACACAGACAAGCACAGCCTTCTACAAGGAGAGAAATTCCTTAAAATAGTCCAAACCTGATAAAGAGGAGAAGGAGAAAAGGACACACTTGTCCATCTGGGTTCATCAACTCACAAATTGCTTTGTTTACATTGAGAGACCACTGCAGGAGTCTCTAATTGATTAAGAAAGAAGGAAGACTAAGCAAGCAAGCTAGTGGGTGATGGCTGGCGGGGGAATTAGCTTCAGCCTGACTGACAGTCCAAGGCGACATAGATCCCTGCACCTGCACTGCCTGGGCTTTCCCTTTCCTCAGAGGGGTCTGCTGAGGCTTGGGGAGGGCCTTGAATAATGGTTCTGGGACACTCATAGTTCTCTGGTTGCTTCCTCAGGCTCTCGCCTGAAGTATGTTGAATTGGGTTAGGCAGGGAGAGAAATCCCAAACCAAGTGGTTCATTTAACTCTGGCCAAACACAAATTCTTCAAAATAGGCCACTGTGAATGGGATAAAGAACATCAGGGCATGTGGGAGGCATATCCATCAAGGCCAAGTCCAGCACTGTGACAGTGTGGCCTGTGTGCTGGCAGGCCTCTGGGAGGCTTTCAAGTTGTAAGTGCAGGAGAGGGGGTCATCGGGTTTGTGTCATGCACACCTACTACCTGTCACAGAGCAGCCTCTGGGCAATACGTTTTCTTGTGTAGCCGTTCTTACGCCCTCCTTTTTATACTTTTTTCTTCTCTTTTGAAATAATGAGGGGGAAAACTGCATATCCTCAATTGCTTTGGTAATAGGATTTGTTGTCTATTTTTTCCTCTTTCTGAAGAGCCCTTGGCAGTTTTACAATTAACAGAGAAAAATGGCTCTGCCCAAATCTTTATTTTCAGGAATTGCTATAAATTCAAATCCAAAACGTATTTGTGTATACGCTCTTCAGCAGATATTAATAATTACACATTCTCCAATTCATATATATTCTCTCTATCACACACACACACACACACACACACACACACACACACACTATACTTGGAACCTTGACCTTGCTCTGATTTGCTCTTGGATCTTACCTCTTATCTACTGAATTGTCTTTGCCATTTTGTGTTTCACTCTCCAAATGCTGCGTCCCCTCAGTTTACAAACACACTCAAATTTCTTACAGCCTAAAAGACAATACCCTTCCTTTGTCCATCCTACTGTCCCCTCACTACTGATCCATTTCTCCATTGAGCTTCTGGGACAGTGCCCAGCCCAGCAGAGACACAGTGAATATTGAACAACACACAAATGAAGTTTTTTCCTTCCCTTCTCTGCCATCTTCCCTGTCACTGCCCCAGCCCTGACACTGGAGGCCCAGCTTCTGCTCTACCAGCTGCAGACAGTCCACTCTGAATGGCCTCCTCCTTCCCCCCCTTTGTATATTTTACCCTATACAAATGATTTTATGTATCTATTTTAAAATTTACCAAGAACATACACTCACCATCGGAAAGTTAGTAACTGCAAGTGACCCAAAAGGAGAAATTAAAATAGCCATAATTTCTTCAGCCAGCAGTATGCATTTTGTCCCTTGTATTAATCCCTTGTATTAATTCGCTCCTTTCTACATGGGTGTGAATCATTGTGTGTGATTCAGGCTTCCTGCACAGCACTGAAGCCTCGCCAGGATGTGGTCCCATCTCATCTTACCAGGCTCCTTCCCGTCCACAACCCCCGCCCATCCACTGCAGCGCTATGGAAGCCCTTGCCCCTCCTTGAACTGGCAACCTTCTCCCCTGTCTCACACTTTTGCTCACCTAGATTTTTCCAGGCTAAAATACATTGTATTTCCATCCACTCACTTCCCTCCATCTGTGGAGATCTAACTTTTTCTTAGAGACCTGTTCAGGCTCAATCTTTCCTGAATCCTTCTCTGTCCCTTTAATCATAATTATTGGGTTGTGCCTCCATTGATCTTTGTTGTTCTTAATTTTTTATTAGGGTTAGCTGTCTGCTGATCTGCTTTATCTTTAATCCACAAGCTCCTTGAGGTTAGGGACTATGTCTTATTAATCTTTGAATCTCCCACAATGTCTCCCACTGTGCCTGGCGCAGATGCTTATGGAATAAAGAACGTTTCCAGCCCCTCCTACTTCACACAGATGTGGTCGTCTGTTCTAATTTTGAAAGGATGAAGAAAGGTATTGCTGATGCCAAACCTTCTTTAGGCTGCTTCTTGCTAATGCCTTTTCTCCCTGGTAGCCTGGGTGTTTATCCCTAGGGGACTGGAGGCATAAAATCATTGGATGCATGCTGTGGAGTACCTTCTAGTGGTTAGAAGCAAAGAAATAGGTATACCCATAGCAATGACAATAAAAGGGAATGACTGAATGATAGCTAAAACAAGAGGGTGGGAAGAGGAAAAAAGCAATTATCCTTGCTATATCCTTTCCATGCCTCTCAACAACTTACTCAACATTTCATTAGCTTGTTATATTTTTTCATAAGCTACAGGGAAAACTAGAAGATCCATATTCCTCCCCTTATTTTCTCCTTCTTGTTCTAGGAACACTTGAAAGTTATAAGAACTTTCTTGCTCCCTCTCTGAAGAAGAGAATTTTCCATTCCTCTTCTTCATTCAGGTTATGCACTCACCACCTCATGCATACACAGTGACTGTGCGTGTGGTAGCCAGCCTCCACGTTGGCCTCCCGTAACCCCTGACATGGGCCTAGATGCCCGTGTGTAGGCACTTTGCACGAGGAACCAGAGCTGGCGCTGTGTAACCAATAGAATACAAATGAAGTGATAATGATGTGCGACTTCCAAGGCTAGATCACAAAGGGATCATGGCTTCCTCTTTGGTCTCTTGGATGGCTTTCTTTGGGGGAAGCCAGTTGCCATAGCATGAAGACACGTAAGCAGCCCTAGAGAAGCCAAGCTGGAAAGGAACCATGTCTTCCTGCTAACAAACAGCACTGACGAGCGAGCCACATTGAAAACCAAACCCTCTAGCCCCAGACTGCAGATTGCAGCCCCAGCTGATATCTGACTGCAATTTCATGGGCATCCGAGCCAGGACCACCCGCCACGCTGCCCTCAAATTCCTTATCCACAGAAACCAGGAGAGATAATACACGGCAACTGTCATTTAAGGAGGATCTGTTATGCAGCAATAGATAGCTAATAAAATGCATCTGGTATTTTCTTTTATTTTATTCTTCAATGCTTGTTCATTTTTCCATATGTCTACATGAATTTTGATAGGTTTTGTTGGTGAGACACAAACAAGAAAGGACTTTATTTAATGATTGCTTTGTGAATAGCAAAATACTTCAAGGGTGGTTTTGAGTATCTGAATATTTTACACTATGATTCTGTCTACTGTGAATCAGGTACCATGAAGCAGTTTGGGAATATATCAATAAGTGTCCAAACAGGAAAACAGAAAATAGTCCAGGTGTTTCAAACAGAAGTAACTTAATACAAGGAATTGTTTCAAATGTGTTGAAAAGGCTGGGAGGTCACAAGAAGTAATGTACCCAGAGATTAGTAGGAAACCACTTAGGTTTGAAAGAGCAAAAAGGAGAATGGCATTATGCAGAGCCCATGACCACTGTGACACCGAGGCTGCTATTGGGCACCTAGATACACCCCAGAAGTCGGAGGGAGAAAGCTTGTTTGAACTTTCCTCCCACCTTCCAATCTCCTGCCAAAGCCTCCCATTGGCAGAAACTCACAGAAGCTGTAGGTAAAGGAGTCTGGGAAATGTAGTTTGCAAGCTTCCTACCCTGGCAATAGGAAAAAGATATAGGGCAACTGAGAAACTGAGAGCCAATAGACATTATTTGTCACTGGGAACAATAACAGAAATAATGGAAATAAAGATGTACATGTTTGATTAGGCTCTACTCAAAAATAAAATATCCAACATATGGTAGTCGTTTGTGATTAGAGAAAGTCAGAGAAATGCAGATGCTCCCACATTCATCTTTCAAGACATATTTCAGTACTGTTAGCTTCAAAACTCTAAATTCTTCAAAAGAGCTGCCACACGAAAGCCTCTTTTATTAACTGTAGAAGAGCACATCTAATAAGAGCTAACACACGGAACACACAATGCCGCCAGGCTGCTTCTCAGTTGTTAACTTATCTACTCACCACTACCTCCAACCCGCCCCGGCCACATCTCCGTGAAGTTAGACCTACGGTGATCCATTCCACATGTGAGCAAACTCAATCCCAGAAGAATTAAGTCACCTAGACCAAAGGAGTCCGGGTCCCGACATGGTCACCTAGCTTCACAGGTCACATGCTTAACCATTCCATCATGTTGCCTCTCGGGCTTTCATCACCTTTCCTGAAATGTGCGAGCTACTCATGGCTGGTTGTGCCTATGCCAAAAGTATTCCAGGAGATTAATAATATTCAAAGGAACAAAGGACAAAGTCGGTAAGTTAGCCTCTGAGCTTTGGGGCTAACTTTTGACTCAGCTTGTCCAAATGTTGCCTCTTTTATAGTGCAACGCATTAATTCTTTTAGAACTAGAAAGGCCACAGTTATTGAATTATCTAGGGCTCTTGTTCTGAGTCTCCGAAAGACCTTTGTCTGGAAATATTCAACCCAAGCATGGACCCCCAAGGGTTAATGAGTAGTACCCAGGTGGGGCCTATGAATGGGACAGCCATGTGCTAGGGCAGTGATGAACGTCCATGCAGAACACTAAAACTGGGGTTCTGTTTCCTGCCAGTCTGTACCCACGCCAAAACCTGAAGCTGCTCATTTCAACAAGCTTTCCCCAGTTCTTTCCTTTTGACAGAAAGGCAGAGACGAGGAAGAGATTGGTTCTTCAGAAATTTCACTCCAGCATCTATGACAACTTTATTTTTTCATGTTTTGGGGATTTATCTTGTTTCTGAACAGCTGGTGACTTGTACGAGTTTGAAATAACCAGTGACATGCTCATCATAACCTGAGAGAGTCTAGGCTAGAGAGAGAGGAGACCTGGGGGTGGAGTGTGGGGTGGAACACATCATGTAATAGCATCGGGCCCTTCTACCAACTACCCCTATTTTCTGAAGATGCTCTTTCTTTCTTGGAGACCACACGGTCCTTTTAGGAACGACTGCTTTCAAAAGGAGCAAAAGGATTGTAGTGGCGTGTATGGATTCTCGAACAGAATCCATACTCAGTCCCTGAGTCCTGCTGAGTATAATAGCAGGGGCACCAATACTTCTGAACTAATGCAAATGTCCTGTGAAGGCTCCACTTGACCCAGGAGCTGTCACCAGGCCCTGCAGAGAGTCCCTGTGTGTTGGTGTCATGCGGGTATCATGCGGGGTCTCAGCTCCCACTCCCCACATAAGAACGCAGGACATGGTGAGGCCAAAAAGGAACACCCACGGAGCCATAGGTAGGGGAGTCATACCACTATAGTCTCACTGGCGGTGGGTTGGAGACACAGGAAGCAGGAGCCACACTATCTGCAACCTGCCATCCACTTCTCTGCAATCCGCACCCCGCCCTTCGCCCTTGTGCTAGCCCCCATCTTCTGCTAGCGTAGCCACAGCATTTATATTAGTGGCCAATGGCCCACCGGTTACAGCTGACAGCCAACTAGCCACAGCTGATGGCCATCCAATCACAGTTGATGCCCATTTACTACCTGAGCCAGCACCTTTCCACGTGAGGCTGAGAGCCTGGAAACTACACTCCTAGCTCTGTCCCCACCACATTTACTGCTGCCTGCTGCCTTGCACCCCAGCAGGAATGAGCCATCTTTGCTCACTCAAAGGACAGGCAACGTGTAAACTCTTCCTTCCTAACATCCAACTCAGGGAGGTGGTAACTCTAAAGCCCACACTTAACATACCCCAGAGTAGCCCTTTTCAGTTTTGTCACTCTCCCTTTAGGGTCTTTTTATTATACAGCTGTCAACATGCAAAAAAAAAAAAAAAAAAAAAAGAAGAAGTTGGCACCAGGCCTGTGAGCTCCAAGAGTACACTAATACAGACAGTGGTTTATGAAATGGGGAAAATATCAAGTCACAGATGCATATCTGCTACAGAGAAGAAAAGCAAAGACCTGGGAGGACCCGTCAGGCTTTGGATCTTCGTTCACTATGTCTATAAAATGCATGTGCCTATTTGACCCAACATCTGCTTTATTTTCTGACCTCACTTCCTATCAGAACTTGCTCTGCCCCGATGCCCCAAGCTTATCAGACTTAATGTCTTTGTACTCATAATTTCCTCTGTCTCTCCCAAAATCTTTGCATGGAAGGTTCCTTCCTGTCATTTAGTTTCAACTTCAACCCCACCTCTTCAGAGATACCCTCTCTGACCTTGCACTGCAAAGTGATAGCCACCCTCTCTTGAAATCCTCCCCAACAAACAGGCACCATTACATTGCCAGGTTGTGTTTTATTTATAACACTTAACACGTGCACAATGTAATAAACTCTTAGTAACACTGCTGTGTCCTCTCAGCTTTGATGCTCTGTGCCCTAGGCCTTGGGCAGGCAGACACTGCGTAGTTCTCTCCCTCTTAAGCATCCTGCACTTCACCTCCGGGCCTCCCCTCTGCTCCCTGCCCTGCATTTGTACCTCTACAGATCAACCTCTAGACGGTATATGCGCCGCTCAGCTCACAGCTCAGTATCTCTTGGTTTTAACAGAAGGCAGATCTCAATAATACACGGAGTGGCACTCTCCAAGAGCCAGGCGCGGCCTCCTTGGCAACCGCACAGGTAATAATTGACTGGCAATGGTCGGCTGGCCTGGTCTCTCCCGGGTGAGCTTAGTGCTGGGGGTAAACGTGGGTGTCTGACCACCACGGGTGTCAGCTGACTGCACCCCAGCCATAGTCAACACCCCCATAAAGCATGTCTGATTATAGTAGAACAGTCCAGATTGTGTTCAGCCCAGACTTACCATGGGCCTGGAGCCGCTATCCAGCTGTCATCCACGCAAACACAGGGGTGTCGAGGGTAAGGTGGTATTTATTTATCAGTTATCACTTTACAGAAAACCGTACTGTCTTAGAAATAACTCAAATGGTTACTTTTTAACAAATGCCATTCCAATGACGGATCTCTTTTTAATATGATATAATATGTATAAAACAAACTGCCACTTTCCTTAAGTAAAATCAAAATCTGCCCCCTTAGAGTTGGCGGTGGAGGGAGAATTTCCATGTGAGGGAGACCTTGTCTACTTGGCTTCTGTTCTTGGACATTCATTACTCCTGTGAGGGTCTCTGGGAAAATGTTTCAGCCACAAGTAGGCTGGTCTGGACCAGGGGTGGGGGTGGTGGTGGTGCTGCTACCTCCTCTCTGACAACTTGGTCCCTGGGGAGTTCTAAACCTTGCCTATGCCTCTCAGTCTCCTAGAGGATGTTTTATTTGAATTTTTCAAAATAGGTCAACCTGGCCCAGGCTCTATCCCAGTGCTACTGAATCCAGTGCTGGTCATGGACTTTAGCAAACGATTTGGGCCAGAGCCAGACTCGTTGCTCGCTAAAATGTGGAGATATGGCCCTTTAACTCATCCCTTAGTTTCCATTGAACAGCATGGACCAAACACGATCATTTAAGAAAGATGTTATGAAAGATCTGGGGAGAGGAAAAGGAACACAGAGAGCGATATCCAAACAGATGGTCAAGATTTCACCTTTCTGCTCCGGGGTCCCCTACAGCAACAGTTGGAAAGGACAGCCATTTAGAAAGAAGCCCTGTTAAAATTAAGACACCAGAGAAGTTTCCATAGTCAAATAAGATTGGAACACTCTGCTTCCTTGCTCCCAGTCTTGACAATTACCACAGGCATTGCAGTTTGAAGTCTTTAATCCATTGGATTTGATGAACCTGTAGTTTCCTAACTGGATGCCACTGCTGAGCCCCTGCAACCCGAGATGTGAAGCACTTCTAGAGTCAAAGCCCACAACCAAGGCTCAGGGAGTAACTCGGTCGCCCCCACCGCCCCACTGACCCTGCTAGACTTTCTGTTGCCTAAGGAGTCTTCTTCTCTTTGGGCTGATCATTCTCTTTTGAGAAAACCCACCCTAAAGCCAGGCCCACACCACAGGACACCATTTTATAATTCATTTATTTTTAACTAAGTTTATTGGTGTGACAATTGTTAGTAAAATTACATAGATTTCAGGTGTACAATTCTGTATTACATCATCTATAAATCCCATTGTGTGTTCACCACCCAGAGTCAGTTCTCCTTCCATCATCATATATTTGAACCCCTTACCCTCATCTCCCATGCCCCACCCCCCTTACCCTCTGGTAACCACTAAGCTATTGTCTGTGTCTATGAGTTTTTGTTTCTCATTTGTTTGTCTTGTTGTTTTGTTGTTTTTGGTTTATATACCACATATCAGTGAAATCATATGGTTCTCTGCTTTTTCTGTCTGACTTATTTCACTTAGCATTATATTCTCAAGATCAATCCATGTTGTCACAAATGGTCCTATTTCATCTTTTCTTACCGCCAAATAGTATTCCATTGTGTATATATACCACAACTTCTTTATCCATTCATCTATCGAAGGACATTTTGGTTATTTCCATGTCTTGCCCACCGTAAATAAAGCTGCAATGAACAGTGGAGCACACGTGTCTTTATGTATAAATGTTTTCAGATTTTTTGGGTAGATACCCAGGAGAGGGATTGCTGGGTCATACGGTAATTCTATTCGTAATTCTTTGAGGAACCTCCACACTGCCTTCCATAACGGCTGCACCAGTCTGCATTCCCACCAACAGTGTATGACAGACAGTTCCTTTTTCTCCACAGCCTCTCCAACACTTGCTACTATTTGTCTTGTTGATGATAGCCATTCTGACTGGGGTGAGGTGATATCTCATTGTGGTTTTTATTTGCATTTCTCTGATGATTATTGATGTTGAGCATTTTTTCATATGTCTGTTTGCCATTTGTAGGTCCTCTTTGGAGAAATGTCTCTTCAGGTTCTCTGCCCATTTTTCAATTGGGTTGTTTGTTTTTTTGTTGTTGAGTTGCATGAGTACCTTGTATATTTTGGATATTAGCCCCTTATCGGAGGCACTATTTGCAAAAATCTTCTTCCCATTCACTTGGTTGTCTCTTTAGTTTGCCGATGGTTTCTTTTGCTGTGCAGAAGCTTTTAAGTTTCATATAGTCCCATTCATTTATTTTAGCTTTTACTTCCCTTACCATTTGAGACAAATTCATAAAATGCTCTTTGAACCCAAGGTCCATAAGTTCAGTACCTATGTTTTCTTCTATGCAGTTTATTGTGTCAGGTCTTATGCTTTAGTCTTTGATCCATTTTGAATTAATTTTGGTACATGATGACAGATAGAAGTCCAGTTTCATTCTTTTGCACATGGCTTTCCAATTCTCCCAGCACCATTTATTGAAGAGGCTGTCTTTTCTCCATTGTATGTTTTTTGCTTCTTTGTCAAAAATTATCTGTCCATATATATGTGGTTTTATTTCTGAATTCTCAATTCTATTCCATTGGTCTATGTGTCTGTTTTTCTGCCAATACCATGCTACTTTGATTATTGTAGCCCTGTAGTACAAGCTAAAGTCAGGGAGTGTGATACCTCCAGTATTGTTCTTTTTTCTTAAGATTGCTTTGGCTATTCGGGGTCTTTAGTGGTTCCAAACAAATCTGATGATGTTTTGTTCTATTTCTTTAAATAATGCCATTGGGATTTTGATGGGGATTGCATTAAATCTGTATATTGCTTTGGGTAATATGGCCATTTTAACTATGTTGATTCTTCCGATCCATGAGCATGGAATGCCTTTCCATTTCTTTGTGTCTTCTTCAATTTCTTTTAATAATGCCTTATAGTTTTCAGCATATAGGTCTTTCACATCCTTGGTTAAGTTCACTCCTTGGTATTTTATTCTTTTGCTGCAATTGCAAAAGGAATTGTGTTTTTTTTATTTCTTTTTTTGAGATTTCATTGTTAGTATATAGGAATGCAATGGACTTTTGTACGTTGATTTTGTAGCCAACAACTTTACTGTATTTGTTGATTGTTTCTAATAGCTTTTTGGAGGAGTCTTTAGGGTTTTCTATGTACAACATTATGTCATCTGCAAAGAGTGACAATTTAACTTCTTCATTCCCAATATGGATGCCTTTTATTTCTTTCTCTTGCCTGATTGCTCTGGCAAGGACTTCCAACATGATGTTGAAAAGCAGAGGTGATAGGGGATATCCCTGTCGTTTTCCTGAACGCAGAGCAAAGAGCTTCAGTTTTTCACCGTTAATTATGAGATTAGCTGAGGGTTTGTCATATATGGCCGTTTTTATGTTAAGGTATTTTCCTTCTATACCTATTTTATTAAGTGTTTTAATCATAAATGGATGTTGCATCTTGTCAAATGCTTTTTCTGCATCAATTGATATAATCATATGATTTTTGTCCTTTATTTTGTTTATGTGATGTATCACATTGATGGATTTGCGGATGTTGAACCATCCTTGTGCCCCGGGGATGAACCCCACTTGGTCGTGATGAATAATCTTTTTAATGCATTGTTGTATTCGATTTGCTAGAATTTTATTTAGGATTTTTGCATCTATAGTCATCAGAGATACTGGTCTGTCATTCTCTGTTTTGTGTGTTGTCCTTCCAGGTTTTAGTATCAGGATAATGTTGGCCTCATAAAATGAGTTAGGGAGTACTGTCTCTCCTTCAAATTTTTGGAAGAGTTTGAGCAGGATTGGTATGAGATCCTCTTTGAAGGTTGCGTAGAATTCCCTAATGAAGCCATCTGGTCCCGGACTTTTGCTTTTGGGAAGGTTTTGGATGACTGATTCAATTTCATTACAGGTGATCGGTTTGTTTAGATTTTCCAGTTCTTCATGGTTTAGCCTAGGAAGGCTATATGTTTCTAAGAACTTGTCCATTTCTTCTAGGTTATTGAATTTGGTGGCATATAGTCCTTCATAGTATTCTTGGATGATCCTTTGTATTTCTGAGACATTAGTGATAACTTCCCCTTTTTCATTTCTGATTTTGTTTATTAGTGTCTTCTCTCTTTTTATCTTAGTGAGCCTAACCAAGGGTTTGTCAATTTTGTTAATCTTTCCAAAGAACCAGCTCTTTGTCACATTAATTTTTTCTATTGTCTTTTTGTTCTCTATTTTACTTAGTTCTGCTCTGATTTTTATTATTTCCTTTCTTCTGCTGGCCTTGGTTTTCATTTATTCTTCTTTTTCTAGTTCTTTAAGGTGTAACGTGAGGTTATTTATTTGGGATTTTTCTTGTCTCTTGAGATAGGCCTGTAATGATATAAATTTCCCTCTTAAAACTGCTTTTGCTGCATCCCAAAAATTTTGGTGGGATGTATTTTCATTGTCATTTGTTTCTATGTATCTTTTGATCTCTCCTCTAATTTCTTTTTAGACCCAGTCACTCTTTAAAAGTATGTTGTTATCAAATATTTGGTGATGGAAGGAGAATTGACTCTGGGTGGTAAACACACAATGGGATTTATAGATGATGTAATACAGAATTGTACACCTGAAATCTATGTAATTTTACTAACAATTGTCGTCCCAATAAATTAAAAAAAAAGTATGTTGTTTAATGTCCATGTATTTGTGGTTTTTCCTGCTTTCTTTTTGCTGTTGATATCCAATTTCAAAGCCTTGTGATCAGAAAATATGCTTGGCATGATTTCAATCTTCTTAAATTTGCTGAGGTTACTTTTATGTCCCAATATATGGTCTATCCTTGAGAATGTTGCATGTACACTAGAAAAAAATGTATAGTCTGATGTTTTAGGATGAAGTGCTCTATATATGTCAATTATGTCCATTTCATCTAATGTGTCATTTAGGGCTGCTATTTCGTTATTTATTTTCTGTTTGAATGATCTATCCATAGTTGTCAATGATGTATTTAGGTCCCCTGGTATAATTGCGTTTTGGTCAATTTCTTTCTTTAGTTCTCTTAGTAGTTGCTTGGTATATTTTGGTGCTCCCTGATTGGGGGCATAAATATTGATGAGTGTTATGTCTTCTTGTTGTATAGTCCCCTTTACCATTATGAAATGTCCATCTTTGTCTCTTACCTTTTTCACCCTGAAGTCTGTTTCATCTGATATCAGTAGGGCTACACCTGATTTTCTCTGGATACCATTTGCTTGGAGTGTCAATTTCCACCCTTTCACTTTGAGTCTATGCTTGTCCTTGTAGCTGAGATGTGTCTCTTGGAGACAGCATATGGTTGGGTTTAGTTTTTTGCTCCAATCTGCTACTCTGTGCCTTTTTATCGGTGAGTTCAGTCCATTTACATTTAGGGTGATTATTGATAAGTGAGGATTTCCTGTCATTCTATCTTTAGTTTTCTGGTAAGGCTGTGTCTCCATCGTTTCTTTGCCTTTTTGTTGTTGTCTATTATTTCTGTGTGGTGGTATTCTATGATGTTTCCCTCTGTTCCTTCTTTTATTACAGTGTATATTTCAGTTCTGGATTTATTTTGAGTGGTTACCCTTAAGTTTATGTAAAAGAAAGTTTGATATTTAGAGTACTCCATTTTCTTCAGCACACTTACTTTCTCCATTCCCATATTCTGGTTCAGTCCTTTACTCTCCCCCTTTTTATGTTTTGGTTGCCACAAATTGTCCCTGTTGATGGTGGTCAAATAGTCTCCTTTAGTATTTCTTGTAGTGCAGGTCGTGTATTAGAAAATTCCCTCAGCTTCTGTATGTGTGGAAAGGTCTTTATTCCTCCTTCATATCTAAAAGACATCTTTGCTGGATATATTTTTCTTGGCTCATAATTTCTCTCTTTCAATAGTTTGAATATTTGGTTCCACTCCCTCCTGGCTTGTAGAGCTTCTGCTGAAAAATCTGATGATAATCTAATGGGCTTTCCTTTGTAGGTTACCGGCTTCTTTTCCCTGGCTGCCTTGAGGATTCTTTCTTTGTCGTTGATTTTAGACAGCTTCAATACAATGTGCCTTGGAGAAGGCCTGTTGGGATTGAGGTAATTGGATGTTCTATTTGCGTCTTGGATTCAAGGATCCAGTTCTTTCCACAAGTTTGGGAAGTTCTCATCGACAATATGTTTGAATATATTCTCTGTTCCCTTCTCTCTTTCTTCTCCTTCTGGTCGGCCCATTATTCTTATATTGCTCTTTCTGATGGAGTCAGAAAGTTCTTGTAGAGTTCTTTCATTTCTTTTAAGTCTCAAGTCTCTTTCTTTTTCCATCCGTATCATTTCCAGGTTTCTATCTTCGATGGCACTGATTCTTTCCTCCATCTGGTCAATTCTACTACCTAAACTGGCTATTTCATTCTTAATTTCTTCTATTGAGTTCTTAATCTCCAGAAATTCTATTTGGTTCTTTTTAAAAATTTCAATCTCTTTCCTAAAATGCTCATGTTGTTCTTTAATTGTGTTTCTGAGTTCATTAAACTGCCTTTCTGTGTTTTCTTGCATCTCATTGAGTTTTTTCAGAACTGCAATCTTGAATTCTCTGTCATTTAAGTTACATATTTCCATATCTTTAAGTTCCTTTTCTGGAGACTTTTCACTTTCTTTCTGAGCTGTCTTGTTGCCTTCGTTATTCATAGCAATTAATGATTTATTATTTATCTTCCTAGACATGTACAGGAGTGGCTTCTGCAACAGGTTGATAGGAAGAGGTCTTTCTTTTGTTTTCCAGTAGGTGTTGGTAGAATGTTTTATTTTCTCTCCGACTGCAGCTTTTTTTTTCTCTCTTACACGGTAGTGCTATGTTTTCTCTGCACTATTCCAGCTTCTCACACAATGGGGGGGATTCCCTGGGAGACGGGCTTCTCCTCTCTTAATAGTTCACCTGGGTCACAGGGCGCAGTGTCCGTGTGGGCATGCGGAGAGCTTTTGAAGTTCCAAAGCTCTTCCTGCACCAGATTCAGAGCCCGTATGTTTCAGCAGTTCTGTTTACTCCTGCAGGGATCCGCCCAGATAGCTGGGGCCAGGGGCAGGGTGAGTTGTGAGAGGTGGCCCAGAGCAATGGTGGCGACCACTACCACAGCTGGTCCTGCTTCCACAGCTCCCTTCCCTTTTGCTGGAACTAGTTGGGCTGTGAATCTGTGTCTGTGGTCCACAGTTCTCAGAGCAGCAAATATTCTGTTCTTTCAATCTGACACTGCTACTGTTCCACTTTTAGCACCAGGCAGGTGAGGGCAGGGCGAGCTCTGGGAGGGTAGGGAGGGGCAGCTAGTCGCAGTGCCTCAGGTTTCCATTCTCCACTGGGCAGTGAGGGCTTAAACCACCGTTTTCAGCCTTCTTCCCTCAGCCTTTGCTCCGAGGTCTCTGCCGTGAGCGTTGGGTTCAGCCTTGTTATATGCTGTCCCCTCAGCCCTGTGGGCCATAAACAGAGCCCTAGCAGTCCGAGTTCTTCCCTCTCCCACAGCTACAGTAGTTCCAGGATGCAGCTAGCTGGGAGCACTGAGCTAGGTCTGTGTCCTGCGCCCTCGCAGCTCCATCTCTGCACTTCTCCCTTCCCTCCTCCCCTGTTCGGGCAATTTGCCCACCATAGGTTATTTCTGTAGTGTGCCTCTTAGTCTTGCCTGTCTGCTGCGCAGGGAGTCCTTTGTGGAGTTACATTTGTTCAATTTATTGTAAATTCCTCATGCCGCCATTTTGATGACGTCTCCTCCCATTTTAGTATTCAATAAAATAAAACTCAACTCTCTGTAAAAGATATGCACATACAGCAACAAGGTTTTTGTCTTAAAATATGAAATCGATGCAGCAAATTGTTTATCTAGAAAAGCAGGAAGTAGGCCAATAAAAACTGCCTTCTTCATGGCCTGTCATCAGCTCACCTGCCCATGGCTGCAAGGAGTGCGACTGAGGGTTGTCCAGATTGTTGGCAAAATGGAGCAGGTGGCAAAGCCCTTCTCTAAGGCAATGCCTCTCACTTCCGTTCTCCTCCCACCTAAGAGATGCCTAGCCCCTTTGGAAAGCACCTTCTCCTGAGTTCCCTTCCTGTCCTCTTCCCAGAAGGAGCTGAAGGGAAGAGGAAAATGAAGTCCCTGATAAGGGCAGACATTAGAGAAAAAGTGAGAACAGAGAAGAAAATAATTTTCTGAGGCTACTGGGTGAGGGCATTGGGGAAGGAGAGGATATGTGTTTCTAGACTAGTTGCAATTTGAAACACTTTTCCCCAGAGATCACTGCTTCTCAACCAGGGGCAGTTGTGCTCCCAGGAGATATTTGGCAATTTCTGGAGTTATTTTTGATTGTCACATCTGGGGAAGGAGTGCTACTGAAATCTAGTGCAGAGATGCCAGGGATGCTGCTAACTATCCTGCAACACACAGGACAACCCTCAAAGAATTATCCATCCTGAAATACCAGTGCCAAGGTGGAGAAACTCGGCTGTAGACCAGAGATGTATTCAGTCATTTGATTGGAATTTTATAATTTGGTTTAATAATTCAGGCATGGTGGCTCAAATATGTTTTTTAGGTTGACTTTAATGTCTTGCTAAAAGAATCTCCACAATATAATGTATTTTAAGTTCCACTTGACCAAATAACAGATATTACATGGCTCACACATAGCAGGTTCATTTTCTTCATGAAGTGGAACAACCTTTTCAATATGTTTGTTTAATTGCTGACTATCTGCCCCAGCTAGGACATATGCTACTAGAACAATGCCTGATCTAGAGTACACAACTGATATTTGCTGAATTAATGAATTCAGACTGTTGGTGACTACATGGATATTCTTGTAAGCAAAGGTCACCTCTCACATGTTTCCACACTTACAGCCCCTGGCCCAGATCTTTGCATATAGAAGAGACTCAGTACTGATTGCTGAGTGCATGAATGAATGAATGAATGTGAATGAATGAATGAATGAATGGGCACAGTATTAATCTATCTCTGCATCCTGCAGTGAAAAATGAATGAACATTCATGCTACTTTAGAGGATATTTGCAAACACATGGTGAGTTTGCTGCTCCACGTTCCAGGTTCTCCTCATTAGAACTTTCTCTCAGAGTCAAGTGAAGAGTGTAGACTGAGTGCTAGAGACACTGGTTCTTAGCAGAACTCCAAGCCCCAACCAGGCCGAGGAAGTGATCACTCCTCTCCCTTCCAAAGCACTTTCTAAGAATGTTTTGGCTTTCTGCCACCAAAGGATGAATGCCTAGTGTGGTATAAGTTTGTAATACGGGGAATCTGATGATTCAAGTTTCTCTGAGTAGGCAGGGGAAAAAGAAAAAAGAAAAGAAAAAACAGCTTTGCGTCCCAATCTTTTCTTTTCTATGGATAACATGTTGATTTTAAGAGCAGTTAAGACCTTATAAACTTCCTTTCCAGAGTGCTGGATCAGTATCAAGTATTATTATCATCCTGTAGTTCCCAAATTCCTCTCCTGTGAGCAGTAATTCAGCCATATTTTTTTCTCTGTGAGAAACCTTTGCATGATTAACAAGTCTCTAGTTAAGAATTATGATCACCTTGGAGGTTCCAGAAAAGTAAAAGTCAAAAGCATCAGATAAGGAGACTAAATCTAGAGAGAAGCACATTTTGCAAGTTGTCCCAATAATGTCTCTCATAGCATTTTTTTTCTGAAGCCGGAAGACAACACAGGATCACACATTGCACCTGGTGGTCACATCTGTTTTGTCTCCTCTAATCTCAAATACAGCAGGACCTTGAATAACATCGCTTCATTCAGTAATGTTTCATTTAACGCTGATGAATGCTGTAGGAACTTAACTCTGGTTATAGCCATTGACCTGTGGAAAAACTGGTTTTGTTACACAGCACACCATTTTGTTTAAGGTCACAGAACCTATGGACGTTAAGTGAGGATTTACTGTAGTTGTACTGTCAAGGCACATCAGTTTGGTTCATTGGAAAGCTTTTAATAATTGTTTTTATACATAAAATCAAGAGCTTCCAAAGGAATCATTAGTAATGCAGTATTTTACTCTTGAAATATTTATTTATACACCAACTGACAATGGAATTTCAATATATAAAGCACACAAAAGACTTTTCACCTTGAGTTGTATTCAAAATGCTTGCCTATTTGACTGTTCAGCTACTGACAGTATAACCGAATTGAGTCTAATCCATCTTACTTGTGTTGTTATGCTGAACACATGTAATAATCTAGATACTCACATGGTTATTGATCATGCACAATGACAGGGCTGTCAGAAATGACACAAAGATTGGCATTCAATTATTTGGCTTCTAAAGGCCAAGGCCAAAGCCAAATAACAGATTTTGGTTAAGACGGAGCTTATAGCTAATTGTTGTGCATTTATAGTGTGTCTCTCTAGAGGTGGGTTTACTGTGAAGCTAAGAAAGTTTAGGCTAGAACCCTCGCTGGGCACTAGCTGGGAGCTAGGTGGGAGGCCCCAGCAACACGTTCACGTGATGTAGTCCACTCCTTTCGTGCCCCACCCCACATCCTCTCAGTCTGCCTTTTCTTCCAGCAGTGCTGCAGCAGTCTCCTTCATGTAGGTGTATTTGGGAAGCACCACATATTTCTTTCTGCTCCAGGGCTTCTCTGCCCTTGAAGTGAGGGATGTTTTGGAGAACCCCACCCAGTACTCACATGTATACAGTCTGGAAGGGTGAGAAAAGTAACTCTCTATGAGTGGAAGATGGAAAGCTGGTGAGCTAAATACTCCCCTCTTCACTTCCTTGGGTGGACAATTCTGAGATACACCCTACACAGTTTCTCAAAAAGTTCTGGCATCATTAAAATGCATTTTCTCACAAAGGTGGCAACATTAAAAACTCATCCCTGCAAAGATCCAGGAAGGGAGAGCAAAAAAATCAGTCTAAAGAAAAATATGATAGAAAAGTTAAAAGACATAGAGTCTTCATTCGGGAGCTCACATATTTATCTAATGAGAGCTCCAGAAGGAGAGAACAGAGAAAACAAGGGGAAATCATTGAAGATATAGGAGGAGAAAGTTTACCTAGTGGAAGAAAAGCATGAGATGTCAGATCGAAAGAACCGTTCCAGTGCCTTCTCCAAAAAAGAAAGCCGGTTATCCAACTACGTGAAAAGAGAAACAAATTGTCACCACATTTTACATGGTAACATGGATGCTACAAGGTAGCAGTATTTCCACCATGGTGGTGGTGACGCCCTTTAATATATTTCCTTCCTGGACGGAGTTGTCTTTCTGATTTTCCTCCTTGGTCGCTGTGGAGGTCTGGAGCTATGTCAAGCTCTGCTTTCTATCTCCTCAGCTCCCTATACCAGTACACCTGTCCTCAGAAGGAATTTTACTTTCTTTGGAGTGTGGTTCTCAGCTTTCAACCTAGACTTAAACATATGTTTTGGCTACATAACCAGGAGAAGGTGGATGCTGTACAGTCCTCTGTGTTCTATTGCAGTTATTCATTACTCACCGCAAGGACAGCCCCATGGCTCCTTCCTTCTCCTTCCATTTGTCCTCTCTGAGCTTGGACTTTCTCTGGATTGGTTCTTCTCTTAGGGGTGTTTTGGGCTGTGGTTTTCTGGTCACACCTGTTACCATCCTGATTTCATCTATTGTCAGTCCTTTTTTCCCAGGAATGTCTCAACATTTCTAATCTTTTGATGATGGCTTCATTTCGTGTTTTCCTTGGTTGTTGTAAATTAATGATTTTTAAAATGAGCTTTTTAAATTCAATAGGTTCAGCACTGGAGGGAAGGTGAAAAATTTAGTTCAGTTTGTCATCTTGATACAATATCAGTCTTGTGTGTATGTGGACATGCATATTCACACCTGTTTTATATTTTTAATTGTTATATACATAGAAAAATTACATTGTGAAATATATATATTTTAAAAATCACATTGTATGAGTTATTTTGTAGTCTCTTTTTGACTTGGAACAATACTTTAAACACTTCCCTATAGAAAAACTCCATTGACTTTTTCTCAAATGTAAAAGAAAAACAATAACATGGGTAAATTTATCATATGACCAGAAATGGAAACTAAAAGTCAGAGTCATTTAATTAATTAAACTGGTAAACATGAGATATATTGCTTTTTTTCTTTAATGTCACATCTGAAAACATTTGGATATCACACCACCAAAATATTGATCAGATTATCAATGTATTTATTAACTCAGCTGTTTTGAAGTCCAGTTATTTCAGTATCTTAATAGCTAATTGTATTGACTATGCAAGAATTCAGTGAATATAAAGGGAAACATATATTCTTTGTGTGTTTTTTTAATCTATGGTTATACTTAGAACATGAAGTGAAGATGCAAGGAAATCGTACAAACAGTTCTGTTTTTAAAATGTTCTTATGGAAAAATCAGGATGCAATGACTATATAAAAATTCAAAAGTCTACAGAAACTAAATGGAGGGTGAGTGAGAAAAGTCCTCTCTCTTGGAGACCTCTTTTTATCCTCTGGAGAAATAGGGAAAATTTATGCACTGAGTCCTCTCCAAAAGACCTAACAGAAAGAAAATAAACATATATAACAAAGAAAAGCAACTCACATTATAGTTGACTAAGGAAAAACAGTGAGTTCAAGGAATAAAACAATGGTATTGAGGTTCTGTGTAAAGCTCAGTGGGCAAGGTAATAATGTTCTTTGAGAGTTCACTAAAATATAAAGGCGTTCCCCAAGAAATGGGAATAGTGAATCTCTTAAGTATCAGAAGTATAAGTCTAGAGACTTTACAAGGATATCCTTTTGGTTTGCAGAGCGGCTCTCTCAAAGTTCTAAAGAATCTCTCCAGCACCCACCACACCTAAATCAAAGGAACACTTTTGAGATAGGCAAAATAAAGCACCCCCCCCCACCAAAAAAAAGTGTACCTCCCTAGAATGTGATACCTTGCTTTGTAGATAAGGTTAAGGACCTGGAGGTAAGGAGAGTACCCTGGATTATGCAGGTTAGTCCCAATCTAATCATGGGAGTCCTTAAAAATGAAGAATATTTCCCAGCTGCTGTCAAAGAGACGAGAGGGGGGAAAAGGAGGAAAGACTCAAAGCAGAAGAGGGACTCAACCCCCCATTGCAGGCTTTAAAGATGGAGAAAGGAGGCCATGAGCCAAGGAATGCAGTAGCCTCTAAAAGCTGGGAATCGCCCTCAGCTGACAGCCAGCCAGGAACCAGGACTTGGTTTTACAATCACAGGAACTAAATTCTGCCAACAGTGCAGATGAATAGGAAATGGATTCTCCCCTAGAGCCTCCAGGAGGAAATGCAGTCTTCCGACACCTTGGTTTTAGCCCAGTGAGACCCATGGTGGTCTTCTGACCTATGGAACCAGGAGATAACAAATTTCATTGTGGTCATTTGCTATGGCAGCAATAGCAAATGAATACAACTTCTATCAGATATTCTCTACCAAGTAGGCCCACATAAAATAAAATATTTGAAACTTGGAGATTTTACATGTAAATGTGGATGCCTTGAAGTATTAGGTTGGTGCAAAAGTAATTGCTATTTTTGCAATGATTTTTAACCTTTCAAGCCCCAATTACTTTTGCATAATAAAAAGCATCGCATAATAAAAAGCATTGCATAATAAAAAGCATCGCTTAAAACTGAAGAAATGCAATCGTGGGTCAGTGGATGCTGTTGCACTGTTCTAACAGTCATGATTCAAAGGCTGAAGAATTTAAGGGTGATGGCAGCCCTGCATTTGCCTCTGACCGGGTCATAAACAAGGACTTCCTTCTGTGCGTGGGGTCCTGAGCAATCTTGTATTTGAATGTTCCTGCTTCAGATGTCTCCACATTGTGATGTCTGCCCACTCAGAGGTTACGTTCCACTCCTTTTTTGTGGGAAGACTAAATTTTTAAATGGAAGCTCTGCAGAAAAAGAATCCAATTTGGTCTGAAGCTTGGATGCCACGACACTCCCTGAGTGCCACTCCACACTCTGTCAGGGGAAAATGAATAACCCTTTTGTGCCTTTTGTTGGATGAAAGAAAGAACACAGATTTTAAAAAACATAATTTCATTTGATATTTTCTCATGTACTTGAGTGTTTTGCCTGGCCCAAACTAGGAGATATTAAATTATCTAATTTCAGCAGTTAGTAGCTACATTTCTAAATATTTTGATGAACAAATTTGTTAGATGTTTTCTGGATCAGCCCAACTTCTGAATTTAATATTTCAATTTATAAAAACAAATCTATGCTTAAATTATACCCATGCTGTGTATGCAGATCACATTCTATAGACACTGGTTAATTGAGCATTGTGGCAACTCAGATTTAGGATCATAGTCAAGTACACAATGAAAAATTTGGTATAACAAAATATTTCCATGTCCCACAAAACTCACCATGGTAAATAAGTGTGGTTGAGATGATTAGCTTACTCCTTACTCCTTTTTTCCTTTCTTTTATTCATCAAATATTTATTGAGTCCCCACGATGTTATGAGGTCTGACAATTAAGTTCGAGAAATCATCCTAGAAAATGTGCTACGTGCTTTCTTGCTGAATATCACTACAGTCACCTTCGAAGTACTCCCCTTGGGAAGCTATGCATCGATGTCAGCACCTAGTCCACCCTTCAAAGCAATTTTGGAACTCTTTTTCTGGAATGGCCATCAGAGCTGTCGTCGTATTACCCTTGATGTCCTGAATGTCATCAAAATGTCTTCCTTTCAATATTTCCTTTATCTTTGGGTAAAGAAAGAAGTCACTGGGGGCCAGATCAGGTGAGTAGGGAGGGAGTTCCAATACAGTTATTTGTTTACTGGCTAAAAACTCCCTCACAGGCAGTGCCCTGTGAGCTGGTGCATTGTTGTGATGCAGGAGCCATGAATTGTTGGCGAGAATTTCAGGTTGTTTGACTTTTTCATGCAGCCTTTTGAGCATTTCCAAATAGTAAGCTTGGTTAACTGTCCAGTTGTTACAAATTCATAATGAATAATCCCTCTGATAGCAAAAAAAGTTAGCAACATCATTAACAAGTTCCTGAACTTAATTGTCAGACCTCATACGTATTATGTTAGTGCTAGAAATTCAGTGATTAGCAAAACATGTATGGCTCCTGTATTAATGCAGCTTAGAATGAAGAAGTCATTCAGAATATTAACTAACAGCCCCCACATATATAAAAACACTGAAATAAAAGTGTTTAAGGGGAGTACATAGTAGAGACTGTTACAGACTAAATGTTTGTATCCCCCACAAATTCACATGTTAAAATTCTAACCCCTAGTGGGAAAATATTATGAGGTGAGGCCTTTGGGAGGAAATTAGGTCATGAGGTTGGAGCCCCCATGAATGGGATCAGTGCCCTAATTAGAAAACAAAAACAAAAACAGAGATAACTGCCCCCTCTCAGCCATGTGAGGACACAATAAGACAGTCATTTGCAAACCTAGTCTCACCAGACACCAGATCTGTCAGTGCCTTAATCCTGGGCTTCTAGCCTCTACAATTGTGAATAACGAATGTCTGTTATTTAAGCCACCCCATGTATGGGACTCTGTTAAAGCAGCCTCAACTAAGACAGGAGCTTAGAACTGCTCTGGAGGGTTAGAGAAAGCTCTCTAAGGAAGTAATGCTTTAGCCACACTATGAGGATGAGTGGGGGCCAGCTCAGAGAGAACAGCTTCAGTGGGTCCTGAGTAGGAGAGCATTTGAGGACCTAGGAGAGTCCTGGTTAGCAGGGTGTGAGGGAAGGAGGGTCTGGAGTGAAGGCAGAAGGTGAGTGAGCCAGGTCCACGTCTACAGACTGTGCAGGTTGTGTCAAAGATTTCAATCTTTATCCCAAAACAGCAAAGGAAAGACACTGAAGAATTTTACATAGAGAAAGATAGTCATATTTGTTTTTAGTTTTTACAAGATCTTTATGGGTGCGGAAAGTAGATTAAGGCAGAATAGGGCAGGCAAGAATGGATTAGATGAGAAATGGTGGCCAGTTAGATAGAGGAAGTGCAGTATGAGAGAGGGACAAACGTCAAGACTCCTTCCCAGGTTTCTGATCTGGGCGTTGAATGGATGGTGTGGAAAAGAAGATGAGAGGTCAAGGTGAGACATTCAAGTGGAAATGATAACAGGGACAGCTGGATATGAGCCCCAAGCCGGAGAAGGTATGTCTGAGGATCATAAGCAGACAATGCCAGTTCAAGCCGTAAACACAGATTAAATCAACTGAAAAGTGTAAAGCACTTCAAAATGGTCCTTGGGAAAAACCATCCTTTGAGGGCTGGGTAGAGGAAAGTGCAGGATGCAAAGGAGACTGAGGTGAAGCAGCAGAATGTAGCAGGAAAACCGGGGAAGTATGGTGTTTCCAAAGCCAAGGGCAAGAGTGTTTCCCTGAGAGAGGGTTCCTCAATGGCACACACTATTAAAGAGGTCTAGTACTTCTAAGGATGAGATTGAGTATTTAGTCAAGGATTGCTAAAATGTCTAATTAGGATGACAACTTGGAAATGCTTATTAGATCTAGCAACACTGAAGGTCACTGGTGACTTTGATCAGAACCATTTATGCTCGTGATGGGGAAGAAGTTAGATTGGAATGGATCAGGGAATGAACTGGAAGTTAGGAAATAGAGGCAGTGAATATGAGTGTGTCTTTTATTGTATCCCCAGGATGTGCTACGTGCTTTCACACAGGATGCTAAACACAGAGTCGGTGTTAAGTAATTATCTTACAAAAACAATTATATAAATACTATACAGAGTTCTATAAAGTAGAAATAATCCTGTAAATAATACTTACAGGATTAATTAATTTAGTCCACAAATACTTATTAAATATTTACTATGTACCACACACTCTTCTAAGTAGTTGGGATGGATACATCATTGAACAAAAGAGATACAGCTCTTCTGAGCTCCATGGAGTCTGCATTCTAGAAGGACTCGTAGAACAGTGGGAAGAAAGATAATAAACAAATAAATTGTATAGTGTATTAGAAGGTGGTAAATTCTGTGCCATGAAAACAAAAAATAGAGCAGGAAAAAGAGAATTGGGCATATTGGATCAAGGGGGCTGTGAATTTTGATAGGCTAATTAAGGTAGATCTCATTAAAAAGATGATACCTGAACAAATACTTGAAGGAGGTGAGGAAGCTAGTCTGGAGAGGATTTCAAGCAGGGAATCATCCAGGTTAAGCCTGAGCGGGAGAATGCCCAGTGCCTGCTGTGTTGGGACTACAGAGAGTATGAGTGGAGAGAGTGGGGGTAAGGTCAGAGCAGCGCACAACAGAGGCACTTGCAGCCATTGGTGAGACTCTGGCTTTTCGGGGGGGGGGGGGGAATGGAGAAACTCTGGGGGGGAAATGGAGAGCATAGGAAAGTGTTTAAAAGTGACATGATCTGACACGTTTTAAAAGGGTCACTCTGCCTGCTATATTGAGATTAGGGCAGAAGCAGGTAGACCAGCGTGCATTAAACTGGTGAGAGGTTTTTACTGCCAGGCTTGGAGGTGGTACATCTCACTCCTGCTCGGAGTCTGTTGGTTAGGACTCAGTCAAATGGCCACGCCTGCTGCAATGGTGGCTGGAGAATGTGGTCTGGATGTGTGCCCAGGAAGAAAAGAAAACAGATTCTGTGAACAGCTGTCTGGTCTCTGCCACAAAAGCCTTGCAGTGATCTAGGCATGAATTGATGATGGGAAGAAGCAGAGTGTTAATAATGGAAGTTTTAAGAAGTTGTCAAATTCTGGATATATTTTGATGGTAGAGGCAAGAGAATTTCTTGAAAAACTGGATGTGGATTGTGAAAGAAAGAGGAGTCCACGCTGCTGAACAAGAGCAGCTGAAAGAATGGAACTGCCATCAACGAAGTTGGGAAGGTTGCAGGTGGAAAAGGTTTAGAGGAGAGATCCAGACTTCAGCTTTCCACATGGAGAGTTTGGGAGGTTTATTAGATACCAAGGCAGATGGTGAGTGGGCAGAATGCAAGCCTGGGTTCAAGAGATCTGGGCTGAGATTTAAAGTTGGGAGGATCCATATATGGGTGGATTTAAAATAAAAAATGCCTAAACCAAGACAAGGACTGAGGACCGAGCCCAGTGCATCCTGACATGAAGACGTTGGAGAGAGAGAAGGAATCAGCAAAGGAGGCTGAGAAGGAGCCTCCTTTGAAAGGAAGAGGCAATCTTGGGAATAATGGAGTCCTGGAGGCCCAGAGAAGGGGTCTCAGAGAGGAAGGATGGCTGGTGCCCCAGCAACTTCCAAAAGCAGTTAACCAATGAGCTGTATTTTCTGTTTTGTTTGTTTGTTTATGTGTGTGTGTGTGTGTGTGTGTGTGTGCATGCGTGTGCATGCATGTGCATGCACCCACACGGGCACGCTGGGCCGGTAGGATGGTATGTTATTATGAACTCATGGATTTTATATATTTGACATGTTTCAATCCATTTCTGTCATTATTCCTATTTATACAAATTGTCCCCTCGCCAGCCAGTGGGAGACTTTTAAGTTAATGCCTGCGTCCTTTGACATAACCTCAGTGGTCTTCTAGACTTTGATTGTTTCTTTTCTTTCTATCTGAATTTCTTGCCCCAGACCTGGAAATGGCCACTTTTCTGAGAAGCCCTAGTACCTTTCGGTAGTGAAAAGTATTTTGAGACCACAATCTGAGCATTTGTAGAGCCTTCCAATTTGTTTCCTTCATAGATCCACAGTAGGTATTTTTGCCAGATGCATCTTCCTGAAACCTGGATGGCATAAATCCTCCCTCTGTTAAATACCTTTCAGTGAACTTTTACTGCCAACAGGGTACAAGCGATTCACGTTAGCCTGGAACTCAGGGCCTCCTCTATCGGGCCCTGCTTTCACCTTTCACCACACCTTCACAGGGACACTAGAACATCATGCTGGCTCCTGGGGAATGCCATGCCCATCCCCACCTCAGTGTCTGCACTGGGGCTGAGCCAGGAGGCAAGCCAGAGCATGAGTCGTCGGACAGGCAACGTGAGCAGCCAGCTCTCAGAGGTACACAGTGTGCTCTCTGCACGCCGGTGCCAGTACTCGTCCCATCTCCACTGTTTGCCAACTGGGTGATTCCAACATCTCATCTCTCCTTACCAGCTCCTTATTTCTAAAAAGGAGATGAAAACACCAACCTCACAGGGTGCTTGTGAAAATTAAGAGAGAAGAGTCATGTAGCGCACTTAACCCAGGACATGCAAAAGATGATAAATATGTATTACCTGCCCTTCCTTGGCTCACTTACCTTCAGTTACATAATCAGATGGTTCAGAATCTAAAAATTACGAGTTCTTCCTAAAGTGCTGCTGCTATTTTTACCTGTCCTTTCACGAAAGGTTACAGCCTGGTCCTGTAGTGGGGGAGAGGACAGCCCTGAGTCACTTCCTCCCTCCCCATGCTGGGCCTGCTGTGCCAAGTTGGATGGGACCAGGCTGTTCACAGAGAGCTGCCCAGGCCACAAGGACTCATGCTCGTTGACATTCAGGAAGGTGTTTGTAAAACCACGAGCCTTGCGGGAGCCTGGGCTGACCTCCCACTTCCTGAATTGACCATGCATCTTCACTCCCCTGACATCCGCTTCTGAAATTGATCAGTGTTTCTCCCACAGTAAGCAGTGATTAGCAGATGGTTCATCATAGAATCTGAGGCTGATGTATTTGGACTTCAAACAAGTGATAGGACTCCTTTTTTAAAGACAAGAATGAGTGTATCGTGACCCACATCTTTGGCTGCATGTCAGAATGACCAGAGGAGCTTAACAATACTGATGCCTGGGCCCCACCCCAGGGATGGATATAACTGGTCTGGGATGTGACCTGGGTGTTGGAGTATTTTATAAACTCCCCAGAGGACAGTGCAGTGAAAGGTGAGAACAGATATAAGGTAAATGCCTAGGCAAATGCAGTTGCTCTGCCTCCAAACAGGTATCTTACCAGCTGGGGAGCCACAAAAGTAACACTTGTCTTTCTCAGGCTTCCCCTCCCCCATGTGCGGTGAGGCAAGAGATGGAAGGAAGGACTTGCTGAGTCATGGAAGGCTTATGGACCATGTCAAGGAGTCTGGGGTGGTTGTTGTTAAAATCCTTGTCGAAGAGATTTTTAGCAGACTGGCAACTTGGTCAGGTTTTCATTATGGGAAATATTGTCTGGTAGCGTTGGGAGAATGAAGGGGAGTGGGGATGGTTGGAGGTGTGAGATGATGAGAGCCCAGAACAAGGAAGGAGCGAAAGCAGGTGGGAAGGGCGTGGAGACCAGGAAGGAGGGTCTTCACCTCCTGCTGTGGGTGCTGGCAGGACTCCTGGCCTTTCTATGCAGAGCCACTCTTGGTTTGTTGGTGCTTTTGCATGCAGGCTTCAGTGTCTTCCCTGAGTCATCTCTAATCACAATAACAACCCACATTTATTATGCTTTTGCTTTGGTCTAGGCATGTGGCTAAATATGTCTCACTTTACCACTGACAAAACTGAGGCTTAGAAGGTTAAGGTTAAGGACACATAACCAGTAAGAAGTGGAGCTGGGTAAGTGCAGGTTCTGACTTAACCTTTCAAACGACCCTGGTCTCCCTCATCCCACCCATTGTACTCGAGGGCCCAACCCCTGGCTGAAGCCATCTCTTTCTGAATTGTTTCAGAGCTGGTATCACCCACAGGCTTCATCTGATTTCCATCTCGGTTATTCCTGCCCAGCTCAGCCTTGGAATCTTGGTGCCACACACATGGGAGAAGCCAACTTGTGGTTACATCAGCTAGATTGGCCAACCTCCTTAAATCATCCTAATTTATATTATTTCCACTTGTTCTTCCTCAGAACTAAAAGTATCCCCTGGTCCCTTAAGTTTTCCACATGCTAAAGTGCTGAAGCCCCATAATTTCTTTCTTTTTTTTTAGAAAATAATATTGGTAATGAACCTAACATTTGTGAACAGTCAGAAGTTCCTATGTAAGACTGGGTCAGGTTCCCAGTACACTTGGACAAATCTAGGAGGCAGGGGGCTTGCACTGTAAGAATTTCTATGTCAACACTGTTGGAAATGCTACCTGGAACGATGGCCACACAATTGGAACTAACCTCGTAAGGCTTTGTGAGTTGCAAATATGACCATTTACTTAATACCTTAATACATGTTACATATTTTGTGGCTAACATTTAGTGAGTACGTATTATATAGCAATACTGGGCTAAGTATTACATAGATTATCTTTCATTATGACATCACTGTTTTACAGATGAGAAAACTGAGGCTCAGAGAGGTTAAGTAACTTGTACAAGTTTCCAAGTTGGTGTGTAATAGAAACTGTGTTTGAAACTAGACCTCTCTAACTTGAACAATATGCTTGCTCATAACCATATTGTTAAGACCCTCAATATTAAAAAAATTATAGCCTAATTTGTGTATTTATGCACTTTACACATTACATATATATATTAGCAATAATTGTCTCTGAGATTTGTTTTGAAAACTTGTATATTGGTGTGATTTTTCCTATATATCATGTTGCAGTATTTCCATTAACTCTGTCATTTGTAAAATGACATCACCAGTGTGTTTCAAATAGATTTGTAGTCAGTGATGGTTAATAAGCAAAGGAGTAACAATTGGGGAATCGTTTCTTCTCAAGATCTTTGAGAGCTGCCTGTGTCTCTCCTTGCCATGTGGGGCTGTAGGGATGTCAGTCAGACTGCAACAAGGGGTCCACTCAGCCTTCATCTCAGTGGGGAACGTAGGGCAAGTGTTTTCTTCTTCTGGTCTCAGATTCCTGCTCTAAAATATAAGGGGTCTTGCAGCTCCAGTCTTCTGTGGTTCTCTCTGGATAGCTGCTGGCAGTATATTAGCGACTCCTTGGAAGCCTCTATGATTTTACAGTTTTATTGTTAGATATAATATTATCCTCTTTTTAAAACAGGAACCTATCTACTGGGAGTGCCCAAAAGGTATACAAGTGGACGCTTTGGTCAACGTTGCTCAATCAGTAGTTTGCCATAATCAGAAGTGTCTGGATGCTGGTGGTAACCACTTTGAGCACCTCTTGTCATTGCAAAAGTCAATTGTGACTTGTATTCATCTTTTGTTATGGGTATATATTGAGTATTACAATTTTAATAGTTTTTTCCTTTCTTAAAATGTGTATACATTTTTTTGGCACCCTCTGTATATTTTGCAGACTCAGCCTATGGCATTTATTAACATCAACCTCTTGTTAAACAGTTGATCTAATAAGATGTTTCTGAAAAAAGAGAACATAATCAAAAATCAGATATTTACATCCTCTGAAAAGCAGGGAATCCGGTCACCTGCCCACCAGTCCCCTGAAAAGCCAGGCAACTTGGAGCGGCACCCAGTGCATTCAGTCACGACCAAGGGCATTCAGTCCTTTGGTTCACCAAATGGCTTTGCTGGGGCCACCTGCTGGCAGTACTGCTTTCTCCACAAACGAGTGAAACTTCAGTTTTGGTAATTACAATCTCATCACCAGTTTGAAAGAGCTCTTTGGTGATTCTTTTGGGAAAATTAAGAAATATTTGGTGATATGGGTAATTTCATTTAACTTAGTTTGGAGATGGAAATTTTTACGAGCTAGATGTTACGGTGGTTGAGTTCCTCTACCAGACTGGGATCTCCTGAGGGTAAGAACCATACACAATTTCACCTGGCACAGAGTTAACACTGAATGTGTGCTTGTTGAATGAGTGAGGAGATGAATGAATGGTTACATTCCAGGATCCAAGGGGGCTTTGAATTCTAATTTCTTAACTTTACTTTTTAAGAATCACTGAATTTCCTTGGGGGCTATATGTAATTATCTCCTTTATATTACAAACATATTCTATATATTTTATTCATTCTTCCAACAGTGAAGAGGATGGAATGAGAAACATTGTTAAGATTTTCCTGTTGTAGTTATTATTAGAGTGATGACTTTCTTTAGTATAAAATAATATGTAAACGAAGGCAAGAAACCATATAGAAGAAAAATAAATGCCAGAAGAATTGTCCTTTTTCATTTGGATAGAATTGAAGGAAGAGTTTTTTTCAAGTTTTACCATAAAGAAGAGTCTTGTAGAAATTTCAGTGTGACAGTCTATTGAGTTCAGTTGAAATAATAGAAAACTCCAGTAAATTTTAAAATATATATAGTATCTGACATTGCTCTTAGTAGTAATTTTTCTGATATCTCTCTTCAGGCAAGGGAAATAAAAGATAATAAACAAAAGGGATTACATCAAATTAAAAAGTTTTGCACAGCAAAGGAAACCATCAACAAAGCAAAAAGACAACCTACTAAATGGGAGGAGATATGTGCCAATGACACATCTGATAAGGGATTAATATACAAAATTTTAAAGAACTCATACAACTCAACACCAAAAAAGGAATGATCCAATTAAAAAATGGGCAGAGGATCTGAATAAACATTTCTCTAAAGAAGACATACACGTGGCCAATAGACATATGAGAAGATGCTCAATGTCACTAATCATCCAGAGAAATGCCAATTAAAACCACAATGAGATATCACCTCACACCTGTCAGAATGGCTGTCATCAATAAATCAATAAACAAGTGTTGGCCAGGATGCGGAGAAAAGGGAACCCTCATGCACTGTTGGTGGGATTGCAAGTTGTTGCGGCCATCATGGAAAATGGTTTGGAGGTTCCCTAAAAAATTAAATATAGAACTACCGAGCAATTCCACATCTGGATATTTATCTGAAGAAATACAAAACACTAATTCGAAAAGTTACATGTACCCCTATGTTCATTGCAGCACTATTTACAATAGCCAAGATATGGAAGCAACCCAAGTGACCATCAATAGACAACTGAATGAAGAAGAGGTGGTACATATATACAATGGAATATTACTCTGCTATAAAAAGAATGAAATCTTACCATTTGCAACAACATGGGTGGACCTAGAGGGTATTATGCTAAGTGAAATAAGTCAGAATGAGAAAGACAAATATATGATCTCACTTATATGTGGAATCTAAAGGACAAAATAAACGAACAAACAAAACAGAAACAGACTCATAGATATAGAGAACAAACTGATGGTTGCCAAGGGGAGGGGGGCTGGGGAACTGGGTGAAAACGGTGAAGGGATCAAGAAATACAAATGGGTACTTACAAAATAGTCATGGGGTTGTGACTACAAAATAGTCTACAACATAGAGAATATAGTCAATAATGTTGCAACAACTATGCATAGGGCCAAGTGGGTACTAAACTAATTGGGGAGATCACTGCATAAATTATATAAATATCTAACCACTATTTTGTACACCTTAAACTAATGTAAAATAATATTGAATTTCAACTATAACTGGAAAAATACATATGTAATTTATAAAAATGCAAAAAAACCAAAGTTTCCATGCGTAAATCCTCCATAAAGTATTAAACTGTAAGATTAAGAGAAGAATTGGGCAGAAGCATGGTGTGGTGGTTGTTGTGTTTAGAAGTTTAAATATGGGAAAACAGTGTGATGGATTTTCTGCACTGTCTGTGTGAATCCAGCATCATCTCTGCCCTGTCTGTGTTATTTTCTCATTGTTGGAGGAAGGTCTGCAATTTCTTCCCCTGTGTGGTTCAGAGTTAAGGTTTTCCAATGACAAGCATAAGAAAAGAACTCTGTCAGGCAGCTGAGATGATTTGCTATCGTTTTAGGGGAAGGGAAGGTCTCCCCAAGAGCCATGTATTGCAGGCAGGCAGCTGAAATCATTGTTAGCAGCTGCCCTTGGCTTTGAGACACCCTCTTGCGAACCACCCGCTTTGGTGCTTCAGGCAGCTGGAGTCTAGGTGGCAGCCTCCATGGGATTCTTGCTCCTCCAGATTTCCTGAAGCAGACTTCCCCAGCCCTACTGAAATGTCATGTACTTCTTTGAATTAAATCTCTCTCTACTTGAAATAGTGTCTACTTTTTTCCTGAATGAATCCTAGCTATTAGACCATTTCGCCTTTCTGGACATTTTAGGGAAAAGTGGGATTTTCGGGTCTGCATTGTCCAACCTCACCTCCAGGTGACCCTGAGGCCCAGGGTTCTAGTGGTCTCAGATTGGGGCAGGGGTGGGAAGGAGCTGTCTAGCTCTTATGGTTTAACAGAGTCTCACCCAAGGAGTCCCAAAACAGGGGGTCCTAGACAGTAGGGGGAGAGCAGGAATGAGACCAGACAGTTGGGTTGGCAGCAAAGAGCAGGGGTGGGGTGTAGAGGCACAGCCCAGGAAGTCCATCAGGAATGATGGGTAGTGGGGAGAAAGAGTCTCTGGGTGGGAAGGCTGGCTGTTGGGGCTGCTGGGTCAGCTTCACAGACACATTTTTCTGGCCATTAAAGGTCATGTACCGTGTTTCCCCGAAAATAAGACCTAGCCGGACAATCAGCTCTAATGCGTCTTTTGGAGCAAAAATTAATATAAGACCCAGTCTCATTTTACTATAAGACCGGGTATAATATAATATAATATAATATAATATAATATAATATAATATAATATAATATAATATAGCATAATATAATATAATATAACATAGCATAATATAATATAATATAATACCGGGTCTTATATTAATTTTTGCTCCAAAAGACGCATTAGAGCTGATTGTCCTGCTAGGTCTTATTTTCAGGGAAACATGGTATAACAAAGAAACAGACTCAAAAACTGAAAAAATATGTTGTCTTTATGAACAGCATCATGCACAGATTGAACTTGCTCTGTCTGAGCGGAAGCCTTATCTTTTATGTAATTGAAAATACTATAGTTTAAGGATGTGTGGTGATTTGAATTACACGTCCTGTTTATTTACTCCTAGGTAGTAGAGCTAGACAGACACATTTGGCCACTGCTTCACAGTGCTTTCTTGCCCCTTGATTTGGGCCTGGTCATGTGACATGCTTTGGCCAATGGAGTGTTAGCAAATGTTGATGCAGAGAGTCTTAAAAAGCGGTTAGTGTTTGGGCCCATTCTCTTGTGCTTCTGCAACTACCATGGGAGGAATGTTCCCTAGAGAGCTCTCCAGCCTGGGCCTCAAAATGAGGCCCATGGAGCACAGAGGCTGCAACAGGCCCACAGACACATGAGTGATAAATAGGTGCTTCCTGTTGTTTTCCATGAGATTGTGGGGTTGTTTGTTATGCAGTGAATTTGTGGCAATAGCTACCTGATGTAGGTTGCTTACATTATATTATACATACTATTCTCTATGGAATAATTAACGAATTTTCAAGGATAATTTGACCACATTCAATTTCCACAATCAATGCATTGACTTTAGACTCAAATTCATGTGCAAGATGAGATTCCACCCTACAAATGTGTTTCATAAGTAAAAGTTGTGCCAGTTTGGTGGAGCTGATATCCTAGTTGGTGTCTTTACACAATAAATAGGTCTCGAATTTGGCAGACACAAAAAAAATTCTGCATTTACTGATTCATAGAAATCTGTTTCTGTTTATCAGCACTAGAAACCTGTATTTTTTTTTTAAGTTTATTGGAGTGACAACTGTTAGTAAAGTTACATAGATTTCAGGTGTACAATACACCATCTATATCTCACATTGTGTGTTCACCACACAGAGTCAGTTCTCTTTCCATCACCATATATTTGATCCCCTTCACCCCTCGTCTACCACTCCCCTTTCCCCTTCCCCTTCTGGTAACCACCAAACTATTGTCTGTATCTATGAGTTTTGCAGAAACCTGTACTTTTTAAATAAATTTTTTTTTTAATTTTTATTGGGGAATATTGGGGAACAGTGTGTTTTTCCAGGGCCCATCAGCTCCAAGTCATTGTCCTTCAATTTAGTTGTGGAGGGCGCAGCTCAACTCCAAGTCCAGTCGCCGTTTTCAACCTTCAGTTTCAGGGGGCACAGCCCACCATCCCATGTGGGAATTGAAAGAGCAACCTTGTTGTTGAGAGCTCAACGCCATCTGGCCGCCCCTCTGGCAGCTCACAGGCAGCTCGTTGTCTTCAATCTAGTTGTGGAGGGTGCAGCTCACTGGCCCATGTAGGAATCGAACCGGCAACCCTGTGGTTCAGAGCTCACGCTCTAACCAACTGAGCCATCCAGCCGCCCCAGAAACCTGTACTTTTAAAGATACATTTATAATTGTTTTCATCTTCTAGTTTTCTTAGTGAAATTTACAAAGCAGAGAAGTGTCAAAAATGTACAAACTAAAGTAAAAGACACGAACAAACTGAAAAATATACATGATCGTTCATTTGGCACCATATTCTAAAACTTCACACTTCAGAGATAAGCAACATTAGTGTAATTCACTTCTTAAATTGCTTACTAACATTGTAAGTGAGCCAGTGCAAGAGGAAGGAAATTGTAGCTTTCAATAGGATATGGCAAAGCGAGCCTTCCAGCGTTTTAGTGAACAGAGTGGTGCTGAACCTACTGACCCCAGCACTGATGGCTCCAGGCAGGAGACCTGAACTGTCTGCCCCCTACCCCCCACTTCCCCTTTACTTACTCTGGGTGGTCAAAAAGCACTGTTTCTGTCACCAGATTTCTCCACTGGCTTTTTGCTACCCAAGTTGAATGTCAATGGTAAATTATCCTGGCAGTCTTTTTTTTAAAGATAAAACTCTCTTCTTTCTATGGAGCAGAGATTAGGGTGTATCATGGTTGCTATGGTTACAGTTCCTCCCTTGAGTTTGGATAGTTTCCTATGGCAGCCAAAAGAACACTGTTTATGGGAGCCTTGTACTCCAAACACTTAATCTGGGTTGCAGAAGTTCTCCAGTCAGTTTCTTACTGCGTGGGTCAAAGATGAACAAGAGGTACCTCTGAATTGGCTTCTTCAGGTACTTCTGTGTCACCTGGCCTGGCCTGACTCTGCTTGGCCCTGCTTCTCATTTTCTCTTCAGGTGATGGGTGGACAGAGTATAGTGTGGCTAAAATCACAGGACAACCTGTGTCTGAGTCCCTGCCTCAGTCCTGCCTTATTAGCTGAGTGAACATGGGCAAGTTACTTAATGAATTTAGACCTTACTCATTTCATCTGTTAAGTGGAGACAATAATAGCAGCCACCCTATAAGACAGTTGTGAGAATTAAATCAGATAAACCTATAAAGGGCCGAGCACAGTACATTCTCAGTTAATGTTAGCTTCTATCAGATAAATGACAATTACTACTCTCATGAAGGGAAGGTGCCTTGAAGTAGGACCCCTCCTAGACAGATGGGGCTGTGAGCACAGTGATAGCAAAGCATATAGGTACTCTTCCACCACCCCACCTTTACATCAGCCCGCAGAAGCTGCAAATAAGATGGCTAGTTATTTGAGGATGTGGCATTTGGCATCCTGACCCCCTCATCAGGCTCCAGAGGACACTTTTCGTACTTGTTAGTCCTAGCAGGTCACAGCCCTGAAGACTCCCCCTCTGTCAGGACCAACGTGGTGGATGGAGCGAGCACCAGCAAAGGTTCCTGTGGTGCCAGCCCAGCTGATTGCTGGAGGCACAGAATGGTGAGGCAAGACAGCATCCCCAGCTTACAGGGCTAATTCTGAGAGCTCATTTCAGTTCTGCAAACATAGCCCCACACTCCTCCAGGCTGCTATCTGTTGTGGTTTGACACCTACATCTATCATTGGGTACATGCCATTTGGGTCGACCGTGTGACAGGTAGGGCCATGTTGTCCGTGAGCCAAGCAGTGACCCTTCTCTGGAATGCACCACATGGAAAGCACCCGCAACAACCCACCTCTCATTGCTTTGCTGTATTCAGCATCTGCCTCTCCTTTCTGAGCTCCTGACATTAGGATTTGGAAGAGATGCGTCTGCTCTATACTGTACTCCAAAATGCACGGTTTTGAGGCTTCCCAGTTCTGTTTAAAAAGCACTGAAGGAACACCAAGTCATGCGGTGAATGGACAAATCTCTTAATGCCTGGTTTGGGGAATCTCACCACACAAGCCCTGCTCAGCTTTGGAAGACAGGCTTTGACCTTCTCTGACCCTTATCTTCACTCTTTCAAACTGGATTGTATAAGTGGTGCTTACTTGCCCCTTAATTCAAAGTGGCTTAGCAAGATATTATGATAAATGTTAGGGCAAAAAGCCCTGGCCTGAAGGGACTGACAGTCTGTTGGAGGAAGTAGCAGGAAAAGACTAGCAGTAATGGGGCATGATAAGTATCATGGTGGCAACCATACAATGGGAAAAAGGGAGAGCAGCCTAAGAACTGCCTGGTTCTTTCTAATGGTCAGGAGTGTGGGGGAAAGTGGATAGGGAAGGGAGGTCGAGAAAAGATTACCCAGGAACTGACACTTGAGAAGGTTCTGGAAAGAATTCCTCACATGGAGAAAAAAATGAGCAGGGTGGGGATGGGAGATAGGATATTTTTTTTTTAACCAGAAAGAAAAGCATGAGGAAGTCTGGGGCCTGAGAGAACAGGAATGGCAGACTCCAGTAGATTCTCTGGAGTGACTGGAATGTAGGGTATGAAGAAGGAATGATATTTAAAAGGCTGGTAGGGCCCAAATAGTGAAGTACTTTAAATACTAGAATAATATGTTAAGGGAACTTTTCCAAATTATTCCTCTATATAGTATCCTCAAGACACACCTGTAAAACCAGTCAGTTGCCCCAATGTTACATAACATCAGAGGGAAAAAAGAACAGAAAAAAAACCACACCAAAATTACCCCTTTCTTCAAGATTAACCTTTTTTGCTACCATAGATGATGGTCAAAGTTAAATTAACCTAGAAAAAAAAGTTTTTTAGATTAAAAACTCAACTGCTATTTTTATGGGAGGAAAAAGTGAAGCCAGAAAAGTGAAATGTTTTGCTCAAGTTAATGGGAAAACTTAGATACGAACATAAGATATCTAATTTCCACTCCTACTTAACAAATTCATTTTTTAAAATGTTAGAAATACAAGCTAAGCCACCTTGGGAGTCTCATTTTATAGCTGAGGAAATTGAGATCCTTTAAGAAGTTAAATGAGGGCATAAAGTCTTAAAGTTACCAATGACAGAGGCAAAACTTGAGTTGAGAACTCTTTGTAGGGTTCATCTAATTAACTACACCCACTCCCTTCTCGTCACAGCAGGAAAAGCAGCTCACGTGCTCCTTGTAAGTGGCACCATATTCATTTATGGAGTGTCATTATATAGAAACTTAGAGAGGTGGGAGTGGGGGAGAGTTGTCCTGCAAGGATTGCTGCCCCCTGCTCATAGGACCCGCTCCAAAGCATTTACTAGGGATGCATCCTGAGGATTATGACTGTATAAGACCTTTCCAGCCTCCTGCCCAGACTCAGCGGTCTCATATTTATTGAACACCTGTGTGCTACATCTTCCGCTAGCCCAGTGTTAAGGAAGGATCCCTGCAAGCAGACCACCCTCCCAAGGAATAAGACAAGTTCCTAGAGCCACCATTTAGTCCCAAGCTATCCACCTGTGATGTGCGCGTGGCTTGTAGGAATGAAGCTTACCTCTTACCACCCAGTCACAGGTAGACATTGTCACTTGCTTATGGTGACCCCGATTTGCCTTTTCCACTGTAACAGAATTTATCTCTCTATTTCGTCTCGTCCCTGTGTGGGTTTGGCTCTCTGCTTTGGTGGCCCAGCTCCTTCACGACGTGGCTTCAGTAACTGAGGGGAACCTTGACTTTCATAGGCTTATGCCGTAGCCTGGTCCTCGGCACTGCAGAGCCATCTTACACAACCCCACAAACAACCCCTCTGCCGTCCACCGTGGGATTGCTAACAAACAATACTCTCCGTGAGAAAAAAAAAACGAGAGGGAAGAAAAGATGGAGAATATAAAGGCAAAGCGAGGTTAGAGAGATGTGTACAGAGGAGTAAGAAAGAGCACACTCCAAATGTCACTCTAGGAAAAATCCATCAGCTCATGTGCTCTGCACGCACGTATTCCACTAACACTTATTTTCTATGTTGTCAGCACTGTGCCCACTACTATGCCTAACTGAACTAGGGTCGCTGCCCCCGATCTGAAATCCTATAATTGAGGGGAAAGGGAATCTAAAAAGCCAATGCTTCCAAAATGCCAACTCTGAGCAAACTGACTGGCGTCCCCCTCAATCAACCTCTCCAGGTAGTGGCCGGCCTGTCACCTCCTTTTTGCTGTGGGTGCCTCCAGACACCTCATTCCCATTCCTTCCAAGAGTGAGTGGGTCATCTCACTGGACACTTCAAATGGGAAAGCAACTGCCAGAACTTTTTTTTAAGTAAACCTTTTATTTTGGAATAAGTTTAGATTTTCAGAAAAGTTGCAAAGATAATACCGATAGTTTCTATATATCCCTTCCCCAGTTTCCCTGGTGTTAACATCTTACATCACCATAGTATGTTGGTACATTGCGATTAACTCAACTCCAGACTTTATTTGGATGTGCCTACTGTTCCCACCAACCAGGCCCCTTTTCTGTTCCAGGATCTTCTCCAGGATGCTATACTGCATTCAGCAGAATTTTGTTTTGAGGCCCGTTCCCCCTTTGAGAAAATGACTGAAAGTGAACACGGCCATTGCTCATGTTTAGAATCAGGACTGCTGATTCCAAAGGACCAGCCCACCTTTCTCCTTTGTCCTGTGTCTGTACATGCAGCCTAAATAATTAGCAAACAGTCATTTCAAAAAGAAGATTAATTTTTTTTTTTTGCCAAGTGCATTTCTACTCCTGGTTCCCATTTGCCCAGAAACAGCAGCAACAAACTTGTGTTGGTAGATACGCAGAGATTTCCCCCAGGGTCAGAACTCCTGGAGTTCCTTGTGTCCCGGGAGGAGAAGGGTTCATTTTTCCTGAGAGGCATGGTGGTAGTCTCTGTCCTCTGACACGTGGAAGAAATATGGCCTCCAAAAAATTCACACCAAGGTTACAGGGCTGAAGATAAGCCAGATTCCCAGTGAAGAGCTCGCAGGCACACCCCTACAAGGTGTTAGCATTTGTGTAGCACCTTGCGTGAAGAGGCTCTGGGGTGGGGTAGTCAGAAGTGAAGTTCTACACTCAAATTCAGAAATGGGCATTTTGGGGGGACCCCACGTTTGTGTGCCTAGGGATCTGGGGCACCTGACAGACACTTCCTTAAAGCAGGTCAGGGAGGAAACGCTCACATAGCTGTCACTTCTCTTCTGATGAAATATGCTTATCCCCATAAGATTATGCTCTATCTTACTCATTTTTGCCACGAATTCTGCTTTTCCCTCGTTAACTAACATGTTTGCTTATTTATCTATTTAACAGAGGGGAGGTTTTTAAGGGTGATGGTAGTGTTACCGGGTTGTGATAACACTCCTCAGCTCTTTGTCTTTTCAAGGGAAAGAATTCAGCCGAGAGACAGCGTTTTGTGCAGGTACAGGGTAGTAAGAAGTTTATTAGTAAAGGCAGATACACTGTAAGATGTGGAGCAACCCGATCCCAGGAGGGGGAAGGGCTTCTCCTTACTTTGTGGGAAGGCTTTGATTTCTATGGGTGGAATTGCCTCCGCCTCTCCCTTCTCTTTAACTCTCTCTCCTGCTGAGGTGCCCAGCCCTCCCTTTTGGTTCTCAAGGCAGTTTCTGTCAATGTTCTTTTTAGGATTTGTTTGAGAAGCTCACTAAAATCGTCCTGATAAGCAGGATGTATATTCTAATAAGCGGGATGTCTTCCTCCCTTCTCTGGCTTCTAAGAATGCATCCCTTTGGTTTAGGGGTATGTGTCAGCCTGGAGTCCTGCTGGGGTAGGGAGGCACTGATGTCCTAAGTGAGGGCAGGTGTAAGGGGTCCGGACCCAAGTAGGAGCTGCAGCAAGGGGCTTTCTATCCGGGGCTAGGTCTCTCCTTCTCCTGCTCATTTCTATCCATCTACCTACCCTATCAGTATTGACAGTTGTCATTCATATTATTGCTCAAGTATTCCTTGTTTTGACACAGAATATGTGCGTAGCGACATTTGCTATTTAATTGGTAAATGGCCAGGATGAATGAAAACTTAACCTTGAAAGAGCTCCTTTGGAGAGCGTTCTGTATCTTGTGGGCTGTGAGCATGGCATGGAAAAGGCGCAGAGAAGGAGGACATTCACTTCACATGGAGGTTTCTAGACGACCAGAATCTGGATACATTTCTTCCTCTCCTGCAGGAAGCAAGCACTTTCCCCCGCACACTTTTGTTTCTGATTCATAAATTATTTTCCAAAAATACTATAATCTCAGGAAAACTTCCTTTAAGATTTAAAAAACATTTTTATTAAAATATAGGAAAAAACATTTTTATTAAAATATAGCTAACATATAATATTATATTAGTTTCAGGCATACACCATAGTTATTCCACATTTATATACCTACAGAAGTTATCACCGTAAGTCCAGCAACCATCTGACACCATAGCATATAGTCATAATATTATTGACTATATTCCCTATGCTGTACATTACATCCCCATGACTTACTTGTGGTATACCTGGAAATTTGGGCCTCTTCTTCCCCTTCACCTTTTTACTCCTTTAAAAAATTTTTCAGTTACAGTTGACATTCAATATTATTTTGTGTTAATTTCAGCTGTACAGTCTAGTGGTTAACATTTATGAAATTAAGAAATGATCTCCCCGACTAGTCTAGTACCCACCTGGCATGATACATAGTTATTACCATATTATTAATTATATTCCCTATGCTTTACTTACATCCCCATGACTATTTTGCAACTATCAGTTTCTACTTCTTAATCCCTTCTTCTTTTTCACTCCTACCCCCAAACACCCTCCCATCTGGCAACCATCAAAATGTTCTCTGTATCTATGAATTTGCTTCTATTTTGTTTGTTGTTTTTTTGTTTAGATTCCATATATAAGTGAAATCACATTGCATCAGTCTTTCTCTAGCTGATGTACTCCATGCAGCACAATACCATCCAGGTCCATCCGTGCCACCGCAGATGGCAAGAACCCATTCCCTTCCATGGCCAAGCAATATTCCATTGTATATAGATACCACCTCCTCTGTATCCATTCTTCTATTGGTGGACACTCAGGCTGCCTCCACATTTTGGCCATTATGAATAATGCTGCAATGAACATACAGATGCATACATCTCCTCGAAGTAGCATTCTGGGTCCTTTCATGTTTCCTCGAATAAATACCCAGAAGTGGAATTACTAGGTCATTCTTTGTCTCTTGTTATGCCTTTTGTTTTAAAGTTATTTTGTCTAATCTAAATATTGCTATCCCAGTTTTTTGTTTGTTTGTTTTCATTTTCATGAAATATATTTTTCCATTCCTGTACTTTCAGTCTGTTTGTGTCTTTCTATCTGAAGTGAGTCTCTTGTAGGCAGCATATGTAAGGGTCTTGTTTTCTTATCCATGCAACCACACTGTCTTTTGATTGGGACATTTATATCATTTACATTTTTTAAGTTATTGTTGATAGGTGTGTAGTTATTGCCTTTTTATTATTCATATTTTTGATTTTTTTCTTTTTTTTTTTTTTTTGTTTTTGTTGTTAAAGAAGTGCCTTGAACATTCCTTGTAATATTGGTTTGGTGGTGATGAACTTCTTTAGCTTTTTCTTGTCTGGGAAGCTCTTTATCTGTCCTTCAATTTTAAATGATAACTTTGCTGGGTAGAGTAGTCTTAGTTGTAGGTCCTTGCTTTTCGTCACTTTGAATATTTCCTGCCAATCCCTTCTGGCCTGCAAAGTTTCTGTTGAGAAGGCAGCTGGCAGTCTTATGGGAGCTCCCTTGTGGGGAGCTGCTTTTCTCTTGCTGCTTTTAAGATTTTTTCTTTGTCTTTAACCTTTGATGTTTTAATTATGATATGCCTTGGTGTGGGCCTGTTTCAGTTCATTTTGCTTGGGACTCTCCTGGGCTTGTATATTTATTTCCTTCACCAGGTTAGGAAAGATTTTAGTCATTATTTCTTCAAATAGATTTTCAATTCCTTGCTTTCTCACTTCTCCTTCTGGAACCCCTATGACGTGAATGTAGGTATGCTTGGTGTTGTCCCAGAGGTCCCTTAAACTCTCCTCATTGTTTTGGATTCTTTTTTCTTTTTGCTGTTCTGGTTGGGTGTTTTCTGCTACCTTATCCTCTAAATCACTGATTCTATCCTCTGCTTCATCTAATCTACTGTTGATTCCCTCTGATGTATTCTTCATTTCAGTGATTGTATTCCTTATTTCTGACTGGTTCTTTTTTATGTTTTCTGTCTTCATTTTTATCTTTCCTCTCTCTTTGTTGAAGTTCTCCCTGAGATCATTAAGCATCTTTATAACCAGTGTTTTGAACTCTGCATTTAATAGATTCCTCGTCTCCATTTTGTTTAGTTCTTTTTCTGAAGATTTGTTCTGTTCTTTTATGTAGGACATGTTTGTCTCTGCATTTGGGCCGTCTTCCTGTGTTTGTCTCTATGTATTAGGTAGAGTTGTTGTGTCTCCCAGTCTTAGTAGAGTAGCCTTATGTAGTAGGTGTGCTGTGGGGCCCAGTGGCACAGTCTCCCTGGTCACCTGAACCAGGTGCTCCAGGTGTGTCCTTGTGTGGATTGTATGTGCTCTCCTTTGTAGTTGAGCCTTGGTTGCTGTTTGCACATCAGTGGGAGGGATTGACCCTCGGGCTGATTGGTTGTGAGTACTGGCTGTGACTACAGTGGAGGAGCTGTTTTGCAGGGGCTGATCCTATGGAGCAGGATTCACTTTAGCAGGACTCTGGTGCCTACCTAGTCTGCCCTTTTGGTGTATTATTCTTAGAGTAGGCCAGGTGATTCTCTAGCTTGGTGTAAAGCTGGACACTGGGCATGCCAGCCCCAGGGCCTCCTGTGAGGGACCCCACTGCAGACCAAGCTCCACAGCCTTTGTGCCCTGCCCAGGGCCTCCTGGCATGAGCCACAAAGCAATTTGCAGTTGGCCACCATCTGCACTGGGCTTGGAAGTGCCATGCAAGACCAAGCTGTGAATCGAGGTCTGCTGCTGCTAGTGCTAGGCTTGGGACTATTCTGCAAGAAGTATGGAATACACCAAAGCCAGATTCTTCTTTGAGTTTTGTGAACATTTGAGAGATTCTAGGAAAGTCTTCCTTATGAGCCAAGACAGGCCATTTTTATGGGAAAACCACTGGAAGTGGCTTGGGTGGGCCCTTAAGCTGTGTGCAATAGGGTGTCAGGGAATCACCAGGGCATGGCAAATAGTATTAGCCAGGTTGATGGAGACTCAGATATGTCAGCACCCCTGTGTCTGCACACCAGGAGGGGGTAGGGCTCAACAAATAAATAATGAACTCTGCTAGCACATCTGTCTGGGAGAAAGCTGCCCCTACAGCCCTCATCCTGAAGCCAGACAATTCAGTTCCTCCACATATGTCCCTGGTGCCAGTGCTGGAGCTCAGAGTAAGTGAGTCTGTTAGTGAGTAAGTCCATGTGTGGGACCTTCAAGAGGAGTGCCTGAGACTGCAGTCACCCATGTCTCACTCAGCCACAATCTGTGCTGGTTTTCACAGTCAGAAGTTGTGGGGACTTGTCTCCCCAGTATTGGAATGCTGGGCTGAGGAGTTTGGTGTGGGCCTGGACTCCTTGTTCCTCCAGAGGGTACCTCTGCAACCAAGATATCCCTCCTGAGTTTTAATGGTTACATGCAAGTGTGGGACCAGCCCATTCCAACTCTCCACCCCTCCTATCAGTCTCAAGGTTGCTTCTGTATGTCCTTAGTTGCAGGACTTCTGTTCAGCTAGACTTCAGGTGATTCTCAATGATGGTTGTTCTGTAGTTTAGTTGTAATTTTCATGTGGTCATGAAAGGAGGCAAGCATAGCATTTACCTACGCCACCATCTTCAGCTGAATTCTCTTCCCTTAGGGTTGTTTTTTTGTATTTTTTTTACATGATTTTGTCATATATTTCTTCAGAATAAGAAAAAGTTGTTTTAGACTAAAAACTATTTTTGAAAATAAGAGTGAATCATGTGATTTAACTACAACCTTTAAAATACTGTCTTTTTGCATTTAATAAATTACCTTCTGTGCTTTATTGTTTAAATAAACTATGCAATTATTTGTTAAATAAACTACAAAATTATCTGCATTATATTTTTTTGAACTGTATGTATGTTAGCATACATTGAAATTTAACTCTGTATTATAATATTAAAGTAGACAAAATAAGTTTATTTGTGTAATGTTTAGCTTTGTGTTTGAAGGATAAGAAATGAGAAAGAGTTATGGATTGCTATTTATAAGCCCTTTACCACAAATAATTCATTGCATGGTAAATAGTAGATATCTATGTAAATGAAGATTGCGCTTTTTGGTTTGTCTGCTATTACATATAAAAATAACGGGATAGATTTTTACCAAGTGTAAAGGGTGTTTTGGGGATAACATGACTTAAAATATAGGATTATGGCATAGACAAAATTCCACTTAGCACCCAAGGAAAACTGATGCAAAGAGGCAGATGTTCTTCTAATTAGCAGAAATAGGTCAGGTTAGAGGACCCTGTGATCACCACTCAGAAATGACATCTTCTGTATATTAGGATGAATTGAACTGGAGAAACAGAAAACAGTGATTTCAGCAATGAGCCCCAAATTAAAAATCAATAGAACAGATGGACCCAATTGCCAAATTTAATTGACAATAGAGCTACTTCTCACCTGGGGAACCAAGTGCTGCTGCTCTTGGGTGATCAGTAGCAGGGATTTATTTATTTCATGACTAATTCTTCTACAGATTCTTGTAGAACTAATTCTTGTACAGATTATTCTGTAAAAAATGGTAAGCTCAGCCAGGCCTCAATAAAAGAAAAGCTAAATTGGACAAGATCATTGCTTAGAAATCATCTGTTTAATATTGGCATTTGAAGTTCTTAGAGACATCTTGATGTATTGTGAAGAATTTTGATCGGATGACTACAACTTCAGACCTGGTGTAGTCTCTTGAGGCAAATTTGCACAATTAATATCATCTTTATGCTCCTCATTAAGTTGTATTTCTCCATTAGTTTCTTACGTTTTCTGTCTAGTCAGTCATCTACTTTGTGAATAATTGAACAATATTTGATGAAGATTACAAATAAATGAAACCATACCATGGTCAAAAATCTCAGGGCAGCTAGACATTTCAGCTAAGCAATAAACCAGGTGCCAGCGTCATGAGCAGTCTCCTCTGATCTTTACCAACCACCACACATGTTCTCTTGATATGGGCTTAGGTTCTCACATGGTTCCATTAAAAATGTACATATTTACTTAATTTTGAAAAAGAAATACATTTCATATGTTCCAACGTTGCAAAGCAAAAATCATCTTGTAAAAACTTTCCTTCTGACCCTACAGCCCATTTCCCCTCCCCATGGACAACCTCTAATTTCTTGGTCTCCTGTCAGAAATATATTATGCATATATAGGCAAATATAGCTTTCTATATATACAGATGTAGACATAGTCATAGACATAGATATAAATATGAATTATATATTATTTATTCATTTTGCTTAACAATACATCTTGAAGATTAGCCTATATTACTACAAAAAGCGATGCCTCATTCTCCTTAATGTCTACAATTCAATTCGATAGTACAGATATCCCATAATTTGTTTAAATTTTTTTCCTCTTGATGGATATTTAGGTTGTTTCTGAGCTCTTGCTATTACAAGCAATACTCTAATAATGAATAACCTTGTACATTGATCATTTCATATCTATCTGTCTATCTATCTATATATCTATCTATCTATCTATCTATCTATCTATCTATCTATCTATCTATCTATCTATCTAGCATATCTATCTATGATAAATTCCTAGAACTGGGAATTGCTGGCTCACAAGAGTTCATGCATTTGACTTTTTAAAAAATCTTTTGACTTCCGGAAAAATGGCGGCATGAGGTGAGCCTCTGTAAAGCTCCCCTGGAATTTACAACGAATCGAACAACAAAAACTCCACAAAGGATTCCCTGCACAGCACACAGGCAACACGAAGAGGCCCACTACCGACTGAAATCACCTACAGGTGGGAGATTCGCGCGAGTGGAGGGAGGAGGGAAGGGAGAAGTGCGCGGAGACGGAGACGCGCGCGGGCGGAGGACGCAGAACTAGCTCAGTGCGCCGAGCTCGCTGCTTCCCGGAACTACCGCAGCTGCGGGAGAGGGAAGAACTCGGACTGCTAGGGCTCCGCCAGGGCTCCACAGGGCTGAGGGGACAGCATATAACACGGCTGAACCCAACGCTCACGGCAGAGACCTCGGAGAAAAGACTGAGGGAAAAAGGCTGAAAACGGTGGTTTAAGCCCGCACTGCCGAGCAGAGAACGGAGCCTTAGGCACTGAGACTAGCCGCCCCCTCCCTCCCCTCCCAGAGCTCGCCCCGCCCCCACCTGCCCGGTGCTAAAAGCGAAACAGTAGCAGTGTCAGATCAAAACAACAGAAAATTTGCTGTTTTGAGAACTGTGGACTGCAAACACAATTTCACAGCCCAACTAGTTCCAGCAAAGGGGAGAGAGCTGTGGAAGCAGGACCGGCTGGGGTGGTGGTCGCCGCCATTGCTCTGGGCCACCTCTCACAACTCACCCCACCCCTGACCCCACCTATCTGGGCGGATCTCTGCAGGAGTAAACAGAACTGCTGAAACATACGGGCTCTGAATCAGGAGCTGGAAGAGCTTTGGAACATCAAAAGCTCTCCGCATACCCACCGGGACACTGTGCCCTGTGACCTAGACGAACTATTAACAGAGGAGAAGCCCGTCTCCCAGGGAATCCCCCCATTGTGTGAGAAGTTGGAATAGTGCAGAGAAAACATAGCACTACTGTGTGGGAGAAGGAAAATAAGTTGCAGTTGGAGAAATAATAAAACATTCTACCAACAAGTACTGGCAAACAAAAGAAAGACTGCTTTCTATCAACCTATTGCAGAAGCCACTCCTGTAGATGTCTAGGAAGAGAAATAGTAAACCAGTAATCGCCATGAATAACCAAGGCAACAAGATAACTCAGAAAGAAAGTGAAAAATCTCCAGAGAAGGCACTTAAAGATACAGAAATATGTGACTTAAATGACAGAGAATTCAAGATTGCAGTTCTGAAAAAACTCAACGAGATACAAGAAAACACAGATAGGCAGTTAAAGGAACTCAGAAACTCAATCAAAGAACAGCATGAGCATTTTACGAAAGAGATTGAAATCTTAAAAAAGAACCAAATAGAATTTCTGGAGATTAAGAACTCAATAGAAGAAATTAAGAATGAAATAACCAGCTTAGGTAGTAGAGTTGACCAGATGGAGGAAAGAGTCAGTGACATCGAAGATAGAAACCTGGAAATGACACAGAGAGAAGAAGAAAGAGACTTGAGACTTAAAAGAAATGAAAGAACTCTACAAGAACTTTCTGACTCCATCAGAAAGAGCAATATAAGAATCATGGGCATACCAGAAGGAGAAGAAAGAGAGAAGGGAACAGAGAATATATTCAAACAAATTGTCGATGAGAACTTCCCAAATTTGTGGACAGAACTGGACCCTCGAATCCAAGAAGCAAATAGAACACCTAGTTACCTCAATCCCAACAGACCTTCTCCAAGGCACATTGTATTGAAGCTGTCTAAAATCAACGACAAAGAATCCTCAAGGCAGCCAGGGAAAAGAAGACGGTAACTTACAAAGGAAAGCCCATTAGATTATCATCAGATTTTTCAGCAGAAACTCTACAAGCCAGGAGGGAGTGGAACCAAATATTCAAACTATTGAAAGAGAGAAATCATGAGCCAAGAATAATATATCCAGCAAAGATATCCTTTAGATATGAAGGAGGAATAAAGACCTTTCCAGACATACAGAAGCTGAGGGAATTTTCTAATACACGACCTGCACTACAAGAAATACTAAAGGAGGCTATTCGACCACCATCAACAGGGACAATTTGTGGCAACCAAAACTCAAAAAGGGGGAGAGTAAAGGCCTGAACCGGAATATGGGAATGGAGAGAGTAAGCGTGCTGAAGATAATGGAATACTCTAAATATCAAACTTTCTTTTACATAAACTTAAGGGTAACCACTCAAAAAAAATTCAGAACTGAAATATATACTGAAATAAGAGAAGAAACAGAGGGAAACATCATAGAATACCACCACACAGAAATAATAGACAACAACAAAAAGGCAAAGAAACAATGGAGACACAGCCTTACCAGAAAACTAAAGATAGAATGACAGGAAATCCTCACATATCAATAATCACCCTAAATGTAAATGGACTGAACTCACCAATAAAAAGGCACAGAGTAGCAGATTGGATCAAAAAACTAAACCCAACCATATGCTGTCTCCAAGAGACACATCTCAGCTACAAGGACAAGCACAGACTCAAAGTGAAAGGGTGGAAATTGACACTCCAAGCAAATGGTACCCAGAGAAAATCAGGTGTAGCCATAATGATATCAGATGAAACAGACTTCAAGGTGAAAAAGATAACAAGAGATAAAGATGGACATTTCATAATGGTGAAGGGGACTGTACAACAAGAAGACATAACAGTCATCAATATTTATGCCCCCAATCAGGGAGCACCGAAATACACCAAGCAACTACTAACAGAACTAAAAGGAGAAATTGACCAAAACACAATTATACTAGGGGACTTAAATACATCATTGACAGCTATGGATAGATCATCCAAACAGAAAATAAATAACGAAATAGTAGCCCTAAATGACACGTTAGATGAAATGGACATAATTGACATTTATAGAGCACTTCATCCTAAAACATCAGACTATACATTCTTTTCTGGTGTACACGGAACATTCTCAAGGTTAGACCATATATTGGGACATAAAATCAGTCTCAACAAATTTAAGAAGATTGAAATCATACCATGCATATTCTCTGATCACAAGGCTTTGAAATTGGATATCAACTGTAAAAAGAAAGCGGGAAAAAACACAAATACATGGAAATTAAACAACATACTTTTAAAGAAGGAATGGGTCAAAGAAGAAATTAGAGGAGAGATCAAAAGATACATAGAAACAAATGACAATGAAAATACATCCTACCAAAATTTCTGGGATGCAGCGAAAGCAGTTTTAAGAGGGAAATTTATCTCATTACAGGCCTATCTCAAGAAACAAGAAAACTCCCAAATAAATAACCTCATGTTACACCTTAAAGAACTAGAAAAAGAAGAACAAGTAAAACCCAAGGTCAGCAGAAGAAAGGAAATAATAAAAATTAAAGCAGAAATAAATGAAATAGAGAACAAAAAGACAATAGAAAAAATTAATGTGACAAAGAGCTGGTTCTTTGAAAAGATTAACAAAATTGACAAACCCTTGGCTAGACTTACTAAGATAAAAAGAGAGAAGACACTGATTAACAAAATCAGAAACGTAAAAGGGGAAGTTATCACGGACACCACAGAAATACAAAGGATCATCCAAGAATACTATGAAGGACTATATGCCACCAAATTCAACAACCTAGAAGAAATGGACAAGTTCTTAGAAACATGTAGCCTTCCAAGGCTGAACCATGAAGAACTGGAAAATCTAAACAGACCGATCACCAGTAACGAAATTGAATCAGTCATTCAAAACCTTCCCAAAAGCAAAAGTCCGGGACCAGATGGCTTCACTAGTGAATTCTACCAAACCTTCAAAGAGGATCTAATACCAATTCTGCACAAACTCTTCCAAAAAATTGAAGAAGAGACAGTACTCCCTAACTCATTTTATGAGGCCAACATTACCCTGATACCAAAACCTGGCAAGGACAGCACAAAAAAAGAAAACTACAGACCAATATCTCTGATGAATACCGATGCAAAAATCCTAAATAAAATTCTAGCAAATCGAATACAACAATGCATTAAAAAGATTATTCATCACGACCAAGTGGGGTTCATCCCCGGGGCACAAGGATGGTTCAACATCCGCAAGTCCATCAATGTGATACATCACATAAACAAAATAAAGGACAAAAATCATATGATTATATCAATTGATGCAGAAAAAGCATTTGACAAGATACAACATCCATTTATGATTAAAACACTTAATAAAATGGGTATAGAAGGAAAATACCTTAACATAATAAAGGCCATATATGACAAGCCCTCTGCTAATCTCATAATTAATGGAGAAAAGCTGAAGCCCTTTGCTCTACGTTCAGGAACACGACAGGGATGTCCCCTATCACCTCTGCTTTTCAACATAGTGTTGGAAGTCCTTGCCAGAGCAATCAGGCAAGAGAAAGAAATAAAAGGCATCCAAATTGGGAATGAAGAAGTTAAATTATCACTCTTTGCAGATGACATGATGCTATATATAGAAAACCCTAAAGACTCCACCAAAAAGCTACTAGAAACAATCAACGAATACAGTAAAGTTGCCGGCTACAAAATCAATGCACAAAAGTCCATTGCCTTCCTATATACTAACAATGAAATCTCAGAAAAAGAAATACAAAAAACAATTCCTTTTGCAATTGCAGCAAAAAGAATAAAATACCTAGGAATAAACTTAACCAAGGATGTGAAAGACCTATATGCTGAAAACTATAAGACATTTTTTAAAGAAATTGAAGAAGACACAAAGAAATGGAAAGACATTCCATGCTCATGGATTGGAAGAATCAACATAGTTAAAATGGCCATATTACCCAAAGCAATATACAGATTCAATGCAATCCCCATCAAAATCCCAATGGCATATTTTAAAGAAATAGAACAAAAAATCATCAGATTTGTTTGGAACCACAAAAGACCCCGAATAGCCAAAGCAATCTTAAGAAAAAAGAACTATAATGGAGGTATCACACTTCCTGACTTTGGCCTGTACTACAGGGCCACAATAATCAAAACAGCATGGTATTGGCAGAAAAACAGACACATAGACCAATGGAATAGAATTGAGAACCCAGAAATAAAACCACATAAATATGGACAGATAATTTTTGACAAAGAAGCTAAAAACATACAATGGAGCAAAGACAGCCTCTTCAATAAATGGTGCTGGGAGAATTGGATAGCCACGTGCAAAAGAATGAAACTGGACTGCTATTTGTCACCATGTACCAAAGTCAATTCAAAATGGATCAAAGACTTAAGCATAAGACCTGACACAATAAACTGCATAGAAGAAAACATAGGTACTAAACTTATGGACCTTGGGTTCAAAGAGCATTTTATGAACTTGACTCCAAAGGCAATGGAAGTAAAAGCTAAAATAAACGAATGGGACTATATGAAACTTAAAAGCTTCTGCACAGCAAAAGAAACCATTGACAAAATAAAGAGGCCACCAACTGAATGGGAGAAGATTTTTGCTAACAGTGCCTCCGATAAGGGGCTAGTATCCAGAATATACAAGGAACTCATGCAACTCAACAACAAAAAAACAAACAACCCAATTGAAAAATGGGCAGAGGACTTGAAGAGACATTTCTCCAAAGAGGACATACAAATGGCAAATAAACATATGAAAAAATGCTCAACATCACTAATCATCAGAGAAATGCAAATCAAAACCACAATGAGATATCACCTCACCCCAGTCAGAATGGCTACCATCAACAAGACAAATAGTAACAAATGTTGGAGAGGTTGTGGAGAAAAAGGAACCCTCATACACTGTTGGTGGGAATGCAGACTGGTGCAGCCGTTATGGAAGGCAGTGTGGAGGTTCCTCAAAGAATTACGAATAGAATTGCCGTATGACCCAGCAATCCCTCTCCTGGGTATCTACCCAAAAAATCTGAAAACATTTAGAGATAAAGACACGTGTGCTCCAATGTTCATTGCAGCTTTGTTTACAGTGGCCAAGACATGGAAACAACCAAAATGTCCTTCGATAGATGAATGGATAAAGAAGTTGTGGTACATATACACAATGGAATACTATTCGGCAGTGAGAAAAGATGATATAGGAACATTTGTGACAACATGGATGGATCTTGAGAGAGTAATGCTGAGCGAAACAAGTCAGACAGAAAAAGCAGAGAACCATGTGATTTCACTGATATGTGGTATATAAACCAAAAACAACAAAAGAACAAGACAAACAAATGAGAAACAGAAACTCATAGACACGGACAATAGTTTAGTGGTTGCCAGAGGGTAAGGGGGGTGGGGGGGGTGGGGGGGGAGGTGAGGGTAAGGGGGATCGAATATATGGTGATGGAAGAACTGACTCTGGGTGATGAACATACAATGGGATTTATAGATGATGTAATACAGAATTGTACACCTGAAATCTATGTAATTTTACTAACAATTGTCACCCCAATAAATTTAATTAAAAAAAAAAAATCTTTTGACGTTTTTTATTCATGCTTTGACTTTTGGTAAATATCACTAAATTGCCTTCATTTAGAGATTGTACAAATTTAGACGTCAACCAGAGACATAGATCAATTTTAAAGTCTAGATATATTTAAATAATTAATATTTATTTTTTAAAAAAATAGGAGGAGGGGAACAGATGTCATGACCACTTTGGATTTCATTAACCCCACTGAGGCATCTCTGATGAATGTTCCACAGAAGCCAACCCAAGCCAACCCCAGCTCTGCAAATAATTAGTGATATAACTTTGGACAAGTCTTAGTCTAACCTGGGAACAAACACATCAATGTGTTCCTCTGCCCTCTGGCTCTCAGTGGGCGTTAGCCAATAGGAGGCTGGCTTATCTGACAGTCAGGTGTCAGACTTAGACTGATAGCCAAAAGCCAGGAGAAAATAGATCAGTAGCAAGCACAGAAAGTGCCTAAGTCCAGAGAGATACCAGAAATAATAGCAACAGCTAACATGTGTGTGATGCGTTCTATGAGCTAGGCACTGATCCAAGAGCTTTACGTGTTAACCATTTAATCCTCATAACAACACTAAAAGACAGGTACTATTTTTATCCTCCTTTCACAGATGACAAAACTGAGGCTCAACAAGATTGCTCAAAGTAGTGAGTGGCAGAGCAAGTTTGACTTCAGAGTCTACCTCTCTGAGAGGACCAAAAGGACCAAAGGACAAAGACAAAATATCATAGGTCTGAAAAACATCTGATGTGCCACCTGCTTGGGTTGGGAACCCATCTCATTATCACGTGGGCAAGTAGGAGGTGGGTGCCCTTGGTAGGACGAAGAAAAGAGGGTGGGTTGGCAGACAGATGGATTAAAGCACAGTCTTCCTTACAGGTTTACATGAACCTGATCTTCAACTTGCAGGTGAGGGACCTGACCTCGTAATCTGGTAATTACACAAGTGGTGTAATTCCAATTGTGCATGGAACCAAACACCAGAAAGTCTCTATATCTTGTTTCATCTGCCAGCATCTGAGAGGTGAAGAGCCAGAAGAGCCAGCCATTATTTCCACAGTCAGGGATCTTATTACTTAGGAGGCTACTCATAAGGCTGCTTGAACACCATGTCCTACCCTCATGGGGACTTGGAGATTAAAGAGTCTTCTAGAATTAGGACCCATCCACTTTAGGCCTTTGACAGAATGTTTGCTAACAGGACAAACAATCCAAAATGCTCATCCCTCTTAACTGAAATCAGGAAAACTTAAAACACCGTGGGCAGGGAAAAAATGAATAACCAAATTATCCTAGAATTGCTTTCTTTTTTAAAAAACTGTTATTAGGGAAAATGTTTTACTAATCATTTGATTATTGCTATTATAAGCCAGTTTAGACAGGAAACAAAGTTTGCCAACAAACTTTTTTTTTAACAAAATTTACCCATTAATTTTTTTAAAAAGATACTGTCCCATTTTCTTTTATGTAGAACTTCAGTAGAGTTGCTTAAATATTTGGCTAAAATTTTGGGTGCTTCATCCAGGAGGACAGTCCACTGGGGAAATACCCCATCAACTACCCCAGAAGCAGTGGGGTATTCTGCTGGGGGAGGTCAACTGAGGAACTTAGAAGAGAGGTCTACAGGCAGACCGCATCAAGGAAATATATTCAATGTTTCCCCTACAGGCGCCTCCAATAAAGTCTCAATATGCTCCCCCAAGCAATCAGCATTTTGATGTCTGTTATACTGATGGGCATTTGCTTTAATATCACTTAATGAAGAGACACTTGTCCCTTTCCTTATCTCTATCGTCTCCAGCCCACTACTCTGGGAGGGGTAGGAAAGGTGTCCCAGAGTCAGACTCCTCTATTCTAAGATGAGACCACAGGCTCTCCCACACCACAAGACCTTTATGTGGAAACCCTGCTGTGGCTGAGGGGAGGGGAACTGAAATTATATTTGAGATTGGAAGTTTAAACTACATAAAGTTTCTGATAACAGAATGTTTTAAGTAGTAATGGAAAATGCCCAATTTTTCAATATGGAATAAGAAAGAGAAACTTAGTTTATCTTAACTGGGGAAGCAATGGAGGGAAATTCGTTCATGTTTTCACTTTTCTGAGTTCAGACTGCTTCATAAACCCATTGTGAGTCTAAGCACTGAAATCACAGAAACCGAAAAGGATGTCATGTGAGTGGAAGTGTGACAGTCCAGAGAGAGTGTGGAACCTTTAAGGGGCAGAAAGAAGCTCCACTAGGGCTGACTGAAACTTAGAGGTGAGGTGTGAGGATTGGGGCACATTAGGGGCTGGATGGGTGTGAGGGTTGTTAGCAAAGTAAGGGGGAACCAGATTCTAAAGGACCTTGGAAGCCATAATTAGGAAGTCACCATTAGCCTAGAGAAACTGGGAAGTCGTGGAAGTGTTTTAAAGCTGGTGGGGAGGGGAAGCAAGATGAGACATAGATCGGGAGGCGGCTGTTGTACTAATCCAAGCAAGAGATGATGACAAACTTGCCCAGGATTGTTGGCAATGAGAACCAAGAGCACTGGAAACACTTGAGATGTGTGTAAGAGTAGAATTAACAGGATTATAAACAGTGAATGTTTTGATGGTGGATAGTAAGAGAGAGGGAATAGAGGGCTAAGAAGAGGGTGATACCCAGGTCCTAGTTTACCTGATCTTTAATTGATGGTGGCAGGTGCACCTTCAGTATCCCGCTTCAAAGTAGACCTGTTTCTGAACTTAGACCCTCTGAATATTGTTCAGTTCTTCTAGTCCTTAAAATAGCTACAACCCACATCCCAAGTGGAATGCTTACACCCCAGCTAAGCAAACCCATTGTAGGGACCAATTAATTAGCTAGTAATAGAATAACGCTGGATAAAAAACCCCTCCCAAACCTCAGTTCCTTAAAAGAACATTCATTTACTCTCCTGGATCTGGAATTGGCTGGGGCAGCTCATCTAGGCTGGGCTCCCTTGGGCATATTTTTTTAACTATGGATCTCTGGTTGGGATGGTTATATTCCATATGTATTCATTCTGGGCTGAGGGGTCAGTAGTTACCTTGTGAAAGCATGTTTCACAGATGTGGCAAAACTAAGAGAACAAGGCCAATCACACAAGTGCTTTTCAAGCCTTTGATCACATCATATTTGCTAACCTATTGATTAGAGCAAATCCCTAGGTCAAATCCAAAATCAAAGGTCAGGGAAGTATACTGTGCCCATGAAGGTGAAGGATTAAAGGATGGCAATGAATATTTCTGGCCAGTAATCTGATCCACCACAAGGATATAATGGAAGTGTTTGCTCCTCTGTTTAACTCTACGGGGGACATCATTATAGCTTGTGAAGCTTGGTAGGGGAATGAACGCTCTACCTCAAGCAAGAGTGCTGTGAGATGAAGCAATATTCAAACTCAATAGAGTGTGGAAAGAAATTCCAATCCCACTGAAAATTCCCATGATTTTATAAGTTAGAGGTTGCAAGCCTTGCCCTAAAAGAGCTTGTTATTTCTCTCTAGGTGTTATGTTCAACACTTCAATAGCTGCTACCAGGTGAGCAGTGGTACCTGATTTATGATAATGTGGACCAAATGGTTAAGCAAGCAAATCACGGAGAGACCAGACATAAAACACATAATTCAGTCATTCATAAATTTTCTACCATAGTATAACTTCTGATTCAAATAACAGCATAAATATTTAACCTCCTGCTGTGTAGAAGTGATTTCATATTCAGATTCACTGTTATTAGTCACTATTTAATGTAACTCTGGCTTTAACTTCCAGACTTGACGTTAGAAGCCTTCTGAAATGTATGCGTTATTTTCAGTGTTTGACTCCAACATTGAGGCTCTAGAGAAGTTTTCTCAGAAAAACCCTTGCCAGGACTTGCAATTTGCAATTTCCTCCCGTTTTCTGTCCTAATAACACTGTTCCCTTGTTCCATTGCTTTAATGAATGCTTTTTATATGTGACTTCAAAGTGCCAGTCTCAGAAAAGTCCTTGGAACAATGTTTTAGTCAGGTTTCAGGTGTGTTGCTGACCTTTTAAAGTAGGATTTTGAGATTTCCCATCAAAATCCAGTTTTCTGGCTTTTCTTGAACTATCTCTACTTCCTGCCTGCATTTGTTGGTTGCGAGAACTGGCTGGGGCTGAGCAGTACTGCCCCCTGCAGGCTGGGATTTCACTCTCCAGCTGGGCCTCTGCACTTGTATTCCCATCGCTGGTTGGTCCCCTGGGAGCACTTCAGTTTTTCACCCCACCTCCCAAGATGGGTACCATCTTTGCATGAATGATGGCCTCTCTCTAATTCGTGTAATTTTTCTCTGTACAAAGCTTCCTCTCTGCCAAGAGAAGTGAAATTGATTTGTCTCGGGGGCACTCATTGCCAGAGTCAAGGTAAGACCACATGTTTGGCTGGTCTTAGTATTTTCAGTCTCATTGTCAATTTTATTATCAGTGCAGTAGTTACTTAAAAGAAAGAGGTGTCAAAAAGAGGAGAAAGAAAGAGAGGGTCTGCCTCTGTTACCCTGGAATATACTTAGTCACTGAACTTCTCCCCTCATGAGGGCTGAGGTCAGGCAGCTAAGGTTAAAGGTTGTTTTCTGCAACTCAGCCCATACATCCTCCTAGGTGAGAGGCTGCTCTCCTGCATCCGCATGAAAACCGGTGGTGGCTGCTTTTCAATCAGAACGATACCTCCCTGGCCATCACCCACCATGTTACTACCCACCCTTTTTGGTGGCCTCTAAACCTCAGTTTGTTTTGAATTATTTTGCATAGAACACCCAAGTTTCTAAAGACTAGTCGCTACCCTGGTGCTTCCAATTTACATTAAATGGTTTCTTAAATGCCATGTTTTCTTTAGAAGACATTTAGAAAAACCACAGTTTTTAAGCAAACTTATGTAACAATTTTTCACACCAACTTCACAAGCTTTCCCTCCCTCTCTGAAAGTGTCTAAAGAGTTCCCTACTGAATAAAGAAAGGCCTGTGATCCCCCTTTGTGACCCTTCATGGTTTCTTAACACTTTTAAGTCTTAATTAATTTTCCAAAACGTTTCAACTCTCCACCCCAGATTTCAAGGTGGGTTCAAGAACAAGATAAATATAAGAGCAGCACATCTCAACTGCTAACTAAATTCTCTCTTAATTACAAAGTAAAAGACCAAATCAATACAATTATAAGGGAGAATGAAACAGATAGTGAAAGGTTAGCATTCTGCCTTGCTTAGAAATGGAGGCAATTACTTTTTGTCTGCGTTGCCTGTGAAGAAACGCACGCGTATGTAGTCTCAGCTTGCCCACCACTGCACCCCTCAAGGGAGCCCCATGGGCACACCAAGGGCAATTCCAGAAACCCACCTCATCACACTAACATGGGAACCCCCAGATTCCTTTCAGGCAGAGGCACGATTTAAAGCAGAAGAGACGTAATCTAGCTGTTTAGACATATCCCATGTTCCTGAATAATCTATTTCTGGCTCTAGGCTTCATTATAAATGTCAGGACATGGTTTAAAAGGCACTTTCATTAGAAGTCCCTCTTCCCAGACTCTTGCAGTTTTTTGAATAAATTACCCTTTGGGATGAAATGTCTCCTCAGCATAAAGGTAAATTGGTAGGGAGAGCTTAACAAAATCCAGGTCCTGTTTTCCTTTTGGTGGGATGCAGTACCAGTGTAAAGGAAAGGAACAATGACTTACGTTAGAATCTCGGGGACACTCATTGCCAGAGTCAAGGTAAGACCACATGTTTGGCTGGTCTTAGTATTTTCAGTCTCATTGTCAATTTTATTATCAGTGCAGTAGTTACTTAGAAGAAAGAGGTGTCAAAAAGAGGAGAAAGAAAGAGAGGGTCTGCCTCTGTTACCCTGGAATATACTTAGTCACTGAACTTCTCCCCTCATGAGGGCTGAGGTCAGGCAGCTAAGGTTAAAGGTTGTTTTCTGTGGTGTCAGAGTTAAAGCAGAGAACCCTCTACCTTTACGGGTAGCAAGGGTTGCTGAGTGTTGAAGGGCTAGCTAAGCAAAAGTGTGTAGGAAAAAAGTCCTAGTTCAAATAGCAACTCCAGGATCAAGGTCGGGAGTCTGAAAGGTACTGGGAATGAAACTGGAACTACACTTAAATTGGTAAGTTGTTGATTATGTGGGAGGAGCTGTTTTGCCCAGAGATGTAGCGTTTGGTGATGCTTTCCAGAAGGGTCACCAGCAATGTGGAGAGAATGAAAAACTAGGCCACTGATTTCAGGGGCCAGTTTCCATGACCCCACCATGTTAACTGAGAAATGCAAATGCCTGGACATCCCCGTCATTGATGGGACCTGGACATCTTGTCTGTGCCATGAGTCAAAACTCAGAGTGGATGTTTGGAGACAGGCGGTGTTCTGCATAATTGCTTAGTTATTGAATTTTTATATTTTTTGTTATTGGATGACAAAAAAAATAGTACCTGTGATTTTCCCATATAAGCCATGGTAAGTGCTTTGAATTAAGAAAGGTTTTTGTTGAGAACTTGAGTGTTTGAAATATCCAGGGCCGTATCTTACTCCTCCCCACTGCGTGGGTATAGAGAGATAGGTTGCAACAGCTCTTTTGCCATCACCCCCAGCAGTGTGTGAAGGGCTCCTTACTGCCAAAAGAGAAGCATTCCTCCTTTGACCCGGGCGGCTCTAATTTCTTCTATATTTTGTCTCCTGCCTTCCCTGTGTGTGTGGGTGAATGGTAAGTGCCTTTGACACTTTCGAATAGAGATGTGTTAGGAATGAATCTCTAAGGCTTTTAAAAACCACCCACTGAACAAGTAAAAGTTGTCTTGCTCACCCTGATAGAGATTTTCTAACTTTTTAATAAGGTATAAGGTAGAAAAGAGGGTGTACTTTGAGTGACCACGCTAATAATGAACAACTGAGGATTTTTCCTTGGCACATTTAGAACCCCAATAGACATTTCGGATCTCCAAGCGTTGTGTAAAAGTTCTCTAACTGGAATTTTACTATGCTTGCAGGATGTGGAAAAGGCAGTTCCCATTAAGACTCTGCCCTCCAGGGTCCAAACCTTGGTTAGAAGTTTCCACGCTGAACTGAACTCAAACAGTGGTAACTGAGCATCTTGCCAAAGAAACAAAGAAAGGGATTAGTGGGGCATATACTCCCAAGATTGTGATAGAAATTCTCTTTAACACAGGGATCATTTGAACCATATTCTTATCAGAAAGGGGGAGTGATACTGATGGAAGCATTTAGAGTCTGCTTACTTTAAAAGCCAAGCTAGGACAATTAGGGTAGAAAATAATTTGTGATTCTTTTCTACAACTAAGATGTGTATTACTTTCAGCATCAAGTTGCTGAAGATTCTAGCAATGAGGGCTTGCCCTGCTATGGTTGGAATATTTGTGCCCCCACAAAATTCATGCGTTGAGATCCTTACCCCCAAAGGTGATGATATTAGGAGGTGGGGCCTTCGGGGGGGGGGAGCTTAAGTCAGGAGAGTGGAGCCCCTGGGAATGGGATTAGTGCCCTATAAATGTGGGCCCCACTGAGATCCCTAGCCCTTTCCTCCACATGAAGATGTAGAGAGAAGTCTGAGATCCAGAGAGCCCTCACCTGACCCTGTTGTTATCCCCATCTCAGACTTCCAACTTCCAGCACAGTGAGTAATAAATTTCTGTTGTTTATAAGATACCCAGTCTGTGGTATACGGTCATAGCAGCCCAATGGGCTAGGAAGTACCCTTTGATCATAGTGGTGTTGCTGGGCCATATTAATAAGGGTGTGTGTGCTCATAACTTTTCCCAGGTGTCAGTCAGTGTTCAAGCCACAGGATGAAGCTCATTTAGGACTGGAGTTCTTTTAGCCCCCCACCCTGTGGCAACTCTGATCCAATTAGCCCCAAGCACTAATGCTTTCATGCCAAAAGGCATTGACTCCCAGTACTATTTTTTTTATGACTTTTCCACTCTAGGAAGGCTGCTCCTGTCATATTGGTTTCCTCACTTGTCCACACACCAGGCTCACTTTGTTCAAGCCCCTGGAATACTTGAGCTCTCTGCCAATATGGAGTCAGTTTGGTTCTTGAAGACTGAGCTCGTTCTCTGTCCTCAAGGCTTTCCTGCTCCAACTTTAGTCCTGAGGTTCCACCTTCCTGTTAACTATTGCTTCACCTTGCATCTGCTGTGGAATGAACATGTGCTGAATATGAGCCACCCCAACAAGGCCTGGCCTTGCCCAGTGACTGAGCTCATGCTGTCCAGGGAAACACACACAAGGAACCTCATGTCCACCATGGCTATGAGCCCAGAACTGGGGGTCTAGAGGCAATGGCCTATCCACGGCCTTCTCTAGCCTTCACCATATGGGAGGGGTTCAGGCCTCATTACAGGGGTCCTGACTAGCACCCCAGTCCCTTGCTAGAATGGTCATGACACCGTGATCAGTTCTAAAAGAACTTTGGAGAGCAGACCCTGCTTAAGTCAGACCCCAGAGAAAAAATGCCTTTGTATCTGCATTCATGTTTGTTTTATTCTTTACCTTACTTCAAATAACATAGGCATCAAAGAAACTGAAGTCCTCAGTCTGAAATTTATTCAACAAATTTTTGCTGAGCCTGTATATGTCAGAATTCATCCATCAATAGTAATTAAGCATAGGGTGGGTGGGGAATGGATGAAAGAGGGGGATTCGAAAATGACTGAATTGTGTTGTCTGCTTTTGTGGATTATTCAATGAGCTTAAGGAAATCACATCAAGAGCTAAGTACAATATATGTCAGATTAATATAGATATAATGCAATTGTCATGGGTCAAAGGGGTGGGAGAAATCCACCCTAATTGGGAGGGCTACAAAAATCTTCTTGGTGAGATATCTTTTTCAGATGTTATTTTATTTCCCTATTTTTATCCAAGAATAAAAGCCACATGCTCTTTTCCTGTTTTCTCCGAAACATTTTTGGAGAGTTATATTTTAAAGCAATTAAAAATAATGGGAAAATGGATTTCTTTTACTTTAATTTATTCTATTGACAGCACTCTGTATTTCTTTGTGTAGATCTAAATTTCTGTCTAATACCATGTTCTTTCTGCTTCAAGAGCTTCCTTTAACATGGATTGTAGCTACTATCTCCTGGCAATGGAGTGTTTCAGTTTTCGTTTGTTTGAGACAATCATTATTTTTCTTACATTTGTGCAAGATATTTTCACTGGTTATAGAATTCTGGTGTCATTTGATTGCTTCTGGTTTTCATTGTTTCTGTCAAAAAGTCCGCTGTAACACTCATGTTTGTTCCTCTCTAGGCAACATGTCTTTTCTGTTTCTGTCTGTCCTCAAGATTTTCTCTTCATATTTTGTTTTCAGTAGCTTGAATATGATATTGCTCGGTGTAGGGGTGTTTTCTGAGCTTTATGGATCTGTAGTTTGGTGTTAATATCTGTCATTATTATTGCAAAAATATTGGTAATTATTCATAATAATTTTAATTATTTGGATTTCAGGATAAACAGGATTTGGAATTCAGGAATTGTTCAGGATAAACAATTTAATTAATTGGACTTCAGGATGAACTTGGTTTCTCTCCATGTTTATTATATTGGGCTATCTCTGGCTCAAGCTGTTCTTGGTAATTTGCTACCTAACCCACTTTCAATATTTGGCAAATGCAGCCAGTTTTCAATCTGCATTGACCTGACCCCTTAAAAAGGATGTAGATACATGCTAACTAGCTAGAACTTTATTTTTGTGGCAGTATAGGAGCCCTGTATGTTCTTTGAGTAGCAGAAAAACTTAATCACAACCGTAGTTTGCGAGAATATAACTCTGAATGCAGAGAAAAGAATGGGCTAAAATTGGTAGAAATTGAGTGCAGGGATAATAGTAAGAGGCTGGTGCAATGCTCTAGGTAAGCGGGAAATCAGAGGAAACAAGCAATAGGCACCCCTGGGAGACATATACTAGGGGTACACACCTCAGTATTTTCCAAATTAGTAATGAGCCACTGTTATGCAGAATACTAACAAGAGTGCTGAGAAATATGGTGTGGTTAAAAAGTGTGGAACATTCTGCATGTGATGAAATTAAAACACATTTCTAAACTGCAGGACTTCTTAGAGCCTTTCATATGTTAATGTGCTCTGAAAATCTCTAAAAGGGGATTATAATGTGTAGTGCTTCCAAACTTATTGACCAAAGAATCTTGTTCTCATAATGCCTCCAATAACATCTTCTGTGATTCATGGAGCAATATTTGGAGAAATTTATCAAAACAAAACTGCCAACATTTGAATACAGTAGTAAAGAGTTACGGAGAAGGGTGAGGGAGAGAGAGGAAGATGTTGAGCACAACTCTAAAGTTTTTATTCTGCGTCATTAACTGGATGAGGACATCAAGACTGAGAGAGGAACATGAGAGGAGTAGCAGACTTGGAGTTAAACATGAGAAACTCATTTGGGGGCATTGAAACAGAGATGCTGAAAAGGAGAATGGTTCTTTGATATTTCCTACAAGAGTGATTCATCTGTGCATAGGAACTCTCCAACTGACTTAAAACAAACCTTATGTCCCCTAAAGCCATTAACTAGAGCACAAATTTACCCACAGGCTGAAATCTGGATTCTGAAGACTTGGTTCTATTCCCCTAAAATTCCTTTCCCCGTGGGCCTCTCCATATTACTGCACACTCCATCCTGATAAGCTTGGGGAAGGACCCTGCTCAACTGGAAATAAATCCTTCAATCAAATCAGGAAACATGACATTCCTATTAACACCCAACAGCATGGCTGAGATAGAGCTGGAATTTTACTAAAGGCTTTTGCTTAACAAAATGGAAGAAGTATCGGTAGTCACAAGAAGTGGATAATCTGGCCTATAATCTATTGTTTATTCATCTTCCATTGAGGCCTACTTAGTTTTCCTTCTTTCTTCTCCTGTGAAGGCCATCCCTCTGTCCTTCATTCAGGAGCAGCCTGAAGACAAGTCTACCCCCAAGTCTACGTTCAAGAATGTGATGGCCAATGCGACATAGTCCCTGACACATGGTAGGCACTCAATAAATATGGTTGCATTAAACCAAATTTGTTTTAGAGAGAAAAGTCCCTTTTCCTGCTACCAGAGACTTGTCTTCTCCATTCTGGTTTCCTGGACAAGGACCAGCCTTGTCTTCATGTGTCTGACAGCATGACAACCACATCATCATACAAAATAACACAAATGACAAAGTACGCCCACCTCCACCTTTACTGGGTGTGCCCAGTGGTCATGTGTAGGCAGAGGGTAGTTCTGTTGCATGACGTGGCTACCTACGTCAAGGACTTCATCCTTGAAAAGAATCTAGTTGTAAGCAAGTGAATGGTGGTAAACTAGAAGGGGAGGGAAGGTGATTTGAGTGCTGTTCGCAATCTCTAGTGTGCATTTGGGACCAAGTGTGATGGGGCCCAGGGACATTAATGGAGCTTGTCAGTTTCCTGTGCACATATTACAAAAGGATGCAGGTGGCACGTGGCATACCTGTTCAGAATGAGGTTTAGGAGAACGAGGCATCACACAGTGGGGCTGCTGGGACCATGTGAGGATCTAAGAGCCTGGATGATGGGAACCACACCCTCCATTGTCTGGAGAACTTCTGAGTGTTCCTTGGCCCTATCCTTCAGCCCAGAGAGCTCTTACGTGGTTGGAAAAATGTTTGGCTTTTATTTAAATTAGCTGTCAAATTAGCTAAAGTTCACACAAACACCCAGACTTCCAACTTCTCATGAGAAACCAGAAGCCATGGCTACGAAGGGCCTGCAATCCCCTGTCAGCTAGAGACAAGTACTGGCTGCCCCTAGGAGGCAGGCCTGGTGTCCTCCCGGCCTGCTGCCCTGATGTAACTTCCCTGCCTGGTCCCTGTAAGCTCTGAGTATGTGACCCCTGGTTTAGACAAGGGCCCAACGGGGGCTCTGTCATCCACTGAGAGATGTGGGCCACACTAGTGAAATCCACCTGTAGCTTCAGCAGTTCAAGTGGAATTCTGTGAGGGAGGTGGCTATTTCTAGGAACTACTCTCCTAGTCTTTTAGCAAAGCATGCCAGATATACTCACGGCTTTCCTAATGCAACACGAGCTGTTCTTTAGCTGTAAGTTTTATTAGGTTGGTGCAAAAGTAATTGTGGTTTTTGCCATTATTTTTAACCTTTTAAACCACAATTACATTTGCACCAACCTAATACTTTGTTTATTTCTGATGACCATCTAGGCAACTTCTACAAAAGTCAAACATCATTTCTATATGATTCCATTTAAGACATCACCTCTGTGCCAAGGCATTTGGCTAACTTGTGGTTGGCTCCAGTGTGGTCCCAGTGAATATCAGAACACAATTTAATGACTCATTTTCAACCTCACTAGCAATGTGAATGAGAGTTGGTTGGGGGGGAGGAGAAGCCAGGCAGGACCATTGGGACCTTTAGGTCGGAATTCTGGGGTCTCCTTTCCCATGGACTGAGGCAGGATCTAGAAGGCTGCAGAGAGGAATGTGAGGAGTTGTCTCAGAAGTGGCGGGGAGGCAGGGGGAGGGGAGCAAGAAGTAGTGAAAGACCTCAAGGAGAAAAGCACAGAAGCAGTCAGGTAAGGGACCCTGACCATCCCAGAACTTGCTCTACAGATGTATCATAGCTGGCCTGCACAATGTTTGTTTTAAATTTGAGCTGGTAAGGACATTGTACAATTTTTTTAAATCCAGATTTCTAGTTTTTCTTGAAAAAAAAGGGGAGATGTTGCAACCCTAGGTAGGCATTCCCACATGGCAAGAAGCTGCAGAGACTACCCCATTGCAAGGTGTCTGCTCTCGGTTGGACTCCGCCCAGCTGACACGCAGGGCAGTGCGTGATGCCAGCCCCCTGCAGTCAGACCTGTTGCCTGCCCGCTCCAAGCAAGCATTTTGGAATGAGACCTCTGCTTTTCACCATGGAGAGATCGAAAGAGGATCGGATGGCAAGTCAACCCACCTGCATCTAATCCTGGCCGAGCCACCTACTCCGCTGTAAGCGTGAGCAAGGCACCCTGACAAAGCCTTGCCTCTGTTTTGTCACCTGTCTAATGATGATGTTGTATAAAAAAATCTGTGAGGTCCTTCCTAGCTCTGACAGTTATGGTCCATACACCTGTATATAACCAGGAGGGAAATCAGTACTTAAAACCCTAATGAATGTGAGCTGAATTTGCCTTCTAAGGTGAGCAAAGGGTGTATCAGAGGATGATGAATCTCTTTGCTCCTTTATTCCCCTGTAGAGACTGGTGAGGGGAGAAAATGGGGGTTTTAAAGCTTGGGGCCCATTTGGTACTTGTATGTAAAGGGAGGCGGAGAGCCTAGAAATGGTTGAGGTTTTTAACAAAAGGAGTGCCCGATATTCACTCTCCTTTGTTTGGGTGTTGGAGTGCCTTTCTTCCAGCTCCCCACTGTAGGAAAGGCTTTATGTGAGTGGGAGGGGGGTTATGGGAAGTCAAGTTGCCGAGAGCCTCTGGCTGTCTGGGTCCTTATAGAGGAGTGTAGGCGCTGCTCTCACAGGCCGAGGGCAATCCATAAATGGAACTAATTCAGGGGAGCAGGAGCAGGGGTCAAGGTGGTGAGGAAAATGTGATCCCCCTCTACCAGGAGAGCTTGGGAAGGACACAGACAACCACACCCCGCCCCCCCCGCCCCCCCCCCAGGTGGTGGGCCCAGCCATTTGAATCTCAGGGCGGACATCTCACCCGCAATCTAGGATACCACCCACATGCCTGCTATCCTGCTCCTTCCATGGACTTAGTTTTCAGACTAAGACACTGCTGACCAGGCACGGTTATAAATAACTTCTCTTCTTCTCAAATGCAAAAATGAAAAGCAGACAGAATTGCTGCTCCACTTGCCTGGGGGCATCATGAAGGGAAGCTTCTGAGCTGTGGGCTTGTTGGTAACCTCCCTTCTTCCGGGAGCCTCAGAGCTGACCAGAGGCTGGAAGCGTCCCCAAGTCCTGCCAGTAACCAGCATGAAGCTGTTCAGGGGCATGGTACAGGGCTTTTGTCCAGGAGCCACCATGCGGGAAATCCTGCCTATGGCTTTCCCTCCTTTTCAAAACGGGCCTTTTTGGAAAGATTGTCTAAAGGGAAGAGGCTAGTTATGGTGTGCCTGTGTGTGTGCACTTTGTTTGTGTTTGTGTTGTTGCACTGTCTCCTGCCACTCCCAGGCTGTAATTCCCAAAGGCAGGAATTGTGTCATTTCCAGATAAATTGTGAATGTGCCCTGAGATGCAAGCAGACCAGAGAGCTGTGAGGACCACAGGAAGAGATGATGTCACCTGCCGTTGGGTGCGGGTACACTGGTGCTGCAGAGGCTCCCCCCACCCTCAGGAGTTTTAATTGCTTCTCAGTGGGGCTAACGGCCTCGCTCACCCAGGTCTACTTCCAAGGTCTGTGGCCTGGGCATTGTCTCAAAGCATTTTGGGACAGCTGTCTTTTTCTAGGCCACCAAAGGAGGGAGAACCGTTTTAATCAGACTCATTCCAACACATATCTCTTGAGCAACCTCTGCATGCTAGCTTCTGGGGAAAAGCAGTGAATACGAGTGATACAGTTCTTTTTCATATTGAGCTTCCACTTCTGCAGACTTAAAATGACTAATTAGATAATTTACTATTTATTACAGTTATTATTAGTGATATGAGGAGGTACCAGACTACAAGACAGCATATAAAAGGATGGCCTAATTTGGCGTGTCAGTGAAGGCTGTTCTTAGGAACTACTGTATTTTGTTAAATTTAAGATGTCATCAGCTATAATACACACCATTATTCTATGCACACTAAGAAAGAAAAATTATGCTTCCAATTAAATATGACATAGATTTTCTTACCATTTAGGACACTTATTTATAATTTGACATAGACTTTTATTACATATAATTTTGTGCATAACTAAGAGAGAAAATATAAACAAAACAGATTCCTAAAGGATTCCTAAAATTCTTTGTATTCAGAGTGCATCTCTTCCTAGTCATCTTCCACTTAGAGTTGATATCTATGCTTTTTCACACACTATCATTCTCTGTGCCATTAAGAGCATTGGTGATATGATCTTTCTTCTATAAAAGAACTAAAAGCTATTGTTGCTGTACTCTTAAGCCAAATTTGCAATAATGTAAAGCTCACATATTTTTGACGAACTGGTCCACCATTTTCCCACTCCCACCCCACAACCATTTCATTTCGAGGGGTTAAAGGAGCGCTCCATATTGTGTCCAGGATTTGCTGCCAAGCCGCTGACTCCATTCTGCAAGTTTTGATGCTGGTGCTATTTATATGCACCTACAGACAGGCAATGAACAACCATGTCCCAAGTGCTATCAGCTGACAGCGGATGCACCCCAATTTCAGAGACGTTAAATGTGGAACATTTAAAATCAATGAAATGTGGTAGTTTCTCAGATGAGATCTTATGGATGCACAAGAAGTAGCTAAGCAAAGAATGGAGTTTTCCTGAAGAAAGAGAGAGAGAGCACATGTGAAGGCTCAGAGGTGGGAAAAGTGTGGCGTGTTGCAAGAAATTAAAGATGTCGATGTGACTGATGCCCAGGGCAAAGGACAGGCAACAAGGATGAAGTTAACCAACAGGTAGGCTTGTCTCTACCTATAAAGTCCTTGAACTTTTGTTAGGGACATGGAATTTCACCCTGAGAGAACAATGGGAAGAATTTGAAATATTTTGGCAGAAAGTGGATACAGGAGGGTGTGAGGTAGATGCATTAAAGGAAATATTTAAAAAATATTTTTATTTAGAGTCCAGAGAATGGACTGGGTGGGATCTGAGTGGATGTGAAAAGTCAAGCATAGGCCATGGCTATAATCCCATGAAAGAGTGTGGTGCCTTTGTAATTAGAACTTGTGGCTGGCTTCATGATTGAGTGGATGGAAGGTGGTGAGCGAAACGGAGGGCAGAGTTAAGGATGAGTTTTAGGGAACTTGCTAGAAGCAGACACCACTCACAAACACTGCAGCAGGACCAGGTTTGAGGGTGGGAATAACACTAGTTAATCTGAGGTGTCTCTGAGACATCCAAATGGAGATGGCAGGTAGGCAGCAGGATGTATGGGTCTACAGCTCACAAGCTGGATGGCCAGGCTGGAGAAGTAATTGTTGGTGTCATCAGAATGTACCTGGTAACTGACGTGATGTGCATGGACGTGATTGCTTAGGGAGAGAATGGGAAGTGAGACATGAAAAAGGCCCAGGAGTGCATCTTACAGAACTGCAAACTTTGAAGTTGGGTGGAGATGGGTAAGCTGTCAAAGGAACCAGAAAGAAGCAGCTAGAAGAAGAGAATCCAGGAGAGTGTATCACAGAGGCCAAGGAACCAGCACTGGCTGGGATGTCACCTCTACTGGTTCTTCAGAACCTGGCACCCACATGCCTCTCTGCAGAGCTGGCTTCCTTCATATTCCCCAGGTGTCTTCAACATTTGCCTCCTTTATAAGGTATTTCACTTCTGATAAGCTCGATTTCATTTTCCTTTATGTAGAATATACACCTACTCATAACCTCTCCGTTTGGGCAACTTTAGCCCAGCTCTCAGCATGTTCATAAATTGGAGTCCTGTGAAACTATTGAGTGGCCCCAAGAAGAGAGAAAGGAGAGAGAGAGAGAGTAAAATGGAGAGATCGAAGGAGAAAAAGAAAGGCCAATGTTTATTGAGCACCTACAAGGTACTGTTTCTTATATTTGTCTACTCCTTGCAAAATGGTGCAAATGAATATCACTACCCCCATTTTAAAGGCTCAGAGAGGTTAAATAATTTGAGTAAAAACACACAGATAGTATACTGTGTATAGAGCCAAATCTCCAACTTATATCTATCTACTTGAAAAATATTTTTCAAGGGGCAGTCCCTCAGAGGAAGCTCACATGTGCTTATGAAATGCAAGCATGTGATCTCTGAAATAAAATAGTTATAGCAAAAAAGAAATCTTTCAGTGTGGAAAAAAGATGGAAAGCTGGTAATAGTTGACAACAGAAGTCTAAACATGACCCTGATGAATAAATTTGTTCCTTTTTCTTTGTTTAATGATATTGGTGAGTTAGACTTTAATAGAAGTATCTGTGGCATGATAGATTTATTGGTGGCAGTTACAAGTGGGAAGTCTCCTCCAGTGGATGTATTTTAATGGGAACATTTGAAGGAGTTAGTGGAGACAATCCTATTTATTTCTCTGCCACACTTGTTATCTCCTTTCAGCTCATTAGGAAACTACAATCCAATGTGGCCCAGATTCCTTCAGAATAACTGGGGACCTCATAATTCTCATTAAGGTGTCCTTGGGTAGAGTATGGGGAGGAAGGGCTTACTGAAGGCACCAATGAGCTGTGACCATCCATCTCCGTTACCTGGAAGAGGTGCTGCCTTGTGTTAAATAGTCTGGAAATTAATGACTAACAAATGTCCCTAAAATTAGTGCAAGGGTAATAACTCCTGACTCTCTAGCCCACCAGACAGGGTAGCAGAGTGTGAGAGGTGAATGGTTGTGATCCATGAGGCTGCTTCTGAGGCAGAACAGGTAAGAGCTTTGGCTGCTGCGTGGGGCAGAGAGGAATGACAAGGTGGTTGCTTTACCATGTTACTTGTTGCTTGACAATCATTATTGGCCATGTCATCTTGACTCTCAAAGATAGCATCCGTGACAGGTAAACTTAGTTCTGTAAGTGGGCAAAGGTGCTGCTAATCTCCAAAACATAGGTTTGTAGTGTGGCACCTTGACACCACATAATGAAGGGGGCTGATGTTGCAAACTGTGGCACATGCAGAGATTCTTGTGTCCACGTTCAATATAGGCCCTTTTGGAGGAAACTTTCTAGGTGGGAATGAGGGTATAGAATAAAATAGAGGTGGGAATCACCTGAAAAGTGTCCTAGGAAAAGTGTCCTGGGAAATATACATTTCAAGTGATTCTCCTCACCCTTCTCCTTCCAACAAATCTAGATATAAACACCAATAAATGTAAATGAAGTAAAGCAGCTGCTGACCCAGTAGATAGAGCTACAACCAAAAGGTCACAATTGGTTTTCCATTTTGCTGATTCAAAAATCTGAGGAGAACACCAAAATACAGACTGGTTAAAGATTACCAAACTGACTTTCTCTTTTTGGGTGCACAATTATACTATACTTCCCAGCCCCCTCAGAGTTATATGGAACCATAGACGTATTTTTGCCAATGGAAAGTGAGCAGAAGTTATATGTTCTGCCAGGCTGAGGTAGTTGAGAGCTGGCATGTGTTCTCCATCTCTCTCTGCATTGGCCCTTGTCTCCTGGCTGATGTCAGGGTTTCCATGAGGTTGTTGCAGATGGCTGTACCTCAGCATGGAAGGATCTTGGGTCCCTGAATGACTGTGTGGAGCTGAACCCACTGACCACACTTAACTGTGACAAAAGCAAGAAATAAACTTTCATTGTGCCAAAACACTGAAATTTTGATGTCAATCTGTTATAGCAGTAAACATTACATCCCTTAACTGATACAATTTCACAGTCAGTCCAGGGTCATGGTCTTTGCAGTAAGTCTCCTTCTTCTTCACCTCCTGAAGTTAACAGCTTTACCAACAGCAGGGTTGGTTTTCTGTTTGTTGTTTTTTAGTTTTATTGATTTGTCAAGGGTAAAGTATTTTATCAAAACAATTGTTAATGGGAAATCAATTTTTAAAAGCCCAAACCAATGTAACGATTTGGTAATTAATCACTCAACATGAAAAATTGGATATTCAGGGTCTGATGTGCCACTCAAGTAAAATTACGGAGATTTGCTTCAAAAGACCATCTAACATTTTGGGAAGGGGTAGAAGTACATTTTGTAGTCTCTTCTGAGTCTGTTTTCAGTTCTTGAACTGTCCAACATTGTGTATCAAACTCCTTAGAATATGTGTCCCATGTGCTCTTTCCTGAGGAAATGTCATGAGCTGCCCTTTGACATTCAGCATTTCCCAAACTTGGCACAAAAAGGCTTTGCCTTTGTTCACTGTAACACAAAAGTGAGTTTCCTAAAGTCAGATTTCTGATTCTCTTCCTCTGAGCACAGACAATGTATTTCCCTCACCACTTAGACTCTGAGTTTGACTTTGGAGACTTGAGAGTGATGTCATGGAGACCAACAAAGGAATTAGAAATCATAAAGAATGAAAACACAGAGGCCCGTTTTCAATGAATTTCCACGCCAGCGACTTTACTCAGCTTTCTCTCCTTCTCAGCCTCTCTAACTCCTCCTAATGCTTCAAGGTCTGCTTCATTAATTCCTTTATAAAACTTACAGAATTTCCCACATGGACCTTGAGTAGGTTAAAACTTCTGGGAGCACAAAGAACACATTTGGTTTTGTTCATAATTCCCCAGCATCTAGCACTGTACCTGGCAATTGTCAGACACTTAAAAAATATATGTGCTGAATGAATTGATGGCTTCGAATGAATAAATGAATTTTGGGTCCTTCACCCATCTCAAGCAACTGTGAATCATCAAAAAGACTGGCATGGAGGAGAGATTCATTCTTCTCAAAACACACATTGTCTATATCACAGAATTTAGCAACTAATGCGTTTAATGCTCATTTTGACAGTAGACAGAATCAGCAGCATTTATTTCTATGTCACTTTGATGACACTTCTAACTCAACTGACTTATTTGGGGAAAACAATAACCACAAATGACAGTGTTCGCAGTGGCCTCCATACAAAAAAATAAAGTGGATCATTGTGTTCTTGCATTAATGAGCACTAAGGTATGATAAGCTTTTCATTGTCTTTCTCTTTTAGTTTTTCAAATATCAGTATCCATTGGTCTGCATGACATTTGGTTTATATGGCACTCTGGGTATGATAAGTAGAATAAGTCACCCTCCTCCAAAGATGTCCATAAACTAATCCCAAGATCCTGATGACTTCCTAATGCCCAAATATGTTATGTCATACGGCAAGGGGGAATTGAGGTTGAAGATGGTATTAACATTGCTAATCAGCTGACTTGAAAATATAGGAGAGTGTCCTGGGTTATCCAGGTGATCCAAAGTAATCAAAAGGGTCCTTTAAATGTGGAGGAGGGAAGCAGAAGAGTCAGGAGTCAGTGTCACAGTGATGCAACGTGAGAAAGGCTCAACTGGCCACTGTTAGCATTGCAGATAGAATGGGGCCATGTGTCATGGATCGTGGGCAGTCGCTATAAACTGGAAAAGGAAATAAAACAGATTCTCTCCTAGAAACTCCAGAAGGAATACAGCTCTGCAACATCCTGATTTTAGCTCACTGAGACCCATTTTGGAATTTGGAACCCCAGAACTGTAAGATAATAAATTTGTCTTGTCTTTGTGATAATTTGTTACAGCAGCAATAGGAAACTAATACACTAGGGGTTCTCAACAAAATAGACAGAATAGGTGCAGAAGCCTTTTACAATTTATCCAAAAAATAAAATAAAATAAAAGCATTTATTTTTCTCATTTTGTTCACTGTGTTTATTTTTTCTCTCTAACCATTTCTCATTGGAGAGATGAGGACAGGCTTTTTCAGGATTCAGCACAGAGTTATCCACACAATAGAAGGTGGCCAGTGAACAGTGATAGGTTAAAAATACACAGTAGATAGCAAACATGTTCAATTATTCATTGAAGCTGAACTAAATTAGTGTTTTTTCAGGAACTTTTTGGTGATAATGAGAAACTTAATTTTTGGTGATAATGAGAAACCTAATTTATTGATTCAAAATACATTAATAACATAAATGATGCTCTCCTGTTGCCTAGTGGTTTGAGGTCACTAGATCTTGGAGGAAGCACCCAGACGTCCATGGCAAGAGGCTCAAGCTGAGGCGGAACGCCCCTGACTAATAGGAAAGGGCATCCTATTAGCTTTCAGCTCTTCGCTCTCCTGGTCCTTAGCTGACCTGGTAACGGGGAACTGTGCCTGACAGATGTGATTCTTTTTGTTCCTCTCTTCTTCTGTGTGCAGGGGACATGTCAATGAATAGAGGACTATCAGAAGATGGGCAGGGAGGGAAAGGGAAAAAGGTGATGAGCTTGGGCTATTTTAAAACTTTGGTAATTGGTACCAGAATGGTCAAGAATAGCATGCATTTTATATAATACTCACATGTAAAAGAGATTATTTTCCAAAGGGAGAAAACATTATTAGCAAATTCAGGGTTTCATGAAAACTTGACAAAATTTCACTTATCTTTCTCAAGCATTATTTCGTGAGCCCATGTAAGTGAAAGCAATATGCAGCTTGAACACACTTTTGGGCAGGTATTTGCTCAGAACTTTAATGCTGGCAGTTATATGGGTCTGTTGGAAGTTTAACCAAATTAGTACATATCTGCAAAGTGTTCAAATGGTGCCACACACATGGTAAGCTCTGAGTAGGTGTCACTGACCATTGTTGTTAAATCACGGTAAACCGCCTTAGCTAGGGCACTGATGCAAACATGACACCGCAGAGTGGAAGGAGTGATGTGCTGGGTCCATGTAGAGTTTACACAGCTTCCCAGCCTGAGCTAAGTCAGTTGAGCGCTCATAGAGGTGGGGCAGGACCAGTGTTAGAGGCAGCATGTGGCCATCCATCCACAGAGCCTCACTGAGCAGCCCAGATCAAGCACTAGTGAAATCACATCAGGCAGCCACACAGTGTGGTGTGACTCTCCATGCCTCTGCCAGCACATTCTGCACAGCCTGCAAGGAGACTGGCTCCAGCCCTGATAAATATCTGTCGACTGAATGAGTGAGCTGGGAGTCTCACACACACACACACACACACACACACACACACACACACACACACACACTCACACACTCACACACACACACTGATTATGCAAAATAAAAAGAATGAACTTCAATAATTTCTGGAGAGTATTTCAGTGCCTTCTTACTATATTTTTTAAAATAGGGGCTGGGGGGTGGGAGGTAAGGGTAAGGGGGATCAAATATATGGTGATGGAAGAACTGACTCTGGGTGGTGAACACACAATGGGATTCATAGATGATGTAATACAGAATTGTACACCTAAAATCTATGTAATTTTACTAACAATTGTCACCCCAATAAATTTAAAAAAAGGATCAATAATATTTCAGAGAAAAGCTTATTTGAAAACAATAGGGAAATCAGTGTCTACAAGACAAAAGCAAACTAAAACAAGGTCACCAGCACTTATCCCTCTCTCAGTTGGCTTTTCCTTTAGTTTTCAGACTTTTGGGGACACACATGACAATAGGTGATATATTAGAAAAAACAGTTCTATTTTAGTTCAGCTTCCCTGGGAACAGATCTGAGGGAGACATTTGCCTGTAGGAAGTGTTTTGTTGAGTGTTCTCAGGATCTACCCCCAAGGCAGGAGTAGAGAACAGAGGAGTTGAACTGCCTTGCAGTCACAACAAAGGCCTCCACTAGTCCAACGGAGAGGAGATCTCCTGTGTGGTCCTTCAGAGGGGTCCCAGCTTGAGGCAAGCAGGCCGTGCCCTCACATCTTCCTGCCCTCCTACCCCATCGGCCAGTCGCTGACCAGTCATTGGCTCTGGCTGCCCCTGAGGAGGAGGGAATATGGACGCCAGAGAGGTGGCACTCTTTGGTTAGGGATAGTCCCCGGAGAGGAATGAAGCCTCCTGCACCACAGGAGCTGGGGGATGAGAACCTCAGTCCTTGGTAGTTATCTGTGGCTGAGTAACAAATGACCACTAACTTAGCATCTTAAAACAACACACATTTATTATCTCACAGCTTCCATGGGTCGGGAGGCTGGGCCTGGTTTAACTGGGTCCTCTGGTCAGAGCCCTAAGGCCACAATCAAGATTGATTAGATTGTGTTTTTATCAGCAGCCCCAGTGGGGAAAAATCTACTTCCAAGATCATTTGGGTTGATTGGAGGCAGAACTCATTTCCTTGTGGCTGTGTGACTATGTGCCTGGCTTCTTGCTGGTTGTTGCCTGGGGCTCACACTCAGGTGCTAGGGGTCACCCACAGTTCCTAGAGGTCATCCATTTTCCTTGCCATGGGCTTGTTCAACATAGCTGATGACTTCCTAATGCCCATAGACGAGTCTGTCACTTCAGAGTGGGCCAGTGTCTTTTTCAAGGGTACTCACCTTATTAACTCAAGCTTACCCTTTTGATTAAGCCCAAATCAACTGATCTGGGGCCTTAATTATATCTCAGAATCCCTTTACTTTTGCTATATTCTGAGGGCTAGAAGCAAGTCACAGGGCACGCCCGCACTCCAAAAGAGTGGATTATAAAGACCATGGACATCATGGGTGGGAATCATGGGGCCACCTCAGGGTCTGTGTACCAAGGTCTTGAAGAGGAAATGTGGGTGGTTCAGCTCGTATACAGCGAGATGGGAAGAGGCTAGAGAGACAGACAGACTTAGCTTAGACATCTCATAAGAAGCTTTGCTTAGGAACATGTTAGCCTCCTTCCTTTTATTGAAGGTAGTTGAGTCTTAGCATGGTTTCTAACAACTCAGATTTCTTCTTTGATGAGTTTTGGAAAATCAAGCCCAAGTCCTCTGAAGCTAAGGCTTAACAGGTCCTCTCTCCCTTGCTCCCATCACATTACTCAATGCCCTGTTTTCATTCCCTCATCTGAAAACCTGGCCCCCTCTTAGAGTTGACACATAATTAGAGTGACCATATAATTTATTACTGAAAGTGGGACACTTTAGAGAGTGAAAAGGAGCATGAATAATAATTACTCCAGGACAACAGATATAAACTGGGGCCATTCTGGGCAGACCATCACACTACCCATGATGAACTCTGCCTAGTTAACACTAATTAGCTGCAGAGTAGAAACGGAACTTTCCCAGCATTCTCAGCAGCTCCCATCTCTGGGTCACAAAGAAGAAAAAGGCCGTGCTTCCTTCCTGCTTGAATTACCTCAGAGTGCTCCATCCTTTGTCTCAGGAGAATATTGTTACTGGCAGGGTTGTTGATGCCCTGTGTGTAAGGAAGATCTGTTCTCCTTACAATGCGAAAGGATGAGAGAGGAGCAGATAATAAACATTAAGCTTGTTAGAAGCCAAGATTGTAAGGAATTCAGGAATATTTATTTTTAGAAAGCTCACTTTTACTGCCTCAAAAAATCCTCCTGCCCCACCAAAGAACCGGGAAAACACGATTTTATAGAGATGACTCTGGTTGCTGAAGTCAGTGCGTAGGGACTCGGACTGGTGAGCTCCCAAGCTTCACAGTGAGATTAGTGAAAACGGATGTGTCATCTGTAGGAAAAACACATTCTAAAACATTATTATAAAATGTGTGATTGAGGAGGCCTAGGAAACATTTAAACCTAACTGGAAGAACAAGGGATATCTTCTTTGTGGAATGGAACTGAGGAAAAGGAAAGCTATAGCCTAATCAATTCAATTAATATATCTGAAGACAGTCTTAACCAAAGGAGATGGTCTGCATAGAGTCTAAAAAAGAGAATCGGATGACTATGCATATGGTAGTTCTCATGCCTCCAGGCCTGGGGACAGGAGGACTGCATCTTTCAGATTGGGATACCATGGCTGCAAAAGTGGTCTTTGTTAAGAGACAAGGAAAGCCCCTTAGATTTTGGCAGGGCTTGAGTGAAAGGAACTGCCTAACCCTCTGCTTCCCCCAAAACCCTCCTCGACAACCCACTTCCCTTTCTTTTTTTAAAAAATTTTATTGGGGAATATTGGGGAACAGTGTGTTTCTCCAGGGCCCATTAGCTCCAAGTTGTTGTCCTTCAATCTAGTAGTGGAGGGCGCAGCTCAGCTCCAGGTCCAGTTGCCATTTTCAATCTTTAGTTGCAGGGGGCGCAGCCCACCATCCCATGTGGGAATTGAACCAGCAACCTTGTTGTTCAGAGCTCGCGCTCTAACCAACTGAGCCATCCGGCCGCCCCCCTTTCTTTTAATTCTGTATTTATCAAGAAAATTTCTGAGTGATCCCACATCTAGACCACATCTCTAACCATACTGATTATTTATTAATAGTGTTTCTTGATGGACTTCCTCACCACCAGTCTTATCCAAAATCTGGAATTCTCCTAAAACATGAAGATTAAAGATGACAGTTTTATGATCTAACAGTTTACATATAAAGTATTATAGAAAAATCCTCATATTAACTTAAACTAGTAGAATTCAAAGGGATTAGAAAAATAAACAGTGAGAGTGTAATGTTATTGGATTTAAAATGTATGCCATTCAACCAAACTCTCTAGTCCTGGGAAAACTAACGGGTAGGGTCTGGATAATGTTTATGAAATGAGATACAAGTGACCAAGACAGACTTCATAAGGTGTCAATGAAATGGTGAACTCTTCATGGCTCAAGAACTGACTCCCAATCAACAGGTCTCTAATTTCAATCTGGTGACTCTATTTGAGTTGAATGGACTAAAGGAGCCTAAGTCACATTAGCCAAACTTAGGAAAAACCAACATATAAGCTAAAATAATTATTTGTTCTTAAGGAGTGGTTCATCTTTTCAGTAACTGGAATCTGTGTCGTGTCCTGTCAGTCTTGAGTGAAGCCACTTTTTCTATTTTGGGACAACTTCCATGCTTTATTTCTCCTATCACCTAGAGAGTAACAAAGTTTAATCTCTCATCAGGATGAGTCTTTCAGATTTTTTGCAACCAACTCTTATATACCTCCTAAGTTGTTTCTTCTCCAAGCTAAATATTCAAAACTTTTTCTTCCCTTCCTCATTTGATAGAATTTTCTGGCCTTTTTCTTACTAGCAAGGCTTTTGTAGATTCACTCCATTTCTTGATGTCTGTATGAAAATACGATTCTCAGAACTAAACATGATATTCAGATATAGTCTGACCAGTAAGAGTAGAGGACAACTGCTCTTCTCTCGATTGGTCCAATTAAGGCAGCTTAAATCCACATGACTCAGGAATGGCAGCAAGTCAGCTAAGAACTGCACCCACTTTTCTCTGTGTTTTTGGTTTTTTAAATTGGAATTCAGCTTTTTTTATTTTGAGATAATTGTAGATTTGCATGCATGTGTAAGAAGCACTATAGAGAGATCCCATGTAACCTTTACCTAGTTTCCTCCAGTGGTAATTTTTTGCACAACAATAGTACAACATCACAGCCAGGATATTGACTAATGTACTGATACACTCAGGATACAGAACATTTCCATCGCCACAGAGATCCCTCATTTGCTCTTTTATAGCCACACCTATTTCCCTCCAGCCCCTCCCCTCTCCTCAATCCCTGGTAACCACTAATCTTTTCTCCATTTCTATAATTTTGTCATTTTGAGAATATTATATAAATGAAATCATAGGGTAGGTAAACTTTGGGATTGTTTTTTCTCATTCAGCATAATTCTCTGGAGACTCACTCAGGCTGCTGTGTGCATTAATAGTGTGTTTGTTTTCATCACTGAGTAGTATTCTGGTGTGATGTACCATAGTGGTTTAACCATTCACTTATGGAAGGTCATGTGGGTTGTTTCCAGTTTTGGGCTGTTAATAATAAAATTGCTATAAACACTCATGTAGAGGCTTGTGTGTGAACATAATTCTACATTTTTCTAGGATAAATGCCCAGGAGTGCAAATGTGGGTTGCATAGTAGTTGCATGTTTAATTTCCAAGTGAACTTTTTAAACATATATTTCAATTTTTTTGTATTTTTGATTAAATTTATCGGTGACATTGATTAATAACAGTATATAAGTTTCAGGTGCACAACATTATAATTCAATACCTGTATACTCTGTTGTGTGCTCACCACCCAAAGTCCAGTCTTCTTACATCACCATATATTTGACCCCATTTACCCTCTTCATCTTCCCCCTACCCTTTGCTTGTTTGTTGCTTTTTATTTTCTATTCCACATACAAATGAAATCATACAGTACTACTCAGCCTTAAAAATAATGAAATATTGCCATTTGCGACAACACGGATGGATCTCAAGATTATCATGCTAAGTGAAGTAAGTCTGACAGAAAAGGACCAGAACTGTATGGTTTTCACTTACTTTTGATCAAGATCTGCAGTAAAGCTAGTGTGCCCCAGTCTGAAACCATAAAGTGATTTATGTGTGTGTGCGCTTATGCTTGTGCATTTTTGTTTGGGGGCCCAAATGCAAAATATAATATTTATCTTTCTCAAATATTATTTTGTAAATTTGATCCCAATATTCCATGTCTTAAGATCTTTAATATATAATTTTTCTCATCCAACATATTGAGTCTCTTTCCTGACTTCATTTTATTTGTACATTTTATAATCATGTGTATTAAAGCTTCCTTCGTTCAAAGCTTGAGAAAAAGAAATTGAACAGGACAAAACTCTATGTCACTGGAGACAAACCCTCCAACTGTAATATTAGTTGACTTACACTTTCCTTCCTGTCTCTAAGGATAATATCAGCGAAATTTCCAAAGGATCTGTGAAATTCATATTCCCATGTACATGGCATTTCCATTTTTATCAATCTATGTACTTCATTTTAGAAAAATTCCAGTCTCTAGGACACACTCATTCACTGTGAATACACGTTAGTTCTTACTGATAGAGATTTTCTTTTCTCAGTTAATAGAGACTGAAGACTTTAATAAAATAACTTTCAACATGGTGGCTTGTTCTTTTAAGCAAAGGCTGAATTACTAATTTAGACTTTGGAAAGATGATGATGATAGTGATGATGGTGGTGGTGGTGGTGGTGCTGGCGATTACAGCGGACAGAGAGGTAGCATGCTTACCAAGACGCCAAACACTTCTGGACACTATGAGAGTCTGTGTCATTTTTATCACTGTATCTGTTTTTCAAATAATTGTATCATTCATAGGGATGGGCAAAATGGGTGTTCTTTTTAGATTCATTGTATATCTGCTAGACATTAATTTCAATCTTTACTTAGGATTCTAGCTGAATTCTTAGTGGAAAGGAAAATTGAGTACTGTAAAAATCAAAGCCAAAGAAAACTTTTGTTTAATAATCTAATTATTTTTGACATAACAAGTTTTAAAAAGCCTGATTACTTAATTTCAATGACTACATACTATATCCTTAAATTATTTTACATCTATGCACATTTCTATTTTAGCTAACAAAATATTACAATTTCAAATAATTAAAATTAAAATCCAAAGATCACTGATGGTTTTTTTTTTTAATTTTTTTAGTTTATTTTTTTATTAGTTTCAGGTGTACAATGACCATAAAAGGTAAATGTTTTGAATCGATTCAGGACATCGAGGCAGCCACGACAATGCAACTAAAGACACTCATGGAAGAGGACTTCCAGAACTGCTTCAGAAAGTGGCAAGAATGATGGGAGAAGTGTGCTCAAAGCGAGGGGGAATATATTGAGGAGGATTAATAGCAATGTTTCTTTTCCTGTAATAAAGTTTTTTTTTAATTTAAACATTCAAACAATAAAATAAAATCCAAAGTTCAGTAAACCAGATATTTTATTTATTTATTTATATTATTATTTATTTATTTTTCTTCTGATTCTGAAGAAAACTATTGGGTTACTAATATGTGATACAACAAAGAAATATGTAATTTAAAGAAATAATTATAAAAATACGATATACTTTGATTTATAATGTTAAGTGAACAAGGGGAAACAGAAGCTACACCATATTTTGAAGATTTATAATAACAATTATGCCAGTTTAATTGTTTTAATAATGAAAAGCAACAAACAGTAATAAGAACTTTTAGAATGTTGAAAATCAGCTTGGCTTAAGAATCTTTTGGTACCAATTGAAACAGGCACGGAAGGTGAAAACCTGTACTGTATTAGAAGAGAGAAGCAATAGAAATCAATATATTCTACTCACGTGGAGGCATATCACCTTACTTATAGGCAAGAGCTCAGTCAGCCTCACACTATGATGATATTCCAGAATCAGATAGAAGAGTCAGTCCCAAAATGGGATTTCTTAAAAACAAATCAGAGCTTGAAGAAAGTCTTGGTTGAAACATTCATTTACTTTGTTAAGTCCAAAGAGTATTGGCTTGCAGCAATATAGACTAAACCAATTGTTACACAGGAAGCATTGTGCTATTTTTTGATACGTAGTTTTAAAGCGATTGAAACCAGTGAGTCGGTTTGAGCACAATACAGGAGATACTGCGAGGGAAGGGGATACTAGTGGTTGAGAGCCTAAGTGTTGTTAAGATGACAGAACTCTGCTAGTTGATTTATTACTACACTAAAGAGCAGTTACTAGTCATGTGACCATGGATGAGTTTCCCTTAGCCTCTCTGAGACTCAATGTCCTATAAAAATGGCAAATAAAATAGCTGTCTTGGAGTGTATATGGAAAAAAAGCTACTATTCTAGTGTCTTGTATAGTAAATAAAGTGTAAATTTAAGTGTACGGTTCAATGGCATTAAGTACATTCACAAGGTTGTACAACCATCACCACCATCCGTCCACAGAACGTTTCGTCTTTCAACACTGCAACTCTGAACCTGTTAATAACTCCTCATTCTACCCTCCTCCCAGCCCCTGGCAACCACCATTCTGCTTTCTTCCTCTATGAATTTAACTACTCTAGGTACCTCATATGAGTGGAATAATACAGTATTTGCTCTTTTGTCACTGGTCTATTTCATTTAGCATTATGCCTTCCAGTTTCATCCATGTTGTAACATGTGTCAGCATTTCCTTCCTTTTTCAGGATGAGTAACATACCATTGCATGCACATATCATGGTTTGCTTACCACCCATTGATGGATAAAATTTTTAATTCTGATAAAGTCCAATTTATCTTTTTAATTTTATTTTATTACTTGGGTGCTTTTGGTGTCATAGTTAAGAGATCACTGCCTAATCCCAAATCATGAAGATTTACTCCTGAGTTTTCTTCCACATGTTTCATCCCTCACAGTTAGGTCTATGATCCATTTCAACCTAATTTTTGCATGTGGTATGGATATCCAGTTGCCCCTGTACCACTTATTGAAAGAAAAAACAACAACAAAAAAACACACACTATGCTTTCCTGATTAAATTGTCTTGGTTCCTTTGCCAAAAATTGATTAACCATAAATATAAATTTTTATTTCTGGACTCTCAATTCTATTCTCTCTCTCTCTCTCTCTTTTTTTTTTTTTTACCTTTAAATGAGCAATTTGATCTAGATTACCTGGTCAGAATCGCCTCTAGTGCTTGTAAAACGGGATTCTGAGATATCTTCCCTGGTGACTCTGATCCAGTAGGCTTGGGGTAAAGCTGGAAGCTGCCCTTCCTCCAATCGTCCCTAACTCAGTTCACAGCAGCACATTTCTCCTGGTTGCACAGACCAAAAACTAGGAGGTGTCTGTGCTAGTTATTAAGCTAGTAACTCTCATCCTCAAACTCACCATTTTCTACTCTGCTCTGAAAATCACATTTCTCCTTTGCAGCTGCTCTATGTTGTGTTCTGCCAGTCGGTGTCAGTCGGTGTGAGAGGGAGACTGAAAAACTGAGGGAGGAAAAAGGACTTGCCCCCCACCCCTCTGCCCAGTTGGTTTCTGTAGTCACACAACAGCCTAGGCAACTGTCCCCCCGTGTCTTTCCTTAAGGACAGAAGAGTCTGTGAGACTGTGCCTTTCTGAGTCTTTGTTCCATCCTTATGTTTACACCTTATGTCTCTCTGTCTGGTCCCCAAAAGATGGTTTGCAGCCAAAGACAGGTAAGATATCTCACGGGAGATATGACCTAAGCCAGGCGGAACCAAGTGGGGACCCCCAATGAGCTGCCTTAGAAAAATATGGGAAGGGGCCTTGCCTCCCCTTCTCCCTGCCTGGGAAAAGCTGTTGCCGGCTCTGCCTTTTCCCTGGCACCTGCTTGTGAGAGAAGTTACAAAAACAATAAAGGTCAGTTCTCTCCACTTAGCTCAACGGAACTGTTACAAAATAAGAGATTTAACCCTTCTGACCCTGAGAAGGTACATACCGTAATTAGGACAATGTGGGACCTTGTGCTTCAGCTGTTGACTGACAAAGGGTAATTGAGATAAATATTTTTCTGTTATGATGTGTGAGTTTCAGAGACCGTGTAAGAAACAATGTTGCTTTCTCTTGTTTTTGTATACCTATTCAATAAAAACCCCCAGTCGGCCATATTCTGGGCTCCAGTCCTCTGAGACTGAGAGACCCCTGGCCTTCGGAGAGATTTAACTGCATTAAGTCTTTGTTTGTTTCTTTCTAAAAAACTTAACCCAAACCGCCCCTTCTCGCACCCTCACTGCCCGTGTTGCGCTGGACACGACAGGTTTCCTGTGGGCTTCATGACTGCTTGTGGTTTTGTGGGCATCACCCTAGCGATGCTTCAGCACCCCAGTGGCAGCAGTTCCTTTGTATGCCAGCCATTAAATCTAGTTTTCAGTTTTAAAAATATTTGCAGAAACAGTTTTATTTACCTCCCAGCCAAGACACCAGCACCAACCTGCTGGCACCTGCCCTCAGGTATCTGGGACCCAGGACCACAGGGCACTCCTCTGAGCTCAGAAACACCAATACCAAGCAGGCAGCACCTCCTCAGATGTCTAAGATTTAGCTCCACAGGGCGCCTCCTCTAAGTTTCTAAGATTTAGTAATGCCAGTTTCTTCCCTTTATGCTACAGGGTGGTAGCTACTTCCTGTAGTCGTTTCCTCCATAGCACTTTAGTGTTTGCTTTACACTCTTCCAGTTACCCATATAACAAGTAGTTCATTTTATATATTAAATTCTTTCTTTTTGGACTGCCACTATATGAAGGAGTAACTTGTTTGGGAGTTGCTTATTGGACAAGAAACAGCCACAGAGCTGTGGTCCCTAAGAGAAGAGAAAGAAGCAAAGGGAGCTCTGTCATTGCCCCAGCTTCCTGCCAGTATGTAAGTTACACTCCATGGCACAGAGAGGACGCCTCCAAGCAGAGTCTCGTGCCCTCATTGAGTGGAGAGACACATGCTTGGAGATCCAGAAGCAGCTGGAATTTGCAGAGCAGAGTGCAAGAGAGGTGGGAGTTACGTGGAGAAAAGACTCTACAAATCTTCATAAGAGCCCCCTTTAGTCTCTGGCTATATATTAATCTGGGCATGCACAGGGTGAAACTCTGTGAGGCCAGGCAATGAACAACTGTCAGGAAGCTGAAGGATAAACAATTCTCAGGGCTGGGAGATGTTGGAGTTCCAAACAGCCTGAGTGGAGAGAACTGGTTGAATACGTGAGCCATTCAATAGAGACCCAAGAAGGGTCACACTTTAATAATAATTTAAATTGTCCCTGAAGTAAGTAAAGATTACTCTAGATATACCCTAATGAAATTTGAAAACAGCCTTAAATAATCAAGCTGAACAGCAAATAACTGCTTGCCAGAACAAACTTTAGCACTCTTTAAAAGAAGACAACTTCACAAGGATTGTGAATAAAAACATTTTTACATTAAAAAAAAAAAAAAAAAAAAAAGGAAGACCACATATTGGGAGACAAATTAGTCAATAGAAATGATATTACTCTAGATTCTCCAAGAAGCTAATAGAAAAATCAAATTAAATGTGCAAGGATTTTATTAGGGGAAATATCTGTGCAAGAAAATGAGAAAGGAGCCAGATAAGACTGGGAGAGCTGTCAAAACACAATGAAGTCTGACTCTGAGTGAAGGAAAGAGAGAAAAACAAAAACTGTGAACAAAGTCTCTGTGACCAATGAGATAATATCAAGTGATATAATACATGTATAATTGGAGTCCCAGAAGAATAGGAGATAGAAGAGGGGGCAGAAAAAATATCTGAAGAAATAATGCCTGAAATTTTTGTAAATTTGATGAACACTATTAAACCCACAGACCCAACCAGGAAAGCATTCTCCAACCAGGGAAGCATAAAGAAAACCACACTGAAGCAGATTGAAATCAAATATCTGAAAAACAGTGAAAAAGAGACAATTTTAAATGTAGCCAAAGAAAAAAATGACATACTTTATATATACAGTAACAAAGATAAAAAATAAAACAGACTTTTTTGTCAGAGCCCATGCAAATCAGAAGACAATGGAATGGCATCTTTAACATTCTGAAACAAAAATCTATCAAACTAGAATTCTGTATCTAGTGAAAATATTTTTAACAAAAGGACTGAGTAAAGATTTTTCAAGCAAACGAAAAATCTGAGAGAATGTCTTTAGCACACTTACTCTACAAGAAATGTTAGAGGATGTTTCATTACAAAAAAAGGAAGTTTTTCAGGGTGAAGACAAATGACAACAGATGGAAAGTTGGAGCTACACAAAGAAGAGAAGAGTGCCAAAAATGGAAAATGTGGGTAAATATAAGAGATTATTTTTCTTATTCTTAAGTTTCTTTAAACTTTCTCTGTTCAAATAATTGGTGTGATTTCTGTCTCCAGACTGAACTCTGACTGATACACCAGCCTTATTTTTCTTCTTAAACCTGTCCCATCAGCCCAGGGGGCTCTATGAACCACCTCATGTCACTTCCCTCTCATGGCTTCCCATTATTCTTAGAAAACTGCAAAACAAAAAGAAAACTACCTTTTGTTGACTGCTAACCCAAGCACTGCTTTTTGCAGCATTTTCCTTAAAATCCAACTTCCTCACCATCTCTGATCTGCCCCTTTAATCTTTTTCTTCAGCTCCTGTCCTTGCCCATTTCTTATCCTATAAATCTCACCAGCCTTTGGGTTCCATCAGGTTTGTTTCCACCTCAGTATCCTTCCACCAAAAGCTCTTCTCCCAGATATTTGCATGGCTCATTCCTTCTTATGGGATCATTGTTTGAATACCACTTCAGAAATATTGTTTCAATCTTTCTGTCAAAATTAGCAGCTTCCCACAAGAGTAACCAGAGGAATCTTTTTTAAGTGTAAGTCACATCACAGCTCCTTGTTGAAAACTCCAATGGCTTTTCTTAACACTCCATGCAAATTCCAGAGTCACTACTGGGGCATTAAGGCTGTACATCATCTGGTCGGGGATGCCTCTATGATTTCATCCTCAGTCATTCTACCTCCTGCTCCCCTAATAAGGCATTTCATGAACAACTGATGGCTACATGACAGAGTGGAGTTCAGCGGAGAGGGAGATCAATGAGCGTTAATGGTAGTCAGGTAGGGTATGTGGGTGAAGTGAGAGCCAAAGAATTTTTAAGATGTGGATAAAGGAAGAAAAAGAGAGAGGGACATTTTAGGCAATGGAAATGACCTGAACAAAGGTGCAATTTCAAGGAAAACAATCCCAGCCTTGTGTGTCCCATTTGCCAGGTCAGCGGTGACTTTTAACTCTTCTCAAAGGCCATATTTGTGCCATTAAGCTTCAACAGCCAGGACCGGAACAATCCTACAATTAAGGTATGAAGAGTTGTATGTAGTAGGTGCATTTTGTCAGTTTCGAAATGTTAAATTTTTATTAATGTTATACTTTTTATGTTAACAAATATAAAAAATGTGTACTAACAACCCAACTAAATTATTCTTTCCTATTCAGTAATAGCCTATTGAAGGTGATTGTGTAGGTGTGTCTCCTCTTTTAGACTCCAAGGTCCTTGTGTCATACCCTCTTGCTGTCCTCACAATATGGCAGAGTGCAACATACAGAGGTGAACACTTTGCAGTCAATGAATGAATGAATGAATGAATACATAAGTGCCTAGCTTCAGATCCATTAGGACCCCAAGATTTTGTGCCGTTGTGCTATACAAAACCACACTCAGCACACGTGCACCTAACTTCAAGGTGTTCCACAAAGCACATAATATAACAGGGTTAATAGGATTAAAATACGGGCCAGTTGTGTTAAGCATCATGGCAGTGCTCCAACAACAAACACAGCAACAACAACAACAAGATTTGTCAGTCAGGAGTTGTGCTAAATGTTTTGTGTGTAATTTACCATTTGAGCGACAATAATTTTATCTTAAGGAAGGTAGTTTCATTAAGCCCAATCTATAGATAAGAAAACAGAAGCTAAAAGAGGATCAGACTTAACCAAAGTCACCCAGCTGGTAAGTGGTACAGGTAGAATGTGAGCCCAGAGCTGTGCTCCAGTGTGACTTCCCTGACTCAGGTATGGTTGGGCAATCCAGCCAGGTGCCAGTGGCAGCCTCTTTGGCTCAGGATTCCACTCCACTGGATGCTGTGTGACCCAGCTGGCGTGCTGCATAAAATGCAGATTGCTGGGCCACTCTCCTTCAGATGTCGATTCCATAGATCTGAAATGGAGCCCAGGAACCTGCCTTGAAGGTTCAGAGGTACATTATAGTTTGAGAATCCCTGACTTGCTCAATGAATAGAGTGAAAATTGTCTCTTTGGAACTCAGCTGTACACGTGGAAAGAGCACCTTAGAGATGGGCATGTAAACTTGACTGAAAAATCTAAAGCCAGAAAGATCAATTTATATCATCATAACAGTCTCAGCTGAGCAGCATTGTGGGCGGCAGGTTTAATTAACTGGCATTATTATGGAGAAAGCCAAATAGGAAAAATGGTCACAATATCCTTTATCTACCTAGTATTTACCAAAAGACACTCAAATAAATATTGGTTTTCCAACCTGTGGGGACAGAGCCCCAGAAAGTAGTTTCCAGACTCTCGGCCTCACATAGACAGGTGCTGGCTCAGGTAGTAAATGACCATCAACTGTGATTGCATGGCCATCAGCTGTGGCTAGTTGGCCGTCAGCTGTAACCAGTGAGCCATTGGCCACTAATATAACTGCTGTGGCTACGCTAGCAGAAAGAGAAAAAACGGGGGCTAGCAAGAAGATGGTGGCTGGGCTGGCAAGCGCGGATTGCAGTTAGGAAGGCGGGTTGCGGACAGTGTGGATCCAGCCTCCAGTGAGACTATAGTGCCGACAGCGAGAATATAGTAGTATGACTCCCCTACTTATGGCTCCATGGGTGTTACTCTTTGGCCTCACCATGTCCTGCGTTCTTATGTGGAGAGCGGGAACAGAGAACCCGCAGGCCTCCCTGCATGACAAATGGCGCAGCGAGCAGGGTCTCCTGCACGACGCAACCTCCTCAAAGCAAAGACTGGGGCGGGGGTAATGGCAAATGCATTTTTCAGTTGGGGTCAAAAAAAGCACAGAGATGACATCAATTGGCATAAACAATGTACTTGGATGATCCAAGCCAACCAGCCAGGATTTGGGAATCAAGAACGTGTAGAATCAGACCACCTGAATTCAGTTCTGGCTTCATGACCAACCAGTTGTGTAACTTTAAGCAAATAATTGACCCTTTCGGCCTCTGTTTCTCTACTAGCTGTGGGACGAGGATAATAGTAGAACCTATTTCATGAAGGTGGTTGTGAGGATTAAGTGTGAGAATGTCTGCAAAGCATTTATTCCTGGCATGCAGGAAGCACTCAACAAATCGTCAGTTTGATTATCACTGTTATTGTCTTAATTCTCTTCCTTGTCTAAAACCTACTCAGCTTTGCTTGTACAAAAAAAAAGCCAATGTTAGGCCTTTCCCCTCTATTCATCGGGGTTTCCTGGATCACTCATATTCCATTATTCCTGAGAGCAGACCCTTGAACTTGGGGCTTGATCCAACAGCTCACTCATAACTGCGTGAAGCAGGTGGCTTGGCTGTTTACACCTCTGCAGCTGTGCAGAGCCCATGACCGGCTTTTGGTGCCTCAGACACCTCACTCGTCACTGTTTTTGCCCTCTACTTACATATCCAGTGTATAGAGCGTAGTATCTGCTAAAAAAAAAAAAAAAAAAATGTGTTGAATGAATTCATGGGTAGAACCTTGTATTCCGAGAATGACGTAATACTGTATGCCAGCTAGGATTCAACAGAAGCCCTGTGCTTCTCATAATGAAAGCTACGTGAGCAAGTCGGTGTCATTGGGACTTCATTGTCCTCACTCTGTAGACAGATGGTAATATTTAGCATAGAGTAGGTGTCAGTTTTGTCACTGTAATGTCTGAACAACACTGAGTCTTGGGGAAGATTTTTTTCAATATTTTAATAATTTTAAGGGTAGCCGGGTGGCTCAGTTAGAGCGCAAGCTCTCAACAACAAGGTTGCTGGTTCAATTCCCTCCATGGGATGGTGGGCTGCGCCCCCTGCAACTAAAGATTGAAAATGGCAACTGGACTTGGAGCTGAGCTGCACCCTCCACAACTAGATTGAACGACAACGACTTGGAGCTAATGGGTCCTGGAGAAACACACTGTTCCCCAATATTCCCCAATAAATTTTTTTTTAAAAATAATAATTTCAAGAAATTATTAAATTTTAATCAATTTTATTTATTTTATTAATTATTTGATTTGCTTAGTTAAAATTTTAATACATTTACATATTAAAAGCTTGCTTCCTAACATTGGGGCTCTTATTCAGGTGTGCATAGGATAAATTAGAGAGGATGGCTTTACTGGCCTCTACTCACTGGTCTGGGCTATTAGCTTGGTGCTGTTTTTGGCCCAGAGCTTGAGATTCTTAACAGTGAATTATTACCTGTCAGGTGTCTCATAAAAATAAAAAATGATTATGTGAAGAAACCCAAGACACTTTCAGCCTTGTGAGCAGGCACCAAAATCTTTTTAGCCACTGCCATCCTTCTACAAGAGGACTGTGCAAGATGCAGCCTTCCGAACGGCCCCAGGACGGCACAGGGTTCACAGCACGGGCTCTGAAACCCAGCTCCACGGTCATCACTTGTGTGAGTGTGGGACATTCACTCACTCTCTCAGCATCTCAGTTTCCTTGTCTGTAAAACCTGATGGATGAAAGTAACATTCTTAGAATAGTCCCTGGCACAATCACACTTGTCGTTTCTACCTGGAGGAGTGAGCCCTCAGTCATGGTCCAATTTCAGGACTAGGAATTGACTGAAGCTATTTTAAAGGAAAGAGAACTTAGGAAGGGCCAAGGAATGGCTCTCAGCCCATCCCCGGGAGTAGCCTCTGTAACTGCTGAGTTCGAGAGCATACAAACACCTGAGCTGAGACGCACAGCAGGAAGCTTTGCTGCCACCACCAGGAAGCTGGTGACTGGACAGTGCTGAACTGAGCCACCACAGCCACCAAATGCCTTTCAATGGGTCTGAAGACAAGGCTGGACATGCTGCAGCAAATCCCTCGTCGTTACCCTACACGAAAGCAGGAAAGAGGCTCCCACCTCATTGCTGCCTATTGAAACTTTTGGGCCCGTGTCTGTGGTCACCAGCCCCCGAGATGGCCCTCAGTGATCCCTACCTTCTGGTGTTCACATCCTGGTGTAGTCCCTCCACCACTGTACCGGGGCTGGTCTGTGTGACCAATAGAACACAGCACAAGTGATGTTGTGTCACTTCTGAGAGTGGGTTGTAAAAGACACTGAATTCTATCATCATCATTCTCACTTGTTCTCTTTGTCTCTCAGATCCCTCGCTGCAGGAGAAACGAGTTTCCTTGTCTTGGGGACATCCACTGGCCCTGTGGAGAGGCCCACGTGGTAAGGAACTGAGGGCTTCTCCCAATTGTGTGAGTGAGCATGGAAGCAGCTTCTCCAGCTGCAGAGACAAGAACCCCAGTGGGCATCCAGGACCTGTGAGAGCCCCTGAGCCAGAACTACTCAATTCAGCTGCTCCCAGACTCCTGACCTTCAGGACCAGAGAGAGAATAAACGTTTGCTGTGTTAGCAGCTAGGTTGTGGTGTCATTTGTTACTGAGCAATAGACAAGTACTACAAAATCTAACTGGACTTACTTCACCTCCCAAACCCCAGCGGCAGGGAGTACTAACTGCAGTCTTTGGCCTTCCAGTTCTGCAGTGCAGAGGAACACACGAGAAAGGGCCTGGATGCTGGAGATGCCGTCCATACCACCTGCTGCACCATTCATACTGAAGATGCCGATGTGGTAGTATTTGTAAGGAGCAAGGGATCAGATAAGCAGCATATTTCAGAGAACTCCGTCTTGCCAGAATCCATCTTTATTCATCATTCACAAATCACATCCTTCTTTTATTGTACTCGTTGTCATCCATCAATAGTGATTCTCGCTCTTTGCCTCAGTCACACAAACAGAACAGAATTCTCTCACATGGAGCTTTCACTAAGAATGGCTCATGATTCTCCACTAAGTTTAACCTGTCCCCTGGGGCGTGGGAGTAAGTGCAAATACCACAGTGACAAAATATGCCTGTGGAAGTCACCAGGTTAGGACATGAAGCCCCTCTGGCTACTGTCGATCGGCCAATGAGGGAACCATTTGAGCTGCCCTCTGCACCTACTCCCTGCACCACTGCCTGCCTCCTAACTCATGTGAGACAGCAGCTTGAAGAAACCCAGATTATCGTTTTCCTTGGTGGCTCTCAAAAGTGCCTCAGGGAAAATGTTCTAAGTCTTATAAAAAGGAATGCTTGTTTTTGAGGGGTCCCATACCAGGAGGAAGTAACCGAGAGGAACGAGTTGCAGCCACAGAGAAATTTGTGTCTGTTTTCCAGAAACCACGAGGACCATTTAGCCGAGAAATGGTGCAGTAGGACGGGGCCCTCTGCGTGAGAGGCCCCGAAGGCTCTGAGCAAAGGAAGTAAGGCAGACAGTTCTCCCAGGGAGCAGATGCCTCTTCTCTGAGAAATGACAACGAGCCTCAAACACTGGGGGCTAGAGACTGTGAAAATGTCCCAGAGTAGATGCTGTGCATGAATAAGAGAACTGAACAACTGATTTGTAAGTGAAGCAGTGCGGCAAGAGTGTTTCATTTGGACTTGTATGTCTTTTAACAAGGATTATTGTGAGCGGGATTTATTTTCTTATAAAGACTGTTTTTTGTTTGTTTGTTTGTTTGTTTTTTGAAAAGCAAAGATAAATAACTATTATATTAATTTCCTAGCTCCCTAAGACTTTTTTTCATAAAAATCTAAAACACCTAACTCCAAAACACACTGAACACAGGTATGGGTTGACCAAGCAGTCATTGCTCTCTGTCCCTAGCCGGCACAGGACCTAATTTCATACAAACTACACATACGCCAACACTCTAAACAGCTCTTTGGACTCGCTTTTAATTTCTTCACGTCAGCTAGTGAAGAGACGCTCTGAGATGTTGTATCCTATGGTTCTGCCTGCAAGCTCAATTTCTGGAGTGTTGCCATCTTAGGTATGTAGTGGTGAGCTTCAGCAGGGGAGAACTTTATTGCACTTGGACCCTATTCTGTTCTAAACCTAGTGGAATATGGAAAAGTTATCATTGCTAGTAGCTTGCCAAACTTAACATATTTAAGGCAAAAATGGAAATTGTTGCATGACACAAAAGTCGTGAATCCTAATATTCTATCAGCATGATACTTAATCTGGTTGGCTCTCTGTTCAATTTTGAAGTGAAAGAACAGTATTGGAGAATATTATTAAAAGAATGTGTAAAAATAAAGTGTTGGAGAGTTTATAATTTTTTTATCTCTGGGAAAGGAGCATCATTCTACAATTGTTAGATTCTCGTAGGAAAATAGGAACACGTTATATGCAAATCCTGGGGACCGTCATGCAAACAAACTTTCCAGGAGCAGTTTATTCACTGCCCTGGCACAAACTGAGCACTGTTAATGCTTTTCAGAGATGTGACACCTCACTGAAATTAATAGTTACAATTTAGAGGGGGCTTCCAAGGATGGTCATCAAGATGCCAACAACCAACAGACCTGGACTCTTTATACTCTTCCTCCCGCCTCCCCGCCCTCATCTTTCTCTCTCTCCTATTCTCTCTCTCTTTCTCTTTCTGTCCCTTTTTTCAAATATGAAGTATCCACTTCTTTAAATGCACACACGTTCACAGATATAGACATAGATGTATTGAAGATACAGACATAGACAGACATGTACATATACCTACAGTAAAGTCTTCTGCCCACCTCTGTCCACTCCAACTGGAGAAGTTATTTCATTGGTGAAAGTTTAGGAGCTGTTTGATGATAGGAAAACATAGCTTGTGGGCTGGGATAGGGAAATCACATTGCAATCATAGTACAGAACAACGCTGGGTGTAAGATGGGGTTCCTGCTTCTCTTTCTTGGCTCAATAGAAGACAGAATTGGTGCTCCTGGGATCTGAAAGCATCTGGAAGAGCACTGGAGAGAAGAGATCTTTGAGAAAGAGGCCTTGGAGACTAACATCTTCAACTCTCTCTATATCTCACGTTAACTTTTGTTTTAATGAAAGAAAAATCAGTGTTTTGGGCTTTGATGCTGTAACAGGAGGACACTACACACACACACACACCACACACACACACACACACACACACACACACGGTTCACCACACAAAGATGTTCACCATAGCCTATTTATAATGGCCAAGAACAATGAAAGAAAGGAAGCAACCTGAGTAAAAGTAAACAATTTTCCCCAGTAATTATAGCTAAGAAAATTATGATGCTATTTTAAGCTTTTTTGGTGCTATTGATAACGCAAATCAGTGAGGATAGGAGAAACATATTAAAATTCCTTGGAGTGACAGGGGTGACACGACAAGAAAGAACAGGAGCTGGGGTTTGACCAGCCCCTATGAGAACGACAACCAGATCCAAGGCAGTTCCAGGGCTGTAGAGGGTTGAGGTCCTCATCTATCAATCACTGGTTTCAGTTACGCCCCCTGCTCTGCTCCTTTCCCAACTAGCTCAGCAAAACTGGTTTCCTCATCTGCCACCTGGGCACTCTTCTCTCTATCTCATGATTTCTTCATGGTTTCAATTTATTTATGCTATTCATAGTTTTTGATTCCTTATGACTCTAACCTTCTATGACACATCATGATGCTATTACATCTTTCATTTAAACTTTAACTGTCATTGGGGATGAGGTTCTCAGAGAGAGGAGTTGACCAGTCCAGTGAACAGCAGTCACCCAGGAGGGCTGCACCCCTAGGTGCCAGGCCTTCTCACAGGATACTGCTAAGCCTGTGGTCTGCCTGCTTTGGCTGAGTTGTCTCCAGGAAAAGTGGGGTTATTACGTCATAAAAGCATGGCTACAGAGGCTGCCTCTTCAACAGAAACTAGGGGTGAGCAATTTCCCTTCTCAGGGATTCTAGGCATAGGCAGACATCATAGCTGACATTTTTAGTACAAACTTGATGTATGAAAGCATGAAAACTGCCCACATCGTGTCTGCATACACTCTAATAAGGAGTAAATCAGTCCAATTTTTCAAAAGGGTAATTTGGCAATATATATCAAATAGTTTAATGTTCATAGAGTGCCCAATAATGCTGCTTCTAAGATTTTTATACCAAGGAAACAATGAGAGATGAACACATGTAAGGATCTTCATCAGGGATTGTTTATATAAGAAGAAATATTCAAAAGGACATAAATTAAGCTATGCTATATATAGATGTAGTAGAATATTATGCAGTTATTAAAAATGATGGTGTAAACAAATATGTAATGGGTAGAAGGGATTTTCAGGATGTAAAGTGAGAAAAATAGATTTAAAATTATGGTACAATAAGAAATATATCTGGTTTTGTCCCCAGTTCCTGGCACAGAGCTCCTAAAACCCTCGGAATTTCCTCAGTGGTAAGATGTCTTTTGTTACTCATAAGGACCCCCTTTGATCACACTTGAGTTTATGGGAAGAGGAGAGGGGGCTGGAGATCAAGCTCTATAACAAGATTTGATAAACCTCCAAACTGGTGAACACATACCTGTGCTGGGAGAGTGGTGCAGCCCACATCTACCAGGACGAAAGCTCAGCACTCAGGACCCATCCAGACGTCACCCTGTATACCTCCTCACCTAGCTGTTCATTTGTATCCTTTAAAATAAACTGGTGAAGATAAGTACAGTGTCTTCCTGAGTTCTGTGAGCCATTTTAACCAATTACGCAACCTGAGGAAGGAGTCCTGGGAACGCCTGATTGGTCAGAAGTAGTATGGGTGGCCTCCCTCAAGACTTGCAACCGGCATTTGCAGTGGGGACAGTCCTGTGGGACTGAGCCTTTAAACCTGTGGAGTCTGATGCTGACTCAGGGTAGGGTCGGAATTGTGTTGAATTGTAGGGTGCCCAGTTGGTATCCAGAGACTTGGTTGTTAGTGTTGGAAAACATTCCCCAAATTGTAACATTTAGAAAACATTCCCCAATTTTATTTACAGAGAGAGAGAAAGAGAGAGAGAGAGAGAGAGAGGGAGGGAGAGAGAGAGAGAGAAACCAGAGGTCTCGGCAACAAAAATTTAACTATGGTTGCTTCTAAAGGGAGTTTCTTTTATGAATAGTTATGTTTACAACCAGAAACAATTTACCTTTAAAATTAATGTTTACACAGAATCTGTGGTAATGCACATTTTATAATGTTAAGTGAAAATGAGAATAAAAAATTGAACATTGCACACAGTTACAACTATGTTAAAAATAAGGAACAAAAAGATAGGAAACACACTTAAGGGCAAAGATGTCTATCTCTGGGTGGGGAGCCTGCAGGTGACTCTCTTCTTTCTACTTTACTATATTCTCCATGCTCTTCTAAAATGGGCATGTGTTAATTTTAAACTTTTTTTTTTTTAATTTAGGGAAACTTAACGATCAGAGAAATTAAGGCCTTAGCTCTCAGCTGGGATGGGAGGCCAGGTAGTCTGACTAGGCAGCAGCAGACACAGCGGGTGCTGCCAGCTCCCGCAGGAACAACGTGTTTCCCAGCTGCTGGAGGCACCACCACCTCAGATGCCCAAGTGCCTAAGCTGAAAGAGCCCCCTTGCCCAAGACCACACCCCCTTTTGCGGACGGCTCACACCCAGTGATGGAAGGTTACAAAGGAGGCCAGTTGGGACGAGCCTACAGGGTCACTCCAGCTCCCTTTGGGGAGCCATGTGCCAGCGTGACGTCTTCCTCTGCCCAGTTCCACTTCCTTCCTCTCTCTTCCACGAGTGGGGCTCCTCAGAGCTCTCCCTAATAAACATCACACACAGCCCTTTGCCTCTCCATCTCAGAGTCAGCTTCTCAGGGACCCAACATCTGACAGTTGGTATCAGGAGTAGTCCGAGGAAGCAGATACTAAGATGAAATATTGGAGCTGGATCACCTGCCACCAGACCAATGAAAACCCCATCACCGGCAGGAGCTGGAGTTCAGACACCCCAGCACAAGATTATTAGAACTTTCACCAGTGGTGCAATGGGATGCCATAGCAGTGGCAAGGATGCATCGGGCGTGTGAGAAAATGCAAGGAAAATCATTGCTATAAGGACAACAGAATTGAGTGGCTACTGCTGAAGTTGGTTGACTTCTAGAACAAGATAATTAAAAGCTGTGGGTGATTAATCAGCAATTAAATGTGGTTTGAAAGCCAGAGGGCCTTCTTGGAAGTAGATAAAGAGGCTTTCATCTCCTATGGTAGGAGGGCAGATAAGACTAAAGATAAGACAAAGAACTTCATCTCCAGAGCAGTAGAGTTTCAGAGATGGTTACATTTTTAAAAAAAATGTTTCTATTGTTGTAGAATACACAGAACATAACATTTATCATCTTAACTATTTTTAAGCATACAGTTCAGTGGCATTGTTGTGCAGCCATCACCACCATCACCTCCAGAGCTCTTTACATCTTGCAAAACCGAAACTCTGTCATGCAGTGTCTCTGGTCCCGCTCCCTGCACAAGAACACAGGACATGGTGAGGCCAAAAAAGGAGCACCCACGGAGCCATGGTAGAGGGTTCATACCACTATATTCTCACTGGCGACTGGGTCGGAGACACAGGAAGCAGGAGCCACACAATCCATAATCCGCTGCCACTTCTCTGCCAACCAACCAACCCCCTAGCGTAGCCACAGCAGTTATATTAGTGGTTAATGGCTAACTGGTTACAGCTGACGGCCATCTACTACCCCAGCCAGCACCTTTCCACGTGAGGCCGAGAGCCTGGAAACTACTCTCTTGGCTCTGTTCCCACAAACTCTGTCCCCATTAAACACTAACTCACTTCCTAAAAAGGCAGGCCTGCGTGTGCCAAGGCCAGCGTTCTTGTTGGGAAAGAATGGACCCTGACACAGCTTTCCTTTCTTATTTTGGATTTGCATAGTTAGGTTCTTCACATGTGGGACATGGTGGGGGACATTCGTGTAGTCACTCAAGGCTGGTGGTTGTTAGTTCTGCTGTTGGCACATGGGATGAGGACATCTGGATAGATGCTGCTGAGAATCTTGGAAACCCAGATTCTGCTGACCCCTCTGGGCCTACGGAATTGTCCCCTCCTCCCTGGCGCCTTGCTTAAAGATGATGCAGAGGCCCCTTCCCAATGAAACATGCTCCTCTCAGAGTCTGACTCACCTCTGTTTCCAACCACAATTGCTGTAATGAGGGTTAAGTCCTAACATAACCCAGCCAGGCATATGCTGGGTCTGGGAAGGAAGAGAGGGACGATACCCCAAAGGAAGGCGGCGGGGGTTACTGAGGGTGCTGGAGCAAGGGCGCCAGAACAGGAAGCTTCATAAAGGAAATGTTCCTGGTTTGGGAGCACTTTCCTGGGCTTCATGATGGAACAGCCAGGTAAGGGCCCCAGGAGACGGTGTGGATGCTACTAGCATGGGCTCTAGTAACAGAAAAAGTGACAGGTGCACGGAGAGAGGTAGAAGTGCCAGCATTTTGGTGGCATATGGAGAAAGAAGAGACTAAACTGCTCAGAGGACTGCACATGCCCAAGTGGATATACTTCACGAGGCTGGAAAACTTGACTGGGAAATGTGCTCCAAGGGAAGGTCCAGGGGATTCCCTTGCCCCAAAGCACCAATGGAGGCACTGGTGAAAGGGCTCCAGCGGCACTCAGGGTGGTCAGTGGGGGCTCTGCAGGAGATGCTGCTATAGAACTGGGCTCGCCAGCAGGAAATGGGATGAGAGGATTCCAAAACAACAGAGGCCACTTCTGGACGTGTCACGGTCAGAAGCCACGTGGAGGCAATTATCACAGTGAGTGTCCGGGTCAGAGGGGCAGCCAGGGGGCCTGACCCATGGGGAGTTAGGGAAATAGTTAAGAGAACACAGAGCCCCTAGAGCCAAATAGGTGGGCAGCTAATTAGGATGTCACCCCATCTGCGCAATCAAAGAAACAAGGATGGATGAGCGGGAGGCTGAGGACAACGTGTCAGTGTTGCTCAGTTTCCAAATTTGGGATCCAGAGCCCATTGACTGAAGGAGAATCTGGGTCCCCAGGAGGCAGGGAGGGAGGGATGGAGGCCAGCCTTGCAACACTCTGGTAAGTATACACGGTAATGATTTCTCACGTCTTCTGCAAAGGGACCTGTGGTCATTTACTTAGATAGCTGTACACTGGAGAAAGGCAAACACCCAAGCATTCTCAGAATTATTGGACCCAGGGTCCAAGTTGACATTGTCAAAGCAATGTCATTCCCACCCACCATAATTAGGACCATGAAAGAGCTGGGTGATAAATGGAGTCCAGTCTGAGGCCCCAGTCACAGCCAGCCCGCTGGGTCCACGTATCCCCCTCTCCCACGTGGTCATTTCCTGGTTCCTAAATGTCTAATTGGGGTAGACATACGTGGAATTGGGCCCAGCATCCACACTTAGTCCTCAGTCTGTGAGGAAAGAGCTATCACAGTAGGAAAAGCCAAGTGGTGCCCCTCCCCCAGCCAAGCAAGTAAAGAGTCTGGCAAACTTTTTCTACCACAGTCTAGGAATGAACGTTTTAGGTTTTTCAGGCGAAGAAGCAATATCCTCAACTCTTTGAGCAAATGTTCCCCCCAAATTTTAATAGTCTTCTTTACATTTTACACTTAAAAATATAAAAGCCATTCTTAGTTTTCAGGCTGTACAAAAACAGACAGAAGGCAAGAGACACTGTAGTATGGTCTCCATCAAGTTCACCATTTTTACAACAGGCCCAAGTGGACTGTGGCATCCTCGGGAGGTAGAAGTGAAATACAGTTTTCCTTTGGGTCAGATAGTTTCTAGGACAGTGGATTGTTGAATCTGGACACATCAAAAGTTTACTTACTTTTTTTTCAAAACCAAGAAGTTCATCCCCAGAAGAATAAACTTTGATCAGAAATATTTCACCGAGGTGCCTACTTCCTCCATTAAATTGCATGCGAAGTTCTGTGTGCAGGTGAGTCTTGCTGTGAGAGGGCCCACGCACAGCTTTCTTCACGTGTTCAAAGACTGAGAACCACCACAGCCTGGCCCCTGGCCCCTCAGGATGAAGGATGGAAGCTGCCTGGCTTCCCTAGCGAGGATGCATCATCAACAAAAGGCCCCTGGGGGCTTTGGGCATCTGAGGGATGCAGGGGGAAAGCAGCCCCAGTCAATACACTGAACGGTTCGATAACTCATTTTACTGCTGAGGCAGTAAAATAAATAAATAAGTACCTGGCTGGAAGTTGAAACCGTCTGTGTTCAGTGCTTCTCAGAGGCCGAGTTGATGGGTTTTAATAGCTTCAGTCTTCACAGGACACGGGCAGACTGTCCCAGCAGTGTGCCCTCTGTTTCCTAGGTAACTGAACTTGAAATAAGATGATGGCTGGAACTGGGTACCAAATCAATTTGTTGGAGATATGAATGTGGAGAAGGAAACTGCACATAAGACCGCAGACTGCAGAGCTCAGGTGTACTACCATTGGGCTCATTCACCTCCCACCAGCTTAACCAGAGCCCTCCGTAGAGACCCTCCCTCCAAAGAAGAAAATCGCAAGTTCCAATTGTGCTGTTATGAGCAACAGGATGCTCTCTCCATGCTGTCTGGCGAGGATCAGACGGACAGAGCCCAAGGCAGCTGTGCGTGGGCGAAGCTCGTATGTGTTACAAGCCCTAGCGCTGGGCTTCTACCTGAAGAAAGAATCTAGGAATTGCTGTGTGTCGGGGTGTGAAGAGATTATTCTAGAGGGAAGAACATTCCCAGGTATGCCCGTCAGTGAATCACTAATTGCCTGGCTTCCGTCTCAGGGAATTGCACCAGTTACCATTGTGGTCACATCAACGGTGGGATAGATATAAGGAAGAACCGTCCCCAGGAAGCTGGTACCGCTCCTGTGCTAACACCTATCACACTCTATTGTAACCACCTAACAATTTCTCTGGGCCATGTATTTGTCTATGGAGTTAGTAAATGGCAGCTCACAACCTGTATGATGAATGAATTAGTGCCTGGATTTTATTGCATAGCGGTGAAAAATCCCTCAGTCCATGCAGAGTCCTGGGGGTTTTATTCTCTTATCACAGCCTCCTTTCCACCCTGAGTCCTTATTTTCCAAAATTTACAAAGGAAGGAAGGGAGGTATCTTCTCCTAGTCCTGAAACCAGAAGGCCCTGAAAAGAAAGTATTCTCCCCAAGTCTGACATCTAATGACATTTAATAATGCTGGCTGGTTCAGCTGCAATGATTACCATGCAAAATAATCTAACATTATTTTAGAATTAGTTTTGGGCTTCTACCTTTTATATTATCAATTTAATAATTCAAGAAGTTTTCACTGAGTGTATCAGTCAGCATAGGCAAGTGTGAGCTAATCTTTCCAATAAGCAAATAGTAAATATTTTCTGCTTTCCAGGCCAGGTGGTCTCTGTCACAATAATTTATCATTGTCACTCCAGCGTGAATGCAGCTGAATGTACATGTAATGGATGTGGGTGAATAGGTTTAGCTGTGTTCCCAAAAAACTTTATTTACAAATATAAGTAGGGGGCCAGATTTGGACCATGGACAGTAGTTTGTCAACCCCTAGGATAGGCTAAGCTAAAGTAAAAAACACCACCCAAAACTCAGAGCTCAAGCACATGGAAAGGTTATTTTCCGCTCATGCTCTACGACCAACATGGGTGGGTGGTGCAGAGGGGGACTTTGCTCCACGAAGTGACTCTACACCATTGAACACCACCACCTCTCTGTGGGCTTTCAGTGTCCCCCACGCAGGACAGCAGCAGCCAACGAGTCAGGCTCTGACAAATAACTGTCTTAGCCCAGAAGGGACACACATCATGTCCACTTTCATGCCTTGGTCCAAAACTCATCACTTGGCCATGCCTAAATTCCAGGGTGTAGGAAATTGTAATCTGAAATTAGAGAACTGAATGTTGGTGAGTCCTAGTACTATCTACCACACTGAGTGTTCATGATGTGCAAAGCCCTATTTGGGAGAAGAAAGTGACTCAAATGAGGCCTGTCTCTGAGAGTAGATGAGACAGATATTCCCGCACCAAGAGTTCAGGCCTGACAATGATTCTACAAACTCAGCCACAAACTCTGTAATCAAGTCTATGCCCGATAAAAACACAACACATGACGAGGGTATCAGGATGAGTGTTCTCAGTGTTTTCACATTCAGTGGGCAGCGCAAATTCAAATAACCTGTAGTCTAGCAAAGGATTCTCCCTCGGCATCAGTGCCTCCAGCCTCTGTCCAGATTGAGGAATGTGGGCCAATGGAGGATGAAGGAGAGGGAGCTGAACAGGAGAAAGCAAATAAAGCCTTCTAGAAGGCAAGAGTCATAATGTAAATCTTAAAAATAATTAAATACTTACCTGGGACACTGTAGGTTACAAAGGACAGATGTTTAGCCCTAGCAAATCTTACACTATGTCAGCAACAGATACCAGTGGGTTCTCCTTTAGAACATCCAAATATAACTTGGGGCAGGGGGGATTCTTAGTCAAATGCATTTCCTAAATAGGGGAAAACCTGGAATTTGAAAAGCCCAGAATGAGGCTGTCAGTGAAAGGGAAAGAAAAGAGACAAACACACGTGGCATGTTGTGCCTTAGTCCAGCCCTACCTTCAAGACTTGGGGTACCACAAGGCCTCTAAGCCAGCCCAGGGCAGAGAAAACGTGTGAGGTAGATACAGCTCAGGGCTTAGGGGAATGGTTTACTTGCTTAATGAAACAATCCATTGTGTCAATTCCCAAGAATACTGACCTTCTCCCCAGAGACTTCCAAGAATTAATTAATACTAAATGCTTGTCAGGCCCTTTGCCAAAAGTAAGGATTTTTTTTAATCTGAAAGGCCAGAGTAAGCACACATGAAAGACTGGTTTTATTTGATAAATATCCCATCTGATGCCAAACAAAAATGACCTTGCAATGTGGAAAACATGAGGTGAAATATCTTCCTACAAAACGAAAAAAGTGCCGTTTTCATACCTTACAGAATGCAGGTGACACACCTGCATGTACATAGCCAGTTAATTAATGTAGCTGGCTTTCATTCCAATAATGTGTGAACTGTTGGGTGATGGTTAAAGACAGAACTTTGTCATTTCCTCCAAGGAATATCTTGGACATCTGCAACAAGCAACAACAACACGTGGCTATTTCTTGGCATTACTATGGAACAACGGAAACACAGAACAATGCAAGTTATCTGTTATCTAGAGGAGGTATAGTGGGGGGATTTATCTTGACCTAGTCAAGCTGCAAAGTCTGAGGGACAGTCCTGGAGGCTGCCCTTGTGTCTGACACCACCTACAAGCTCAGGGGATTTCTGAAACTAGCCCCAGTTTCAATCGTTCCCCCTAAGGACTCACAGAACGCACTGAAAGGTATTATACTTGCAGCTATTTTATTTATTTATTACAGGGAAGGATTAGAACCAGCCAAAGGAAGACATGCGGGGGGCAGAATCGGGGTGAGGGGCTGGTATCCAAACACAAAGCTTCCATTGACCTCAGGATGCATCTCCCTCTCATCATCAATGTGTGACAATATGCATGGAGTATCGCCAACCAGGGCGACTCAACCAAGCTTAGGTGTCCAGACTTATTGGGCTTCCTTACATACATAGCTATGATTCATTGATTGATTGATTGATTGACTGATGGATTGACCAGAGGATTGAACTCAGTTCCAACTACCCACTCCATGGAATTTGGGCTATCACATGGCCAAGGGGCCTATCATGAGTTACCTTGTTACCATAAACTTCCAGGTGTGGTCCAGAGGTCTCACCAGGAATAACTGACTCTCTTATCACTCAGGGAATTCCCAGGGAGAGGTTATCTCCAAAGAGCCAGGGGCAAAGGACAGCTCTCTGTATGGGTGAGGTCGGTTTCCTTACTAGGCACGTCCAAAGGATTGGTAGAAAGAGAACCCCAATGGCTTTATTTGGGAAATTTGCTGGGGACAGAGGGACCTACGCGGCTGCATCCGGAAGTCTGAGGAGAAAGCATGTCGCCCCGGGGCAAGTCAGTGGACTGTTAATCGCTCCACATGCCGAAGTCCTCCATAGACTTCATAGTTTCCCAGACAATAACTCCAAACTTAAAATCTCCTCTCTTCTGTCCACTTACAAATCTCACTTATCCGTAGCTCAAGATCCTTTTCAAACTTCACGTTCTTTGTGAAGTGTGACCATTTTGAAAAATGGCTGCAACAGGAACTCTCGTTCATTGCTGGTGGGGATGCAAAATGGTACAGCCACTTTGGAAGACAGCTTAGCATTTTCTTACAAAAGTAGAAATACTCTAGCCATACAATCCAGCCACTGTACTCCTTGGTAAATACCCAAAGGAACTGAAAACTTATGTCCACACAAAAACCTGCACACAGGTGTTTGTTTACAGCAGCTTTATTCATAACTGCCAAAACTTGGAGGCAACCAAGATGTCCTTCAGCAGGGAGTGGATGACCACATTGTGTTCTATCCAGACAATGGACATGATTCAGTGCTGACAAGAAATAAACTATCAAGTCATGGAAAAACATGAAGGAAACTTAAATGCCTATTACTAAGTGAAAGAAGCAAATCTGAAAAGGCTGCATACTATATGACTCCAACTCTATGACATTCTGGAAAAGGCAAAACTGTGGAGACAGTAAAAAGATCAGTGGTTGCCAGGGATGAAAGGGAAGAGAAGGATGAATAAGTAGAGCGCAGAGGATTTTTAAGGCAGTGAAAATACTCTCTATGGGTACACGTCATTATATATTTATAAAACCCATAGAATGCACAACACCATGAGTGAACGCTAATGGAAACTATGGACTCTGGGTGATAATGATGTGTCAGTGTAGGTTCATCACTTGTAACAAATGTGGCGCTCTGGTGGGGAGGTGGATAATGGGGGAGGCCGTGCAGCTGTGGGACTGGGAGTATATAGAAAACTCTTCGTACCTTCCACTCAATTTTGCTTTCAACCTAAAACTGCTCTGAAAAATAAAGTCTACTGATAAAAAAAAAGCTACAAATATCTTGACACTCCTCTTGTTGAGAGGGAGGGTGTTTATATTTCCTCACATTAAATGTAGGTGGGCTTGGACTCTGCTTGACATCCAGGGCTAGGTCAGAAAAGCGGATGCCACTCACACTTTGTTTGCTGGTCACTCGTCTTTAGAGCCTTAAATAGCCATGTAAGAAGTCCGACTGCACAGAGGCCACCATGCTATGTAGAAGTCCAGGCCACCCAGAGGCCAGATGTGCATGTTTCAGCTGCAGCCCAAGCTGAGGTCCCAGCTGACAAGCAGCACCAATCACTATACATGTGACCGTAGATGCCTCTAGATGATTCATCTCCAGCCATGGGAGTTCCCCTCCCCCCCAGGTGTGGCCCCAGGCATGGTGGAGCAGAGACAGGCTGTCCCTGTTGTGTGCTGCCCAAATTCCTGACCCACAGAGTTCATGAGCATCATAATAAAATAGTTGCTCTGTGTTTGATTTTGGAGTGGTTTGTTACATAACAATAACTTAAACATGAAGGCTGCATGGAGCAGTGATTAGTAAGGCATTCCAGAACGTAACTGTGTGACTCCGCCACTTACCACCTCTGTGACATTGTACGAGATCTTTTATCTCTTTGTGTCTCAGTTTTCTCTTCTGCAAAATGTCAAAGTGTAGATGCTATTAGTACCTACCCCAAGAGGATTACTGTGAGCATTCAGTGACTTTAAAAGTACTTAGAACACTGCCTGGCACCCAGTAAAAGCCCCACCCGCACCCCCCATAAATGTCCATGTCAGCTGCTTCATTCCAAAGCCTTCTCTCACCACACGCGCCCACAGGGATCGCTCTTCTCAGTCATGCTCTCATCTGGCACAGCTCATCTCTCCCCACGGATGACTCGAGTCATTTAAGTGTGTTTTCTTTTCCTGACTGGTCGTTGCTGACTTCAAGGCAGGGACCAACAAGTGGAGTTCCAACAGCCCTGAGCGTGGAGCTTTGCGCAGAGTAGGAGTTCTACAAGGATCTGTTGAATAAGAAAAACAGTGCAGACAAAGAAGCAATCTTATTGGCTGGTGCTGCCAATAACCTCTGGGGGCAAGTGGGGGTGGGGTGATACTGCTCCATCCTCATGCGGTTGGCCTAACACACCCCTCACCTGACAATGCTCCTCTTCTATTACACATCTCATTCCTCTCCTGTATTCCAGTCTCTTTGGAAGATTTTGGTGCAATGAGTTCCTTCCACCTCAGTGCCAAAAGTACTGAAACCCCTGATTGTATTTCCTGATGAGCTGTTGTTTGGACCACACACATGGACATTCCCAGTTTCACTCCGTTGATGTGGGTGTGGGCAAATGGTCACTGACTTAGATGGCTGCTGGGATGACAGTTCTTTGATGTGAACATTTTGGAAAGTAAATTGGCACCAAGTATCGAAAGCCTTAAAAGGTGTATACCAGATTCTGAGAATTTGTTTTAAAGAAATCAGTTGCATGTGAGCAAAAGGGCTTGGTTTTGTGGCTGGGGCGTCAAGGAAAAGCAGATACAACCAGATGCCAACAACAGAGGCTGGTTAATCATGCCACGATCTAGTCACATATGATGTGCTATTCCTTCATCCAGCAAATGTTTACCAAGTGTCTTCTCCAAAGGTGAGAGAAATGCAGTGAGCCACACAGACAGAACGCATAGCCTTGTGGAGCCCGCGTGCTGGGTTGTAGGAGGGGATAAAGGCTACCAGCACAACATATGCTTTACATAAGCACAGAATGTGGTCTATTAGGCGGTGATATTGGGCTGTGGAGAAAAATAGAGCAGGACAGGAAGATGAAAAATGTGTGTGGGGGAAAAGGATTTGGGGAATAGCTAGAAAGTATTCAATAAGGTAGTCAGGGAAGGTCTCATTGAGGAGATGACATTTAAGTGAGAACTTGAAGGAGGCAAGGGAGCAAGCTCTGCAGATATAGGGGAAAAGAATGTTCTAGAAAGATGTAGCAGCAAATCCATGGCCCTACAGCTGGAGCACATTCAAGGAACAGTGAGGAAACCACTGCAGCTGAAGTAGAGTGAGTGAGAGGAAAAGAGAGGCAGGCAGGTAAGGGGACACTGATTGAGGAAGACCTTACTGAGCACAGCAAGAACTTGGAAGTGTGCTCTGTGGAGAAAGGAGCCCATGAAGGGCTTGGCCAGAGGAACAACATGATCTGACACAAGTTTTCAAACGATCGCTCTGCTGGTGTATTGATGACAGACAAGGGAACAGCAGAAAGGGGAGATCTGTTAGAAAGATACTGCACTATTCTGAGGGAGCCTTGGACCAGGGTTGAAGCAGTGGCAAAGTCTGGATCTGTTGTGAAGGTACGTTCAACAGGGTTTGCTGCCACATTGGGTACAGAGTGCGACAAACAGACAGAAGTCCAGAAAAATCAGTCATTCTGAATCATGTGCAGGAGGAAGTGCAATGACGTGAGAAAATATTCAGAATAGATTTCTAAGTGAAAAAAACATGTTATAAAACAGTGTGTTCAAAGTGATTCTATTTTTGGAAAGGAAAGTATATACATGTGTATACACACAGAATAGGCTTGAAAGCTATCGACTGACCTATAAGCCGTGGTTGCCTCTGAAGCAGAATTACTAATAATTTTTATTTTCTTTTTTGCCTACTTTTAATTTCTACTTTTCCCTACATAAATACACATTGCTTTTTAACTAAGAAAAGTAAAAGAAAGCATTTAAATTTGATCCTCCTAATGCTGGTTCTGTTAATACAGGACTCTCCTCTAGGTCACTCATGGTTTTCTCTGTCTTCTGGTGGGAGTTATACCTACTTAAAACATCATAGCTCTGAAGAGAGAAGACAGTAAATATTTAGAAATCCTTGTCTTATTTCCCAGAGGATACCTCAGATAAAAGAGGGTCTGTGCCTCATGAACTTAGAGTAAGAAGGTGTTTGGAAAAGTTTTCGAGGCAAAAAAGGTACACTAATATTGGAATTTTAAGTTTATATAAAATTATTTAACATAAATAAAGTACCCAGAATGACTGGGGATACCCACTGGAAGTGTGGCTCTACCTTGCTGTTGAGGATCTGTTTTGTGTTTTGTTAGGAGAGGCAAGACCTGCCTGTGTGAAAAAAACAAGGAAATACATGGTGTAGCTCAGACTAGGAGCATTACAGGTGGGTGGAGAAAAGACGGGAAGACTGGTGGGGTGTCCCGGCCTGCTGCCTGGGGTTTGTGGAAGTGAACCTCAGCCCTAAGGGAAGAAGGGAACAATGAGCATAGGCGAAGAAGAGAGGAGAACGTTCCAGATTGAGATCAGGGTTTGTTATTTCTACAGCTATTCGGTAAATGACAGCTTCTCTGGAGGGATCCCCGTGGCAAAGTTCAAGTCTCCTCTTCATCTGAGGCCCTATTACTTCAGGTACCTGCTCATTCAGTCTCTTTGTCTATGAAAATGTCCTGTCTCCCAAAAATTAAGCTCTGTTAGAGTTAGGATTATTTAACTAATGTTTTCATTTTTTAAAAAAATGAGCAGTTAAAACTGAAACCTTGAAATTATGTGCTTAATGATATTTATGTATTTAGGAAATGAATTTCTTTAGCACAATAATTTTAACATTGCCAGTCTCACAGTTAATGACTAAATAAATGACTCCCACTTTTGGTTTTGGTAAATATTTCTCTCTCCATTATCATTTATTCTCTTATGGGAGCCATAGACTGCATCATAAACTCAGCACAGAGAATTGTTTTGAGTTAATTTTATGCAATATTTAGTAGAAACTTTCTATAACATCCATTATGGGAGATAATGGCTTTCTTTCCTTTTCTAGAAAGTCCGTGCTCCCATAACAGTCATAAAATGAGCATTTATACGCTCTGGACCTGGGTCTACCCAAGTTGTCAAATTGCGCAAATTTAGAAATAGGCATGAAGCCAATCATCTGCCATTTCGTCAATGTCCAGCCTTTGTCACTGCCTTCACTGTAGAAGGGAAATAACTGCTGGTGTGAGACCGGGAGACCTGGCACCTTCACAAGTCTGAGTCGGTGACCAGTGACCTGGCACGTGTGACTCAGGCTCATGTGGCATTGAGTTCAGATGTTTTTCCCTCAGTAGAAACAGCATCATCAGCCATCACAGCAGACACAATCCACGGAGTGCAATGTCTGCCGTGTACTGGAGACGTGTGCTCTGCTGTGAGCTCCTGGAGGGCATGCTCCGAGAGTCAGTCACCAAGGTCAAGAGTCCCAAGGTGGGACAGTGGCAACATTCCCCTTCCCCACACACATGCTCTTCTCTAGCCCATTCCCTCTTCTGGATTTCTTTCCAATGCACCTATCATCATCTAGCTAACGGAATATTTACTTATTGTATCCTGCTTAATGCATGCCCCTCCTCCACAATGCAGTCTCCATGACTAGTTCATACAGTGCAGTTCCCCCGTTACTAGTACAGGGCGGGGAACTCAAAAATAGCTAGTGAAAAATGAGTGACTTGTCCCCCAGTGCCTAGCAGAACACACAGGTATGCAGTAAATGGTTTCTGAGTGCATGAGGGGATTCGTGGGCTTACACATTCTGTCATTTCCTACATGATTCTCATTATTATTTCCATTTGACAGACAAGTAAACTGAGATACAAAGGGATTCAGCATCTTGCTCAGGGTCATGTGAGTGGTTAATGGTGGAGAAAGAATGCAAACAATTCTATTTAATGCCAAAGATCTTATAATTGTGCTAGACTGACCAGGATTGTTTAACATGGAAGTTGAAACAGATCCATTGAGAATGCTTAGATTTGTTGATATGTACATGTACGTTTAATGACAGCTTGTAAACACTAGAGGCTTAGACTCTTTTATAGTTATCCATTCATCCTCAGATTGTTTCTGCATTATCGCAATGTATTTAAAACTATTTATTGAGCATCTATTATGTGTCAAGCACTGTTCTACACGTAGATACATCAGTAAACAAAAAAAAAAATCCCATCCTCATGTAGCTTATAATCTTTCAGTGGAGAGAGATAATAAGCTATAAATACATACATTATATATTATGTCCTAAAGTGACATAATATATGGAAGTAGGGTTGGGGAGATGCTGCACAGGGTAAGGGGAGCCAAGAGTACCCGAAAAAGTATATGGAGAACGAGATGTCAACCAAGCCTTGAAGGACGTGCAAGAAGGAGCCAGGCAGAGGGAACTGCCACGACAAAGGCCTAAGGCGGAAGCGTGCCTGGCAAGTTTGAAAACAGCAGGAGGCCAGTGCGGCTGCAATGCGGTGACCAAGGGGACAGGAGTGGGAAACAGACAGGAAGGTAACAGGGCCAGATGCTGCAGGGAAGGATTTTCTTTGCCTTTATTCTGGGACAGATGGGAAGCCATTGGGGGTTTCAGGAAAAGCGGTGACATGATTAACATTAATCTCAAAAGTATCCTCTGGTGATTGTGCTAAAAATAGACTTCAGGGGGCAGAGGTGATAGCAGGGAGACGACGTAGAAGGCGACCAGGGAAGACGGTGGCTTGAAACAGAGGGGCAGCAGGGGAAGTGGACAAAGTCATCCACACTCTGTTTGTCAACCTCCCAATTATTTCTCCCTGCAGCCCTGCAGCCCCGACTGCTGCTTCTCTGCCTCTCTCCTTTTAACTTTTATTGAAAAGTGCATAAATGCTACATGTGCAGCTTGATAAATATTCATAAAATGAACACTTACCACCCAAATGAGAACCTCGGAAGCTCGCTTGTTTCCTCCTAGTCACCACTACACAGAAACTCTTGTGCCTGGCTTTTTTTTTTTTTTTTTTTTTTTTTTTAATGGCATCACAGAGTGTGGGGACAGAGCCCCAGAAAGCAGTTTCCAGGCTCTCAGCCTCACATAGAAAGGTGCTGGCTCAGGTAGTAAATAGCCATCGACTGTGATTGGATGGCCATCAGCTGTGGCTAGTTGGCCGTCAGCTGTAACCAGTGAGCCATTGGCCACTAATATAACTGCTGTGGCTACGCTAACAGCAAAATGGGAGCTAGCAAGAAGGTGGGGGCTGAGCTAGCAAGAGCGGATTGCAGAGAGGCGGATGCCGCCAGCGAGAATATAGTGATATGATTCCCCTACTTATGGCTCCGTGGGTGTTCCTTTTTGGCCTCACCATATCCTGCGTTCTAATGTGGGGAGCGGGAGCTGAGACCCCGCAGGCCACCCCACATGACACAGAGTATAGCAATAGTTGGTTTGTTTCGTCAAATTCCCAGACATTTTGTCCACCATTTACTCTATTTTCTTTATTTTTAATCACAGTTCTTTAAAATCTGTACCTGATAAACTCCCATATCTGTTAGCAGTGTTTTCCTAATGCTTGTTTTTTTTCCTGGGGTGAATGCTGGCATTCTATATGAAAAACTATAAAAGCTCTGAATGGTGCTTCCTCCCCCCAAAAGGATTTATTTATGCTTCTGGCAAACAGAATTGGGGCCGAAACCCTGAATCTAATCTGCAGTGGAGCTGACTGGGAACATGGTTCTGACCTCAGAGGGTTGGCTGTTGTTCATTCCCCCTTACCATTAACTGGGGCTCCAGCTGACAGCCGGGGTGTGGGAGGAAGTGGGATGTTTCCAGGCTCCCTCCTCATTGGCAGCCCCTGAATCCAAAGTCGTGCCTTCCCAATTCATTGGACTATTGATGTCTCTGTTTAGCTTCTCAGGCTCGTAGCTGCCACTTTCTGCTTGTCTTCTCAGCTTTGCTGCTGCAAATAAATTGACAACTATGTCAAGAGAAAAACAACAGAGTACGCCAGGCTTGTCTCTGTGTTTCCTCTGTTCCAAGACCTTGGCTCCAAAAGTTTTAATTGCCTTGGTGGACTTAAAACCCAGCTTTCTTCTCCACAGTTCTGTGAAATTCTGGCTAGCTTTGTTCAGCTTCTCTGCCTCTCAGTGGAGGCTTTCTGCTTAGCTTCTCACCTCTCAGTCTGGCATCGTTTTAGGAATCATCAAATGCCTCCAGAGGAAAAGCCGTGAAGAATGTTTGGCTCACACCAGCGATTTCTCTTCTCTCTGGGATCTTGGACCCTCCGTCCTGGCTGCCCTTGTATCTATCTGTGCCTTCAAGCACTCTTTTTTATCTTATTCCACTTTTCTAGTTATTTTCAAAAGGAGGGCTAAACTGCTATTCTGATATAAGTTAGACTATTATAGCTGGAAGCAGAAATCTTGCTTCTTTTTCACCTTCTTCAATAACATGGTCATGTTTGCATTTGTACTTTGAATATTTCATTACTCTGAAGAGGAGGCTCCTTTTCACAGTCTTTTATATAGTCATGTAACCTTATAATCACCTTTTTTCCACTTTTCTTCCTAACTCTGGCTATGCTGACCACCTTTTCCACTCTGACCAGTAACCACCTAAGCCACTATGGTCTAATTTTAACCATCACATAGCTTCATTTCTCTTGGCTTTAAATGAATGCTTTTAGTAAATTTACTACATATCTGAAGTAAAATAATTCCATCCTGAGCTATTGCTGCCAGGAGAAATTGACTCTTCCCACCAAAGGAGGTTTGAATGCCACTCCCCTCTGTCTAGTACCGCGGAAGACATTCTGGCAGAAACCTATATAATCTAAGAGATCTAATAATTAAGTTCACGAACTCATCTTGGAAAAAGTGCTACATACTTCATTGCTGAATATCACTACGGTCACCTTCAAAGTACTCCCCTTGGGAAGCTATGCACTGATGCCAGCGCCTAGTCCACCCTTCAAAGCAATTTTGGAACTCTTTTTCTGGAATGGCCATTAGAACTATCATCGTATTAACCTCGATGTCCTGAATGTCATCAAAATGTCTTCCTTTCAAGATTTCTTTTATCTTCTGGTAAAGAAAGAAGTCATTGGGGGCCAGATCAGGTGAGTAGGGAGGGTGTTCGATACAGTTATTTGTTTCCTGGCTAAAAACTCCCTCACAGACAGTGCCGTGTGAGCTGGTGCATTGTTGTCATGCAAAGGCCATTAAGTGTTGGTGAAAATTTCAGGTTGTCTAACTTTTTCACGCAGCCTTTTCAGCACTTCCAAATAGTAAACTTGGTCAACTGTTTGTCCAGTTGGTACAAATTCATAAGGAATAATCCCTCTGATATCAAAAAAAGGTTAGCAGCATTGTCGCAACAAGTTCTCAAACTTAATTGTCATACCTCGTATACATAGACACTAAATGCTTCAGTTAACAGTTAACTGTCATCAAGGCTCCCACTGAGATGAGTCTGAGAACCTTGAACCCTCAGATTCCCGTGATCCCTCCGGGGCAGTAGAAGCTGCCCCCTCTCCTTGCTAGAACAAAGCAGTGTCCCATTACCTGGATACCATAGGAAGTCCTCACCTGAGAGGGCTGCTTACATGTTGCCTGTCCTTCACGAGATCCATCATCACCTCCCTTTATCACCTCCAGACCACTAACTAAGGTCATTTCTCAGCAGAGCCTCAGAGAGGGAAATGCAGGCCATATTCTGGGAGGAATACTTAGTCACCAAAAGAGTTGAAGCAGCAGAAACAGAGAAACACAGGGGAGTGAATCTAGAGTGTTAGGCCAGACAGAATGGTACATAAGAGTAAATATGGGAAAGTTTATTGATACTTTCCTGTGACTTAGTTCTCTCAGAAGGATAATTGTGCCCATTCTAACATGCTGGAGGGCGGGCCCTTAAAGCTTGGATACAATGGTGACCTACAGTGAATAAGAAAAAGGTGGCATATCTGCGTTGGCATGGTATTGAGGAAGGGGTCAGAAAGAGTCAGGAGTTCCAGGGCAGATTTACTATGCAAGATCAGAGACCCCGACTCTGTTCCCTGGCAGGCCCAGAGGACACACCCTTAGTAAGAAAATGCTAAATTCGCTGGTGAGGGGGGTCAGCAGCATTGTCAGGAATCTCAGTGGTAGTTGTCTTCCATAGTTCATGGTGCTTAGAAGAAATGTTACCATGGAAGTGAGCTCCCTATTATTAATGAAGATGAAAGTATTTTGAAGTAGCAGAGGCCAGAATGTAGCATTTAAGCATCACAGGCAAGATGAAAATGATTACCACCATAATTAGCAAGGCCAAAGTAACAACCAGGGCCCTCATCCACAGGGACTCGTGGCAGAGGCTGATAGGCCATGGTGTTTCTAGGGGCAACACAGATGAGCAGACAATAAGGATATTTCTTTATTTGGATAATCAGAAAAAAGTATTGGGCAGGTAAGCAGAAAACTGATGTCAGTTAACAAAGGGGAAAATGATAATCCCTCACCCTGTTACAAGGTTTGAGCCAGTTCTCAGACCTGGGAACTGGGTCCCCTTGAAAAAAGATGCTACAATACCATAAACCTTCCCCAAAGGGACCTGTACACTAGGAAAAGGGGAATATTCAGACTTGTCCGGGTATACAAAGCCTAAGCCGACATTGATCTCAGTGACACCTCAAATGTCTGGATGCCTGCTAGCTAGCATGGGGATTATGGAGGACTGGTAGTAAATGGAGTACTTACCAAGACCACCTCAAAAGGGATTCTGAGGGCTTGAGGTCCCACCCTGTGGTTATGGCCTCTGTCCCAGGATGCACAATTGGAATGTATAGACTTAGAAGCTGAGCGAATCCTCACATTGGTTTCTTGACCTGAAGAGCAAGAACCAAGAAGACAGGAAGGAACCGTGGAAACTCTAGAAAGTGCCCTCCCCCAGATAAAATTGCAAATCCAGGTGGAATGGCTGAGATCGATGCCACTCAGAAACTTAATGAACGGAGGGGTGGGGGTCTCCATCATATACCTATTCAATTTATCTATATGGTCTCTGCAAAAGCCAGATGAATTTTCATGAATGATGGTAGACTACCAAAAACTCATTCCAATAGTAATCCCAGTTGTAGCTGCTGAATTAGATGTGGCATCTTTACTGGAACAGATCAACACAGCCTTTGGTACTTGGGTTATGACTATCCATCTGGCCAATGAGTTCTTGTCAAACTTCTTCAGGAAAGGTGATCAGAGGCAGTTCTGTTTTAGAAACAGACAGATAGATATAGAGAACAAACTGATGGTTGGTAGATAAGAGGGGGTGGGGGTTGGGTGAGAAAGGTGAAGGGATTAAGAAATATAAATTTGTAGTCACAAAATAGTCATGGGGATGTGAAATACAGTATGGGGGATATAATAAATAATGTTGTAAAGATAATGTAGGGGGTCAGATGGGTGCTGGACTTATTGGGGGAATCATTTCATAGATTATATAAATGCCTAACCACTATGCTATACACCTGAAACTAATATAAAGTTAAAAACAACAAATAAGTCATGGGGATGGAATGTACAGCATAGGGAATATAATCATATTGTGATAGCATGGTACAGTGTCAGATGGTTGTTAGACTTATGGTGACTACTTCTTTAGATATATAAATGTTGAATAACTATGGTATACCTCTGAAACTAATACAATATTGTTTGTTAGCTATGTTTTAATAAAAAACTTTTTAAAAAAGCAGTTCTGTTTTACATTGAAAAGATAGAAGTACAGATTTTAAATGTACAGAAGTAAATTTACCCAGGGCTACATTCATTCTCTTGTTCCCTGTCATCCTGAAAATCCCCAGAGCATAAGCTGGTCTACTATATTATTGATATTATACTAATTGGACGTGGTGAACAAGAAGTGGCAAGTGCTTTGGATGGCAGAAAGAAACACATGTGTGTCAAGGGTGGAACATAAACTCTTTCAAGTTTCAAAGTCCTGCCATATTGATGAAGATTCTGCATTCAGTGGTCTGGGGCACACTCTCTAAGGTAAAAGACTAACCCTGTATAAAAAGGTACATGATTTTGGTAGACCACTTTGGATTTTTGGAGGCAGCCTATATTGCACTTGAGATTATGTCTTTGACCCATTTCTTGGGTGCCAGTGTTGAGTGAAGCCCAAAATATAAGAGAGCTGTACAGAAATTCTAGGCTTCAGTGCAACCTACCCTGCTATCGATAGCATATACTTCAGCAGATCCATTAGTACTAGGGGTATCCTTAGTAGAAAAGAATGCTGTGGGGAATCTTAGATGAGCTCTGATAGGAGATTTGCAGTGCAGAACACCTAGGAGCAAAGTCATACACACGCCATTCGAGGGACTATTTATTATAAGCATTTGCCATTTAAAAAACAGCACCTGATGTGATAATGGGTTAGTAGAGGCCAGGCTAAAAATGGAGCATCAAGTGATTATGTGACTGGAGCTGCTAATCATGAGCTGGACATTGTCAGATCCACCAAGTCAGTCAGGCAAATAATGGAAACTGTGCATTTAGGATTAGGTCTGAGCAAGTCCAGAGGCAAGGTGGCCAGGTTTCCATGTTACTTAGCTCTGTTGTCCTGATACTTCTGTTAGCTTATATCTATACCATGTTTCCCTGAATGTAAGAACAGATCTTATATTAACTTTTGCTCCAAAAGACACATTAGGGCTTATGTTCAGGGGATGTCATCCTGACAAATCATGCTAGGGCTTATTTTCCAGTTAGGTCTTATTTTCGGGGAAACACGGTACCTATGGGTGAGGCCTCTGTGATTGACTGATGAAGGAAGGAAAACACAGTTTGTTTCTGGTTCACATTTAGGTTGGTTGTACAACCACGGACCAGCAATGGCAACACATCAACAAGCTTGAATTTCACCAGGTTCCTGGATCACTCTACCAGGTAAACAGCCTAAATCACCTGAAACTAATACAATATTGGGCATTGGGTACCACTAAGGGTAAGAAAAATCTAGAATGGGTAATGGAGAAGGGACATAAGGAATATAATTATGGCCTCAGAACAAGATGTACCTATTAGTTCTTTAGCTTGAGACATATAATTTTAAAAGAGCGTAGCCTGCCATTACCTTGAAGACATAATTATAGAGTGAACCTACTGTAGGACCTGGATGGATCTAAGCAGTGCAAGGGGTGGACTGCAGAGGTGTCCTTGATGCCCTGCACCACATCTCTTTGACCTACCTCTGGTTTCAGCCACAGCTGCAGTGAATAGTTCCATGCAAAGACATACTTTGATTTGACTTTCTGCTTCAGGGTCTTCTCAGAAGACCGCTGAGCCCGTTTAGTCTATGCACAACACAGCCCAGAATGGAGAGGTGTTACAACACGAGAGGCAATCCTCAAACAGTGGGAAACAGAAAACAGTGAATAGATACTCTCACCTCCCATCCCTCAGAGGACAACACTGAAAGTCATCCTGTACACTTCCCAGAGGTCCCATCAGAATCAACCCTTTGTTGCTTATAGCCACAATCTCAATAACTTGCCATTATTTTACCATCTCCTCCTTCTCTGTATCACCCACCTTTCATTCTCACTCCTGCCTCCTGGTTCACCTCCCATGTAAAATGACTGCTGCCAAACCCTTGTCTCAGGCTCTGCTTTCAGAGATTCCCAAACTAAGGCAATAGCTGCATCTGCAAAAGAGATGATTTATTAGTACCTGATATGAGCCAGAAAAGTAAGATTCTCTCCAGAATCATCCAGAAGAGTAATTTTGGTGTGGGTATGTGTGTGGGAGGGAAGATAGCTATTTTATAATTCCACACCTACCAGGTCCAGTTCATTCAATAAGCCAGTTAGAGCTGACAAGGTGAGATATATGAAGTGTGATCAAAAAAATACGGTGAATGATTAAATTTAAAATTTTTTTATCACAGTAAAAGACACATTGACGTTAATTCCCCTCAAAATACTTTCCCTCACTAGAACACACTTATTTCATTGTTCTTGCCACTTTCTGAAGCAGTTCTGGAAGTCCTCTTTCATGTGTGTCTTTAGTTGCGCTGTCATGGCTACCTCAATGTCCTGAATTGATTCAAAATGTTTACTTTTCATGGTCATTTTGACTTTGGGGAAGAGCCAGAAGTCTCATGGTGCCAGATCTGATGAATAAGATGGATGAAGACACATCATAATGTTTTTGTTTGACAGAAATTGCCGTACCAGAAGGGATGTGTGACATGGAACATTGTCATGATGCAGGATGAAGTAAAGACACTCATGTAAGAGGACTTCCAGAACCGCTTCAGAAAGTGGCAAGAATGATGGGATAAGTGTGTTCGAAGCAAGGGGGAGTATTTTGTGAGGGATTAATGACAATGTGTCTTTTACTGTAATAAATATTTTTATTTAAACATTCACTGTATTTTTCCATCACACCTCGTAGTATATGAGTAAATGCTAAGAAAGGCGTGAGGAGCCACCTGTCTTCTTTCTCCTGTGCTTTGAGAACATATGATTACATTGTATGGGTGTGTACACACACACACACACACACACACACACACACACAAACAGGACTATAAGAAAAATCTTTATATCCACATAGGGGAACCTGACTCTTTGGACCACAAAAAAAGACGTCACTAGTGGGAGATAACCTATTTACAAGCCAAAGACTCAAGAGGAAAAAAAAAACTTCTGGAGTGAATAAATAGCCTGATGAACCCAAATACATGGCAACTGCAGAAACACAGGGCAGCATAAGTCCTTTTTCATGTATAGAGTGAAGGGATTTGCAAATATTAATCATGTCAGCTGCTGGAAACTCTTTCAAGAACCACATATATCTTTGTGTGGCTCAAGGGTTCTGTGAAACAGAATGAAAATCTGAGCTCATCCATCCCTTTTCTTCTAGAAAGGAGCCCTCCACTTCGCTAAAACATCCAGAGAAAGGGATCAGTGCAGAACTCCTTGTGAAGATATTGCAGTGCTACACCATTTTGACACAAATGAATATTGTCTTAATGTTTTCCCACTGCAAATGAATCCTCATTCTTCTTGTCCTAATCTCGGTGCAAACTGTAAGAAGTTGTCATCATTTTATAATATTCTTTTCCATACCTCAAAGTAGTTAACAGTTTTTACATTGGATTGGGCCCATGATTGATGGGAATCGAAGGATGCTGAAAACATATAAAGCAATTCTTATTTGTAGTGAGTTGTTCACTTAATTTGTGTTTGCCTCCCCTGGTAGATGTATAGAACTAGGCTACAGTAATTTTTTCTTATTGTTATGAGTTGAATTGTGTCCCCCCCCCCCCAAACTTTATGTTGACATCTTAATCCCCAATCCCTCAGAATGTGACTTTATTTGGAAATCGGGTCATTGCAGATGTGATTAGCTAAAATAAGGTCATACTAGAGTAGCACGGGCCCTAACGCAGTATGACTGGTGTCCTCATAAAACGATGGCCGTGTGATACAAAGATGCACATAGGGTGATGGAAGCCGAAACTGATGAAGCACCTGCAAGCCCAGGACACCAAAGATTGTCCACAAACCACTAGAAGCTGGAAGAGGCAAGGGACGAGTCCCCTACAGTTTCCAGAAGGAGCAGGGCCCTGCTGACACCTTGATTTTGGACTTCTAGCTTCCAGAACTCGAAGACAATACATTTCTGTTACTTTAAGCCACGCAGTTTGTGGTATTTTGTTATAGCAGCCATAGGAATCTAGATGCATATTTAAATGGTTTCTGTTTGATCAACTATCTAACAAGTATTGATCAGGATGAAAATGTATCTCCACATTTCACCCATTTCCTCCCTTTTTGAGAGACTTTGGAAGCTTTTGAATTAAGAGACTATTTTCAGGAATAGTAATGCAAGTTTCAATTTTGGATGTATTTAATTATAAATTATAAACGAGTAGCACTTCTTTCCAGAAGATCTTTCTTTAATCCATCTGGGATTCAAAGAAGTATTGAACTCAAACAACTTACTACCTTCACAGTCCTTAATAGATACACAATTTTCTCTAAGAATAGCAGAGTATTATTCTAAAATTAAAATAATCACTAAAACTCAGTGACTGAATGTCTTTATGTGGACCTCTATAGGCCTGGATATGCCACATTTAATTAAGGAGTTTTATTTGCATCAATAAATTATTATCCAAGGTAAAATAAAAGTTATTCAATTTATTCACATTCAATTTTGTTTAGGTGTACAATTAGTGCTTTAAGTCTATTGCAAAATACTTCAGCCAAGAAATCAATTTTAGCACCTACAAAAAGTCCAATTGGGCTGCAATTACAATCTTCCAGATGCCAATTGCATACAGTTTTGGACAGAAAATATACATATGTATCATCTTACTGTTTACCATCAAAAAATTATACTTTCATAAAACATGGGGAAATTATCTTTATTATTTATAACCCTCAAAAGGCTAGGATGTTCCTTTTAGAGCCCTTTTTGGATTGGCCCACACTAGTAAATTATAATTTCCTTGGTTATATATGTACCTTTATTCTTCCTGTGCAGTCAGAGCTAAAATGGGTTGAGGCCAAGAATGTCATAGTTGGAGGCAATAGGCACAAGGGATCAAAGCAGGAACTGGGACCTCAGGAGCAGAACACGGGTTGCAGGGAGGTTCTGCCGGCCTGTAGTGTCAGAAGTTCTCTCATGTATAAGAAGAAAGGTCGCAAGTTGGGGGATGAGCAAATAATGGTGTCATTCATGAAAACGATGTCCCTTTCCAAATAGGAAATCAGGTATATGCTCCAGGCAGGCCAAAAGGTAATTATACTTGGTGAAGAGTGAGAAGTAAGACAATGTTCAATAGGTTGTTCTGAGAGTCTTAATGGCCTCTAGAACATTCTGCATCTAAAAATTTGGGGAAACATTGGAAGAAATTTAAGAACGTAAAGGCAGTACACAATTGAGTTGGATTTTGTTATTTTGACAATATTCTCTTATTTGCAAAAAACACACTCACTCTGACAGCAGAGTCCAGCATTTGTATAGCAGGTCGCAGCTTACAGAGATACAACATGTGTTTCTCTCCCTGAGAGGTAGATTTGCAAGTGGTTATTACTGCCATGCCAGGAGGTAGCCAATCCTCACAGCCTGTCGGCCTGGGAGTCAATCCCACCCACAGACGTGCCAAAAGACCATGAGCCCGTGTTGGGGTTGAAGAGGAAACAGAGTGAATTGCAGAAGAAACTAAGAACTGTTTTCAGGAGATTATTTAGAAAGATGTTATCTCTCATATTTTTAATAATATTGTAAGGTCTAGAAAGATCTCAGGTGGAATCTAGATAGTAGCACCACAGTGGTATCACTATTATTAACTAATAGTCAAGTTGAGGAATTATTCGCAAAATAGTTGAGATCAATAATGTTGAGAATATGCCATCAGGCAGTACTCATTTTATGTGTGGGCTGCATATGAACTACTCAGTATGCTTGATTGTAGACAAGAGGAAAAGGATTTTTCAGAAGGCTGTGAAGTAACTCATGGGACTGGGGGTGAGGGAGACTGGAGAGCCAGGTTCAGAAACTAGACAGGACTAATTGAAGCTTGTGAAGGTCATGTCCCAGGAATCGCCTCTTAGGACACTGATCTGCTTCTGCCACCACTTGCATCAAGTATAGCTATATCACTTGCATCATAAGTAGCTATACGTATGAGTACATCCTAAATCACCTGTGTCCTTTCCCTCTAACTCCAGATTCCAGGTCCCTGCTAGGAGGATCCAGTGGCCAGGTTTAAGCCACACATCGATGCCTTTATTGCCAGGGTTCGGGGGAACAAATGTCGGTTCTGTTTGACTTGTGGATTCCATAAACTTAGGAAAGGAACACAAATGCTGGGCACCACAAATGAATGAATGAGTGAGTGAATGAATGAATGACTAGAAGGGAAGGGAAGAAGGAAGGAGCAAGAAAGGAAAGGAGTGAAGGAAAAGGGAAGGAAGGTTAAAAGTTATATGTAATGCTTGTTAAAAATTCTGTCTTCTGAACTTCCACCTAAGACTTCTGAATCTAAATTTCTGAAGTTGGGTGAGGGGTGCTCAACAGAAATCTTCCATTTATTTAACCTGTGGGTCAGGTGCTATTTTAAAATTTGAGAATTACTGGCATAAATAATGCAAGTCCATGAATTGACTTACTCTTTCTGTAACTTTCCTTTTGAAGGTTGGGATATGTCCTAACAGGATTCCAAAATCCTTTTCTTCCTAATTGTGTCCTTACCAATTTGTCTCTATGCATTTCTTGAAGGTACATAGCAGTTATTTCAATTTAAGAATGAATAACTTTGGGATTTGAATACTTAGGACCCCAAGGAAATGTTACCTGTGTATTTCAAATAAGCAATAATAGTTGTCCCTTAATCAGCAATGCCTATATGCCAGGTATTGTTCTAAGCCTTCTGCATGTCTTACCTAATTTAATCCTTCCAACAAACCCCATGAATCAGTCCCTCCACTTTACAGATGATGAAATTGAGGTGTCAGGATATTAAATAATTCAACCAAGCTAGTGAATGGAGTAGGAGGGAACTTAAATCTAGGTAATTTGCTCCAGAGTCTCAACCACGATTAAATACTGCCTCAGTAAATGTTGATTTCATTAAAGCAAAACATAAATTTAAAAAATTCACTTATTGGTCATGAATAAATCAAACAATAAAACGAGAGCAAAATAAAGATTTAGAACCACTGAAATGATCTCTTCTTAATTTGGCCTTGCTAAATCTGCTTTGCCTGCCTTACTCTCAGTGACTAAACAGTATGTTAACAAAAGTTTTCTACCTCACTAAGTCCCTGTTGAAATAGGACCCAGTTGGGACCCCCAGAAAAGAGGCCTTGCAATGTCCCTGGCCTCACCTCTCCCTGCCCTCGCCTCTCCCTGCCCTAGAGCTTAACAATTGAAAAACCCCCACCTTGTGGTTTGAGCTTCAAAAGTCCCCTGTCCAGTTCCTTGCTTTAAATAATTACCCTGAAATTTGTGCTTACTTATGAGCACAATACCCCTTGCTTACTGATCACAGCCTCTAGGCCTAGCATTCTTTCCAGGTTACTGTCATCACTGCTCCTGGGTTGATGACCACATTGGAGAGCCACAATGCCTGAGAGAAGGCTCCATGCAGACCCCCAGAACTATCATGTGGCCTCTGGAGGAATGTCCAGATTTTCCTTTAAATATCCCAGGCTGGTCTGAGGATGTTAATGCAGTTTTTGGAGGTGTATCCCTCCTGCCTTCTCAGACCACTGGTGCTCTGAGAATAAATGCTTATTCTGTTGGTCACAGCTCCCGTGTTGGTCTGTTGGCTGAGTGGCACAGGCAGCGCGAGCCCTGGAGTGACTTGTTTGGCCTCCAGTTTCACTGTGATCACGTGAGGCTCACCTGATCTGGTTATCTGCTGCTTCTGAGCACAGACAGCCTCTCCTTGGCTCCAGCCCATCTTGAGTGAGCAGCTTTACGAGTTGGAGCTGCCTCATATCTCCCATCTCCCCAAGGAGTCTAACTCTTCCCTGCCTTGGATAATTCTCGATAATCCCTCTCTTATGGATTCAACCTGGGCTAAATGTAGTTGATTCACTTAAAACAAGAATTTAAATCAAATTGAGTTTTTTTTTAAACACCCTACGTATCAAATAATTATGAACAAAAAATATGTTATTGGGTCAAAACAGGCATAAGTAAGAAAACACGCATATTGATTGAGTGTTGTGGCTGAAAAAGTCAGTCAGTCGTACAGGAGTTCATGAGTACTTCTCATATGTTCAGCATAGGGGTCGCTGGCAGGTTGTGGCCCCTGCCCGCAGTGGCACCTGACACAGTCTGGCACACGACACCAGTTATTTTAACAGAGCGAAAGTTGATAATATATGCTAAAGAACTGGACTGAATATTCCCACAAACAGATGGGAAAAAATGTGGGCTGGATGACAGAGTGTTGGGTGATTCACACATAACTGGTTGAACAAACATCCCCAGTGGGGCAGATTAATGAACAAATGTCAGCACATAGTGAGATCTCTATTGGCTCATCCTCATCCCAGTCTTGTCCAACGTTTTTTATAAATGATTTGGCTAAGACGAGGGATAGTATGATTATTAAAATCTATGCCATCATAAAACTAGACGTGATGGTAAATATGCTGAATAACAGAACCGGAATCCTAAAAGCCTGCAGGGTGGCTCTGAGCTGCCAGCTCCAATCTGGTGCGTGGTGAGCTGTGTCCGGACAAGGGAGGGATGCGCTCGTCATGCCCAGTGCTGTGCTTACCGCACCTGTGGGCGTCCTTCTAGAGCAACACATCCAAAGGTGAATTTTAAAATAGAGCAGAGTCTAGGAAGAGTGACCAGGATAATGTGACTTGAAACCAGTGTAACTATGCTTTCATGATAGCCATTTTCACACATTTAAAAGATTATGTATGAAATAAAATAGGATTTCAACGTATTCTGTGCCATTTATATAGATGTAGATGTGAACAAAACCAACTCTAAGTCTGTGTTCCGGATTTCATTTCTAGGTTTCATGCTGTGACCTTTGACCAACTTCACTGTCCTTAGCAAGCATATCAAAGCTTTCTCGTTGATGATTAACTGGGTTCCTTAAAATGCAACATAAATATTTTTGTTAGTATCAGCCAGAATGGCGACAACTGAGATAAATATCAAACTGGAGATAATATCGGTTATAAGCAACCAATCATCTATCACAAGGCCACCAGGAGGTTCGGCCCCTGGTGCTGCTGTAGTCATCGTCCCTTTGCCTTGCTAATCATAGTACCCAAGTTACACTATTTAAAAAGGTGCTGTAACAGGGATCTGTTAGCAAAGAACGATTTGCGAGGACTGCTGGGTCATCTTTTCTGCTCTGACCCAATCTTCCCATAAGTAAATTACCTTCTAAAAATTCTGTTACATTCTATGGAGTTGCCCGCTTTGTTTTTCATTCTTACAATCCCTTCTCGTTACAGAGGCCCTTATGCTTTTATTCCCCCATCAGATACCATTCCATAAGGCTCAACTACTGTATTTCCCCGAAAATTAGAAAATATTTTACTATTAAGACCAGGTTTGTATAATATAATATAATATAATATAATATAATATAATATAATATAATATAATATAATACAATACAATACAATACAATACAATATAATATAATATAAACTGGGTCCTATATTAATTTTTGCTCAAAAAAACGCATTAGAGCAGATTGTCTGGCTAGGTGTTACTTTCGGGGAAACATGGTAGAACAATTCTACTTTATAGTATAAGCTCTATAAGGAGAAACAAAGGAATATTTATTTAGTATCTATCCAGTGCCAGAAACATATCATCCTACCAACAATCAAATAAGATATTATCATCCCATTTTACGTATTGTTCTGTTCGTCTATTGTTGAACAACAGGCTACTACAAAACTTAGTAGCTTAAAACAACAATTTATTATTCTTATATGGCACCATTCTATGGGTCAGGAATTTAGACAGGACAGCTGGGCTCCACTCCATGATGTCTGGGGCCTCAGCTGGAATATCTTGAATGGCTGGGGGCTTTTCAGGCATCTCCCTCTGTCTCTCCATGCAGTCTCGTACACCTGCGCGTTTCCTCACAACATGGCGTCCTCAGGATAGGAGAATCAAATCTCCAAAAGAGTAAGGCAGATGCTGCCACTCCTCTTAGGTCTAGACCTGGGCCTAAGAGAGCATCACTTCGTCTGCTCTCCTTTGTTCAGGAGTCATAGGGCCCGCCCACATTTGGAGAGAGGGATGAAGAGGGGCATCAAAAGACCTGCCGCCATCTGTAATTCATTGCATAGGTGAAGAAGTACAGGATGGTAGGAAATGACATAGCTAGGACTCAAACCAGATCTCACCCCAACCACTTATCACTCGCTTCCGGCTATTCATTACCCTCAGGATCCCAGGAACACGTCTACATGCATGGATTTGAGGAATGTCTTCCAAGATGACCTCTAATTGTGTATTTTTCAACCTCAGCCTTGCTTGTAAGCTCCAGGCCTTTATCTTCAAATGTGAACCGCACATCTCCATTTGAATTTTGTGGCACCAACTCAGGCTCAGCTGGAGCAGACAAGAATTCTGAACTCATCAGGGGCCTCTCTCCATCCCAACCTAGGCAAACTGGCAGCCCTAATGGCCACCCAGTCTCGCTGGCTCTGCACCTCATGGTGACTGTCCCTCTCTCTGACTCATTTCCTGTGTCTTGTGTCCATCACCAACGCCTGGGGATTCACAGCCTGCGAGGCTGCCTCTCAACGCCCCTTCCCCTTGCCCTTCCTCATGCTCGCCCCACCCCAGCCCTGCCACACGTCTGCTCCCCCAACAGCACCTGTCCTCTCCCCTACATTCAAGTCTCTGATCAGATACCATCTTCTCAAAGGGACTACCCGGGCAAACATAGCAGCTTCCATCAGCCCTTCCATCTCTTAAGCTTGCTCTATTCTTTCCATAGCAAGTGTCATGACCTGAACTGGAAGAATGAGTATCTACTTAATACTGTTGTCTCTACCTCTCACTGGAACTGTGCTGTCCAATAGAAATAGAACATTCATCAAGGATGTAACTTTACATTTTATAGCAGCCACATGTAAAAAGGGAGAAAGAAACAGGTGAAATGAATTTCAATAGTGTATTTTATTTAGCCCAAGATATCTAATCTATTATTATTTCTACATGTAACCCATATGAAAAAAGTATTAATGAGATACTCTACATTTTTTGGTCTCTTTGCTTTTGATTCTCTCCCTCTCATACCTGCTCCTCCTCACCTTGAGTGTGGCCGGAGCCTCCTACCTGTCAGCACTTGTAGGTGTGGCCAGTTGCTACTGTTTTTCAGCCGGGGATACTCTATCCTTGTCACTAATTTTAGAGACCACCAGAAAAAGACTCTGAGGGAGCAGCCCTGGGTGTTGTGTCTGCCTGCCACCAGAAACTGCAAGACCAGAGCTGGGAAAGCTTTGGAATACACCTGGGCTTGTGGCCCAAGCAACAGGCGCCTACTAACAACCTCTTTCCTTCTCAGCTGCAGTGACTCCCAGCCCCTCACCCTTAATCCCGAGCCTCAGGGTGGAGTCTCCTCAGGGACTTGTCAAGGTCTTCAGTGTAATTAGGGTGGGAACAGCGACATGCGACGTCATGTTTTATAAGTGAGGAAACCCAGGGTCAGAGGACTGTCTGGTCTGGACTTGTGCCCACCTGGATGGCTGGCCCCCTGCTCCCCAAGGACCCCTGCCTCCTCAGCTGCCTGCTGCTGCTGCGACAGCTGGGAGCCAGCCTGCTGCCCTGGCTCTCGCCTTGGCTGACAGTTCCGGTCCTCTCATCCCTGGACGGCACATCTTTGTGTGGCACAGAGTTGTTTGCTGCCTTTCAGTTTCTCTCTACCAGTTATTTTTCTGTTGAAAGCTTTATTGAGATATAATTCACATACCACACAATTTACCCCTTCCAAGAGTACAATTCAGTGGATTTTGCTACATTACAGGTATGTGCAAACATCACCACAGTCCATTTTAGAACATTTTTCATCCCTGTAAAAGAAACCCCATACCCTTTAGTTAATACACCCCCTCTCCCCTCCCCTGAAGCCTCAGGTAACCACTAATCCATTCTCTGTCTCTATAGATTTCCCTGTTCTGGACACTTCATATGGATGGAATTATGCAATATGTGGTCTTTTGTGACTGGCTTCTTTTACTTAGCATAATGCTGCCAAGGCTCTCGTGTTGTAGCTTGTATCCGCACTCCATTCCTTTTTATTGCTGACTAATATTCCAATGGAATGATAGCCCCATGCATCAGATGATGCTCATTTGGGTTGCTTCCACCTGTTGGCTGTCATGAATGGTGCTGTATGAACATTCATGTATAACCCACTAATTCTTTCTGCATCTTGCCGCTAGGTTAACCTGGCAACATGGGTGAGCCTCTCATCAGCTGGGGAAGGGGCCACAACAGCCCTCAAGGGTCCTCTGCTTTGCATTGTGGTCACACACATCTATATTGTATTCCCCCTCCTACTGCCCGCTCAGGTACCAGCACAGTGACTCCTCTCACCTGTAAATGGGTACGCTACTAGTTCCAGCCTCATAGGATTCTTGAAAATATGTGCATAAGTGCTTAACCTAGGCCAGAACAAGGAAAGCATTCCATGCATGTTAGCAATTACTTTTTCCCAAGGGAACCCTCCATTCTCGGGAGACTTAGCTCCTGCCTGTGCATATCCTTGATTCAAATCCTGTGTCTTCATTCCCCACTTAACCAAGTTCTGGCTATTTGTATTAGTTTCCTATTGTTACTGTAACAAATTATGACAAACTCAAGTATAAGTGGCTTAAACAACACAAATTTATTATCTTACAGTTTTGGGGGTCAGAAGTCCAAAAGTGCTCTTACTGGACTAAAATCAAGATGTCAGCAGGGCTGTGTTTCTTCTGGAGATGCTGGAGGAGAATTCATTTCCTTGCCTTTTCCAGCTTCTAATGTCTGCCTACGTTCCTTGGCTTGTGGCCCTTTCCACCATCTACAAAGCCGCAATGAATGGTTAAGTCTTTCTCAATTCACATCAGTCTGACTCTCTGAGTCCCCTGTCGTATCTCCTCTGGCTTTCCTGCCTGCCTCTGCCCTTGTGATTCACCAAGCCCACCTGGATAATCGAGGCTAACCTCCCCAGGTCAAGTCAGCTCATTAGCAATCTTAATTCTACCTGTGACCTAATCCCCTCTTGCCTAGTCACAGTTCCAGGCCTCAGAGCATGGATATCTCTGGGGAGCACTAGTCTGCCTGCCACACTATTCTTTAATGTTCAGTTCTGGTCTCCCTTCTGCCATTTGAGTCTTCCCGAAATGACCCAGAACTCTGGCTCCTTTCCTGAATGTCCATAAAATTTGTCATCCGTAGCCTTCATTTTGCATGTCTTTTGCATCATCACATACTGTTCCCTAAGTGAAATGTAAAGTCTAGAAAAAAGCGACCCACATCTCATCTCCTTGGGAGAAGACATGGAACTGGGAGCCAAAAGGCCTCATTTCCATGCCACCCACCAACTGGGAAACCTTGGGCAAGTTCCTGAACATCTACTACTCTCATTTTTCTTTCTACACTTGATCTTAGCCAAAAGGCCGAGAAGCGATTCAGTTTTCTTTCTGTAAAGTAGAGTTTATTCATAATTCTAGCCCCAGCCATTGTAAAAATCAAAATAAAGCAATGCAAAACAAATAACTCAATTTAAAAAGTATGTAAGGGATTTGAATAGACATATTTCTAAAGAAGACATACAAATGGCCAACAAGCACATGAAAAGATGCTCAACATCACTAATCATTAAGAAAATGCAAATCAAAATCACAATAGCACTTCACACCCATTAGGATGGCTATTATCAAAAAGACAGAAAATAATAATTGTTGACAAGGATGTGGAGAGGTTGGAACCCTTGTGCACTGCTGGTGGGGATGCAAAGTGGTGCAGCCCCTGTAAAAACGGTATGGCAGTTCTTCAAAAAATGAAACATAGAATTACCATATGATCTAGCAATTCCACTTCTGGGTAAACACCCCAAAGAAGTAAAAGCAGGGACTTGAACAGATATTTACCCACCCATGTTCATAGCAGAATTACTCACAAGAGCCAAGTGACCATCGACAGGTGATGGGTAAACAACATGTGGGGGATCCATACAATGGAATATTATTTAGTCATAACAAGGAAGGAAATTTTGTTATACGCTCCAAAGTGGATGAACCTTGAAGATATTATGCTAAATGAAATAAGCCAGTCACAAAAGGACAAATAGTGAATGATTTCACATATGAGTTTCCTAGAGTAGTCAAGTTCATAAAGACAGAAAAGTGGTTGCCAAGGGCTGAGGAGGGGGAAAGAGGAGTTAATGTTTAATGGGTGCAGAGTTAGTTTGGGAAGCTGGGAAATTTCTGTGGATGAAGGTGGTGATGGTTGCACAACAATGTGAATGTACTTAATGTCACAGGACTGTACACCTAACAATAGGTAAGATGGTAACTTTTATATTATGTATATTGTACAACAACAAAAATAAAGCAATGTAAGTAAAAGTGTTTTGTTAGTTATAACATTTACGCAAATATAAGGTGACATTCCTGATATTCCATTACCTCTCCCCCTCATCCAGTAACCTGTGCATGTTCCATGTCCCAATAAATAGTTGCTAAGGCGATGCAGTGAGCCCCCAAGGAAAGACATGCTTCTCTCCTCTTCCTTCCCTGCCCGTCCTGCAGACAGGTACAGCTCACCATCTCACCTGAATATGTCTTTTCAACCATAGAAATCTGAATAGTTTCAATGTGACAAAACGTGAGAAGGGATGGAAAAGCAAGGCAGAGAGAGGAGTGTGTGTTTTTCATTCATGGATTTGTGCTTATTTACCTGATAGTGTTATTTTCAAAGTCTGCTAAAGCTGGTTCCACCTGCTGGTTTCTTTGGCGAACCAAATATGTGGGTGCATTTCTCCATAAGCTTTGGAGTCAGCACACAGGAGCCGCATTGGTCTCCCAGCTGACTTTCTGCACTGGCAGCGGCAGAAACAATACATGCATGTAGGCTAGGGAGCCCAAATCCCACGCCCGCTGCACGCACTGCGCAGGAGCTAAGGGAAGCAATAAGCCCTAATAACCTCACCCGTCCTCCTAATTGCTTTCTTCTCCTCACAAAGAACCACACCAGCAGCTCTGGTGGCCCTCAGGGAAATCTCTGCTTGTTATGAGGCCGGTGGGCAATCCTTTCATCACTGTGAAATGCTAGCAGTTTGTGTCAACAAATCCAATTTCAGTCAATCAATAGACACCCCGCCTCCCGGCTCTGTCCTCCCAGCCTGCAGAGCTGAGAGCTGGCCTCCCTCCTGTCTCCAGGGCTTGCTGGCATCCTGGTACTGAGGAAACCCAGGCAGCAGGGTCAGGCTGGATGTGGCACAGAGCCATTGACAAGGATGGTCCCACTGCTGAGGGGCTGTAACCCACCAGGAAGACAGTCCAGTGTGTGGGTTAGAAGCACCTGCTTTGAGCAGACAGTCCAGGGTACAAGGTCTGGCTTTGCCCCTTTGGGCTGTATGGCTTTTGGGGAGTACTTTACCTCTTTGAACCACAGTTTCCTTATTTCTAAAGCAGGAAGATAATAGTGCCTGCCTTCAGAACTGTTGGGAAGTGTTACAATGCTCACTAGGCACTTAGCCCGCTCTAGCCCATGGTAAGTAAAAGAGTGAGAGGAGCTGGTGATCTGCCAAATCTTACAAGCCAAATCAGACAGTAAATGGGAGCTGATGTGGATTTTACAATCACCATTAGCACCATCATCATTACCACTGTCATCCTGAGGATTGCGTGGGACTCTGCTGCTGGGAGAGGAACTGGCCCTTATGGTTCTACCCAGACTGGATGAGAAGATTGGCCACTAGTTCATGAAGGTTAACTAAGCAGAGATGCTCCTTGGACGTCACCAATGTTTGCAAAAAGAAATATCCAATCTGTAGTGTCCTCATCAGAAACCTGGCACCTGGCCTCAGGAAGGTCATCTGCAAGTAGACCTGCCTAAGGAGGTTTGCTCTGTTTTACAGCCGAACATCAAGTTGAAAGAGATCCCTTAAGCACACCTGGTCCCAAAAGCAGGGCAAAAGGGCTCCAGCAGTAGCTCCCTGGGATCTCTTCATTTCCATCCACTGGGAAGCCAGAGAAAACTAAGCCCTCTGTACAGAACGTCCCACTCACTTGTAGGGGAGTGCACAGCTTCATGGACTGTGGGCTGTTCCCCTTTGGGTGCTAGAGGTCCCAGCCGGGCAACGAAGAGTTAACACAACTCTATTTCTTGCTCTGACCAGCACACCTAATAAGTTGGAGAGGAGACACCACTGCATTAGCTTATGAATCCCCTGAGCTGGAGGCAGCATCAAAGCCCTGCAGACCTGGATACAGAGAGACAGACTAACCAAGCGGTACAGGCTTTCAACAAGATCCAGGAGCTTCAGACACGGGAAGGGTACGTAATGTTTAAGTAACCAAGCATGCAAACATTCCTCCAGCAGCAAATGGTTGGAAGTATTACCTTGCAGTGCATTTTGTGGCTGCTGTTGCTATTTTGCTTAATTGGGAAGGGAAAGAGAGTAACTAGAGGCCAGGTTTTCAGAGGCAGAACGCCCTCGTATTAATTGAATTTTTACTCTGAGGTGGACATTATGAAAGGCCATCCACATCTACTAGTTCATTTTATGTGTCACAATAACCCTGCCTGGCATACATTTTACCCCTTTGTCAAATGAAGATGCTGAGGCCCAGGTATAAGCAGAAAGCTGGGGCCTGGCACAGAGCACTCAGTAATGGGAGAACGACATTGACTTGTCCAGGGTCACAGTCCGAAGGAGAGATTCAAATGCAGATTCTGAAGGTCCAGGCCACACCTGACCCCACTTTGTTCTCTCCATACCTATTTACTCAGGGCAGAAAACTAGGAGGGCCTTCAAGGGGTTTGGTTCCTGGAAGAAAGTTCCAGGAAGTTTCCAGGGGAATCAGCCTTTAGAAGAGCAGCCAGACTTCTCCATACACATCCCTCTGATCACTTAAGGTAATCTCAGATATTTGGGGGGAGACTCAAGGATTCTGAGTGAGAGAGAGAGAGAGAGAGAGAGAGAGAGAGAGAGAGAATATCCCAGGCCAGTAAAATGTGAGTTATGTCTGCTATGAAATTGGGCTTTTGTCTTGTGGCAGGGGTCCTCAATAGTGCCTGCTTCCTTTCTGAAATTCATTTTATTTTAATGACAGTGAAAAAAAGAAGAGAAAAACAGTAGCCATGTATGTTTGGGAAACATGGGACTGAGACATGCAAATATGGTAGGAAGAGTCACTGGTACTGGAAATTTAATTGCTGCATGGAAACCAACATAGAAATCTGGATTTCCAACTAGACTTCCCCTTGAGCTCCAGATGAGCGAAATTGCCACCTGAAATCCCTATGTGGATGTCCCACAGCATCTATACAGCTCAACATGCCTAAAATCAAATGGGTGTTGGCTGCTGCACCCACCCAGGCCCATCACCACAAGGGAGGAAATCACCTACATTCTCTATACAGACTTGCAGGCTTCTGAACCAGTCTCTCTCATTGCAGTCCCGCGCTATCCATCGGTGGTTCTGGAGAGACCCCTCTCAAATCCAATGAGACAAAGGCACTCCCCTCCCTACCACTTTCCATTGCCCACCAGGATTGAATCTAGAGCCCAAGCTCCTTAGCATGATAGGAAAACTTGCACTGTCCCCAAAGATGAATGAACTGCGCCTGTCTCCCAGGTACTCGCAGTCTGGGTGGATAAGCACCTGTGAGTCTTATCATTTTATATGTCTACTTGGCTAGATTGGGTATTTTAGTGTGCTGGGCTACCACAGACAACGTCACACACTGAGTAGCTTTAACAACAGAACTCTGTTTCCTTGCAGTTGTAGAGGCTGGAAGTCCAACACCAAGGTACCAGCAGAGCTGGTTTCTCCTGAGGCCCCTTTGGTTTATAGATGGCCACCTGTTCACTGTGTCGTCACACAGTCACCCCTCTGTGCACGTGCACCCCAATGTCTCTGTTTGTCTTCATCTCCTCTTCTGATAAGGACACCCATCAGACTGGATTGGGGCCTGCACTGACAGGCTCATTTTAACTGAATTACTGCTTGAAAGATTCTATCTTTAAATACAGCCACATTCCAAATGACTTGGGGGGGGGGTGAAGACTTCAAAATATGAATGGTTGGGGGCACAATTCAGCCCATAAATCAATAGCACCCATTTTGGGTCAAACACAAATCTAGATGTTGCTGTGATGGCATTTTTTAGGTGTGATTAACATTTAAATCAGCAGACTGTGAGTAAAGCAGAGTATCCTCCATAATGTGGGTGGGACTCACCTAATGAGGGCCTTAAGAGAAAAGACTGCGGTCCCCTGAGAAAGAGGGAATCCTGCTTCCAGATGCCTTTAGCCTCGAGCTGCAACTTCAGCTCTCCTCTGGGTCTACAGATTTCAGAACTGCCAACCCCACAATCACACCAGCCCATTTCTTAAAACGAATCTCTCTCTATGTGTACTCATACATCACATTGGGTCTGGCGAACCCTAATTAATACAGCCATATACCCCAAAAGATACCAGATAATACATATGTATGTATGTCCCGAAGTAGGCGGTCCTGGGCTGGTATGGTGTCTCCCAATCATCAGGGACCCAGGCTGCTTCCATCTTGCCACTCCACAATCCTTTCTGGGCTACCTCCTGGTAGAAGCTGGCTGGGGGAGCTTCAGCTATCACGTCTCCACTCCCGCCGGAAGGAGAGAGGAAGAGACATAAGGGGCACGTCTCCTACGTTTGTTTAGGGACACTTTCTGGAAGGTGAACATGGACATCCTGTTCACCAGAACTTAGTCACATCTTATCACAAGGGAACTGGGAATGTGGTCTTATTCCAGACTACATGTGCCCAGCTAGAATCAGGAGGTTCTATATAATGGCAGAAAGGAGAACGCAGATGGCACTGCACCACAATACAACAGTTGCTGCAAGTAACAAAGATGAGCGCCAACAAGGAATGAGTTATTTAGAAATTAAGAGACTCACGTTGGTGGGGGCAGGCAGAGTGGGTTCCATAGTGGAAAGAGAACCCGGGCTAACTTTGAAGGAAGGGTTAACACTCTCAGGCAGGTGAGCATCCCTGCACACTTGCCCCAGGCTGAGCATAAACACCACTGTGACAACCGCAGGAAGGGCAGTCTCAGTCCAGGATCCGGCAGCGTGAGGCTGTGCTGGAAAGCAGGTTCGTTTTGCAACAGGCGGGCAGCAGCTGCCAGCTAAGGATGGTCAGGCTGACAGGCTAACGGGCCCACAGCCAAGGGCATCGCAACCGCTCCAGCACCGTCAGGTCTTCTCTGAAGCCAGGAGGAGGCGTGGACTTGCAGCCATCTCCTCAGGGCAAATCAGCCAATGGGTGGCCTCGCTGATGCTGTAATGCTCCAGCACAGCATTTCATTGGCCAGCGCTCTTTCTGGGCACAAACTATTTATTTATTTTTTAAGACATTGCAATTAAACATAAACAAAATACAGAGGAGAGGGACTGAATGCCTGAGCCTAGATGGGTGGGAGAACACACTCTTGAAGTGCAGTGTTGCCCTGGGGACAAAGTGGTGACAGCTTCCCAAGCCCTGCATAGGCCCTGGGGAGGCCGGGCTCTCCTGCCCAGGCATATGCTTAACTCTAGGGTCGGCGGAGGGATTTCCCCCGTAATTTATTTTTTGTCTTTACACTTTTACAATTCATGTTTATTACTGTAGGGCCACTCGAAGCCTTCAAAACACCAGACTACATTGTGAGACTCCAACAGGGGTATGTCTATAAGTAAGGAGCACTTCCCAGACCTGGATGGTCGCAGAACATTTTATTCCCAGAGCACATCAAGTGTCCAGTGGACCACAGAACACACTCTAGAAATGTTCTTATAAGGGACAGGTCTTTCCAGAATCCCCAGTGTCAGCCATGCTCCAAGGGCCTCCTCGCTCAGCTGTTACCCTCCCTTCACACCCACCTTGGGGTCTGCTCTTACCAGGCTCTGGTTACCTTGAGGGCTGTGACATAAAAGGCATGACAGCTGCTCCTGATCAGCCATGGCCCCAACTGCGACTGGGAGGTGGGAGGTGGAGGTGAGAATTTTGGAGTCGAGGAATGCTTGCTCTGCCTTCCATCGTCCCCTTTGCAGCCAGGTTTGGATCCCAGGAGGTCAGGATCCCATCCAGCCAATAACTGAAGCCCTTCTCAGCACCAGCGTCCTTGGGAACTGGAGACAGATTCTGCCCTGAAGCTGATGCCTGGAAGGACCAAGAGACAGAACTAAGCAAGTCACTGCAGTACAGTGTGCTGGGTCCAAGGGTGGAAGTCACGCCAGGTATGGTGATGGCTCGAAAGAAGGAAGGGTCACTTTGCTTAGGAGGGGAAGATGGGAGAAGGTGTGGCACTAAGAAGAAAGGGACAGGAGATGCTAAAGACAGAGGTCCATGCTCGGGTTTGTCCAATGAAACCCACACACAGTCCAGCAGCCTCAAAAGTGTTCTCGTCCCAGGGAACCAGGTCTGAAATCTGAAAACCCGGTTCTCATTCTCATGGGACAAGGGCCACGCTGGCCGGTGCATTGGGGCTGAAATGAATGCCCAGGGCCTGTGGGGAGGGGCTGCGAGCCCACCCTGGTGCATGCCCTGGCCACAGCCCGTTCCTGGTCATCCTGTTGCAGCTCCTGAATGCCGCCAGATGCTGCAGAGCGAGCTTCGGTCAGGCGCTGCTGCCACATGAGCAGAAACCAGCAAGCCTCTGAGCCCCAAGCAGGGTGAACTAAATTGCATGGTGGGGGGACAGGTGTCTGGGGTTGGTGGTGCGGTGTGTGTCCTTATAGCTGTGGCACAGGGCTGAAGTGGTAAGAAGAGGCTGGGGATGTGATGGAGCAGGAACAAGGGAAAAGGGGGAGAGAGAAGTGGACAAAGAGAGAGAGCGCTGGGTGCAGTGCCAGAGACTGGGATTCGGAGCTCTGCGTTCCAGCCCAGCTCCCCTCCTTACTGCCTGGTGACCTTGGGCTGATCATCTCTGTTCTGGACCAGTTCCCTCATCCATAAATGGTGGTGGGGAGAACTGCATCTCTAAAACACCCCTTTTCCTCAAGGGTCATAGCATTCAGCATTCCCTTTTCTGGAAGATCCCTTACCAACTGGGGTTGTTGCCACTATGCACAGGAAGGGGCAGACAGGTACAATAGAGTGGGGGTGCTGGCACCCCGGGCTCACTCAAAAGTGGTGCAGCACACGGCCCTGCCTCCCTCTTCCTCTCCACCTCCCGCTTGCTGAACCCCCCAGGACCCAGTGACTAATGTAGCAGTCTCCTCGATTGCCCCATAATGGTCCTGCAGCAGCTTCTACAGGCTCCACCTCTCTCTGCTGACAGCAAGCTATGCGTTCAGAGGGAAAGCGAGCTCCCAGCTCTGGGGAAGGTGAAGTCAGGCTCCAGAGTCATCCCAGGACAGTGGCAGACCTGCAGTTTCCTCTGGACATGGGGCCTGCGCAGAGCAAAGCTCACTTGTTCCTCCGCCCCACTGAATCCAAACCGAAGCACAAGGATCGTTCCTTGCTCATCATATGATACGGTGCCCTCTCTCACTGTTGTTTCAAACTGTGTGCAGCTAAGAATCCTTTCTTTAAATGCAGTCTTACATGGAAGTATAAACAATACGTTATTCAATAATCATTCTCGAAATAAGTCTGTGTTAAGTGCAGTGCTGAGAACTGGGTCCACAACAGTGGCCCAGACTTGCTCTCTGCCTTCATCGAGCTTGGTTTAGTGGGTGAGGCCGGCCATTAACAAATAAATACTTAATGAACTCCTGTGATCAATTCAATGAAGGAGAGGGTCGTGAAGATGCCTTTAGGTTGAGTTGTCAGGAAGGATTTCCTGAGAAGGGATGCTCCTGCAGCTAGCTGGGATCTGTCGGTATGAAAGCTAGGGACAGGCCAGGGAGAGCCGTCAGGGGCTGGGAACAAGCAGCCCCCACATGTAGATGGGACAGCGAGGCCCCTGTCTAGTGGCAGGTGCTTACCTTCCCCACAGTGCAAGCCTAGGTAGGTAACAGCCCCACCCATGCCCCCCGTGACCTGCCTGCCAAAAACCAAGTGTAGTTTAGTAAGATGTAGCAACTGCAGATGAGTGGATTGGGGAGATGTGGTGGGTGCACGCACACACACACACACACACACACACACACACACAATTGAATACTACTCAAACGTAAAAAAAGATGAAATACTGCCATTTATGACAACGTGGATGGATCCTAAAGGTATTATGCTAAATGAAATAAGTCAGCTGGAAAAGGACAAAAAAAACAACCATATGATTTCACTCATATGTGGAATATAAAACAAACACACAATAAACAAATAAACAGATTAGTAGTTACTAGAGGGGAAGGGGTGTGGAAGGAGGGAAAACTAGGTAAAAGGAATCAAATATATGGTGATGGATGAAAACTAGACTTTTGGTGGTGAGCACACTATAGTGGGTATATATATCAAATTATAATGTTGTATATCTTAATCTTACATGATTTTATTAACCAATGTTACTTCAATTAAGAAGAAAGAGAGAAAAGCAAAAGCAAAACCATTCCTCCTTCACAGAAACTGGCAAATAAAGAATGCACACACACACACACACACACACACACACACACACGAGGAAGATGACCAACCCCACAAAAGAGCATTAACAAATTTAACAAAAGAAAGAACTTATAACTGAGGAAATTGAAATACTAGTATAATCAGAACAGAAAATTTAAATTCCATATGTTTAATATCTTCAAAGAGATAAGGGAAGGTATCTCTATATCAATGTGAAGTGATGGTTATGAATCCAGAGCTGGCAGTTATGAAAAGAACCAATGAGAAATTCTGGAAATCACTCTGACTATAGTTTGGAGAATAAATTGCAAGGATGAAAGATGCATATAATCCAGGTAAGAGGTGATCGTGGTTTTGGTTGGGGTGGAGGCAGAGAAGAAGAGGAGCAAATGGATTCAAAGTATACTTCGAATGAAGAGTCTGCAGGACCTTCTCCCTTGCTACAGGTTTGCATGTGAGGATGGAGGAGAGAGAGCACTCAGGGATGATGTCTGCACGAAACACAAAATTGCTCTGGGTAAAGAGTGCTCAGAGATTGTCATCCGCTGCCCACGGCATAGCCTCCTTACCCTCTGCGCTCAGCAACACGAGGTGGCCGTGGCCGTTTTGCAGTCCTTGGACTGTACCTTCTGAGGCTGTCTCTTCTCCTTGTCCGTGACCCAGAGGGCTTGAAAACAAGGGGAGAGCTGAGTCCAGCACTGAATGTGGCCATTATGTTTGGTACCCCTGTGCCCCCGGGGAGACTCCTGGCTGTGGAGAGAGAGGAATGTGACTATTGTAGGCTGGGTGTCTTTGAAAGGAAGCTCTGAGATGTTTTGTGTGCAGTGCTGATTAAGGAGTCAATGCCTGTGCAAGAGGGAGCAGGAAGGAGAAGCAGGCAGAGAAAGAAACTGAGCCAAGCCCAAGGTCAGCCTGGGTCGACCCCATGGCTCTTCAGTTATTCCAAGTTGGGCTGAGATGACCAGACCCTTATGTGTCTCTAGCCCTCAGTCGTTAAGAGTCAGGCATCATCCCCCACTGGTGGGACGGCAAGTTCTTGGTGGCACTTTACAATATTCAACACGGTGACTATGGCCACAGAAGCCCCTCAAGTGGCTTGAGGTGCAACCTTGTCTGTACTTCACTGTACTTGGTATGTACCTGCTCTGAGGTCGTGACTGAACACAGCTCCAAATCTAGGGGAAATCCGAAGTTCAGAGGCGAGGGCAGGCCTAACCAAAGCCAAAGAGACCACCTATTGGGGTGGAAGAGAAAGGAACAGCTTTATACACGCTCGACATAAAGCTGAAAGCGCGTCTCCTGTGGCAGACTGTATATGTGAGCATGAATCTTGGGGAATTTATATTCTGCAATCCAGAGTCTACCAGTTCACAGTATAATGTCCTGTTGAGAGAAGGAAGGCATAATTCAACCGATAGAGACTGATTTAGATTCTGTTTTCAAGTCGCCTGACTGACACTGGGCTGAGCCCCGTCTCTCCAAACCCTCGAAAGGCCTCCACGTGGACTGATGAACTGCCTTAGGACAGTTTGAGTCCTCACTCTACTCGGGGCACCATATCATACCGAAGTTGGCCTCTGTGATATTTTGATGTATGAATGTGAAAACTGAGGTGGAAGGCAAATAATGATGTACTGAGGACCCCTCTCAGCTATTTGGTTTAACAGGGCCTGGGAGTTTTGAAATTCTGATTCTTCAATTTACATACTATTTCAGGTTGGTTCCCTAGAAGCTGACCCTGAGATGAGGATTCCTGTAAAAGTGATTTATTGGGCAGTGTTCCCAGGATAGGGAGGAGAAAGCCAAGCAAAGGTGCAAAGCCAACAAGGCCCCATGCTTGCAGGGTGACTGGCTTATCCACCTGGGGGGTCTGGGGAGCACGAGCCCCCTACCCATCTGTCGTCAGGTAAGGGCTGTCTCAGAGGGGTGAACATTTCCAGGCTCTTCCCGCTCTCTGTGCTCACAGGCAAAGCAGCTTCCGGAGGCACGAGGGCAGCCCTCTGACAAAGAGGAAGAGAGTCTAGTACTGGGACTAAAGGCAAACTGGGAGCTGAGGGCATGAAGATGGGACAGGGACGTGAGGAGACAGAGTGAGCACGTACGGTACCTGCCAGGAGTCAGCGCCACGGTGACTGAGTCAGCTCCCACTGTATGAAGTGTGTTGGGTGCTGTGGAGAAGGCAGAAGTCACCAGACCATCGCTTTCATCAGTCATGAACGTCTGTTCTCTTGACACCTCAAACCAGGAATTACATTTTGTCATCTCCCAGAGATGGCTTCCCAAGATCATGGCAGTGAACATTGATGAACTGTGAGGGGCCATAGTTACGTCTGGAGCATGACTGTGCTTCTAACGCACTGTACTAATAGTCCTAACAGCCACAACATAATAACCCTCGGTGAGACCAGCCTGATGCTCACCACGTCGATGATTCCCTTCCTGGCACACAGCAAAGCTTTCGATTCCAGCTCCCTTGGATCTAAGTAGGTCCCAGTCCTCAATAATGAAGCTGCTTCCAGGTCGAGGAGGTTAAAGCAGCTGCGACTTTCCTTCAAAAACCTTGAAGACCACACATTGAAGACGTGGTGCCCCAAAACGGGAGGGTAGGATCCTTCATCCTTGGGTCACAGGAGAGCCCCCTGACCAGAATCATCAATGCTGGACTCTGTGTTATTGAGAAATAAACTTTTATTAAGCCACGGAGATTTTCAAGTTGTTAACAGGCTGCTCTATTCCCGTCAACAGTAATAACCACTGCAGCAGCATCCTGTTGGGTAGCGTCATTATTTTCATTTTGTAGGTGGGGAAATTGAGGCTGAAAATGGTTAAAAAGCTAGCAAATGGCAGAGCTGAGATTCAAAGTCTATTTTTTAATCCCTGGCCTGTGCTCATTGTCATGAAAAGCTTAGTGTGATAATGTTTGATCCTTTCCTATATGTAGGCAGGAGAATATGGAACCGCTGGGCCCCATGGGTGGGCGATGGAGTGGGGAGGAAGGGCACAGAAAGGAAAGGCTCCAACATCAGAGGTCAAGCTTTGGGCACGCCCCAGTTCTGCTAGGGCTTCCCCACCTGCTCACATATGGTCTGTGCCCCAATATTCTCACTGTAATAAAGAGGCTTTTTCCCTACATTATGCTCCTTTGCCTCATGCGATCCTAATGACTACTTACTACTGAAGAGAAGAGATGAGGTGATTATAAGGGCAAACCCTGACTCCCCAAGCTGTGCCCCTCAACTCCAAGCAGAGAACCTCTTGTTCAGCATGGACGTCTTGGCGGCCTTCCGCTTTGCCCTCCACCCGTTTCCTTGTTAATAGCATCTGATTCTGTTCATCCTCATCCAAGCTCCTAAGTCCTTCAGGGAAGTCTAGCCACCCCCACCCCTCAGCCAGGGTGAGAGTTCATGGTCTAAGCCAGGGGTGTCCAAACTGCGGCCCGTGGGCCAACTGCGGCCCGCAATCCATTTTTTATTAGCCCGCAGCAAATTCCAAAAATATATTTAGTTTACTTAAATAAACCAGGTGAGGCAATATGTACTTCACCTCGAGTGAGTGGCCCAGCTGTTTGTGTATTTTACCGCATATGGCCCTTGGTGAAAAATGAAAAAAGTTTGGACACCCCTGGCCTAAGCAGAATGTGACGGGATGATTTCCCTGCCAAATGATTAGTTTAGGCATGGGCAGGGGACGTAATTTTGGCCAATAGACCAAAGCAGGGAAATCTACTGATTGAGGCTTCTGGGAAGGCCCTCCTTGCAAAAAAAAGGGGAAGAATGTTTCCTTTGGCCTTGGGGTCTGTGTACTGTTCCTGAAACCAAAGCAGCCATCTTGGGTCCATTAGGAGAGCAATCTATGAGGATAAGCCAAAACATTTAGGATGGCAGAGTAGTAAGATGGAAATAACCTGGGTCTTTGAGACTTTGGTGAGCTCGTGAACTAACCAACCCTGGGGCTGACATCCCTCTAGACATATTAAGTGAGATAATAAAGTGCTTAATTGTTCAAATCACGATGAATTAGGGTTGCTATTATTTGCAACCAAATGCCTTCCAACTGATTTAGCTGGTATTTGGTTATATGCTCTACCAAGAAGAGCACAGAAAAGTGCTTCTCACTCCCACTGCCCCTTACTTAGTGACTCAGTTGGCTCTCTAGGTAATTCTTGCCTTATGCCCCTGATTTATAATGAACCCTTTCCCACTTCTCTTACTCATGGTCCCACTCATCTCAGCCCCTGCCTGTTACAGTGAGTTTCCCCTGAATTACCACCCAACAAATCCTCAGCCTTCCCACCTGGTTGCTCAGCTGTCCATTCTTATGGTTGCAAGCAGGAGAAGAAGCTGAAAACCATGAGTCCTGATGGTGCTTTGTAAAGGGTGACAAATGTTTCTTGGGTTTCCATAGGTGAACCATAGGACGGTAAAGAAAATAAGCTCATTTTTCTAACATTAATTAATTCACACAAGGTCACATTTTACATCATTTTAATTAACTTTCATTGAATTCATGTTCAAAATGGGGAAAAAAAAAGATTCATTAAACCAAGTCATGAGGACTGTGGGTATAACAGCATGGGGTGTTTAAACAGGATAGAAAATTGGACATCTTTTTCTTCTGCTTTGATGTATGGTGGGGTTCCGTGAATTCCTAACTTTTCTCAAACATATCCTCTTTGCAGTTAGTTAACAGGAAGAAATAGACTTAAAAGCATTAACTGCTTCAGGAAGGCTTTCCCGGGATTCCACCCGTGTGTGCCCTTCCTCGGCCACTGGTTAGGTCCCCTTCCTGTTAGCACTCTGTAAACCTCAGTCTCACAACCGCTACATTATCTTGACATTGTTTACTTTGTTAATTTCCCCCATAATATTCTGAGCTTCTTGAGGGCAAAACCTGGTGTTATTATTTCTTTATCTTCTAGCAGGATACCTGGCAAACAGTAGGTGATCAGTATAAGTTTACTGAATAAATGAAAGCCAAGAAGATTTTTCCTAGGTTTCATTTTAATTTAACAAAGGACAAATATTGTCCATATTGCACTGTGTCAATGAATATTTAAAGGGAAAGTCTTTTGTAGCAGTATCACAGGCTTGCTGTGTGTGGCAGGGTGGCTGGTGGGACACAGCTGATGGTTGGTCCATTCTCTGAAACGTGGATTTGGGACGAGTGCCGGTCCTTGTGTTTCATACCTAGGAATATAGGGACAGTCATAAAGCATGCATGATGGCTCATCTGTGCCCATCTCGGGGACTCCCAGAAGGACTTTGGTTCCATGTTTGGCTGTTCAGACTGTCTCCAAATTAAGCAAAAGCATTTTTCTTAGCTGAGTGGACACTGATTCTCCAGAGACCTGCCCTACTAATTCATAAGCCCCCCACCACTCATTTTCCATTTTTCAAAAAGACCCATCAAAGGAAATTTCATCTCATGAGTTCTCGTTGAACATGTTGATGGGCCCAGTAATACAACAAGTCCAACTGGAGGACTATGAATCTGGCTTGGCTGCCCCATGTGCGTCCATGCCCATCACCCACCAGCCACTTTACTCACTGTCCTCCTCGTTCCAACCCCCCTCAGGAATGTCCTAGCCCATCTCCACTTGCCAAACCAGCATTAAATACACTAGAGGAAAAAGTCACCATCTTCTTAATTTTTCAAGAGGAGACTTGTGAATGGGAAAGTCTGAGGCTGAATTTCCCCATGCATAGATTGACCTCCCTGTTGAAATTTGTAAGTACTTGTGTGACTTACTTCTAAGAAAACCCAATATTCAGATTTCTAAATATAGACACAAACACTTATTCATACCACAAAAGAGTTCTTCCATTTTCAAAGGAATTATCCTCTTCGAACACCTACAAATCAATAGGACAGATAACCAAATTGAAAAATGAACAAAATGTTTGAACAAGCATTTCCTTCGAAAGTTTGTCTAAATAGCCCATAACATAGAAAACTTGCTCAGTTTTGTTAGTCATGAGGCAAATGCAAATCAAAACAATAATCTAATACCAAGAGACACCATCAGCATGGCTAAAATAAAACGAAAAAGCAAACAGAAAACAGTAAGTGTTGCCAAGGTTGTGGAGCAAGTAGGACTCCCATATTTAGCTGGTGAGAGGGGGAATCGGTGCAACCACTATAGAAATCTGTTTGACAGTATTTATAAAACTGAATATACACACAGCCTCAGACTCAAAGATTCCACTCTTAGATATATATATCCAACAAAACACACATGTATGTCCACCAATACACGTGTACTAGAATGTGCACATCAGCACTATTTGTTGTAGAATAAATCTGGTTATTATACAAATGCCAATTGAAGGTAGAATGGTACCAATAAATTGTGATACATTCACACAATGAAATCTACAGCAATGAGAATGAATCCATAACTACACACAACAACATGGGTGAGATTCACAAATACAATATTAAACAAAAGAGATAGACACAAATGAGGATAAACTATATAAATCCCTTTAAATAAAGTAAAACCTGGCAAAATTAAACTATGCTCTTACATGTCAGGACAGTGGTTATCCCAAGGGGGTAAGTGACTGGAGGGGAACAGGGAGAGGAACTTCTAGAGTTTTGATAATGTTCTATTTCTTGATCTGGGTACTGGTTACATAGGTGTGTTCAGTTTGTGACATGTGCATTTTTCAGTAGCGTATGATACTTCAATAAAAATGATTTTTTTTAAAAAGAGCATGATTCAGTTTACAAAATTTCCATGCCACATGCAACTTTCAAGTGACATATTTGCTGTCCAGAGTGAAATGCACCACCTATGTTCAATTGGGTTGAGTATTTTTCCCTCCCACCCTATCTTCACTAGTTTACTAATCATGTACAGATAGGGGATTGCGTTAGGATTCAGCGTGCAGCGTCTGTGTGTATGGCACCGGGTCATGTGTTTTTGGCATTATTCTCTAATTGCCCCACTCCCAGGCACTCCAGTTGAGACTAGAGGACGGATCACTTTCCAGTCTCCTTCCTCTCCACACCACATCTTCCTCAATGCCCAGCTGATTAGAGCATCCTTCAGAGGACACAGGGCTGGGCTGGAGAGACTCCTTATTCCTCGAATTCAGTCATTGACAAGCTCTGAGGCAGGGTGCCTGTCCTTAATGAAGGGGCATTTAGCATGTGCCTGGAATCACCTCAGCTCACCCACACACTCTCCCTAAAGCATGCCCATGTTACAGAGGAACATCACCTGAAGGGCCACGTCCCTGGGAAGTGATGAGCTGGCCCCAGACCCAGCCTGCCTCCATCACCACACGGTACTGCCTGGTGTTTCCTAGAGAAGCCTCGCTCTTCGATTCTAGTTTCCCTGAGCATTACCTTCTTTCTGCAAGTAACGACCTGTGCTGACCGCCACCGGTCACCGGGAGATTCTGACGGCCCTTCCTCCATCCCAGGGCCTGGGAAAAACCTATCAGGACTCACCAGCTAGAGGCTGTGGCTGTCCCCAGATTCCAGGGGGTCCAGGACAGTGTCACCAGACTCTGGACCTGCCTGTTCCTTCTCTGCAGGAGAGGAGGCCCCAGAGCTTTGCTGGCTTCCTGATCCAGCAAATGACATGCCTGATCAGTACCTGGGATGCTTTGCTCCGGGCGCAGGCCCTGCGGATGCTGTCAGGGCTGCCCTGTTTACAGACAACGGCTGCCCCCCCCCCCCCGCCCCGTATTCCCCCAGGCAGCCTGACTGCCTGTTTCGCATCACAGAACTTTCCGTCTATAATGATCACACCAGCTCACCGCTACACACACAGAGCTGTTCTGTAATATGCTGGGAAGGCACAGTGCTACCTAGTGATGTGATTATAGTTCCGCTTTGGGAAATGAGCTGCTGTTCTAAACTCAGCCCAGCAGCATTTCTTCAACCCCAAGGTGGAATTTCCCCAGGCCTGCTGCCCTCTCTCCCGTGCTCCAATGGAAATCAGTATAGGCAGGCTCACAGACTCTAAACTGGCACATCTTGGGTGAGAGTGTGCACACCCATGATCTGTGTCTAGGGTCCCCAGCCTTTGGCCAGCCTCCAGTGACCACTTTCTGTACTTCATGCCTCCCTCACCCTTGGGAGAAAAACTATTGCGTGATCTCAGCAACAGTCACAGAGTCTCAGTTTGGCCAGAACCTTAGAGGCCATCTGGTGTTAATTTTACCAATGAGGAAACAAGGTCAGAGAAGTTAAGTGACTTTCTCAAGGCCACACAGCTGCGCAGGTGGAAGAGGTATGAAGAGAATCCAGGCCTCTTGATTTGAAGATCATCCCCACCCCTCCACACACACACATTTAAGGCTGGCTTCTTTGAAATTAAAGGACTCTGCTAAGCCCTGAATGGTTTTAGGTTGCAGTTTCAAGAGTGTCCGCAGTTGATCTCTTCCCACTGGGGAGGCTTGAGAGATTTCCCAAGGGATCCACCAAGGACAAGGACATTAAGGGACAGTATGCACAGTGCTCAGGTTGCTCTCAGAAAAGCAGGCTGAAGGTCAGCCTGTGTTTGGGCAGCAGTAGGAAACAGGTGAGGGGAACACCTTTATAGTAATAGCCTGGTGAGCTGCACCGAAGTCGGTGGCTGGCTGCCCTCAGGTATCAGGGTGCCCAAGGTTCTTGTAGGAAGGGGCCGCCTGCGCCTGCTGGCTTCCTGTGGCGACAGTGACCCTGGGCAGTGATGGCCCATCATTCTTCTGCTCTGTTCAATGCATCACTTGAAACTGGAACTCCATCGCCCCGCCTGGAGGCTTGGCACGTAGACAAGTGAGGCCATCAGGTCAGTGAACAGCCACATGCGCCTCTGTGGCCAGGGTAGGGTCACACACTGGCTGGATGGCCAACCCCAAGCTGATATCTGCTTCAGTTCCTTCCTTCCTGTCTTCCTGTCGTTTTTTAGAGTTTCTTTACTATAAAGAGTCTCTTCGGGGCAGAACACAGGTTCTCCCCCCCCCCCCCCGCCCCCGTACAATGTCAGGCTGGGTCTGAAGGAAGTAGTACCTTCGCGTCTGGGGCTTTCACATGAGGCTGCAGGAGGGAAGGGGACTGCAGGGGAAGCCAGGAGGTTGTGTTCTCCGGTGCAGCAGGCCTCAGTTGCTCTCTTAGCCACCTGCTCGCATCTCCCTTCAGGGTGCTCACCTACCTGCCCCTACCTGCCCGGGGGGGGCCTCTATTAACATCCTGTCCCCAAGTCAGGGCCCTGCCTTGGGCCTCAGCTTTTCCTCCTCTCTCTCCTGCCCCATCCAGACTTTCCAGGTCTCTGTCCTACTTTCTCAAGGACCTGCCTATGAGGTAACTGGCTGGGGAACTGGGCCAATATATAAGGCTGATAATGGTCGCTGGTGATTTTCATAGTTTGCTAATTCTCAGATAACCCCCAAAGCATACACCAGTGTGCCAAGTTCTGGCCCGGCTCCCTGCCTCTCTGGGCCCGTTTCCACTTCTGAAGCTCCAGGTCTTTTCAAACAAGAGCCACCAGGCCTCCCATGAGTTTACTGCTATTACTTTTTTAAAAAAATGTTCTTGCCTTAATACACCTGTATTCTGAATTCAGACAGAACTGAGCCTGGCATTGCTCCGTCCTTACCACCTGTGCTCTAATCCTCAGTGTGCCCATCTGTACGAGTATTGTGGGGTCAATAACGACATCAGTCTCACAGGTTGTTTGAGGGATTGAGTGAGATGACATATAGGAAGTGCTCAGCCCTGCTTGGCCCTGTGTTACCCCTGAGTCACCTCAAGAAGTGTAACAAACATTCACATCTCGTCATCACCCTGTGAAGCAGGGAGGGCATGTGCTAGCATCAAAATGAAATACACATAAATGGAAGGCTGAGAAGTGACTTGTCAAGAGTCAGAGGGGGGATAGGCCATACCAAAACAGGAACTGTGGAGGCCTCCCAGAGCCACCTCCTCCACGTCCCTGTTGTGAATGTATTGTCTTTCAATCTTCTTGGTGGGTTTGGAAAATGCAGAGCGAGGCGTTCTCATCACTCACATAGTCCCGACTGCTTGCAAGAACCCAGAAAAAAACCTGTGTGTCTGACATTTCTCAGAGTTTGCTCTAATAATTTAGTTATAGGTGAGAAAGTTAGGGCCCAGAGAGGTTAAGGGCTATACCTGGAGTCACACAGCCTCTTCTCGCCACCTTCCGTTTGTGTGCCCTGAGTCTGTTCTTATGACTCAGGGTTTGATGTAGTCTAGACTGTGCCTGGCTTGCTCACTCACACATCCTGAGGACGGGGCTCAGGGCCTTGCCGTCCAGGACCCTCTGGGAGCAAGAAGCCCCTCCCGAGCTTTGCCTGACCCAGACTCCTCCTGGTCATGCTTTGACCCTATTGTACACACTGCTCTGGTTGTCACGTGGCTATTCCTCTGCTCGGGCGAAACAGGCCTGTTGGTCAACTCCACCCGATAGGCCTGGGGTAAGGAAGAGGCCCCAGAGAGGGCCATGAGCAGAGCAGGTGGGACCAGGGACTCAGCTCATCTGGGGTGGCACACAGACCAGCAAGGGATCATCCAAACCACAGGGAGGGTGAACCCAAGAAGTCGTTGTGCAGTGAGCAAAGCCCGGCCTTCCCCTGTGGTCCCGATAGGGCCAGAACCACAGCCACTCCCCTCACCTGCCACTGTCAGCTGTGCTGACTTCATCCCCCACCTGTGGCACCAGGGTTGGAAGGGCAGGACAGAGTGTTTGTTCTAAGCTTCCAGTTGAATAGATGTCACAGAGCACAGCTCCTGAAGGAGCAGCTTCAGGCAGGGAATGGAGGTCATGTCACAGGTATTTGAAGTTCACCTTCATTCAACCCAGTCTGGAGTGCTCACTCTCGTGTCTGGGCCCCAGAGGGGAGGGAGGCCAGCAGGCAGCAAACTATGACAGGGTTTTCCTCAGGAGAAACTTCAAGGCTGGTCAAGAAGGGGTGGTGGGCCTTGCTTTTGACAATGCTGAGGGGATTTAGGGTCCACCTCCAGTTTTGAGGAAACAAACGCAAATATTTTCAGCCTTCAAGTGAAGAATGGTACGTGTCTCAATTCAGAGGAATTCCCACAGTAAACTTGGGAATCCAGTTATCAACTTCAAACTGAGGCTCAGAAAACTCTGCTGTATCAATTCCAGTTCCAGCGCCTCCAACCATAACAGGCACCCCACCCCCGCCACAGGACTGTGCCTGATGCCCCCAAAGGAGGACACCCTCATGAATCATAGCTGTTATTATTCCCACAGGGCCCCTGATGTCCCAGTGAACCTCCAAGGTAGGGAAGTCGAGGAACAGTGACTGTGGCCACAAAGCCAGTGAGAGGCCACATTGGGGCCCAGAGCCTCACTGCTACCCTTGAAGGACAGGGTTCTAACCGGCCCCAATGAGATGACAGCCCAGGCCCCGTCTGTGTGTCCCCAATTGCCCTGTCACTCAGCTCGCTATCAACGCTTGGGGACAGCAGGCAAGATGGGCACTGGCCATGGTCCCTCCTGGCGAGTCCTTGATGCTCAGACACTTTCTATCACCTGAGAGTCACTTCAGCACCGAGTGCCTGCAGCCCCAAGCCCACTGTTTTCAGCCCCTGCAGCAGCTATGCTGTGCTCATTTCAGGTTTTTAATTTTTCTCCTTTTTTTTTTTTTTACTTTTTTTGTTCCCTCTGAGAGGCAAATGTTCTAAAGAAGATGTGATAATACTGGAATGAGGCATTAATTTCAATAGTCACTTAAAAGCAATTGCCTGGAAAACATCTCATTTTCCCATTAAACTCTGCAGAACTGAAACCTCAGGTGATTCTCCTCCCTTCCTCCCCCTACTCCCTCCTCTGTGGTGCCCCAACCCCCTTCCCCTTCTCCAACAGCTCATTATAACCTGCACATTATTTTCATTCCTGCCCCAAAATTACACCCTGGGTTGATAAATGACTCCGTCTGGCTAATAAATAGCCTCTAGACAGCAAATGCCCAACAGGCAACTTACTCTGTGGAAATCACACCGGAATGGCTTTTCCAGCAGACGGGTGTCTTCTTGAGAGCACAGAACAGGTGGTTAATCGCGTTAGTTTCTCAAACACTCCATTCTGGGTGCTGGGGACCCACAGGCACACCGGACGGGCAGGCTGCCCTCTGAGGTCTTCCCTTCATAACAAGAGGAGCTGGTGGGAAGACAAAGGCACCAAAGAGAACATACCTTCCAAGGTCCTTCTCAGGGCTCCGGTGGGTCGGAGCTTGACAGACATGGTTGATATGAAACCTGTGCATCTGTCGCTCCAGTTGAGAGAAGTCCTCGCTGGCTCCCTTCCTCTCCTGCCGAAGGCCCAGGGCCTGCAAAGCCAGAGGCTAGAGAAAGGCATTATCAGTATTCCCGCCATCTCCCTCGCATTCCCCAAGCCCCTGGCCCCCACCCCTCACTTGTCTTCCAGCCACAGGCTCTCCTGCAGGGCTTCACTGTCAGCTGTCACCTGGTCTTCTTCAACAAATATTCACCATATGCTCCCCCAGGGCTGTTTGCTCATTCACAGGCATTCCAATTATTATTATTGAAAATAACAGGTGACTGTAAGAGAGCCCTTTCGTATGTGACAGACATCCACAGGCTCAATTCCATCTACTCCTTTCTGTGACCATATGTGTGCAGGTAGCACCACTCCCAGTTTGCAGAGGAAGAGCTGGGGCCAGAAAACTTCCATCATATCCCCTAAGGTCGTTCAGCCGAGCTCTGAGGACACAGCTCCTCCTGGTTCTAGGGCCTGAGCGCTTGATCTTAAGGCTGTCCTGTCCATCTAGACTGCAGACTCAAGGAAATTCATCTCGAGGGAGGAAGCTTGAGCCCTGGCGTGGCGGTGAGGAACTCTCTGGGACAGCGGACCTTTGTATGGTCCCACAGCTGCCGCCACCTACGGCTACTTCACCCTAAATATGAGAGACCAGGAACCTATAGCCACTACAGAAAACAGTATGGAGGGTCCTCAAGAAAGTTATAATAGAACTACCAAATCATCCAGCAACCCCACTTCTGGGTATCTCCAAAGGAAACGAAATCAGTCTCTCAAAGAGATTTCTGCACTCCCAAGTTCACTGCAGAGTTATTCACAGTAGTCAAGACATGGAAACAACATAAATGTCCATTGATGGACGAATGGATAAAGAAATGTGGTGTATACATACAATGAAACAATTCAGCCTTCAAAAGGAAGGAAATTTTGCCCTTTACAACAATATAAATGAACCTGGAGGACATTATACTAAGTGAAGTAAGCCAGACACAGGAACACAAATACTGCATGATACTTTTAGATATACGGAATCTAAAAGAATCAAAGTCATAGAAACAGAGCAGAATGGAGGCTGTAAAGGTTGGGAGAGTGGGGGAAATGGGAAGCTCGTCAGGAGTACAAAGCTCAGTTATGCAAGATGAATGAGTTCTGGGGGTGTAATGGTGACTACAGTTAACAGTACTGTATCGTATACTTGAAATTTGCTAAAAGGGTAGATCTTAAGTGTTTTCACCACAAGAAAAAGAAGAAAGAAAGAAAGGAAGGAAGGAAAGAAGGCATAATAATTAAGTGAGATGATGGATTTGTTAATTAGTTTGTGGTGATGATTTCACAATGTATATGTATATGAAAACACCAAGTTGTATATCTTGAATATATACAAATTTTATTTGTCAATTATATCTCAAAAAAGCTGGAAAAGAGAGAGAGGGAGGGAGTCAGAAAGAGAGACAATGAGCAGGAACCACCAGCTTTGCATACATTCTTTATGGGTGTCAGAACAAACTTATTCCCACTTTGAGGATGAGAAGCTGAGGCTCAGAGAGGTTGAATCAAATGACAAGGTCACACAGCTTTAAGGTCACTTCCTTGCCACTAGATGATGCATAGGTGTTAATGCGGTTATTCCCTTCCACCCTGTTCTTTGAGGCTTCCTGAAATGCTCTTTTTGGGCTTCAGTGCAGTCAAGCTCCTGGGTCAGGTTTTATACAAGTGTGAACTCAGACACATGAATGCTGTGACACAGTCTATCCCAGCACTGGGGTGTGACATAGTGAGAGAAACCACCATAGTGGTTCACTTGGTCACATCTGCAGAAGGCCACATGAGAAGGTGGACACTGCCCAGGGCGGGGCCACTGCACACAGACTGTGGCTCAACTCAGCCAGCCTGGTTTCTTAAGCCACATACACATAGAAAGGCAGCCTTTCACTCCAGGACCAGCGCTGCTGCTCAGACCGGCCCACACATCTGCTCATGTGTCTGGGGTCAGGCAGATCCTCCTGGCCCATGTCTAATCTTTCCTACAGAGCAGAAATTCAAAGCACACTTAAGAAAAACCCACGAAGGCTGTCAGCTGTCTTTTTCCTCCCTCAAGTTCCTGAGGTTAACTTCTGGCAGGGTGTTTGGAGGACTGGCTTTTACAGTGAGGTAATGTGTCTGGCAAGAAGTGATGGCTTCCTCCCTTCCTGCTCCTGGTCCACTAATGCCAGCCTCGCTAGCGGAGTAGCAAGAAAGAGCGATTGAGTTCTGTGATCTAAGGGATCCTAGGCACCCTGTGACAGCCAGAGAAACACACTTTTTGGAGAACCAGTTTTATGCTTTCCATGGCCTCCTGTTGCCAGCGCTGTATGCTCTTGAAGAAGATAACACAGCAACATCCTGTGGCCAGCCCAGGGCCGGGCAATGGGCATCCGGGTAACTGGTGTAGGAAAGCAAACAAAGGCTGGGGAAGCGGAGACACCTGGCTCCATCGCTGTGCTCTGCACAACCCTGAGGAAAGTTACTCAGCCTCTCTAAGCCTCAGTTACTTCACCTGCACAATGGGGCAAAGTGTCAACTTTTCAAGGCTAGTGTGACAATTAAATGAGAATCATAATAGGAGCCTGAAAATGTATCATAATTGTGGCAGCTCTGCTACTACCAATGACTGACATTTGCTGAGCACTGAGTGTAGACTGAGCTCTGTGTTGGGCATTTCGTATTACTTGTTCCATTTAGTCATCCTAAAAATGGAATTAGGTCAGTATTATCACTGGCCCCATTTTACAGATGAGAAAACTGCGGCTCAAAAAAGACAATTAGGTTGCCCAGAACCACTGCACAAGGGTATGCAGAGTAGGCAATGAGAAGAGGAAGCATGGGCTAACCACTCTTCTCTCCTGTCCTTCCCACCCACTCGCTCAGTTGGTGGTTGTTATTCTAACTGAATGAATGTGCCTGTTGTTTCAAAGTCCTCTGGCCATTCTCATGTCTATAGCACATTTCATCTGTACATAAACCATGAAATAGGAGAAGCATCATTTTTCCTTTTCAAAATGAGAGAAGAGAGGCATTGGAAGGTTAAGGCATACACAGCTAGCAAGTGGCAGAGTGGAAGAAAGCCAGCACTTGGGAGTACCTTCTCTATGCCTGGTGCTGTGCTCACTTCAAGCTCTTGCTGTCACATAATCTGCCTGGTAGTTTCAGTCAATGTTGGGATTTCATCGACTTCTCATAACTGCCCTGTAAAGATCTAATTACATATTACAGTATCTTATTTTACAGACAAGAAAACTGAGGCCCATAACATTTCATTAGACTCTGAAGCCTGTTCACAAAGAAGGAGAGAATCCCTCTCTACTTTTAAGCAATGTGTGACGACTCTGGTTCCCGCCTGGAGACAAGGAGGAGGTGAGCTCTGCCAGGGTGCACGACCTCTCCCCTCAAACCCCAATCTCACAGGTCCACAGGGGCATTGATTTGGAAAGAGCTATCCGTTCAGGACTTTTGTGGGCAGCCGTAGGCTCTAAATGTGTGTTCTTCACTCACCTTTCTCCAGATCCCCTCCAGTGCCCCAGTAATGCCTGCAGGGGGAGGGAGCAAATGCCACCAGGGGCAGGAAACACTGCAGACTGTGCATCCCATCTCCGGTGGGAAGGGGTTTCCTGCACTCTAGGTCTGGTAGAAGCAATCTTCCTTGTACAGAAATGCACAGAGCTACTGAGAAGAGGGGTGTTGAGTGGTGTCTACAAGGCTCCCGAGGAACAAACAGAACGGCAGGGGAAGGCCGAGGCTGCCATGGTGAGCTGCCCTCTCTGGCCCTGGGCGGCCCCAGGCTGGACCTGGTCATCACCTCCCATATTAGACCCCATCTTTTTGCACACTTCCAATATCAGTAAAATAATTTTGGCCATGCACTCAATATTTGAATGTTTATTGATTTATAAATTCTATAAATGTGCTACTGAGCTAATGAAAGCCTCATAAAGCAGACATGAATGATGACATTTTAAGGGGAGAACTTGAACTAGAATTTCTGATGTTTTCTTCCTGCACACCCAAAAGATCCCTGTGGGCCCTTCTGGGTGGGAGGCCACTGCTTTTGGACCTTGATGGAGAGCCTGCGGGGTCCTGTGGGACGTCCTAGGCTACAAGAGGCCTGGAGTGAGGCTTTTGGGAGCACAGAATTTGGGCTCAGACAGAAATAGATTCTGAGCCCAGCTCTGCCTCTGAGGAGACCTGTGGCCTAAGGGGTGACTGCCCTTCTCAGAGCTTCTGTTTCCCCACGGAGGGAGACCACCCTAAAATAAGGGAGACCACCCTTCCATGCAGAGCTGATGAGACAATGACCACATGGCATAGCATGTGTGTGCGTGGCACACAGTAGGTGTTAACGGGCTCTCTGTCCCTACCAGCACTGGGAGGTATGTAAGTGGCCTGGGTATCCAAAGGTCAGTCCTGAGGATGAAGTCTAAGTGGAGAGGCCTGACGTCCCAGGAGAAAAGTCCCCAAGGCCCCTGGGGCTCTGGGGCAGAACTCCCACCGGGAAGCATGCTAACATCACTTCAGGCAGAATTCCACAAAAAGAAACACACACACAGAATTTTTGTTTAATCCTGCATTTGGCATCTTCCCAGTTTTACTCACAAGTGCTTGTAGGTCCCTTTGGCAACTTAGAAAGCAGAGTAGAGCCAGAAAAATAATTCTAGAGCCCTGGAAATCTATTTTTGGCGTGGAATAGCCTCCTAGGCGTGAGAGCTGTGCTCTCTCTGAGTCCAGGCAGCTCCCCCCCCCCCCCCCCCCCCCCGCCCCATGCCATTTAGCATGGCCCATACCACTCTCATGAGGCCACCAAAGAGCTGGGACACCGCCTTGGCCACAAGCCGCAGGCCTGAGTGGGAAATGCATGCGCGCTGCCTCCCAGGAGGCAGCGGGTCTCCTCCCGAATGAGCAGCAGGCTCTTTCCACGAAGTTATCAGAGCCCTCAATCAGCTGGATCACAGGGCACACAAAGCCACTGCTGACCGCTGGGCTCTGAGGCGCTCCTACCGCCGGGGACAGAGCGCTTCAGGGAACAGCAGCCCAGAGCCAAGCAACCACAGGACTGTCTGCCCTAGAAGAAGTGCTTTCAAACCGCCACCAAATTAAACTCGCATTTCAGAAGGGGAGGGTACAATACAGGGAGAATTGGCCACAGGCGGAAAGGACTCCACTGCTTCTTCTCATAGCGGCTGCTCTCACTCCCCGGGAACCCAAAGCAGTGTTCTCTCAAATATCCCGCCCCACGTCTGAGCTTTATGTGCAAGTATTATGTTCTACTGTGGCTGCAGCAGCCGTGGAACAAGCCCAGCTGGGCTTCAAGGATGGGGCGGAGGAGAGGGGGCGGGGCTCCGGTGGAGGGCGGGGCTGCAGAGGGGAGGGGGCAGGGCTGCTGAGACTAAGGGGCGGGGCTGGGACAGATTCCTCCTCATTACCCACGCTCCCTACTAGTTACCTTCAGTGCCTTTGCCCGCCTTCTTTGCCTTCCTCCTCAAAGTGGAGTGTTCCTGGTACCCCCCCACAGTCCTTACTGAGCACTTAGCACAAAATTGCAAAATCTTTAACTTTCCCTGGGCCCAGCCTGCTGGTCCCATCTCCAGTCACTGTAAGGACAGGATGAATTCATTTGCAAAGGACAAGCACAAACCTCTGGTGGAAAACAAATGCAATGTACCACAGTAAATGGGAGTAGCTTTAAAAAAAAAAAGGCACACAATCCATTGGGGACCCCGTTGCCATAGGAACTGGCATTACAGCTTGCTTCTGATAATTAATGGAGGGTTTTGCTATTACAGTATTCTTGAAACTTCGCTTTCCCCTGTGCTGCACTGCAGAATGCAGCATCCTCTCCCCATTCATAAATATTTCATTACCACCGGCTGCTGCGTTTCATCGGCACGGATAATGCTCAGCCTAATCCACTCCCTGCCAAATTCCTGTTATCCTATCAGAGCACACCTTTCATTTATCCATCTTCCTTCTGCAGTTGCCATTTCCCTGGTTTGAAGCTCTTTGCATTCCCAAACCTAGATGGGAGGCTTTCACTGTGGCTTTGTTTTCAGATCCTGACATGTATTTGCTGTCCCTTGTCCGCTTTTCTAAAGGTCAGGCTGCCCCCCCTCCCCCAGAGGCCAGGGTCCAGCTCAGGGCCCGCTGCCCCATTGTATTCCCTTTGATGGAGTTCTGGGAGGACACTGGTTCTGCAATGCGCTGGCCGGGCTTCGGTTCCCTTGTTGGTAAATGGAATACTTACTGCCTGCTCTGCAGGGTTGGAGAGAGGGTGAAATGAGACACAATCCTGTACAGCACCCAGCCCTGCTGGCCCCATGGGTGAGCTCAGATGCTGCTGGCGCCCGTGGTGACCAGTGCTGGTTTGTTCTCAGATTTCCGGTGTTTAATCTAGATGAAATAACATCCACATTTGTGTTTTTTTTGTTTTTGTTTTTTTTAACTTTAAAAGAAGAGCTTGTTCCTCCTGGCTGTCCTGGCTAAGGAACTGCTTCTGGACAGCATGTTTGAACTCTGGCAAAGATGGTTCCAGGGCGGGCCCGTCACAGAACACTGGAGGGAGGCAGCCCTCCCCCAACCCTGTGGACCACTGCTGTCTAAAGGCGACAGGGAGGGGTCAGCAGCTGGAGGGAGCAGCAGGATCCAGTCTAGTTTAGGTGCAGAAACTAGCCTAAGGCTCACCTCTTGCATTTCCTATGCGTGTTTTAAAGCTCAGTTAGTGAACGTTTGTTCAGGGCTCTATGAGCCTTGTTCTAAGAATAGCCACCACTGGTGTGGGTGAAACTACTCCTCCTGTTCAGGCAGCAGTGTCGGGAGAGGATGCTGGAGGCTCTGATGCCCAGGGTCTACTGGATACTGAGCACTGTCCTGGGGGTGACGGGAAATTCCCCACAGGCTTGCATCTTGTTTCCCTCCTGCCTCCTGCAGGAATATAAGCACGGCCCTGTCCCTCATCACCAGCCCATCCTGCACAGCCTTGGGGGAAGGGGGGACCTTGATAAGAGCTTGTGCATCCTCTAGGACGACGCCTCCACACCCAGCCTGCTCTGGGTCAGGGTGGCATCCCCTTTGCAAGCCCTCCCCAGACTACAGATCCTGTGAAGCCACTTGTTGCAGGCAGTCCTGAACACCTGTCCCCCCATGACCTGCTTTCCTCCCTGCCTCCTTCACAGGGCACAGGGACTAGGCAGATGCACATGGCAGCCCAGGGTCCAGAGCCAGGGAGGTGGGGCCAAGGCCAGGAAGACCTAGCAGTGTTAAAACTGGGGCAATCAAATCCTGACATGAAGTCCCAGGAAAGAGCTCAGAGAAGAAGACAGAAGACAGGCCAAGAGGGTTAGAAATAGTAGGACTTCTGCATGAAACAGGGAACTGGAAACAGAGAGCCAGGTGGGACCCCGCACAGGAGAGTCCCAGAAGCCTCGCTGATGTGCTCTCCACTGTAGGGCCCAACGTGTGACCGTGAGAGAATGTCAGCTATGTGATTGCATGCCTTGAACACCTCCAAACCCTGCCCTAGTCATACCTGCTGGCTTGATGGGTGCTGCTCAGTCCCAGAGCTCCTCCCCCAGGACTTCCAGTCATGCCAGTGTAGACAGCAGGCTACCCATAGCGACCCTCTCCCCTCCCCCTAAATTCCCCAAGCTGCCTCCATGAGTTTAGGATGGTCTTTGACAGAACTTTTAGCCTCCTTCTCAGTGTGAGGGGGAAGCTGGCCCAAGCCTCAGGGTTCTCTCTGGAAGCCCAGATGTCCTGGCCTTATCTAATATTCCTCTGCAAGTCTCTTGACTGATGAGGCCAGGGACCGAGAGTGCAGCCTCATTCTCTTGCTCCTGGGACATTTGCTGGAACCCGAGACTGCTCTGATCCTGCCCGACCCCACCTTCCATGTGAGTTCATGCCAGCCGCCAGGAGCCTGGACCCTCCACGCCTACGCCAGGTCCTGGTGGGAGGACACTCTGCAGGGCCCTTGCGGCAGCCGCCTTCTGCAGGCTCTCTCTGCTCGCCTCCTACTCTGCTCCAAACTCTGGGAAACAAATTTAACGTCCCCACCTACACTGCTTACCATCTTCCCTGCTTACCTTTTTGTGGTAAAATACACATAAACATAAGATTTACCATGTTAACCATTTTGAAGTGTACAGTTCAGTGGCATTAAGTACATTCACATTGTTCTGCAACCATTACCACCATCCATCTGTAGAACTTACTCATCTTCCCAAACTGAAACTCTGTCCCCATTAAACAACTCTCACTCCCCCTCACCCCAGCCCCTGGCAACCATTATTCTACTTTCTGTTTCTATGAATTTGACTGCTCTAAAGACCTCATGTAAGTGGAATCACAGACCCTTTGGGGTGAGGCTTATGTTACTTGCATAATGTCTTCATGATGCCTCCATATTGTTCCACGTGTCAGAATTTACTTCCTTGTTAAGACTGAATCATACTCCATTGTACACGCCACATTTTGTTTATCCATGTGTCCTTCAGTGGACACTTGGGTTGCTTCCACCTTTTTGGCTATTGGGAATAATGCTATTATGAACATGGGAGAGCAAATATGTGTTTGAGTCCCTGCTTTCACTTCTCTTGGGTGGAATTTGCTGAATCATATGATAATTTTATGTTTAGTTTTTTGAGGAACCACCACGCTGTTTTCCACAGTGGCTGAGCTGTTTTACAATTTTACCAACTGTGCACAGGGTTCCAATTTTTCCACATCTTCACCAACACTTAGTATCTGTTTTCTTTGTTGTTTTTGTTGTTTTAATAATAGCCATTTTAATGGGTATGAAATGGTATCTCATTGTGGTTGAATTCTCACTGCCCTAATGATTAGGAATGTTGAGCCTCTTTTCGGGTGCTTAATGGCTATTTTTATATCTTCTTTGGAGAATGTCTAAGTCCTTTGCCCATTTTTTAATTAAGATGCTTGTACTTTTGTTTCTCAGTTGTAGGAGTTCAACCTCTTCTGGAGCCCTTTGTGGCAGGCACCTGTGCTATAAATGAGTTCTAGTGACCTTGAGCTACAGGCCTTTAAGAGTCCCTTTTGAATCCAGTCTCCACAATCATGTTTCTTTAATCGGGATGACTTAACTGCCCTCATGGGAACCATGTCTGGGTCTCTTTCTTTGTAGTCACAGGAGGAAGAGCACAGGCAGCATTTTCAGGTTTGGGCTCCCAGTGGCTTCCCTTAGCAGCATGTGTGACACTATTTTTGGTGACCCCCCCCCCCCCATCGCTGTTGGTGCCCAGGCTATGCTGGCCTTGGATCCCAGCACACTCTCCATGGATGACTCCTGGGAGCCTTCACAGAGTTCCTCCATTGCCATTTCCTGGGTCAGAGCAGAGAGCTCAGAGCTAAACCTCTTGTAATTACCGCTTCAAAGATTCTGCACAGGGACTTCAGGGAAGCGTCAGGGGCAAGCAGACCGGACGTGTGCACCAGCCTGTTCTTTCACGTCATTATTACCACCATGAGCAACGCTTAAGCGCTCACCATCCGGAGGGCCCTGTGGTCGGTGCAGGAGCATCTGTTGAGTGTCTGCTATGAGCTGCCCATGCTGGTCCCCAGAGGCCTCCCCTGACAGACTCCAGCTCATTCTGGGGAGGTTTCCATTATCCAGCTCCCCAGGTGGGGCAGCACAACAGAGGAAGAGAAAGCAAGGAGAGAATAGGAAGACAGGAAAGGGTAGGAAGAAATGAGAGGATGAAGCATCAGCTCCTTTGCACTGACCTTCCCTCTGTCCTCTGCTCCCACCAGGGGAGGAGCCCTGTCCCCACACTGGATTGCTGAGAAGCTGGCCTGCTTCTCTCACGGGTCTGTTGGCAGATGCGAGCTACACTAAGGCAGAGGAAAACCTGGGTGAGCCCCAGTGCTAACAGTCTGGCTGGCTTTCAAGGGTGATGTTTCCCCGTAACACTGAGGAACTTTGCTGTATTTGTAGGTTAGCTTTGCCATCTGAGAAGAGTTGGCTTTCAGGGCAGGACATCTGTGTTTCAGAACAAGCCGACAGTAGAGAGGGAGTGAGGAGTGGGGGACAAGGCGAGGGAAGAGAGGGGCGGGGAGAAACACTGGAAGGTGGGTGGGAGGAGAGGGAGAGGAGAAGGCATTCATAAACACCCCATACCCATGCTGTCTAAAGAGCAGCTAGCACAGCGCCCAACTTTAATTTATAAAACATGCTTCAAGAATGCACATCACATTAGTAGCTAAGGCTGGTCCCACCAACTCTTTGAAATGGGGGTTTTCTACAGCAGCAACACCCTTCTCTTGGGTTGCCCCCCACCCATCCCCACCCCCATCTCATCTGGGGAAAATAAGGGCTCAATGTGTGGCCTTTGGAGAAAGGGGGTGCTGTGTGGGCGGGCTGACCTCCCAGTCCACTATCCAAGGAGAGTTCCTCAGCTTTTACCTGTTCTACATGTATTAGAAGGAAGTTCCACTGCTTAAACATAAGCGTGTCAATTTACTGACCTGCAGCCCCCCTGAGGACCCTCCCATTCCCTGTGCTTCCCACACTGCCACAGGCAGAGTGTGAGTGACAGGTGCCCAGGATCCCTACGAGTCACGAGGGGCTGTCCAGCTGTCAGGTAGTTGCAAGGAGGCCTATATCCCCTGGCAGGACAGGACAAGTCTGTGCTTGTCACACCAAAAACTGCTGTCCTTGGGAAAAGTTGGAGTTGGTTGGCAGAGTCCAAGGTGACCTGGGAATGCCAGGGATGCTGGAATTCAATAAAATGAGACCTTCTGGGGTGTGGTGTCAGTCAAAGGGAGTGAAAGGCGGCAGCTGTTAACTTCACAAGTGAGATTTTTCTAGAAAAAAGAAATTTACTTTTGATTAAATGGAGACCACTGATGGAAATATTTCACAAAAAATAACCAATAGTTGGTCACTTAACCATTTCCCTGTTACTCTCAAAGCTATGTGTTTCTCTCTGGCTGGAAAGGCGACTAGAAATCCACATAAAGTCATCAATGTGGTATCAGTGTCTGCATTAGTGATTCTCCGCCTGGGCCGCCCATTGTGGTCACCCCTAGGTTCATCTCTGCTGTTCCAGCCCCATACTCACTGAGTGACTTAGAGGCCTGGGGCGGAGGTGGGCAGAGGGATCTTTCCCGTGCTCACCAGATGAGCAGTGAGCATCCAGGGCTGGGATCCACTGACCCTGATCCTGAACTAAAGGTGCATAACTTCCAGCACTCTCACTCCTTGGTGCTCACCCAAGGAACGTGAAACCTTATTTCCTCACCAAAACCTGCACATGGATGTGTATAGCAGCTTTATTCATAGTTGCCAAATCTTAGAACCAATTAAGATGTCCTTTAGGAGGTGAACAGATAAACGCACGATGAAATATTGTTCAGTGCAAAAAGAAATGAGCTATCAGGCCATGAAAATACATGGAGGAACATTAAATTCATATTGTTAAATGATAACAGCCAGTCTTAAAAGACTACATACCATGTGATTCCAACTGTATGACATTCTGTAAAAGGCAAAACTATGGAGACAGTAAAAAGAGCAGTGGTTGCCAGGAGTTGGGGGAGGTGAATAGGCAGAGCCCAGAGGAGGTTTAGGTCAGTGACAGTGTTCTGTGTGATACCATACTGGATACGTGTCTTTATACATTTGTCCAGACCCATAAAATGTACATGACCATCAGTGAACCCTAATGTGAACCATGGACTCTGGTGATAATAATGCCAGTGTAGCTTTATCCATTATCACAAATGTCCTCCTCTCATGGGGGGTGTTGATAATGGGGGAGGCTGTGCAGGTGTGTACACAGGGCATATATCGGGAATCTCTGTACTTTTGACACAACTGGGAACACAAAACTGCACTAAAATAAGTCTTTTAAAAAACAGTTGCACAACTTAACATGGACAAGAGTCTTCTCATGTGATTCACTGTCGTGAACTTTCCATTAATAAAGCAGAAGTGATGTATTTGTAAAGATTCTAATCAGGAATGTGAGATGTCTGCCACTGGTTGATGTGGCAACCGGTCCCCGTGATGAGGGAAGCACAGAGGTAAGCGTTTCCCCAGCTAATCCTCAAAACCAGGCGCATGACCAGCCTTCAGCAGGGATTTCTGAGAAGCACAGGGCTCTGCAGACATTGAGAATCCCCTGATCAAAGGAGCCACTGCAGCTCAGTGTTACCTAGAATTCTGCACTGAGCGACCCTGCCCTCTGCACCCAGGAGTTACATGGCTGGTGCTTCTGGGAGTGCCGTGTACAAACTGTGAGTCTTAGGCACCCATCATAACTTTGCCTGGGAGCACATTTTGCTAGGAGAGAGCAGGGCAGAGGGGAGGGTGAAGAGTGCAGGGCCGAGAAGAGGGGTGCCCCATCCTCCTTCCCTCTTGCATGATTGTTTCCAGGGGCAGCTCTGCGGGTGAGTCTTGCTGTAGGGGGATGGCTAGTGGTCTCCAGCTACCGAGCTCTCAGCCAGTATGCAGGACGCTTAGTAGGTCCTTTCTGTTATGGCCAAACCAAAGCCAGTGCCCATCTCTGAGTGTGTTAGTAAGAGTTCTTGTGGACATAGAGCCACCTCCTAGGGAGCCCACACTTCCTAAGAGAAAGGAAAAGAGCCCATGTAGAATCCGCACTAAGACCTTGGTCTCTATCCGTCACTCCTCAAAACCGATTTGTATCCTTAGTTCTTGAAGAAACTATGCCTTTGGGCCTGCTCGCCAGACCTTTCATGTGTCACTTATGAACTGGGCTGTTACTTCTCAGGTTGGAACCAGTCCTAACAGGGTCTCATTGCCTGTCTCATGACAGTGACAAAAAGGAAGTGGTGTGCCCAGAGGAGGAGGACTGATTGCCTGCAGGGTGCTAACCTATGCATGGCACATGTCACTCCTAGGCATGGCACATGTCACTCCTAGGCATGGCACATGGAAATCCTACACATGACACATGGAAATCCTATGCATGACACATGGAAATCCTACGCATGGCACATGGAAATCCTACGCATGGCACATGGAAATCCTATGCATGACACATGGAAATCCTACGTATGGCACATGTAAATCCTACGCATGGCACATGGAAATCCTACGCATGGCACATGGAAGTCCTACGCATGGCACATGGAAATCCTACGCATGGCACATGGAAATCCTATGCGTGGCACATGGAAATCCTATGTGTGGCACATGGAAATCCTATGTGTGGCACATGTAAATCCAAGGCCTCCATGTCACAGCACAGGGGGACAAGCTCTGAGATGTGCCCCAGTCCAGCTCTCACCTGCATCCTTTGAGACATCAGCAGGTGGCTGGGATGCAGGCTGCAGCTTGTACCGGAAGTGACAGTCATCCTGAAGAGGACACCTGGGCTGCTTTTTGCTGGGAGGACAACCTTGAAATGTGGCGGGGAAAGAGCTTCAGTTTTAGAGTTAAGAGACCTTCCATTTACAACTCTATGTATGGTTTGTTTCCTTAGAGCTCAATTTTTTCATTTCTAAGCTAGCACAACTGCTTACCATCCTAGAGAGGTGTAAGGATTAGATGAGGTAGAACCCCCTTGAAGCTGTATAGAGCTTTCTAGGTATAAGAGGTCATTATCAGCTTGTTCTGCTACTGGCCCTTTGAGGTGGGGTGTGGAGAATGGGATCAGGGGTCAACTAATGCAACTTTCAGCGAAGTCAAGATTCAGGGCGTTGGTTATAAAGGCCACCTGTGCCATCCCTGTCATAGATGAAATAAGTCTTTTAGTTGTGTGATGCATACCTTAGTGGCTTCCAAAACAACTAATCCTTTGATATTAAATTTATCATCAGAGTTCCCTAATCCAGGAAAGGGAGTTTTTGTTTTTTATTTGTTTATTTGTTTGTTTTGGTGTCTCTTTTTGCAGAGGTATAATAATAATAACAATAACAATAATAATACTAAAAAAAAAAGAAAAGCCTGTTTCTATGGTTAGACCCATTGTGCTGGGATGCCTGGTGTTGCAGGGCCCAAGGAGTTGCCTGAAGCTGCTGCCCTCAGGACGGAGCTCCGCCCCCTTGACAGCTTCTGGCCTGCCCAGGAGACAGACTGCCTGCACAAGAGAAAAGAGGGGCCCAGAGGGGGTTGTCCTCACAGTTCCTAAGGACCAGCCACCCCTCTGGACAGTTCCCTTTGCTTCTGCTCCACACGTAGCACTTGGCTCCCCCAGAAGGTATGTGACAACAGTGCCCCTTTATAAACAGTCTCCTCCAACTCGGAGAGTTAACAGTTTCAAGAAATCCGTTAGAAGAAACAGCCAGTGTTGCAATCCTGGCAACGTTCTGGGGCTTTTTTTTTTCCCCTTTCCCCATTTTAACTGTTAAAATTCATCTCTGAAGTTGCACACATGAATGAAATCAACAGACTCTATTCAGATCCCAAATCTGTCAGCCAATGTCTACCAACTGCCTGGAGCCAGAAGCCTCTTAGCACATGTGTGACTTGAGCTGAAAAGGGACTGGGGCAGCAGCGCAGGCTGCTTTGTTCTGGCACCCTCCTTCCTAAACATTTGCTCATTTAGAGCTCTGGAAGCAGCGATGCCTCTATTTCCTTCTATCTCAGTTCCACTGGCTTCCAGACATGGTTCAATCATCTCCCCGACAGTCCTTAGTTTCTTTTCTGCAGGCACCAGCCACCTGTGTGCCTGTGAAACCAATGACCAAACTCATTGCTCTTGGCCCACCTTTCATGCCAGCCAGTGTCTCATCAGGGTGGGAAGAGCTGGGGTATTTCCGGGAAGAGCTGGGGTATTGCCAGGAAGCACGGGTGCCTGACTGGGTGAGCTCGCCCAGGGAGAAGGAGAAGGCAGCCACACCAGAGGCAGGGCTCACCCACCCCACCCTGGACCAAGCGCTTTCAGAACTTGGGTGCTTTGGAGAGCAAGTCCCTGCACAGCAGCGAGAAGCACTGGCAGTTCTGGGACTGGACCCTGGACAGAACCCGCTGTGCCTCTGTCCAACACATGTCTGTTCCTACCATGTCTACTTGAAAGAAGTATAAGACTTAATAAAATGTAAGTTTCCTGAGAACGGGTTTAAGGTTAATCCATCCATGTATTCCCAGGTCTGGCACATGAGTACCAATATTAAAAACGTCAAGCAGTTTATACACATCGTCTTGTGGGTGTTAATATATTTGTAAGCAGATGAGTGGAAAAAGCTAGAAAGTTAAGGAAACTTCCTGAGGTAGCAAAAGCAGCAGAGCCCTGTGCATTTTCCCTTGGCTCTGTTATAATGATTAATGAATAAATATATTGAATGGATGAGTGAATGAATGAATGAATGAGTCTCTGTTTTCCCATCTGTTGATCAATATATGAGTGTCTCCCTCTGTCTGAAGACAGGCAGAGAGCGTAACTAAAATGAGGAGTCCGGGTCTGTGTGACAAATGTAGGGGCCCCGGCAGTTTTGCCCAGATGGCAGCCAGGGTTTCCAGGTGAGAGGCATGGCCTCGGACTCATGGGTGGTAGAAGCAGAAGGACCTCCTTTCTCTCCTGCAGCATTCATGCCTGAACCCCAGCAATACGAGGGTGCATAGCCAGAATAGAGATGTTTTAGACTTTGCAACATCCATAGGGGTGTTGCTGGTCAAAAAGGGGCTGTGTGCATTTGGTCATTCACCATTCACCACCCCCATGCAGAAGAGGTGGACTTGTGGCTCTGGCTGCATCTTGCCCCAGCAAGATTCACTTCATGGCTGTCATGAATGAGACAGAGGGAGGTGGGGGAGCAGAGGCCGGTGTATCTGCCCACCCAGCCTCCCACTGGGCCCGGCTGGCCCTGAATCCTCCCCCTCCCACCAGGTGGAAGGTATCACTTCAGGAGCAGTTGGCAGGATGGAACCTAGACACACCGCCACCTGCTTGCTCCTCAAGCAGCCCCCCCGCCCCCTTCCTGGCTCTCCTCCTTCTTCTTCTGTGCCTTGTCCTCACCCTGCGCAAGCACAGCCCCGAGGCTGCCTCTGACGGAGACAGCAGTTGAGGGGTTTGCTCCTGCCACTGCTGCTGGCACGCCACATCACAGATGGACACGCAGATTGCCCGAAGGCACGGACCCAAGAGGAAGGCCTTGTGACAGAACCAGAGAGCTCACTCAGCCTTGCGTACTGAGCTCTTACTATGCACCCAACCCCGTGTTAAGCTCTGAGAGGGTTTGAGAAGAGAGGAGACATGGCCCAGACCTAGAGTCCTGCTGGATGGATGCCTGTCTTGTGCCTCGTGTGCCCTCTGCCTGCCCACCGTTCCATCTTGCCAGGGCAACTCTTACTCTTCAATTTTCAGCCTAAAATCAGACCATCTTTCCTTGACCCCCAGACTCTGAACGTGGGTACCCCTGGCGACTCGACACCTCCCTCACACAGTTACTCTTTCAGTCTTATAAACTGGATTTCTCTGCTCTGGTGCAGAAATCCTACTGACTCTTTCTATCTGTATTAGTCATCAAGGTTCTCTGAGGCGGAGACACACATACAAAATAATGAATTGGCTCACATACTTATCAAGGCTGATAAATCTCAAGATGTGCGGTTGGCCAGCTGGACACCCAGAAGAGCCAGTGGTGTAAGTGCCAATCTGAGGGCAGGAGGAGACCAGTGTTCAGCTCAACCAGTCGGGCAGGCAAGGTTCCCTCTTACTCTTTGTTCTATTCGCTTCATTGGACGAGGCCACCCACACTGGGGGGACCATCTGCTCTCCTCAGTCCACTGTTTGAAGTGTTAACCTCATCCAGAAACACCCTCACAGACACATCCAGAATAATGTTTGACCAAATATCTGGGCACCCCGTGGCCCAGTCAAGTTGACCCGGCACACAAAGTAACTGTAACACTATCTGAATGTCCCACAGACACCTAAAGCTTAAAATGTCCACAGCTGACCTCAGTACTTTCTTGCCCCCTCCCACTGCCACCACCCAGCCGTCTCCCGAGCCAGCACTGCTGTGCCACAGCTCTTATTCTTCACCCACATGACTCAGCCCTATGGCCCTGCAGAGCCCACCGCCTGCAACGTCTCCACACACACTCCCACCTCTCATCCCCATAGCATCTCCCGCACTTTGGACCTCAGCCCTCGCCTGAGTTTCAGTCACTCCCTGTGTGGTCTCAGGACTCCAGCATTTCCTCCTTTCAGCCTTCTTTTCCACATTGCCACCTTTTCTGTCTTTCATCAATTCTTTGCCCTTGGCGTAAAGTCTGTTTGTGGTCTCCTCTCAGGATGAAATTCCCACTCCCGGGCCTGTCATGGAGGCCGTGCCTGGTGGAGCTCTGACCGGCCCCTCCAGGCTCATCTCACTTCTGCTCCACACACCTGGCTGCAGCCACAGGAGCCATCTGAGTCCCGAGCACCTCTACCCTTTTCTCCCCTCTGTGCTCACCTTCCTTCCCCTCCCTCTGCCACCCCTTCTGACTCCAGTCCCACCAAAATGCTTAGAGTCACACACACTATGACTGTTCGTTCTTCCCCCACTTTCACCCCCTTTCAAATACTGCCACCTTCATACTATCGCACAGGTGTCATTACACACACCTGTACACATAACCGTAGAGCACCACGAGACCACGCGCATCGATGGCACAGGGGCCGCCCGTAGTGGATCTGACCTATGATGTGGCATATACTTCTGGATGGCAAACATTTTACCCAAGACGCAGCCTCAAGCCCATACCCAGTCACCGCCACAGGCTCTGCGGGCTGACAGTCAGTCCCACTCATAGTTCTCTTCATCATGAACCTCAGGGAGCATGGGCAACGCTATGCCCTGAAGGGTAGTTCATTCATTCTTTGATTCATTCATTCAACAAACATATTCTGAAACAGTATTTCATGACTAGTTCTGTGCTGGACACTGGAGATATGAAGACAGATCACACTTGCTCTATAATTAGGGAGCCAAGATGTGCTGTATGGAAATCCCGCTGATAATGTAAGGCAATAAGAGGACAGCGCAGCGGGCCTTAGCCGGTCCCTCTCGTTTTCCAGATACAGGAAGTGCTAATAAAAGGAGGGAGAGTGGGAGACAGAAAGAAGGGAAAGAAGGCAGAGGAAGGGGGTGAGGCTGGGGGGCGGGTAGGGGGAGGAAGGAAACCCTTGGCATTTACCCAAAAGAGTTAGAAATTTACATCCACACAAAGACCTGCACAAGGATAGTTAGAGCAGCTTTCTTCATAATTGTCAAAGCCACCAAGATGTCCTTCAGTAGCTGAAGGATAAATAAACGGTGGGCCACGCAGACAATGGGATACTATTCAGCGCTGAAAAGAAATGAGCTATCAAGCCACGAAAAGACATGGAGGAACTTTAAATGCCTATTACTAAGTGAAAAAGACATTCTGAAAGACTGCATACTGTATGATTCCAAATGCATAACATACTGGAAAAGACAAAACTATGGAGACAGTAAAAAGATCAGTGGTTGCCAGGAGTTAGAAAGGAGGGATGAATAGGCAGAGACCAGGGGATTTAAGGCAGTAAAAATATTCTATGTGATCTGTGATGGTGGATACATGTCATTATCATTTGTCCGAACCCACAGGATGTACCAGACCAAGAGTGAACCCTCTGGGTGATAATGATGTGTCAGTGTAGGTTCATCAATTGTAACAAATGTCCTGTTGATGGTGGGGGAAGCTGTGCAGGTGTGGGGGCAGGGGGCCTGTGAGAAATTGCTATACCTTCCCTGTGAGCCTAAAACTGCTCTTAAAAAAATTAAGCCTATTGAAAAAAGAAAGAAGGAAAGGAAAAGAAAGAGTGAGTAAGGGTTCTGCAGGGAATTGAAGTCAAGTTTCTGAATCCCTTGTTCCCTGTTTTGAAACACAATGACAGCTTCCTAGCCACCTCCTGGCCCCCGTTATGGCGATGACACCAGTCTGGAATCTGCACCCCCTAGCTCAGTCATCCTCCTGAGGTCTGAATCTGCTGAAAGCAGTGAGCTGCTCGCTGGCCCGAGCTCTCTCAGGCTGGACGGTGAGGGCCTACCAAGCTCTCTGCTCCCTGTCCTGCTGAATTGGTCTCCAGCGCCCAGGAAACAAGGTGACCCCTTGGCCTCTATGAACAGGAGCCTGAAGCCACGTCTGGGTTTCCAGCACTTCACAAGTATCAGCTTCCATTGGGGTTCAGCCTTCTTGACTCTCACCCTATAGGTTCCCACCTCTCTTTGTCTTCTTTGGATGATGCTCCTGCCTCCATCTTCTGGAAACGGCCTTGTCGAAGCTGAGCTCAACCCACAGCCCCCGGGGTAAATCAGGACGTCTCGGGTGACAGACCCTCCACTTCAGTGGCCTTGGGAGGGGCTGTGTGTGGGCTTTTACTACCCTTGGAGTTGAATATTCAGAATTTAAATTTGATTCTCTATCAATGTAATTTTTATATTCTTTGTTTTTAAAATCTTTTCACTTATAGATGTATACGCTCAGCACTCCACATCTTAAAATGACATTTTCCTTTTCACCAAGATTCTTACTAATTTTTCCTCATAGATCAAAAGTTAATCCAGATAGTAGTTCCCCTTATTACTTCTTGTGTTTGTTTTTTCATTTTATAGCTAATTCAAAGTTTATTTGAAAACATTGTGAAATATTTATGATGTATACAATGTATATAGAATAATTCAATGAACTACTGAGTATCCAATTAGAAAAATAAAATATTGCCCATACATTTGAAACTCTTGGGGTACCAGCCCCTGGCTGCACGTTGTATCTCCCTACAAACAGGTAAACATTATTGTGAAACCAGACTTTATAATCACTATGCTTTTCTTTACATTGTTACTATGTATGAATGCATTGTGCATCGCCTATCATATTGCTATTCATGTGTTGTATTTATTATAAATGAATTTCGATACATGTATTCTTCTGCAACATGCTTTTCTTAGTCAACATTACGTTTTCGAGTTTCATGCATGTTAATAGATACAACACGGGCTCATGCACTGTCACTGCTTCATATACTCCCTTCTATGAAGAGATCACAATTCATGTATTCATTTTTCTACTGATGAAATTTTAAATGATTCCAGTTTTTTTTCTTTCTTTCTTTCTTTCTTTTTTTTTGTAATTCAAAGAACGCTGCTATGAACATTCTAAGACAGGTCTCCTTTCATATTGTGGTGCATTATCTTAACAGGTATTCTACTGTTTAAACCATCTTTGGATTCCAAGGATAAACCCAACTTGCTTGTGCTGTAGTTTTGTATTCATATATTACTGGATTTCATTTGAAACTCTAACATCGACGTCTTCAGTTGTAGGTGGCAGGTGGCCATCCCCAGAGTCAGGCTAATCCGCAGAAGGCCTTGTGTAATTTAGGGGTGAGCAGCATAACCAACTCCCTCCTCAGTTTCAGGCCCTCAACCCAAACCTCCCCTCCGGCTCCCCTCTTCCTCAGAGACATCCTCCACCCACACTCCCCTCATCATGCCTAGGGCAATGGGGGAAGTATCAGTTGCACAGTCGGGTGCTTTGCAAGTGAAGGGTGTTAATACTGGAGCACTCAATTTGGGAGACACAGGACCCATCTTACTGAGAGATGAGGGGACACTTGGATGAGAAGTACATTTTCTTTATGCGGACACAAGGACTTGCAAGGAGGATAATTCGGTAGAGTACTATTTTGAGATATTGGGGGGAGAGAGACTGAGAGAGAGACAGAGAAAGAGAGAGAGACAGAGAGACAGAGAGAGAGACAGAGAGAGAGACAGAGAGAGACACACACATACACACACATCGAGAGCGAGAGAGACAGAGAGAGAGAGACAGAGACAGAGAGAGACAGAGAGACAGAGAGAGACAGAGAGAGAGACAGAGAGAGACACACACATACACACACATAGAGAGAGAGAGAGACAGAGACAGAGAGACAGAGAGAGAGAGAGAGAGAGAGAGAGAGAGAGACTGACTGACTGACTAGGGGAGTGGTCTTCCAGGATCTGCCTCCTTACGATCCCTGCCTTTCAGCAAGTCAGCAGCTGTTGCTCTTAATGCTCCAGGGAAAGCATGTGGTAGGGTCTACACCAAAGTGAGTGACTCACTTCTGGCTTTTTTTAATTTTGTAGGAAACCCTAAATACTTGGGTAAAGGGAATTCAGAACACCTTGAAGAAACATAAAGGAAGAAAGAGTCACAAGCCTGAAAGAAGCATCCCTGCCACTTCTGCCATCCTGCAAACCCGGCATGCCTCTCAGAGAGGAGCATAAAGTCCAGAGAGGTAGGAACCACGGGGGTGTCTCTCCTGACAGGCCCACAGGCAGCTGCCCTGGGTTCCCGCACCCCTGGGGGCCCGGGGTGGCAGCACCAGATACTCTCCATGGGCCTCTCAGCAGCAGACTGCTGTGCAGACGCCCGAGGACCAGATGGATGCCCCCTGGCCATCAGCACTTTGTTAACGCCCAGAGCTGGGAAGAGAGGAGCTCTGGGAACAAGTGGAAGCTCAGAGTTAGAAAAAATGTCACAGAAAATGTGACAGGGTGTATGTTTCTGCACACTCGGTCTTTGGGCTACGAGTCACACGTGCCACTCCTTGTTAGGGGGAATTCTGCCCTGTGTCTCACTCAGCTGAGCTGTAGCTAAGGCTGGTTGTGGTGTGTGGCTGCAGACTGCAGAGGAGGCGCTCGGGCAGAAGCAGCAGCATACTGAATTCTGGTCTCACAAGCTCATTCCTGGTGACGGGCAGCGACCCACGGAGGGAGCTAGCTCTCAGACTCCAGGAGGCTGTGTCAAGCCAGTGGGGAGGACAGCTTTCCGTAAGCCATATGTGCCCAGGTCCTGAGAATCCCCACAACGACAAGTGTGGCAGCAAAGGGGTCTTGGTGGAGATTGGACATGGGTGTTTGAGACCCCTTGCTCCTAGCTTCTCCCTGACCATAATCACCATCCTATTATGCCTCTGCGTGTCCCACTGAGGCCCCGGGGCGCTTGTGTGGCGGGGACGTTTGACACTCCACAGGCTGTATGTAATTAATGCAATGGGACATGCTGGTGCTTCTGCTTTATTAAAGAAAAATGGAAATAAATGCACTTCAGAGAAAAGATCAAACTATGAAGTCATACAGAAAAAGGAACAGACCACAAGGTTCTCTGCATTGTGCTCGGCGCGCGTTGCTCAGGTTAACTGTTAAATTGTCTTTTAAAGACGTTTTCTTTTTTCTCCCTTTTTTGAACTAATTCTATCCAAGCATCCAGCACAGATTCAGAACTGTTAACCTGGAAAAGAGGGGAAACGTGAAGGTTGCCTTGGTAACTAGCATCTCTGTGTGGCCTGACAGCCCGTCGCCTCCGCTGGATCAGAGCAGCGCATTTCTGACTTGCTCTGGTGGCTTCGTCAGGGGCCATCGAGAGAAGTGGAGAAACAATAGCACCAACACCCATCAGAGGATTGGCTACACCTGGTGACACAACCCCTGCTTCTCCATCAGGGTTTTTAAATTTGCTCTGCACGTCTATTGCAAATCTGCTTTCCACCCCCATTGTGTCCTCAAGCCTCTGTGTAGCTCACCAGAAATTTTTTTTTTTTTTTAAATAAATTATTACGCTTTGACCCAGAAATTCCCACCAGGGAATCTAGCCAACCAAACAAACTAATCCACAAGATAGAAAAAGCTATATCCCTGAAGATGTTCACTGCAGCAGTTTTTACACTGGAGAGAAATAGACAACAACTTACATATAAATAGTAGAAGGATGATTATGTAACTTGTACTATTTACAAGAAATATGTGATTATGCAGTCAACAAAATTATAATAACACTATGTGCCAAAAGAGAAAAACACATTTTACAGTCTTAAGTTTTGAAAGGATACATTATACATATAATAGGTAAAATATATGCACAAAACAAAGGAGAGAAGGGAATGCACAAAATATTAGTCATTGTGTTAGGTGAGTAGCTTTAAGCATGATTTCCCACCTGCTTTTGTAATTAATAAAAAGAATAGCATCTGTAACTTCAAATACAAACCAACATCATAATTACTTAGAAAGGTCTCTTGCCAGTTTTTTTTTTTTTTAATTTTAACGAAACCTATTAAGTATGGGACCAAGTGAGTCAAGAAAGACTAAAACCTGAGCTTTTTCAAATCTGGAAGAAAACCTCTTTTCACTAGAGACGTAAAACTGCTTTTCTTTCTACCCCCATTTTATTTTTGTTTCTTTAGGTAAAATGCTGACTTTTTATTATCTATTTATTTGGTTTAATGCTGTCACTGTTTTCCAGTTGACCCTCTTATCGTTGGCGTCAGTTATGGCCCCTCTCTGATCACTTCAGGTTCAGAAAACCATTGCCCGTTAGGACCAGAAAGGAAGTCAGAGCTGTCCCTCAGTGTTTCCCAAACTGGCGTCAGGCGTGTGGTGTGGGGGGATGGCACAGGGCTTTGCTGTCACTTATTCTTCAGTTTACTTTGATTTGATCATTGTGCAATAGCTTTAAGCCTAAGGCATTTATGCTTAGTTTTATAATTATATATCTTTAAGTATCATGACAATGGAAATAATTTCAGTCAACACTGGGGGAGCTTGAGAAGTTTCTTTCTTTATGAAGGGCCAGTCCTTATTAAGTCTCCAACTCTTCAAGTGATAAGGACCCCAAGACTAAGGGAGGAGAAGGACGGGGTTTTGCTCCCTCTAAGGTGGGGAGACTAGAACCTGTTCAGTATATTTCCATTGAAAAAGGTCACTAGGAATAAAATTAAGCATGAAAAGGAGGATCTTTCCTTCTGCTTATAACTAGGCTTTTTAGTTAGGCAATGGCTTTTTGCTGAAAGTGGTTGTTTTATGTATACCTGATCTCTGGGTCTCCTGCACAGTCTCTCTGGCGGACCCCACCAGAAGTGGGGAGGGGATCCTTAGGCAACTCTGTGGCTTCAAAGCATGGCCTCACCCTCTTTAGGTTAAACAGTTTTGAGATGTGGACACGTCAGGCCTATTAGACTGATTATAGGAGAGAAGGGTCCAGGGTCAGATGAAGTCATTGATGAGGCGAGAGGGAGCACAGGCTGATTTACGTAGATGTGGGGGACTGGCCTACGAAACAGGGAGTAAGGCAGTGTGGTGCAGGCACCAACATGCGTGGGGGCTGCACAGGCCAGTGGGAGCTCGAATAAGCTCTTTTCTAGTTGCTTCCATGTTCCAGATAAATGGAGAATCAAGGTCAGCTCCTGCTGCGAGAGTAGGAGAAAGTGGTGCTGGAGGTTTAAGGAGAGAGAAGCTGTGAGATGGTTGTCTAGGAGAGCAGAAACATGCTGACCGACAAAGCACAGTAGGATTGTTTGGCAGTGTTGAGGGGTCATGGAGTTTGTGGTCACAAATGTAGTGACCCCGGTCAGCGTGGGTTGGCCTTTTCCTCCGGGAACAGGAGGTCGCCCCTGCAGAGCAGGTAGAGAGATGCAGACAACCAAGGAGGGTTTTTGCCAGGCAATCAAAATGAAGACAGGGTGGGCAATCAAGTTACAAATGCTTGCCAGGGTCTGATTCAAATTATACGATGTAGGGTTTTTTTATCGTAAGTTTTTATTTATTTATTTATTTATTTATTTATTTATTTATTTGGTGTCATTTGATTGGTTACTATCTCCATAACTGCTAATATTTTTCATTAGAAAAGAGAGTAAAGTAGATGGTCAGATTAAGAATGAATCAATCCAAAGAGATAGGTATTAAAGCAATTACAAGTCCATCCCCCAACCTGTCAGGTACTGCTCCTGGGGTGTGGGCATCACCGGAACATGGGGACGGAGGAGCCCAGCCTGGAGTCCCAGGGCCTCTGACGGATTTTCTTGTCAGAGTGTGTCTAGCTCTCTAGGGCCTGGCTCCCTCTCTTCTTAAGATGAAGTCCACGCTAATCCATTCTTTATAAGTAACATATGAGGTCAGACAATTATGTTCACAAACTCATCCTAGAAAAAGTGCTACATACCTCACTGCTGAATATCACTATGGTCACCTTCCAAGTACTGCCCTTGGGAAGCTATGCACTGATGCCAGTGCCTAATCCACCCTTCAAAGCAATTTGGAACTCTCTTTCTGGAATGGCCATCAGAGCTGTCGTCGTATTACCCATGATGTACTGAATGTCATCAAAATGTCTTCCTTTCAATATTTCCTTTATCTTCTGGTAAAGAAAGAAGTCATTGGGGGCCAGATCAGGTGAATAGGGAGGGTGTTCCAATACAGTTATTTGTTTCCTGGCTAAAAACTCCCTCACAGACAGTGCCATGTGAGCTGGTGCATTGTTGTGATACAAGAGCCATGAATTGTTGGTGAAAAGTTCAGGTCGTCTAACTTTTTCATGCAACGTTTTCAGCACTTCCAAATAGTAAACTTGGTTAACTGTTTGCCCAGTTGGTACAAATTCATAATGAATAATCCCTCTGATATCAAAAAAGGTTAGCAACATCGTTGCAATAAGTTCATAAACTGAATTTTCATACCTCGTATGTGTTAACATACCAAAGGTAGGAAGGCTGAGGAGACTGTCCATTCATTATAAGTTGAACTGTACCCTGCCCCCCGTTCATAGTTGAGTCCTGACCCCTAGTACCTCCAATTGTGACTCTATTTGGAGATAGGGAACTTTAAAGAGGTAATTAAGGTAAGATGATGTCATTAGGGTGGACCTTAATCCAGTGTGGCTGGTGTCCTTTAAAAAAGAAGAGATTAGGACACAGACACACACAGAGGAAAGACCATGTGAGGACACAGAGAGAAGGCAGCCCTCTATAAGCCAAGGAGCGAGGCCTCAGAAGGAAACAACCCTGCCAACACCTTGACCTTGAACTTCCAACCTCTGGTACTGTGAGAGACACAATTCTGTTGTGTAAGCCCCCCAGTGTGTGGTACTGTGTCATGGCAGCACTAGAAAACTAATAAACCATCCAAACTAGGTGAACTGTTTTTCTTGACTATTACTAAACTATGTCAAATATTTAAAAACTGTTTCATAAAATACAAGCTGAAATGTTTCAGCACTGTTTCCTCCTTTTCACATTTATGCATAAGTGAATTACTGGTCGATGTATTCATAGATTTAAGCATATGGTATCTGGTTTATTTAATATGTGTTTAGTTTTGTCTGGCTGAATTCTCTTGTTATTTATATTAAATTCCAAAAATACTTCTTCATGTAATGTTAAGGAGAGATTATTAAATAATTCCATCAGATAAATAAATAATTCCATCAGATGGCGCCAACTGAAACTGAAGTCGTCGTGTTGGGATCAAGTGTGTTCTGTTCAGAGTGATGGTCCGCACCGTGGAACGGGGCCTGCACAAACACTTCCTGATTTTATGTGTGTGGGTGTGCAAACTCGGGCATTTTTTTCCTTAAACAACTATTTGTATTTGAAGGCACTGGAGCATGACTATGAACAGGCAGAAACTGGAAGGGTATGGACTCTGTGGAACGGGCAGTGGTCTGGTTTTCGCCTGGACACTCCCTGGCTGGCAGCTGGGACAGCTGACGCTGAAGCAGAAAGTGCAGTCAAAGGATGGAGAGGAGCTGCCTGAATGGCTGGAAAATAAAGGGGAAATGCCAGATAGGAGGGAACCAAGGAGGGGAGCCCTGAAATGTTCATATTAATCCCTCCATCCATGGCTGACCTCTGAACTGCACATTAACGGGAGAGAGTCCAGGGACCCTGTGAGGAGGAGGCAGCAGGATCCTGAGGGGAGGGACACAGGAAATTTCAAAAAGTTGAACTCCTGGGGAGCATGTTTTCTGACCACAGAGCAATTAAATTAGAAATCCATATCCTGAAAACCCCAAGTAGCTCTAACTGACAATATTGGGACAATGGATGAACTTTGAATGTGGACTGAGGCTTAGGCAATAATATTGACCAATATAAAATTTCCAGATTTTGATAATTATATGTGATTCTGCAAAAGATTGTCTTTGTTCTGAGAAAACATACACTGGAGTATTTACAGGTAAAATGGAGCAGTCTGAGCGAGAAAGGGAGAAAGGGGCAGAGGGAGAGAGGATGATAAACCAGAAGGAGGAACGGGAACAAGTGGTGACTCTGAGTAAAGCTACATGGGAATTCCTTATACTATTTTCACAACTTTTCTGAAAGTTTCAGATTATATAAAATAAAAATATTTTTAAAAGCCGAGCTCTGATCCTGTCCATTTCCACCTTGAATGGTCTGTATGAGAGACTTTCCATAACACGCACTGTTTCTTCCCCACCACAGAGTAGTGACTGTGCCCAGAAAGGGGTTTTGTCCCCCAGCAGGGAGGCAGACCTGGTTCCCCCAGCTGTTGTCCTACCCCTGGGCACCATCTCACTGTTATTTGGCTTCAAAGTGGCCGAGCCCGTGTGTGAAACTGCAAAGGGAACACAGAAATGCAAGGCTTAGCATCCACTAGGTAAATGGCCAGCTGCTGTTGTCATGTTAGATAGGGAAGGTGAGAGAGCAACTGTCTCTGAATGATGAATCTGTGGGGGGTGGAGTGATGAGTGTGTTCAGAAGAGGATAAAGGGGGCAGGGAAAGGTTGCCTTATACCTGAACACTTTAAAGAGAGTGCTGACTTTGTGACTGACTTCTGTCTTGATGTCACAGGAGGAAGAACCTGAGCTCCGGCCTTCCTTGCACGCCCACCATGTGCCAGGCTCTTTCTGTGTGTTCTCCTCTGTCTCTGAAGTAGGCCCTGGCTCCCTGCACTGTCATTTCTGAACCATCTCTCCCGTCTTCCCACGCTTGGGAGAATATCCCCTCGTGTGTCCGGGTGGGCCTGACGCCCGCGGTGGAACGTACAGATGCCAGGGCTCTCCTCCTCAGCTGCCTGCCACGGCTCTGCCCCAGCCTGCCCCAACGAGATGCAATTGGCTGCAGGAGATGGGGACCCTGGGCCAGCAAGGCAGGTGGCGGTGTCTGTGTGGCTGTGGGGGCCAGGTCGTCCTAGTGGCATTGTGGCTGTAGCCCGTACACCCACACACCCTGCAAATTACCAAGCACCATTTCATTTCATTTCATTGTATGTACATTTTTTATTGTGATAAAATGTACATAATATAAAATTTACTATTTTAAACATTTAAAGTGTACAATTCAGTGACATTAAGCACTTTCTCAAGGTTGTGCAACTATCACCATTGTCTAGTTCTAAAACTTTTTCATCACCTTAAATGGAAACGCAGACCCAATAAGCAGCCACTGTCCACACTTCTGCTCACCCCCATGCCCACTCCTGGCAACCACTAATCTGCATTCTGTCTATGGATTTGCCTATTTTGGCTACTTCGTATGAATAGAATCATATAGTATGTGGTCTTTTGTGTTTGGCTTCTTTCACTCGGCATCATGTTTTCAAGGTTTATACATATTGCAGCATATTATCAGACTGAATCATAGTTCACCATATGTATATACGCCATTTTGTTTATCCATTCATCTGTTAATGGACATTTGGGCTGTTTCCAAATTTTGGCTATTGTGAATAGAATTATTGTCAATATTTGTGTACAAGTTTTTGTTTGAGTATCTGTTTTAAATTATTTGGGGTATATTCCTGGGAGTGGAATTGCTGGGTCATGTGGCAATTCGACGTCTCACTTATTGAGGAGCAACCAAACTGTGCCCCCCACCCCCATCCTTTTAATACAGTCTTTTCTGCTTTAAGTGGGCAGAGGTAGTTTCTGTTACTTGCAATGAGAATGCTGACTAATATCTCATTCCCATCTTACTGATGGGAAACCTGAAGCCCAGGGAGATTGAGTGGTTTGTCCAAGGCCCTGGCTGGTAGGAGCTTGATCCCCGCTACGAATCCTTGAGCAGTGTGGTGGCAGGGCTCTGGGCCAGTGAGAGTCCCTTTACGCCTCACTTCCTGCATGATATAGTGCAGCAGTTCCCAATAGGGTTCCCTGGAGGCCAAGGTCTCCATGAATTAGTGACAGGGGTCTAGGAGCTCTTTTAAATATTTCACAAAGCTTAATGGAAAACCTCCACTTTCCCATAACGAGGCTGCTCGGGCTATCTAAAATGTCAAGTTTCTTTGCTTTTGGCGTGAATTAAGTCAACCCAGGGTGGTAATAAGGGTTATCTCCCGCTGATCAGAGACTCTGGCTGGTAGTTATATATATCTTTGATTAATTTAAAAAATGGGAAAATGAATAAATTATTATTTGATAAATGCAGTTGTTTAGGAGATGAAAAATCTCTTAAAACATGAGGTCCTTGAGGAGAAAAATTGCAAATGAGTTTCTTGGTGGTTAAAAAAAAAAAATCAGAACGCATTGGCCTGGTAGGAGAACATCCTCGGCTGGGCGTCTGGAGCTCTGGGTCTGGTCTTGGTCCTGCCGCTGACAGCTCGGACCTCGTGCAAGCAACTGTGTAAAGGCCTCCATCTCCTTGCTGTCACAAAGGGTGACTTACTGTGGGGTCCTGTGACTCTGAACCACTGACAAGGAAAGGAGGTGATGAAGAGCACGAGAATTCATTTGTCCTCGATGGCTACAGCCCAGGCTGGCCTCCCCGGGAAGCCAGACACCAGGCCCAGCCTCACCCAGGATCTCAGCGTGATCAGAAGCATGGTCCCTACAGTTCCTGGTTGCCAAGTAGGTGAATGATTTGGGGGCAAGTCTTAGAGTATTGTTAGTTAGCTATAAAATTGCATTGCCCACTCCCCTTACTCTTTATGGGAGAGGCTTCTTCCTATAACAGAGGCTGGAAATGCTAGATTAACACTCCATTTCCTAGTTGCTCTTGAAACTGGTGTGTGGGCCTGGGAACCAGTCAATCCCAGCCAAGGAGACTTGAGGGAAGGCTGAGAAATGTCTTCTCTATGATAAAAGGAAAATTGTGACGAGAAACTAATACCCCACCTTCCCCTTCCTGCTTTTGAGGGTTGTGTGGAGACTCACTCACTGGTTGATACTTTCGCAGCCATGTTGCAGCCATGAGGGGAAGACATCACCCACACTGCAGTCGGCAGAGTGAAAAGATGAGAAGAGCCTGGGGTCTTGGTGACCAGTGGACCACTGAACAAGCCCTGCATCCTCCAGGTTTCTCATTCTCTTAGGTAACTGTTTAAGCCAGTCTAAATTGGGTGTTCTGCTATTTGTGTTAACAGTTGAAATCATTTCAATAACACAGCAAGTCCTTTTACTTCTCTGGGCCTCACTAAATCATCTCTAAAATAGGGCCACTGGACACATGGTCTCTAGGTTCCTTTGAACCTTCCTTAGACTTTCTGGGATACCCCTAAGTGCCACATTTTCCAGAAGATTCCCAGACCTCACAATCCCATCAATTGGGATGGTGGCCCTTTGTGAACCCACAACTAGATTTCATTTCTCCCTTTCATTGTCTACGTACCAGGCCCAAATCTGGCAGTTTTCCCATTAGCTGTGTCACTTAATACTTATAAGAATCAAGTGTCCCAGCCTGCAGAGGTGGCTCAGTGAGGTTAAGAGGTTACGAACTCAAGGACCCCACATTTGAACTTACATTTGCCTGACTCCAAAGTCCAACTTCTTAACCCCTTTTTCAAACTGACTGTGTTATCTTGAAAACGTGTGTTAGGCAACTCCACTAAACAGTATTTTTCAAGCTCTGAGGTCCACACACAGCACAAACTTCTAGAGTTCAGGGACTGTTCTGGCCTGGGTCGAGTCACCCACAAACACCATTGAAAGCCTGTTGAAGGGGATGGCACAGAAAAGGCCTGTCACCTGGGTGCCTGGGCCCAGGCTGGAAGAAACCTGAGATGCGATGCAGAGAGACCAGCATGGTTTTGCTTTTCCTTGGCTGGGATTCTGTGGGGGCCGTCTGTGTGGGGCCAGAGAAGCTGAGTGAGCTGATTCTCCTCATGCTGCTAAAGGTCCTGCTGTGTACCCAGGCTGGGCATGAGGGACTAAGGCACAGCAACAAGAGGACTGGCTGCTGCCCTCTCTGTGGGGCGCTAATTTGCAGGCACTGCTTCCCTCTTCAGAGGGTAAGCAGGTGAGTAAGCCCAGTGTCTTTCCCTCTGGTGGGGCTATGACTTCATTCTCATCATCTAGGTCTGAAGGAATCCAGACCAGAGGGGCCTTCTCCAGGTTGGCTGGGCAGGGGCAAGTGGATGGGGCGAAGGAAGGAGAGAGGGAAGGAAGGAGTTTCATCCAGCTGCCTGAGGCCAAGGCCTTGCAGGGTAGGGCAAAAGAGGAAAGGACTCAAGATGCTTCTTGAGTTACCCCAAATTCCCTTGTAACAATTCCCGGGGCAGATCTGGGCAAGCGATGATGTGACTGGGCACAGTGAAACCATGTCCGAACGCCTGCCGACAGGGCTGGAACTCAGGCCTGGCTGTCCACTGCCGTCACTGGCTCAGCCAGAGGCCTCTGCTCCACTTCTTACCCACGGGCGTACCCGTGGGGAAGTCATGGAGAGTGCGGAGGGGATCTGAGTCTCCCACTTGCCATGGGTGTCATGGGCAGTCCTCAGCCCCTGTTTCTCATGCCCTCCCTTAGGCATTAAGGGCACTGGCTGGAGGAACCGGTGGTCTTGGCCCTCTCCCTGTGGACAGGTCCTCCTCAGCTGGTTGGCTGGGACAACCCCTGAGTCTCGGCCATGGGTTCTGGGTCCTGAGACCCACCTACTGGCTCTCAACTCAGCTGCTCTCCCAGTATTCCGTGTAAGAGACTTCCGGGACACATGGGTGCATCAAGGCCGAGAGAAACCGAGTGTCTCCTGGGAAAGCTAGACCTACACCACACCATCCACCCAGTTTACTAGTTGTGGTCACTCACTTGATAGAAGTGGGGCCATCTGTGAGGTGACCCTTGTTTCAGAAGCCTAATGAGGTGGGGAGTCCCTCTGTCTTGGGGTCTGTATTGATTTCCTAAGGCTACTATTGTAAAATATCACAAACTGGTGGCTTAAACAAGAGACGTTTATTCTCTTCCAGTTCGGGAGGCTGGAAGTCCAAGATTGAGGTGTCAGAGAGGCCATACTCCTGCTGAAGCCTGTAGGCAACTCTTCCGGCTTCTGGTGGTTTGTCAACAACCTTTGGTATCCTTGGCTTCTGGCTGTATCCCTCTAATCTCTGCCTCTGTCGTCATGCGCTCTCGCTTTGTGTCTGTCTCCCTGTGGCTGTTTCCTGATAAGGACACCAAGCATATTGGGTCAGGACCCACCCCTCTCAGTACGACCTCACCTTAACCAAATTCACCTCCACTGACCCTCTCACCAATAAGGTCACACTCTGAGGTGCTGAGGGTTAGGACCTCAACATCTCTTTTCGGGGTGAACACAATTCAACTCATAACAGGGCCCTCAAGGACTGAGAAGCAGAACCTTCTCTCTCATGCTGTCTGCATCTCGGGTAGGCTTTAATGATGAGCAGTTCAATTCTCCATGCTCTGAAAGGAGCACGTTCTAGCCCGGAGCTTCTCTTGCTCTAATGTGGACCTTGTTCAATGCAGATTCTGATCTGGCAGGTCGGGGACGGGGCCTGGGACTCTGCATTTCTAACGAGCTCCTGAGTGACGCTTGTGCTTCTGGTCAAGGAGCCCCACATTGCCTTGCAAGGAGCTGGTCTATTGAGCTTTGAGGAGGCCAAGTACCAATCCCTCCTGCCCTGGGCAGAGGCCAGAGCTGCCAAGTTTCTGTGCGAGAGGGAGCAGCCAGGAGGCTCTAGCTGAAGAGACCCCCCAAAACAGTCCCTGTTGCAAACGGAGGGTCAGACCTGCTCCACGCCTCCTGTTGCAGCTCCCGCTGCCTTCTCGGTGGCTGAGTCTTGGGGAGGAGTGGACAACAGGCCGAGTGACTGGTTCCGGAGGCGGCACGTCGCTTCTGCCTGTTTCCATGTTAGCTCCAACTCAATAAAACCCTATGTTTTTATTTCTCTTGGGAAATACCTTAGAAATGAGATTGCTGGATCATACAGTAAATGCATGTTTAACATTTTTTATAACACCTTTATTGAAATATAATTCACAAACTATAAAATTCACTCTTTGAAAGCATACAGTTGCGTGGATTTCAGCATATTCACATAGCCAAGCAACCATCACCACTAATTCCAGAACATTTTCCCAGCATGGGCTTTTAAGAAAAATACTAATTTCCCCGTAACACTGTGTTGTGCTAAGAACTCAGAGCGGCCCATGCTTTAGCTCACCTAACGCTTGTCACTGTCCCTGAGTATGATATGATTGGTGTCCTCACTGAGCAGGTGGGAAACTGAGTCAGGAACTCCTCCGGTCACCCAGCTAGCAAGTGGCACGACCACAGCTCACATCTGATGCTGAGGCATCTTTCACAGTCAGCAGGGCCTTCAGCTCCACCCAGCAGTGGGTGGCTGGTCACCAGCCCGCTCAGTTCAGACATGTGATACACAGGGAGTGAGGGGCACTGCTGGGGGTGGTCAGGCCCTGGTTCAAGAGTGGGTGCTGGTCTCCTCCCCCCACCCAAGTGGAAGAAGGCTGGCGGCAGGGCGGGTGGCCTGACAGCAGGAGGGAGAGGGTCATGGAGTCTGACTTCTCCACCAGGCCACACTTCTAACGTCCCCTCGGTGGGAGAGCTGTTCTGTTGAGCCAGGAAGCCACATTTACTGTGGGATTCCCCCTGGCTGGGAGATGGACACAGGCCCTGCTTTGTAATTAGCTGGACACCCGCAGCTGGAGCAGGGGAGCAGCATGTCTCACATCCACGTGCTGTTCCAGCTCAGGGGGATTTGAGGGCTTTGGGAATAAGCTGTATGGACTAACAACGCTCCATCAGTAGCCCTGGGGTCCTGCCTTTGCCCTCTTTTGTCTGTGCTGTTGAGTCCACTGCAGCTGGTCCCCACAGCATGCTACCCTCCTGGGCAAAGTGAGCAGCGCCCCAGCTCCAAGGACACAACGGAAGGACGCAAACATGGGTCGGCAGGGCCCCATGGTTTCCCCGCTTGTGTCCTCTGCTGGCCTCCCCCAGGGTCTCTGTGTCCCTTCCACATGCTGCCATGCGCCTGGAGAGAGCTGCCACCCAAGTGCACCATTAACTCACAGGTGACCTTGCCCCCAGAGTCCCTCTAGACCCACTCTCTGCCCCTCTCTTCTGGAACCCACTTCCTCGGTGCTGAGTGGCTCCACTTTGCAGCTGCAGCACTCGTTTCGTTGTGAGGTGCAGCACGCATAGTTTCTCTCTTTTTTATTGGGGTATAAATTACATACAGAGAAAGGCACAGATCTTAAAGCACAGTTTGATGAGTTCTGACAAATATATTCATTCATGTAACCTACACTCTTATCAAGATAGTAAACGTTCCCATCCCCTAAAGATTCCCATGCAACCCTTTCAGCCAAGCTCTTCCCAGGCCCAGGCAACCTCCAATCTGCTTTTTTTTTTGCCATTAGAGATTAATTTCATTGGCTCTACAGCTTCATAAATGCATTTCCCTGATGGCTAATAATGTTGAGCATCTTTTTATCTTATTGGTCATTTATAAATCTTTTTTTGTGTGAAGTGTTTGTTCAAGTCTTTGCCCATTTTTTTCAAAAGTTTTTTTTTAAAAAAATATTATTGAACTGTAGGAATTCTTTGTGTATTCTGGATAGAAGTCTTTTGTCAAATATATATGTCACAATTATTTTCTTCCAATCTGTGGTTTGCCTATTCATCTTCTTAATGATGTGTTTCAAAGAGTAGAGTTTTAAGTCTTGAAAAAGTCCAATTTATGATTTTTTTCTTTGCTGGCCCTTCCTGTGTCCTAAGAAATCTTTGCCTCCCTTTGGTTGCAAAGATAGTCCCTTATGTTTTCTTCTTTAAGGCTTATGTTTTGGCTTTTATATTGAGGTCTATGCTCATCTTGAATTAATTTTTGTGAAGTGTAAAGTAGGGGTTTAGATTCTTTTCCTGTTTCTTATATGGATAGCTGGTTGTTCCAGCACCGTTTGTTGAAGAGACTTTCCTGTCTCCATGGAATTGCTTTGGTGTCCTAGTAATTTCTTATTAATAATACAGATGACTTCAAATGATCACTCTTGATAGATTAGAAGCTGTTAAAAATAGACTTCAAAGTTTCCTCTAAAATTATGCCAAGCTTACTCCCTACACCATGAAACCCTTTCTTCACTGGGAGAGAAGGTGCAACACTACGGAGCCTGCAGGCTGCATTTGCACGCGGCCGTGGGTGTGCCTGGGTCCCGCGTGTGCATGTGGCCATGGGTTTGCCTGGGTCCCGCGTGTGCATGTGGCCATGGGTTTGCCTGGGTCCCGCGTGTGCACGCAGATGTGGGTGTGCCTGGGTCCTGCGGTGTGCACGCGGCCGTGGGTGTGCCTGGGTCCCGTGTGTGCATGCAGACGTGGGTGTGCACGCAGCTGTGGGTGTGCCTGGGTCCCGCGGTGTGCATGCAGCCGTGGGTGTGCCTGAGTACCGTGGTGTGCACGCGGCCATGGGTGTGCCTGGGTCCCACGGTAGGTGTGCACGCGGCCGTGGGTGTGCCTGGGTCACACAGTGTGCACACGGCCGTGGGTGTGCCTGGGTCAAGCGAGTGCACTTCCTGCCTGGGTATGGCAGGGCACATGGGCTGGGCAGTGCTGCTTTAGTTAGTTACACCGATTTCCTTTTCAGAGCAATCCTGTAGTTTAACCAGTCTCAAGAGCCCTCCTTGATGTCTCCTGTGTAACTCAGTGTGGCCTGGCATCCCCTCCGTTGTTTTGAGGTGTGAGGATGCCAAGCCCTATCCCTCTTTCACGCTCACAGCAGAGCAGACAAAGACACACACACAGGCTGGCCTTCATCTTGGATGAGGCTAGGGAGGGCACCCCCCGTTTCATACCTGAGGCTGCAGAGGACAGCACACTGTCATTGTTTCCTCATCCATCCTCCATTAGTGGCAGACGCAAGGCACGGTGGGGACACCAGAACCTTTAGTCTTACAGAGAGGTGGTCTTAAATCCTAGCTCGGCTACCCATTGACTACAGGACCTTGGGCCTGGTGCCCGGGCTCATGCTCTTAACTCCTGAGGAGATATCATGTGGTTAGCTTTCATAGTTTTGTGAGGCTGGCATGCGATGCTTGAGAATCTGACATACGATCTTTTTTCTCTTTGCTGAGCCATTCACACTCAGAGGTAGGATTATCACCTCCACTTTAGAGGGGAGGAAATTAAACCTCAAGGATGTTAAATGACCCCTGTGGCAGAACCAGGCTTAGACTCGACCTCAGCTCAGCCTCAGGCTTGGTTCTTAGTGCTCTGGGGTAGGGGAGGGCACCTTGCTCTGCTCTCCTCCTGAGAACAGCCCCTGAGCTCAGGAACGGGCAAGAACAAGGACCAGAGCAGGGCAGTCTCATCCACATTGCTGCCAATCCACTTGTCGCCCCGCCTTTGAACAGGGCACTGGCTTATTATTATTATTATCGTTTGCTTTTAAAGCAATGATGTATTTCTGGTACAGAAGACACCTAGAAAACTCAAAGCCAACACTATCTTGAATAATTGCTGAGATCAGGAATAACCCCATTTTTTCCATCTTGTTGACCTACCGTCTCACTTTCCCAGGTGCTAGGACACACTTCCTGGGAACATGGACTGTCCTTTCAGGGTCCTAGATTGTTCAGTTTTTGACTTCCTGTCATTCAGGGGCTGACTTTTTCAGCTCTGACCATGGCCCTGAGTCTCCTTTGCCTTTCTGAAGCTGCTATGGTTGCAAGTGGAAATCTACTGATGACTGAGCATCAGAGGATGAAAAAGAGCTTCTGATGGTTTTGACACAGGACCCATAGCTGGTCCCAGGGGCCCACGTCACATGCCTTCGCACCTGACTGAGAGGGTCCTGTGGCTTGTCTGTTCTGGAGGGTGGAGCCCATGCTGGTGCTGTTGCCACCATAGTGGTGGCCCACTGGCTTTACCATGGTCCAGGATGAGTTCCCAGCTGTGACAATAGTAGGCCTAGTGCCTGGGCAGGGGTGGGAGGCAACGGGAGGAGCACAGGCTTGGCGTGAGGAAATATCCTCCAGTTCTGACTTGGCAGCATCTCCTTAATCTCACCCCTGGAGAATGGAGATAATGGTAGCAGCCCCAGAGGGTGTGAGGGATGAATGAGGGATGCTTGTAACTCCACGAGGTCTGACCTGAGCCGCCTTTTCATGGCTCCATCTTTAGCATGTAGAACAGTGGCCCCCAGTCTAAATGACTGCAATGGCAGAGCGCTGTGCCTGGGACACGGTAAGCATTAGCTCCACCATCCGTTACGCGCTTGCCCACATTCCTCGTTCTGGTTCTGTTGCGCTTCACCTCCCTGCGCTGTGCAGACACTGACTTTTCATCAATGGGAGGCAAGACCCTCCCCAGCACGACTGTGACATGCTGAAGGCTCAGATGGTCATTAGCCTGTTTAGCAATAAAGTATTTTTAATTAGGTACGTACTTTTTTTTTGACATGCTATTGCACACTTAATAGACTACAGTATAGTGTAAACATAATTTTATATGCACTAGGAAATTAAAACATTCGTGTGAATCACTTTATTGCAATATTCGCTTTATTATGATATTTGCTTTCTATGGGGTCTGGAACTGAACGTGCAATGCCTCTGAGGCCTGCCTGTATGTGATCTGGGAGAGGGGAGTGGGCAGATGGCCCCGGCTGGGAGCTGCTACCGGAGTGATGATGGTTGGTGTGGAGACTTGAAAACTCCTGGTGTGGAAACAGAGGACACAATGTGCCTGCCCACTGAGGCTTCTGGGTAGGGAAAGCGTGTGTGTGTGTGCATTTGGAGGCTGCTATGCATTCTTTGAGATCACTCGTTTCCTTTTACATGTGAGAAAACAAAAGAAAACAGAACCTCTAGTGTTGAAGGGTTTCTTTTGTCATGTCTTGGCTGCGGGACCACCAGCCGCCACTGGGAGCCCTGGGCCAGTGGTGAGCTGTGCTGACCGGCGCCAGGACCGACAGCATGGAGGGCACAGCATAGGAGTCAGTCCACCAGGGTCCCCCCCCCCCCCAGCAGGAGGAGAGACAGGGAGGGGGCAGAGGCACGGATGGCTGAGCAGCCCACCCGAGACTAGAGCCGGTCACAGCATTTATTGCTAGGACAGTCAGAGTGGCCAGTGCCCGCTGACCTCAGTCTGGCTGGAGTCTCGAGGCCTGACCACAGGGAGGTGATATACGTGCTGGAAGGCTCCTTGGTCGTCCGCTGCAGGATGTGGCTGCAGCCACAGCCAAACCTTCCCGAGCCCTGTGAGAGGCCAGGCTCTCAGTGGGCCTGACACCAAAAGCCATGCTCGGGCGTCTAGCTATAGGAAAATGGCGCTGCAGTCGTTAGCTGCGTCCTCCGTAAGTCCTGTTGGCCCTCTGGACTGCAGCGTCCTTATGTACAGACTAGGGCAGCTGTGGCTGCTCTCCAGGAGATGTTCTAGAACTAATATTTTGTGGTTCCACCTTTTCCCAGCTGAGCAGTAATCAGAGCAGGCGTCATTTCCTGCTGGTTTCTTAGTCATGGGTTCTCCGCCAAGGGGAGCACGAGGTGCTCATCCTGTCCTTACAACCCACCCCGGAGCAGCCGTTATTCTTCTTCCCACTTTACAAAGGAGGCCCTCTTCTGGCATGAGCACCCTGGGGGGCCACAGCAATGCTGCTGCTAAGTCACCACCCCCCACTTTAGATGGAATTATATGTTCTTGAACTGCGAGGGCTGTTCATCTTATGGGTGAAATTCCCTTTCTCATTTTGTCCTGTGGGAACCACATGAAAAAGTCTGGATGTTCCCTGGGCTCCCTGCCAGGGCAGGCCCTCTTCTAGCATGAGTGCCAGCCGGCCAGAGTAGACCAGGGCTGGGGGTATCTGCACAGGCCCCTGAAGCTAGAGTTCTTATGGAAACAGAACAAAGGCCCAGGAGCAGGACGGAGCTACAGACCCTATAACCAGCCAAGGCCCTTTGAGATGAAGCTCTTCTTGGAGGTAGCGGCTTGAGTGTGAGGTCTGCTACCTTCTCAGGACGTTCCTAGTCAAGTCCCCCCACTTCTTCAGGCTCAGCTGCCTCATTTGTAAAGTTCAGATAGCAGTGCGCTATACCTCACGGAGTGCTGACAGCCCGTGTGAACCCTCCGAATGCCAGCCCCGCCCCAGGCCCTAGGACACATGGCTTGGCACAAACATTGAGTTTGACAAACGTGTGCTCAGGCTGTGGGCCGTGGGGTGGTGCCAGGGGTACTGGGTGTTACCCACCTTGCTTGTTTTGTTAGAGAATATTAATGAAAGCGTAACTGGGTTTGTGGACAAAGGGGGCTCTGGAAAAGCAGCCCAAGGCTGATCAGAAATGGTCTGCTGTGCTAGCAAATGCTGCTGAAGAACACGTTATGTGCTCCCACTCAGATCTTCCCACTTGAGGAATTGTGCCCAGGGGACCCCAAAGCCCGACAGCGGTTTAGATCCAGACTTGGGTATGGGACGTGGGGTACGGCGTTTTTAATTCCCTTGAAACTTCAAGGGAAATGCCCAAATGAAGAAGAGGCTAAAATGACATGAAAACCCATTCCTTCCCTTTGGAAGCAGCTGCTCACCCCCCATGCTGCTGGCTGATAATGGCCACCCCTCATCAAATATTTATCCCAGCACTGGAGTGCTCCATCAGCCTCCAGCAGCACGCCAGGGATCTGATTATGAAAACTGGTCAGGAGTGAAGCAGGCAGGCTACAAAGTGCTTGGGCTACAAGGGGAGACATCAAAGCCCCACATTCTTCCTTAAAGGTCGCCTCTGGAAGTGGAAACGACACTCCCAGAGGTTCAAGGACTGGCCCCTCTGTGTGCCTCCGAGCCCCTGGGGCAGCTCGCTCGCCTTCCTTTCTTCTCTAGTGGGGCAGAAGGTGGCTAAGCTCAAGGCCTGGGGCTGGGGCCGGACTCCAAGCCCTGGTTTGATGAAAAGCAAATAGTACCTCACCCAGCTCAGAGATGTGACTCCGTCCCTTATGAGGGGAGCCCTGGCATTTCATTAGTGCCCTGTTTGAAGCCTGCCCTTTGCAAAACAGAAAAAGAAGAGAAGGAAGAAAGGAATAGAAACTGATTCAAAAAAGCTGCCAGGATCTGGAGTTTCCGATGTCCTTTGTGTGGCTTCACTTATTACAAGTGTGAAAGAGCCTGTCAGGGGAGGAGTCAATGCCTGGTGTTTATACTTCAGTGGGACTCAGAGACCAATTAACCACACAGCGACATCGGGCAAAGCAGTTCTAAAAGAAAAGGAGGGGACTCTCATATGATTGCTCTTTCCCAAACAAAAGACATTTGTGATGTCAACAGTTTCTCAAGGACGATCCTTTATTTTCTGAAAGTCCTAAAACTAATCCATTTATCAAAAGGTGATCGATGGCCCAGTCTACAAACAATGTCTTTCCCCACCAGCAAATCCAGAAGCGCTGAGAGGGCCGTGGCATAGGTGCCATCAAAACCGGCCCTCCACGGCCAGCAGCCGCACTGCGGCCTGCTGCACGGCCTCGTGGACGCGCCTCACCTCCCTCTGGGACAGCGTCCGCTCCATGTGGCGGTAGGTGATTCGGTAGCAGTGGCTGGTCCTGTGTGTCCTAGAGAACGAAAGAGAATGGCAGGTGAGTGAGGGGCACCTGTGCCTGTGCCTGTGGGAGAAGTCCCCGCGGCTCTGACTGGACCCCCAGCCTGGGTGGAGGACTCAGGATGAGCCCCAGGACTGCCAGCACCGCCTGGCAGAGCTGGGACTCCCGCTAACAGCCTGCATCTTCTATAGACGTCCAGGGAGGTGGTGGCTAGGGGATTGCTGGCTTGGATAATGGAGACCGCTGGCTCCCTTTGGAACAGATGCAGCCAAGTCCCCTGGGAAGGAAGCTTCTTAAAAATCTGACTTCCTGAGCCAAGTCCTGGAGATTGTGACTCAGCCGGTGGGAGGTGGGCCCTGGGCTTCTGGGCTTTTCCTAGGCTGCGGGAAGCATTTAGACAATTGTGCCATATAGACCTTATATGCCATCTCTGTGCCACGTAAACAATGATTTTAATCCTCTGCTTTTACTGGGGGGGGGTGGGTGCTGACTTGGCTTTCATGGAACAGCCTGGTGATTCTGGAAGAGGAGGACATGACAGCAGTAATATCTTCTGTCTGCACTAACAATTATTAGGACAACCAGTAAGCAAGACCTCAATAAAAACAACTCAGGGCCAGGAGCCGGCAGAGCCCGCCCTCTCGCCAGCTGTGGCAGGGGGTCTGACACTTCCCTCTCTGGGCGCTTTTCTGTCTCTTCTTCCGAGCCCGCTGCCACAGGAGAGTCAGGCCATGGCCCTCCTCAGCACAGATAAGGAAGGGGAAGCAAACCAGTGGCTCTGGGCAGATGCGTCTGGATGACACCAGCCAGTTCTCAGCCGGACCAGGGAGAGGCCACGTTCTCTCCAGCACAGGACGCGGTGCTGGGCCTTCAGTCCTGCCCGACCCTGAACAAATGGCCTTCTGCTGGGACTGCTCCCCAGGCCACGCCCGCACCCCACAGGCGACCCACTGGTCCCCACCGTTGCCACCTGGGCCCAGAGCCTTCGCTTCTGGGGGGCTCCCGATACTTCATGGACTTGCTGTCAGTGAGTGGGTTTGTCTCATCTTCCCTCTTTCCCAGCGTCTGTTTTAGTGCCCGACCCCATGGCTCAGTAGAATACACCTGATCAGTGAAGAACCTGCCTCATCTCCTCCGTGACCTCCTCTCCCAGCGCCTCCTCCGCTCCCTGCTCCACCCAGGCTGCTCTCTCTGTCCTCGTGTCTTCCGTGTCCCGGCCTTTGGGAAGGAACAAACCCTAAGACTTACGACACTGGGCCTCACAGGGTTATTCGCTTCAGCCTGGGACAGAGCCCTGTTTGGATCAAGGCAAAGGAAGAAGGTACCACTGAGGCCCTACAATAACCACGCCTGCGCGGGGAGGGCAGCCTTTCCTTAGGGGGTCCTGACGTCACAGTACCTGCTCCACCCCTCTCCTGACATAGCACCTGCCTGCTCTAGAGGAAGGGAGAAAATAAACCTTCCCCCCTCCCTTTGTCTTTTTCAGTCCAGCCAGGCCAATGGCTGTATCAGGGGACTTTCCTGGGGCAGCTATGCAGCCCAAACTGTCCCTGGTGATGGTTCCACAACCTTGTGAATATCCTGAAAACCCTGAGGGCCGCCAGTGGAGCAGAGCAACCTTTTCTCCTCATTCCACCGCTCTGACATGAGGGCACCACACACACCCGAGCCCTCCAGATACCAAAATGGGAGCAAGACAGAGGAACTGGGCTCAGGGAGGGAAGCTGAGAGGCCCTTCGTGAGTGGGAGCTGAGGAGACAAGACATCCTGTTGCAGCCAAGAGCTGACTCGTGCCATCCAATGGGGACCGTCTCCTCAACACATGGTGCCGGGACCACGTGTGCACGTGCGAAAGGATGGAGCCGGCCCCGCACTCACACCATACACAAAACTAACTGAAAATACGTCATACATCTAAATGTAAAAGCCAAAACTATAACATTGTTAAAGAAAACGTACGAGCAAATCTTTATGGCTCTGGATTAGGCAAAGCCTCCTTAGATATGACACCAAAAGTACAGGTTACAAAAGAAAAAAAAAGATAATTTGGACTTCATTTAAATTAGAAATGTTTGTGCTTCACCCTCAAGAAAGTGAAAAGACAACCTACAGAATCAGAGAAGGTATTTGAAAATCATATATCTGATAAGGGACACATATCTAGCACATATAAAGAACTCTTACAACTCAGCAATAAAAAGACAAATAACCCAATAAAAATGTGCAAAGGATTTGAACAGATTTCTTCAGAGAGCATATACAAGTGTGTGTGTGTGGGGAGGGACAAGCACACGAAAGACGCTTAGTATTATCACCCATCAGAGAAAATGCAGTTTACAGCCATGATGAGATGCTACTTCACACCCACTAAGGTGGCATAATTTTTTTCACACCCACTAAGGTGGCATAATTTTTTAAAAAAGGAAAATATCCAGTGTTGGAGAAGATGTGGAGAAATAAGAATCCTTATACATGGATTCTTGGTGAGAAGAATGGCTGGTGAGAATGAATGTCAAATGATGCAGCCACTTTGGAAAACAGTTTGGCGTTTAAGCATTTAACCAGAGTCATCACAGGATCCAGCAATTCCACTCCTAAACTTCAGAGAGAGAAAAACGTACCTCCACACAAAAACGTGTAAGAGTGCTCACTGCAGCATTCTTCATGACAGTCAAAAAGGGAAAACAATCCAAGTGCCTCCCATCTGAGAAGTGGATGAACATGACACGGTGTATGTGTACAATGGAATCCTATCAGCCATGCAAAGCAATGAACTTCTGATGCTGTAACACGATGGACCTTGAAACATCATGTTGAGCGAGAGAAGCCAGACACAAAGACGACACATTGCATGACTCCATTTATAGGAAATCCCAGAACAGGCCAATCCACACAGATAGAAAGAGACTAGTGACGGCCATGGGCTGGGAGACGGGTGGGAAATGGAGAGAGACTGCCGATGGCTACTACGTTTCTTTTGGAGGTAATGAAAATGTCTGGAAGTGGTTTGTGGTGATGATTCCACAACCTTGCGGATATTCTAAAAACCACTCTAAATGGGTGTATGATATGTGAATTATACCTCAGTAAAACTGTTGTATTAAAAAGAAGAGACTCCCTGCCAAGCCCTGGGCGGGTCTGTGCTTCTGTAGCTCCTCAGCAAGCGCCCAGAAGGCTGGTGTCCTCAGGCTGCCCTATGTGTCACTGTGCCACCTCCCCGACAGGGCTCTCCTGGGGGCCAGTGCCCCGTCTTATTCCACACTGCTCCCCTGGTGCCCAGAGCAATGTCTTGCATACAGTAGGTGCTGGATAAAAACTGCTGAATGGATGCTATGCAGTCGCTGGAAAACTCGGGTGGGAATCTGCTCTAAGGACTGAGCAGAGCCTGGCACAGACTTGTACTGAGTCTGGAGAGGAGCCATGGTCTTCTCTTCCTCCTCTTCTAACAGTGATGCAGGCAAAGGCCCATCAGCAACAGAGGTACCAGAGCAGCAACGCATAACTCTGGGAACTGCCCCAGGCTCTTCCAACCTAGCTGCGCCTCATCTCACTTTTCAGGATAGGCACGCCAGGGCAGGCCCTGGAGCCAGGCTGCCTGGTGCATGCCCAGCTCTGCCATTTCCTTCCTGTGCAACTTTGCCTAGTTATTTCATTGGGCCTCACTTCTCTCATCTCTAAAATGCGTTCAGGAGTCGTGTCTACCACAGAGGACTACTCAAAGGAGAAACAAAAGACAAAGGTCACAAAATGCTTGGCTTAGTACCTGGCCCATTATATGAGCTCAGTAAATGGGACCTCTTTTTATGATTTTCAAATATGGTGAGCAGTGATGCTACAAGCACTGCAGTGAGTTGGCAGCATGGGCCAGGCGGGTCCTCACAGCCTTCTGAGCTCCAGGTATTAACGCCTTTCGTAGAACTTGGTCCAGACAGAGACACTTGAAACCACAGCCCCTGGTGCAGATGCTCTGCGTACGTCAGGGAAGCTTCAAGGTGATTCCCTGCCAGGTGAGCCAATCAGCAGGCCTGACGGTGTTGCTGGAACGGCTAGGCCTGCCCTGCTGGGGTCCTTTAGAAACAGTGTCCACGGGACAGGTGCTGCCCAACTCTGCCCAGGCACACGGGACTCTGCTGGCAGCCGGGAGGTCCCGCCTCCCCTCACCCAGGTGCACAGACAGGGCCTTCCTCTCATCCTGACCTCATCAAGGAGGGATGCTGCACAATCCTGAGGTTCCGAAAGATGGAAGATTCTAAAAAGGAGAAATTAGTTACGGAGTGAGGAAAAGGGAGAACTGTGGGCTGCTTGATGATGACGCAAACATTTACTAGACTGAGTGTGGAAACAGGATCTGGGAGCCCAGGCTGTCAGCAACCCAGTGACCGTGCAAAGTGTGAAGCTGCTTTCCCACAGGGGAGGGCACTGCCACGCCAAGCTGGCACACTGCAGTAGACTGCCTCCACCGGCCTGGGCAGGAGCATTTCCGCCTAATCCTGTCCCTGGGAGCCTTCCTGGGACCCACAGAGAGGCCGGCGGGAGTTCTCAGCAGCCCAGAGCTCTAGTCCTGGCTCCTCCATTCCTGGGCTACGACACGCCTGTCCCGAGTCTCAGTGTGTTCTCTGCTGACAGAGACAACAGCACTCGCCCCTCAGCCTTCCCAAACTGTTGCAGAGACCTGTTCAGAAAGTGACAGGGCAGATTATAATGTGCTATATGAGTGTGAGGCATCATTGGGGCAACTGCTACACTTTTTCACCAGTTCACTCTTAGCTGAAGAGTTGATAATATGGCCACGCTACAAGTTGAGATTTCCAACCAAAGATGAATGGGAAAAAATGTATCGCCTTGTTTCTAGGTATGTGCTGCAAAGAAGGCCCCTGTAAGGATTCTTGGGATTCAAACAGCTTTTACAAAACATTTTGATGAGTTAGGTGTAAATGAATCATAAACATATGGATTAATTTCATAAATTGAGAGAAATAATATTTGGCAGAATATTTCGCAATAATTCAGTAGATTCAACTGAAAATCAACCAGGTTTGCCTTTTCCAAACAACACTGGAGAGAGAGAGAGAGAGATAGATAGAGAACCGTGTTTCCCCGAAAATAAGACCTAGCCAGACAATCAGCTCTAATGCATCTTTTGGAGCAAAAATTAATATAAGACCCAGACTTATTTTACTATAAGACCTGGTATAATATAATATGATATGATATGATATGATATGATATAGTATAGCATAATATAATATAATATAGTTTAGTATAGTATAATATAATATAATGTAATGTAATATATTAGTATAGTATAGTATAATATAGTATAATATGATATAGTATAGCATAATATAGTCTAATACAGTATAGTATAATATAGTATAACATAATATAGTTTAATATAGTATAATATATAATATATTAGTACAGTATAGTATAGTATAATATAGTATAATATAATATAATATAATATAATATAATATAATATAATATAATATAATATAATATAACATACTAGTATAGTATAATAAAATATAAGACCATGTATAATATAATATAATATAATATAATATAATATAATATAATACCAGGTCTTATATTAATTTTTGCTCCAAAAGATGCATTGGAGCTGACTGTCCGGCTATGTCTCATTTTCGGGGAAACACAGTAGATACTTTCTTTTGTCTTCTAGAAACTTCCTTGTGGAGCTTTCATATGATAGGACATACTCCTCTCCTCCTTTTGCTTGTAGGAGAACTGAAAGGAGTGGAGCTAGCAACTGGTCGTGAGTGGAAGAGCCAGGTCTCCTTGCTCGTGACCAGTGGTCTGCCTATGAAAACCACAGGGCCACAGGGCTGACGGATCATGGCTTACCCCTGCGTAGGTAACAAGATGGATTCCTCAAAGGGAGGGATGCCCTCAACGCCCAACCCCAAGTGTCTGGATTAGAGCTCTTTTGATTCTTATATATCACCCACCCAGTGCAGCCTGTTTTAGCCCAAAAGCTTCTCAATCTTTCAAGCCATGACCCCCATTGTCCTTCAGTAACAGCGGCAGCAGCAAACATTTGTGTAGCTTATTACAGACCAGGCACTATCTGTCCAGAGCCCTTTACATACATTAACTCATTTGAGCTTCACTACCACGTGGATAGACAGCATTTTGTCCCTGTTAAACAGGTGAGGAAACTGAGGCACAGAGAGCACAAATAACCTGTCTAAGTTCGCACAGCCAATAAGTGGCAGGGCTGGATTCGAAACAAAGCAATCTGGTGGGAATGTAAAATAATGCAGCCACTGTGGGAAACAGTTTAGTGGTTCCTTAAAAAGTTAAACAACATAGAATTACCACATGACCTAGAAATTCTACTCCTAGTTATATACCCAAAAGAATTGAAAGCAGGCGTTCAAACAAAGACTTGTACAAGAATTTTCATAGCAATGTTATTCACCACATCCCAAAGGTGGAAATGTCCATTGGGATGAATGGATAAACAAAACATGGCACATCCATACAACGGGTCTACACAATGGAACATTCTTCAGTCATTAAAAGGAATGAATGAAGGACCTGCTACAGCGCAGACGGACCTCAAAAAGCATGCTAAGTGAGAGAAGCCAGACACAGCAGATCTCGCACTGTGGCAGTATCCACTTAGATGAAATCTCCAGAACAGGGAAATCCAGAGAGCCAGAGAGGAGACTGGTGGCTGCCAGCAGTGGGGGGAAGGGAGAACAGGGCGAAACTGCTCAGTGGGTACGGGGTTTTCTTTTGGGGATGACGGAAATGTTTTGGAACTAGACAGAGGCAGTGGTTGCGCAACATTGTGAATGTACTAAATGCCACTGAATTGTACTTTAAAAACGGTTCATTTTAAGTTACGTGAATTTCACCTCAATTAAGAAAAACGAGGCAATTTGGTTTCAGAGCCCAGCTATCAACTACCGCTCCGGACTGCTCTGCTGCACGCCCGCCGCTTCCCTTTCACGTCGCCAACCCCCTCCTTCTACCCCACCCGCCCCCGGAAGTGACAAGGCGTGCAGACCATTGAGAAGGATGTAACTTCTTTGAATCGTTCTGTTCAAGAAAGGGATGAACCGAGTCCGTGTTCCTCTCTAGCTCCGCCCCTTCACTAATGGAGACAGCACAGCTCGGTCGAGGCATAACTGTGACACGGAGTGGGAAGCACTTGGAACCGGGGTGCGTGAATAAAGGTCTTTCCTGTTCACAGCCATTAAAAGGTGGCTGGAGGGAACATTAGAGGGGTGCAGGGAGAGAATGGGGGCTGGGCCGGGCTGCAGCCACAGCTCCTGTCCTCCCCCAGGGGGCTGAGCAGCTCCGGCACAACCTTCAGGACCAGAAACCTTCCCTGAAGGAGACACCAGTCTGCGTTGACAGTCTGGATTTTAAAGGCAAATAAAAGTTCTCTTGTACGTCCTTCACAGCTTCTGCTCATAGGCAAAGCAAATGCGAACAGCCATACTTAGTGTGAGAAGTCACATTTCATTATGAGTTTGAAGAGAGAGTCTAAACTTCTTTGTTTTGCTTTTTGGTGTTGGAATTTCATTACATTGGGACATTGGCTAAAATGAGTCGGGCACAGGCAAGAGCCTGAAGTTTGAAGAGATTTTAGTGTGAGAATCTTAAAATGTTTGAGCTTTAAGTATCACTAGTTTTTAGTCATTCAACAAACAGCACGCTCCAGGCGGGGCTGGACAGAGACAAGCACATGAAGGAAAGCCAAAGCCACCCGCTCACACCCGGGCTGGTGCGCTGCCAAGGTCCTGCAGCAACCTCACGCTCATGCACACGCTCACACTCACGCACACGCACACACACGGCCGGCCGCTCGCAGAGAAGTCAGCCACGCCCTCTCCAACCTCAGTGCCTCCCGAGACTGCTCCTTCGCAGATGAGTTTTCCCTTGGTATTCCCCATGAGCACGCATTTACTTGGTGTCATTTGTCCAGCACAGTGCTGGGCACTGCAGAGCCCACCAAGGGTTTCAGAGTCCCCTGTCCATCAGCAGCTCACCTCTAGTGAGAAGAGCAGGATGAGACGGCCCCCGTCCGTCGTAAGTGGCTGGGTATGAGCGATGCCACAGAGCACTGCTCTGCCTCCCCCACCCCACCTCTTCTGCATTCACACCTGGCCTCCCTCACATCAGCTCCCATTTTGAGAGATTCGACCTAGCTCTGATTCGACCTAGAAACATAACTCTGACTTCTTCTGAAACTTACTTCTACTTGGATCCTGTTCCCTGTGCCGGTGTGTTGGCCACGGTCCACGTAACTCTGTCCCCCGGTGCCTGTCCAGCTGCTCACGCAGTAAGGGAGGCCAGGGTGGAGCGGGGCAGAGCGGCAGCCCCACTGGGCAGAAGGGAGAGCTGGGCTGGCGGGTGGACACACCAGCAGGCCAGGGCTCTGTATTTTAATGCCTCCTCCTCCCAAAACCCTAATCTTAGACGGAAGGAAAAGGATACTTAGGTGCTGCGAATCGTCAGGTCTAGATTGGTAAAAGATTGTCAACATTACAGATGTTTAAGAGGGACCCTGTCCCCGGTCTGTCTGCTTTTCCTGACCAACTAAGTGATAAACTTAACAAGTATCAAAAGTACGGATGAGAGTATGTGGCTCTCCAGTCATGTGTGCCAGTGAGAAGCTTTCTGAAAGAACTCGGGACTGTCAAGTGTCATTGGAAGGATGGGAACACGGGTCAGAGTGCTAGCGAGGGTTGGAATACTCCTGTTACACAACCACTTGCTTTCCCCGGCAAGCACACTGGTTCCAAGTCGAAATGAAACCTTCCATGGGATGCAGCCCAAACCCAGCAGCAGCCACAACGGTGTGCTTTTCCGTCTGTGACAAGTCCAGTTACTTTACGTCCTTGGATGGTGCAGGGGACTCCTCCCAGAATAGACTGTTAATGACCAGCAATCACTGCAGATGTCACCTATCCGTGCAGGGATTACTCAACAGGAGAGAAAGTGCTGTCACGGGGTAGGGTCCATTTCCAGAATAATGAAGACGGGATGCCCCGACTCACTCTTGATTTGTCTCCTGCTGGTGTGACGCAGAAGCTCAGACTGCAGCCTCACAGGGGACCACTGGGGTAGGGGGAGACCTGCGCTGCTCTCCCAGGCAGGGTTTCACTCAGACAAGAGGAATAGCATGATGGGAAATGGGTGAGGGATGGAAACTTTGTTCACGCCATCCCAGAAAATACAGAACAGAATGGGGCACAGTGGCATGGAGAGGAACCCAGACTTTACAGCTAGGGAGACCTGAGTTCCAATCCCAACTCTGCCCTTTACCATCTGTTTGATCTGGGGAAGTTTAACGCCTTGTGAAGTGAGGGTAATGACACTTGCTTCCTAGGGTGTGTACTGATTGAGTGAAGGACGTAAGCGGAATGCTGATATAGAGCCCGGCTGCCCAGAATGGGTCTTCAATACCTAAAGTTTGTTCCATCTTCCTCCTTTACTCATGGGGCTTATTGGGAGAGGAATGCCACTTCGGGGAGGGGGTACTTGTATACCTATGAGTTTCTTTTAACCTCCCTTCATGGGCTTGACACCTGGCCTGGGGCAAAGAGCAGGGCGCGTGTCCCCCTTTTAAAAGCATAAACACAGTTAGCTTTGGCTGGGAAAGTTACATGAGGAATGGAAGTCAGGGAGAGTGATGAATTATTGCCCAGACTTGGGCAGGATTTAAACAAGTGGCCTGGAAACTAAATCATTTCTTCTCCTTTACCTTCTTTGTATTAAAAAAATGAGAGAATGAAATTCTGATAATTAAGACCTAGGCTCCAAAGACTCTATAGCCTTTTCCTAATGAACGGCCCTGAGGTTTTTCTATGACAGAGGGCCTCATTGGTTTAATGTAAGGAAATAACAGGCCTGGGAGGCAGGAGCCTCAGTCCCAGTCCAAGCCCTGGCAGTGTCTGTGTGACTTTGGGCAGGTCATTTAACCTCACCAATGAGAGAGCTGGACCAACTGGGCCCCCACGTCCTTTAGGCTCTAACATCCCAAGACTCAGTTGAGGGGACAGAAGAGATTCTAGGGTAAACGAGCCAGCCAGTCAGCCATTATTTGCAGAGTCTGCACAGGATGAAGGAGAAAGGGCCCTGATATGGGGGGATTTTCAGACAGGCTACAGTACAGATACAAGAGGCATTAGTGATGAAAGCAAGGCGGAAGGGAGGGGGCTTAATGCGGGTGAACTAGAGCTGGTAGGCCCACTAGGAAGCCTCAGTGGGGGGGCTGTCTAGTTCTAACACTGGACACCTTCGGCCCTCTCCATCAGCCACCTTTGCCCACCCCCACCCCGCCCATGCACACAGACTCTGGAACTAAGACGTCTGCCTGTCATTCTCAGAATGGCCTGCCCTAGGCCTGACGCTGCCCATGGCCACCCTGCGCCTGCCTCCTCCTACTTCACAGCTAGTGAACACTCGAGCTGCCTCTCACTGTTGCTGCTGCAGCTGCGATTTCTTCCCAGAGGGATTTCTGTGCCTTGGAGTCAGTCACAAGAAAGAAACCGGATGGCTCCCTGACAGTCACTGCCTTGGGAGACACAACTCCAGTGCAGGCCTTGATGAGGGAGAGCCTGTGCTGGGGAAGAGAACCTTGCTGGGTGCAGCTCAAACATTCCTGCTTTCAGTCCTGCTCCTCAGTCATCCGAACACTGGCAGCTTAATAGCTCCTTAGAGACACACATTTTGCAGGCAAGAAATGCTTTTTCACATCAAACACTTGCCAAGTCCTCAGGGAAGTTTCAAACACCCTGAATTTTATTCCCACCAATCCCCATAAATTTCCAGGTACTTCGAGTGCCTCACGCCATGCGGCCCGGGAGGAAGGAGTTCATGCTCCCGCTCCTGGAGAGCGGGGCCGATGTTCCTTTTCCCTACATGCACACCTGCATGAGAACAGCTGTTCTGGGGAAGTCTGCTAATAGAATCTCTCATGGAGAGAACGGGGTATGGCCTCGTGTCATGCTGCCACTTCCCAGCTACAGGTACTGGGCCAGTTCTTATTCTCTGATCCAGGTTCTCATTCTAAGATACAGAAAATGAACTCACAGTGTTTGTGAAAGGACTGAAGTAAAAAAAATATATATATGTAAAGTGTTTAGCATAGTTCAGGCTTACAGTTAACAATGGATGTTATTATATGTTGCTAAAGATTATGGAGCCTCTCCTTTGGGCCACACAGAAAAACGAGAATGACCTTGGACAAATTATCTGACCTTTAACTTCCTCATCCGTAAAAACAGATCACTAATACGACACATGCTACAACATGGAGGGACCTTGAAGACATTATATTAAGTGAAATAGGCCAGATACAAAAGGTCAAATATTATATCATTCCACTTATATGAGGTTCCTAGAGTAGTCAAATTCATAGACACAGAAAGTAGAATGGTGGTTGCAGGGGAGGGGGATTGGGAGTTGTTTAATGGGTCCAGAGTTTCAGTGGGAAGATGAGTAAGTTCTATAGATGGATGGTGGCAATGGTTGCACAACAGTGTGAATGTACTTAATACCACTGAATCATACACTTAAAAATGGTTAATATTTTGGGGCAGCCAGATGGCTCAGTTGGTTAGAGCGCGAGTTCTAAACAACAGGGTTGCCGGTTCAATTCCCACATGGGCCAGTGAGCTGCACCCTTTGTGACTAGATTGAAGACAACAACTTGAGCTGAGCTGCCGCCGAGCTGCCAAGGGGTGGCCGGATGGCTCAGTTGGTGAGAGTGCGAGCTCTTAACAAGGTTGCCAGTTCAACTCCCGCATGGGATGGTGGGCTGTGCCCCCTGCAACTAAGATTGAAAACTGCAACTGGACTTAGAGTTGAGCTGCGCCCTCCACAACTAAATTGAAGGAGAACGACTTGACTTGTAGCCGGTGGGTCCTGGGAAAAACACAGTTTCCCAATAAAGTCCTAGAAATACACACTGTTCCCCTTCCCCAATAAAATCTTTAAAGAAAAATATTTTGGTAAATTTTATTTTTTTTATCACAAAAAAATTTGAGGAGAATTGACCCAAATAACATAGTTGATGATTACTAGAAATGAAAGCTGGAAACTCACATTTATGTTAAAAATAAACCAACTACCACCATCAACAAAACCCCACCAGGTCACTGACATGCACGATGCAGGATGCCTACAAGGGCCTAATGTGATTGGTTTCCATCCTCCCCAGATGGCTCATCTCCTCAATTTCACTAACTTAGCAACTAAGCTGCCCTGCGTTTCATACAAACAATGGTTTAAGACCCGTTGCTCAGAAAGCTATAACAGGGTTTGACCACATTAGAAACATTCTTTGCAACTATTCCATTATCTTCCCAACCATCCTCTTACATTTCTAACAAATATGAGATAATGTCTCATTTTGCACAGATTTTCAAAGCTCTATGCCTTTTGGTTGTGCAGGAAATTTGGAAGAGATTTGATTTTCCTCCCTGGCTTCGGGTGCCGAGCCAAAGTCAACAGAGCTAACTTTATCTCTGCTGTTCCACGGCAGCTTCCCCAGCACGTTGACACTTTGGTGGATGAGTCAGGTTACAAACAGAAGATTTGTGGTAGGTGAACTGCTGCATTTCCAACTCCATCAATTCATCAGCAATTATTTATTCTGTGCTGAGGCAGACTTTGTGGGGGATGCAAAATAGGGATACGGATTGCTTGATCAATACATAAATATTCATGAAGTGGCTGTTCTGTGCACAACAGGGTCCGTATGACTGGGAGGAAGAACCCCAAAATGATACAAAGAAGGAGTAGGCTAGATTACCACCTATTTGGAGGATAAGACAAAAGATAGCTAATAGGACAAAGCTATTAATGCTAAATATTAAATGACAAAGACTGTAAATAACTTATCAGTCAGAGAAGACTGGTAAGGGAGATGAGATTCGATCTAGATCTTAAAGTATGAGTAGGATTTTGGCAGGTAAAAGGCATGGAGTGCACTCTAGCTGGCAAAATGACACAAGTGGTATTGGTGGTGGTGGGGCGGTATTCATTGTATTTTCTTTCCTCTTCCATTTCAACAAAGAGTTGCTGAGTGTATCTTCCAGATACAAGTGGTCCAATGAAGACCTGTCCAGAGGATGCCTGATCTGCCAGAGAGGGTTGTGTACAATTACAGCCCAAAGCTGGCTTTGGTCATAGCAGACACAGAAAGTGACTGACCTGCCCAGGAGAGACCATAACAGTCTCACAGACTGATGCCAACAGACCTGGGGCTAGAAGTATGAGATATACATTTGGCCCATAGCTATGTGTTAAAGGGGAAAAAGCCATTTCTGCAAAGGCACAGATAGAATCGTGAGCCCCCATGGACAGGTTGAAGGAGAGGTGAGTAGTTCAGAGTGGCTGGTCTGGGTGTATAGAGGATAGAATACAGAAATGGTGGGCAGGTTGGGTTCACAGAGGAGGGCCTTATATACCTGGCCAAGGAGCTTCAACTGAAAATCCATCATTAAGCAATCAGCCAAAGTAACAGAATTGAGGATCAGGGCCCTACAGAATCCTATGAAAGGTTGGTAGGACCTTGCTCTGGATAGTTTCACTGCATCTAGAGGATACCTCAGTTAACTTAAAATCTCATTCCTCCCTGAAATATTATGGTATCTGGTACTAATAGCCACTCAACCAAGGAGTATGCTCTGTCCATCCTCAACCCCATTGTTCATGACTAGAATTATCCATGACTGCGTTATGTTGTGTAGCTTTTATTTCTTTAGTGAGTAACGGATGAAATGGTATCCAATTAATTATATAGGAATTACATATTAGAAAAAAGAAATTTATATACATTTCCAATGGCATCATTATTTTGGAAATGTTTTTATTTTTTATTATTATTTTATTTTTATTTTTTAAATTTTATTGGGGAATATTGGGAGCAGTGTGTTTCTCCAGGGCCCATCAGCTCCAAGTCGTCCTTCAATCTAGTTATGGAGGGCGCAGCTCAGCTCCACATCCAGTTGCTGTTTTCAATCTTTAGTTGCAGGGGGTGCAGCCCACCATCCTATGCTGGAATTGAACCGGCAACCTTGTTGTCGAGAGCTCGCACTCTGACCAACTGAGCCATCCGACCGCCCCCTGGAAATGTTTTTCAGGAGGGACTCTCTGGGTCTAATTAATAGCAGCATCTCTTGACAAATAGTGAGAGACTGAGTGACAAAATAGGAAATTGGTTGGTAGGATGAGCTTCCGCTGTCCATAATATTCTAGGCTGCAATACAGCAGTGATATCTTAAGTACTCATCATACAAGCAATATGTTTTATGTCATCACAGAATCCAAGATTAGGAACCCTAAAGATTTTCTGGTCCATGCTTGAGTTCTTTCTACACAGCCTTATGTTGGATTACTTTTGGGGCCATTCCAGGCTTCCACGGTGCAGGCTGAGAGGGAGCTCCTCTTTACATTGAGTTGACCAGTGCTTCCTGTGTCTCTCCTCTTTGGTCGTGGGTTCACCCCAGTTCTTCTCCCCCAGACAGCCCTTCAAATTCCTCAACTCACTATCAGGAGCAAAATAGTATGATGACCCTGGCTGGGGACTCCCAAGACCACTGGTGGTCAGAATGGGAAGGCCTTGTGAGGCAGCACATGTATGTAATGTTTAACATCACTGCCTCTGAGGTTAGATAGCCATCTGTCTGTCCATCATTCATTCATTCAACAAATGAAGTGAACATCCACTACATGCCATGTATTCTGTTAGGTACTGAAAACATAATGGTGGAGCAAAACAAAACAAAACAAAACAAAACAAAACAAAACAAAACAAAACAAAACAAAACAAAGCAAAGCAAAGCAAAGCAAAGCAGAGCAAAGAAAGCAAAGCAAAACAAAACCAAACAAAGCAAAGCAAAGCAAAAAGGCCTGACTTCATGAAGCTCACAGTCTAACATAAGAGACTGGCATTAATAAAAGAATTACCAAGAAACGTAACGCAGGTACGCTAAAAGGTTCAAGGAAGAGGTACAAGGAGCCATGAGGCTACATGAAAGGGCAATTAACTTAGATGGGTAGGTCAGTCACACAAGGTTCCCTGTGCAGGTGTCAGTGAGTTGAGATCCAGAGGGTAGGAATTAGCGAGGTCAAAGAAGGTGAGGGGGTGGTGGTGGGCAGAATTCCTGGTAGAAGGAATGGCATGGATAAAGACCTTGTGATCTGAGTTCAAATCCTAATTTGTCCTCCTCTGAGCTACATAATCTTGGTCAGATTGCTTAACTTCTCTAGGTGTCAGTTTTCTCAATTCTGCCTGTCACACAGATGAAGCCTTTGTGAGCCCAAATTAGTTACGATAAGCACCATCACCTGAGGTTCTCATGGTTTAGGTCTTTTTATTTTTTTAAAGCAACAGAACTTCAATCTCTCTCCCATATGACACCCTTCAATTTTTTTCCCTTTAAACTACACAGTATATACCGCATAGCTCAAAGCAAAGCTGCTTTAGTAGAAGAGGGCATGAGGATCTCACCCACTCGATCTCTACCTCCTGACCATGGCAGCCCCCTCCCTGAGTAGTTTGGCGGACCCTCATGCCTCTGAGGAAGGCAATTAAAAACCACCTCATTCTGCAATAGAAGAAAGCAAAGCCTGGAGAGGCAATGGTTTGCCTGAATTCATCTCAAAATTTACAAATCCAAGTGAAACTTGCTTCAAATATGATTGGAGCTCATTTTGGGGAACACGTTCTTCTAAATAAAAAGAAACCCTTGGTCCCATGGAGTGTAAAGGCACCAAGACACAGCAGAAAGCAGACCGGACCGGGATATTAGAAGCCTCTTATCCTAGAACTCCCCTTTATAAGGCAAGTGACTTAGCACAAGTCCCTTAACAGCTCTGAGCCTCAGCTTCCCTGTTTTAGAAGGGATTATAATTGCCTCATTGTTATTGAAAAATAATAGGTTTTTAAAGCACTTTGTAATTACAAAGTACTAAATTTATCACGATAAAAAGAGAGATTTTAATTTTGCAAATGGCCAAACAACATTTAGGGCTGAAATTGGTGAGAAGATAATTTACATGAATAATATTACTTATGTGTTACAAGAAAGCACAGCATAGAGTGCCAGTCAAGATGATGGAGTAGGTAAATGCTGTGCTCGCTTCCTCTCATGATCACATCAAAATTACAACTAAACTACAAAACAGCCATCGCTGAGAATCACCTGAAGTCTAGCTGAACTGAAGTCCTCAACTAAGGATACACAAAAGGGGTCACATTGAGACAGGTAGGAGAGGCAGAGATGTAGAACAGGCTGGTCCCCAAACCCACATTTGTAGTTAAAAATTGGGAGGGATAATTCTTCTGTGGAGGTCCCCTATGAGGAATGAGGGGTCCAAGACCCACACCAGGCTCCTGAGTCCAGGCTTCCAGTTCCACTGGAGAGAAGTCCCCACAACTTATGCTCTGAAAACCAGTGGAGATTGTGGCTGGGTGAGATGGAGGGTGGCTGTAGTCCCACATGCTCCTCTTAAAGGGCCTGTGCACGAACTTACTTGCTGATGGACTCACACGCTCTGAGCTCCAGCTCTGGCGCATCAGCCTGAAAGGTTCCAGGGACATATGGGGAGTAACTGAATTGTCTGACTGCAGGGTGAGGGCACGAGGGGCAGGTTTCTCCCAGACAGAAGTGCTGACAGAAGCCATTTCCTTTGTTGAGCCCTCCCCACACTCAGCAGACAGACGCAGGCAGTCACCATATTTGAGTCTCCATCAACTTAGATAACATAACACCATTCGCCCTGCCCTGGTGATTCCCTGAGACCCCACCACACCCAAGTTGAGGGCTCTCCCAAGTATCCTCCAGTCTTTTCCATATCTGTGGCCTGTGATAGTTCATGCTGCAGACTTTTCTAAAATCTTTCAAAGGTTCAAAAACCGCAAACAAGCAGCATCTGGCCTCAGCATGCCCCAAACCTCTTGCTAAGCAGCCCCAAACCCAGCACTAGCGGCAGCTGGGCTTGGTTTGCAACTTAGTTTTCCCAGGCACTTCCAAGCACAGCACACATGGCAATCTTTTGCAGATCACTTTTTAGATCATACCAAGTGGCCCCAGGCAGGGCACAGGCAGCAGCTGACCTTGGCCTGCAACAGAGCCCCTCCCAAAAGGCCCCAGAACCAACACACCTGGTGGCCAGCTTTAGACCACACCAGAGTACCAGCCAACCACCTCCACAAAAAGACACACACAAAGGGCAGACTGGGTAGGCCCCAGAGCCCTGCTAAAGTGAATCCTGCTCCTGTTCCGTAAAGTCAGCCCCTGGCAACAGCTCATCCACTGTAGTCGTGGGAAGTCCTCACAACCAATAAGCCATAGGCTCAAACCCTCCCTGACATGAACCTGACATGCCAACAGCACCCAAGGTTCAACTACAACAGGAGGGCACACAGAACCTACACAAGGGACACAATTGGAGCAACCTGCTCAAGTAACCAAGGAGACTGTGCTACTGGGCCCCACAGGACACCTACTACATAAGGCCACTCTACCAAGACAAGGAGACAAAACAGCTCTACCTAATACATAGAAACAAACACAGGGAGGCACCCAAAATGGGGAGACAAAGAAACATGTCTCAAATGAAAGAACAGAACAAAGCTCCAGAAAAAGAACTAAGCAAAATGGAGACGCATAATCTACCAGAAGTAGAGTTCAAAACACTGGTTATAAGGATGCTCAATAAGAACTTCAAGAAAGATGTAAGAAACATAAAAATGGAGATAAAAACATAAAACATAACCAGTCAGAAATGAAGACTACAATAACTGAATTAAAGAATACATCACAGAGGGAATCATCAGTAGACTAGATGAAGAAGAGGATTGAATCAGTGACTTAGGAGTTAAGGTAGCAGAAAACACCCAATTGGAACAACAACAAAAATCCCCCCAAAATGAGGATAGTTTCAGAGGCCTCTGGGACAACATCAAGCATGACAACATTCACATCATAGGGGTACCAGAAGGAGAAGAGAGAGAGAAAGGAATTGAGAACCTATTTGAAGAAAGAATGACAGAAAACATCCCTAACCTGGTAAAGGAAATAGACATACAAGTCCAGTAAGTGCAGAGAGTCCCAAACAAGATAAACCCAAAGAGGCCAACACTAAGACACATCATGCCAAATTAAAATGCCAAAGCTTAAAGTGAAAGAGAAAAATCTTAAAAACAACAAAAGAAAAGCAGTTAGTTACCAGTTACCTACAAAGGAGCTCCGAGATGACTGTCAGCTGATTTCTCAACAGAAACTTTTCAGGCAAGAAGGGAGTGACTGGAAATATTCAAAGTAATGAATAGCAAGGACTTACAACCAAGATTACTCTACCCAGCAAAGCTATCATTTAGAATCAAACGACGGATAAAGAGCTTCACAGACACGAAAAAGCTAAAGCAATTCATCACCACCAAACCAGTATTACAAGGATAATTAAAGGGACTTCTTTAAGAAGAAGAAGAAAAAGATAAAAAATATGAATAATAAAATGAGAATAACTACATATATATCAACAATTACTTTCAATGTAAATGGATTAAGTAATCCAATCAAAAGATATAGGGAGGACTTAATGGATAAGAAAACAAAACCCTTACATATGCTGCCTACAAGATACTTACTTCAGATTGAAAGACACACACAGACTGAAAGGATGGAAAAAGATATTTCATGAAAATGGAAATGAAAAACAAAAAGCTGCGGTAGCAATACTTATACAGGTTTTCGAACGTCTCCATTGACGAATATTTTGGTTTATGAATGCTGTAAATTTTATGGACCTATGGTATCATTAGATAGTAAAATTCACGCTAAATTTGCAGTTTTAGGGGTTGATTTTAAAGGTCTGGAATGGATTTAATCCATTTTGCATTACTTTCTATGGGGAAATCGTGCGTCGGTTTTCAAACGTTTCAGAACTCGGTCTTCCGGAATGGATTATGTTCGAAAATCGGGGTACCACTGTACCAGACAAAACAAACATTAAAGCAAAAGCTGTAACAAGAGACAAAGAAGGACCCAAAGACCCAGTAATCCCACTTCTGGATATTTACCTGAAGAAACCCAAAATCCTACTTTGAGGGGACATGTACATCCACATGTTCATTGCAGCATTGTTTGCAGTGGCCAAGATGTGGAGGCTGCCTGGGTGTCCCTGAATGGATGAATGGATAAAGAGTAGGTGGTACATATATACAATGGAATATTACTCAGCCATAAAAAAGAGAATGAAATCTTGCCATCTGCAACAACATGGATGGAACCAGAGGGTATTGTGCTGATGGAGTATATCAGACAGAGAAAGACAAATGTCATTCGATTTCACTTATATGTGAAATCTAGAGAACAGGATAAAAGAACAATCAAAACACAAAAAAGCTCATAGATACAGAGAACATTTTGATGGTTGCTGGATGGGGGAAGGTTAGGAGGATCAGTGAAGAGGGAGATGCGATTAAGAGGTAGAAATTGGTAGTTACAAAATAGTCCTGGGGATGTAGAGTATAGGATGGGGAATACAGTCAATAATATTGCAATAACTATGTATGGTGTCAGATGGATACTAGATTTATCAGGGTGATCACTTTGTAAGTTACATAAATGTCTAATCAGTATGTTGTACACCTGAAACTAATATAATATTATATGTCAACTATAATTAAAAAATTTAAAAAGTACTGGAAAAAACAAAAAGGAAGCACAGGATACAACAATACATTTTCTGATACGGCTTATTGTTGGTCTTATAAAAAGTCTTAAAGAAAAGAGGCCCAAACAGCTTTTGAGAACAAAACAGCATCACATCGCCTTCAATTCAGAAGTTGCTGGAATGACTGCACTCACCGCTTTATAGTCACACCAGAGTTATGGCTCATTCCTAATGAATTTGCTTTTACCATCTAGAAAAGGACATGACTATCCCAGACCCCCTGCCTATTCAATCCCTGAAGAGCTAACACAAGGAAGCCACACTGAGAAACTTGTCCCAGAACCTTGTGAAACTTAGACATGAAAATAACTTTTAAATTCCAAATATTGATAAAATTGAAGAAAGCCCTGGGCCTTGACATCATATAGTCTTTGTAAAATTGAAGAGATGTTGTTACTAACAGTAGCAACAATAAGGAAAATTAACAATGACAGAGTTATGCAGCTTCCAGAACACTGAACTCACATGATCTCATTGGCTGTGATCCACACAGCAGCCCTGAAAGGCAGACACTGTCACCTCCTTTTGCAGAGTAAGGAACCGTCCCAGAGAGATGAAGCGACTTACTTACTGAAGGCCACAGCTAGACTATGACCTGGCTGGGACATCACCTGCTTCCTTTTCTTTCCTCTGCTCATCTTTTTATCCCAGGCACACTCTGTTCAACTTATCAATGTCGAGTGTAGTCACTACTAGACGCTTTTAAACTGGGACATCACAATAAACAACTACTACTATTTACCAATCCAATTACAGGATGCTTTTGGCAATATGACTAGGACTTTATCACAAAAAGAAAAAAATAAATTCACTAGTAAATATTACTTGGCAGAGAAAGTGTAAGAAGTATAACAAAAGAAAAAGTGAAAGAAGAAAAAATATTTAAAGGAAAGAATGATCGATTATGTATTAAGTGCTGGCACTTTACTGTATCTCATTTTATCCTCATCATTAAAAGAAAATATGAAAAGAATCCAGAATGAGGGAAAAGTTGATGAAGACAGACCTGGAAAACACAGAACGTAGATCTGCAGGTTGTGCGTTGAACTAGTGGGAATAGAAACTTGATTTAGAAGTCGTAACCGAAGTGAAAAGAAAGCCTGATCAATTTTATGGTTTGCATTGCCTGAGAAGAGGGAAAAAAACACACCCATAGTTCCTTAAGGAAGTCAAATGTACCCCAATATAATAATCTAAAAGAAATTTCTCAGGTGGGACTTCATACAGGGAACTTTAGATGAATAATGACTATGATTTATGGCTCACTTACTATGTCACTGAGTCACCGAGCTAAATCTACATGCATTAGCTCATTTAATTCTTATTGCAATCCTATCATAATGAGAATTATGTCCATATTTTGCAGGTTTTCTCTGAGAAAAGTATAGCTCAGAGAGGTTAAAAGTAACATGCTCAGGTCACTCGAGTAGCAAGTAACAGAGGTGGAATTGCAATTTAGGTGCCCAACTACTTCCAAAGCTACACTTAATCCTGGGCTTGGGGACACTGTCTGATATTAGTGGTCAACGTCTCAACCGTATCACTGTTTCAAGGCAGTTGTGGGTTTCATAAGGCTGTTCCCTTGGTGAAACCTGAAGGAATAGCCCTAAAATATACTTCCATGAAAAAGCAATTTTGCTTGGGTCCAGGAGGGTGGATAGGTTCAAGTACACAGCTTCTTTGCTGGTCTGGCTACCTCTGTTACTTGGATCAATCTGTTGACCTCTCCAGTTCTCAATAAAACAGAAGTAATGCTATTTGGGCCTAACTAGTTCCTCAGTTAGGAAAAATATAAAGTCAAGTGAGTGAAGCATTGTCAGCACCTTGGAAGAAAATATGAGTAAAGTCAAAGTCAAAGTCAGTAACTCATTTCAAATATTACTGAGTTGCAGTTGTCCATTTTCAAACTCAGTGAAAAGAAGTGTTCTCCTTTTGGTATTTTCCTACTTTAAAAAAAGAAGAAAAAAGATATCAAGCTTATATTTCTGGTGTACTGGAGAAACACAATCAATTTTCTGAAGTTAAATTCTGTCCATTATACATGCTTAGGCAAGATTCAATAAGACTGCCTGCCCACGGATTAATTTCAAAGGCAAAGTGTCAAGCGATCTCAATCGCTGGCACGAGGGGCAATGTGACACACTGTCATTCCTTGAAGAAACTGTGGGTGTGATCCAACATTTTTAGACTCCCTCACATCATGCTGAATTTTTTACTGGGCAAAGGAATGGCTGCAGGGTTGGGCAGTGTGCTTTGGACAGATTGCTGGACCAGGTGATCAAAGATTATGTCTGTCTCTTTCCCCACCACAATTTGTTCTATGCGTGACAATTAGCTCAGGATGAGATGGTAGTGAGCTAAGAAGGTTCCAGAATGATGGCAGAATAAGATAAAGTGAAGATCCTACTGCTACATACTCCCAGATGTGCTGAATAACATAGAAACAGTGGTTTTTTTAAAAATAGTAGGTAGCTGAGTAGATAATGTGAGAGCAAGGGGAAATCTCCAAGTGCAAAAAATAAAGGAAAAAACTGTAATAGTAAGCGCCGAATGCTTCAGCTGCCTAGAGTAGAGAGCAGTACAAGCCTACTGTGACCTAGAGTTTAGGTTTTAGTGTTCACTTGAGAATAGAAGATGAAGGCTTTGGTCACAGGAAGCAAGGAGTTGGGACTGAGATTCCTGTACAAAACTGGTACCCTAAAGGGCTGCAGCCTTCATGTAACAATAGACTGAAAAAATATATCTCACACAGAGAAGAAATCTTATTTCTGCCTGATTCTGAGAACACTGAAAAGGGATCTACCCTGAGAATCAAAACCCCAGGTCTTGTTGCAAGTAGATCTGGATTCCAAATATACAGTTCCTCAGACCCTCAAGCTGAGGCATCAGGTAAAACTGATTCTGGAATAGTGCTTATCCTAGGATACCGAGGACACCTCGCAGAAGGAAATGCAGAACAGCCCTGGAGAGAAGGCTGGCCACATGGGATCACCTCAGGAAAGGCTCCAATGAACATAGCCTTGCAGTGAAAAATTCCAGAACACATCAGGAAACAATCCATTATATGCCATAGTTATTAGATATAAAAGACAGAAAAATTAGTATTCCAAGAACACAAGAATAACCTAAAAAGTGTTTTAAATGATTAAATATTAATTTAAACATTCAAAAATGTTTAAAATACATAAAAGAAACATGTGAAAGAACAATATGAAAAAATAGCAGATCTGAAAAAGACCTACATAAAAAAGTATAGAAATAAACACAGTATAATTTGAAAATAGCCGATTAAATATAGCTGTTATACTTAAATATAGTGGAGAATTAGTAAACTGAAAGACAGATCTGAGGAACTGTTTAGAATACAGAGAAATACAGAAATGGAAAACACGAGAAAGGGTAAGAAACATTAGGATAGACTGTGAGTACCAGAAGAATATAGAGAAAACTAAGAGAGACAATATCTGAAAATATAATGGCTGAGAAATTTCCAGAATTAATGAAATCCTCAGACTCAAGAAAGCACAATAACTTCCAAACAGGATAAAATAAAAACAAAAATGTGCACTAGACACATTGTAATGAAATTGCAGAACACCTAAGACAAACAGATGACCCTGAAAACTACCAGAAAGGAAAAATAGAGAACTTACAAAGGGACAATGAAAGAAATAGGTGACTTCTCAATATCTATAGGTTAGGAGGCAATGGAATAATACCAAGAAAACGTCAACCTATAGTAATTATACTCAGCTAAGCTGTTATTCTAGAATAATAGCAAAATAAAAACATTTTCAGACAAAATGAGAAAGTTTAACACTCAACACCTTTTGAAAGGTTGATCTCAAGAAAGAAACAACTCAGAAAGGAGTGGATGTAAGACGCCAGCAAGAATAATATGATGGCTTAGCTCACAACCCCGTGAAAGCTAGGTTTACTCTCCACGAGAAGCGTTTTAAAGCTCCGGTTTCAGATGTCCCAGTTTTCCAGAGACAGTCTCCATCTTAGATGGTATTCCCAGAACTGCACTAAATTGGAGTACATAGCTCAGGAAAGCTGCTCTCCTGTGCTGGCCGTGACCATCAGTCCCAGGCTTCCCATGGAAGCTGACTACTCGCTGAAACACCCTGTGAGGCAATACAGCAGAAGGGCTGACAGCCCAGGCCCTGGGTCACACAGACCTGCTGCTCTCAGCACCTACTAGGTGTGATTTCTTTCTGGCAAGTTACTTTCTCTAAGCTTATTTTTGACACCTTTAAGTGGGGCTAAGAAAACACACTTCATAGCTATATGTGTATAAGAAGAATATAGAGAAAATACAATGCCTGGCATGAAATAAAGACGCAATAAAAGTTACCTAGCAGTTACTATAATTAGTATTAGCATTATAAGCTTTGCTTATTAATTTGTTTAATAAGCAGTGCATATATTTATTTAGATAAACAAAAAGTTATGTGTCCCCAGATTTACTTAAAAAGAACCAAGAGCATTATATTAACGGAAAATGTACGGGAGCTGGACGCTGAGCCCTGCACACTCTCTTAACACTACCCCTGGTCTGTGAGCACCTGCATGCACACGTCTAACGAAGCAGGTCCTCTGTCAGCACCGCCTTGGTGCTGCGGCAATCTGGACTGCTGGTTTTCATTAAAACTATAGGGGGTGGCTGCTGAGTTGGTCTCTGAAACTGTGCTGACTATACTTGATTGAAGATAAATCCTTGTTGGTTTTGTTTTTTGTAAATCGCTCTGTGTACTTACCTGTGGCCACAGGAAAAATCAAAATAGAGCAGAGAGAAAAGACAGATGTGCTGCTCCCTTTACAACAGATCGGACAAAACCACAAAATGTATGCATGTTAACATGGGCAGGTGATGGGTGGTCACAGAAAGAGCTGGATTACTGACGGCTCTATACCATAGTTGATCGTCTCCACAATTCAATAAAAGACTCATTCACCTTAGCCTCTGTGTATTCACATAGGTCTATTCCAATGACAAAAACAGCAACTCACAAAACACAGGCAAGTGTCCAAGGAGCAAAGCTGCAGAGGGACATAATATCTTCTTGGCAGATACTGAGCAGAGTTCTACAGTTGGAAGAGAGGATAAGTATAGATTCCCGGCGCTCAAGCAAAAATGCCACAAAGGGCACCCTTTCTCTTTGTTATCAGCCGAATCAATTGATGTCCACGGCAGGGCCCCGTCTGGTCACCTTTTTTTTTCAGTGTTTGTGGAAGTGACTTCTTCAATTCACAATGTTTCCACACAACATGTGTTCTCTCTGTCTCCCTTTCTCTCCCTCTGCCCCCAGATCAAGATTGAGTGGACTTTTAGGTGCTGAGTTTTCACTGTTTTGGGCCCTTTCATTAAACTATCTTATATACTTCTCAAACCTCTCTTACCTGGTGTTATTCCCATGGTAACGATAAGGAAACTGAGAGCAGAGAGGTTGTGTGACTTGCCTACCTCACCTGCCCTGCTGGTTGGGGCCAAGCCTGCAGGACACCCCGCCACCCCTCCCTAAGGTGTGGCTCTGGGTGAGAGACGTGGGGGTGTGGGGAAGGAGCGCCCCGTGGGAGGCCAGGAGGTTCAGTTCCCTGATGTTAGCCTTCCCCCAACCGCCTGGGGAATCGCCTACCATAGCACCTCTGGGCCTCTGTTCCTTCATGTGGACGACAGCGTTGTTCAGATCACGGGCTCCTCCATTCTATGGGGCTCCAGATGCTTCCATGCCACTCACAAGTGAGGACAAACTAAAAGCTGGGACCCAGGGGAAAGCATGTTCCTAACTCACCTTGGCACCCAACTCTGTTCCGTTCTACGCTGGCTATAATTGCTGATAACAAGTAGATCCCGGGCTGGGAGATCTGGCTGTCAGATGACAGGCTCTGCTAGGGCAGTTCTGAGTAAGTAGCTACAAAGTTGCTAATTGGATTCCACACGTTGCTGAGTCACTGTAGGGTAAGATCAAGTTGCTCTGCACAGATGATGGGGCCCATCCTGTCAGCAGCTGAAAACATGTTCTTTGTGATTAAAAAGAACAGGAGTGTGTGAAGATGTGTTGTGGATTAGCTTTCACGATTTACGATGAGTAATTAAAATCTAACAGACCACAATTAGAAAGCATCCACCGCAACCTTATTTTGCCATTTGTCTTTTAATTAATTACGTCCCATGATTTAGCTTTAACTCTACACAGATTTCTGATGGGGACGGGGAGAAACAGACAGAAACACAGAGAGTATTGGTTATGACGTCTTGGAGGAGGATGGTGGAGAGAAGACACTCAAGTATGACGAATACATCACCGGTCTTTCCCTTCTTGAGATCTTCTCACATCACAACAGAGACATTAAGTGAGCCTGGACCTTTCCCAAACTACTTCTGGGCACACAAAGGGTTCAGGGGAGCCCTGAAAAGAGGAGTTGGGGCACAGCTGGTGGGAGGACTTTAAAGATTTTATTTTTATTTTCCAGCATTGGTAGGGTGACAAGTGGGAGAAAAGTATCTTTATGCCATAAAAAATAAATGTCTGATAGGGCACTCTGGCACAAACGGCGTGGGAGAAATAATTTTTCAATGGAAGAAATGCAGGCAGTCCTTTTCTGTGATCCCAATGGCTTATCACAAATGAGCTGTAACTCAGTGCTTGGCACATCCAAGGTCCCTGTGTGGAATCAGGGCCATGGGACAAGGGCTCGGGGAGTGAGGGTCCCTGGGGTACAAGCTGTCTTCCTGGGCGCAGCCTGGGTGGTGGTCCAGGCCGCTCAGGTTTCCACCAGGCTCACCCTTAGAGCCAGAAACAGGCAGGGGGAAGCATTTATTCATCTGCCCTGTTTTTGGAGTTAGATATGGGGGGAAATACTCCCCTTTAGAAGCTTCCTAAGGATCCATAATGAAACTGGATTTACTGACTCTATTTTAAGGGATTTCTCAGTAGAATGAATGCTGTGAGGCAGCTGAAGGGAGTTCACAAAATGGATCATTCTTAAGCTTGCCTTGCTTGACAGGAAAACGTTGCGTGTTACTTGCTGCATTTTTATTATGTACCAACCACCAAGTGTCTCAGACAGTGGCAGCTGTCCCACCCCAGGCTGGAAGATGCCATTTCCCTAATAGGACTGAAAGTCACTTCCTTGCTTACTCTTGGCTTTCTTCACTAGATTGACAGACCAAGGTGGTCAAACGTCTTCCACAATTTCCTGAAATAATTTAAAATCACAGAGGGAGTGTCCTTTACGGAGAGTTATGTTCCAAAGTGTCATTTGTAAGACCGTGAGCTTGCACCTAGAACGCATGCTCTAACCTGGAAGTGACGTTGTGTGTGGTGACAGGATTCCAGCCCAGCCTCTCAGAGTCTGCCGATTATGTGTGTGAAGTTGACCTTAGCATGGAAGAATGAAGCACGAGTTCTAGGTTGAGTTCATAGGTTGTTATAGGGTGTGGAGCAAAGCAATGTGCACATGGTGAAGAGAGATTTAGAAATCCTGTAAGAATGGGCTGACCAAGAGAGATGTTTATTGTCAGGTTGAAAGAGCCTCTTAGCAGTCATCTTGTAAATGTTCTTGACTTCCTTCCCAGCAGAAATGAGAAGTCACCAGGAAATCCCTTCAATTTCCTGCCACCAAACCCACCACCCTCTAGTATCCCCACCGATCCTGTTCTCTGTCTCTTCCGGCCCGCCTCCGCAAGCTGATGTGCTCTGCACCATTGGAACGATGCTTTCTCTATCCTGTATCTGCAACCACCCTCTCTCTGGGGCCTCCCCTGCTCTCCCTAGTCTAGTCCTTCTTAAAGAAACTCTCTCAACTCGGCCTCATCTCTGGGTTTCATCTTATCTCTTGTAGGTCCTTCACGGCCAACGTCTGAAAATGTGTCTCGCTCCTCCATGTCCTCTGGCCTCCCTTCCCCACCCACTGCAACCTTGTCTGGTCAAGAGCGTGAGCAGGGCTGGGTCTGCGTCCGGGGAGACAGCGGGGCGCCTGGCTACCAAGCGCTATGAGGGCACCTTAGGGGCTGCTGAGAATGCCCTTCTCCTCCCTTCCACGTACCGCCTCCCACCTGTCCTCTCGTTTCACTAAGTCCTACTCAGTCCTCAGGTTTCTGCTGAGAAGTTACTCCCTGGTTCCCTGGCATCGCTGAGCTGCTGGCCCCAAGCCCAGTCCCCACCAACCCTGAGAGGGCAGGGTCCATGTCTCTCCTCCTCACTGCTGGATCCCCAGCACCTAGCACGATGCATGGCCCATCGGAGGGCTCTACAGATATTTGTCAAATGGTAAAAGAACAAAGTTCCTGACTAGTGGAATGCCCATGGAGGGTCAGAGAGCAGTACTGGGCTCACAGCAAAAAGTCCCCACACACCCAATACCCTCAGACCAGACCACGTCTATGGCGGCATGGAGGGGAGTCCACATGCAGACGTGGGCCCTGTGTGTCCTGGTCTCCCGTCAGCAACAATCACGTCTTCCCCAGTGCAGGGGAAGCATTCAGCCTGCAGCCCGCCAACAGCTGCACCCAGGGTATGGCTGTGAGGTGGGAGGCTAAACCTCTTTACGGTTTTTTTGTTTCATAAACTGTAAAAATGCCGGAGGCAGGAGCTTTCATGCTGGGAATGAAGCTTGCAGAGAAAACACCTTCACAGGTGCCTTCGGCTCACAATGCTTATTGCGTGGTCTGAGGGCCACACACAGCACCGTTGGCCTTCTCGGGGCTCTGATGGAGCCCGTGTCCTCCTGCTGCCCACTGTCAGCTGCAGGCGCCCCGCTGAGGTCAGCACCAGCCCCGAGCAGGAGACCGCCGGCAGCAGGCAAAGGCAGAGGACCCTGCTGGCCTCACCCCTACCAGTGCCTTTCTGTACTGTCTCCCTATGCCGGTGCTCGCCCTGCACCCCATCCTCCCCATCCGAGTCCGGGTGCTCCTCTAAATGTACACATCCGATAATGTCACAGCCTGCTTACGGCTTAATCGGCCTGCCACCACTCTGGCCATGCAGATGAAGTCCCTGCAGGCCCGGCCAGGCGCACTGCACCCTCCTCTCAGCCCTCCCCTGGCTCCTGCAGTTGGAGTCACACACCTTCTAGTGTCGCACACGCCCCTGCCTGGGATGCTTCCAGAGGGGTTAGTCTGAAGGGGAGGTGAGGAGGAGGAGCAGGGCTGGGGGGCTTGGCCCCTCAGGGCTCCCCCTTTGCACCCGCCTGCCCTGCAGGTGTACGCCCATCCACTAGGGAGGGAACAGAGCTGCTTCCAGGCGGGTAAGGAAGGGAGCCTGACTGTGCCTATTAATGGAGCCATAGCCTCTCCTTTCACCATATCGATAATAAAACTATATTCTGATCTTCACCTGTCCGATTCCCTTATTTCTCAATTACATCTGAATTCAGTGAAGAAGAGGGATGCCATTTAATGGTCCTCCTCAAAACATTAACAAACCCATCTGTCCAGTTTCAGGCGAACAACACGGCAGTTGGAAAGCAAACACTGTCGGCCTGTAGGTGAACTTGTGTTTGCTGAGTGGGCAAATGAGAAGTCCTCAGCACTGGCAGGCAATAGTGGAACGAACTTATTTTTGGGTTACCATTCCAGGCTCTGTCAATGACTAGTAGAGTGTCTTGGAACCAGTTACTCAACCTTTCGGAGCCTCAGTCGTGTTATTAACACAAAATGATATGTTGCATGCAAAGCGCTTAACAACCCGTGTGGCTCACAGTAACAGAGGTCAGTTCTTCCTATTTTCAGTTTTACTCTGACCCCTGATTCTTCTCCGTGCCCACAATGGCTGGTGCCAGAACCCCTCCTGGCCCTCGCCATTCGTGGGGAGGACGAGGGTAAGGTTCTCACAGCACAGTAGCCATGAGGACTGTGATTCCCCAAAGTCTCAGGTTCATCTTCTCTTTCCGTCTTCCGCAGTGAAGCTGGCTGTGCCCTCTGTACCAAACATACCAGCCTTTTTGCTAGAAACGAGTCCCTGAGACACACTTCCTTCTTTCTTTTGCTCAAAATGGGAGGTATTATTTCTCCCCTCAGTGAACCATGAAAAAAGAGGCTCTAGAATGTCAACGGTATTGGTTTGAGGGGAAGAAGGGAAGCTCTGGGAGGCACAGACTCCCGCTCCCACACTAGGAATGAGGATGGGAACACAGAAGGCAGGGGTGGGGGCAGGGAGGAGAGGGAGGGAGGGAGAGCAGGGCTGCAGTGCGAGTTTTCTTGGGTGGGGAGGGAGCTGGCTTGGGGGCATATTTTGAATGAAACTATTTGTTAAAGCCATTTCAGATAAACTCTTGATGTTAAGAAACGGTCCAGGATAAAGTACAGACTATTAAAGAAAGGAATGAGGTTAGAATTGGGAAAAACAGAGGCTTTAGATAGAGATTTTAAGAACAATCTATCTCTAAATTCAACAACTGAAAAAAGAGTGGCATCTTAGGAATCTAAAATGGAATAATAACCCAATATATTTCAGTAATCTATGAGAAAAGATTGTCAGCAACAATCTGATGGGTAGGCCAACTCTGTCCTTTTCACTCTTAAGGTCGTGAGTGCAGTTTCAGCAAGTGACTCAGCTGCTTGGGCCTCATTGTAGGGGACACTGGTGGTTGCTACCCTCCCACACTGTGCTCCAGCCCCTGGGATGCTCCACAGTGACCCCTGCGGCCTGTGCTCGTGCCCTGTGTAATTCCCTCCCACATCACAGCACAGTTATCCTGTGTGACCAACAGAGTATGGCAGACATGGCAATGTGTCCCTTACCTTCATAGCCCACGTCTAACCCATGAGCAAATACTACAGGTGCTTACTTCAAAATGTATCCAGAATCTGACCACTTCTCAACACCTCCATTGCTACCGTCTAAACTGCCACCCTCTCTTGCCTGAATTACTGCAAAAGTCTAACTGGTCTCCTGCTTCCACACTTGCCTCCCTAGAGTAGCTCAAATAATGTTGTCAAAACAGAAGTCACATCATGTTACCTCTGCTCATAATCTTCTAAAATCTGCCCACTGCATTCAGAGTAAAAGCCAGTGTCCTTTCAATGGTTGGTAAGGCCCTGCGTGATCGGGACCCCAGCTGTTATTTCTGATTTAATCTCCTACAACCCCCATCACTCATGCTGCTCCAATTATTGTGGCCTCTCTTGGTGGCACCGATTGTACCACCTATTCCTCAAACTTGGGACATGCTCCTGCCTTAGAATCCATCTCACTTCCTTGCTTTGTCTCCACAGCACTTACCACAGCCTGAAAATATTACATGTGTTATTCATTTAATTATGTGTCTCTCCCCACTAGAATATAAGCTGTTTGTGGACAGTGCTTTTCCTTTCATTTTGTTCGCTGCTGTGTTCTCTGAGTCTGGCGAGTAGCAGAGACTAACACACACAGGCGTACCTTGGAGACGTTGTGGGATCGGTTCCCGACAACCACAATAAAGTGATTACTGCAATAAAGCAGTCACACAAGCTTTTCTGTTTCCCAGTACATGTAAAAATTCCATTTGCACTTTACTGTAGTCTATTAAGTGTGCAATAGCATATGTCTTAAAAAATGTACATAACCTGACGTCATAAGAATGGCGGCAGTGGGCGCACTTTTTGAGTTCTCCTCCGGATCTTATCAGTAACGGGACATCTATAACCCATCAAAGGACTCTGCTCATCACGTAGAACAGCTAAGAGACTCGTGCAAGGATTACTTGCAGGTGGGAAAATTGGGCGAGCAGGGGAAGAGGGAAGGGAGCGGAGTGGAGACCCGGCCCACATCTGCGGCTGCAGAGACGCAGGGGATCCCAGGACAGAACAGAGAACATAAAAGCCAGGAGGTGGGCTCTTTCCCTGCATCCCACAGCTGATCTCTCCCGCTGAGGGGGCAGCATATACAGCATTTGAGGCAATAACCTCAACTGATACCTCCAGTTAAGCCTTAGGACGGACAAAGGACACAAACTCCATACCTGCCCCCCCCCCCCATCTTACCCCCGCGCTTCCAGAGACTTGAACTGGCCCCTGAACTGAGGAGTGGTGTCAGATTGCAGAGGAGCCTCGGTGCTCGGGCTCTGGGAAGACTGACGGAGGGCTCTGACCCAGGGAGGAGGCTGGGAGGAGTGTGGTTTTTGATGGGCTAGGAGAGAAGAGACTCCTCCACCCTCAGCCACCACCTTTTCTGGCCTGTGGGAAGAGTGTGACATGGCTGGGCTGGGACAGAGAAGACCCCTCCATCCCCAGCCCCCACCCTTTCTGACCTGCCTAGGGCAGGGCAATTACAACTGCGGAGGCACTCCCAGGGGTCAGCAGTAAGGGGCAGATGCAGCTCTGAGCTTTCAGCAGCTCAGAAATCTCCTGCCTGCCCCCCCCCCCCCCATACACACACGTGGAAGAAGTGCCCTAAGACTCAGGAGAACTGGACACAGGGCTGGTGGTGCTACTCTCAGTGTGCATATGTGCAGGCAAGGGCAGAAACTGCACTGGCTTTGTAGAAACTACCATCCAGACCCCTCAGCCCCACGCATCTAAACCTGTAGTCCCAACATCACTCTGGGCACCAGGTGACCGGCTCTGACTGCACAATACGCAAGGGACTCTTTGGTACAGCAGAGGACAACCTGGAGATTACTTGGTGGGCTTAAGCCAAAACTGGCGTTGCTTTTTGTTTTGTTTTGTCTTTATATCTTTGATATCTTTGCCTGTGTTGAGTGTGGGTTGTCGGTTGTTTTTACATGTGAATGTATTTGATTTTTTTCTTTGTTGTTGTTGTTGTTGTGCTTGGTGATTTGCTTTGTTCTGAAATTGCCCTACCAGGGCCCAGCTTAAGAGGCACAAGATTCAACACACCCAGAGGCCAACTCCAGACCAAAGCAGAGTACTACCAGGTTTGACCTACAAGTGACACACCCAGAGGGAATTCTCTACAGGCACAAGAGCCCATAGAGGCCAAACCACATTTAAGCGGTCAACCCTCATGCAGCAGAACACCCTGCGGTGGGCAGAGCCAAGTCTCACAACTAGTCAGCCTAGGAGTTAACCCCACCGACTCACAAGTGAAAAGCAATTCAAGATCTTCTTTAACAGGACAATATACACAACACACAAGAGTCACCTTTGGAGCACACGCAGAGGAGAAGGACGAAGTAGTGCAAGTCAAATATAAAGGACACACACTACATAAGATAACCCAGCAAGAACTAAGAACTAGGGGATCTACCTAATACATCGGAGCAAACACAGAGAGTCAGCCAGAATGGGGAAACAAAGAAACATGTCCCAAATAAAAGAACAGAAGAAACCTCCAGAAATGGAACCAACCTATCAGAGGTAACCAACCTATTAGAGACAGAGTTCAGAACACTGATGATAAGAATGTTTAAGGAGCTTAGAGACGACATAAAGAAGGATAGAGAAATCATAATGAACAACCAGTTAGAACTAAAGAACACAATTACTGAAATAAAGAATTCACTTGAAGGAATTAACAGCAGGTTAGATGAAGCAGAGGATTGAATTAGCAACTTAGAAGACAAGTTAGCAGAGATCACCCAAACAGAACAACAGAAAGAAAAAAGAATAAAAAACAATGAAGATGGTTTAAGAGACCTCTGGGATAACATCAAGCGCAACAACATGCGCATCATAGGAATACCAGAAAGTGAAGAGAGGAAGCAAGGGATTGAGAACACAGTTGAAGTAATAATGTCTGAAAACTTCCCTAACCTGATGAAGGAAACCAACATACAAGTGCAGAGAGTGCCAACCAGGATAAACCCAAACAGGTCCACACGTAGACACATTATAGTTAAAATGGCAAAGGTTAAAGGCAAAGAGAGAATCCTAAAAGCAGCAAGAGAAAGACAGAGGGTTACATACAAGGGAACTCCCATAAGACTACCAAATGACTTTTCTACAGAAATATTGAAGGCCAGGAGGGAGTGGCAGGAGATACTCAAAGTGATGGAAAACAAAGGCCTACAACCTAGATTGCTTTATCCAGCAAGGCTATCATTTAAAGATGATGGAGAGATAAAGAGCTTCCCAGAAAAGAATAAGCTAAAGGAATTTATTACCACCAAGCCAGCACTGCAAGAAATATTAAAAGGACTTCTGCAAATAGATGAAAGATGAAAACAATCTAACTACAAATTTTAAAATGGCAATAACTATGTACCTATCAATAATCACTTTAAATGTAAATGGATTAAACACTCCAATCAAGAGACATAGGGTGGCTGAATGGATAAGAAAGCAAGACCCTTGTATATGCTGTATACAAGAGACTCACCTCAGATCAAAAGACACACACAGGCTGAAAGTGAAAGGTTGGAGTAAGATATTTCATGCAAATGGAAATGAGAAAAAAGCTGCAGTTGCAATACTTATTTCTGACAAAATAGACTTTAAAATGAAGAACATATTAAAAGACAAAGATGGGAACTATATAATAATAAAGGGATCGATCCGACAAGAGGACATAACCCTAGTAAACATCTATGCACCCAACATAGGAGCACCTAAATATATAAAACAGATATTGACTGACATAAAGACAGAGATCAACAGTAACACTATCATAGTAGGGGACTTCAATACAACTCTGACAACAAAGGACAGGTCTTCCAGACAGAAAATCAATATGGAAACAACAGCCTTAAATGATACATTTGGACCACTTGGATTTAATCGATATTTTCAGAGCATTTCACCCCAAAGCTGCAGAATACACGTTCTTCTCAAGCACACATGGAACATTTTCCAAGATAGACCACATGTTAGGCCACAAAACAAGTCTTGATAAATTTAAGAAAATTGAAATCATACCAATTGTCTTCTCTGACCAGAGTGCTATGAAATTAGAAATCAACTACAGGAAAAAAAACTGGAAGACACACCAATTCATGGAGGCTGAATAACATGTTACTAAATAATGAATGGGTCAACCAGGAGATCAAAGAAGAAATCAAAAGATATCTCGAGACAAACAAAAATGAAAACAATGATGACCCCAAATCTATGGGATGCTGCGAAAGCAGTCCTAAGAGGGCAATTCATAGCATTGCAGGCCTACCTAAAGAAACAAGAAAAATCACTAATCAACAGTTAATCTTCACACTTAAGGAATCTGGAAAAAGAACAGCAAAATAAGCCCAAAGGAAGTACAAGGAAGGAGACAGATAAAGATCAGAGCAGAAATAAATGACATAGAAACCAGAAAAACAACACAAAAGATCAATGAATCCAAGAGTTGGTTCTTAGAGAAGATAAACAAAATCGACAAACCTTTAGCTAGATTCATTAAAAAAAGAGAGAGAGGACCCAAATTAATAAAATCAGAAATGAAAGAGGAGAAGTGACAACAGACACCGCAGAAATACAAAAAATTTTAAGAAATTACTATGAGCAACTATATGCCAACAAATTTGACAATCTGGAAGAAATGGACAATTTTCTAGAGGCGTACAACCTTCCAAAGCTTACTCAAGAAGAAACAGAAAACCTGAATAGACTGTTTACCACCAGGGAAACTGAATCAGTAATCAACAATCTCCCCACAAACAAAAGCCCTGGACCAGATGGCTTTACAGGTGAATTTTACAAAACATTCAAAAAAGAATTATCACCTATTCTCCTCAAGCTCTTCCAAAAAATCCAGAAGGAGGGAAGGCTCCCAAACACTTTTTACGAAGCCACTATCACTATGATCCCCAAATCAGACAAAGACACCACACAAAAAAAGAAAACTACAGGCCAATATCTCTAATGAACATAGATGCAAAAATCCTCAACAAAATATTAGCGAACAGAATTCAGCAATACATTAAAAAGATCATACACCATGATCAAGTGGGATTCATCCCTGGTATGCAAGGGTGGTTCAACATCTGCAAATCAATTAATATGACACACCACATTAACAAAATGAAAAATAAAAATCACATGATCATATCAATAGATGCAGAAAAAGCATTTGACAAAATCCAGCAGCCATTTAAAATAAAAACCTTTAAGAAAGTGGGAATAGAGGGACCATATCTCAACATAATAAAGGCCATATATGATAAACCCACAACTAACATCATACTCAATGGGGAAAAGCTAAAACCATTCTCCTTAAAATCAGGAACAAGGCAAGGTTGCCCACTTTCTCCACTTCTATTCAACATAGTGCTGGAAGTTCTAGCCACAGCAATCAGACAAGAAAAAGAAATAAAAGGCATCCAAATTGGTAAGGAGGAAGTAAAATTGTCATTATATGTAGATGATATGATACTATATATAGAGAACCCTAAAGACTCCACCAAGAAACTATTAGAGCTGATAGATGAATTTAGTAAAGTAGCAGGATACAAAATTAATATTCAGAAATCAGTTGCATTTGTATATACCAATAATAAAACATCAGAAGGAGAAATTTAAAAAGCAATCCCATTTACAATTGCTCCAAAGACTATAAAATACCTGGGAATAAATTTAATCAAAGAAGTAAAAGATCTGTACTCAGAAAATTATAAGACACTGAAGAAAGATGAAAGAAGATGCAAATAGATGGAAACACATACCATGTTCATGGATAGGAAGAATTAATATAGTTAAAATGTCCATACTGCCTAAGGCAATATACATATTCAACGCAATTCCTATCAAACTACCAATGACATTTTTCACAGAAATAGAATATACAATCCTAAAATTTATATGGGATCATAAAAGACCCCGGATAGCCTCAGCAATCTTGAGAAACAAGAACAAAGTGGGTGGTATAACAATACCTGACATCAAATTATACTACAAGGCTACAGTAATCAAAACAGCATGGTACTGGCATAAAAACAGACACATAGATCAATGGAACAGAACAGAGAGTCCAGAAATAAATCCCTGCCTATATGGCCATTTAATCTAAGACAATGGAAGCAAGAATGTACGGTGGGGTAAAGACAGTCTATTCAATAAATGGTGCTGGGAAACCTGGACAGACACATGCAAAAAAAAAAAAAAAAAAAAGAAGCTGGACCACCTCCTTACACCATATACAAAAATAAATTCAAAATGGCTTAAAGACTTAAATGTAAGATCTGAAACCATAAAATTCCTAGAAGAAAATATAGGAAGAAACTTTACAGACATTACCTGGAGCAAGATTTTTACTGATATATCCCCTCGTGCAAGGGAAGTAAGAGAAAAAATAAACATGTGGGATTACATAAAACTAAAAAGTTTTTTCACAGCAAAGGAAACCATCAATAAAACAAAAAGGAATCCTACTGAATGGGAAAAGATATTTGCCAATGATATATCTGACAAGGGGTTAATATCACAAATTTATATAAAACTCACTCAACTGAACTCCAAAAAAACAAACAACCCAATTGAAAAATGGGCATAGGACATGAAGAGACATTTTTCTAAAAAGGACATACAGATGGCAAACAGACATATGAAGAAATGCTCAATCTCACTAACCATCAGAGAAATGCAAATTAAAACCACAATGAGATACCACCTTACCCCAGTCAAAATGGCTATCATCAATAAATCAACAAACAACAAGTGTTGGGGCGGATGTGGAGAAAAGGGAACGCTTGTGCACTATTGGTGGGAATGCAGATTGGTGCAGCCACTATGGAAAACAATATGGAGGTATCTCAAAAATCTGAAAATGGAACTACCTTATGATCCAGCAATCCCACTCCTAGGTATCTATCCGGAGAAATCCAAAACTCCAATTCAAAAATCTTTATCCACTCCTATGTTTATTGCAGCACTATACACAATAGCAAGACCTGGAAACAACCGAAATGCCCATCAGTAGATGACTGGATTAAGAAACTGTGGTACATTTATACAATGGAGTATTACGCAGCCATAAAGAAGAAAGAAATCTTACCATTTGCAACAACATGGATGGACCTAGAGAACATTATGTTAAGTGAAATAAGTCAGACAGAGAAAGATAAATACCATATGATCTCACTTATATGCAGAATCTAAAGAAAAGAATAAGTGAATGAACTAATCAGAAACAGTTTTGGAGACCTAGAGGAAAAACTGAGGGTTGCTAGATGGGCGGAGTGGGGTGTGGATAAGGGGGAAGGTGAAGGGATTAGAAAATAGTCGGTATGCACAAGATGGTATGGGGTTTCGAAAATTAATTTGGGGAACATAATCAATAATGTAAAGATTTTGTAGGGTATCCGATGGACATGTGTCCCATTTGGGAGACCACCTCAGGGATGATGTAGATGCCTGATCTGTGCACTGTACACCTAAAGCTGAACAATAATGAATGCCAACTATAATTTTATATATACATATATGTATGTATGTGGTTACAGGAAGCGGAGTACAGCATTAGGAATAGAGACAGTGGAAATGTAATGGCTGTGAGCAATGTCAGAGGGGTAGTGGATGGGGGGAGGGGGTTCACACAGTGTGAGGGATATAAATGATTAACGTCTAAGTATTGCTTTGTCTTGTACACCTGAAACTAATAAAATAAAAAAAATGGGGAAAAAAAATGAAACAAAATATTTCATCCACGGGAGAGACTATAGCAGTTACAATTTTAAACAGTCACTGAGCAGCACTATTAATAAACACTATTACAAGAAAAAAAATGTACATACCTTAATTAAAAATTAACTTATTGGTAAAAATGCTAACCGTCATCTGAGCCTGTTAGAAAAATGACGCTGACAGACCTGCTCGATGCTGGGTTGCCACAAACCTCCAATTTGTAAAAAATGCAGTATCTAGCACGATGAAGCAAAGCACAAGCAAACAAAGCGTGCCTGTATTAACAGACACTGATACTGAGTACTGTACAGTCGCCAAGGGGATGACAATGAGTGAGACTGGACCTTGTCCTGAGGACACGCTCCCCTCGCTACTCCCCACACCAGTTATTTGGCTGCCTTCCTCCTGACCGAGGCCCCAGTCTCACCAGACAAATCTGGCTGCTGCCTACCAGCTGCTGCCTGAGTAGGTGCTGTGTGCTAAGCACTTCTATCTGAAAAAACTAAGAGCACGCTGCCACCCTACTTGGCTGTGGGAGCGCTGAGTGGCAGGAACTGAGTGACGAGGGGCGCAAGGCAGCCATTGTCTGGATTATACTCAACGCGCAAATCAACATGCAGCAGGCAGACAAGGACCTGCCACTGCCAGACACAGAAACTGGGTACATTGGTATGGAGCAGTCATGTGTGAGCGTGTGTGTGAGCACATGTGTGTGTATGAGCATGTGTGTGTGACCGTGTGCGTGCATGCGTGAGTGTGCAGTGAGCGTGCATGCATGTGTGTGTGGACTTGCATGTGTGAAAGTGCATGCGCGTGTGCGTGCATGTGTGCATGCATGTGTGCATGTGTGTGTGCATGTGGCCTCACATGTGTGAAAGTGCACGTGTGTGCGTGCATGTGTGCGGGTGCATGCATGTGTGTGCATGTGGTGTTGCATGTGTGAAAGTGCATGTGTGCATGCATGTGTGTGCATGTGTACGTGTGTGTGCATGTGTGTGTGGACTTGCATGTGTGAAAGTGTGTGTGCATGTGTGCGTGAACTTGCATGTTTGAAAGTGCACGTGTGTGCATGTGTGTGTGCATGTGTACGTGTGTGCGTGCGCGTGTGTGTGTGGACTTGCATGTGTGAAAGTGCATGTGTGTGCGTGCATGTGTGCGTGCATGTGTGTGTGTGTGTGTGCGTGTGGACTTGCATGTATGAAAGTGTGTGCGTGTGCGTGTGGACTTGCATGTGTGATAGTGTGTGTGTGCGTGTGTGTGGACTTCCATTGTGAAAGTGCACATGTGTGTGCATGTGTGCATGTGCATGCATGTGTACGTGTGTGTGTGTGCATGTGGACTTGCATGTGTGAAAGTGCGTGTGTGTGCATGTGCGTGTGGACTTGCATGTGTGAGTGTGTGTGTGCGTGTGCATGTGGACTTGCATGTGTGAAAGTGCACGTGTGCGTGCATGTGTGTGTGGCCTCGCATGTGTGAAAGTGCACGTGTGTGCGTGTGGCCTCGCATGTGTGAAAGTGCACGTGTGTGCGTGCATGTGTGTGTGCCTGTGCGTGTGTGTGTACCTCCTCTTCCATGCACCATCTAAGGTCCATTGTCTTTGTTCACAGGACAGGCTCTGGCTTCTCCTAGAAGAAAGCCTGCCAGGTGTTGGGCTGGTCTCGGCAGTGTAAAAAGATAATTATCTGCTGGCTGCCTGGGAATGTAAGGTATTATCAAATAGATTACTTTAGTAATTAAAATCAGAAAGGAGTCATCAGGGCTGGAAGACACACTGTTTGTCTCTATAAGACTCTAAGTAAGGGGTAAGATATGAGTTGGAGAGGAATGTCCTGATTAACCTGTCTTATAATCAGAGGGACGCCAGCTGGAGGCTTGTCTCCACATCACAGGCTTTGGGGGTTCCTTTCAGTGGTGAGCTTTTCCAAGCGTTCTCCTCTGACAATGTACCACGCAGGGTCAGAGGGCTCACTGTGGTGTAAAAGGTAGCTGCAAAGGCCATTGATTTATTTACTCTCTTATTTGCAGCAATGGACATGCTGTGCTTTCTTCAAACAGACCTTTTTATTCTACTGTCTTTGAGAAGAGGTAATAAAGAATCAATTATAAGAGCTATACACAAACAGAAACTGGTATTTACCTGTGCGGGATCTCTGCTGAAAAATCAAAAGATCATTAAAACACAGGCACACACAGGGAACTGTGTCTACTTCAGAACACCCACCACAAGTGGGAGTGGCACTCTCAAGTGCCAGGCTCAGCCCTCAGGGACAGAAGGAAAAGGCGCAACGGGGAGGCCACGGGGGCAGGGACAGTTATCACCTCTCCCCAAGCACCCTGGAAACCGCTCCATAACTTTGGATTTCCAGGAAATCTCTGCAGAGGCCATTTTTGCCTGAGAATTTGGCACCACAAGAGCCAGAAACTAGAAAAGGGCTAACAACTTTATTGCTGCTCTAGTCCTAATTAAGAGACTAAGTTTTATTTTGTTAATGGCTCTTTTCTAGGATATCATTTTGTGGGTATATCTGTGGATGTGAATTTTGGCATAAATGTAACAGAGTATGGCATGTTCCTAAAGCGTGCCAAGTGCTACAGATAAAGTTAGTGATGTGACGGGAGGGGTGGGTAACGATGACCAAGATAACCACATTCATTCCCTCTGCCAACGACATGTAATTGTCAAATCCAAATAGTTCTTGACTGGGATATTCTCTTGATGATTGTTCATTATACTGTATATTTATGATTTATGCACTTTTCTGCACATGTGTCGTATATGGCAATAAAAAGGTAGAGTGATTTACTATGCTGCCTGCCAAGACATTTCTGTGTCCTAACGGTACTTCCTGTGCTAAAGTCACAGGACCGCGCGGCGCTCGGGGGTACTGCAGAAATCCTTGAGCACCTGCCTTAGCCTCTGGCCTTTATTTACTTTGGTTCAAAGGCAGAGAAATGGTGGGTTTCCTCCTGCCCCCTTCCCCCCACCCCAAAGTGAATGCCTTCCCGATGAAAAGCTGGTGAGGATGTGGGAATGGATGGAGACCATGGCCGGAGAGCACAGGCTTAGGAATCAGCTAGAACTGGCTTTGCATCCCAGCCCAGCTGTTTACTGGTCATGTGACCTGGGGAAGTCACTTAAACCCCAAAAGCCTCTGCTTCTTCATCTAGAAAAAGATACTATAATAGTACCAAGCTCAGAGAGTTGTAATGGGCAATTTGCTAAGATACCGATTCAGTCAGATGGAGTTGTCTGTGGGTAACAGAATTCCCAATACGAATAGGCTCAAATAATTCAGAAACGAGTTGGATCAAATTGTGTCATTTAGAATAGGGCAGGTGAGAGCCCCGTCCCACAGAGGGGCCCTGGCTGGGTTTCTCTGCCTCTGTCTCAGCTCTCCTCTCCTGCATATGCCAGCATCATCCCCAGACCTGTGCCAACAGCTCTAGGCCTCGCATCCACACAGGAAAACATCCCCCCTGAGTTTCACCCTTAAGAATGAAGAAACACTCCCAGAAGCCCTCAGATATCTCACATCTTCCACTAACAAATCACTGGTCCCCAATGGGTTATCACCCAGTCCTCTGCCAATCACCATCACAGGCGAAGTAGCCTGCACTGATTAGCTTAGAACTGGGTGGGAGAAATGAAATGACCGCCATTAGCTGAGGTTAGTTAGGGGTCTCCCTGGAGCTGGGGTCAATGCCCCAAACTGCAGGGCTGCTATGTAATCTGTAAGGGTGGAAAGGTGCTGAGGAGAAATGCACAGCGACTGTTACAAACATAAAATGTGCCTAGCATGTAACTAGTCGTCAATGAAAGGAAAACTATTATTGTAGAAGTTGTGTAAATAACAGGCATTTATTAAATTCCTGTTGATAGAACACATTTGTTTCTTTACTTCCTCAAAGGAGACTGAAACAACTCACTCTGAAGCATGTTTTCAGTGAATATGTTCTCCTTGCCTCACCCACTCGCCCGACTCCTCCCGACCAGGGTACATATAAACAAGTACCTCCTTACGTAGCCACCTGAACAAGAAAATAATTTCAGTGCAAGTACGAGCCTTCAACATCAGCATTAGAAACATGGTTTTAAGCCAGGCTTGTTACTGATCAAATGCTGCCATAAAATTTTCATGAGGTTATTATAGAGCATGGCTTTTGCCTTCTAATATTCAAGTTGTTTTGTGCAGCTGCAAAGAGACAAAAAAATAAGGAGCACTGATTGAATGCTTCTGTAGATCAATACAAATACTGTAGCCTTTCAGCTGCTGTCAGGAAGGTCCTGTATGATCTTGGCCTCATGTGTTGCCCTCTAGAGCTTGTGGTCAGCGTCCCCACATCAGGGATTGTTGCCGTGGATTCCAGTCTTAGGGTTGGGGGTGGACAAAAGAAGGTCTCCATGGTTTCCAACGTGACAGATCAGTTTGAAAGATGAAAGTCATCAGTTTAAGGCGGTCCCATCATGGGAATTTTAGAGGTGAGAAAAGTCAAAGTTTCAAAAGAGAGCATAAGTTGCCATTAATAAGATATTATTATGCTAAGTGAAATAAGTCAGATAGAAAAAGTCGAGAACCATATGACTTCCCTCATATGTGGGATATAAAACTGAAGGCGACAAAGGAACAAGACAAATAAAGAAACAACAACTCATAGACACAGACAACAGTTTAGTAGTTACCTGAGGGTAAGAGGGGAGGGGGGTGGTAGAAGATGGTAAAGGGGATCAAATATATGGTGATGGAAGGAGAACTGACTGGGTGGTGAGCACACAGTGTGAGATACAGATGATGTATTACAGAATTGTACACATGAAAACTATGTTGTTTTGTTGACCACTGTCATCCCATTAAAAAAAAAAAAAAAAAAAAAAAAAAAAAAGACTGAAATCCCTAAAGGGCTTTCCTGAAAGTTTTCAAGAGGGCTGGGTTATAGCCAGGAGAATTCGCAGAGCTCTAATAACGAGACATCGCCTAAACCGATAATGTTGTTGACCTACTGGAGCATGCATCTATCCAGCTCTTGCTGCATAACCCTTAGATACCCTCCCACCTCACCCACACATAAACACAAATGCACCTGCAGGCAGCTCACTGGCCATCAGGCGAAAAGCAATTTCTCTCAAGAGAACTGTGACCGCAGTTCTCAGCAGGCATGGGGGCATCTGCTTCTTTCCTTCTATATTCAAGAATTCCTTCAAAGACTCTGACATTTTTTTTCCTGTTTAAAGAAATCCTATGGAATAGGAAGGTTACCTATTTAGAATAATATTACCAGATTCCTTTTCCTTATTTTCAAATCAGTGAACCATATCTTTTTCTTTGCAGACACTCAGAAAGTATGAGGCAAGTAGGAAAGCAGAAGTGGTGGTGGTGGGGGTCATGGGAGGGTCAGAAAAAGCAACCAGCCAACCAAATGAGGCAAAAAATGAGACAAAACAAAACAACAGAAGAAAAATTCTGCCAGATAAGAAAATAAGAGGAAACTTTGTACAGGTAAAAAAAATCTCCAACTCTTCTAAAGGCAAAGTTCTCATTGAAGTTAATGCTTAGAAGGTACTACATACAATGGGAAAAAATAAAACATACTCCGTAAAAAACAACCTTCTAGAAGTTTTGAAAACTGTCATTCTTCTCCCCGTCCTCATCCCTTACACTAATTGACTTGGTTCTTTTGTAGAAACTATGTTTAGAATCAAAGGAATAAGACATCTGGGAAGAGAAGCAATGCAGGAAGAAGAGACAAAATAAGATTTGGGGTGATGATTAAAAGCAAAATTGTGGGAGGGTAAAAACTTGTATGTAACCCAAATTAGATCTGTGGGAAACGAGGTACCAGCGACACCCCATGAGCCCCGCTGCATGGTGAGAATGTTGGTAACAAATAATAGGAGACAATTTGGGAGCAAGCAAACCTGGAGACTCAAGTAAACTTTGGGGAAAAAACCTGGCTCCGAGATAATTATTAATCTTAGAACTGGAAGAGTTGGGTCTGTCTTTCCCCAAATCTACATAGAAACACTCTGTCCCAAGCAGAAAAAAAAAAAAAAAAAATAGTGGCCAAGGCTGAGTTCACATTGTGGGGACAGAGTCAGGAGAACAGTTTCCAGGCTCTCGGCCTCATGTGGAAAGGTGCTGGCTCGGGTAGTAGATGGCCATCAGCTGTAACCAGTTAGCCATTGGCCATTGATATAATTGCCATGGCTAAGCTAGCAAGGGCAGATTGCAGCTAGCAAGGGAGTGGGACCAGAGACCCTGCATGACACACATACCCCGGAGACAGCACAGGGGGCTATTGAACACGGAGGCACCTGTAACCAAAGAGGGCAGCTCAGCTGGGCCCGGCCAGAAAGCTGCTCAATGGGACTGGCCATGGGGTTGTAAACCGACGGCCTGAAGGTGAAATGTAGGTGCAAGAACGGGGTGACTGCCCACATCAGCTGGATGGTGTCAGCTAAACTATGCTGTACCCCCGAGATCCTGGAGAAATGCCCCCACTTGCTTGGCATTCTAACTGCTTGCATAGTATTGAAGAATCACAGCAGACCTGGGAACAGGGGCAGAATCTGACAAAGGGTGGGGAAACGGTGTCACAGCTGAGGGTGCTATGCCACCACTCCTCTCCAGTGTTACAGAGCCCACAGCGGGGTCCGCCTGTGGCAGCCGCCTGTACAGCGGTGGGCCCGTGTACAGAGACAGCTGGAAGCGCAGTAGTTGAAAATGAGGATATGGATTTCTTAGAGTTTGGTTCACCTCTTCCTCTTCAAACAGAACGTGACCTTCTATCATCAGAGTGTGAGCAATTAGCGTGCCAGTGCTTGTGGGCTGCTGCTGTGGAAGCCGTGTGGGGGCTGGTGTGGAGAGGACGGCAGCCACCCTGAGGAGCCTGGCGGCCCTGCAGTGCCCAGCATCGACATGACTGAAAAGGATGATGGTCAGAAGCTAGTCCACTTTATCTTTAGTTAATCCAGCAGGTTGTTGCACATATTCTGCCTGAGTGGGGCTCCTGGCAAGGAGAACAGGGCACACAGGGCAGAGGGCACACTTATTTTCTCAAAAGCGCTGCCTACAAAAGATGGAACCCGTGGGCAGAAACAACACAAATCCCGGAGCACCCGTCTTCAGCAGTGCTGGCGCCGCAGCTAGAAACTAAGATGCTGTCTGCCTTACTTTCATTTCCCTATTTGCTTAGTGGGACTAAAAGGCGAGTCTCCAAGAGGGCTTCTCTGCCCAGGTGAAGCTGGGAAGCTGCCCTTTCCCACTGCAGGTGAGCGCAAGAGGCTGGACAACGGCGCCTGGAATGTGGGTCCTGTGTGGCACCCTGACCATGGGGGTGGGGATCTGTCAGTATCGTCAGTGTGGCTGCTTAAACCAAGCTGAAGGATTTTGCTTTTTCAAAAAAATCAAGTGATAGAGAATAAAGAAGAAAGATTAAAAAAAAAGTAATGTTTTGCTTCATACTGGAGCCACTAATTTTTAAAGGCAGAGACCAACTCACTTGGGACTTAGTTTTGAGTAGAGACAGCGCTGGCACTAGCTTCTGCTTTCACAGACTTAAGAGATCGCCACCGCTTACTTACTTCATTGAGAAAAACTAAAATGGACTCAAAGTTCCCAGGTGTTTCAAAACCACCAAGGAGGTCCCCAAGGCAATGAACCTCCCCCCAATCTTAGGTCTCCCAGGTTCCTTATTTTTAAGGGACAGCTTAAACCTTAGCATGTGTATTTTATCATGCCTTCGATGAAAGGCTTTGAAAGGCTCTAGCCCATGGCTTGGGGGGATCTCAAGACTTCTAGCGCCACCCATTGTGTTCTCTACCAGTACACAGGTGGCTCATGCTGGTGTCGGAGCGGCTGCCTGCTTGTCACTCTAGACTGAAATAATTTGGTGGTTAAGAGCAGGAATTCGGGGGTTCACTTAAACCATAGTTCAAGTTCTGGGTTTGCTATGTGACTTTGGGGAGTTATTTAATTTTTCTAACCCTCAATTGCTTCCCCCGTAAAGTGGGGCCAGTCAGTTGTTGGGAGGATTATATAAAATATGCTTGTAACGCATTTAGCAGAGTGGCTGGGCGAGCAGAAGCCCTGAGAGTGGAGAGAGCTAGGTCTAGATCAAGCTCCTTTCCCTGGCCTTTAAGATGCTGTGTGAGCCTGTGGCAGTGCGGGGGCCTCCTGCCATGACCCACCGTCTGTGGGGAGCTCGGGCCCTGCCCTCCCGGATCCAAAGCAAGGGTCACAGGAGAAGATCTGGAAGGGAGGTCCTCTTGGACTAATACTCCAGAAGTTTGCTCTGCGACACGAAGTGGTCAGCGATAGCCCAGAAACGTCTGTCTGTCTGTAGATGTTTTGCACGGAGCTAGTTCCACATCCTACACACGGGCTCAGCGATCCTGATGACTGAGGTCACAGTTCTTCCTCCTGAGCAATTTTTAATTTAGTCTAAATGTAAGAAAACAACCTTCTGCTTTGGTTTTAAGAATTGCCTCCCAGGGAGGAATCAATCACACAACAGCCAGGGTCCCAATTTTGCCAAAGCTGGAAATGGCTGTGTCAGAAGTTAGGATTCTTGTGTTTTTTGATACATGTAACAATTTGCATGGATCTCTACACGATGCTGAGTGAAAAAAAAGCTAATCTCTAAAGGTCACATACTGTATGACTCTATTTATATAATATTCTTAAAATGACAAAATTACAGAGATGGAAAACAGATTAGTGGTTGCTAGAGGCTGGGGGTGGTAGGAGTGTGGGTGACTGTAAGGGGAGCAAGTGGGTGACTGTAAGGGGAGATGGTTTTATGGTGACGCTGCATCAGATGGCGGCACAGTCACACTCATCTACACACGCACACCTACACCCACACGCACACCAACCAACCCCCGCTTTGCTCTCAGGCAGTTACACAATCATCACTCAAACAACAGGCCAGTGTTAACATCTTCAAAGTTGGAAATTACTGAGCTGGAGGTTAGGATTCTTGTTTTTATTGCTGTTGCTTTTTGTGGGTGGGATGAGATGAGGCCATCTTTCATTGTATCTAAAATCAAGGCATTACAGTGTTTTCAAAACCAAGCCAAAGCAAACCAGGGCAGAGGTAGAAACCACACAATCCAACCCACCTCCTGGTACACTAGCATTCTGCCAGTACTGTGGTGACTGGATGGCAAATGATCAGGATATGTATGATGGATATACATTTCAGCATCACATACGTGATGTGACCCTGCCCTGAGGTTTCCCACGGGCTGATGTCCACGACTTTGCACCAAGCACAACCACACCTGCGGCTGTGGCTGACATCTGTTCTGTCAGTGCCCGGGCTGTACTGGCTGGTAAATATTTTGAATGTAAGTCCTAGGTCTTCTAAGACTGTGTATTCTAGAGAATGAAAACAAAAAACAAAACAAATGCACAACTATTTTGGTGAAAATTTTATACTTTCAGGAGTCTTGAAACCTGCAATTTATTTTTTTTCCTAAATGTAGGGTCTGTGATAAGTATTTTGAATTTAACTGTTGGAAAGAAATCTGTGACTAGCTTCGTGACTTGTAACTAAGTCTTCTTGCTGTTACCATATGGTGTTTCCTTTAATAAAAACATTTTACAGAAATAATAAAAATTACTTTAAGCTTTTATAAAAGTTAGATGTTTCTGGCAATAAAAACACTCCCTATAATTATGTAGATGACTTTGTATCTGGTAAGCAGGAAACACTGCTGGCCTTTTCACTTGACTCTAAATAAAAACGATGCACTGCACTGTGGCATGCATCCTTACTCGTTTGCTGAATTCTTATGCATTGACCTCTCTTTAGGTTGCAGAAATGTACATCCAAGGATCCGGTTTACTCATGTATTCTTCAGGATCCCACTTCCTTTAACTGTTTGCAACAGAACAACCTATTCTATGTCTTCAGGGCTCTGAGCCACACTGTGTGTCAGTGCTGGTGAGTACAGCTGCATGCAACAGAAAAAGCTGCCCTGGCTCCAACGCGTTAAGAAACTTCTGAAGGTGTGCGGACCAAAGCAGCTGCCCGTGACGGCTTGAGAGGTCTGCACTCCTCCTGTCCCACCATCCTCAGCAAGTAGGCTGCTATCTTCACATGCACTTGCTAATGGTTGCGAGACGGCTGTCCCTCTCCAAGCCTCATGTTAGCACTGCAGACACATAGATGGAAGAAGGAATGCAGGGGAAAAGGCCAAAGGGGGTGCCAGGCAGAAAGCCTGTAGGAAACCTCATCCAGAAACTTCTGCTGCTTCTTTGGCCAGAACTGCGTCACATAGTTGTTTCTGAGCAAGGCATAAAAGAGCTGTGGAGGAGGGTTAGGTCAGCCAACCAACACCTCCACTGCTCACACTGTACAGAAAGGGAGGAGCTGGTCTTCACATAGGGCCTTAGTCCACTTCTTGCTCCCCCCACTATCTCTTAGGGCTCCTGTGAGTGGTTCTCAGTGTGCACAGATGAGGCTTGTGTTGCTCAGTTTTACCTTTATAAGAATAAAGTGTGTGATCATCCTGTTTGAGAGGGTTGCTAATCTATGCTACCCATGAAGTTGGACTCCATTTCCTTACAGTAACTGACAGGGCAAAGGAAAAGGAAAGTAAGTTAAAATCAATGTCTTCAACCAAAGTAATCCGGTTTAATGTGGAGGCAAGGAGGATACAGCCTCAGGTACTAATGGAAATTGTAGAGACAGAAAAGAGATGAGGGAGATGGAATGAAAATGATTCTACGTTACAGATGCTGAAGCAGTAAATTGGTTTGCTATGTATTTAAGCACCTCTTAGATAACTCTCCCCTCTGGATTGAAAAAGGACTGTTCTAGCACCTATGATGGTTTTAAATTTATAAGAGTTGAATTCATGCTGGTCTGTATTTAAGGTTCTGTAGCCATCTCTATAATAAATAGACAGGGATATGTATAGTAAAAAGAAGGATCCGCTGAGGTTAAATGAAAAATGTTTCTCGCTTTTGCTTCAATACTGTCAGTTGGGCTTTTTGCATTTTAATATAATCTGCAAAACAACCAGGTAGCATGTCTTGGAATAAATGTGGATTTAATCTTCTGAAAGGCTGCTTATCTTATGGTGATGGTCATTTTAGAGGCAACAGTGTGAGGAGGAGAAGGAGAAGACTTACCTATCTATGGATAGATACAGTGTACGATACTGCAGATAGATATACTATTCCATCTATCCATCTGTCCTTTTTATTTATAGAGGAACTCTGCAGGCTCTAATTATTTGTACTAATTTTGTGTCAATTTCCCTAAACATAAGGTGAGCACTTTATAAATACCTATCTTAAAGGGTTACTATGAAGATAAAATGAGACAATTTCTGTAAAGCATTTGAAATACTATTTGGCCACATTAAGTTCTGTGTAAGTGTTCACTGCTGCCGTCGTCATCATCTTGCTCTCCCTCTACGGAGAGGGCTTCTGGTCTGATGGTCAGGTTCCAGGACACAGCCTGAGTGGACAAGACTGCGGCGTGTTACGATGGCCCCCAAAGAGGTAGGGCTCCCCCAATGACCCCTGGCCTTGATCTCAGTGCAAAGACGATAAAAGGCCCAAGGCCTGCCTCCTCCTTCCAAGTACCTGGAGTCCTAAAGGAGATCAGCTCTTTTCCCGCTTCCTCCTGCCTCCTCATAGCTCCTTCTCCTGGGAGACGGTGTATTCGGGACCTTTGGTCTCTTGTCCTCCAGGGGTACAACTCCGAGATCTGGTTTGGGGGTAAGGTCTCTAAGGCCCCTGGGACAGGACACCTGCTCCAGCCCAGCTTTCCAGAATTCCAAGGAGAATGATGTCGGACTATGTTTTCCATTGCTCCTAATGTTTAAATCTGCCACTGGAACTTGCACAACAGGTTTTGGTAATCCCAAATCCATTGGCTATAATGCTAATTTAGTACTCTTGAATCCATGATTATTTTTAACAGTGGCAACAAATGATTATAAAAGCTGGTGTTTCTTGTGGACTTAATATGCACCAGACATTCATATATCAATTCACTGAATTCTTACAACTTTAATGAAGAGGATATTACAATTCCTAGTCTGTACATGTAGACAAAGAAGCTCAGAAAAGTTATGGATTTCACAGGGTTTCACAGCAGGCAAGTATGTGTTTCCCCCAAAATAAGACCTAGCTGGACCATCAGCTCTAAAGCGACTTTTGGAGCAAAAATTAATATAAGACCAGGTATATCATATCATATCATATCATATCATATCATATCATATCATATCATATCATATCATATATCATACCCGGGGTCATGTTATGTTACACCTGGTTTATATTATATTAAAATAAGACTGGGTCTTATATTAATTTTTGCTCCAAGACGCATTAGAGCTGGTGGTCCAGCCAGGTCTTATTTTCGGGGACACACGATGGGCTGGGACCAGACCCCAGGCCTGACGCCAGTGTCCAGAGTCAGTGTCCTCCATGCTGCAGGGCCCTCAGTGTGGACCTACGGATGCTCTGGCTTGATTTCAGATAATGAGGAAAAACCAGATCGGGGAGTATGGGCGGACTCCACGGTTTTGCCTACAAGTCCAGCTCTGGGTTACTAATCTTTGTATGTTCTTGGGCAAAGTTGGTGCGATTAAAGATGGGAAAACCGATGAACTACTATAATCAATGTGTGACAGTTGAGAGGAGGGACAGTTGAGAAAATAAAATAGACTGTGACCCCACCTGGGCCCATAAAATGATTTTGGTATTTTAAAAAGGGTTAGGATGGAAAAAAAAAAACCCCTCATCTTTTTAGGGTAAAAATCTCCTTTTTTAAGTCACGTTACTACAAAGGTTAAAGAAAATGTGCCATGAGATCCCCTGTTATAATTTGAAATGATTCAGGACACACTTCACTTAGACTGGGAAATGAAAACCATGGGACTGACAGAGTTTCAATTTCCTCTGTTGAAAACCAAATTCCATTTTCACTTGTGGGTATTTCATTCATCTTTGCTTTTTTTGGTTTTTTAATTACATAGCAGAAAGTGCTACTGTAATTTCCTCCCTGTGTAACGACAGCATTATTCATCAAGAAGCTTTTAATTCTATACAATGATTGCTTCTCTTCAAAAATCTGATTTCAATCTCTGCAGAGGCAGAAGGGTATGATTTTTTGACTCTAGGGTTAATTATCTGCAAATAAGTTACAATCACACAAAACCTCAGTCTGGGAAAAGGGGACCCAAGCACGACGGTCCCGGTACCTGTCTCCGCGTTAGTCTGCGGAAGGCAAGGTGGGCCCAGCACGCAACCCTGCGGAGCTCCTTGTCTGTCCTGCCAGACAGAGCCCCGCGGCGGGCAGGGCTGTCTCATCCCGGCCGTATTGTTAGAGCCCCGTCCGGCATGGCACCCAGGAAGAACTTGATAAATGTGTACAGAGGTGATCTGAATTGAAGGAGAGTGAATACAGGACTAGGCTTGGAAGTATTCCTGATTAAAAAACAAAAAAGTAAAGTGTATGGAAAGGTCCTGTTTCTGGAGAATAAAAAGAAAGGGGAGCAAGGGGAGAGTCACTGCAGGCCATCGGGGCTAAGCGACGGGCTTGCGGAGCGTGGCTGACCCTTGGGAGGGAAGTCTGACGTGCCGGGATCTAACCTCTCCTCAGACTGTCCCTGCCCATTGCACCAACGTCAGCTTCTCTCCAGCTTCTCTAATTCTGTCCTGATGGGCTCAAGATTTACGTGTTCATTTGTTTTGTTTTAATTAGGAAGCATTTCTGAACCCCATATGCATGGCCCGATACTGGAACTTGGGGGAATGGGCTGGAAGGGAGCGGAGCCACAAAGCTGAGAATGATGACAGCTGGGTGCTGTGTGCCGGGTACAACCAACCGCACGCATTTCCACATGTGAACGCGCCGCCGCCTCACTGCACTCCTCGCGGCTGAACACCGCGTAGGCCCTGCCCTCCGAGGGGGGCTTGGGGCATTATCACCACAGCACCGAGACGCACCTCTCATTACACTGTGCCCTGTGACTAGAGCCATTTGTGGACACGGCTGTCATTTCCAAGGGCTGTTCATTCATTGCCCATCCCCAACACCTAGCACCGTGGCCAGCGTATGACAGGTGCTGAGCAATGTTTGCTGCATAGTGACTTCCGATCCAGAGAGAAAGGACGCACATTAAGAAGCCATGCAAACCACGTATAAGGAGCTCCAGAGGGGCAGAGTGCTAGCGGGGGCCGGAACCGGTGAGCCACGCTGGCACCCCGAGGGTGGAGGGGCAGCCTTGAAATCCTGTCTCAGAGATGGGGTTGGGTTAGCAGGAGCGCAGAGGAGGAGAGCAGGGGAAGGGGAGGCAGAGGGTGGGGGACAGGCCTGAACTCCATGCGGAGGTTCACCAGCATGGGCTACATGAAGGTCTGATACCACCTGGCCACAGTACAGCCCAGATGACACACGACGTCACAATTCACATGAGGACATTGAAAAGGGAAAGATTCCCAGCCATGGCTAACAATACCGGGGCCCAGAGCGGGACCAAGGGGCCCTATTGTTGTAAGCTCCCATTTCAACGGGAAAGGCTCTCGGAAAAGGCAGACATCAAATAGTGTGCCCCAAACTGAAAGCTCGTAGGCTTCAGGGCCATTTCAGTGCAAATGGGGCTTTGAGCTCCAGGTAACCGTTTGGCCCAACCCTGCCCCCATGACACAGCACCACACCACCCACGGAATGTGCAGGAGAGCCAAGGGCAGGATAGAGGAGAACTGTTCATTTAACAACCACACTCCTATGTGTGGAAATGCTGTACGTGTGGCTTCAAATCCAGGGGCAGGAGCCCATGGCATGAGTGCAAAGGGGAGGGTGTCGGGAGGATGTGGGAGCGGGAGTTGGAGGGTCTTGGATCCCGCGCCCTGTGGGAGCCGGGATACAGCTCAGCAGAGGCGCGAGTTTTGAGGCTGTAGGGAGAGAGGAGGAACCACAAAGAAAAAGGAAGGGCAAAGGGGAGGAGGGAGGAAAGAGGAGAAGGAGCAGGAAGAAGAAGGAAAGGAAAACAGGAAGGCAGTTCTCTTCCTCTGGGTGCTGGTCCCCAGGGTCTGTCAAACCAACGCAGTCTCATTCCTCAGCCTCTAAAGAATCCAATTTCCCGATTCTCTTAAATGCCCAAAATTTGTCACCTTGAGAATCATTTGCTCATCTGGGTGGTGTGATGGTCACACTGACGCGCCCCAGGCCTCAGTGTTTTCTTCAGACAATGAGCCCATGTCCTGGGGCCTGTGCTTCCAGGGCCAGAGCTGGGTCTGTAGCCCAGCTCTGCCACCTCGGAGCTGTGTGACTTGGGACCAGTCACTTAACCTTGCTGTGCATCACTTTCCTCGTCTTTAAACTATCTATGTGGAGCTCTTACAACATAATCACATAATAAAATTACTAATTCACAATTTATAGGGGAGGAAAAATTACTAACAAGAGAACCATTTAATAAGTATGATTAAGTAAAAACTTAGCTCATGACCTTTGAAAGACTGCCAACTCTTGTATAATCTGTTCTTTGTGAACAATATTTTTGTCACCTGTTACTCCACATTTACCCATCGAGACCTTGCTGAGCATGTCACCGTCAACTCCATCTTCCCCTTCGGTGGTCCTTTCTCTCAGGCTCCCACTGCACTGCGCTTCTGGAAGTCTTCATAAGCTTCTGACGGCTTCTTCCTGGGCTCTGAATCGGCTCTCTTCCCACCACCTCACCCTTCTGTTCTGAATCTCTGCACCAGTGTTTCCCCTCTTCCAACCCACCGTCTTCTCCGAAAGCCTGGTCTAATCCCAGTCCTGCTGTTTCTCATAGAGGGATACTGCTTTCTCTTCTACAGACGAGGAGCGTGTGGCTCAGGGCAGTTAAGTCTCAGGCCGTGCAGTCAGTAATGAGTAGAGCCAGCCTTACACTGAGTACGTCCAGCTCCGAAGGCACTGTTGTTCCACTGACTGGATGGATGCATTACTGGCTGCTTAGCTGGGTGAACAGATGGACGGATCAATGGATAAATAGGTGAATAAATGAACAAATAACAAACAGTTTAATACTAAGAATGACCCATCCCACCATATGGACAGGCATATGTTTAACATGGGTGGGCAGCCTTAGCATGATTCCTCTAGAGCAGTGGTTAACTAGGAGAATTTTGCTCCTTGGGGGACACTTGACCATGTCTGGGCACATTTCTGACTGCCACAATGGGGGGGGGGGGAGTTGCACATAGCTCCTGGCACCTAGCGAGCAGAGGCCAGGGATGCTATAAACATCCTACAAAGTACAGGACAGACCCCACAATAAGATTGATCTGGCCCAAAATGTCAATACTGCAGAGGGGGAGAAACTCTGCTTTAGAGTCATTTAAGTCAATCCCGTGGGAAACAGGCAGGTTTGTTTTTTGTTTGTTTATTTTTTTGAGGGTAAGTGACGGGATATAGTAATTTTATACTTGCAAACCTGTGTTGCAAAAAAGCAAACAGAAAACAAAACCAAAGCAGGGAAGCCTTGTGCTTAAAGAATGAGGGCACAGGCCCCTGTGAATGACTGACTGATACGCTCATCTCTCAAGGGGAAAGAAAGAGCGCTGAGGACAGAAACAGAGCTCAGTACTCAGAGGACTACAAAGTATTGTGATACACCAGAAACACTTACAAAGAGGAAAATAAAATGAGCACATACCTCATCTTTGAAAAATACGTACAGTTGGGTTCTCTGCCTTTTCTGAACAACCTTGTCTGCTCTAAAACTGGGTGCCTGGTCCCTGCTTCCTTACCCCCTTTTCTTTGCTGATCCTGCTCAATCTGCTCATCCCTGCGCTCTCTGCCAAGGCTATGCCCGCCCCCAGGTCCCAGGCAGGCTTGGAGACCCTGTGGCCAGGCTGGAGCTTCCACCTGACCCGGGCTCAGGGTGCCTGGCCCAGTCAACAGGCCCTAATGGGGCATCGCCAGAGACTGAGGGGGCTCTGGGTACACCTCATCGTTAGCACAAGCTATTCATTTCCGTTACCTTGAGAGGAAGTTGAGTCAACATACACTCAAAGCAACTCCAAACACCAGCTGCAGAGGGCCTGGCTCTTTCCTCCAGCAGGAAGATTGATTCTGCCTGGGACTAAATGCCTGCTTCGCTTAAGTGCCCTTTTCAGTTAAGCTGTGAAAAATAGAAATAATAGCCATCTGCGGTGTGAGCGAGCAGCGCAGATGCGAGAGCCAGCGCAATTCACTTCCAGCTTCCTGGGTAGGGCTGCAGGATGGGCCACTGTCATAAGTGTGGGGACATTTCCACACAAGGGACATGCCCCTCTTGCACTACCTTCAAAAGTCAATGAAAAAAGCACTGGTGGGCTCAGGCAGGGTTGCGGGTGGGACAGCTTAAACACAGCAGGCTCAGCAACCCATACGATGCAGCGTCCCCAGATGGAGGGCGGGGCAGCAGCAGAGAGTGGAAAATTTTACCAAAAAACAGCTCACACTGGGCAAGTAGCTGGTTATTTTCTGAGGAAACCCAACCTCTGGAGGCTCACGACTGGGCCTGACATTCCTACTATCAACTGAGCATCCATTGCATTCCTCAAGCTACGTTTTCTGGAAGTACAGTGAGCTGTGTATTCTGAAGTTTTCTTTATGATTTAAACCAATTTGTTGCCAGTTATAAGCTATCCACAATGCGGGATGTGTTTTTCCTGTCACTTACTGCAGGGGGGAGAATCATATGAGTGTGTTCTCAGCTGTGCCAATAGCAAAAATCATGTTGAAGAAGGCATTCTTTCTAGATGAGTCGAATTATGATTCCCTATGTCTCCTCGTCCCCTCCCGGTCATGAATAAACAATCATTTCAGCTTTAGAAAACTTCACTTCAAAAATAGGCAAAGCAAAAACAAAAAACCAATAAAGCTGTAATGCTCTAAAATCCATAATTCCCCTCGAAATGTCACAACGTGAAAGCACTCACGTCCCTTCTAAGCACATTAAGAAGCAATGCTAGGCCATCCCCAGCTATTACACTATTTTGAAATAAACAAACTATTGGGTAGAATTGTCTGCAGGCATAATTCCTCTATTTAACTTTCTCATGAAGCTATGTCCCTGTGATTGGAAAGTCCTGCTACCATTCAAAATTAACAAAGGATGCAGACACTGTTGATGAAACATTAATGACCAATTTGCAAATGCTCTAGGACCCCCTTGATTCACCACGGGCTTGTCAATGCAGCACTCACCCATCTCTCACTTTATTCTTTCAATTATTTAGCATCCATTAAGCGCCCACAGTAAGCGATGCTCCAAGCAACCTTTCCCCCACATTATTTCCCCTCTGACAGTTTCATTCACCTGGTGGTCCTTCTCACTGCACTGGCCAATTGACCTTTGCCTTAAGGCAGGAAGCTCATTCAGAAATCATTCCGTATGGGCATCCCTTGCATTACATTTTCAAGTGCTAAGGATACATGGCAGTGACCATGATGTGATAGAAGCTCCAGGACCTTTTCCAGGCTGTCTCAGTGCACTGGAAGGAAATGTACGTGAATATGAGAGCCTTGTGGTACCCCAGTCTGTGAATTCTTCAGACCCAGTTTAACTGGACTTAATTAATTAATCCAGCCATTTCATATTTACTGAATGTCTACAGTGTTCCCAGCACTGTGTTGGGGGCGGGGTGGCAGACATTAGCAGATAAGAATAATGCAGTGTAGCCGCAGCCACAGTGGAGGGCTGAGCAGGTTCTGAACGCACCTTCCCGTAAGTGGAGTAGGGACCACAGAGGAAGGAGCCCTGGACGGTACAGAAAGGACTTCCTCGTTTCATACTCTGCTCCCTTCACTGCCTGTTATGGACTCCAATGCATCCTGAGTCACAAAGATTGACTCCAGAAGGTCCCCCAAATGCGCTTTCTTCACAAATATTTGAAACCCACTGAGGTAGCATTTCTGGTCTTTACTTAAACAGAAAGTCTCTGACCTGGCCTTTCCTTCATTCTGGTAACTCAGCACCTCTGCAAGTGATAACAATACAAATGACACCACTACCACAGAGAAAGTAGCAGATGCTATGAAATGTTCCAGGAGACCAGGGGAGAGAGAGATATCTCTTGGCAGAGGAATGGGGTCTGATTCATGGAGGCAGTGGCATTTGAGCTGGCCAATGAATGATGGTTCTCTCCAGTAAAATTAACAATGATTAATAACAATCCCATAGCCCCACCATGACAGCAGCTACTACTGTTTCCTGAGCAATTTCCCGGGTGCCAAGTGCTGTTTTTCCTACTACTAACAGTCCACTGAAAAATGGTAAAAGTGAGGCTTCAGGAGGCTGTGTCTTACCCAAGGTCACACAATTTGCACATGATAGTGGCAATGCTGGAATGTGAATAGGGTTTAACTGAAACTATCACTGAGACAGCCTAAGGACACTGTATGTTCATCCCACATCCAGATGCCCAGGAAGATTACTCTGGAAGGGCCCCGCGCCCCTGGGGAGTGTTTTCTAGGCAGAAGGTAGGGGCCCTCTGTTCTGAGAGCTGATTCAGGAGCCATTGGCTAGGAATTTCCAATAGTAGAGAGGACATGTATTCCGGGGCAGTTAGGGGACAAAAAGGACCTCGGCTCTGGGGACTGTGAGCTAGTTCTTTAACTACTGATGACCTCCATGCCTCCATAGCCTCTAAATTCTGCTGAAACAATGGCTGTTCTGCATTAGAAGTCTCTGAGGCACAGGGAGCCTCGTGCTCCCCCCTTTGTTTTTTCTACTTTTTACATATTGTTAAAAAACGATTGCAAGAGAGATCCAAGATGTCAGAGTACATAAACACTGTGCCTACTTCCTTCTATGATCACATTAAAATTACAACTAAATTATAGAATAATCAAACTGGAGAACCATCTGAAGTCTGGCTGAACAGAAGTTTTATAACTAAGGATATAAAGAAGAAGCCACAATGAGACTAGTAGAAGGGGCAGAAATGCAAAACAGACTGGTCCCACACCTCCATATGGCATTTGAGAACCGGGAGGGATATCTTGGCCTTAGAGGTTCCCCTCAGAGGAGCAAGAGACCCCAGGCCTACACCAGCCTCCCCAGCCCAGAGTACTGGTGCTGGAAAGAGGAGCCCCCAAACATCTGGATGTAAAAAACTGGGGCTTCTAACCATCCAGGAGGGACAGCAGGCTGCGGGAAATATAGACATCCTCTTAAAGGGCCCACATACAAGTGCACTTACAGGCACTCACCTTGCAGTCAGAGGAACGGTGACATGTAGGGCATTGGAGGCATATGAGGGGCATACTGAGGTGTATGGCTTCAGAGTGAGGGTGGGAGGTGGGAGGTTGCCATTTGCCTTGTGAGGAGGCCTCCTCCCCTGCAGTTGGCAGGCAGATGCCATCTTTCCTGTGTTGAGCCCACCCCCACAGGTCAAATCTGATTCTGATTGGCCTGGTGAGTTCTGGGGCTCCACCCTGCTGACTCACTGGGACCCCACGCGACCCAACCCACCAAACACCTGATGCACTTTCTCCATGATCAGCCAGGCACTCCCACATTACACTCTTTCTTGAAAAACTATCAGAATCTGAAGGACCCAGGCAAATGGCAGCTGGCCATGGTGTGCTCTGAGACTGCTGCTGAATCACTCCAGGCTCAGCATTGGCACCAAACCAGAGTCCACATTAACCTGTTGACAACAATTTTTCCAACTCTAGTGACTCCCTGAGATCCTGCCTCACCCAAATCATGTGTACTCCATGAGGCTTTATCAGGGACTGACTCTTAAGGGAGTTGGCAGGTGGCAGCAGGCCTCGGAGTGTCCTGGCTTTTTGTAGAGCTATCCCAGGCCTTTGTACCGGTGGCAGTCATCCACAGTTTGTAGTGTGGCCTCTCTCATATGCTTCCAACTTTAGCACAGGAGATGAACAACTGCGGATCACTTTGTGGCTCCAGCATGTAGTCCCCAGGTGGTCACAGGAAGTGGGTGCCATGGGCCTGCACCAGAGCCCCTCCCAAGAGGCCCCACAACCAACATACTTGGAGGTGGCTTCAAACCACAGCAGAGCACCACCCAATTAGCCCCACAAGTGGCACACTGAAAGGGTGGTCTCAACAAGGACCGGAGCCCACTGGGGCAAATCCCATTCAGTGGAGTAAACCCCCCACACAACAGCCTATAAACTGTGGATGTGGCCAAACCCCACAGGCAATCATCCTGAGGGTCAATCCTACCCACTGACATGCTGATAGCAATCAAGTCTCAACTCTACTAGGAGGGCACACACAACCCACACAAGGGACACTCCTGGAGCAACTAGAGTAGGTGACTAGGGAGACTGTGCCAGGGCCTCACAGGGTACCTACTACATAAGGCCACCTGGCCAAGACTGAGAGACATAACAGCTCTACCTAACACATAGAAACAAACACAGAGGGGTAGCCAAAATGAGGAAACAAAGAAATACATCCCAAATGAAAGGGCAGGAGAAAACTCTGGAAAAAGAACTAAATAAAATTGGGGCAAGCAACCAGCAGATACAGAGTTCAAAACAATGGTTATAAGGATGCTCAAGAAACTTAGTGAGAACTTCAACAGAGAGATAGCAAGCATAATACAGGACATAGAAACCATAAAAAAAGAACCAGTCAGAAGTGAAGAATACAATAAGTGAAATGAAGAATACATTAGAAGGAATCAACAGCAGATTAGATGAAGCATAGGATCAAATCAGCAATTTGGAAGATGAGGTAGCAGAAAACACCCAATCAGAACAGCAGAAAGAAAAAATGCAAAAAAAAAATGAGGATAGTTTAAGAGACCTCTGGGATAACATCAAGAGTAACAACATTTGTATCATAGGGGTACCAGAAGGAGAAGACAGAAAGCAAGGGATTGATAGCCTATTTGAAGAAATAATGACTGAAAACTTTCCTAACCTGGTGAAGGAAATAGACATACAATTTCAGGAACTGCAGAGAATCCCAAACAGGATGAACTCAAACAGGCCCACATCTAGACATTATAATTAAAATGGCAAAGGTTAAATAAAAAGAGAGAATCCTAAAAACAGCAAGAGAAAGGCAATTAGTAACTTATAAGGAAACGCCCATGAAATTATCAGCTTATGTCTCAACAGAAACTTTGCAGGCCAGAAGTGATTGGCAGGAAATATTCAACATGATGAAAACCAAGGACCTACAACGAAGACTACTTTACACAGCAAAGCTATCATTTAGAATTGAAGGACAGGCAAAGAGCTTTCCAGACAAGGAAAAGCTGAAGGAGTTCATCACCACCAAACCAGTAGTATAAGGAATGTTAGAGGGACTTCTTTAAGATGGGAAAAAAAAAATCAAAATACCTACATGTCTATCAATAACTACTTTCAATGAAAATGGATTAAATGCTCCACTCATAAGACATAGGAGGGCTGAATAGATAAGAAAACAAAACCCTTACATATGCTGCCTACAAGAGAGTCACTTCAGATTGAAAGACAAAAAGTAAAATAAAGAGATGAAGAAAGACATTTCATGAAAATGGAAATGAAAAAAACAAAACAAAAAGAAAAGTTGGTATAGCAATACTTACAGACAAAATAGATTTTAAACAGAGGCTATAACAAGAGACAAAGAAGGATCTAGTAATCTCACTTCAGGGTATTCATCTAAAGAAACCCATACGCTACTTAGAGGGGACGTATGCATCCATATGTTCATTGCAGCATTCTTTACAATGGCCAAGATGTGGAGGTGGCCTGGATGTCTTTTGATTAAATAATGGATAAAGAGGAGGTGGTACATATATACAATGGGATATTGCTCAACCAGGGAACATAATGGGGTCTTGCCATCTGCAGCAACATGGATGGACCTGGAGGGTATTGTGCTGAGTGGAGTATGTCAGACAGAGAAAGACAGATGCAATGTGATTTCACGATATGTGGAATTTAAAGAACAAAATAAACAAACAAAACAGAAACAAACTCATAGATTCAGAGAACATTTTGATGATGCCAGATGGGAGGGGGTTGGCAATGGGTGAAAAAGGAGAAGGAATGAAGAAGCACAAGTTGATTGTTACACAGTAATCATGGAGATGTAGCATAAGGAATATAATCAATAATATTATAATAACTATGTATGGTGTTGGATGGGTACTAGATTTGTTGGGGTGATAAATGGGAGGGATTGGGGGGAAGGGTTAAAAAAGTGAAGGGATTCAGAAGTACAAACTGGTAATTATAAAATAGTCATGGGGATATAAAGTAAAGCACAGGGAATATAGTCAATAATATGGTAATAACTATGCATAGTGCCAGGTAAGTACTAGACTAGCTAGTCAGGGGGATCATTTTTTAAATTATATAAATATCTAAGTACTATGCTGTACAACTGAAATTAACATAAAACAATATTGAATATCAACTGAAATTGAAAAATTTGAAAAGGGGGTAAAAGGTAAAGGGGAATAAGAGGTTCAAATTTCCAGGTATAAAACAAATAAGCCATGGGGATGTAATGTACAGCACAGGAAATGTAGTCAAAAATATTATGATAGCATGATATGGTGTCAAATGGTTGCTGAACTTACCATGGTGATCACTTCTTTAGGTGTATAAACGTTGAATAACTATGGTGTACACCTGACACTAACATAATATTGTATATTAGGTATATTTAATAAAAAATCTTAAAATTAAAAAAAAAAGGATCATTAACAAAAAAGAATAAGAGATGCCCATTCTCCAGAGCTCTAGGTCAGGGCTGTTCCAGATGTAACTGTTCCCCTCATGTTTTTAGGGATTGTTCTAATAAAAGCAGAAAAGCATGTGTTACTTCGTAGGGGGTCGAAATGCCACAGGGCAATATGAGGGCCCTGGGCCCTGGAAGGCAGCAGAGAAGGACTGCCAAGAGTAAGACAGAGAGGAGCTCAGAAAGGTAAAGAAACGGGGCCAGAGCCAAGCAGAGGCGCAAAAGTGAGGACAAGATGTTCCTGCAACTCACAAACACGAAAGATGAGACCTGAGATGGGAAGACATGACACAAAAACTGGAGCTCCAACACAGGAGAAGTAAAGGGACTATTCTGGGTGAAGACGAAGGAAGGCCTCGGGCACCAGGCAGAGAAGCAAGCCTTCCACGTCAGAACAGTAGGACCTGAAAGGACTCACGTTGAGGACTGCATTGTCTTCAGCCTGAAAAAAATACTGGAAGGTACACCCTAGCGAAACACAGGAGGAAGCCAGAAAGGAGAAGATGTGAGAAACAGAAACTAGGAAAGGACCTCCAGAAAGGAAGTCTCTGAATAAGAGATGAGAATGGTAGACCTCCTGACAGGGCTGACCTTGTGGGGAATTGTGAGAGGGTATGGGAAGGTCGAGAAGAAGCAGTGACAGTTACAAAGCAAACTAAAATAGTGGGAAATATGGCAAATAGTAGAAAGTAAGAAATGGAAATAGTCATAAAACACTACAATGCTCAGCTGTGACTATTTGCATAGGTATAATAATATAAACACTGCCAATTTAACAACAAAACTATACTAGCACGCCATTGGGAGGGTGGAAGAGGGGAAGTGGAGGAGGAGGGGCAGGGTCAGAGAACTAATTCCTCATCTACTGAGCCAATAGATGACAATCTGTACATTCTTTAGGAATGTGGAGATATCAAGAGACTCTAAGAGAATGGAAAACAATTATCTCTGGGGGGAAGCTTTTTTGGGGACAGTAGAGAGTAGACGTGTCCTGTGGCGGGAGACGTACCAGGCTTTAGTACTACCTGACTTTTTAAACTGTATTATTTCAGTCAAAATAAAATTTAAATAGCAGGAAAAAACCGACTGTAGAAACATTAAAGGAGAAACCATTAATGCGCTCATAGTCTCCCCATCTTAACACAAATGTTGTCATGTGTCTGCAGTTCTTTACACTCCGTGCTCACATGTAGCCACCTTTCTTGTACAGTTACAATGATTACACATACGCATCGGCAGGACAGGGGTCTGCTGGCTTGGGAGGCAGGCACTTGGAATCCCTTCCCCAAAGCTGCAAGTGGGAGGCAGAGCCCTGAGTGTGCACACATCCATTACACGCCCCAATGAAGGGGTTCTGGAATGTGATTAAACCAGGTGAGGATCAAAAAATGATTTCAAAAAGGAAAAAAGACCAAAGTTTCTACTACTATGTTTCAACTGCAGGGTTGAAGGAAGAGGCGAGAACCCGGAGCAGGCCCATGTGGGGGGTGGGGAGGCTGGTGGCACAGCCAGCCTTTTAAAGTCAGTCCTGGAAAGGCTGGTGCGCCCACTGTGACAGCCACTTAACTGCTCAAGGTCACCCCCCTTCCTCCCAATTAATGGTCCTAAATTACTGATGATGATTACACTACAAGAACACTTTCATAGCACTTTTTCTCATGCCAGATACTATTCCCAAAATTTCATATAAACCAACCCATTCAATCTTTACAAGTATGCACTACTATGATCCCTGTTTTACAGATGTGGAAACTGAGGCACTTACTTTCCCACAGCTAGTGGCTCTTCACCTGGGCAGCCAGGCTGCCGACTCTCCCCGTGAAGGTGTGACCACATGGTGCTCACGTACTTTTGGGGGATCTCAAAGGGAAGTGATGCTACGGCAGCAGCGTTGCCGCATCACTTCTGCATGTCCTCGTTTCCTTTGCCCCTTGTCCCTGGGCATATGCCGGGTCTAGGCAGCACCTCCGCGTCATGGAACCCAGAATCACTCGCAACTCTTGAACCTGTGGAGGAGGGGCACTGGTGGCCGTCACCTCAGGTCTGTAAGGGCTGACAGCCCTGTGCCAGCCTCTCCCTTAGGAAAGAGACTAAGTGGTGGAAGCTGCCTAACTGGCAGGTTGCAAACCTCTGTGAGAGAGCTGAGATCATGCAGTGCGGGGAAAGTGCACTGGAATTTAAAGCGTGTGCCTGGTGCGGCCTCGTGTAACCCACCGGGTGGCCCTTCCTGTCCCACTGAGTCTGCTCTTCCTCGGCAGGCCCCTGCACGGTGGGCAGCGCAGCGTGTGCTCTGCGGGCACTTCCGCCATCCTGGGGGGGACTTGCCCGTCACCAGCAGGGCCCCTCACAACTGAGACCGCCCGCTGTGGCTGCTTCTACAATTCATTTCAAGCCACATTTTGGCCCAAAGCCCTGCAGCCTCTTTTCAGGAAGAATGCATGAAGCCTCCCCCAATTCTTTTCTTCTTTTTTTTTTTTTAACTGCTTGTTCCAAGAACAATCATATAAGATAAAAATATCCTCAGGGAAAGAGAATTTAATTCAAACATTCCTAAGAATAGATTCAACAACATTTCTTTCACAAACAAAACAAAACACAAATCTGCTTCATTCTTGATGTCGCCATTAGATAAGGAAAGAAAAAAAGGAAGGAAACGGGGAGTGTTTTCATGAAAGAGCATTTTCACCTGACCTGTAAACGTGAATGAGAAACCTTGTAACAAGCACTTTACAGGCATTATCCTATTGTCTTCTCAACAGCCCTAGGAGAGGGATTCTGCTGTTATCCCACATTACAGGTGAAGACACACAGACCTGGAGGAATGTACCCGAGGTTGCAGCTGGTAGTGAGTGCACAAGCCGCAGGCTTGGATCCAAGCAGTCTGACCCCAGGACCCAGGTTCTTATCCAGATGCTACAGCTGATATGTGCACAGCTATGGTCAAAATGAGCTGACGTTGCCTTTTGGTTTATGAAGAAATGAAAGAAGTATTAGATTTGTTTCTTCTCCACTTTTATTTTCTCTTTATATTAACCCCCAGGTGCACACACTTGGGTGAGTCATGACCCGTGGCTCTGACACCATCACCTTTCATTTCGGCTCAATCCTCCCGGTCCGCATTGACTTAGAGTAAAATCCAGCTCCTGCTGGTTTTTAAGGCCCAGTCTGGTGTGGCCCTTCACTGTCTTCCTGACCTTCCCTCTCCCCTCACTCACTATGCTCAGCAACATGGTCCTCTTTCTGCTCTTGCAACATTCTTGCCTTGGAACCTAAGCCAGCTGTCCCACTCTACCTGCTCTATGGTTTCAGCTTAAAGGTTGTCTTCCCCGAGAGGGCTTCCATGACCATCTGTCACACTGCCCTGCTTTATTTTGGTTACAGCATGCCCGGCACTTTGGTTTCTGATGTCTTCCTCCTGCAGCTGTGTACCTAGTGCAGACCACTGTGAACGAGTGACCATATAACCCAGAACCTCTACTAGTCACAGGGAGCTGTCCGTAGTGGCAAGCCTGACAGAATGTCCGCTTACGAGGGTACTCCGCTTACTGACTGTACTCTCACACCTGCCTTGCCTGAGTGTTTCAAAACACGGTCTTTGGCTCTCACCATCCTACATTAGCACCTAAGTCTCCTTCAGCCACAGGGAGCCTTTTTCTTCAGACAAGTACCACTGAAACAGTCGGTGATGGGGGAGGCGGGAGACACATCTTAGACCCTAACTATGTGGTAAACGATGCAGTCTGCACAAGTGGCAAGAGGTGAGGCTCCATTCTTTCGATCTTCCGTAGGAAGGTGAGGGAGACATATATTGGTTTAGAAGAACCAAAGATTCAATGTTAAAAGGAAGATTCTACATGAAGTCTCCCTGTTCTTGCAACACACAGAACCTGGGTCTAATAAACCAGAATTTAATACAAACACTTTATTTTCAAATCCAACAAAGAGGCTGCGAGTCTTGTTTCACAGGCTGAGCAGGCACAGGCTCACCCTTCATGAACTATTCAGTTGGGAGGAGCACTGGGGCACAAACTGGGGGGAGAAAAAGACAACATATTTTTTTTGGTTCAATTAGATAAAAGAGGTTTTGGTTAAAAAATAAAATGCAGCTTGCATTCTGAATCGTCCCCCTTGAATTTGATACACTAAATGTGTCCCATTGGCAATCTATACGCTACAGCCTGTTTGGCCTGATTCTCTGTTCAATAGCGGCATTATCTGAAATCAGGGACATCACTAAAACCTGTCAGCATAACCGGGGCCAACACAGCGTCACAGGAAATCTTGAGAAGCGGGTGTAGAGTAATGAGCACATGGTATTCACTCACTCACTCAACAGCTACTTAGCAAGCTCCTCCCAGGGGCCAGGCTTGGGGTGGGAGGGCACTGGGGACCCAGCCGTAAATCAGACAGACCTAGTTCCTGCCCTCGGGAAGTTTTCAGTGTAGCACAAATGAGTTGAGTAAACTATTCCATAATTCATATAAAATAAAATATCCCTTTCTTACTAAAACCTCCTCATTTTCATGCTTTTGCAGCATAAGGGAAATAGGGTATGGAAGAAAGAGTACTGTTGACACTTTTGGGGAGGCATTTGACTAGAGTGATTAGGAAAGTAAGTTCCCCTTGATGAATAACGGATCTAGGCACTGTTCACCAAAGGCTGCGAAAACCGTTAGGTAAAGAGCAGATGGGGGGACCATATCATTGATATATTAAGCTGACAATCCCTGAATCTGCTGACTCATCTCAAGAGAACCAAGACAGAGGCATTTGAAAATACAGCACACCACCCATGAAGGAGTTTTGCCTCCTCCCCCAAGTCAAACCTAAATCTGATCAAGCCCTTAGATTCAATTACCAGGTTACAGGAAATGCAGAGGACAGGAGAACATGTTAAATGACAACACAGGGATGCAACTGCAAAATTTTAGAATGTGGGAAACTGTACTGGACAAACAACCCAATTTCTTCAACAACAAAAATTACCAAAGAAAAAATAAACAAACAAAACAAAACAAAACAAAAAGATGGAGAGGAAACAGATAAAAGGGACCTAAAGACCTATCAACCAAATGCAAGTGTGGGTCTTGTTTGGATCTGGATTCAACCAACCATTGAAAAGAGAAAGCATGAAACAAATAGGGAAAACAGGAACATTTGAGCACTGACTGCATATTTGAATATTAAATACTTTTTTAAGTAGTGATAAAAGTATTGTGGTTATGTTTTATGAAAAGTACTTTTCTTCAGTTGTAGGTACATACGTGAGTATTTAAGGATGAAATGGGATTCACTTCAAAAGAATAGATGAGATGACAAGTACATAAAAAGATGTTTGACATTGTTAGCGTTACTATTAGTCAGCAATAAAAAGACGCGAAGTGCTGACACCTGCTGCAACAGGGATGAACCTTGAAGGCATTCTGCTCGGTGAAAGAAGCCTGGCACAAGGGACCACGTATGCTACGGCTCCGTGCACATGCAATGTCCAGAACAGGCTAATCTACAGGAATAAGAAGCAGACCAGTGCTTGCCTAGGGCTGGAGAAAGGGGAGAAAGATGATATTGGGCGGTGATGGCTAAGAGTTCCTGGGTTTCTTTATGGGGTAATGAAAATATTCTAAAATTGTGGTGACAGATGCACAACTCTGTGAATAGCTAAAAGCCATTGAACTGCACACTTAATAAAAGAATCAGTGTTGGAAAGGAGTGGGTAAGGATACAGGTGAAATATAATAGCCCATGTGTTGTAAAGTTTTTTAAATGTGTAGGGTCTATTTGCAGACCCTCTGGGGCAATTCCTGGGTCTGCCAATTACTAGCTGTATGACCTTGGGCAAGGCATTTAACTTCTTTGAACCTCAGTTTCCTTACATGTAAAATGGGAGTAATAGAGGTTTGTATAAGTTAAATGAGGTTATTGCATATAAAGCACGTGCAACAGTGTCTGGAACATATAAAACGCTTGATAAACAGCAACTATTATTATTCTCAGCTTTTTCTCTCATATCAGCTCTTTCAGGAACATCCTGTCTCCAGCATGTCCCTCAGTAACCACAGTGCCTGTGGACATCCAGCAGATGTCTTCCTGATTTTTCCTCATGTTTGTTGGCTTTGTTCTTTTTAATTTTCATGACTCTCTTTAACAAGGTATTATCCATCAAAATGGTCCATTTTTTGTGAGTTCCTTTTCTTTTAGTTTCAAGCTAAAGATGAGGATTTAGGGGCGGCACCAAGAGCTAGGAGACCCACTGGAGCCACATCAATCAACTCTGTGCCAGGTGTGCCCCTGTCCCCCCTCTCCCCCCACCAGCGGCCACAAATGCTGGAATAGCCGAGGCCAAAGCCCACAGAGGATCCTTCCAGACCCTTTTCCTTTGGTGCTGACTTTGGCATGAGACTCAGCCCCAGAGGTGGCCGCATTTCACTGCTGACATTAATGAACCTGCCAGCTTCCCTCTGGATTCTGCGCTGGTTCCACTCTTATACCCCAACGATGGCCTCCGGAATTAGCAAAGTGCTTTGGCTCCTTTTCAATAACAAAGGCGCTACATGAACCTGGATCAGCAAAACGACGATAAATATTTTATAAATGGCACTCTGAAAGCAACGCTCAGACCGACACACACACACAATGGGATTTATGTGCTCACATATGCTCACCACACAGAACTGCAGCATTTTCCTCCATCCACGTTTGTTTCAAAACAGATTTAAAAAAATGTTTTTGCTGTACTGTACATATCAACTACACAAGGCAATCAGCCAAGGAGAGATTTAAACTTATGGACTAAATTTCATGGCTTTGAAAAACATGGTAGCAAGACAGCAATATGTTCGGAATTCCGCTCTGTTCCCTGCGACTGCCCCTTGGCTGGGCAGGTGCTATGCCACACTCAGACCAAATTCACCCTGGGGGCACCAGGTCACTGTGCCATTCCCATCTCTGCAATGACCTATTCTAACACTCAAAGGTTCTGGTGAAGCTGTGTCTCAGAGCAGCGCTACTTAGCATTCTCTCCACCTTGAAAAATGCTAATTTACATGCAAGACCATCTCCATGGACACACCCAGGATCACGAGACCATCAGCAGTGCAGAATGTCTGTGGGTGCGTGCATTTGAGGCCATGAGTACGCGAGACTGTCATTACTGTGAAAAGCAAATGTAATCATTTTCCTAAGTGTCGATTTTTCCATTTGTAAGGTGAGCAATACAAAAGAATGAAACAAAAATAAACTTTATTTTACTGTTACAGTATCTAGAATTTAGAAATCTTTAATATTTGCTGAAATGAAGGGTGTTCTTCCAATTTACCTGCGTAAGCTCTTTGCATCCTCTAGTTTTCTAATTGAAACAGAAATGTGTATTGAGCTATTTACTTAGATACAACACTGATGTTGATGCTTTGTAAACAAAATGCTGCCACCTCTGGGAACACTGTGTATCCTCACCTACAGTGTATCTAACTTGCCTTCTTTGTCAAAATGTGTCCATTCCCAGGTAAAGGGAAAGAATAAAAAATAAAAAAATAAAAAATCACAACGAGGCAGCTCTACTATAATGCCAAATTGCCACAAGCATTAAAGTTTTGTGGTCGCTCACTAAAGGTTAGGATAAAATAGGGAGCAGGTTATATGCTATAACTTGGCTTTGTTTTCCTTCCCGAAAGCTTATTGGAATGGAAGTACCACAGTGGTGACAGTGAGAGCTCAGTAGGTACACTTTCTACACGCCCCAGTTTCGGGAGAGGTCCAGGAACTGTCCAGGCAGGCGGATCTACAGCATGAGCTTCGGGACCAAGCGAGATTAGTCACAGCTTCCTTCGTGCACGCCTGGCAGTGCCTGTGTGACCACGGCAGCTGCAGAGCTGCCATTGAGGAGGAGAACAGCTCTCCCCAGTCCTGTCAACTGGTTCTGGATGACAAGGCATGGATGGGACTCATGGCAAGGAGCTGGGGAGCCGCGGGCACTGCAGCAGAGAAGGGCCTCTATAGCAGAGATGCCTTAGTTTGAACCGTGGCACTGCCGCTTTCTAGCTGTGTGATTGGGGGTGCGAATTCACTTCTCTGAGCCTCAAGTGTCTCATGTGAGAAACAGGAATCATCCAGATTTCAGGGCTGTTGGGAGATGGAAAGTGAAGAGCAGGCACTCAGTAGGGGCAGCCATGTTCTGAAGAGGGGTGGCAGCGGGAGCCAGGGTGTTGCAGAGGGGCCTGAGCAAGTTCTGAGGGATAACTCAGCAGCCAGACACCCAGCCCCACTCTCCTCCTAGATACTGTCACCTCCACCCTGTCACACGGGACTAGCGGCTTGCAAGCCAGAAGGGTCCCTGAGAGATTGTTTACCTCAAGGGACAACTCAAGCTAAAAGCACTGGTTGACCTGATTTGCTTTTATAAGTGATTCATGTTTTTAAACCTTAATTTTTTATACTATTTGAACTCTGTGGAACCACTGACATCTCTTGCAATGTCAGGAATGGCTTTCATAGTGAACATAGGAAAAAAGAGAAAAGGAGAGCTATTTTTCACTGCACTGGACATTTTATTTGGATGCCTTGTTAATATTCAAATCAACCATGTGAAGTGAATATTTAACTTTTTGTGAATATTTATTGCCTTTATTTTAAACGTTATTTAGCGGTAAGTTTATGTAATTATGTTTTCATAAACATTTTTATTTTAGAAGTGTTGTAAATATACAGAAAAATTGCAAAGATAGTGCAGAGTTGCCATGTGTCCTGTACCCCCAGCTCCCCTATTAACACCTTACACTCACCTGACATATTTGTCACGACTAATGGACCAGTAATAATACACTGGTATTAACGGAAGCCACACTTGATTTGAACTGCCTCAGCTTTCCCCTCTTCTCCTTTGGTTGTCCCAGGATCCCACCCAGCACACATTGCATTTAGCCGTCATCTCTCCTTAGGCTCCTTCCGGCTGTGCCTATGTCTTAGACTTTCCTTGTTTTCCATGACCTTGACTGTTTCGAGTGGTACTGGCTAAGTGTATTGCACAATGTCTGTTAGTTGGGATATGTCTGATTTCTTTTCCCTCATGATGAGGCTGGGGACACAGCTTTGGGGAGGAGGACCACGGAGGTTCGCAACACATTCCATCCCCAGGGTGCATGCTATGACAGCACTGCCCATGTTGACCTTGATCTCCTGGCTGAGGCAGTGTCTGTCGGGCTTCTCCACGAAGTTCCGTCTCTCCAATCCTTCCCACACTGTCCTCTTTGGAAGGAAGGCACTGTGCACATTACACACGTAAGGGAGTGAGGGGTTCGGTTCCACCTCCTCGCGGGTGAAGTAGCTACATATATTATCTGGAATTCTGTGGTACGGGATTTTTTTCCCCTCCGTTTTTGTATTTCTTTTAAATCCAATTACTTATATTAACATAGACACACTGATATTTATTTTACACTTCAGGTTATAATCCAACACTATTTTATTGATTTTGTTGTTCAAATTGTTCCAGCTTTGGCCTTGCGCGTTCTTTCAGTCGCATCCCCCTCCCCCTCCAATACTGTGGCTTTTTAAAGCACTTCCTTCTTTTCTGGCACTGTCAGAGCCTTCTTACGTATTTCCTGCCCTGTCCTAGGACCAGCCGTTTCTCCGAGGATCCTTGCAGACTTGCGTCTAAGCTCTGCTGTTCGGGGCGAGGGCAGCCTTTCGTCCAGGGCTGCTCTTCCCCAGCACTGGGGCATCGCCCCTTTGACCGCGGTACCCACAGCCTTGCTACTTCGGCTAGTGGGAACGTGAACTACTTCTTGCCCTGGATGACGTCAGACATTGTTCTGCTTATTCCCTTCTGGCGCTTCTGTCTTCAGCCGCTGGGGGCGTCCTCACCCGAAGTGCTGAAGACGAGATTTGTGAATCCTCCGCTGGTCTCCAGAGCCTGCTCTCTGGGCAGCTCGGCCCTCTCCGGTACTCGGCCTTGCGAATTCCAGCTGCCTCGACCTCTCGAGTCCCCAACTTTGTCTTCTCAACGTAGAGACTCCTGGCTCTGTTCAGGTCCCCGGGAGCGGTGCGTGGCCTGGGAACCCCCGCAAGGCAGCAAGCAGGGAGAACAGCAGGACTGGACCGGGTGGGTCGCCTCAGGGATGTCCGTCCTGTGCTACTGTGTGTCGATGTCTGAAAACCACTATCTCATATCGTTTGTTTAGGGTTTTCGTTGTCTAAGGTGGAAAGGTACATTCAGCCCCTTATTTATCTTGGCCTGAGTTGAAGATCTGAAATTCACTACACAAAGGGCCTCATTTAGAAATGTGATCGATTTCCTGGGACATAAATAGTCTTGTCATGGCCAGTGATATGCAGTGAATCATTTCCTAGACAAGCGAGGGCTCAGCTTTGGCCACACAGCATGACATGGCTCAAATAATGGAGCAGGGTCACTCTGTCTAACCACATGTGAGGTTGCTGGGGGCGTGAAATATAAACGGATTAAATCAGGAGGCTATGAAAGGCAAGCGCTTCCCTGTGTGTGCCCAGGATGGTCAGAAAGCTGCGTGGGGGAGGGTGCCTCACCAGGGCACCTGCCCTTCTCAGGAGACAGGGCCTGCGCTGGCCAGTAGCGACCAGGATTTTAAATGAGAACAGCCCACATGAGTGATGAGTGCACGCTGAAGCCACCTTAAAAACCCACAGGAGAATGATTGGCTTCAAAGGATATTCCCTCAGCCTGGGCAAGCTGAGAAGTGCTGCTTAATAGGAGTGCTCCCCAACAGCTAGAAAACTCACTCAGTTAACAAGGGCAGAAGGTAGGAAATCATGGCTGAAAGTGCCCCCCTGGGCTTCCTTCCTCGGAGCCTTCCCTACATCTCAACTCCAACAAACACACACACATACACACACACACCCTTCTGGAACATAAACAGGGAACCATCATTTTCTTCTGGAGCTCTCAATTACATTGTCTTCAGGTCTTAGAAATCTTATTCCCAAAACAGTGATGTAGGCTTTAATGATTTGCAAACATTTTTTTTTTTTTTTTTTTTTAGTCTAGGAACCTTACATCAAAGGAAACAACAGTTTTGGATGTGAGTGCCTCAATCACTGTAAATCAGCAATACTGCAAAGGGAATTTTCTCAGGTAGCTCATTGTGCATATCAGTGTCCCCCAAATGGTAGATCTGTCTGCGATACAGGACCATGGCGATATCTCCAAGCCAGTGAATGCTAACACATTTTCTGTCCTCCTTCAACCAGAGGCGGGGTCGTTGCACCTGGGTGGAAAAGCAGCCAAGGAGCAGCCACCTTCCCTGCTCTACCAGAACCAAACGCCTGGCCTCCGACATGTCCTGACATGGGGTCTGCTCACGGAGTCTCCAGCTTTATGTCCATCTTCTGTCCCACTCCACACCTCCCATCACCCACACTTTCCATCCCACCCAAAGCAAATAGGCACCGAGAGACACGAAGATGTGTATCCTCATAAAAGAGTAGGAGACTTCTCATTAGTGAAGGGACCATAAGTGACCATGGCATTCCTTGCTTCAGACATGGCGTTTCCTCAAGACTTGTTTACTGTCACGCACAGCAAGTTTGGAAGTGTCCCATTAAGATGGGGGTAGCACCCTGGTTTTAGAGTGAATTGATATGCTTGTCTTCAAAAGGGTAGGTCTGTACAGGATGAAGAAGGAAGGAAAAGGGTTGTTATGAGCTTAGCTTCCACAGTTGTTGCCTAGTTTTGTATTTAGTGGGCACTCAACAGATTTCTGCTAAATTAAACTGAAGTCCTTTCAATGACTGACCCTCCCCGTCCACCTCACTTCATCCCATTCCCTTCAGGATAACTACCTGGGGTCACAGCTGTGAATTCCCACATCCTAGGAGACCACAGGAGAAGCTGAAGCCAACTGACCATGTAGAGACCTACTGATGAATGACAAAGCTGGCCAGTGACAGAGACCCTTTGATCTCACATCCTGACAGAGAGTGAAATTAGACATAAATAAATAAGTAAATTCAGTCCACATGTAGATTTAGGCTCGAACCATAAGAAAATCCTATATATCTGGGGCAAATCTAAGGGATGGAAGTTTCTAACAGAAATGTGATATTATTTTCTACAATGACTGCTCGTTACTTAGAGGCCAATGTACAAAGCCTTCTGCTCAGGCATTTTGCCACCACACCAGACTGTTCACTGCTCTATAAACACACCATGAACTCCTGTCTGTTTTCATTCTACCCACAACGTCCTCCCCACCTGCTCCACCTGAGATTCTTGCTCTTTCTTTAAGGTTCAATTCAAAGGTCGCCTTCCCGGCGAAGCACACCCCAATATCCTGACAATGAGGAATTAATAACCAGTGCCTTCCTTCCCTGTGCTCCCACAGTGATGAACTGCACCCCTTAATTAGAGCAGGTACCCCTCTACACCCCAATCACCTGTTCAGTTTTGTCTTTGGTTGTGGAATAGGGGGCGCCTGAGGGCTGGGGCTGGGCTTCCTTCACCTCTGGGACCCCCGAGCTTAACAAAGTGTCCAGGACGTGGCGGGGCTCTGCGAGATGCGCACTGTGGGGGTGGACACAGATGGACATATGAAAGGCAGGACAGGACGCTGCTCGGACAGTAAGAGCTTCGGGATTCCCAAAGCAGATTTACATGTGCGCTCTTACTTGCCGTCCCCTACCTCAGGCGGTGGGAAAGGTCCTGGTATTCGTGGTCTGCTCCTAAGGAAAAGACGGGTTTGGAAAGGTGGAATGAGCAGGCCTCTGATGCTGAGCCAAGTACCGGACTAGACCTAAAGAGACCTGGGCTCCGTTTACGGCTGTCCTGCAAAGTATTCTGGGAGACCTGAGCAAGTCTGTGGGCCTGGCCTGGGAGAAATTATCTACATTGTCTCTAATCCAGTTGTGAGCCACTCCTAAAGTTATATGCCCGTAAGTGGGGAAGCTTGAACTAGCATCAGGTTTTCTGAGGCTGAGAGGGTTATTAGAGATCCTGGTGCCATTTCAAAGCTCACTGCTGCATTCACTTCATTTTCAGGTGCTGAATTTGCTTTTCAAATCCATGTGCTACTGGAATAATGGCTGCTTCCCAATCGCCATGAGAGGCTACTTTCACGAGTGAAACCCGCATTGCCAGCACTGCTTGGGGTAGGCCCGTGCTGCTAACTGCAGACAGGATCCGCAGGAGACCGCACGCACACATTTGTTTCTTTCAGCAAATACGGCAGCGAGGTGATGATATCAAGCAGGTCCGTAATAAAAGAAAGCGGAGAAAAGGACATACGGAGGAATCAAAGTAAGAACAAGCAAGCCCTTACAGGTTCTGGGCTGGTCGTGCCTTTGTTAACATGAAAACAAACCATTTCGGTTCATCAAGGCACTTTGGAGAAAGCTAAGCTATCTCTGCTCGGTCTTTATGACAGTGTTGCTGACTGTGAGATGGAAGCAACGGGAGCTGTGTACACAGACAAAGGCTGCAATTTCGCGTACTGCGTTAGGATCTGACCAAAGCTTCATCGCGCTGCTATTCCGATGCCTTCATCCCGCCGCACTTGGCAGATCTCAAGGATGGAGAAGTAGTAACAGAACCAACAGAAGAGGGTAATGGGAGAGTACGCTGAGTGCATTTCTCTGTCATAAACAATGGGAAACAACAGAGAAAGGTAAAAGGTGGCCAGATAGTAGCAACAGGCTTGCTCAGTTCAGTAGCCAAAGCTCATTCGAAGGCAAGCTGAATGGAGTCTTCCTTGCTGGAAACCCAACAGTTGATGTAGCCTTGGGTTTGAAAGAATCTCCTCTGGATACTGTCAGTGGTCACCGCAGGTAAGCAGCATGGGTGGCCAGCCACGCCCAGTGACCCGCAAGTCTCTAAGAAGTCACCATCATCACTCTGGGGTAGGGTGACGATCTCAAGTGGAGACAGCACCGGCCAAGATTAATTCAAAAAGGATTGATCCCTATGTGTGAGGGATATGATGGGGACACAGCCCCTGCCTCCGAGAGCTTGCCATCTCATGGAGGCAGAAAGACAGATATGTCACTGTTGCACAGAGAAGATTACGATGACTGTCCTCAACGAGGCATAAACTGCAAAGTGTGACGGAGGCTCAGAGCAGGGAGCGAACACAGAGAGGGAAATAGGCAGTGTCGTTAGGGATGGGCCACTGAAGATAAGCAAGAGGTGAAGAAGCAGAGAAGGGGGTGCAGAGGGACAAGCTTGAGCAAAGGCTCTGGTACGAAGCGTGGAGCTTATGAAATGAAAGCATTCGAAATGGTTTGAGCAGAGACCACATAAGTAGGAAAACGTGTTGATGGTGTTAGGGACTGATTGTCTGTCTCCCAAATTCCTGTGTTGGAACCCTCCTCCCCAATGTGATGGTATCTAAAGGTGGAATCTTTGGGAGATAATTAGATTTAGAGGAGGTCATGAGGGTGGAGCCCTCAGGATAGGATTAGTGCCCTTATCAGGTGATAAAGGGACCAGAGCTCTCACTCTATCCTGTGAGGAAACCAGGGAGAGTCTCTTATCAGAGCCTGACATGCCGGGCATCCATCCAAAGACTTCCAGACTCCAGAAGTGCAAGACATAAACATGTGTTGTGTAAGCCTCCATCTGTGGTTGTTACAGCAGCCCAAGGTGATTCAGATAGATGGGATCAGAAGGGTCTTACTCAGAAGGTTAGACTCAGCCACATGGGATTTAGGAGGGAGAACGCACAGCCACTGTGCATTTTTCAGCAGGAAGATTTCTGGGCCGTCCGCGAGGAAGATTAGTCGGACGGCAACATTTAGGATGAATTAAGGTAAGGAGATAGGCAAAGGCAAAGTAATTGAGATTGAGGAAGTAGCATCTTAAACAGAAAGTAATAACAACTTGTCCTAGGTTGACAATCCAGGTGGAAGGAGAAACAGGTGAGGATGAAAGTGAGCAGGGAAGGATGGGAGACAGGAGGAGGGAGCTGTGAGGAGATGCTGAGGTCCCATGCCCAAGTGGTCTAGAGAAGGGCGAAGCCATTCAGAGAGATAAAAAGTCAGAAAGACAAAATGAGCCCCTTTTTATCCATATGTAACTCATGAGGCAGGCAGGTTATCCAGGCCTATGTATCCAGAAGGCAGCTGGCATGTGGGCCTGAGGTTCTAGAGAAAAGCCGGTTGTAGAAGCAGAGTCAGGAGCCATCAGAAGAGGGTGGCTCTGATGATATAGGAGTGGGAAACCAGGAGAGAGGGGAACCTCACATTTAGGGGATAGAGGAGTAAGAAAACAGAAACAGGAAAGGCAGCGGACCAGCAGAGAGCTCTGGGAGTCTGGCCAGCACACCTAACCAGGGAGGAGAGGCGCTACTGAAAGAAGTGCCCTAAAAGACAGGTCCACGTTCTCTTCCACGTGATTCCTTTGGCCAACGTGCAGTGTGGTTATGTAAAAATGGTGGTGGGGAGGGGAGGCAGCAAGTGGAGCAGAGGAGGGGTAAGGCATTTCCCAGTATTGCAAGACAGAGGCTCTTGGCAGTTCAATTTTAAGAGGAGGCAAATACCTCCCACTCTTACTACTCGCCAGGCCCAGGTAAATCAGTTCTAAACTTCTTAGGCCAAGCCAGTATTTCTTGGTATCCACGGACCATTTTAAGGATATTTGTCACACACATGGACTGATATTACTTGGAGATTTTTAAAAAGTTGAAGAAACACTGAATAACAAAAATGAAACCATTTAAAAACTGAATATTACTTCTGGCCGCTATCAGCAAGAACTCTTTCAGCAAGGTATGTGCGTGGTTCAGGGATGGTGAGCTCGCACCTCAGAGGGGGTGGGGGTGGGGCATGACACTGGTCCTGGAGGCCCTGGTGCCATGGACATCACGGCTGTCACCCTGGGCAGGGCAGGTCACTAAGCTCTCCTTGCCTCCATTCCCTCAACGTACACTGGAGACAGCAATCAGACCCATGGGAGGTGACAGGAGTGATGCTTTGAGAAGGGTACCTGCGACAGAGTGAGCCTCCAAAACATTAACTATGATTACTACCCACACTGCTAGTGCTACTCTCCATTTCTACTAGAATAAAAATCTTAAAAGGCAATTACTGTCACCTAGCCCAAGGACGAGTGTTCATTTCCTTTGTTAGACAGTGGTAGGTGTGGGGGTCAATCCACAGCTCACTAGAAACTACCACTGGAATTAGTCAGATCGGAAGTCCATGAGCAGAAAACACTCACGAGCGAAAGGATAAATCTGTGTCATTTGGGAGGAAGAAAGCAGTGAGTGAATTCCTAGTCTCCTCTCTGACTGTCTGTGTTTGCAGAGTATTTCTTCATATTCTCTACAGCATTTGGATGTAGTTAGGACTCCGACCTTTAAGACTTCCCAATGTCCTTCTCACATGAGTGAAGAGAAACACGGGGGAAGATGCAAACTTCCAGAAATCAAGCCTTTTGCTACTGCAGTGCAGTTCAGTTTTGTTTTGTATGAAGTTCTGTCATCCTACCCTCAGAGTTATAAAGTGTTAAATTATATTTCAGTAACAGGTTCAGGCGATTTAAGATGCTGACTACATGTCCATGATTGGTTAAGTAAGTACTTGAGATCAGGGAGACGCTCTCTGCTGGTATGGTCACTACCACAGGGAAATACTTCCACCTCATTCCAACACCCATAGGAGCAAATAAATAAAATTCCATTTAGATGAAGTCCAAAAATGGGCCAAATTAATCTATGGTGACAGAAGTCAAAGAGTGGCCTGTGGGAGGGGGTAAAGAGTAGGACTGAGTGGAAAGGGGTGTGAGGGAAGTTTCTGGGGTGATGTGAGTGTCCTGTATCTCATTTTGGATGGTTGCTACATGGTACATACAATTGTTGATAGTCATAGACGTTCACAGTTGAGACTGGTGCATTTTATAGGATATAAATTACTTCTTGATAAAACCTCTTTCTGTGCAAGCACCCTTTTCCTCAACAGCCAAGAGCCTCTGTACAGGACAGGGAAGCGTGGCGCCCCCCAGCCCCCTGCACTGAGCACGGGGAAGGCAGGTCCTGACGCGTGCCTGCTCCCCTGCTGCCCTTTCTTCAGCCCTGGAGCAGGAAGGAAGCATCTGGCCGACCCGCCTCTAGGGACTGCCAGTGTGCAGGCTGGCATGCGGATGCAGTCCCCTTCTTCTCACAGAAGCCCCTTCCTTCTGGCCAGGTAGCGGTGCTGTCAGTAACGATCCCAACGCACTCTTTCCAATCCATGGCATGCCGAGAATAATCACTGCGTAAACAAGGGAAGTCCCTCCGTGGCTTGGGTTTGGGGGATACATACAACAGCAAGTTACCCAGTACTTCCGCTACGTCCCCCACGCAAGGGAAGAGGTCTGCTTGGTGGCCTCAGCAGAATGCAAAGTGGAGTGTCTGCTAACGGGCTCCTGGAGCAGAATTGCCCTTCACTGGGTACCAAACCCAGATGGTGTGGCCTCCCGACTGTCACTTGTCAGAGGAACTTTGCCAGTAGCTCACTCTGCTTTTTCTCTGATCATGTTCATGTGAAACATGGATTTCCTAACATTTAACATTTTGGACTTAAAAAGTGAAAATTTCCTGTTTTTAAAGTATTTGCTTTATGGTTTATTTGGCCAGACTGTAACTTGCACCAACTTTTGTGACTATGAGTGTGATAAAGCTACAATTCTGGTCACTTCTCCACCTTTAATAAGATAATTTATCACTTCTGTACTGAGCACTATTATTTTCACCTGTTCTGGAAAAAATCAGTAACTTTATAGAGATCACTCTGCTTTATGTTAATAATGTTATTAATAATAATTATAATGCCAATAACAAACAGCATGTAAGTGTGTACATAATTTTATAAATATTAACTCATTTATTCCTCCCAACAACTCTGAGGTAAGTTCTGTTATTATTTCCATTTATAGGAGGAAAGTATTTAACAAGATTCCATAACCAACAATTACCAGGACTAGAGTTGAATGGCTCCCCAAATGAATTCAATGTTTCAGATATTCATTATCATAATTCCTATTTGTATGTTTCTTTTTCGGCTGCTTTTGAAAAATCATCATGTTTATAGATCAACAATCCACAGCCACGTTAGAAGCCTGTTAAGTATTATCATTTGCATGTTGATTTGAGTTCTAGGATTTCCGTATTATTTTCCCTTTTTTGGATTTCAGTGAGCCATTCTGAACCACTGATAACCACTGATGAAAAGGCAAATTTAGCATATGTAAACATTAACATGTAAATGAGAAAAAATACATTTGCAGATAATTACGCCCTTTGAATTGAATGTTAGCTGAGCAGTAACCAAGACATTCCTTGGAGCATATGTTCAATATTTAATACCCTTTCCCACCATGCCTTATCAAGAAAAAAATCTGACCAGTGTTAACACATTTTCTTAAACTCTGATCATCCCCACCACCCACCACCACCCACCCGCAGGGAGGAGAGCCCAGCACTGTGTTTCTAAAGCCCACTTAAGGTCGGTGACACAGGATTGACAGGGAAGGAAGAAGATAAGGGGGCGGGGCGGTGCTGGCTTATGGCATATTAGGAAGCACAAACCCAGAAGGAACCAGGGGTCCGGTCCGGAGGATCCCAAGAGAAGGGAAGCCAGTAGGCCGAGCCTGCACAGCGTCTCCTAGGGGTGGCAGGACCTCGCTGGGAGAACACAGAGCTACCGGCTGGGAAACACCAAGACTGAAGCTTCGGGAGCCCTGGTGAAAGACCCCTGTGCCCAGCTTTGCCCAGAAGCAGAGGGCCGGTCTGCCTTTCAGGGACTCCCAGGCTTGGGCACAAAGCATATCCCAGATATGAGCGGTGCGATCAGGCTGAGAGTGCTCTTTCCCAAATTCTCAAGATCTTCACCCAACCTGGTGTGGTGGTGCTGGGGGGTAGGGGGTTGTGTGAGACAGATTCAATCACATTTAGACAATTAAGGAAGGTGCCATTTCTCATACCCAGAGTTGTGGGATAAAATGTACGCCGGCTATAAACCTATTATTAAGAATACAATAGAATATCTGCAAAAATCTCAACTGATCTTATATTTAACATTTCCTCTAAAATTAACAACTGCCAATAGACTAGTTTTCCCACCAGAGACCACAAGGGGTGCATGAGCCTTATTTCATAGAATAATGTGTTTGATCTTAAGCAACATGAGGGCAGGGATCTCTCAGCACCTATCAGATTGTAAGCAAACAACAACAATGGGCTAAACTGAACTGATGTTGTTTGATTACAGTTAAGCATATGCCTTCAGAATCATAACACACCATGAAAATCTCCATCCCAGGGGATACCAGAGGTTCATCGTTCTTTGGACCCATAACATATAATCCATAAGACTTGACAGTGATATGTATTTGCTCTTGACATTGTGTGAATGACATAAAATGAGAATTTAAATGAAAATAACTTGTATTTTAGTTTGTACTATAACTTCTTTCTTTCTGCCTCCCACCCTCCCCTCCCTCCCCTCCCCCTTTTAAAAAAATGTTGCCTGTGGAAGTTTTCAAGCTTGAGAAGGCCTCACTACACTTTGAAACAGGAGAAGCTCATAAACATTGAAAAGCTGACTTCCATAAAACCAAACCTGGACACGTACCAGGTTCTGCCAAAGTCCCTCCATGTGAAAGTTTCTGGTGTCCCCACGGCGTGACTGAAGACAGTGACATGCCAGAGGGCACAGCAGAAAGGAGCCTCCCGGCCCTTCAGCCAGTCCATTGCCAGAAGCCTCCACAGGAGTCTCCCTGTTAGGCCTCCTGCCCTCGTTATTTTGGCCCCATGTCTGGGGGCATGGCAACAGGTAGAAAAGAAGGGAAAACCAAAACCAATTCACCAAAAATCTTAATGAACTAAAATCCAAGAAAGCAGAATACTCAAACTTCAGTTTGCTATCTTATTTCACTTTTAGAAGACATTAGACCGCACATTTGTTGTTAAACAAATAAAACGTAAACTTCCTAGATATGGCCTAGGGACAGTCCGACTTTAGCCTAGAACTCCTACACCTTCTAGAGTTTTACACGAAGAATTGACCTACACAAATTCATTAAATTGGTGAATGGCCTTTCCACCAAGTTCTAGAAACATTTGTCATCATCGCCCACTAGAAAAACATTTCAATTACCAAAGAGAGATTAAAGCTAAATTATATCTACTCTACCTACTAAGGCGGAAAGTACAAACCACTATAGAAAGATAAAGAGTAGAAATAGAAACAAAAAGGGCTTCCTGATCATAAAAATACTGAACTAATCAGAACATACACCTCATAGAACATTTTAAGTAATTGATGCTGATCAAAATAGATGCCATTATTTCTATAGGCAATGCCCCGCCCCCTAAGTTTATTATTATTTTTTCAGTATTGAAGAAAAATGCTACTAGAAGTCTGGTTGAGGGTATACTTTGCTAAAAGAACATTTAAAAATATTTCACCGGTATAACAATTAGAAAACATAAAACACAATTTCCAAAAGGGAGGAAAATATTAAAGTTTTTTTTTCATGTTGCTCATTTACTTACTCTGAATGGAACATTTAAAAAGGATATATATATATTATATATAATGTATATATTATATATAATGTATATATATGTAATATATATTACATATACACACATATTATACATACACACACATATATATATACACACACACACATACATATATGTATATGTATGTATCCATTGGTTTTCAAAAGTCCCAGATTATTGGATACACTTTATAAGTTATATGAAAACTCTAATTTTGGAGGATGTCAAGAACAGCAAAAAGTACAATAAAACAGAAATGAGTGAAAAGCTACATTAGATCAAAAACTAGTCAATATGATTGTGAAAATGGGGTGAAAACACACATACACACATACGGCCATATTTTGTATTTGACAAGTCACCCATCTATTTTCCAGCTACATTACTGCTCCCAAGATCTATTTTAATATTTATCATATATGTTAATAAAAGTGAGCAATAAAGAGAACTGCACACAACCACAAGCCATGAGTAACCCATGAAAGCACAAAGTAACTTACTAATAAAAAGTTCTTATTAGAACCCACTGAGAATTTCAATTAGCCTTTTTATTTACTAATATGATCTTAAAGTTGACAGAAAGCTAACTGTTCCCTACTTTCAATCTATTTTATTTAATGATTATTTCTATTATTTTTTTTTAGGGATGAAGCCAGAGGAAGTGGAAAGCAAAAGGATAGCCAGCATGATAATTGAGAGTTCTTGGTATCTCGCTTACAACGACTGTGAGAGCGCACCGGTCACTGTGGTTCCTGAGATGTCGTGAGAGTCCTGCGAGCTGCACCTGTCCGAAGAGGCTGCTGTGTGAAGTCCCGGGTCCCAGCAGGAGCCCAGTACAAAGGCCCAGCGCAGGCGTCCCTATTCAGCCCTACTTTGTCTTCACACTGAAATCATACGAACTGTCACCTGCGTGCTTCCGCCACTGACACGGGCCCACGCCTCCCGGCACGCAGAGCAGTTCTGGGGCAGCCTGCTGCGACAGCCCTGACGACAGGTGACTTACGGTGGCTCGGGCGACAGCACTAATCCCAGGTCTTTGCAGAGATGGCACACGCGGGGCTCCATCTCTCGCAGGGCTGCTAGCGGCAGAGCCCCGGTAATCCCCGGAATTACAGTATCCCTCCTCCCACCGTCGCGCCCACAGCCACCGCGGAGTCTCACGGACCCGCAGTCCATTTGTCTGCCACAGCCCGCCGAACCCCACTGATCCGCTGGGCCTCCCTCCCAGCAGGCTTTGCAGACCCTGAACCTTATTTAATGTTCATATGAAAAAGCAACTGCTGCTGGCTGAGCCCACACATGTCTTGTTGAAAACGAATACCCTGCTCAAATAAAAGCAGAAGGAAAAGTATTTATTCTCGTGTGAGGCCATGTGGGAAGGAAAACGATATACTCATGAGCAAGGTTCTGTGACAGACGCGGTGACAGGGGCGTGCTCCCCGGAAAGGCCGGGCTCTGTTCTGTGAGCCACCTGCCTGGCAAGCAGAGCCCTTGTAGATGTTTGTGTGATATTCTCACTTCATTAGGAAAGGTATCGGGGACATCAAGGATATTTATTTAATTCTGTCTCCAAAGCCACCAATATGCGCCACCAATCAAAAGTTAAGTGAGTTGAACCAGGGAGAATAATGAAAAGCAGCTTACCACAGCTATTGCTGTATACATGTGTATATTTTAAAAGGCCTGTTGGTTTATAATGCTCAAAGTTAACAAAATGCAATCAAGCACATTCTCCCTGTTATCTACCACCTTTTTATTGTTCAATAAAGAATAACACAAAATAAAAAGCATGATAACATAGTAAGTTATCCTTATGCTGTCATCTGGGGTATTCAAGTTTTAAAATCTATTAGTCAGGAAAATAAATGTACAATTTAGTAAATGAATGTGTTTGGATCTCCATAACTGGTGGTCATAGCATTAAAGAAAAAATTTAGATGCGGTGGTCCTAAGACCTCTCCAGTCATTATAGGAGACATATGCCATCTGGTGATTTCTGGTAATAGACTAAAACTGCACTTTGTATAAAAGCATACAGTGCATTTGGGGATCAGGCTGACATCATCAGAAAATGGCACCAGGAAGATTTTGGTGAGGCTCACGGAAGGTAGCTGTGACTGTCACTTGGGTTCTTGCACAGCAGTGGTTCTCAAACTGCTGCATGACAGACTTATCTGTGAGCTTTAAATAGCCTGGTGCCAGGCCTCACTCCAGACCTGGAAACTGGGTGTCAGCAATTTTTAAAAGCTATCCAGGTAATTCGAATATGTGGCCAAATTTGAGAACCAGTGCTATGGATAAGTGCTTTTCAAAACATTGTTTTATTTTTCTACTTTTTATTTGTTTATTAAATTTATTGGGGTGACATTGGTTAGTAAAATTATATAGGTTTCAAGTGTACATACAAATCTGATGATTTTTTGGTTCTATTTCTTGAAAAATTGCCATTGGAATTTTGATGAGAATTGCATTATATCTGTATATTGCTTTGGGCAACATGGCCATTTTAACTATGTTGATTCTTCTAATCCATGAACATGGAATATTCTTTCATTTCTTTGTGTCATCTTTAATTTCTTTTAATAATGTCTTATAGTTTTCAGTGTAAATACCCCAGTGACAACTATGAATAGATTATCTAAACAGAAAATCAATAAGGAAATATCAGCCTTAAATGACACATTAGACCAAATGGACATAATCGATATTTACAGAGCCTTTCTTCCCAGAACACCAGACTACATATTCTTTTCTAGTGCATGTGGAACATTGTCAAGGGTAGACCATATATTGGGACAAAAACCTAACCTCAACAAATTTAAGAAGATTAAATATCATAGGAAGTGTATTCTCTGACCACAGTGCTTTGAAATTGGAGATAAAATGCAAAAACAAAGCAAGAAAAACCACAAATATGAGATTAAACAACATTCTACTAAAGAATGACCAGGTCAAAGAAGAAATAAAAGGAGGGATCAAAAGATACATAGAAACAAATAAGAATGAAAATACAACATATCAAAATTATTGTGATGCTGCAAAGGCAGTAATGAGAGAAATTTATATCATTACAGGCCTATTTCAAGAAACAAGAAAAATCCCAAATAAACAACCTAACATTACATCTTCAAGAACTAGGGGGAAAAAAAAAAAAAGAACAAGTGAAACCCAAAGTCAGCAGAAGGAAGGAAATAATAACAATTAGAGCAGAATTAAAATGAAATAGAGAATAAAAACTCAACAGAAAAAATTAATGCAACAAAGAGCCTGTTCTTTGAAAAGATTAATAAAATTGACAACCCCTTGCCTAGATTCACTAAGGAAAAAAGAGAAAAAACAAATAAACAAGATCAGAAATGAAAGAGGAGAAGTTACACTGGATACTGCAGAAATACAAAGGATCACGTAAGAATATTATGAAAAACTATATGCCACAAAATTCAATAACCTAGAAGAAATGGACAAGTTCTTAGAAATATATAAACTTCCTAGACTGAATTACAAAGAACTAGAAAATCTAAATAGACCAATCAACAGTAAGGAAATTGAAACAATCATCCCAAACCTCTCCAAAGCACAAGTCCAGGACCAGATGGCTTCACTAGTGAATTCTACCAAACATTCAAAGATGATTTGAAACCTGTCCTTCTCAAACTTTTCCAAAATATTGAAGAAGATGAAGAAGAGGCAAAATACTTCCTAGCTCATTTATGAGGCAAACATTACCCTGATACCAAAACCCGGTAAGGATACCACAAAAAAAGAAAAAAAGAAAAGAAAAACTACATACTAATATCTCTGATGAATACGGATGCAAAAATCCTAAATACTAGCAAATTGAACACAATAATACATTTAAAAGATTGTACATCACGATCAAGTGAGTTTATCCCAGGGGCACAAGGATGGTTCAATGTACGCAAATCAATTATCAGCATACACCACATAAAATAAAGGATAAAAATCATATGATCATATCAGTAGACGCAGAACAAACATTTGACAAGCTAAAACATCCATTTATGATTAAAACACTTAATAAAATAGGTATAGAAGGAAAATACCTTAACATAATAAAGGCCATATATGACAAGCCCTCTGCTAATCTCATAATTAACGGTGAAAAACTGAAGCCCTTTGCTCTATGTTCAGGAACACGACAGGGATGTCCCCTATCACCTCTGCTTTTCAACATAGTGTTGGAAGTCCTTGCCAGAGCAATCAGGCAAGAGAAAGAAATAATAGTCATCCAAACTGGGCATGAAGAAGTCAAATTGTCCCTTTTTGCAGATGACATGGTGCTATATATAGAAAACCCTAAAGACTCCACCAAAAAGCTATTAGAAACAATAAACAAATATATTAAAATTGCAGGATACAAAACCAGTGTACAAAAATCCATTGCATTCCTATATACCAACATTAAAATTTCAGAAAAAGAAATGAAAAAATAAATCCCTTTGTAATTGCAACAAAAAGAATAAAATACCCAGGAATAAGCTTCTCAAATTTGAATGTGCACACGAGTCCCCTGGATCTTGGTAAGATGCCGGGGCTGATGCAGGGGGCCTGGGGTGGGGCCAGGGGCTCCTTTAACAAGACCCCAGGTGACGCGCGGCTGCAGGCCCAGGGACTAGTTTAATAGCAAAACTATAGACAGTGGAAACCACCAGAAGCTTCTGTGTGGGGTGATGTAATCAAAGGTGAGCTTCCTACAGATGAATCAAGCATCCCTTAGCATAGCAGGTTTAAAGGGGAAGGAATGAAGTAGCAGATGAGTAAGGAAGCTACTGAAGGAGATGGAGATGGGCAGTCTGACAGAGAAGTCTGAATGAACTTGGCAGCAGGATCACTAAGGACAAGCAACCCAATGATACCCAATGCTCCCACACAAGGGGCTGTTGCAATGGAGTGGACTTGTAAAAAGCCCTACTAAGGTCTAAAAGATCATATAAAACTATAGTCCACTTCGGCATGTGGTCCTGCCCTGGAGTCCTAACAGAATAGCAGAGAGGGGGTACGGACGCCAGTTCCTTTGCTTTCTCCTGGTGGAAAAGACTTTGTTACCCATGTCACTTCTCCTCTCCTTCCAGACACATGGGGGGACTGCCTGTGTGTGCCCCCTTACAGTAGGAAGTGCCCCATTACTGGTTCTGAGCAGGTGGTGTGGGCCCAGCCTGCACTCTCCACTGCTCCCTGCCACCCGGCTGCCCCAGCAACAACTGAGGGGCAGAGCCCGGCACCCCATGGAAGAATGACACGGACAGTGCGCACTGACAGGTAGACGGAATAAGAAATACACTTTGTTGAGTTAAGTGGCAGCGATTTTCAGGTTATTTGTTACTGCAGCCTTAGCCTGGTCAATCCCGACTGACACAAGCACCTTCACTCCCAGGGGCCAGTCCCAGGAACCTGGCAGAGGTGACCTGAGGCTCCCAATGGTAAACCTGCGGCCCACATTCCATGGAGGATGGGAATGTTGCTTAAAGACCATGGCCCCAGTGACTCACAAGGCATGGACCACTGGGGAAATGCCACAAGTCCCCACATCTCAGAAGGGCTTCTTTCCTAAGCTCCTGAAGCTTTCCTGGTAAGGAAGATATTTCTGAAATAAGTATTCTTGGCCATGGGGTTTCATCTTTCTTCCCTTGTTCCTCATATCATTGCTAGAGAGAATCAGACATTACTATTTGGCTTTCACTTCTGCTCTCTATTTCAATCCAGACTTCCTCAAAGCCAGTTTTCTACATTCAGAGTTCTAACTAAAGAGCAGGACACAAATCTATTGTTAGGAAGATTAAAATAATATTGGATTTTTTAATTAAAAAAATAAGTGTTGCTTTTAAGTTGAAGATTTAGCTTGATATTCTTTTCAGACCGCACTTCACACCAAACCGAAGACAGTTCAGAAGGATCTAATGTCACTCAGCTAAACTTCACCCTGAAATTAGATATTTGAAGTCTGCAAATGAATGTAAAACAGGTTCTGTGTAACACAGTATTAAAATAATGACCTGAAACTACTTCAAAGGCAAATTATCAATTTTAGTTGTAGCTCATGATTTTGTTTATTGAAAGCAAGCCCTATTTCCCAAGTGAATAAGGGCAATGTCCTAGGAAGACATTCTTTCGTATCACAGTATCAGAAAGTGAAAAGAGTACTGATGAATCTTTTTAAAATTAAATTAGTGAATAGGCTGGACCCAAACCTCTCATTTATAAAATAGAGTTAGATATCTGCTCATCCCCAAAGTTTAATGCAGTGCTGGCTCAGGACTCCCATCAGGGAGCAATGCCAACCTAACTTGGCTGGAAATTTGAGTACTTCTCAAAGAATGCTTTTAGTTCTACTCTCAGACTCTTAAACACCCTCCAATTCTCCATCCACCAGTCTGTTTCCTTTACCTCTAATTTAACTCAATTAAAAAAAATTAAAATTCATCCTAATGAATCATCAGTTCAGCTATTAATTTGTTCTTTGCTTAGACATAATCTTGTAATTGTTACTGGTGTCTAAATGTACAACCCATTAAAAATGAAGACTATGTGAGACTAATTTTTTTCTTTGAGCTTATTGGTATTTTCCAAATATGACAATGACTATATCCCTTTGGTAAATAGGAAAAAAAGGTATTAAAATACGTTGGAATTGGATAACGTCTCAGAAAGTATCCTTCCTCCCACCCATTTCTGGTAGATTGAAAAACTCATTTAGCCAGAGAGATTCATTCCCAGGAGATTCTAGTTGGTTTTGCTACAATTTTTATTACCTTTATTGTTTATTAAGTTGTTGATATCTGTTCTCTAGGGTTGGATAAGTTCTACCAGTATGGCACGATCTATTTACATAAGTTGCTTCTTGCAAACAGGGGCCTAATTAATGAATGTATTCCACACTGAACTCTAAAAACTGTTTTATTAGAAAATGTATGCTCATAATAAAATTTTAAATTGTACAGAATGGGGTATGAACTGAGGAGTAGAAGATATCCCCAATTTCAGTCTGCTGTTACAGAGATAACAATTATTAACAATTTCCTTTATGTCTTTTTCAATATTTTCTATGCACAAAAGTCTACATGTTTATAAAAATGGAAAATGGGGTAATAATGTACAGAATGTTGCACAGTTTGGTTCTTTCAATATATCTTGGTCATCTTTTCTTATTGGGGGATGTAATTCTTTATAATGACTGCTAGTATTCCATAGTATGAACATTCTATAATTTATGTAATTAGTCTTCTACTGAAACACAGCTTCTGGCATAATATGAAACACTGCAGTGAACATACTGGTACACACATCTTTGAATACCTGCACTGAAATATTTGTGGGATAAGTAAAATTTGGGTCAAAGAGTACGTGTATTTTAGATTTTGATATATATTGTGAAACAGTCTTCCTGAAGAATCGTACTGATTTGCAGGTCCAAAATAATGTAGATAGACAGCACCTGTTATCCCATACATTTGAGGATTAGCACTGAACATTAGCAACTTTTAAAATCTTGGCCAATCCAACAGTTGAAAAATATAACTTGCAGTTATTAATTTGTACTTCTCTAAAAATGAAAGGCTGAGCACCCTCTCCTCTGTTTACTAGCAGTCTATATTTCTCACTCTCACTGACTGATAAAATCTGTTGTACTAAGAAAATAGGTCTTTTATCATGGCAAGGAAATTCTTCCTCCCCACTCCCCTAGAGTTTGTTAAATGTCCTTGATCCAATTTTGGGGTACATTTTGTTGAGCAGAAGCTTTAAATTTTTATGTGGATAAATTTATCACTCTCTCCTTTATGAGTTCTGAGTATCCTATTAGGTTTACTTTTCCAAGAAAGGAGGAACTACTTCCAATTTAATCTCTATAAATTGCTGAAAGTAGTCGGAGAGGCCGGCTGCATTACTTACATATTCTATGACCTTCTACAAGTTACTCATTCTCCCAGAATTTCAATATCCTCATCTGTAAAATTGGGATAATAAAAGCTACCTCCAAAGATTATTGTGAAGACAGATAAAATAATGCAGTTATGACTCAGTGCACAGCACATGGGAAGTGATCAATAAATGGTAGCTTTGCTACTCCTACAGTTTAGACATCATCACCACTTATTAGCTCCAGCGAAAGAGTAGAACAGACCTGTGGTGAATTCACGTTCCCCGGGTACCAGAACTAGGACTGGGAATCACAGCCCCTGGGCCCAGGACCTGTCTAGCTGAGGTACTGCCACACACACTTAGAGGCTGTTTAATGTCCCATGAAGCAGGATCGATTCTTAGCACTGTTCTTAGAAGACTTTGGGATCTAAGAGACTTTTTATCCTTTTGGGATGAGAGCTCCCCAAGAAGGCTCCGGGCAAGTGCCAGTGACAGATCCAAGGACACACAGCTTTTGGGTCAGGGCAATGTCTTTACCTTAATTTTGAGAAAATGAAAAGAAGCAATTGCTCCAGAGTAAAGAACAGAATTGAAGCAAGAAATTAAAAGTGTAAAAACTTTGATGGCTTTTCACATAGTCCCCCTCTGCTCAGTAAGAATTCATAGCACTATACATGCTGGTAATCGCCTTTACAATGAGAAGAGAAACGTCTGTGTACATCTAATTGAAGGTCTATGCTGCATATTTACATCAGTCTCTTATCTGGCTTTATTTATCATGGCTAGATAGATCAAGAAACTGAAAAATAATTTCTTCAAAGAACTCATTTATTTAAAAAACACACCATCTTACTGTAACATAGAGCATGGAGTCAAATCTTAACCAATTTTTAGATGAAGGAATCTATTTTTCCCATATGTTCTAATCACAGTAACATGACCATTACTCAAGAAAAGAGGTAGCCTAGATCTAAGGTGTCATGATGTAATTGTTCAGAATGGTAGAAGCTCTTTTGGTTATGTTTTAAGTACCTAGAAAATACTCATATTGGTTATCCATTGTCAATTTAGCACTTGAGTCTACCGTTCAGGTACCAGGCCTGGCATACACTGATCGTAGTGCCTCAAGAAAAACAACGGCAGCCATCTTCCTATAAACACATTTTCAGGTGTGTTTTAGCCAGAGGGCCCCACTCATTCATGAACTATGGACTCCCCTCACGGAGCATGGCACAATTGCTTTCTCAAATATGGCAGCGGTGATGTATTACCCTATATGCTCTCCCTCTGATATGACCTTGACAGTTCTCTTTGAGAGGTACGGACTGTGTCCTCTCACCTTGCAAACAGATCGGCTCTTAAGACTGTTCAAGGACCAGCTGTGTCCCTTGGCAGACGCAGGAGTGAAGATGCCTCACTGAGCCCCGCCATCACCCACTTCCCGGACAAGGACCCGACATGGCAGAACAGAGACAAGGGTGCCCGAGCGTAACAGTCAGGGCGTTAGGTCACAGAATTTGGGAGCAGTTTGTTACACAGGAATAGATAACTAGATGTTTGCTCTAGGTTTATTTGAAAACAGGCTATGTTGCAACAGATAAGGATAAATGGTTCCCCAAAGCACTGCAAAACTTTTGTAGGAACAATGTGAACAGATTAGCCACCCTGCCCATTAATATCCTGCTAAACAGCCACAGGGGGGGAGCAGTCATTCATCTTACTCCCTCGTGTAAAAGCCCAGCGATGGATTCCCCATAAATTATCAGGCTGCTCAAACATTAGCGATGAGGGGGTAAATCTGGTGAGGGTTTTCCAAGGAGAAAATAAAATATTTACATCATCTTGCAAGTTGCTCTTCAGATGCCACATTTTTCTCTTTCATCGGTTCTAGCTGACAATGTTTGACAGTTGTCTCTGTGGCTGTTTAAGCTTAAAACCATTTATCCTGAGAACATGAAATTTAATGCCAGGCTGGGTTTGATATGTGTAAAAGTAAACTCATAGGCTGTTCCTGTGTCCAAATAGAACAACATTATTATTGTTAAACTTAATTTTGTAAAACAGGTGAAATACAAATGCTCTGATGTAGGCTCTAACATACAACTCTAGATGGAAAACAGAAAATAGAGTATTAACTTGAATCTATAAGGATCCACATTTCTTTTTTTGTTTGTTTGTTTTATTTTATTAAATTTATTGGGGTGACAATTGTTAGTAAAATTACATAGATTTCAGGTGTACAATTCTGTATTACATCATCTATAAATCCCATTGTGTGTTCATCACCCAGAGTCAGTTCTCCTTCCATCACCAGGAGATGAGGGTAAGGAGGATCCACATTTCTGTTGGCAAAGGGGGGGCGGACAGCGAGCTAGAGGATTACCCTGAAAGCGTGGGACAGCTGGCAGCAATCGGGGGTGTCTTTATGACCAACACACAAGGTATGGATGTAAAATAGCCACACATACCATGTCTCACATGTTCACACTGCACAATTTCAGTTTATCATTATAATATTTCCATGCCAGCATCAATTACAGTAGGTTTTCTTGGGTACATTATAAAAATAATTTAGCATTCTTCTGCCTGATGTTGGTTAGCAGTAAATAAATTCAACTTTCTAGACATTAAGCATTCAATTATTTAAGCCTGTTAGCTTCTGCATGTATATCTTACTTCCATCTAGGTTTTCAAAAATCTCATTATCGAAGTAAACTCTGACCATGACTTCCCGATGCCGGCTCAAGGTGCTGTGCCGCGTTAGTGCTCAGCCAATAACTTCTAACAGGTAGGAAAGAGGCCACAGGAGCTTACATGGCTTGCCAAAGGATACACCAATGGCTCGTTATTATTTTAAAAGCTGGAGTCGAGATGAATTTTAAACAGTATAAAAGGCTCATGGAAAGAAAGACCGTTATCACAGATAATACCAAACGTGCATGGCTCCTGCAGACACCCACTGAGCATGTGCTCGGGGCCACAGGAGAAACAGATTCATCTCCTCAGCTGACACAGTCCTCCTTAGGTTTGCTTCCGGGTGCTATAAATTCAGCCCAGGGATCGCTGTCACCATTTTACAAGGGAATCCTGGGGTAGTAAAAAGTGATCTGAATAGCTACCAAGGGGCACGGTGAGAATTGTATTTTAAAGTTCTTCAATCTAAATATCCTTTTAAAATTACAGTCCTCATTCTTCTGGCTAGGTTAAGAAGGTTTTTTTCTCACTTGAAAATACTGGAAAATTCTGGCAAGGCAACTAGACGTGAACAGGAAGTAAGAGACCCACTGAGAGCCTCTTCCAGGAAGAGTCTGAACGTGACCTCAGATTGGTCTTAGGCACAGCTGTGGAGTCCAGTCCAAGGGAGGGTGAGGCACACTCCCCTTACCCTCATGCCCAGCCCCTGCGGCTGACTTGACTCACTACAGGTGAATGTTAAGTGCCTTCTCCAGTCCAGGCGGTCTCTCCAGCTTAAATGTTCCCCCAGCAGAAGGCCTTCCCATTTTCTGCACAGCAATCAGAGAGGCTAGCAGAACTGTCATTCTTTACACAGCACTCACACATCAAGGTCAGTTACGTTTGGATTAAAGCTACCCCATTATAATAGTGACTTGCAGGATGTCACAAAAAGTCCCATTTACCTCAATTGCTACTATTTGAGCTTGTTGGAAGGGTTGGGCAGAACAGTTTTGAAGCCAGCCATTGGATCTATTAACCCAAACTGGTTCAATACTTCAGTCTGGGAAAAAGAGCGGGAGAGGGACACAGGAAGTCAAGGGGTAAATCTCATGGCTCATGAATAATGAATCTTTTTTGCAAAAGCAATTATATATATGAGGAAAAAAATCTTTTCCTGAAATGGCAGAAATTACAAAACTATTGACTGATTTTGTCCCCTAAGCACAGGCCCATGCCTTTTTGCTTTCAGCCTGCATTTTAGGGCTGGCTCCTGAGTGAGTGCCTCCTGAGCTAGCCTGGTCCCAACGTCTGTGTGACCAGGCCACGCTCCGGAAGTGCACACTCATGTCTTTGCGGGGGGGGGAGGGGGGGAGCTGCTTCTCCCTGTCACGAGCCCCCATGAATTCCGTAGTGTTTTCAGTGAAGGATTGTGAGTTTCTCCAAGAAATTATACAAGAAAACTGTTCTGTGGCTCCACTTAATTTTTCCCCTAGCTGGTGAGCTGCCAATCTGAATGTCTTTAGAAGTTTAAATAGAGTACTTACGAGTCAAAGAAACCTGTCTTAATAGTCTTCTCACAGATATAATGGAATTAGGCTCCTGTTAGCAAGAAAAACATTTAATGGCTTAGATCAGCTCCTGAAATTGTCCTTTCAAAATCCCTTCTACCTCTCCATTCGATGTATAAGATGTCTGCTTTCGGTGATAGGTGCTGGGACTTTTCTAGATGGCACTTAAGAGGGAGAAAGGAAAGAAGTTCTCTGACTAGACGGATTAGGTGGTGCTTGGAGGGGAGAAGTTAGCATCTTGCTTAGCTTCTCATTTGTATGGCTGACTTAATCTAGGGTAAGGCTGATGCAGACGTCCCCGGGAAACAATGCACAGCACGTGCCAACACAAGAGGGCAGTGATAATGAAAACCAACCAATCACCTCAATTGGCAAGAATCTTTAGAGAATGAAATTCAAATTTAATTTGTTGGATAGTCAGGGAATCATCAGAATATGCCTTTGTTTCCCTCTTGAAGCGGCTCTGGTGAAGCCATTTGTTTTGAGTGCTGGTGGACAGTGCTAGCTGGGTACGTGATGGGTGTGTGGCAAGTGATGGGTGCGGGCTGGGGGTAAATCGGTGGGCTGATTAATAGAGCCAGCACATCCAGGGTGGTCCTCTGAGGACCTGGCCTTTCACGAATCCTCTAGGTCATGATTCTAAAAAGGAATGCTCGCTGTACAGGAGTGGATGTAATAGTGATTACACCATCTGTGTCTGGATTCAACTTTCAGTGGTTTATAAAGCTCTGAAAGGCAGGCTAGGCAGACACACAGGAAACTGCGACTCGGATGGCACAAGGGCACAATGAGGTGCCCTAGATTAAACTGCTATTTTGCAGCAGACGTGGACTAGACTCAAGTTTCCCAGCTCCTAGGCTGGAGGTCTCTCTACTGTCCTGTGAAACCCCTTTCCTGCCCGAAAGCTCCAATCACGAAATTCTGGAAATCAGCAGTGGTTTCCAGACTGAAGTCACACACTCAGGTCATATCTAGGTGATTTTTTCACCAATAAATAATAAAACCTATCTCCTCTCCCTCCTGGAAAATGTTATCCCCACTCATGTGGTGATTCAGCCCAAAACCTAGGAACTATTCTTGCCCCCTGACTCCCCCTCATGCCCCACGTGAGCCCATCCTATGTGCTCCGCTTTCAGTAGACTGAATTCATACCTCCGCCTACCTGTCCCGGCCAAGCCACCCTCACCTTTCATCTAAACGGTTGAACCTCTAGATGGTCCTTTTTCTCCTCCTCTCTGAATGTCCATTCTCTACCGATAACTAGGTAGTAAATATGCTCACACTTCTTAAAACTTGCCATCACACTTACAATACTCCCCTTATTACAGCCCACATGCCCTCCATTCCGTGCCCCCCCCCACTTCTCTGAACTCATTTCGTATCACAAACATACCAAACTTGTACTTGTCTCAGTGCCTTTGCAAACTCTGTCCCACTACCTCCCCCAGACTTTGCATGGTTGCTCCTTCACTTTTCTGCTTTCCAATGGCATCTTCCCTGACTCTTCTTAAAATAAGTTACTGCTTTCCACTACTCTCTATCTCTGTACTCGACTTTTCTTCACTGCAGTATCACTACTTGAAATCATACTGCCAATGAACTTGATAAGTGTCTGTCCTTCCCAATAGCCTGGAGACTCCATGAGGTCTCTGTGTAGTGCATGCGTGAAAGATTAACATGCCATGGAGGGGGAAATGCTACATCTGGTTCATTGAGAATTAAATAGGCATATTAGAGGACAGTAGTGTAAATTTTACATAGCTTTACTATAGGAAAAGATGGTATATTAAGGTTCCCTGTAGTCAACACTTCCAATGGTAACACCTTTGAAGATGAATTCCACCACACCTTTGAAGATGAATTCAGTATATTATACAACTACGTTGAATGAATGAATAGGTTTGACAGTGTCTGGCATATCCTGAATGTTCAATAAACATTTATTGCTGAGTTTAAAGAAATATTTCTATCATCTGCTATCAAATTAACAATTTTCATTTTTCCATGCTTTCTATTTTCTCTCAATACAAGTATATATTTTCACATTGTTGCAACCTTATATAAATATTAGTTTGTTTTGTTTTTCTTTTATAACACTTTTGATATTGCAATCTAGTCTTTGTAAGTTTTTAAAATTTATATATTTTTTCAGTTATAGTTGACATTCAATATTATTTTATATTAGTTTAAGGTGTACAGCATAGTGGTTAGACATTTATATAATTTATGCAGTGATCCCCCAATTAGTCTAGTACCCACCTGGCACCATACACAGTTGTTGCGACATTATTGACTATATTCTCTATGCTGTACTTTACACCCCCATGATTATTTTGTAACTGCCAGTTTGTATTTCTTAATCCCTTCACCTTTTTCACCCAGCTCACCAACTCCCCTTTCCCTCTGATAACCATCAGTTTGTTCTCTGTATTTGTGAGTTTGTTTCTGTTTTGTTTGTTCATTTATTTTGCTCTTCAGATTCCACATATAAGTGAGATCATATGGTATTTGTCTTTCTCTGACTTATCTCACTTAGCATAATACACTCTAGGTCCATCCATGTTGTCACAAATGGTTAAGATTTCATTCATTTTTATGGCCTAGTAATATTCCATTGTATAGATGTACCACTTCTTCTTTATCCACTCGTCTATTGATGGGCACGTGAGTTGCTTCCATATTTCGGCAATTGTAAATAATACTGCAATGAACACAAGGGTGCATATATCTTTTCAAATTAGTGCTTTGGATTTCTTTGGAAAAATATCCAGAAGTGGAATTGCAGGGTCACAAGGTAGTTCTATTTTAAATTTTTTGTTTTGTTTTGAGAAACCTACAAAACGTTTTCCATAGTGACTGCACCAATTTGCAATCATACCGACAGTGCACAGGGTGCCCTTTTCTCCACATCTTCGCCAGCACTTGTTGTTTGTTGATTTATTGATGATAGCCATTCTGACAGGTGTGAGGTTGTATCTCACTATAGTTTTAATTTGCATTTCTCTGATGATTAGTGATGTTGAGCATCTTTTCATATGTCTATTGGCCATTTGTATGTCTTCTTTAGAGAAATACCTCTTCAGATCCTCTGCCCATTTTTTAATTGGATTGTTTGTTTGTTTTTTGGTGTTGAGTTGTATGAGTTCTTCATAAATTTTGTATATTAAGCCCTTATTGGATGTATCATTGGTGAATATCTTCTCCAGTTCAGTAGGTTGTCTTTTCATTTTGTAGATGGTTTTCTTTGCTGTGCAAAAACCTTTTAATTTGATGTAGTCCCATTTGTTTATTTTTTTCTTTTGTTTCCCCTGCCTAAAAAGATAGATCAGGAACAATATCACTAAGGGCAATGTCTGAAAGTCTAATGCCTACCTTTTCTTCCAGGAGTCTTATGGTTTCAGGTCTGACATTTAAGTCTTTAATCCATTTTGAGTTTATTCTTGCATATGGTGTAAGAAGGTGGTCCAGTTTCATTTTTTCTTTTGCACGTATCAGTCCAGTTTGCCCAACACCATTTATTGAATAAACTGTCTTTACCCCATTGTATGTTTTTGCCTCCTTGGTCATAGATTAATTGATCATATAGGCATGGATTTATTTTTCAGCACTCTATTCTGTTCCATTGATCTATGTGTTTGTTTTTATGCCAGTACCATACTGTTTTGATTACTAGAGACTTGTAGTATAGTTTGATATCAGGTATGATGATACCTCCAATTTTGTTCTTCTTTCCTAAGATTGCTGTGACTATTCAAGGTCTTTTGTGGTTCCATATAAATTTTAAGATTTGTTTTAGTTCTGTGAAAAATGCCATTGGTATTTTAATAGGGATTGCACTGATCTGTAGATTTCTTCGGGTAGTATGGACATTTTAACAATGTTAACTCTTCTTATCCATGAGCACAATACATGCTTCCATTTATTTGTATCTTCTTCTGTTTCTTTCTTCAGTGTCTTATAGCTTTCTGAGTACAGGTCTTTTACCTCCTTGGTTAAATCTATTCCTAGGTATTTTACCTCTTTTTTTTTTTTTTTTTAATGCAATCATAAATGGGATTGTTTTCTTAATTTCTCTTCCTGATAGCTCATTTATTGGTGTATAAAAATGCAACTGACTTCTGAATAGTAATTTTGTACCCTACTTTACTGAATTCATTTACAATTTCTAATGTCTTTTCAGTGGAATCTTTAGGATTCTCTTTATATAATATCAGGTCATCAGCAAATAATGACAGCTTTACTTCTTCCATTCCAATTTGGATGCTTTTTATTCCTTTTTCTTGTCTGATTGCTGTGGCTATGATTTCCAACACTATGTTGAATAAAAGTGGTGAAAGTGGTCATCCTTATCTTGTTCCTGATCTTATGGGAACCACTTTTAGCTTCTCCTCATTGAGTAAGATGTTAACTAGGGGTTTGTTGTTTATGGTCCTTATTATGTTTAGGTATATTCCCTCTTTTCTGAGAGTTTTTTTTTTTTATCATAAATGGATGCTAGATTTTGTCAAATGCTTTTTGTGCATCTATTGTAATGATAACATGATTTTTAGTTTTCATTTTACGTGATGAACCACATTAATTGATTTGCAGATATTGAACCAACCTTGCATTACAGGAATAAATCCCTGTTGATCATGGAGTATGACCTTTTTAATGTATTGCTGAATTGATTTGCTAATATTTTGTTGAGGGTTTTTACATCTATGTTCATTGGGGATATTAGCCTATAATTTTATTTTTTATTATGTTTGTTTAGTTTTGAAATCAGGGTAACGCTGAGCTCATAAAATCAGTTTGGGAGCTTTCCCTCATCTTGAATTTTTTGAAATAGTTTGAGAAGGGATAGGTGCTAATTCTTCTTTGATTGTTTGATAAAATTCACCCATGAAGCCACCCGTACAGGAGTTTTGTTTGTTGGAAGTTTTCTGATTACTGATTTGATTTCATTAGTAGTAATCAGTCTGTTCCGATTTTCTGTTTTTCTTCTTTCAGTCGTGTATTTCGATATTTCTAAGAATTTATCCATTTCTCCCAGATTGACCAATTTGTTGGCATAGAATTGTTCATAACATTTTCTTATAATCCTTTGTATGTCTGTGATGTCTGCTGTCACTTCTCTTTCATTTCTGATTTTATTTATTTGGATCCTCTCTCTGTTTTTCTTGGTGAGTCTAGTTAAAGGTTTATCAATTTTGTCTTTTCAAAGAACCAGCTCTTGATTTCATTGACCTTTTGTAATTTCTTTTCAGACTGTATTTCTTTTATTCCTTCTCTGATTTATTTCCTTCCTTGTACTCATTTTGGGCTTTCTTTCCTGTTCTTTTCCTAGTTCCTTTAAGTTTAGGGTTAGATTGTTTATTTGATATTTTTTCTTGTTTCTTGAGGTAGTTCTAAATTGCTATAAATTTCCCTCTTAGGACTGCTTTCACTGTGTCCTATAGATTTTGGGCCATTGTGTTTTCATTTTCATTTGTCTCTAGATAGCTTTTGATTTCTTCCTTGATCTTGTCGTTGCCCCATTCATTATTTAATAGCATGTTATTTAGCCTCTACATGTTTGTGTGTTTCTTCAGGTTTTTTTTCTTGTAATTGATTTCTAATTTCATACCACTGTGGTCAGAAAAGATGCTTGATATGATTTCAATTTTCTTCAATTTATTGAGACTTGTTTTCTGGCTTAACATGTGGCCTACCTTGAAAATTGTTCCAGTGCATTTGAAAAGCTTGTATCTTCTGCTGCGTGGTAGTGAAATGCTCTAAAAATATCAATTAAACCCATCTGTTCTCATATGTCATTTAAGGCTGCTGTTTCTTGTTGATTTTCTGTCTGGAAGATCTGTCCATTGGTGCCAATGGGGTGTTAAAGTCCCCTAATGTGACTGTATTATTGTCCTTCTCTCACTTTATGTCAGTCAACATATGTTTTACATATTTAGTTGCTCCTATGTTGGGTGCATAACTGTTTAAAAGGGTTATATCCTCTTGTTGGATTGGATCCCTTCATCATTATGTAATGTCCTTCTTTTTCTCTTATTATTGCCTTTGTTTTAAGTCATTTTGTCTAATATAAGTATTGCTACCTCATCAGCATTTTTTTTTTTTTCATTTCAATTCACACGAAGTATCTTTGTTCATTCCTTTACTTTCAGTCTGTGTGTGTCATTCGATCTAAAGTGGGTTTCTTGTAGACAGCATATGTATGGGTCTTGTTTTCTTATATCCATTCTGCTACCCTATGTCTTTTGATTGGAACATGTAATCCATTTATCTTTAAAGTGGTTATTGATAAATACATAGTGCCATTTTATTGTTATACTTTTATCCTCCATCCCCCTTCCTCTTCTTGAAGAAGTCCCTTTAACATTTTTTGTAATACTGGTTTGGTGGTAATGAACTCTTTTAGCTTTTCCTTGACTGGGAAGCTGTTTCTCTGTCCTTCAATTTTAAATGATAGCCTTGCTGTGTAGAGTAGTCTTGGTTGTAGGTCCTTGCTTTTCATTATGTTGAATATTTTGTGCCAGTCCCTTCGTGCCTGCAATTTTACTGATGAGAAATCAGCTGACAATCTTATGGGAGTTCCCTTATAAGTAACTAGTTGCCTTTCTCTTGCTGCTTTTAGGATTCGCCTTTTGTCTTTAACCTTTGCCATTTTAATTATAATGTGTCTAGGTGTGGGCCTGATTGGGTTCATCTTGTTTGGACTCTGTGTGCTTCCTGGACTTTTATGTCTATTTCCTTCACCAGGTTAGGAAAGCTTTCAGTCATTATTTCTTCAAATAGGCTCTCAATCCCTTGCTCTCTCTCTTTTCCTTCTGGTATTCCTATGATGTGAATGTTGTTATGCTTGATGTTGTCCCAGAGGTTTCTTAAGCTATCCTCACTTTTTTTGGATTCTTTTGAATTTTTGCTGTTATGATTGGTTTTTTCCTTCTACCTTGTCTTCCAAATCACTAATTTGATCCTGTGCTTCATCTAGTGTATTGGTTATTTCTCCTAGTGCATTTTTTATTTCAGTTATTGTATTCTTCATTTCTAACTAGTTCTTTTTTTATGCTGTCTCTGTCCTTTTTTTATGGTTAATATCTCTTTGCTGAAGTTCTCACTGAGTTTATCTATTATTCCCCTAAGAGACTGTCCTTTCCCCATTGTGTATTCTTGGCTCTTTTTTCGTAAATTAATTAAACATATATGCATGGGTTTATTTTTGGGCTTTTAATTCTGTTCAATTGATCTATGTGTCTGTTTTGATGCCAATGTCATACTGTTTTAATTACCATATTTTTGTAATATAGTTTGAAATCAGGAAGCATGATGCCTCCAGCTTTGTTCTTTCTCAAGATTGCTTTGGCTATATGGTTTTTTGTGGTCCTATACAAATTTTAGGTTTATTTGTTCTATTTGTTTGAAAAATGACATTGGAATTTCAATAGAGATTACATTGTTTGTTCTATTTCTTTCTGTGAAAAATGCTACTGGATCTTTGCTAGGTATTGCATTGAATCTATAGATTGCTTTGTGTAGTATGGACATTTTAAAAATATTGATTCTTTTAATCCTAAGCATAGAATATCTTTCCATTTATTTGTGTCTTCTTCAATTTCTTTTATTAATGTCTTGTAGTCTTCAATATATAGGACTTTCACCTCCTTGGTTAAGTTGATTCCTAGTTATTGTATTCTTCATGATACAACTGTAAATGGGATTGTTTTCTTCATTTCTTTTTCTGATAGTTCATTATTAGTCTATAGAAATGCAACTGATTTTTGTGTACTGATTTTGTACCTTGCAACTTTACTGAATTTGTTTATTAGTTCTAACAGTTTTTGGATGGAGTCTTTAGGTTTTTCCATATATAGTATCATGTAATCAGCAAATAGTGATAGTTTTCCTCTTCCTTTCCAATTTGAGTGCCTTTCATTTCTTTGTCTTGCCAGTTGTGCAGGCTGGACTTCCAATACTACATTGAATAGAAGTGGCAATTATTGGCATCCTTGTCTTGTTCCTGATTTTAGAGGAAAAGCTTTCAGTTTTTCACTGTTGAGTATAATGTTAGCTGTAGGAAATGTCATATATGACCTTTTCTATGTTGAGGTGCATTCTCTTTACACCTACTGTGTGGACAGTTTTTATCATAAATTATTGTTGAATTTTCTCAAATGCTTTTTCTGCATCTAATGAGATGATCATATGATTCCAATCTTTTGCAAGTCGTGGCATTGTTTAGGGTATGCTGGGGAATAAAAGGGGGTGAGGTGATCAGTGCTGTGGAGAGATCAACAACCTGCAGAGTGTTGACAGATTGTAGGGGTGATGGAGGAAGTATCCAGAAACAAAATTTACAAATAGAGGAAACAGCAGGATATAAATACCCCCACAATCTGTAAAAAGACTCAGCAGGGCATGCTGGTTAAGTAGGGCTTAATATTTTTATTTGGATTTTATGGAAAAGGGTGAGAGAAGGCTCATGACTTGAGAGTATATTTGGTAACAATTATATTCCAGAGGCAAGTGATAACTTGTTTTGAGGACCCAGTTTTAATGCTTTGCAGATATAGTCTCTAAGAATATAGAGGGTGTCACCCCTAAAAAAGCATAGCCTGAAGGAAATATTAAAAAGGAAAAGGCTTGCTTTGTCACCTCTTGTTTCTGGCTTTCAAGAGGTCAGTTGCAGCCTGTCATCTCTTCACCAGCAAAAAATCTGTGAGACTATTTCCTAAGGCCTCTGGCAGGATGTAACTACAGTTTAGCTACTATTCTAACCACAAATCAGTGTGTTTCAGACATTCCTTCTAATCCAAGGGGCACCACTTCTGGGTCAAGACAAGACTGCAGCTTAATCATAGGCATATCAGAAAGACAACTGAAAAAACCTGAGAAGAAAACACATGGCAGGTATCCTGTAATCTGTGACCTGATAGAACTTTTAGAGAAGTCCTTGAGAAATCAAGACAAGACAGGTAGTTCCAAAAATTTGAAGAACGAGGTGCTGAAAAGTGAAAATGAATTATCATATTCCCTTTATAACTCACAGACTTTAATGAGCACATATCAGGTTCTTTTCCTTGTAGCTTACGTATCACTCAGCCAAACAGCTCTTTCTTTGGCATTTCAGAGGCCTAGGACAGGGAAAACTGTGTGCAAGCAGCCCTCATGTTACAAAGGGTGGCTGGGTGTGAGATGAGGTGAATCTCCTCCCTCAGAATTTATTAGATATTAAGATGTTATCTACACTAGTGGCTTAGGACACAGAATTTATAACATAGATTGGAAATAAAAGTGTATCTTTTCTGTTGTGAACTTAGTATCACTGAAAATGCCAAGGCCTGAAGGGTTGACCTTGCTGGCAATTACCCTTCGACAGGATGGGCCTCCATTGGGCTGGGAAAGCCTTCTCCTCAAGACACCAGTCTCAGGCTTTCTAGATCCTCCACCTTATTTCCTCCTATGTCTGCAAAGGAGGTGGCCTTCAAGAATTGAGGGAAATGTTCTTTAAAATATGTGCATCTCCTAGGTCTATAAAATAGGTGTGTTTTTTTTCCCCGCTAGACAGTAATTTACCTGAAAAAAGATCTCCAGGAAATTGAGTGGGGCATAGTAGGGACACAGATATCAAAGACAAGAAATGGAGGCACATTTTAGACTGTTTTATTGAGAAAAAGATTTTTGACACACAGTTTCTCACCTTCATTCAGCTTGTCTAACAGTACATTTGTCAACTTCCTTCATGAAATTTCTCTCATTGAGCTCCCCATTTCTACCACTGCCACCCACATTCTCCCTTTTGCTCAGCTCAAAACCTTGGAGGCATCGACTCCTTGATACCTCTCCTATGTTTATCTAGTTCTACTTCTGAATTTCACATCCATTCATTTTTTGCCATTTTCAATCTCACCATTTGAATCCACACTCTCATTGTTGCCATCTGTATTCACTGATTGCCTGACAGACTGATTCATTCAGTCATTCATTCTATACCCATTTGCTGTGTGCCTCCTTGGTGCCAGGCATAAGATATAATTCCTGCCATCAGGAATTTTACAATCACGTGCATGGCTTCAAACAAGTGCATGGCTGAACTAGAAGTGTTAGGCGTGTACACACACTATTGTACAAGCACACGGGAGAAGAACAATAACTCCGGACCTCGGCAATAGCCCCTTGCTTGTCTGTCTGTCTGGGATGATTGCCTACTCCTCTCTGTCCTACTCCCTGAAGCCAGGTTAATTTCCAAAGCAGTGTTGCAAGGCCACTGTCACTAACAGAAATTTACTCAGCACCTGTAGGATGCCCTTTCACACAGGTGGGCTGATTATGGAAGGCAGCTGCCTGTGTCTTTGTGCCATGTTCCCATTATTAGAAAGTGTCTGGAACAGACCTCTTAAATATTCGGTCATCAGAAGCCTGGCTAACAGAATTTTACTATGTTGGTCATTGCCATGCTCTTAACAGATATTATGTTGGGAAGGGGCAGGGCAGAGTAACATGGGAAGAAAAGAGTTGTTGAAAGGGAGCTAGGAGGAGCGGGTGGGAGAAAGGAGAACACGAACATGAGCTACTTATGGTTAGTCCTTTCTACTTATGGAAGCTTTGATTCTTAGCATTTATATCACGCACATATAAGAAGAAAGCCAGACACTTGTTTGGATACAAAATTTGTTTTGATTCACAAATTTATATAAAACTTTTACAAAGATGTAGAAATTATCTTTGGTTATGCATTTCAAATATTTTTAATAAAAAGAATAGCAGTTCTGGAAACTAACAGAACAATCTTAGATGTGTGGGCACTTTAAATATACATATGCCTCTGAATTTGAGATAGTTTTTTAAAGAATTATTTTGGTCTCTCTTAAAGTAAAGCAGGGCAAAAGAATTCTTCCCAACAGTAACAACCATCTCTCGGTTGTTCCAGGAATGACTCTACTCAGTGGTTTTCTCAAATGGAATTTTCTTTGTACTAGTTAAATATTGAGACAACATTTAAGTTGGCTCAAGTTTGTCTATATTGACTTCTGGAAGCAGCAAATATCATGGGACAAAACAAGGTAAGGGAGGGAACTTGTAGTCATTACCACCAAGGCAGGTGAAGTGGGGCATGGATTTCAGATTGACTATAGGATTTCCGCTTACTAACAGCATAAAAGCAAAGACTACGCCCTCTTCAGTCTGGGAGCACTTAATAGATGATTAAACATAATGAGACTTTCACACTCAGAAAGATGGCTCCATACAGAATTTTTTAAGTGCTTTGAGCCTTTTCTATATAAAATCTTATTTGCAATCATTGAACATATCATTACAAGGCTCATGGCACACGCTTTCCTTAATGTGGCACCGTGAATGTCCTATGGTCAGCTGCTATCTGCACTAGTTTTATTAGGATGCTATTGAGGATTTAAGTAGATCCTAAACTAGGACACCAGAGGCATGTGCAATAAAATATACTGTTAGTCTCATGATTTAAAAATGGAAGATTACATAAATGCATATTTCTAAATATATATCCAGTCTAATATGTGTGATATTATTTGCATTTAATGAATGCAAAATCCAATTGAAGGCATAAGAGCCTAATATGAGAATGGAAGAGAGGAAAAGAATCAAATACATGAAATCATCAATAATAGACAAATACGGAAACCCCTCATTCCTCTAATGTTCCATTCAAGTGAGTTTCCTTGATAACCAAAGCTGACATCGTTAAGTACTGTTAAGAAAATCTTCTTGCATACTTAAATGGAGTGTGTTAAATTAAATTTTTCTGTAGCAAACTTAGTCAGATTGTTTTGACTGCTATTTTATTATTTTTTTATATGAGCTGAACTACAACAGTAGTTATCTTTATTTTAATTTGTACTTTAAGTGCCTCCTTCATTCAATAAAAAAGTGAAATTTCCCTTAGATGGGAGAAAAAGAATGATTTTCACCATAGTTTCAATGTAGCATATGCCACGATTATGACCAAGATGTTGTTCAATATGTGGAAAAGGTAATTAAGAAAACACATTCTGTAATATGGAAAGTGAAATTTAACGTCTTGCTGGACATGCTAACTAATGGAAAATATGATGACAGCAACGTACCCTCTGTAAGGTTATGAATGAATCCAGGTTTATTTTATTTATCTCTGAATTTTTCACTCTGTTTTGGTGAAGATTAGCTCTTTGTTTAATGTTTTCTAAGTTATTCTTTTAAAATGAAATAATGAGAAACTTGGAAAGTAAAATTCAAAACAAAGATATACTGTATGATTACTGGGTAATGTTCTTACTACATTTGTTCTATGATTTATCCTAATTTAACAGGTCTCCTTCATACTGTATTTGGTACATGTGGAATGGCGAGTGACATATGTCATCACTAAACGAAGAATTACTGCAGTATTATAGACTATACTATAGTGATATCAAAACACAAACATACAGGGTTTCTCAGCCATTCTGCTAGGTTTTCTCTGAAAAGGAGGATTTTTACTCTGTGTCCTACTATTCTGTGTCATCCTCTCCAGAGCTTCTTCCTTTGAAGACAGACGTGTAGACTGGAGATACATAATAACTAAATCCCTGTGCTGTGAGCACTCATGCCATTACCAGCCACATGTTACCCCGTACCTATCACCTACCTATCCATCAGTTGGTCCATCCATCGCCTGACTGCCTGCCTGCCTACCTACCTACCTACCTACCTACCTACCGTATTTTGCCATGTATAATGCATACATTTTTTCCCCAAATTTGTGAGAGAAAAATAAAGATGTGCATTATACATGGGTAGTACTAATTCCTATCTATATAATGTTTTTAATTCTTTTATTTATGCTTATGAGTTAAAAGTACAATAAATAAATAAATAAATGCAAAAATTCCTTAATAATACAAAAAGCAAGTACCTAAATGTAGACAAATAAAAATTTGAATTAAAATGTTAAAACAAAAGATTTTTCCCCCTGAAAGTTTGGGCTGAAAAACATGGGTACACATTATACACGGCAAAATACAGCACCTACCAAACAACCAATTTTTGTGTGTGTATGCAAATCTGCTAGATATTTTTATTTACTTAAGGAGAATATATGCAAGTTTATCAAATACCCTTATGACCAAATATTTATTGACTACTTATGTTGTGCCAAGCACTGTGTATTTATTTTTTCTTCAATTTCTTTTCCCCCTAAAAAATGCAGATTAGAAAACATTGCTTTCTAATAATAGAAATTCCTCATAATAACTGGGAAATCTTAAGTAAAAGGTACAGAATGTTAAACAGTAAAAAGAGAATGGGGCTCTGGCCTCAGCCCTGCCTCTAACTACTTCTGGGGGCTTCTGGGCATTTCCGTTTGACTGCATTCATCTCAACTGTTTCATTTAGATAATGAAGGAACTGGACCAGACAGTCTCTTTTAAAAATCCCTTGCAGCATGAAACGCCACAGCTCCAAATAAGGGAGTATTTCATAACGGCAAAAATAGTGCTTCTCCCCGAAGAACTTAATGATATTGATGTCGTTCAGGTGACAGGCATTCTGACTGAGGAGGCAAATGTCATGCCCTCTAACCCCTGCTTAACACATTGCGTACGGATCACGAGAATCTTCGTTTTTTTCTGAGCCATGTGTTAAGGACGGATAACGAGAATTCTCGTTTTTACTGTTGACTCTTTTTACTTTGCACATTTTATTGAATTATTTGTGTTTCGTTAATAACAAAAGAAGCTGCTTTCTGCAGTATCACACCAGGAGGGATTACTAACATCATAGGTGAGTAAATCCTAAAATATTCCATAGAAAAATAATAAATGACATAGAAGCATTTACGTTTTAAAGAGAAGAGTGCATTTTAAAGTAGTTTCTTTTAAAAATCTGCCGGAACAGAGGGGTATGAGGGATTTAAACCCCGCCGTACGCAATGTGTTAAGAATCTGACCCCAGGCAAAAAGAAATTAGGCATTCACAGAACTACTGTGAAGAAAACAAATTTGAATGACCATAAACAGTTTGCAAATGTAACATGCTATAAAATATAGCTGTCAAATCATCACTCCTTGTCTACAGGTACTGGATAAGTGGACAATGGGAAACCAGATTTCCCAATTTCTAGTCTATTGCACAGGCGGGTTTCCATACCATCCAAGGGTCAATTATCAGTGACCTCTGCAGTTTGGACAATTAGAACTACATCTGACCAATAGGTTTTTCTCTTAATATTCCTACCAAACATACCCTTAACAGGAAGTTAACTTTATGAGAATATCTAGAAACGGAGAGAGTTTGGGCTGTTAACCCAATACTAGGTTTAGATGCAAAAAACAGTGTGACTCTATCAATATGCAGCAATTTATCTGATTTGTGACATCTGCTTTCCTCTTTTTTTTTGAACAGTATGCATTGACTGAAAACAGTCATTTAAAACTAACCAAAAAAAAGGACATATACTCAGAACAAATGGTTTCTAAGTTAGTGTTGGAATATAATATATACATAAGTCTTTGGCTGGGCCATCAGACCTTGGTAAGTCTTACTTCAACATTTTGGTTAGTATTTACTGGCTTAAAAAATCACATTATTAATTGATATAGATGATTTTAAAATAAAAATAAGTAAAAAATATTAAAGGATAGCATAGTCCTACCATGCAGAGAGAAGCAGTTATCATCTTGGTGTATATGCTTCTAGTCTTGTGGGATGTATATACACTACATATCTATATATCCAAAGACAGATGATACTCGCCTTACAATGGGGTATGTCTGGATAAACCCATGTGAGTTGAAAATATCATAAGTTGAAAGTGCATTTAATACACCTAACCTACCAAACATCATTGCTTAGCCTAGCTGCTTTCTACTGAATGGATGTCTTTTTCACCATCATAAAGTCAAAAAATCATTAAGTCAAATCCCTGTAATTGGGGACCATCTGTATAAAATCCACCCCATACTGCAGGGATATCTAGATGTCCAAAGAGCTCAGGAGATCATTACGTTGGCACACCTGTGTGTGTACATCTGTTTACAGAGACACTCCATCTGAGATGCTCTGCTCCACATTTCCCGTGAGCTCGAGTTTATCGGAAACAAGCATCATTGGCATTGCAGTGAAGTAGCTTCGCTTCTTGGAAAGGCCCTGTGTTTCTCCTATCTGCCCCTCACTGCCAAGGAGCTGGCACGAGTCCAACTAGCACAAGTTCTGCCAAATTCCACAGAAATGCAGGGAGCACAGAATTCTTTACTGCCATGTCCCACTGCTAAAATAAAACCAGTGTAATTCTATCTTTGCTGACACACATCTCCTCTCCCTTCACTGGACTCTTGCACCAGGATGAATCCTTGTGCAAGTGTGAATCCTTGGAAGGGAATGAGGGATGGTACTGATCGAGTCCTCTGATTACGGAAGGAGGCCAGCGAGTGCTGCAGGCAACACCAGTTCATTTCTGTTCCAAATACATGACTGACGCCCCAAATATGTGCCAGGCATCATACACAAGATGTGGCTCTTGCCCTCCAGGCAAAGCTTGCTTGAAACAGACACGTATATGATGAGAATCAACATGGGAAGTACAGGCTGCTACTTTCATTGGCTGTGTTTGCCCGAGTTCCTTTAGCATGGGGACCGCACCTATCCAACCTCTTGCCTCTCCTTGGTGAGCAGCACAGTACTGTATGGGCCACACGGGAGGTGCAGGGCACTTGCTGGAAGACCGACTTGCTATTAGGCTGCAGTGATAGAGGAGATACATTTCTCGCACACATATAGTCTCCGTAGGTCTTTGGATATGCTAATTACACATACTTCCCCCTAGTAAATGGCTAGGTATTCTGTGCATCATGGCAGGAGGGCCCAGAGGTAGAATCATTGCAGTGGCCCATCTCATCCCTTTACTACCACCATGCACAGCTGTTCCTACTCCAAAGGCAAAACATGGTGCCCCAGCTCCAGGGAAAGAACAGAAAGGAACACGTGTTGTCAGTGGCAACCAAACTGAGTGTCCATCATGAATCACTGTGCTCATTCTGACAGTTCCAGTTACAGCCTAGCCCTGGATTACACCAATCAGTGACTCAATGATTAGACTTCAGATGCTATTTTTAAGGGGGGAGGTAGGGAGAGGACGGAATTACAGAGAGGTTTTATTATTTTTTCCTGGACTTTACTAGCCTAAATTGAATCTTCACTTTGACACCAAAATTCTGGAAAAATGAACCTGCCTCTGAAATAATGTAACCTGTACAGTTTACTTTTTATATTGCAGCTTGCCCATTAATATCACAAACCATTCTCATGGCCAAAATGCGTTTGATCAAAATGGAAAAGGGGAGTTTTCAGAAGAGTCTGAGCTCGAGGAAAGCAACTGTGGTGCAGTGGAAGGAACAGTAGTTTGAGAGTCAAAAAGCTTCGCCTTTGTAAGAAGTCACCTGGGACTGAATGGCCAGCATGTGCCCAGGGCGAGTGAGGCTGGGCCGTCGGGACGCCACGGGGTCTCAGGGTGGGCCTCTGGGCACAGGTGGGCCTGCCTACCCTGCTAGCAGTGCACTTGGGCTGGTGGAGGAAGCAGCACCCACCCCAGTGAACCAGAATTAGATTCCACATACGCGTAGTTCAATGCCATCGTCTCATTCTTGTCTTCCCACTGAAGGGGCGCTGCTTTTTGCTCACTTTCAGTCACCTGCTGACTCCTATCTGCACTCACTCATCCTTCTCTGGACTTTTTCCAACTGCTACCTTCTCTTCAGCTATTAGAACAGCACGTATATTTCCAAAGTACATACATGATATATTTATGGAAAAGTAGGACAGTGTTTTCCTCAAATCCTCGTTCCTCATGATGATCAGAATTTTGCTTCCTCTCCACCCAAACTGGCCCTATGATTTTGACAGGAAGGGAGGTATGAAAGGAGGGAGCCCAACAATTTATAGAGAAATCGCTTTCTCTCACAATGACTGGATATAAAGGTTCTTTCTGTAACTTCCGGAAGTTCCGAATTGAAACAGAACTGAGCAGAACCCAACTTGAACGCTGAGATTTCCTCTTGCTACACCACAGTGATCCAATGCCCAGCTAGCTCACTTTCAGCAACAATCACGTCCAACTCTGGGAACAGGAAGCACGAAGACCGTGTGGGAGCAGCTCTTACGTCATGTTCTGAAGGCTGGGCTGTGGAGCCTCACTTTTCCTTCTGAGGAACTCATGGGCGCTGCGGCTTCCTCCTCCTCAGCTGTCGGCCAGCAACAGGCTCTAAATTAGTTACATTTAACCATAATAAACATGCTGCAAATGAATTATATTTAACTATAACAGCCACCTCAGGGTTTGTCTTCAGACAGAATAATTTTAGCTTATGCTACCGTAAGTCCCCTAACTAAGGCAGACAGTAATTACCTCAGGATTTACCATAATGAGTTCACTGACACTCATTATTTATTATACTGTGTGAACGTCCAAATCTTTTACACAGTCAGGCATACACTGCAGGCTGCTGAATGTATAGTCTGGGGTGATCACAACAAGGACACTAAAAATGAAAACGTTTCAGTAAATATAAATATAAATTCAGTAAAGCCACCTGATTTCAGTCTTCCTTAAGAATTAGTAGTAATTGTGAAGAGTCCCAGTTGTAACTTTACTCTGGCAGTAGGACAGGGCCTGCTAAGAAAATGAACAATGTAAATCAGATGATAAGCTTTTTGAGAGAATAAGCTGCATGGGCACACTTAAAAAGTGTGTTTATTTAAAAATGTGTAATTGGGCTTCAGCGCTGTGCATGCTAATGAGAAATCATGTTTATCCATGCATTAAAGCAGGATCTTAGTAGCACTTGGTTAGAGGAACAGTTTGTGTTTCTGAAAGTACCTACAAGTAATAACAACTTGTCCAAAATGCCATTCCTTGGCAAATATTCTGATATTCTACATTTTATTTATTCTGAATAATCTCCCCATTTAAAAAATTCTCACTTGTCCACTCATGTTTTATGCGTTTATCATGCATCAGTTGTGGGCCACGTACTCTAAGTACGAAGGACTCTGCTCTCTGGAAGCTAAAAGTTGAGGGGAAGACACAGCGCAGCCCATAATGATTTCCTACAGCTGCGATGGCTAGCGAGGTGCGCAGCCTCTTATTAATTGGTCAGTACTGAGTTACGCGATTTGAGTGGAGAAACTGAACTATGACTTGACCTATGACCAGCCTGCCTATGCTTGGCCCCGCCCACTGAATGCCCGTTGTTTACAAGTGCATTTGGGGAATAATCACCCATCTTTAGGTGTATATATCATTAACAAGCTACATTTAGTTTATATATGAATAATCTGCAAGCTTTGTGTTCTTACATCCTGTCTCGTTCCGCAAAGCATTTAAAAAGGCTTACAAACAATATACAATAAAATAATGCTTGAATATGTATAAAAATGAAGAATCAGTACGCAGGGTGGGATGTCACTGATAACGTTCTGAAGTCAGACTTGCTTCTGCCTAATTGTTCCCCAATCCCCTTCAAAGGCCAGGAGCCCTGCAAGTGGGCATAAAGGACTCGGAAGGGTGGGTTTAGAAGGAGGTGGAATTGTGCTTCAGCCCACCCAGTCCTCTGCTCCTTCACCAGTGCTGGGCTGCGGTGAGGCTGCTCCTGAAGCTCATAAAATGCTACCCTGGGAACCCTCTGCTACATTGTATTCTCTACTTCACACTTTCAGGAGCCCATGATGGGCAGGGGTGGCTTGCAAGGCAGGATTTGACAACTCTCGAGTTGTGGCTGAAATACCATCAAACAGCATCAAAACCTCTCTCCAAAGAGAACAATATGGGGAGGGGCGGTATTAAGAGTAGAACCACTGAGATCAGGAAAAGGGCAGGGCAGGCAGCGGGCTGTGCAGGCTTCTGCATAAACCAGCTGAGCTTCCGATTTGGCTCTGAGCCTCTGCCCAGCCAGAGTAAACGGGAAAATGGTGAGGTACACCATTCTTAAGATTAAATTCATGTGTACCTTGAGGCAAGCTAAGTTCCCTCGGTAGTAAAATTTAAGCTATTTCTCACAAAAGGTTTTATAAAGGGGGCAATGAGTGATATAATGAATAAGATCCTGAACAATCCTTCTAGCATACCTGAGTAACCTATTTCACGTGGTTGTTTCTTACAGGATCCAGTGAAGGATGCTCAAGGACCTATCAGCGAAGGCGGTGGCACGGGAGGTCAGGACACCGTCTATGCGATGCTGTGAAACGACTCCCGTGCCTCTAATCCAGATTATTTCTTAGGAGGACAGGAATTAACATTTGCTTATTTTTTTTAGGTACTGCGCTAAGTACCTTATATTTATTACTAAAATATAATGCTCTTGAAAACACTATGCAGTATTACCATCCCCATTTTTACAAGTGAAAACACTGAAGCCCAGAAACATTACGTAACTTGCTCAAGGTACTCAGCAACTAATAGGTAAAACCAGATTCAAATTTAGATATGTCTTCAAAGCTGTATGTTTTTGCTTCGGCTGTTTCTACATGAAGAACAACAGATTAAGGTTTTGCATGCATCAGCAATAAAAACCAACTAAAAGTCAATTTAGTTAAGTTGTAGGGATGCTTTCCCTACTGGTTTCTCTGATTGTCCGATTGAAATGACCGATGGGCCAGCTCTTTCAGAACCATGTACATATTTGGAAAATCCGAACAGTGTGCTGGGCATCTCCCCAGCGTTCTCAGAGGCGGTTAGCACCATGCTGGAATTGGTACCACCTCACTTACACTAGCTGTTGCTATCCACAGCACAAGAGTGAAAGTAAATTAAATATTTGCTTATGAGGCTGCATATAAAATACATGTAAAACAGGAAATGAGACTCACATTACATACAAGTCATCACCATTTATAAGTAAAATTCAACATAAGCTACTAAACTCTACATTATCCCTGGGGGGAAAAGTCAAATTTAAAAACCTCATCCGTTTTCAGACCTACTATTTATTGTTAGTGTGCAGACACTTCTGAAGAAGTCAAGCCAAGGAACCATAGAGGAAATTCCCTGAGGTTGGGCATTAAAGGAATGTATGTTATGAAACAAGAAAGCAGAGGATTCTGAAAAAGCTCAGCAGCTCGGGAAACTCACACAGCACAGATGTAATTCATCACCAACGACAGAAAGTGCTTCTCCTGCTCTAAGAGTTGGTCACCAGCAGCCAAAATATTTTCAGAAGAGATGGCATCTGTCTTCATCCACCCACTAAAGTAAAGGTGTATTTACCCACCAAGTGCAGCCGGAAAGAAATGTAAAAGAAATGTGGCTGAAATCTTTACCTCTCCTTGCTGCATTTCCATTCCCCCATCTGCAAAGTAACACATTGGGACAGATCGTTCTAAGGGCTCACCTAGCTCCGACATTCTAGAATTCTATGGATTCACCGCTGGCTCTACAATTGGTATTGATTTTTTTTTATAAGGCTATCTTTAATGTTGAATGATACCTCTTCTTTTCTCCCCAGATTTTGGTTTCGTTGGTGATGACTTTAATCACATTTTAATTGTCTATTTTTCATTCTGCAGGGTCTAGCACTGCATATGCCTGGTACACGGCAAATCTGCATTGCGCGCTAAATACTGGTTAAATTTTTTTCTCTCCTTTCACCTGCAAGTCTCCTGGAGCTCCTGGCATCACACAAGAGAAGACTCAATACTGTTCTTACAGTTAGGCCGGCTGCCCTCCCGTCCTGAAGAGTCACTCATAGGGCATCTAGGTGGTACCTCCTCCAACTCAAAGCACATTCTGGGATCCTCAGTGTCTAATGAGCACATTCATGTGCCTCACTCTGTGTTAAAATAAAAAGGGTGGCTCTGAGCTGTGTTCCTTTACGATAAGAACTAAATTTCTCAGTTAGTTGAGGAAGTCCTGGATTCTTCCTTGTATAGCTCACCACTATTACAGGGCATTGCGCACAGGAGGTACCCACTATTTTGGGGGTAAATTGAGTTCAGTGAACCAATAAACACCATAGCCTTTTTGAGTACAGCACCCTAGACCTGCTTTGGCTGTGAAGCCCCCCTTTTTTCCGTCTGGATCCCTTCCGCGAGATGCCCCTCACCTTTCTGGGTCCCTTCAATGCCAATGCCTCTACAACTACAGCCACCTCTTTTCCAAATCCCTCATGGCACTTTGCTGCATCACCAACTCCTTCCATTCCCAAGAGTGGAATTGCCACAGAAAGAAAGCAGAAAGCTCTTATCTTCTGCCACCTAGTAGCAGATGTCACCCAGTAGCTGGCTGGTGACTAGCTTTTCATTTACCCATTTGAGTTCTGCCAGGATCTGTTCTGTGAAAGAATTAAAAAGGGCAATACTATACAGTTAAACCTCAAGGGAAATAGTTAAAAGAAAGAAAGAAGCACACAATTTTCATTATCATTCCAAATGGTTAAATGTATTTCAGCCCTTTATGTTTCCAGAAAATGTATAATGTACTTTTGTGTATTCCAGGTCACTAAAATGCCTGCCCAGGGCTACCTGTTTTGGGCCCAGACATCCTATTGTGAGGGAAATATGAATACAATAGAAACACGAAGCTTACAGCCTTATTATCAAGCAGATAGAAACTGCACACACCCACGCCTCTGTGTCTCCTTGACATTCTCATCTCAAATCCCCCAGGAATGTGCAAGTACTAAATCTCCAAGAAATTCTTTCTGACTTGAAGATAAGGTACAGTACAGTCCCAGCATGCCAGCACAGTCAGCATTCTCTGTGCTTCTCACAGCTGTGCCCTATAGGTTCAAGGAACATGGTGAACTGCCAGCCCCAGCCTGTCCCCAGACACGGCCTATGGAACCATGAACCCATATTCACGCGCTACATCTCCTCTGTTCCTGTTTGTCAGCTGAGGCTCCAGATTTGGGCTGAGAGGGTCCCTCAGGTAAGCCACTGGTCAGTGCCTTGGCCAGCTGAGTCTCGGGCAGGCATGCTCAGGACAACAGCTTTACGGTGACCACCCAGCTTCTGCTTAAACACATACAGTGACAGTGACTTGCTCCATCGCAAACAGCCCCCGTAGGTAGAAAAAGCTCTTGGTGTGGAGCTGAAATCAACCTTTCATAATTTTCTCTCACTGGTCTTAGTCCTGCCCCTGAAACAAGAAATAGTCTCCCTTTTCATCTTGAATTGTCTCTAAAACAACATAAATCAAACAAAAAGCCAGCATCATTGTATATGGAAGGATACTGAAAACTGGGTGAAAAGAACTGGCAGGCTCAAACTGATAAAGCGAAGTGTCCTTGTGAGACCTGTTAAAAATTATTCATTTAAAGCAGAAGTGGAGGAACCCAGGGGAAGTCAATTTTGGGACCGGATGTACCAGGGAAATGCCTGGTGCAAAACCAAGGAGAAACATGCAGACTCCCTGGGTCATGAGTCCACGTCCAAGGCTTGGGGGTCAGCTTTTGGGGTGGGAGGTGAGGTCCGTGGCTCCCCTGACATGGTCCTCAGCACAAGGCTGGCTGTCTTGAGGGTCAGGTCATTCCAGAATACATTTCCTAAGTGGGATTGAGTTGAGGGGGTTCACGTGGCTCTCAGCCACTCAGATAGTCTGATTTCCAGCACTCTCTCTCTTCTTCCAGTGCAGAAGAGTTCCTATGTTTGGCATAAAATTAACATAGAGATGAAACCATTTCATGGGGCATACAGTGAATTGACACAGGAGACATTACGTTTTTCGTTTCTAAAAAAAAGTTTCCTTTTTCTTTAAAACCCCAAGACTGCCACTTATTTGTGTTCCGACTGCACGTCCACTACTGAGCTGTCCACAGTGGGGCAGTGCTGAAGGGTGCAGGGGGCAGAGGAAGACAGCAGCTACGGGCTGTGAACAGACTGTCGGCCGAGGCGACATCTACGTAGCACAGGGCCTGGCCTGGGCAGCGCGCAGATAACCCATCCTCTGCACCTCCAGTACACACTGTGACACAGCCCAGGAGCGAAAAACTGTGCTACGTTAATCTTTCCTTGAGAATATTGGGCGGGATCTGGTCCCCTTCACTCCATGTGTGCCTCTGGCTTTCCTCACCTCATTTCAAAGACATCCTCATGTTCCTTAGGACAGCATTTCTCCTCATCTCTCTCCCCACTGGAAAAAAGATTCTGAGTCGCTGGGCTGGGATGAGTAACGAATCTGCCAGGGAGCTAGCCCTACCGCTTCCTCTGCACCAACTTTTGTCTTTTTTTAGGTTTTCTCACATCCCTCCTCTTCGCTCTTTTCAGCTCTCAAATTGTCTCCACTTTTTCTTTAGTGGCTTGCTTCTGATCTCATCAGAAAACATTCTCTGAGTCATTGACAATACAAGATGCTAAAGAAAGCTGTCTGCAGGTGGCCCCAAAGGCAATCCCTTTTCACTGTCAATGTCAGGGCTTTTCAATTAAGGGAACCAAAAGTGGCTCTGAAGAATACTGGACCTTCACAGCAATGAATGCCGTCCACACAGACTTAGGGAGAGTATGTTCTTGATTCTTCTGCTACATGATTTAAAAGAGCTGAAAAAAAAAGTTTTTATCTGTACTAAGCTAGCTGAAGATATTCCCTGTACTGAGAGTCATACAGTGCCCCCCCGGGGGGGGGCTGGGGGAGGCTGTTCTTAATGCAAAGGGAATAAACATTGCATATTACATACATGGGAGATGGTAAATAACATTCATAGAACATGAGAGCACACAATGCGATACATAGATGACGTATTACAGAATTGTACATTTGAAACCTATGTAATTTTACTAACCATTGTCACACTAATACATTTAATTTAAAAAAAAGCATTACTGTGGATCGTATTAACTTAGATTGTGAAAAATTAGACATACAATAACCTACTTTTACAGCTGTATGTGACGAAAGCTAAATGTTCTCTAAATGAAATCGCCAACAAGTGGAGGCAGTAGAAGATAACAAACTTCTGAAGCACCATTATAGTATCTAAAATAATAGAATTTATTATGTGCCAGGCATTGCTCTAAGAGCTTCATGTGAACGAGCTCTTTCAAACCGTGTAATAATTGTCTGAGGTGTGTAGTATCAGCTGTGACTTACAGAGAAGTAAGCGGGACCACAAAGAAGCTACAACTGCCCAAGGTTGCAGGTGGACAGCAACGGCGTGTCCGGGCGGCACCCCCACACGCGCAGTCGGGCCCGGCAACCGCCCTGCGCCCACTACACACGCCAGTCAGCTGTCGCTAGCTTCTCGTGACTGACAAGCGACGACTTGGCATCACTTTCTCAGATAATTACACTTTTAATTAAAAACCGAAAGTAGAATTCTGTGTCTTTACACACAGTTGCATTATTCTAGACACCTGTTCCTAAGTTAGCTGAAATGGGAAATGCCAGAAAGGGGCGTGGCCTGAGCAGGCAGCGCTCCCCGGTTGGCTGCATCCAGCGAAGCATCGGGGAAGCCCCTCCCACCCACAGGCACCCGGAGGCCGCTGGAGCCGGCGGTGCGGAGCTGCTACCACCTCGCTGTTTGAGTTTTTGTTTGTTTGTTTGTTTGTAATTATTATTTTTTATTTTATTAAATTTATTGTAGTGACAATTGTTAGTAAAAGTACATAGATTTCAGGTGTACAATTCTGTATTACATCATCTATAAATCCCATTGTGTGTTCATCACCCAGAGTCAGTTCTCCTTCCATCACCATATATTTGATCCCCCTTACCCTCATCTACCACCCCCCTCCCCCCTTACCCTCTGGTAACTACTAAACTACTGTCTGTGTCTATGAGTTTCTGTTTCTCATCTGTTTGAGTTTAACACATAGCATAGGCTTTTACGAGAATGCCTGTCATATGTCATCAGTGACATGCTGCTATCGCAGGAAGTGCTTGCACAACTACAGTGACAATATGCATACAGAACAGTGGTGATATCACTGTAAGCCACGCGGTAAGGGTAGGGAAAACACAACATGAAAAGTACAGTCTAATGAAAGAGCTGACAAAGAAGAAAACAGATTGAAAACAAAAGTTATGAAATTTAAAAACGTGTTGAGGCAGAGAAAGCCGCGTTAAGTCAATAAAAAGTACAGTGGCCTAGATCCATGGCAAAGATAAGCCCAAGTAGGAAATCTAAGTTAACACAACAAAAAATAGTTTTCCTGTTCTTTTTCATTCAGTGTAAAGTATCTTTTCGTCCAGTTGAACATACCAGCATCTCAAGAGATAAGATGCATAAAAGGTTTCCCAAGGCAGGAAGAAGGCTGAGATGCATGAGCACGGTGAGATGTACAGGAAGGAAACCACAGGTGGCCATTCTCGCCCTCATTCAGGGGCACGCCCTGCACACAGCTCACTGAGGGGGCTCAGTCTGACTGCTTACTCTCCTCTTCCTCCCCACCTCACACTCAACCTTGATTCGTGTCCAACTGTTCTCAAAGCACCATGTTGATGACACTTATCCCAGTTGTCATTTTACATTTGTCTGTGTGATTATTGGACAAAAGTTAGTTTCTCCATCAAGGCTAGACAACAAGCTCTTGGAGAACATTAGCTGCGTCTGTCTACTTCCCATCTGATCTGCAGTGCTTGGCACACAACAGACATTCAGTGGAATAAGTAAATGAGTGAGTGAACTAACGAATGAAGGGAGTAACTGGACTGTGAACCAGAGAGTGCCGGATTGGCGAATGGCATTCTCCTTCTAGAACGGGGTAAAGATGGAAGGTGGCTGCTGCATTCTGGAGCACAGAGCACTCTTGGACTGCCAGCAGAACCTCTCAGAAATGACGCATTCTGGACACGTTTCCCAACCTAAGAGAAAAGAAAGGAAAAGAGGGAGAGGAGAGAAGATAGAAAAGCACGATTTCCAACCTACTTCAAAATGTAAATGCTCTTGAGAAGGAATATTTTAAAGTTCATTCCATGAACTAACAACACATGAGATATGTGTGAAAACCGTGAGAGGATTTAGCAGGACTAAAACTGTGTGTTCAATGCACCCCATCATATTTACATCACAGTTCCTTTAACACACCTCTGTGCTTCATTCTTTATGTGCTTGTCTTCTTCAACTAGACTATAAATTACTTGAAGCAAGGACGGTCATTTTGTTTCCCTGGTTTGCAGCATTAAAGTGGCTGGTGTCCAGCATAGCTCAGGCACTGAGGAGTGTTCCTGATGAATGACTCATAGAAAGAAACATAAATGATTGGTAAACAGAGAGCTAAGCATCAAAAACAAAGCTGCCTACTTTACAACTGTATAGATGGATGTAAGCAGTTTTCACCAGGTAATTCTATCACCCTGGTCAGGGTGCAGGGAATGAGCAATGGGCTGGGAATCTGAAGAGAATTCTGTCGTTACCTACTCACCTCACTGTCATCTCGCTCGCTGAACTGTGAGTTCCTCAAGGGATGGCAAGCCATTTCATTCGTGTAGAGTAAATATGAGTTCTCTTCTCAACCCCCTTAATTTAGTTACTGAAAGAACTGAAGTCTAGTCCTAGCTCTCGAAGTAACTTGCAGGGTTAGTCTTCGCTGGAAAAGTCTTGTCTCTCTGGGTTTAATAATCCCAACAGTAAAATGACATAGTAGGACCACATGATTGTCAAGATCGTCCTCTCAGCTCTGACACTTGAGGATTCCATAATTAACCATCTGCAAAAGCAGAGAAAACTTCGGGACAGCTGGGGCCTACGCAATTGTATGCATCACAGTAAGTCACATGTGACTTTAAAGAACTCTCCATATTGCTAATCACATCAGGCATTGCTGACGAGGACCATCCGCCACGGAACAAGTGCAGTCCAGGATGGGAAATTTGCACAGGAGTCTCCAACATATTGCAAAACATTATAGAGGACAATTATAAAAATGGGTGAATGTCAGTGCTGAGTAACCTGGCAGCTCAGGAGGCACTAACTCAAATAAAAAGCAACCCAAATCTGAAATTGCATATGAGACTATATAATAAAACGTTTACAATCAGCCTCTATGGAAAGGATGATCAAGCAATTTGACATGATTTTAAAATTATCTAATAACTTGGTTTTATCTTGGAGGAGAAACAATTTCTCCTAAAATTCATCTCCTTGAAAATTTTTGACAAAAAGTCCAGTCGTTATTTTGCTAACGATATATCTATCTCATTCTGAAAAAATTTAACACTTTAATGGAAAGTTCTTGGCATTTTCCCTCCAGTTTATACAATGTAGACGCCACCACGGCTATGACAATAAAATGCTGCACAATATATATTGCTTAAAGAAGTAAGTGTACAAGTAGATAACTACTATACTTAAATGTAGTTAAATGACCATCTCAGGCCTCGGGAAGATACATTTGCATAGCTCGATGTTCACTCCTTTGAAGCATCTACATGATTTTTTGGCTTTAACTATTGGAGATGAAAATCCTTGAGAAATGTGTTAATGCTTCTAATCTCTGCAGAGTAAGAACTATAATAAGTTAGTACCAGTAATAACCACCAAAGTTTATCAAGTACTTCCTTTGTGCCAGGCACCGCCCTAAGTGCTTTTATGTGTTTACTTATATAATCTTTATATTAACTCTGAGGAAGGTACTATTTACTATTATTCCCCGTCTCACAGATGTGGAAACTGAGGCACACAGAAGTGAGATAACTTGGCTGAAGCAACATGGATAGTAACTGGTGAAGCTAAGACTTGCAGCCAGGTGGCCTGCCTCCAAGCCCACATCCTCAGCCACGACGCAATACTGCACCTTTCTAAATTGCTGACCATAACACAAACTGTTATTAAAAACTGAGAGTTACAATTCTGAACATCAATTTTTGAAAATGACTCTCTCTGTTCCCTTTCAGTTGTCTCCGCTTTTAAAAACTGTTAATGCCTCTAAAGACCGTCAGACTTCATGTAGCTAAATGCATGTAAACCCCAGTGGAGCACTCATAAGCCAAAGCCCATCTGAAGCCAGAATCTCACTTACAAGGAGAGAAAACTCTAGAACAACACAACTCAGGACCAGTGTGACTGCTGCCACTCTCTCACATCTTAATGGTGGAAACCGCTGGGTCCCATATTAAGTGGACTTCAGTGATCTTCTAACAGGAGGCCAAATATTTAAATGATTTCCCAATCTTATCTTCCATGCCATTTCCTGTTCTAAGCTTGACTGGGCAATCTGATCAGGGCAGTAAGGTGGAAAAGGTGTCTTCATGTCCCCAAGTGGTCCTTGATTTGTGTTCAGCCGGAGGATTTGAGCTCAGAGGCCCTCATTCAGATGAAGGCTGCCACCTACAAAGATACAGGGACCAGCCTAGGCTGAGGGGGAGCTGGTAGCTGAACAATAACAGAGGACACTTCCTACTATTATTTTTTAAAATTATATACCCTATAAAAAGAGGATTAGGGGATAACAAGTGAAAAGAATTTTCAATTACATATTATTATATATTTTTACATATTATTACACTATATGCGTATGTACAAACACATAAGTAATATGTATATACACATATACATACATAATGCACATAAAATACATAAACATAATATGTATGTATATATTACACAGTAATATGTAAAATATGTAATGTTTTAGTATCTGTTATGTATCTTATAATCTTAAAGCCTCTGTCAAAAGCCAATCAGGTGACATTTGCTAGATTACCAACATGCATACAATATGGTTGGTCATGCACAGGTTTCTCACCCTCATTGGGACACACCACATGGACACCTAAAACAGCTGTATCAGAGAACAAGGTTAAGGAGAGACGTGCTATTACTAGTCTAGGGTCTGTTTAAAAGTGTCACTGCTCTGGAAGGTGGGCAAGAATGAGGATGAAAGAAAAAGTGGACTGTACACTTAAGATCAAGCCTGGTTTATTCACCGAGCTTATTTCCTATTATCACAAACACCTCCCACGAGGTAGGCTACCTGGTCATCATAGTGGGCAGGTGAGAAGCCTGGAAACAGGGAAGAGCAGTGAGGTCATTAACACGAATGAGCTCCAGACTGGGCTACGCCAATGGCAAGAATCCATAGCAACGTAACAGCAACAACCAAGGGCCTGTCCTCTTCCTTCCTTCCACTTTATTGGGAGATGAAAGGAGAGTTTCCAGAAAAATAGAGTGCCGTTTTTTCTAGAGTGTCAATGACTCCCTAGGATTATATCCAATATACCTGGAGTTCAAGCCAAGTTTTCAGAGTGACATCTCACAGTCACTGCAAGGATTACTTTTTTGCCTCTTAACTATTTTAAGGAACTAATAGAAATTACCTAAAACATCTTAATTTAGGATGGAAAGTAAGTTCCACATTTTGAAAACCTGGTTCATAAATATATAGGGACAGAGAAGGGGGGAAAAATCAGCCAGGTGATTTAAGTTTTTTAAATTAGCTTCTGTGGAAGGCAAAATTATAGTCCCCCCCAAATGTCTACCTCTTAATCTCTGAAATCTGTGAGTATGCTACTTTACGTGGCAAAGGGACTTCCTAACTGTGATTAAGTTAAGGACCTTGGGAGCGGGAGATGCGGGTTATTTGGGGGGGGCCCAATTTGATCACAAGACTCCTAGTAAGAGGCACGCAGGAGGGTCACAGTCAGAAGACAAGATATGAGGTGAGAAGGAGAAGGAGAGGGATGTGAAGAAGAGGCCACAAGACGAGGAATGCAGGCGGCCTGTAGGAGCTGAAAAAACTAAGTGAATGCATCTCTCCTAGAGCCCCCAGAAGGAACCCGCCCTGTGGACACCCTGACTTTAGACCAGTGAAACTGATTTCAGATTTCTGACCTGCACAGTTGTAAGGTAATAAACCTGTACTGTTTTAAGCCACTAAGTTTGTGGTATTACTGCATAAATAGGAAACTAATATAGCTACTATATAGTGAAAGGTGGGATGCTGGGCACAAAAATGAATGAAGAAAAATCCAGTTGAAAAGAAATATAACTCCAATGGTAAGGAACGATGGCTTTCTTACCTTGTTTCCCCGAAAATAAGACCTAGCCAGACCATCAGCTCTAATGCGTCTTTTGGAGCAAAAATTAATATAAGACTCGGTCTATGTTATGTTATGTTATGTTATGTTATGTTATGTTATGTTATGTTATGTTATATAAGACCGGGTCTCATATTATAGTAAAATAAGACCAGGTCTTATATTAATTTTTGTTCCAAAAGACACATTAGAGTTGATGGTCCGGCTAGGTCTTATTTTCAGGGAAACATGGTAGATGACCTACTGGGAACTCAGGCTCTGTGGGGTTGAAGAAAGACAAAATTTGGCTAGAAAGACACTGGGAAAAGCATATACCGCAATTAGAAGGAGAGATGGCAAAATGTACCCATGGACTGGTCTCAAGTGCAGGGGAGGGGAGGGCTTCCAGTATACTGGGCCGTACAGGGAACATGTAGATACCTTCTGCAGTCTTTACAATGGCTGGAATCCCACCCTCACAGTTTCAGGTGTTTATGGCTTAAAAGCTTCTTGTCTTATGAAACTCCTTATCAAACCTTCAGTTAATCCTAAGGGGAAAGGCAGTGTCCCAACCCCAGGGACAACTAATGCAGTCCAAACAATTGTTCACAAAGGATGTATCAGTCTGACAACATCTTTGTTTGAAGGATAACTCGAGAAAAGCATTTTAAAATTCTGATTTAATCTCTCTGAAGTTAATCAGCTAACACTGAAGAGAGGGATTGGGAAAGAGCTGGCTGACCCATGACCTTCCAGGAGGAAACACAGACATGGCAGGGAGGAGGTTCAGGCAAGGAGGCCAGGGCCCATCAAAGCAGACCCTTCCCCTCCTGTGGAACAGCCCGGCTGGGTGGCCCTGGCCTTCACGCTGGCCTGCCTCTGCCTGTCCGGAAGGTCTGAGGGCTCTACCTGGACTCTGATCCCAAAGGGTCAGGGCAGGAGTTTCTGCCATTTGATGGGCGTTGCTCATTCCAGGAGTGATGCCGTGGGGGCTGCCGAGAACCAGGGCACCGCTATACCATACCTGCCCACAGCACCCACGTCAGGCAAACCCCGAGACTACAAGAACTGCCCAGCCTTGCTGAAGGTGAATGTCACGTGCATCACACAGGACACTTCTGCTGGGGCATGGAGTGCTAGTCAGAGTCAGGACAGAGGAGACGCAACCAGTCCTTTTCCAACTTCTGTCTAAGCAGTCGCTGTGATGAAGGGGACCCAGTGGGGCTGTGCTCTCCAAGAGGCTCGTTCTGCTCACTGATGCACCTCCGTGCCCAAGGGGCAGCAGACCCACAGCAGGCGCTGACGTTTGTGGGTTGAGTAGATGAATGAATAAAAGGAGGATGAAGATGTGTTTGTTTTATAATTACAACACGCAAATCCCTAAGGCTCAGCTCGTCTTCTAACTCTTCCTGATCCCTGAAATGAGACCCTTCCCCCTTTGAGCCCCAGGAGATGGCCTGTTTAATCCCTCTCATCGCCTAGCCTTCTCAGAGCGTTGCTGTCCCTTAGTTCTCACGAATTTGCTCTCCAAAGTCAATCATAAAAGGCTAAGGGCTGAGCCTTATCCATCTTTGTATCCACGGCAGCCAGCCCCACGCCTTCCATGTAGTAGGCGCTCAATAAATAGCAGCAGATTTGAAAAGTAAAGCTCTTTTTTCCATTTTTTTCTTGTTGTTGTTGAGCGACAGCATTTACATCCATAGGTCTCCTGGATTACTGAGTAGAAGATCACAGTAATTCAATACACTTTTTAAAAAACTCATAATTACCCAAAATAGGAAGGAACTGCTGTAAAATAAATGATCCGCCAATAAGAGGAACCAGATTTATCAATCCAAAGCTTTGCCACAGTGAAAAGCATTTTAAAGTCTATTCATGAATACAAAAACCTTGATATTAATATAGATATATGTGCAATACATATATGTATATAACTAGATTTACTAATGAACAGGCTTTCCCTATCTTTTAAGTACAAAGAGATAAAAATAAAACGCATATTGCACTGAGCAAATGACACATGGCATGATTTATGAACACTCAGGCTTTGTCTCTCTTTCCCTCACACACCTGAACCCTGACCTCTGCCTCTCACCATACCGGCCCCTTGCTCCAGTTTGAGGTGTCTGAACAGAAAGCTTCAGTATCTTTGATGCCATCGTTTCCTTACAGACCGTCTAACGGGGAAGCTTCCTTATTACTACCAGTCAGGAAATGCACTGGGTGCCATTCCTCAGAACGCATGAGATGCTTTCAATGCCCTTCCTGTCAGAGCTGGACTTGCTCTAACCACATTAGCGACACCTTAGATCTGGCCATTTGCTCTGCCTCGATCCAGTTGCCTAGTAAAGGCCACAGATACGAACAAGGAGTAATTAAAAGTCTCTGTCAACAGAATTCCCCACTTTTTTCTTCTTCTCTGGACATTAGTGACTGAAAATGAAAGGGAGGAAGGGTAGCTGGGTATTTTGAGAGGAAAGTGGTCAGTCAACATAGCCACATGCCAAGCTTTGATTTTTGCACGGAATAGGAACTTGGTGCCTGAAAGGAAAAGCAAGAAGGAAAACTTGAACAGTTACTGAGTTCTTAGGAAGATAAATTTATCTTCATAACAGTGCTGCAAGGTATTCCTTTCTAAAATTTATTTTTTTATTTTTATCAGAGTTATATGTGCACATATTTGAAGAGCCAAATAATTCTAAGGGCTTATTCTGAAGGACAGCAGCCCCCGGTCCCAATCGTGTCTCTGTCAGCTCCCCAGAGGCAACTGTTTTCAACTTTTCTAGATGATTCCTTTGGTATTTATCTCTATATCTTTACATAAAATACTTTTATTGCTACTTCTTTGGGTCTTGTTGTTTTCATTTTAGGCAGTATATATTGTTTCCATTGCAGAAGAAAAGCACCTAATCTCTTTCACGCCTCACACCACCATCTTTGCATACACATGTCCCACCATCTTCCCAGTAAGGTATGTTCAGATTGTTAGCTCACCATTCTGTGTTCACACTGTGCTGTGTGAACACGTACCCTAGGATTACTTTTCCTTTCTGTTCTCCGTAGCGTTAATAACTGGGCTGCCTCTTCATCAGAGTTGTTTGTACAGTGTGTACTCTGCCATGCGCTTTTCTTCCTGTGAGGGAAGTAGAAGGCATGGTGTAGCGGTTACGAGTGTGCACTGCCTGGGTTCAAATCTCAGTGCTGTCACTTACGAGCTATGTAACTTTGGACAAACTATTTAAGCACTGAGTGTCTTGATTCCCTCGTTTGCACAGTGAGACAATTATTCTAACTATTCATGATGTTATTCTAACCCGATTCACATCCGTGTCTCAGCACTTAGGGTCTTCTCTTTTGTCCCCATCACTTTTGTCAAGCCGAGTCTTGCTGTGGTTCTAGTCTTGTTCATTGCACTGGGTACTCAATGAGTCCTTTCAATGTAGAAGCACATGTCCTCTGGTTCTGGGAAATTTTCCTCCATTATTTCTGTGAGACGTTCCTCTCTACCTTTCCCTTGCCCTCTCTTTCTGGAACTCATCTTATTTGGAAGTTGGGCTTTCTGTACTGTAATCTAATTTTCTTATGTTTTCTCTAAAATTTTCTTTTTCTTTTTAGGAGAACTCAATTTTAGTTTTCGACCCTTCCACTCACGTTTACATTTCTGCTATCACATTGCTAATTTTCAAGAGTCCTTTCAGTTCTTGGAATGTTCCATTTTTAATGAGTCTCCTGTTGTTGTTTATACTAAACACAGTAACATCTTTTACTTCTCTGAGAATGTTAAAGACAGTTCTCTTTTTCGTGTTTTCTTCTCCCTCCACCGTCCGTGGTTTCTTCAAGCTGCATTAATTTTTGCTTTTGCTTTGGTCCTACTTGTAAATGCCTGGCGTTCCTTGGAGGTGTGTCGTATTTCAGAGTGAGCTGCTGGGGTCCTGTGTGTTTGTGCATGTACACTGCAAACCCACGGGGAAGGGGAAGGCTTACTGAATGTGGGGTTCCCTGGAAAGCAATCTGTGTGCTCTGGTTCTGGGGAAATCCCTGATGTTAGCATATTAAGCTGTTTTCTCACAGGCTAGTAAGATCCCAGAGTGGCGTCCCAGTCCCACTGGTGACAGTGAGGGTGATAACCACAGCGGCCAGGGTCCAGGGAGGAAGCCGGAGAAGAAGGTGGCGTGCCCCAACGTCCAGCGAATAAACTTTCTCTTCAGCTCCCAAACCAGGGATCCTCTGCTTTGTCCTCTCCAGAGATGTATCTTCAGACGTCTACCAAGGTGAAGGCTTGTCGGTTACTGGCTCCAGCAGGTATGCAACACAGAACTGGGGAGGAAATCTGGGGTTCTGCTTCTCAAGCATACTTTCGGCCTTGTATTAGCCCCATCTTCCCCCCCCCTCCCCACTTCCAAGGTACCTGGTACTAATTCCTCTACTAATTCCTGGTACTACTATAGTTTAAGTCGGGTTGCTTCTTGGCTTTACTTTCCTGCCAACTTAGATTTCAGCTTTTTGGGGTGTGTGTAAAGTAGCTTCCACGTCTCTAGCTACTTTTCAGCTTCTAAAATGATGCAGCTAATGTCTCCTCTCCTGTTGACTTCGTTTTTGATTAATTTATGCCTCAGGAAAAACTTGGTTGTTACTGTACTAGCATTTGAGAGGTAACTGAGGTTAATGTTTATGTTCAATCTGTCATCTTTAATCACAAGTCTATTAGCCTTACTGCTTAGGTAAGGTAACTGAGGTACCAGGAGAGGGTAAGTAATTTGTTGAAGTTCACAAAACCAGGAAGAAATAAATCAGAACTCAGGTCTGCCTGATGGTAAAGCCAAGCGCTTGCATGAGAGCACACGCTCCTCCCGCAGAGTACAGGGCCTCTTCCAACAGGAGCCGTCCAGGAGAGGTAGGGTCCACTGTGAAATCAGTACCAAGACAAATACCATGAGACCTCCTGCCTGCTGCTGCCACCACATCCCTTCCACACGTTGTCCTGAATGTCCCTGACTTGGGCTCCATGAATCCTACCAAAAGCCGAGGCTCAGCCCTCTGACCTTAGTTTGAAAGGATTCCTAACAGGGAAGGAAATGGTTCCAACAGTGGGGTCCTTGCCCAATCATATGAATGCCAATGGTCACCCATGATTACAATACTGTGAGAAATAAAAAAAAAACCCTTTTCAGAAAATGTCTGGGGTCTTTTGACCAAAAAGGCAATGAGAGAGACACTTTCAGGCCTCACTAACAGCCATTGCTTTCATCTCATGATCAACCTTAGACCCCGTATGGCAAATTTATCCTGTGGATCCCCAACAGGGTCAATCTATTCTGTATGAGAGCACAGGCTGTAGAATCACACAGGCTCGGGTTCAAATCCCAGCTTTGTCAACTACTACTTGTGTGGACTTTGGACAAGTTACATAAGTTCTCTATGCCATGATTTTCTCATCCATGAAATGGTAATAGTCATAGCATTCATTTTATACAGTTGCTATCAGTGTACATGAGATATTGTATATTAAGCCTTAAGAATAATACCTAGCAGTACAGTTAATAAATGCTAGCTGATATTTTTTCTTGTTATTACCACATTCAAGAAATATTTATGCACAAGAAAAAAAATTGCAATTACGTATGGTGACGGATAATAACTAGACTTACAGCAGTGATCATTTTGCAATATATACAAATATCAAATCATTACTTGTACACCTGAAACTAATGTTATATGTCAATTATACCTCAATAAAATGTTTGTTTCAAATTCACTGAAGATTTATTAAAATATCTACTATGTCCAGAGAGTTGTGTTCTACTTTGTGCAGGATACAAAAACGAACAAAAACCAGCCTGACGCAAGGCAGGGCAAACCTGACAGGTACCCAGTGTGGCGTCACCAGGATGGGTTACCCAGCAGCCAGCATGCACAGCCCCTGGCCCGGCATCAAGCCTTGGGGTCACTAAAAGCTGGCTTCAGTATTTCCAGGGTGCTCCCAACCACTCAGATCTTCCACACAAGGTATAGTGGGGATAGAAAGTCTGGTTATGTGAGAGTTTAAAACTGTGAAATGATGCAAGCTACTTAAACGATATTGGACATAAACAATCCATTTATATTTTTATGGTGAAGACATAAATAGAAAAAAACACTGCACCCAAAGAAATGTTCCTTAAAATATATGTATAGCGTGAATGAGAGATATATGCACGTATCAAACAGACGCTACCTTTTCACATCAGCCATAACTCAAGAATATTTACCAACCACTATAGTAATTACAGAAATTAACCCTCTGACAAATTGGAGCATGGTGTGCTCTGGTGAGTTAAAAACATTTTGTAGTAAGACTATTAAACAGAATAATGAGGCACTCCATACCCCAGCCTGGACGACTGGCCCACAGACCTTATAAATATACAGGGCAATGCTGTTTTATATAGCATTTATTCACTCAACAGTGACTGGCTGAGTACCTACTAAGTGCCAGGGATTGTCTGGTCCCTGGGGATACAGCATGAACAATAAAAGTTCTTGTTTTCATGGAGTGTGTTTGCTGGTAATATTTTTATAGATCTAAAAATGCTCTAAAGAAAATAAAAAAGAGTAGTGGGTTTGAATTATATACTTCAAATAAAGAGAGTTGGGTTAAAAAAAATCTAGCATTTCAGATTTAAATTCTTTGAAGGGAGGGAGAGAGAGAAGGGTTAAAAAGGAAAGCATAAAAAAAAAAAAAAAGGAAAGCATCAGAAAGGAGGTGAGGGAGTTCTGGTGCTCGAAAGATAGAAACCAAGGAAGGACACTCACCTAGAGATCCTGAGTCCAAGACACCCTCATTTCTTCCCACCCTCCCCTCAACCTACTGTAAATGGGTCCCTACACCCAAGGAGAGGGAGGCCACGTCTGGCTCCCACTCCAAGCACACAGCGCCCTGACGTACAGCACCCAGGTAGAGAGAGGAATAAGCTGCTACAGGAGAGCATCAGGGGACTGTGGATTTAGAAGCTCAGACTGGCACCAGATGGCATGGCACGGAGACTTGGAGATGTCTCGTATTCTGGCCAGCAAGTGAGAGCAGGGACGAGGACTCAGGAAGCCAGTCTTGTTTCTGAAGTTACCATGAGGCGCTGACATTAGTGAGTTGGCAGATGAGGCTGGTTGGCGGCTGAGAGGTGTCAGGTTTGGCATTTAAGTTGGTAAATCACCCTGGTTCATGATACATGACTTTATCAAGGGGAATTGCTCTGAAATTACCCTGTGTCTCTTAGACTACTGATAAACCAAACAATAGTCTATTTGTTTACAGTGAGAAACACAACGGTCATTGAGATCAGAAGGCAGCGTGCCTGGCATTTTACATATATTAATTCATTTAATTCTTACAACAGTCTGAATGTAGCAGGAACTATTACTACCTCCATTTTACAGATCAGGAAACTGAGGCACAGCGAGATTACAATAACAGCAAGTGAATGCAGAGCTGTAATTCAAACCCAGACAGTCTGGCTCCAGATGTCATACTCTTAACCACTGGGTTACAAGGTAATTGCAGAAGTTGTAAAAGGAGAGGGACTCTAGGAGGTTGTGTGGATCACTGGACTGTTGTGGTATCGATGACTATTCTGTGGAAGTTACAGCACAAGTCTGTATTTTACGTGCGTTTAATTCTGGTTATTTCACCAGTTGTCCCTTCCATAGGAGACATTGTGCCTCACCTTGAACCTATTTTTGTTCTACTGTATTCAAAGTGTGGTGCTTGACATATAAGAGACAAGCTTCTCTAATTATCTGAATGAAAAAAGCAACGATTTAGGTGGCTTGATAGAGTAAGTCATACATTTTCCAAGATGATACAGAAATCAGAGATGATCAATCCATTTCCAAAACTTTTTAAATCACGCTAGTCAACATTTATTCACATCTAGGCTGGTAAATGTGCTCATGCTCTATTTTTCCCAGCTTGTAATGTCAATTCCATTTTATTTTGAGGACATAGTTGATTATGTTAAATTCCAGTTTTAATTCTAAGTTTTTCTTCTCATCTTCTTGGTCTACTTTTAGATACAAGACAGTTGACAAATATATTTTGATTTTCTGCTGCTATGCTAAGGGTACAAAGATGAGTAAGATACAGGGAACCCCCGTATAACATGGTTGTTAGGTTCCTAAAAAACGCCATGTTATGAGAATCCGTGTTATATGAAACAAAGAACTAGTACAAAAAAGGGGGTTAGGTTCCAAAAATTAAGAAAACATGTATGTTTTTACAATGAAGACAAATATCTTTATTAAAGCAATTTTCACCAAAAGTATAACGTATTAATATATATTAAATAATGTTTTCTTCATCATCACTACTCAGCTTTTATTATGTTCCATGTTGTTCAAGGATTTCCCTAATTTCGAATGAGATATCTTTTGCTCTTAAAAGCTCTTATTACACTCCGTGTTGTTCGGGGATTTCTCTAATTCTCAAACCATGTTAGAGTGAAACCGTGTTCTAGGATGCCGTGTTATATGAGGGTTTTCCCCAACTCTCGAACGGTGTTAGAGCAAAACCGTGCTATAGAAGTGCCGTGTCATATGGGGGTTACCTGTATTGGTCCCTACTAGGAAGAAAGGGAAAGAGGAGGCAGGAAAAGGCAGGTAGGCCTAAAGTCACCCTCCCTTCTTGGAATGGGATAAAAATGAAGAACCTCCTAGTAAAAGAGACAAACTCTGCACTTACTGACTTTGGGTGAGGAAGAGAACAAACAAAACAAAACCAGAAATACATCTGGGTCATTGTCTTCATTTCTCCTGCCCTGAAATCTCAAACTCGTCAAGGGGAACAATAAGCAAAAAAGACATGGAGGGTTTCATATCTCCCCTTCCTACATATTCTCTAATGAAAATATTTATGAGGACCTAGGAAAACCATTGTAGTTCTAGTAAACAGATTGATAATCCAAATCTACGTAGGCCTTCTTTAAAAACCCTTCCTCTTTTCTACAGCAAAAGAGCCAATGGAGGCACTGGCCACGAGACACAAACCACCAATGTGCAATGCTGGAGTGGACGGGGAGACCATATAACCCCACTCCCTCATTTCACAGGTAGGAAGTTGGTTCTTAGAAATAAGGAATTTGTTCAAGGTGACACAGTACGTAGTGCCAGAGCCATTAGAGCCTTGATATGTCCTTCCCTAATCCAATTCTCATTGCAGTACTGTAGCCTTGATATTAAGGGTAGCATTAGACATACTCTGAAAACAGAGGAGATCATGGGAATAAGCATGACATTAGACTTCCGGTCAAAATGGCGGACAAAGTAAATGCTGTGCTTGCCTCTTCCTAAGACATCAAAATTACAACTAAATTACAGAACAACCATCATTGAGAACCACCTGAAGATTAGCTGAACAGAATTTCTATAACTAAGGATATAAAAAAGAAACCACATGGAGACTGATAGGAAGGGCGGAGATGAGGAATGAGTGGACCCCACACCCACAGTATAGTGGTTAAGAAACAGAAGGGATATCTTGACTGTGGAGGTCCCCCTTGAGGAGTGAGGGGTCCCAGTCCGACACTGTGCTCCCAGTCCAGGGTTCCAGTGCCAGAAAAAGGAGTCCTTACAACCTCTCACTGTGAAAACCATTGGGAATTGTGCTGAGTGAGATGAGGGCTGCTGGAGACCTAGGCACTGCAGGTCTTAAAGGGCCTGCGCACAGACTTACCTGCTCACAAAGTCACTTGTTCTGAGCTCCAGCACTGGGGCAGCAGCTTGAAAAGCACCAGTAATGTACAGGAAGGAGGTGAACTGACTGGCTTTAGGGTGAGGGCTGGAGCGGCAGGGGGCAGGGCAGTTCTCTCTGGGGATAGAAATGCTGGCAGATACCATTGTTCCTTTGTTGAGCAGTCCTCCCACCCAGCCAACAGGTGCAGGCGGGCACCAAATCTGAGCTCTCCATTAACCTCGCTAACACCATTTGTCCCACCCTAGTGATTCCCTGAGACTCTGCCCCATCCAACTTGTGCATCAGAACCAAGCCTCTTTCAGCAGCTTTTTCACATAGATGGCCTCTCTTGGTTCATGCTGTAGACTTTCCTAAAATCTCTCAAAAGTCCATAAACCCCAAATAAGCAATGGCTGGCCTCAGTGTGCCCCATACCCTTTGATAAAAGGTCCTAAGCATGACACTAGTGGCAGTCATCCTCAGTTGGCAACCTAGCCTCTCCCAGAAACTTACAAGCCCAGCACTTTGTAACTCGTACCAAGTGGCTCTGGGCCAGGCACAGGCAGCAGCTGATCGGGACTCCACTGGAGCTCATCCCAAGAGGCTCCAGAACCAACATATATGGGGGCTGGTTTGAGAACACACTAGAGAACCATGTAATTAGCTCCACAAATGACAACACCCAAAGGGTCAATTTGAGAGGCACCAGAGTCCCACTAAAGTGACTCCTGCCTCTGCGTGGTCAGCCCGCACACAAAAACTCACCCACTGTAGATATGGCCATTCTTCACAGCCAGTCAGCCTGAGGTTCAATTTCCCAAACTGACATGCCAACAACAATCAAGGCTCAACCACAATAGGAGGTCACACACAACCCACACAAGGGACACCAGTGGAGCACCCAGCTCAGGTGAACAAGGAGACTGTCATTGGGCTCCACAGGACACCTACTGCTCTGCCAAGACTGGGAGACATAGGAGATAAATCTAACACACAGAAACAAACATAGGGAAGCAGCCAAAATGAGGAGACAAAGAAACATGTCCTAAATGAAAGAACAGGGCAAAACTAAAAAAATAAACAAAACAAACAAAAGAAACAAAACAAATTAAAAACACACCAACTAAACAAAATGGAGACAAGCAATCTGCCAGCCGCAGAGTTCAAAACACTGGTTATAAGAATGTTCAATAAACTTGGGGGAAGAATAGATTAACACACTGAGAACATCAACAAAGAGATAGGAAACATAGAAATAAAATAGTACACATAAAAAAGAACCAGTCAGAAATGAATAATACAATAAGAATACAGTAGAGGGAAACAACTGTAGGTTAGATGAAGTAGAGGGCTGAATCAGTGATCTGAAACACAAGGTAGAAGAAAACATCCAACTAGAACAGAGAAAAGAAAAAAGAATTAGAAAAAAATGAGGTTAGTTTAAGGGACATCTGGGACAACATCAAGTGTACCAACATTTACATCATAGGAGTAACAGAAGGAGAAGAGAGAGAGCAAGGAATTGAAACCCTATTCGAAGAAATAATGATGGAAACCTTCCTTAATCTGGAAAAGGAAATAGACATACAGGCCCAGGAAACACAGAGAGTTCCAAACAAGATGAACCTAAAGAGGCCACATCAAGACACGTCATAATTAAAATGCCAAAGGTTAAAGACAAAGAGGGAATCTTAAAAAGAGCAAGAGAAAAGTGGTTAATTACATACAAGGGAGCTTCCAAAAGACTATCAGCTGATTTCTCAACAGAAACTTTGCAGGCCAGAGGGACTGGCACAAAATTTTCAAAGAGCTGAAAAGCAAAGACCTACAACCAAGATAACTATCCCCAAGAGAGCTATCACTTAGAATCAAAGGAGAGATAGAGTTTCCCACAAAAGAAAAAACTATAGGAGTTTATCACCACTAAACCTGTATTACAAAAAATGTTAAAGGGATTTTTTTAAGAAGAAAAGATTTTAAAAAAATGAATAAGAAAATATAGGAAAGAAAACATTCTCATTGGCAAAGGAACACACGTAATAAAAGCAGTGGATCAACTAACTATAAAAGCTAGTACAAAGGTCAAAAGGCAAAAGTAGGAAGATCACATGTAATTACAACAATAAATAAGGGTACATACAAGCACACAGACACACACGAAATAAGTTAAAAATGATGACAAAAATAAAAGTGGAAGGGTAAGTAAAAATTTTAGTGATTTAAACTTAAGTGACCATTAACTTAAAACAGAATGTTAGAAAAAGCTTGATATATAGGAAGCACATGGTAACTACAAACCAAAAATCTAGAAGAGATATGAAAGACATAAAGAGAAAGAAACCCAACCACAACGATAGAAAATCATCAACATACAAGAGAGGAGAGCAAGAGAATGAGAAAGGAAGAGGGAAAAACTACAAAAACAATTAAAAAATATTAACAAAATGGCAATAACTACCATTAACTACTTTAAATGTAAATGGACTAAATGCTCCCATCAAAAGACATAAAGTGCCTGAATGGATAAAACAACAAGACCCATACATATGTAAGTCCCACTTCAGATTGAAAGATACACACAGGGAATAGAAAAAGATATTTCATGCAAATACTAATGAAAAAAAGCTGGGGGAACCATGATCATGGATAGGAAGAATTAACATTTTTAAAATGTCCACACTGTCCAAAGCAACCTATAGATTCAATGTAATCTCTACCAAAATACCAATGGCATTTTTCACAGAACTAGAACAAATAATCCTAACATTTATATGGAACAACAAAAGACCCCAAGTAGCCACAGCAATCTTGAGAAAGAAGAACAAAGCTGGAGGTATCATGCTATCTGATATAAAAGTATACTACAAAGCCATAGCAATCAAAACAGCATGGTATTGGCATAAAAACAGACACATAGATCAATGGAACAGAATAGAGAGCCCAGAAATAAGTCCACACTTATATGGTCATTCAATTTATGAGAAAGGAGGCAAAAATATACAGTGCAGTAATGTCAGTTTCTTCAATAAGTGGTGTTGGGAAAACTGGATAGACACATGCAAATGAATGAAACTGGATCATGTTCTTACTCCATATATAAGAACAAATTCAAAATTGATTAAAGACTTAAATAAGGCCCCAAATAAAAAAACTGCTGGAAGAAAACATAAGTAGTAAATTCTTTGACATATTACTCTCAGCAATGTTTTTTTCTGGGTGGATATATCTCCTCAGGCAAGGGAGACAAAAGAAAAAAAAATGGGACCACATCAAACTAAAGATTTTTTTGCACAGTGAAGGAAACCATCAACAAAATGAAAAGATAGCCTACTGAATCGGAAACAATATCACCAATGATAGATCTGATATGGGGTTAATACCCATAATATATCAGAAACTCATACAACTTAACACCAAAAAGAAAAAACAAACAATCCGATGAAAAGATGTTCAACATCGCTAATCATAAAGGAAATGCAAATTAAAGCCACAATATCACCTCACACCTGTCAGGATGGCTATCATCAATAAATCAACAAACAACAAGTGTTGGCGCGGATGGTGAGAAAAGGGAACCCTCATGTACTATTGGTGGGATTGTAAATTGGTGCAGCCACTATGGAAAACAGTATGGAGGTTCATCAGAAAATTGAAAATAGAGCTACCTTATGACCCAGGAATTCCACTCCGGGTATTTAGCTGAAGAGATCCAAAACACTAATTTGAAAAGGTATATGCACCCCTATGTTCACTGCAGCATTATTTACAATAGCTAAATTATGGAAGCAACCTAGATGTCCACTGACAGACAAGTGTATAAAGAAGTGGTACATATATACAGTAGAATATTACTTGGCCATAGAACAAAATCTTGCCATTTGTGACAACATGGCCCTAGAGGGTATTATGCTAAGTGAAATAAGTCAGAGAAAGACAAATATCATATGAATTCACTCATAATGTGGAATTGAAAAAACAAAATCAGTCAGCACACAAAACAAACACACTCATAGACACAGAGAACGTTTTGAAAGTTGTCAGATGGGAGAGGTATTAGAGGGATGTGTAAAAAAGGACATTAAGAAGTACAAATTGGTAATTATAAAAACAGTCACAGGGATGTAAAAAAAATAAAGTTTTATGGCTGTGGTGTTTTGTAAAATATTGCTAAAAATAAAGGGGTTCTTCAACTTGAAAAAAAAGATATTAAAAAGTCATAATTAAGGGCAAAAAGTAACCCCCAAGAAAAATCTTCCTCTCCTCATTGTGTGTTTGCCTACTGCTCCCTCTGTCCTCAGTTCTGGCTTCCAGCTCTACTCAAACACTCACCCTGATCATCTCAATGTGCCACACCATGAAAGACTTACCTTTAGAAACATCAACTGGAGGCTGAAAATAGGGCCTCCTTACATCATCCTATTCCGGTATCTCCATTAAACCCTGAATAAAAAACCCGTTAAAATGCCTCACTCTTTGAATGAAGTGTGAAACAACCAATCACCACGAGGCACTTAAAATGATAGAGCTGAAAAGCTTCTTTGTTGAACTGCTTGTATTTATCCTACAGCCTAAGGAAACACATGAGGCCTGTGCAATTAATTTTAATATTTCACATGTGCCAATTATTTGAATCACCAGGACAATTTAATGGAGCAGACTGCCAGACAGCACAACTGCCAAGACAAAGGCACAACTCCACTGGACCAAATCCCAACCCCACCCCCGGCCCCCGCCCCTATGCTCAGGTTTAGGTCAACTTGAAATCTTCTGCACACATCAGCTTTACTTTTGTTGCAGTTCACACACACGAAGGAAATTTCAGAGGATGGTAAACTAGAAAAACGACTATGTGGCACCACACAGAAGGTGCGTCTGGCTCTTGTGCTTTGGTCTTGTCCTTCCTAAGGGGTCTATAAAGCCCGGCCTGAGTGTGGGGACAGGGAGGAGCTGGCACGCCCCTTCCCTAGTCCCTCAGGGTTTGTTCATCTTTCCTGTCTGCCAACAGAATAGTCAAATCAGCCACACAGCTGAATTTACTTTGCTTGTGAGTCTGATTGAATAAATCTAAAATAACAACAGACTCATTGGCCCAGGCCTTTGGCCAAACTCCTCCTTACATACTCACAACACATTCTAGCTGTGTTAATACTCCCTGCAAGCAGGTAAAGGCTCCCTGGTTCAGTTCCTGATTTTATTTTATTATTTTTTAAATTTTTAATTATAGCTGACATACAATATTATATTAGTTTCAGGTGTACAGCATAGTGGTTAGACATTTATATAACTTATAAAATGATCCCCCCCGCTAAGTCTAGTACCCACCTGGCACCATACATAGTTATTACAACATTATTGACTATATTCCCTATGCTGTACTTTACATCCCCATGACTATTTTGTAATGACCAATTTGTACTTCTTACTCCCTTCCCCCGTTTTCACCCAGCTCCCCCAATGGTCCCTCCCATCTGGCAACCATCAGTCTGTTATCTGTAGCTATGAGTTTGTTTGTTTTGTTTATTTATTTTGTTTTTTAGATTCTACATATAAGTGAAGTCATGTGTGTCAACGAAAAACATCCAGCCTAAGAGAAAGCTTGTAAGAGTTTATTAGAGCCAAACTGACGACAATTGCCAGGAAGCAAAATCTCAATGGATTGAGAAAATGCTCTAAAAAACGGCAGTTTGCAGCTTATTTTATACATACCGTGTTTCCCCGAAAATAAGACCTACCCTGAAAATAAGCCCCAGTTAAGATCGTCAGCCAGACAGATGGGTGCATGTTCCAGATGACATGACTGCATTTGAATAAATGTAGATTGTTGTACATGAAAAAATAAGACATCCCCTGAAAATATGCCCTAATGCATCTTTTGGAGCAAAAATTAATATAAGACCCGGTCTTATTTTCGGGGAAACACGGTAGAATCAAAGGAGGAGGGTTATATGAAATTCACTGGTGGTAAATTAAAGGGGTGAGAGAAAATAAAGCAGGGAAATCTCTGGGATTGGATAAAAGTAAGTTGGAGAGATAGGTACTTCTTTTACGTTGGTGGGTACAGGATAGTTAATAGTTCATAGAGATGTTAATCAAGGGACAAGCATAATAGTGAGAGATTCTTTCCTGCTGTGGTCTGGAAAAAGGGATTATTGACATTCCAAGGATGTCATTTTAGGTGCAAAAAGACAACAGACAGGCTCACTTAAGGTGAAGATTGACTTTATGAAGGAAGCTTCAGGCTAAAGATGTGACTTCCTGCTATGGACCACCTTAGTTAGGAATTTTTTTTTATGTTCACTCCATTTTATGTGGTTATTTTTAATCTCCTGACCTAGTCAGCTTTAATCTGTGGCCCCTTTTCCGTCCTCATATGTTATTTGCCTTTCTTGTCAGCCCCTGATTTTACACCAGAGGCAAAATGGCCGTCCTTTGCTGTTACAGAGGTTGCTGATATTACTGGATAATCTAGGAAGAATTTAAGCATCCTTGAATGTGGGGAGGATATCTTATCCAAGTCAGGTAGTCATTTTTTAATTCAAAGATGTTCAGTAAGGTACTATTTTGTGCTTAAATATTACTTCTTCAGAATTGTAAGATCTGAGTCACCTCTGGGAATTTATTTAGTCAGTTTTCTAAGTTACATTAAAGTGAATCCTCAATGATCCTGAGTTCGTATCTATTCCCATTTGTAAACATATTCAGAGAACGACCAACATAATAAACCTGCCACTCGTTTTAGCTTCTCTCAATCCTTTTGCAGAGGGAGAATTTAAAGAACTATATTATTACCTACTGGGAATAGGAATGCAGATTGAAGCCTTAGGAACATCGGAAGACGAGCAAGCCACTGACACTGAGTTTAAAACTGGTAGATCAAGCTTTGGAGCCTCCGAGGTTTCTCTGGGGAGAGCATCACCTCACTAGAAAGCTTTCAAGGGAGTCATGTGGCTGAATGGGCTGAGTGGCTTTCTAAGGTCACATGCAAAGAAATGCTGACATTCTTTCATCTGTTTGAAGACAAGGGTTAAAGGAACCAATACACATGACCGCCAGCTCTCAAGGAAGGAAGGAGCAGGCCCAAGGGTGGCTGTGCTGAGGCTAAATGGTGATCGCATGTGGGGGACCCTGTGTCTTACTAAGGAAAGTACCCTTCTGTCTGAGCACTGCCCCACAGTGAGATGGAGGCCCAATGAACAGTTCTGCTTCTTGGTGTGCAGGTATTTTCATTCTGTGTTCACTGTGTATTCTTAAGACTTCGGAAACTCTTTCTCATGGGTTCAGTAAATGCCCTAGCAAGCACTTGGCCGGGGTCCTCCTCTCCTTAACAGAGACCAAGTGGTCTCCCCACTCTCGATAATCCCATCACACACTTGACCCTAGCCTCTTCTTAAGTTTTTCTTCCACTGGGAGAATTATTCCAAGTCTTTGATTCCCTTTTCCAGGCATCTGTGTCTCATCTTGGACTGGGAAAGCCCAGGCTCCACTACTGCTCAGGCTGAAGATTGTGTACAGAGAGGTCCATGCTGAAAACTGGGCCCAACCCAGGGAAACCTTCTGAGAAGGGGTTTGTAGCCCAAATCCCTCTCTGCTACCAGAACACCTGTGAACTCAAGCTCGAGCTTTAACGAGAGCCAGCTGGTGGCCTTACCTTTGTATATAAGCATGTAACATGTTGCTGCTATCGTCAGCCCTGCCCAGAATAGCGGGCAAAATTTTAGGAGTGAATGAACGAATGTCGACATCGCTACCCAGAGCAAGCCTCCATATGTACTAACCATCCCACAGCCCAGGCACTTCAGCTGCCATCTGAGATTTTTCCTTCCTATATTTGTTTTAAGCCCCTCTCTTCTCACATCTTGTTTTTAATCACAGCTCAGAGTGGAACATATGTAAGGTAATTACTCCTCGGTGCGCTGTGGTCGTGCTCATTAATTAGGAATCATTTTCAGAGGGAACACTACAACAAGGAGTTTTATCAAAGCTGGGTTATTATTTCAGTTCTTTGTCTCACCCACACATGTTTATTTGATGCCTCCTCCCGGAGCAAAAAAAAATTGTGTTTGTGAAGACAGATCATAAGGGAGTTAAGAATCTTTCTTAGAGTGGAGCTATTGATTTCCTTAATTAATGGAAAATAAGTATTTCTTTAAAAAGCTACCAATCAAGCTTTTTCCTGAAGCTCAAGTTTCAAGCCCTTAATGTCATTTCCTTCAGTCCCGCTTCTCTGGGACGAAGCCATGGCCGCACTGCAGGGACAGCATTCGAGCCAGAGTGAACACACTCATGGAGGCCGCTGAGTGCTGGAGTGTCCTCACGAGGATGTAGAGGGGTCTTTGAAGACAAACTGGGCTGCAGAGGGTCTGAGGCACCCAGCAAGCCTACTCACAGGTCCCATCTTTCTGAGCCCACTGTCGTGCGGGAGACCCTGCTCGCTGCGCCATTTGTCATGCAGGGACGCCTGCGGGGTCTCTGCTCCCGCTCCCCACATAAGAACGCAGGATATGGTGAAGCCAAAAAGGAACACCCACGGAGCCATAGGTAGGGGAGTCATACCACTATATTCTCTCTGGCGGCACTATACTCTCACTGGAGGCTGGATCCATACTGTCCGCAAACCGCCATCCACACTTGCCAGCCCAGCCGCCATCTTCTTGCTAGGCCCCATTCTTTCTCTTTTCCTTCTCTAGCGTAGCCACAGCAGTTATATTCGTGGCCAATGGCTCACTGGTTACAGCTGACGGCCAACTAGCCACAGCTGATGGCCATCCCATCACAGTTGATGGCCATTTACTACCTGAGCTAGCACCTGTCTATGTGAGGCCGAGAGTCTGGAAACTACTTTCTGGGGCTCCGCCCCCACACCACCCTACAAGCACACTGGACTCTGAAAGGTTCAGCATGGAACAGCACAATCAAATGCATTTCAAATTTGTCCTTAAGTTGTTTACAGCTGTGCAAATGACGCTCGTCTATCCTGGAAAGCAGACCTCCAACATGTGGATAGAAGCTAAAGTGAGATGTGCGGAAGGAAGATTTGGTTTTTTATACTAAAAAACCCCACTTACATTCTTCTTCCTGAGGTGCTGGGTTAGATTCCAGAAGCATGGGCAAAGCTAGGGTATGCTATAATGTCAACTCCCAATTACTGTTTTAAAGGGGGGAAAATAACTTCCAAAATACTCCAAAAGCTTTTGAAATTGAAAACATTTTTTTCAGAGCAATACTTTTATCTTGGAGTAAATGATCATTAACCCTTAATATAAACAATCAGAAAGCTTAAACAATGGAGAAGTAACTTAAAAAAAAAACACATCGAGAATTTATTCGCAGAGTTTTCGGAACAGCACTATTTATTGTCTTCCATAGCAATAACCTTGTCCCCCCAAGATGATAAGGTACAGGTGTCTAAAATATGTATTATATATATATATGTATGCGTATATATGTGTGTATATATTATAATCCATATACACATACACAAATGTATGTCTGTAGTATTAGTCTGGCTGATGGGATTTCATTCAGTAAATATTTACTAACTGTCCAATCCCTATGGTAAGCACTGAAGAAAATAGTTAAGCAAGAGGAAATTCCTACCCCTGCGCTTACAGCCTAGTGGGAGAGACAGGAAAACACCAAGTGCAATAAAATGTTGGTGGCTTTTTGATGATGTGGGCATAGTGAACCCCAAAGATGAGCACTGTCCTCGGAGGGCAGGGGCACCACATACGGCTTCCTGCGGGAAGTGAGCCTTGACTTGCCATTGGAAGGCTGCCTGCTGGCCTCTGCATTTGAACGCTTTGGTACCTGGCAACCCATGTTTGGTATGTGTGGTAACTCATAGGCAACCATTTTTGGTAAGCAAGCGTCTTCTGTATTAGTTCCCTGGGCTAAAATTAATCCATTGCCTGCACCTGGCATAGGTAGTGCGGCCTGGGAGTGTGCTGTCCTTAGAACTGCTGACGTACAAACTACACTGGGCAGCCCGGTGTGCAAGTCCAGAGCTGCCTGTTGAACGAGTCAGTCGGTGCGCCTCCCTCTCTGAGTCTGTGATGACACATCACCGTGAGTAAGAAGCACCAAGGGACATGAATGGTGTTCTGGAAATAAGGACAATCTTCCAAAGTAGCTGTTTATTCTCCTTGCAGTACCTTTCCCAACAGGAAGAGAAGCTGGCCTGTCTCCAGCCGGCAGTTAGCTATGTGAGCAACCCAGGCCTCATGCCTATTACACTGACCTGGAAAACTAAAATCCTGATGCTTCAACTAAGGGGGCTGGCCAACTACCAGGAGTAATTTGGTTGTTCCAAATGATATGAAGCAAAGTAGAGCAGCTGTTCTCCTTTATGTCGTGTCACAACTACTAAAGAGCTGTGTGATATTAGGCCAGTAAGTTACTCTCTCTGAGCCTCAATCCTCCCCCAGTACCAGTCCATAATACAGTACCTCACACAGAACAGGTATACAACAGCACGTGTCTGCACACACACACACACACACACACACACACCCCCTAAGAAGTGTGCCCACAGAGGATTACAGGAAAAAGAGACTTGAAAGACACATACTCATGAAAAAGTTAAACAGTATCTTGAGGATACAACCTTTAAAAACTTAGTCCAATAGTGAAACAGATATTAGCAAAATGGAGCATGATTTTTTTAAAAAAAGAATTGTTTAGATGAAAGCTGATGAAAGAGACAACCTATCGTAGGGTATGTATGTGACCCTTGGGCACTAAAGCTTTGAGGCAAGGGGAAGAAAGCAGTTGACCCTTCCAAGCTCTCCTTGTTCTAGCCAGATGCCCAGGGCCTGAAGCGGCAGGCAGGCAGCACAGACACCTGGATGCAGGGGCCCGGACCCCCCTCTTTAAAGGTGAGTGACAGCCTGGTTCTGAGGGAGGACCTGCGTCAGTCAGTGAAATGCTGCGAGTATAACCCAGAGCTTTTGAGGCCCTACAGCTCCAGAGCCCTCACAGGCACTACACTCACTCACCCACTTGCAACTAAATAACCAAATGCTGACTAAAAAGAGGAAGGTAGGTCAGATGCCTCAATTAACAACAAATGTGGCCTTTCCAGGAACCACAGCTTCCCACAGGGCACTTATGCAACGGCCTGATGCTCCTCTACTAAGCAAGGAGCATCTGCTTCTCATTCCCGAAAATCCCTCAAAACATTCTGAATATGTCCGACATGCTTCCCAGATGAGCTCAGGTCTTCAGGAGTTCTTTAAGTGCAGGGTATAAACATTAAAACATTTCCCATGCAAATGTTACATAATCACTGAGACCAACATGGCTTCCAGTTAAACGAGAACTCCCACGACAGGATGTGAAACACAAAGATGGGTAACAGGCTACTGGTCCCTGATGAAACCCTTTTCATTCTAACCCCAAAGAGCAAAGTATATGATTATTTTAAAGTCCTCTATGGGAATATAGACTGGGAGACTGACCAAACCCATCTCCCTGTTACGGCACAGCATCTGCAGGCAGAAGTCATCCTTTCAAAAGGGTGTCTAAGGGTGGCCCCCTTGGACATCAGACTGAGACTGATATTGAGAGCTATCCATTAAGATTCCTGGAGGGAGCTGTTGTGGGATGAATGTGCCCCCTCCCCACCAATTCATATGCTGAGTCCTAGGCCCCAGTACCTCAGAATGTGGCTGTAATTGGAGACAGAGTCTTTACAGAGGTGATTAAGAAGTCATAAGGGTGGCCCTAATCCCGTATTACTGGTGTCATAAGAGGAGGAGACTGGGATACAATACAAAGGAAAGACCATATGAAGATACTGGGAGGAGATGGCGTCTACAAGCTAAGGCGAGAGGCCTCAGAAGAAACCAAACGTGCTGATACTCTGATCTCAGCCTTCCAGACTCCAGAACTTGAGACGATAACATTCTCTGTGTTAAGCCACTCAGTCTGTGGTATGTATTATGGCAGTCCTAGCAAACGACACCAGAAGCCTTCAAGTTTGGTCTCTATAAAGACACCAAAAAGACCGCAAGTGATTAAAGCCATACGCTGGAAGCAATATAGTGATTCGGTAGGGACGCGCCCTGGGGTTCAATGCTGGCTCTGCCACTCACAGGCTGAGTCTCCCTGGGAGAGATGCTTTGCCTCAGCTGCCTGGTGTCCACAAGGGAGCCCAGAACACTGCACGTCTTGGAGGCAGGTGGTGAAGGTGCGATGAGATTGGCGAATAAAGATTTAGTGTAGAGCTGGAGCTCAGTGAACACTTCCCTCAAGGAAGTCTCACTGCCATTCTCAGGCAGTTAATTCAGACGCTGTCCGATAGAACCAACCGCATGTAATAGATGGAGGCGGGAATACTGACATCCAAGTCCTCCTCGCCTGGGATGGCTGAAGCACGTCCATCTGACCTGCTCCTCATCCTGCTCTGGATCCCTCTTCTTCTTCTCCCTCATGAGTTTGTCACACTCAGGAGTATCTTGCTTCACTGGGTGTCAGGCCATGGGTGTATGTGCCAGTTTGTCTCCCTCTGCACCTGCCTGAAGCTCCCTGTGAGAATGTTTCTGGAAAGATCTGATGAAGAGGCTTTGCTTCTAATCAGCATGTTCTGTGGAATCCTCGCCATCTGGTGCCTGGAGCAGCACTCTCTGCTCACTACCTGGGCTCGCTCAACACTGAGCTGCTTGTGCCAATGCTGAAGTTTGGGAAGAATAACTCACTGACTGGAATAGACACTCAGGCTAACAAAGAAAGTTCCGAAGAAAGGACTTAGGCACTTAGGTTCATGAAGAGGCTCTCAGGGGGACACCGTTCTACCTTCAGGCCACTGCTGCACTCCTGGGGGCAAGTAACAGAAATCTACTCCTGCTGGCTTGATGGGGAGGGAAATCTGTTTCAGGGGGCCAGGGGCGAGGTATGCCTTCCAGCCCCAGGAAAGCACAGGAATAAGGGACTTGACTGCCCTTGGCCTGCATCTTGTCCTGCATCTTGGCCTCCTGTCACTACTTCCCTCTGTACATCTGCTTGGTTCTCTTCTCTGTGGACGGCCACGCTTTGCCTCTCTGCTCAAGGCAATTACACGATGTGAAAGGTACCTCTGTGAAAAGAAAGACTGACTCTCTGTCATCCCCAATTATAAATTCTCTTCATGGTTCAAGTGTCTGTCCGGGTCCAACCAGGTGAGCCTGGGAGTAGAGGGTTGGGGGGAAGGGTGGCTGTAGAGAGGAAGCCTCACCGCACTGAGTGGTTGCAATGGCCCACTGCTCTGCTCTTGGCTGGGAGAGAGGAGCAGTTCACAGAGAATGGAAAATCACTGTGAGCCTAGAAGATACTCCCAAAAGGTAACCACTACGCCCTCAAACTTTAGCTGCAAAAGTTCGGGGATCTACAGTCAAACTCTGACTTACTATCACATGGACTGTACACTTCCTCACAGAGATTTTTACTGTTAGTCCCTCATAAGTGCTGCCATTTTCTTAGCTACATCCAGTGTAATTGAGACAGGTTAATTAGCATGTTGTTAGATAGACAGGAAAGCTCCTGGTGGAATAAACAAAGGCAGTCATATCCTGAAACTCCAGGTTCTAAAATAACTCATTCTCTGGAGGACAAAAACATAACTACTCCCTGAGGTTAATAAGTTATCTCGTAAATCCCTGTGGGCCGGACAAACAGAGCAGATCTGATAGGCAGAAATGGGTGTCGTGCGGGAGACCCTGCTCGCTGCACCATTTGTCGTGCAGGGTGCCAGGCAGGGTCTCTGCTCCCGCTCCCCACACAAGAACGCAGGACATGGTGAGGCCAAAAAGGACCACCCACGGAGCCATAGGTAGGGGAGTCATACCACTATATTCTCTCTGGCGGCACTATAGTCTCACTGGAGGCTGAATCCACACCATCCGCAATCCACCATCCTAACTGCAATCTGCGCTTGCCAGTGCCAGCCCAGCCACCATCTTCTTGCTAGCCCCCATTTTCTGCTAGCATAGCCACAGCAGTTATATTAGTGGCCAATGGCTCACTGGTTACAGCTGACGGCCAACTAGCCACAGCTGATGGCCATCCCATCACAGTTGATGGCCATTTACTACCTGAACCAGCAGCTTTCTATGTGAGGCCGAGAGCCTGGAAACTGCTTTTTGGGGCTCTGTCCCCACAATGGGTTATTTCGTTAATCCCTTCAGGATGGACAGACCAAATCTGATAGACAAATTCCATTAGAAGGCGCCAGCTCCCTTCTCCAAGCAGGCAAGGGAAGGTGTAAGAGTAAGGGCCTTTTGCCTTAGCCATCAGGCATCGCAGTCGGGTGCCCCCTCTCGCCTGACAGCTGCAACTCATTGCTTTAATAAACTATCCTCTTTTGTAACTCCTCGCCTCTCTGGTCCGTGCTCCCATTCTTCGGTTTCGCTAGACCACGATCCTGGAGCATACACACAGAAATGTCCTACATCAGAATAATTTTATATATGATTTTGAATTTTGAAATGCTGATTAAAAGGGGAAAAAAAACACCTCAAACCTGTCACACTTCTTTAGAACTCAAAAGGAAACACAATTGCTCTTTGTAAATTAGTGAAATAATGCTATTTTAAATTAGATGACTAATAGTTGATGTGCTTTGGGAATAATTTTTAACCAGGAAACAGATTTTAAAACAACAGTAGATAATAGCAAAATAGTGTCATCTCCAAAAAAATGACTGACATCCCTTGTTTCAGAAACACTGACAGCAACTACTGGGTATGCACTGACATCATCAAATCAACTGCTCACTGAGTTCCAAAGCAGAATACCAAGTGCCGTCTGCCTCTTGCGGATCCCTCTGGTGTTTAGACTCTATGAAGCAGACTTTGGGTCTGAGTTGAAACCTTGAGAAACAAAGATGCAGGGTGTGTCCAGAACGGAAGTTTCATCCAATTAGCACCAGGCAAATTGGCACCCTGAGGGGCCGGCTGCAAACTTCAGTTCTGTCTTAACACAAGGTATCCTTCCTGTTGTACTTTTCTACCATCAACACATGTATAAAGTCCGTATGAGATGTTTTATCATTTACAAAACCCCCAAAGAAAAAGTGGGCAGAGTACTTGAAAAACTAAGAGAGGAATTCAAATGATTAAAAAACACATGGAAAGACTCTATTTCCCTAGTCATTAAAATAACAACAAAATGCTCTGAAAAATATATGTAAATAAATATAACTTCACCATGTCAAGTGTTAAAAAATTAAAATAGATAAAGGATGTAGAAATGAAAATAGTGCCTATCTCTGAGTAATAGAATTATGAAGAATTTAAATTTTCTTCCTTATATCTTTCTTTTCTAAAATAAAGATCCATTATTTCTAATATAAAAATCTAATACTTTTAGTATGTAAGAAAGAAGGAAGAAAGGAGGAAAAAAGAAAGGAAAGAAGGAAGTAATTCTTAACCTCCAAGAGGTTAAGGGGCAATAAAAAGTTTTGAGTAATAAGGATCTAGTATCCAGAATATATAAAGCACTCTTACTGCTTAATAATAATAAAAAAAGGACAAACAACTTAAAAGTTTCCAAAAAACTTAAATAGATATTTCTTTTACGAACGCATTCAGATGGCCAATAAGCACTTGAAAAGATCATTTAGTCACCAAGGAAACGCAAATCAATACCTGCAGGTAGCCCTGAGGGAGGGAGGGAGGGAAGGAAGGAAGGAAGGAAGGAAGGAAGGAAGGAAGGAAGGAAGGAAGGAAGGAAGGAAGGAAGGAAGGAAACAAGGAAGGGAGGTAGGGAAAAAGGAGTGTTGGAGAAGATATAGAGAAACTGAAGCCTTGTACTTTGCTGGTGGGAATGTAAAATGATTTAGCTACCATAGAAAACAGTTTGGCGGTTCCTCAAAAAGTTAAACATATACTTTCCTCTGGTCTCTCAAAGGTTCGTGGAACCCAGACAATCAGCATCTGGTTTGAGCATGTCCTGTATCTCTGGCTGAGCAGCCCTAAGCTGGCACGAGCAGCAGCCAGCCTTGGTTTGTGGCTTGGCCTCCCAAAGGTGATTCCAAGCACAGCACGGGTGGCAACCATCTGCAGATTTCTTTCTGGCTCCCTCTAGATGGCCATGGGTGGGGCACGGGCTATGGCTGACGTAGACCTACAACGGATCCCCTCCAAGGTGGTCCTGGGGCTGGCGCCCCCCATGGCCAGCTTCAAACAAGCTGGAGTATCACCCAGCTGTCTCCAAGTACCACACACCCAAGGGGCAGATTGAGCAGGCACCTGAGTCCTGCTGAGGCAGATGCTGCTCTGTAGAATCAGCCCCTGCACAACAACTCTTCCACTGTAGTCAAGGCCAGTCCTCACAACTAGTGAGCCCAAGGGTCAGTCCCTCACACTGATGTGCAATTATCAACCAAGGCTCAACTACAAGAGGAGGGTACACACAACCCACACAAGGGACACACCTGGAGCACGTGGCTCAGGTGACCACAAAGACTGCGCCACTGAGCCCCACAGCACACCTATTACATAAGGTCACTCTACTAAAACTGAAGACATAGCAGCTAATACATAGAAACAAACACAGGGAGGCAGCCAAAATGGGGAGACAAAGAATCATGTCCCAAATGAAAAGAACAGAACAAAGCTCCAGAAAAAGAAACGAAACAGAGATAAGCGATCTATTAGATGCAGAGTTCCAAACACTGGTTATAAGAATACTCAATGATCTCATAAAAATGGAGATGGAAACCATGAAAAAGAAGCAGTCAGAAATAAAGGATACAATAATGGAAATGAAGAACATATTACAGGGAATCAACAGTAGATTAGATGAAGCAGAGGATCCAACCAGTGATGTAGAAGATAAGGTAGCAGAAAACACCCAACCAGAACAGCAAAAAGAAAAAAGAATCCAAAAAATTGAGGCGAGTTTAAGGGGCCTCTGGGACAATATCTAACTTACCAACATTTGCATTATAGGGGTACCAGAACGAGAAGAGAGAGCGCAAGGAACTGAAAACCTACTTGAAGAAATAATGACAGAAAACTTCCCTAACATGGTGAAGGAAACAGACATACAAGTCCAGGAAGCACAGAGGTTCCCAAACAAGATGAACCCAAAGAAGCCCACACTAGGACACATCATAATTAAAATGCCAAAGTTTAAATACAAAGAGAGAATCTTAAAAGCGCCAAGAGAAAAGTAGGTAGTTACCTACAAGGGAGCCCCCATAAGACTGGCAGCTGATTTGTCAACAGAAACTTTGCAGGCTACAAGGGACTGGCAGGAAATATTCCAAGTGATGAAAAGCAACAACGTACAACCAAGATTGCTCTACCCAGCAAGGCTGTCATTTAGAATTGAAGGACAGATAAGGAGCTTCCCAGACAAGAAAAAGCTGAAGGAGTTCATCACCACCAAACCAGTATTACAAGGACTCTCAGAGGGACTTCTTTAAGATGGGAAGGGGGTTAAGGATGGGTGAAAAGGGAAGGGATTAAAAAGTACAAATTGGTTGTTACACAGTAGTCATGGGGATGTAGGTACAGCATAAGGAATATAGTCAATAATATTGTAACAGCTATATATGCTTCCAGATAGGTACTAGATCTATAAGGGTGATAAAAGGGAATGGGGTTGGGGGCAGGGTGAAAAAGGTGAAGGCATTAAGAAATACAAATTGATAATTAATACAGTGTGGAGAATACAATCAATGATGTTGTAAAGATCATGTAAAGTGTCAGATGGGCAATGAACTTATCAGGGGGATCACGTCATAGACTGTGTAGATGCCTGACCGCTGCGCTGTACACCTGAAGCTGAAGTAGAATAATACTGACCGTCAACTATAACTAAATATATAAGTATATATATAGTCACAGGATGTGGAATAGAACATAGGGAAGATAGTCGATGGTATTGAAATAGCTATGTAAGATGTCAGAGAGATAGTATCTTGGGGGGTGGGTTATCACTTTATGAGTCGTTAAATGTCTAACTATTACGTTGCCTTTTACACCTGAAACTAAAAAAAAGAAAGTTAAACATAGAAATACCAAATGACTCAGCAATTCTATTCCTAGGTATATACCCTACAGAATTGACAATAGGGACTCAAATAAATACTTTTACACCCATTTATAGCAGCATTATTCCAGTAGCCAAACAGTGGAAACACCCAAATGCCCACTGAGAGATGAACGGATAAACAAATTATAGTATATCCATACCATGGAAAATTATTCAGCCATAAAAAAAAGAATGAAGTAGTGATACATGCTGAAATTTAGATGAACCTCAAAAACAATATGCTAAGAGAAAGAAGCCAGACACAAAGGTCACATATTGTATGATTCAATTTAATATGACGTACCCAGAACATGGAAATCCAGAGACAGAATGCAGGTGGGTGGTTGTCTGGGGCGGTGGGGTGGGTGGAGACTGGGAAGCAGCTGTGTACTGGGTATGGGTTTGTTTAGTTATGAAAATGTCCTGCCACCAGATAACCAGATAGAGGTGGTGGCTGCACAGTGCTGTGAATGGACCCAACACCACTGAATTGCTCACTGGAAAACGGTTGATTTTGTCGTGTGAATTCCACCTCATTAAGAAAAAGAAAAGTTTAGAGCAGCCCTTCTATGGGGACACCATTTAAATAGAGACCAATTTTAAATAGACTTGAGTCCCTGAATCCCAGAGACTTTGGATGCAGAAGTAGAATGCAGTAGAACAAGTAACACCTGTGCAGACAGCCTCCTTCCATCTGCCATGGATTGTTTGGATCTATTTTTCCACAGAATATGCCCATGTGGTATTTTAACAGACACAATTTGTTTATTTTTATTGGGGATTCAGGTGAGAAACTGGTTTTAAAAACGTAATGCAAAAGCCCAAATGATAAACAAATATAAAATTTTGAAATTATTGATACTGTTTTATTCTTTATTTTTCATATTTACTGATGATAAAGAACTAAAACCACCACTCATCTAAAATTATTAGCCACTTAAGACAGCATACCAACAGATCATAATAGCCATTTTTCACAGTTGCTTAAAAGTGTGTCAGAACAATTGAATGTACTTTTTTATATTAGTTTCAGGTGTACAAAACAACATAATGATTAGACCCTTACAAACCTCACAAAGTGGTAACCCCAACAAGTCCGCTACCCCTCGGACACTGTACATCGCCATTACAATACCATTGACTATGTTCCCTATGTTGTACTTTACATCCCGTGACCATATATGTATTTTTAATTAAAATTTAAAAAATTTGCAATTATGAATACAACTGCTGGGCCATTTTTACATTACAGCATGAACTAGAAGAAAAAAATATTCTCCTTGTATTGCCAGCAGGAAACCTAAGTAAAAGTATTATTTTAAATAGTTAATCAATATAATTATATGAATGTATAAATCTGGTCACAAGTTATAGAGTCCAACTTCAGGTGTCCACTCGGTTCAGCCATTAGCACAGAGAAGATGCCTGAAGGGCAGGCAGTGCTGTAACCAAGACCTCAGATAGTTCCCAGGAAGGGAGGGAGGACCCGGCAGAAAGGACATGGAGATAGAAAGGGAGGAGCGGGCCATGACCACTGCCTTGAGGGGCCACTAAAACCTCTAAGACACACTTGTTTTCTGAGAAGCACTTAAAACAGCTCCGCTCTGAAGGTTGGAAGGACCTTGAATTTTAGTTTTCTATTAACTATTGGGATTTTTCCATTTTGAATATCTATATTGATCTCTTTTACTTAAACTGTGCTAAGAATAGCTTCTATTCAGACTAGTCTTCTCGAGAATTTGATCTGTTTAATATTGCCAGCTATATTCCTGTATCAGACATGATATAACAGTATTTGGGATTCATATCTAAATGAATTCTCTTGCAGGAGGAACCCTGAAATGAAGAAGTTCAGTGTATAGGTATTCGCTGATTCAATCTAGGTTTAAAAAAATAACACTCTAAATATAATCGACTCTTCTCTGTTTCCCTTGCAATGTCTTCCTCACACCTTCCTTTCCTAGCTTTCTTTTTGTTGTTTTGGGGAGGCTGTTCTTGGCTTGAGAGGTGAGAGGAGGTCTAATTTCAAGAACTGTGTGTACTTGGCCCTGTACTGCACTTCAATTCCACAGGGGTGGACGCGTCCTTTGCGGGGGCAATGCCACACCACAGGTGATAAGGTTCCCCTGCCATGCGAAACAAAAGAGAAGTATATGCAACTGTAATAAGTTTTCCCCCCATGTACCATTTTAAGAGATACTGATCTAAGTATTGCTCAAATTCCAAATTCCATTCATACTTCAGGTCTTAATTTGCATGCCATCTGCTTTCTTAAGTTAAATACATTGGCTGTCCCCTATGAAATGAATTTAATGAATTTGTCTTAAGTGGGCCACCCCAGTGGGGGGAGGGGAAATGATGTCTAATCATCACATCTGTATAATTTCTTCTTCTCAGGGAGGGAAAATAAAAACAGGTGACAGGAAGTGAAACTTCCCTACAGCATTACTCCCAATGAAAATCACCAGACACATAGCTATGAAAGGCAGGTCCAGTTACCAGAGTCAGGACATTTTGTTTGCTTCGTAACATATCAACCCTCTGTATATATCCATGAAATAAAATATTCTCTGATTAGTAACATTTGTGGAATAAATGTAGGTGGAGGAACAACAGGAGGGGAATGTGAAGAAACGTGATCATCCGTTAAACTTACTGCTGAAGACTTCCTCACGGCCAAATCCATGTGGTCTGGGCACGTCACTCGACTGCACTCTAATCCCACTTCTGCAAGACTGCACCTTCCATGGCTTTCGTCCCCCAGCCAAAGCTCCCCTGCCTTGACTCTGGGCTGACTCTCTGAGTTCCTTCACTCACTCCCATCCCTTAAACCTTCCCTGGGTTCTCTCTTCGTCTAACTCTTCTCCTGTTCTAGACACATCCTGGGCATCTCAGTCATGCCCAGAGCTCCCACTGGCAAGTGTGTATTGCCATCCTGGCTGATCCTTCATGAGCTGTGCCCCACCAAAAACTCAACAAGTCCAAAAGCATTCAGATAAATCCCAGAAAGCACTGCTCCCCCCACTTAACCCCTATCTCAGTGTCAACCACCATCCTCATTATCACACAAGTCAGGACTCGGAGCTACATTTCATTCCTCCATCTCCATGTTCTCTCCTTCAAATGGGCCCGCCTTTCTTATGGATTTTAACTCCCAAATATCTTCTCCATTAGTCAGCTTCTTCCCACAAGCCCCCTGCCATTTGTCTCAGCTCAGACTCTCACCTCCTCTTGCGCAGATTCCTCAGATGAGCTTCTGCATCCTTCCCTACCACCAACCTACCCCTGGCCAACAGTCTCAAGACAATTATTTATAAACTGCAAACAGATGAATTAGCTCAATGGCTCCCCACGTTCTGTCACATAAGTCCACATTTTTATAAGGGAATACGGGCCTTTAAGATCTGACCCCTTCCAAACGCTTCTGCTTCATTTGTCCCTGTTCTTCCTATACATGTTGGTCACACTAAATTGCTCATATCTGTCTTCCTGTCTTTGTGCAAGCTGCCCATTCTACCTGGAATTTCTTGTTCCCTTCCATATCCAATTCCTATTTGTCTTTCAAGATTTAGCTACACCATGGTCTGTAAAAGTTTTCTGAGCATTTAAGGCAAAGTGAGGTGTTACCCTTCTTTGAAATAATGATGGTGCATCTCTCATCTAAGACACTTTTTACATTGAATTTCAAATATCTATGCACACCGACCTATCAGACTGTAAGTTCCTGGAGGACAAGAGCTCATTTTTTTAAAACTTTATTTATTTAACTGTGTTTATCCAGGACCCATCAGCTCCAAGTCAAGTAGTTGTTTCAATCTAGTTGTGGAGGGCGCAGCTCACAGTGGCCCATGTGGGGATCAAACCGGCAACCTTGTTGTTAAGAGCACCGCGCTCTAACCAACTGGGCTAATCAGCTGCCCCAAGAGCTCATTTTTAAAAGTGACTTTTATATCTCCTGACCACAAATGTCACAGATAGCATGTCTTACCCATGGTAAGTGTTCAATAATGTTCACTGAAATGAATGAGTCACAACTTGACAGAGCATTCATTTTTAGCTACTCCAGCTAGGAGGAAAAAGACATTTAAAATTCATACTGAAAAGAAACGTCAGGAGCCTGCAGGCCACACCTCATCTCTGTGGTGCTTGAGTTCTCTGACAAGGAAGCTGATGGCTTTAGCCTGCTACCCCTTCCTTCTTGCCCTCCTGTTGTGCCCAAAGTCTGCAATTACATGTGACTCAAAACTCATGTGGTCTCAGGTAATGGAAACCCACCTTAAACCCTCAGGGAACTTACACTCGCTTAAGGAGTCTGAGGACAGAGTGGGCAGCTGAGCTATGGGCACAGGAGGGTGTAGCCGGGTCTCAGAACAGGAAGCAGCCGGACACTCGCCGGGTCAGCACTTCCTTTCCTTCCCACCGCTCGGCTCTGCTGCTTCCTTCTCTCTCTCTGCTCACCACATTCTCCTCACTGTAGGAACATGTAGCCACAGATGGTTTATAGCTCGATAGCTCACGGCTTTAAGTTCTCTTTGATTTTCCATCCAAACATCACACAGAAAAGGCATTATTTGACCAGCTTTGTTAGGTGCCTACCCCTGGACCAATCAAGTATGTGAAGGGGCAGAGTGCCACTGTACCAACGAGGAAGGTCCCCTACTAACCAAGCATATAGGGAAGAAGCTGCTTCTAGAAAAAGGTGCCCACAGCTCATGGCAGGCGTCCGCGACTCCTATTACTCTGAACAGGATGGCTTAGGCACATAGTGGTTTGGAAACTCCACATTCAGGAGATCTAAAGTGTCTCTGTCTTCCCCGTATAGACGGCTTTTTACTTCCTTTTGTGTTACCTTCTTTCAAAAATTGTCCTTGCTCCTCATCTTGTGGATGAGGAGCAAGTATGTGACAAAGTAATACATATACACGTTCTGATCTGACTCCGTGATTTTCTATCCAACCCCGTGATTCTGTCTCTTCCAATGAGAAAAGGTTTCCTTAAGCAACCATGAATAATCTGCACACTTCCAACACACCACTTTTCCCCGTCCTGGCAGCCACCAGCTTTACAATGTATTTTATATAGAATATGACTAGCCTGCTTAAAAGCACTTTTCTTTTTCCCACTTCTTTATTCCTTTTCTCTATCGGAACATTTGGTCCAAACACATTACTTTTAAACCAGCAGTTTACTCAGAACCAACTTACTACAAATCAATTCCTGTCCGTAAGGAGCAGTCCCCACCCTACTCAGTTTCTCTTCTTTCCTGAAAACACCATAATTGAGACTAAAGAGTGCTGGTCACCCAGCTGGAAATGTTACCAGGTCGGGTATCTATTTGGCCTACATAGAAAGTGCTGTCAGTTTTGTCCTGGGAAAATATGACATAAATTATATTGTTGCTGATCTTTTCTTTTTTCTCTTTATAATATACTCATCAAAAATGTTTACTGAGTACTTACTGTGTTCTAAATCCCAAACATAGTAGAAAGTTCAACATCCCATACTTGATAGTAACTCACAGTGCAATGGTATAAATGAATAAATACAACACAATGCAGCAATTCCTAAAACAGAAGAACGTGCTAGAAATGCTTAGTCCATCATTACTACAGAATTTCAAAAGTTTTATACCATGTACACAGAGGGACAGATAATCTGCTAGAGAAATTCCATATTTAATGAGTGCTGGGATAAGCAATTATTCCAGTAAATTCTGTTTATTGTCTAGACCACAGCTGTCATGTCTTGTACAAATACTTTACCTGCTTAATTTCCACTACGAGTCTCCTCTCTCATCTTACTATTGTCACTTTCCTTCAGAAGGAAGTGGAAGTTAAGAAAAGTAGCCGTATCCGTCAAACAGAATCTAAAAACTTGTATGGGGTATTCTTTCTCCTTTGAGAAAATCATACACGTAAGACATCTCACAAAATGGTGATGTTCACAAGAGATTATAAGACAACAGGCATTTTGTTTATTTTGTCTTCATCTAAATTGTGCTCCCATGGAAAATATTTTTAGTCTAAACAGAGATTTCGTCAGGTCTGAACTGAAACCGCCAAGCCTTTCTTTACATGTGTTTACCTGAGGGGAAAGACTAAGGAAGGGCCTTGTAACATGTGCAGGAAGGTGTGGCTCAAAGCGGAGCTCAGATGACAGTATTACACCAGTGGGGGAAGACACAGCTCTGCACAAACCTGAAATACCGTAGGATACCACGAAGACCACAAGTCTCAACAACGTGTGCTGGGGGGACAGAGGGGGGCAACAACGAGGCCAGCGATGCCAGCGCGAAGCCCCAGGGGGCCCAGGAGAAGTCAGCTTGTTTGTAAGCACATACGAGACGCGTTTGGGACTGCCACAAACACACGAGGAGAACTGTGCAGGAGATTGAGACGTGTGAACAGGTGAGCGGTGACACGCGGGGATATCTGAATGCAAGTTCACTAACTCATTTCCTAAGCGTCTGATGAGTCAGTCCTCTCGCTCTCCCACCGGGACAGGGCTCCCTCCTTGCACTGCATTGTCTCGAGGTGTCTTCTCTCCTTCATGGAAACCTTAGGGGACATTCCACCTTGCTCTTTCCTCACTAGACACCTGATTAAGCTCCCATCATGATAACACCTTTCCTCACTCCAAACTGCACTTGAATAGTGGATCACAGTGAAGCCCTAGATTATTAAAACAAAACAAAACAAAACAAAACAGACAATCAAAAAAAAAGTTGAAGCTCCTCAAAGACTTGGTCTAGATTTTTTTACCTGGTTGTCCCTCCAACCTCCACTCCCCACATCTCAGATTCAGCCTCATATTGGAAAAGGAGCCCCACCCCAGCTCTTAAGGTGGAGATGGTCAGGAGCGCTGGCCAGGAACTCACCAGAGCAACACCCAGGCAACCCTGCTGATGACTCTGCTGCAGCCTCGGGGCTTCCCATCCCGGGAGACTCCGCTGCAGCCTCAGGGCTTCCCATCCCAGAAGAGTAGCCTCCACATTCTTCCATCACTAGCTCTAACTAGGACTCCCTTCCACCAGTAACGGCACTGCTGCCCCTGAGGCGGCTTCTCTGTGACAGCCTGTCTGTGCCACCGCCCCCCTCCAACTGTGCTCACTGACAGCATGGCCTTCTACCAATGTCCCTAAAAGACATCCTAGATCTCAGGTGCTGCCTGAATCATCTGTGCACACGCCTGGTCCCTCCCCCTGGAGCTGAGCTTTCATCCCTGTATGTGCCTGTCCTTGCCTCCATTTGTACACCCTCCTGGCTGCTGCTTGAGTCGAAGTTATACCGAGTTAAGGAAATAACTAACCCGAGAGACATGCGGGGCTGCTGCACGGCACTGGCCCAGCCTGGATACTGTGGATGAGCTGTGGCCGTGGCCTTGTGTGTGAGGCTGGAGCCCAGAAGGACTGGCAGCAGGGAAGGACTTGTTTCTTGCTCAGGAGGAGACCAGCAAAGTTTGCCAGGGCCATCTCTGCTGTTCAGGAATTCCAGTTTTTGAAGAGTGAGTCAAAGAGGCCTCCCCTGGATATGCCTGAGACCTCCGTACAAATCATAGGCCCATCTTTAGAGACTCAACTGCAAAATCTATAATTAAGATAACTGTTTTCTTACCCTATGAACAATTCTGTGCAGTGTTGGGCTGTATTTGGATTCATAAATCTCTTAGGTACAAAGACACAGCATTAGCTGTAATAGTCGTGGTCCGTTCAAGGCCACGCCTCTGTGGGGTGTGAGGAACGAGGTGACAGAAACAGACAGTGGACGGGGGTGACGGGAGGGCAGACTCCCGTCGCTAGCTCTGGGCCTCAAATCTGGATGGTAGCCAGGTGAACTGGGATACCAAATTTAAACAACCAAAACAATTTAGAGCCTTACTCATAATTGCCCAAAATGATGCGGTGGGACTGCCCCATCTGCTAGCAATTCTGAGACTTGCTTTCCCCCCCTGGGTTGCCCTTGGTGTGCATTTTATTTTGCTTCACTCTGATCAGTACTGTTAGGGGTAGGACTGGGAAACGTCAAGGGTCATGAGTTACTCTTACTTTGCATCTTAGAAAGAGAGTATTCAGTCCCCACCCTGCAAACAGGTACATGGGATGCCAAGGAACGTATCCAAAGAACCCCCTGAAAACTGCTAACTGAAAGTTAGAGGAAAGAGTGGCTTCATCATACTTTTCAGGAAAACGTGCCATAACGCAGCAGCTCATTCAGCGCCCGGCCTCTCTCCCTGTCTGACTGTCATCGAGCAGTCTCTGCTCCTTCCTGCTCTGTGCTGAGATGCTCTCCTCCTGCCAGGTCAGCACTGAGGGGAATCCCAAAGAATCCTCCAGCAAATGGTACCACGCTGGGGGATGAGGAGGAACAAGGTGTTCAGGAACTGAACTAATTGTGCTTTAATTTGTCTGACACCAGTGGCAAACAGGGCTGCTATGTGACAGCGATGAAATGCACCCCTTGGGGACGGCTTTAACGAGAAGGCTTTGGAAAAGAGGAAAGGGAGGAAGGTAGGGAGAAACAAATATCCAGACTAAAAATGGTTTTCTTAGAACTGCTTTGTGGGCTGTCTGAATCACAACAATATATGTCCTTATACTCACACCACCAGCATTGCAAGAAAAATCAAGAAAGGGCAAGAAGCCAGCAGAGTTCTAAAGCAGGCGGCCTCCTCTAGCCATCCCTTTGGTACTGCATGCTGTCAATTTCAAGGGGACACAGGTACTGACAAGCCAGCCACGATTGCTGTGGTTTGGCTTTGCAGTGCTGAGCAGTCTTTAAGTTCAGATAACCGCATTTATTCAGCTCTGTCAGAAGGAACAAGGCCGGGAAGTGATCTGCAAACCAGAGCTGTCAGCCCACCTGTCACTCCCACCACACGAGCAGAGAGCAGTCATATCGACTGCACAGCTCTGCTGACCAGCATCTGTGCCACTTTACAAAGAATTTCTCTTTTTTCTGATTAAAACTGTACTCCTTAAATTGCAGAAAGAACATGCACCATTTCAGAATGACAGTTTTCTATGAAGTCTCATTCTACTTCCCTTTATGACCAGAATGTCCCAGTCACATGAATTTGGCTGCCAAATCCAAGATTCCAAGCTGTACGGAGGTTATTCTGTTTTAATAAACAAAATAGGTTGATTGTGAATGCTATTGGGTTTTGCTCTAATATTTCAATTTCTTTAGAACTCTCTGCAGCTTTCAAAGCATTTCACATATGTAGACTCATGTACTTTTTACAGCTACCATTTAAGGGTGATTTTGGTGCTCTTGATGGTAAATGAGGAAACTGAGGCTCGGGCAGTCCCCAAATGAGATATGTAGGATGTGGAAAGTCAAGATACGTAGGATGTGGAATTCATGGTTTTTGACTCTTGAATTCTGAGCTCTTTCCACTGGACAGCATTGCCTCTACTTCTTCTGTCATAAAGTACTTCCGGTCATTAAAAAAGCTTTTAAGGAATGAAGAAGAATGGTGCAGGGAGCCTTCCTCCACGAACATAAACATTGCTGGAAGATGAAAATGAGCTACTACACCACAGTTCCACCTAAGGAGTTTCTATCAAGTGGAAAAGCCTAGAAAAGTTTAAATGCAAGTAAAGAATAAAAGATATGAACGAGCCAACCTTTGGGAGCAGCTACGGACAGTTCTATACATAGAGCAGACTGGTGGGGGATGGGGCAAGAGGCAGGCAGTCTTGGGTACTGGTTCTGAAAACCTGTCCAGTGAATCCTCCTGGTTGAAAACGCTCTGCCTATGGCTTCTTGCTGTGGAAAGCGGCGCGCGGCTGTTTTCCTAATGGTCCCTGACCAGGTCAACAATAGGGTCTTGACCCAATAGTGTTCCATCCACAGCCTGCCCAGACCCCCAGGAGGCAGCCTGTGTAGGGCTCTGCCCAAAAGGGATGATGACAGTTTGCTCAATTAGGTTAGTTCCTCCCAGAATCTGTACTGGGACCATGCAGAGGACTGGCCAGAAAAGACTGGCCAATGGAGAAGGAGGTGGAGATGTGAAGGTGCAGGTAAGAGGAGACAGGTGGGTGGAGGACAGACGCTGGCTGGGAGGAGCAAGGAGAGGGCAAAGCCAGAGGCGCCGCGTGCAGCAGGTCGCTGGCTCTGAAATCTGCTGCAGCTCCAAACACCTTTCCGGCTCTGATTCAGACATGTCCTTAAATAAGTCCCCTTTGTCTTAAAACGGCCATCATGAGGGAATCTCTCCTGGCAACAGAAGAACCTAAAACCCCAGAGTTGTTTTTTTTGTTGTTTTTTTTTTTTTACAGCAACTCAAGTTTCCTACTAAAGAGCATTTACTCACATTAATTACAATCAGGATGGAGTCCACCTCACTCACAAGGTATCAGCAGCGAGGCAGACACAGAGGTTTGCTACCCTGTCTCCTTGGGAAACCTCCCCAGACCAGCGGCCCCTTTCCTCTGAATCGCTAGCCCTAGACACATGACTCTTATTTTAAGTCAGTGAAAGTTTACTGAGCATAAGTTATGTGCAAGAAACTTTGCAGGCCATTTATTAGGCTTCATCAGCCTTATTGCCACCTTGTGCTTTTTATTGCTAGTTTATTAATGTGTTGTTTGGCTCCATAAAAACCTAGGAGGTGATAATACAAAGCATAGACCATCTTCTATATTCAAGGGTCAAATGTCCTTTGATGCACACATGGAAAAAATCAAGGCTGGGAAAATGTAAAAATGTTAAGGGTGGTAGGCGTTCAGGTGACGGGTGAATCTCTACCCTCTTTATTTTCAAAGTTTTTTGTGTTGGCATTTTTATTGGGTGCTATTTGACAAAGAACAAATGAGTAAACACACCAAAAAAGAAAGAAGAGAGGGCAAGACTGGAGGAAGGAGAAGTGATTTGAACTGTCTTATCCACAGCTGCTCCCACACCACTCCATGAAGAGTTATGCCCACGACGCACACCCGCTCGGCAGAGGAGCCAGCCACACTGAGAAGGTGCCTCTTCTGGGGTCCAGCTACCGAATCCCATTAGAAGTTATGACAAGTGTTCCAGTATGCCCATGGCTTACCCCGGGAATACTGTGGGTTCGGTTCTAGGCCATTGGAATAAAGTGAGTGACACACATTTTTTTGGTTTCCCACTGCCTATAAAAGTTATATTTACACTACACTGTGGTCTAGTAAGTGTGCAATAGCATGTGCCTAAAAAATAATGTGTATCCTTAATTAAAACTACTTTATTGCTAAAAAATGCTAACCCTCCCCTGGGCCTTCAGAGAGTCGGAATCCTTTGGCTTGTGGAGGGTCTCGCCTCCATGTAGATGAAAATGCAATATTTGCAAAGCACAATAAAGTGAAATGCAATAAAACGAGGTACGTCAAATTTTTAAAAACTGCAAGTGCTCAGTTACAAAGAAGGTAACCGTGAGGAAGATCAGGACGGGCTGAGAAGACCTGAGACTCACCTCTGGTGTCCGCAGGTCAGCGTGTCACCTCTAGCATCGCAGCTTGGAACAGACCCTGACCAACAAACGGTGCGTGGATTCAGGAAACATGCCCTCGACTGTACGAGCAGGCTGTGGCCAAGCCAGCAGCGGCCCCAGGAACAAGGTGTAAGTGTAGGAGCAGAACTGCTTTGGGACCATCTCCAGCCAGCCCCTGCGGCAGACACCTGGGACATTGTTTACACCCACCCCTTTCTTGTAGTCAAAGCAAGTATTTTAAATTCCCCATGTCTAACTTTCGTAAAGTTCTGCCTTAAATTCAACCCAAATCTGTCCTGTTCAAGTCCAATTTACTTGACAGTCCGTCTTTACAATTCACAAAAGGCCGCTCGCTTCCCCATATGAGGTGTTAGCAGTTAAGACAATGGTTAGGTTTCCTTTGGCTCCTCTTTGCTTTCTCCAACCCCAGCCTAAGAAATATTTTGAAACCTGCGGTTCCTCCTTACTCAGTACATGCATATAGGATAAGCCAAAGGTATCAAAGCACACACAGCGACCCCAGCTCTCCTCTCCGGAGGTGGTCACTGCTATACCTTCGTTACATGAAATTTGGAACAACAAGGACTCTTCTGCACATTACGTGGCCTATAAATTAAGTGGCAAAGGAGCTCGGGGAGAAAGTTATGAATGACAGACGAACAAAATGTCATCCTCTTCTAACCTGAACAACTATCATCCTTTGGGGCACAAACTGTTATCTATAACCAAGAAAAAATGTGCCCAATTGTCTAACATGATGGAATTAGGTTCATATGCAGTACTTTATGTCCCCCTGAAATATCTGGGGATCTGCTGTTGTTCAAAAAATAATACTCAGTTTGTTCAATCCTTGTTTATTTCAGAGAGCGTCCTTTGTCTTTCACTCAGGACCAGCATTTCTCTGTTTTTGCTATTCGGCAAAGACAGGGTCAGAACTCTTTTAGATTATCTGGTAACATTTCATTGATGTGTTTAGAGAATAAAATAAATCTTGGGGTCAAGGTATGCACTGATGACTACATGGTCAGGTAACCCTCCCTTGTCGCCTCCCAAGGCAGGGACTCTTAAAGGGAGGAGCCCGGGAGGGTGCAGGGTGCTCAAGGGAAAATGGCTTCCTAGGGGATGATTTTAGAATTTGTGAGTGGGGAATCTTTTAAAAAATGACGGGTCTCCCTCCCCTCTACCAGGGGTCAGCAAATTATGGGCCAAATCTACAACCTGTTTTTGTAATTAAAGCTTTATTGAACATAGCCAGGCTCATTTGATTTTGTTTTGTCTATGGCTGCTTTCGGAATGGCAGAGTTGAGTAGATGTGACAGAGACCATACGGCCCACAAAGTGAAAAACATTTGCTATCTGGCCTTTAACAGAAAAAGTGCTCCATCCCCTGCCCTAGATATTCCAAGAATCATTACACAGTGAGCCACCATTACTAAATACTGTGTTCTTCTCCTCAGTGCTCCAAGACCAAGGTTTGTTTGTTGTTATTTTGGTTGTCAGAAACAAAGATTTAAAAAATAGTGGCTTAAACCAGACACTTCTCTCTCACATAGAAGTCCAGGGCTGAACGGATATTTGTGTCAGAGGCCCAGGCTATACTCCACAGAGCTTTCACTACCAAGGTCTCACAGTCCTCCGAAATGGTTGCCAAAGTACCAGCCATTACACTCATGTCTAGGTAGCAGGAAGGAAAATGGACAGCCTCGGCCCAACTTTTCAGGAAACTTTTGGAAATACCACTAAACACGTCTTTAAAATCATTGATTATACTTGGCCACATAGATACACCTAGGTGTAGTGGAAGCTCGGAATGTAGACTTTTACTTGGCTGGCAAGTTGCTTAAATAAAAAAATCAAGGTTATTTTATTTATTTATTTATTTAAAACAGATGTTTGGATACTGAGGGATAATTAGCAATCTCTGCCAAAGGAACCTACTCCACTCGCCATGTCCCTTGTTAAGGTAAGTACATGCTCTGGGCAGGGTAATCCTTTGGCAAAGCTCCAAAACCACAGGCCTTAAATGTTTGCTTCACATTTACTGAAGAGATGGTAAGATCAGTGCCAGTGAGAAGTATTTTTTGGTTGGTTGTCTGTTTTCAAATTTCCAATCGAAAGTATTGTCTCCTTCTGAAGGAATTGAACAAATTCTCCTTTCATCAGTTAGTATGGGGTTGTGTGTGTAGACCTGAGTTAATAGGTGCTCCTATACAGCCCAGTGATTTTTTCTTTTTTTTAATGTACTGTCTGCTTGCGTGGACTGTCCTTGGGTCCACAGGACACTGATACTACCCCACTGTCACTGCAATCTCTCCAATTAACATGCCATTCCATTTACCCTCATCACTACCAATCACTTACAAGTCAGAAAGACTCCATATTTACCCCTCCCTCAAACCATACCTACCCATACATCCAGGGCAATGACATCTCACAGTAACCTTAGGTTCTGATCATCTTCAACCAAGAAAGGCTACTCATCTCACCTTTACCGCTGGTGACATGAGCGGTAGAGGTGGATCTAAGGCAATACCAGGAAGCAAGCGCTTGAGAAGTAAAAAATTAAGAATGGATTCTGAATCTAGACGATTATCTGAAGATTAAACAAGAATGGAAAAAAGTGACAAGTCACATGCTTTTGGCATATCGGTTAACACTTAGCAATCAGTCCTGTTAACATATATTTCCTCCTCTTCAAAAGTAATAAACCAGACTTTCAGCATCAACATGTAAACTCTTGGAAAGTTCTTCCTCATAAACAAGTCCAGGGCTGAACGTGTACTCCAATGTGTCAGGGACCCAGGCTATCTATCCCATATATTCTATTTTCTGTAAAGTTAGGAGACAGATACCATCTGCAAGCTCCAAAATATATTTAAAGGCTTCCAAAAACAGCTGAAATCAAGTAGAAGCCAAATGGGAGGAAGTAAAAAGAAGAACCATCACAGAGTGGTATATCTCCAAATACATATCCCCGAACACCAGCAAAAATACATTTCTCAGAGCTGAGAGTTACAATTGGAAGGGCAAAGTCTGTACCACCAATAAGTGTTAAAACTGTAGTTAGCATGGTCAATCTCCTCTTTGTGACAAGGGCAGGTTTCGGGTGGGAGGCAGGCTACACAAAGACTCAGAGACAAATGAACCATATTTAAAGAAAGAGTTGGTTTCTGAGCAGCGGAAACAAAGGCAGCCTTATGGTTCTGAAAACAACTAGCCACAAAGACTACTAGCCCCTCCCTGCCAAGTCAACCCTCAACCTTGTACAATCAGCTGGTTCAGAAAATCCAACACATTCAAATACGAGTGACAAAAGGCAACCATAGGCATGCCACTGGCACATCAATTAAAAAGTTAGGGAAAAAAGGAGAATGGAAAAAAAAGGTATTAACAGGGAAGTCATAGGAAAATGCTGCCAATGGATCATATGAAGTTTCTAGACAAACATTTTACAGTGAATTTGAAAAATCAAATCAAGCAATTTCTCTATGAAGGAAAATCACAAAGCAGAAATAACTCAGAGAAGAGATAGAAAGAAAACAGGAGGAACTGAAATGTGAGCTTGCAGAGTTCAGAAAGGGTGTAAAACAAAGTAACTGAAGATGGCAATGGAATGTGTGCAAGGAAGGAGACTGCAGAAAACACAGCAAGGGACAGAGAAGGTAACAATGAGCAAAGCATTCAAAATGAAGTGGAAAGAAAGAGTTTTAAAACACTGGAGAGAAAATCATAGGTAAGAAATCAGATACAGGAGAACCTCCTCATGCACAGCTGGGAACAGAACAATGGATCAGAACAAATCCTTAAAGATATAATTCAAGAAAACGTTTCTAAAACCAAAGCAGAGTCAAACCCGATTAGTGAGAGACAATACACACACACACACACACACACACACGGAGAACGGGTCAACACTGAGATGGATCCTGACAAAGTTATTCAACTTCATCCTAGGACCCAATATAGATTTTCTCTTGTGGTATATGCTTAATAAATATTCACTGAGATACTAATCAAACACCTTTTTTTCCACAAACTCCTTTTTCTGCCTTATCTGTCTTCTGTTCCTGGGATGTGATATGGTACGAAATCCTTTCCGAAAGCAATACTGAAAAACTCCAAGATCTTAAAAACATTCTGTTTCATAGACTTTCTTTACTATGGCAGAAGAGACTGAAAATGCATGTTAGAAAGATTTTCACAAAGGATTGATATAAAAGCCTTTTCTGATAAGCTATACATTCACTATAAATTCAGAAGACATTTTGTCTCATATGCACAGAGTTTCAACAACATTTTATTGTATGTTTCCATATGCCATTTATCGCATAGAGAAAAAAATGCATAAAATCAGAAAGTTCTTTTACTTACTTTGGATGTTTAAACTTGTCTATAAGATCAATTTTTTCCACCAGGTCTCCTCCAATTGTTCGGACCAAGTCATAGAAATCGTTTTCTGTGTAATTTTCAGAGGGCAACCAGAATGAAATGTCATTTATCACAGCAGGATATTTGCTGAGAGGCTAAAGAAACAAAAGAAAAAAGATAGATTGATTTATTAATTGGCTGAGAATCTTTAAATTTTTCAAGGAAAGTTACACTTGGCTAATTAGAAAATGCTGATAAAACATTATTTCAGCACTTGAATTTTCAGGAACAAAATGAACTTAAAAGGTAAGTCAATATTGAAAATTAGCAAATTCCATTTTAAATATTATAGATTCTTATCACATTCACATGTAACATTACCATATATTATATTTATATCACCATTAATGTTCAATTTGATATAAAGCCATTTGAATTCATCATATTTAAATTTTTTCCATTTGAATACTAGAGGAGAAAAGTTCAAATTTAATTAACAGCAATTCATTAACTTCTTGAGATATTTTCAGGAAGCTATTTTAATGGAGAAATAAGTAAGGGCTTGTCGATATTGATATTTCTATTAGTAATATCATTATTTGTTAGTATTTCTAATTAAAATAAAGAACTGGACAGATAAGTAGTCATTTAGGGAGTTATTTTTCAAATTCTGCCTCTAAGGATGTGATTAAACACAACGTAGCCATTTCCTCCATTTTCTTTCAGTTTATTAGTGCTCACTAGTTCATCATTCTACTGGACATTTAACATTTGATACTTTTAGGAGTTACTGCATTTGTTTACATGGCAAACACATATGAACATGCTTTAGGTCTGTAAGTTACCACCACAATAAAAAATGTTTCATTAAATGTTTTATTATATAACTATGAAGTCCTAAGGGAATATCTGCTAAAACTATGAATTTGTCAGAAGGGCAAACTTATAAATTGATTTACATCAAGCCTGATATCACTATAAGCCCTTTGGTAAATCACTGATCAGAAAAAGTGTAAAACTTTTAAAATGGCAAAACCTTTGAAAAATTAAACACTCAAACATAAATGATCATTCAACATGAAATAACAATAAAGTTGTCACACAAATGCATCATTGTAGAACACACATTTCAGAGCAACATAATAAAGCTACTATCTCCATGCTCTGGACAAAATACCACAGCTCCTGAAACACATCCATGGTCTCTCTCCTAAGTCCAGACGCTGTGATCAATATCCATGATGACAGGAGTCTTGTGGTTAGACAAGTTGCTTCTCCTCTGACAATGTCCCTTGCCCCCTTAAGCAATATGGAAGTTGAGAGAGATCAGATGAGAGGCTGGGACTGCCAAGAATTGGCAGGAAACCTCCTCTTCAGCTGATCCCAGCTGAGCAGCACACTTGTTGAGCTTGGGTATGAGACGAGATGACAGAAATGGGAGAAGGTGCCCAGCTGGGTATCTGTGCCAGCAACCCACTGACAACAGTCAACACGATAATGCAGCCGGCCTGAATACAGACCCCAAAACATTAAAAATATACTACAGTAAATACAGTTTTTAAAACCATGGAGAAAATCTAGACTATTGCAAACTTAGTTCAAGACACAAATCATAACAAGCTTAAAGAAATGGTTTACCTAAGGGAATCATTCACTATACTAATCAGTATGGGTCAGATGTAGGATACCTATTAGTGACTCTTGCTTTTTTGAGGGGGACAATAAAATTTTCTTTTCCAAATAAGAAGATAACTGCAGTTGTATGGTTACTGAAATTTAGGCTTTCTGGTGCTTAACCAGAGGCAGTGTTGAAAGCCATCCAGCGGCTTCCCATTGCTCTTAGGGTCAAGTCCCCAGTTCTTAAAAGGCTCTGTCTTTCTGCTGTTCTCCGGGCTCAGGCCAGCCCACTTTACTTGTTTCCTGAACACACTAATCTACTTCCTCCCTGTATCATTTCCTGCTCTCCCTACCCTACTTCTGGTCTTTAGCTACAATGCACATTTACGCTTCCAGACTGTTACTGTCTTTCCCAGAAAATAAGACCTAGCCGGACAATCAGCTCTAATGTGTCTTTTGGAGCAAAAATTAATATAAGACCCGGTCTTATTTTTGGGGAAACACGGTAGTCCCTTATTATCTCACCTTATACTTCTCTTCTGTAGTCCTTTAAATCACTGTAATTACTTACTTAAGGAATGTCTTCCCAGTATGTTACAATTCTTGAGGGTGGGATGTGTATCTTTTTTCACCACCAAATCGCTATCATTTTGCAGGGTCCAGCTGACATTGTAGGGATTCACTAAGAGTGCATTACAGAGCCGCCTTGAGTGAGCAATGGCTACACTACAGTGAATTCAGCTGTTCTTTCTTCTCTAACTGGACCAGCGAATGGACATACCAAGGAAATAAGGTATGGAGACTTGCCTCCACCCCTGAGTATGCAGTGACGGGGAGACAGTGACCATGTGGAATGACAAAGAGGCTAGAGGTGGACAAAGTGACCCGGTAGGGATGTGATCATCCTCAATCACAGAGCTAGGAATTTTAAAATTGGAAAGGAACTCTCAACCTAAACAAAGAGGTAAACTCAGGCAAGCTCAGATTACCAGAAATTGAGTATAACAGAGGAAATGCAATTCATGAAACACATGCTATTGTAAGCTACAGGCAAGTCCACTGAGGGTCTGGGCAGGCTGTATTCATGGGTAAGAAGTGCAAAGAGGGATCAGGATCAAAATGGCGGCGTGAGGTGAGCTTCTGTAAAGCTCCCCTGGAATTTACAACGAATCGAACAACAAAAACTCCACAAAGGACTCCCTGCACAGCAGACAGGCAAGACGAAGAGGCCCACTACCAACTGAAATCACCTACAGGTGGGAGATTCGCGTGAGTGGAGGGAGGAGGAAAGGGAGAAGTGCGCGGAGACGGAGCCGCGCGGGCGCAGGACACAGACCTCGCTCAGTGCGCTGAGCTCGCTGCTTCCCGGAACCACTGCAGCTGCGGGAGAGGGAAGAACTCGGACTGCTAGGGCTCCGCCAGGGCTCCACAGGGCTGAGGGGGCAGCATATACCACGGCTGAACCCAACGCTCACGGCAGAGACCTCGGAGAAAAGACTGAGGGAAAAAGGCCGAAAACGGTGGTTTAAGCCCGCACTGCCGAGCAGAGAACGGAGCCTTAGGCACTGAGACTAGCTGCCCCCTCCCTCCCCTCCCAGAGCTCGCCCCGCCCCCACCTGCCCGGTGCTAGAAGCGAAACAGTAGCAGTGTCAGATCAAAAGAACAGAATATTTGCTGTTCTGAGAACTGTGGACCGCAGACAGATTCACAGCCCAACTAGTTCTGGCAAAGGGGAGGGAGCTGTGGAAGCAGGACTGGCTGTGGTGGTGGTCGCCGCCATTGCTCTGGGCCACCTCTCACAGCTCACCCCGCCCCTGACCCCACCTATCTGGGCGGATCCCTGCAGGAGTAAACAGAACTGCTGAAACATACGGGCTCTGAATCAGGAGCTGGAAGAGCTTTGGAACATCAAAAGCTCTCCGCATACCCACCGGGACACTGCGCCCTGTGACCTAGACAAACTATTAACAGAGGAGAAGCCTGTCTCCCAGGGAATCCCCCCATTGTGTGAGAAGTTGGAATAGTGCAGAAAAAACATAGCACTACCATGTGAGAGAGAAAAAAAAGTCTGCAGTCGGAGAGAAAATAAAACATTCTACCAACAAGTACTGGAAAACAAAAGAAAGACCTCTTCCTGTCAACCTGTTGCAGAAGCCACTCCTGTAGATGTCTAGGAAGAGAAATAATAAATCAGTAATTGCCATGAATAACAAAGGCAACAACACAGCTCAGAAAGAAAGTGAAAAGTCTCCAGAAAAGGAACTTAAAGATATGGAAATATGTGACTTAAATGACAGAGAATTCAAGATTGCAGTTCTGAAGAAACGCCAACGAGATGCAAGAAAACACAGAAAGGCAGTTTAATGACCTCAGAATCACAATCAAAGAACAACATGAGCATTTTATGAAAGAGATGGAAATTTTAAAAAAGAACCAAATAGAATTTCTGGAGATTAAGAACACAATAGAAGAAATTAAGAATAAAATAACCAGCTTAGGTAGTAGAGTTGACCAGATGGAGGAAAGAATCAGTGACCTCAAAGCTAGAAACCTGGAAATGACACAGATGGAAGAAGAAAGAGACTTGAGACTTAAAAGAAATGAAAGAACTCTACAAGAACTTTCTGATTCCATCAGAAAGAGCAATATAAGAATAATGGGCAGACCAGAAGGAGAAGAAAGAGAGAAGGGAACAGAGAATACAGTCAAACAAATTATCGATGAGAACGTCCCAAACTTCTGGACACAACTGGATCCTCGAATCCAAGAAGCAAATAGAACACCTAATTACCTCAATCCCAACAGGCCTTCAACAAGGCACATTGTATTGAAGCTGTCTAAAATCAACGACAAAGAAAGAATCCTCAAGACAGAGAGGGAAAAGAAGACGGTAACCTACAAAGGAAAGCCCATTAGATTATCATCAGATTATTCAGCAGAAACTCTACAAGCCAGGAGGGAGTGGAACCAAATATTCAAACTATTGAAAGAGAGAAATTATGAGCCAAGAATAATATACCGAGCAAAGATATCGCTTAGATATGAAGGAGGAATAAAGACCTTTCCACACATACAGAAGCTGAGGGAATTTTCTAATACACAACCTGCACTACAAGAAATACTAAAGGAGGCTATTCGACCACCATCAACAGGGACAATTTTGGGCAACCAAAACTCCAAAAGGGGGAGAGTAAAGGCCTGAACCGGAATACGGGAATGGAGAAAGTAAGTGTGCTGAAGAAAATGGAATACTCTAAATATCAAACTTTCTTTTACATAAACTTAAGGGTACCCACTCAAAAAAAATCAAGAACTGAAATATATACTGTAATAAAAGAAGAAACAGAGGAAAGCATCATAGAATACCACCACACAGAAATAACAGACAACAACAAAAAGGAAAAGAAACAATGGAGACACAGCCTTACCAGAAAACTAAAGATAGAATGACAGGAAATCCTCACATATCAATAATCACCCTAAATGTAAATGGACTGAACTCACCAATAAAAAGGCACAGAGTAGCAGACTGGATCAAAAAACTAAACCCAACCAAGAGAAAAATCCCAAATAAATAACCTCATGTTACACCTTAAAGAACTAGAAAAAGAAGAACAAGTGAAACCCAAGGTCAGCAGAAGAAAGGAAATAAAAATCAGAGCAGAACTAAATGAAATAGAGAACAAAAAGACAATAGAAAAAATTAATGTGACAACTGGTTCTTTGAAAAGATTAACAAAATTGACAAACCCTTGGCTAGACTCACTAAGATAAAAAGAGAAAACACTAATTAACAAAATCAGAAACGTAAAAGGGGAAGTTATCACGGACACCACAGAAAGGCAAAGGATCATCCAAGAATACTATGAAGGACTATATGCCACCAAATTCAATAACCTAGAAGAAATGGACAAGTTCTTAGAAACATATAGCCTGCCAAGGTTGAACCATGAAGAACTGGAAAATCTAAACAGACCGATCACCAGTAACGAAATTGAATCAGTCATCCAAAACCTTCCCAAAAGCAAAAGTCCGGGACCAGATGGTTTCCTAGTGAATTCTACCAAACCTTCAAAGAGGATCTAATACCAATCCTGCACAAACTCTTCCAAAAAATTGAAGAAGAGACAGTACTCCCTAACTCATTTTATGAGGCCAACATTACCCTGATACCAAAACCTGGTAAGGACAGCACAAAAAAAGAAACTACAGACCAATATCTATGATGAATACAGATGCAAAAATCCTAAACAAAATTCTAGCAAATCAAATACAACAATGCATTAAAAAGATTATTCATCACGACCAAGTGGGGTTCATCCCTGGGGCACAAGGATGGTTCAACATACGCAAATCCATCAATGTGATACATCACATAAACAAAATAAAGGACAAAAATCATATGATTATATCAATTGATGCAGCAAAAGCATTTGACAAGATACAACATCCATTTATGATTAAACTACTTAATAAGATAGGTATAGAAGGAAAATACCTTAACATACATAATAAAGGCCATATATGAGAAACCCTCAGCTAATCTCATAATTAACGGTGAAAAACTGAAGCCCTTTGCTCTACGTTCAGGAACACGACAGGGATGTCCTCTATCACCTCTGCTTTTCAACACAGTGTTGGAAGTCCTTGCCAGAGCAATCAGGCAAGAGAAAGAAATAAAAGGCATCCAAATTGGGAATGAAGAAGTTAAAGTATCACTCTTTGCAGATTCCATGATGCTATATATAGAAAACCCTAAAGACTCCACCAAAAAGCTATTAGAAACAATCAACAAATACAGTAAAGTTGCTGGCTACAAAATCAACGTACAAAAGTTCATTGTATTCCTATATACTAACAATGAAATCTCAGAAAAAGAAATACAAAAAACAATTCCTTGTGCAATTGCAGCAAAAAGAATAAAATACCTCGGAAAAACTTAACCAAGGAGGTGAAGGACCTATATGCTGAAAACTATAAAACATTTTTGAAAGAAATTGAAGAAGACACAAAGAAATGGAAAGACATTCGTGCTCATGGATTGGAAGAATCAACATAGTTTAAATGGCCATATTACCCAAAGCAATACACAGATTTAATGCAATGCCCATCAAATTCTCAATGGCATTTTTAAAAAGAATTAGAACAAAAAATCATCAGATTTGTTTGGAACTACAAAATACCCCAAATAGCCAAAGCAACATTAAGAAAAAAGAACAATACTGGAGGTATCACACTCCCTGACTTTAGCTTGTACTACAGGACTACAATAATCAAAACAGCATGGTATTGGCAGAAAAACAGACACATAGACCAATGGGATAGAATTGAGAACCCAGAAATAAAAACCACATAAATATGGACAAATAATTTTTGACAAAGAAGCTAAAAACATACAATGGAGGAAAGACAGCCTCTTCAATACATGGTGCTGGGAGAATTGGATAGCCACGTGCAAAAGAATGAAACTGGACTGCTATCTGTCACCATGTACCAAAATTAATTCAAAATGGATCAAAGATTTAAGCATAAGACCTGACATAATAAACTGTATAGAAGAAAATATAGGTACTAAACTTATGGATCTTGGGTTCAAAGAGCATTTTATGAATTTGACTCCAAACGCAACGGAAGTAAAAGCTAAAATAAACGAATGTGACTACCTGAAACTTAGAAGCTTCTGCACAGCAAAAGAAACCATTAACAAAATAAAGAGGCAACCAACTGAATGGGAGAAGATTTTTGCAAACAGTGCCTCCGTTAAGGGGCTAATATCCAAAATATACAAGGAACTCATGCAACTCAACAACAAACAAACAACCCAATTGAAAAATGGGCAGAGGACTTGAAGAGACATTTCTCCAAAGAGGACATACAAATGGCAAATAGACATATGAAAAAATGCTCAACATCAGTAATCATCAGAGAAATGCAAATCAAAACCACAATGAGATATCACCTCACCCCAGTCAGAATGGCTATCATCAACAAGACAAATAGTAACAAGTGTTGGAGAGGCTGTGGAGAAAAAGGAACCCTCATACACTGTTGGTGGGAATGCAGACTGGTGCAGCCATTATGAAAGACAGTGTGGAGATCCTCAAAAAATTACGAATAGAATTGCCATATGACCCAGCAATCCCTCTCCTGGGCATCTACCTCAAAAATCTGAAAACATTTATCCATAAAGACACGTGTGTTCCAATGTTCACTGCAGCTTTGTTTACGGTGGCAAAGACATGGAAACAACCAAAATGTCCTTCCAAAAATGAATGGATAAAGAAGTTGTGGTATATATACACATTGGAATACTATTCGGCGGTAAGAAAAGATGATATAGGAACATTTGTGACAACATGGATGGATCTTGAGAGTATAATGCTAAGAGAAATAAGTCAGACAGAAAAAGCAGAGAACCATATGATTTCACTGATATGTGGTATATAAACCAAAAACAACAAAAGAACAAGACAAACAAATGAGAAACAAAAACTCATAGACACAGACAATAGTTTAGTGGTTACCAGAGGGTAAGGGGGGTAAGGGGTTGGAGATGAGGGTAAGGGGGATCAAATATATGGTGATGGAAGGAGAACTGACTCTGGGTGGTGAACACACAATGGGATTTATAGATGATCAATTACAGAATTGTATACCTGAAATCTATATAATTTCACTAACAATTGTCACCCCAATAAATTTTTATAAAAAACAAAAAACAAACAAACAAACAAAAAAAGAAGTGCAAAGAGGGGAAGACCAATCAGAATCCACGCAGTAAGTTCAATGGCTTATGGATGTGGAGAGTCTTTGTGGATGTTCATTGGTAGATAATAAGTCTAGGTCTTTCGTAAATCAGACATTTACCAGAAATCAGTGTCTTAGTTCTTAAGTTCTGAGGGCACATGCCCAAGAGTCTCGATTTCATATTTTCCTGTTCCATTTTAGATTGAAATCCTTTCACAGACCTTAAACAGCATCTAATATTTGTGTTTTCTCATTTCTTTTCTTAATCTAGACAAAGGCATGTCTATTTTATTGTGTGTTATGCACTGCTAGGTGGGCTGATCCCTGTTGACTCTGAATGAGTGACATCCACAACGTCCTGTGCTCACAGCCCTTCCGGCTCCTGCAGACTCATGCCTGTGGCTTCTTCATGGACTCCGTCCATCTCATATCTGGTCTTTCTCACTTCCTCCTGCCTTCTGTTTTTCCCAACATTGTTGTAGTTTTATCAAATAACCGCCTACTGATTAGTTCTTTTGAGAACCTCTCTATAATTCTTGCTTGTTTTTAAAGAACTGAAAAGTGGATCTAAAGTACAGATATAGTGGAGACTTTCAAAGTCACAAGTGAATATTATGAGCTATTTAATGACAATACATTTGAAAATTTGGCTTAAATGAGTAATTTTCACTCAAGACAGAAAATTTAAAACCAATGACTCTGTACCAAATCGAATTAGCAGTCAACTCTTACAGCAGAAATGTTAGACTCAGACGGTTCAGAGTATCACTTAATTAAACATTTAAGGTGAAGGGAATCCCTTTAGTACATAAACTGTCTCATGAAAACAAGAAAAGGAGGAAAAACCAGCTAACTTTCTGAGGCTACTATAAACTTTAAGCGAAAGCTAGACAAGCACAGAATAATTCATAAAAAAACTGTAGGCCAATTTTACCTTACAACCTACATGAAAAATCCTAAATGTAATGTCAACAAACACAATTCAACAGCATATTAACATAATATTACAACATGCGCAAGTAAGATTTTTTCCAAAATAATGGGAATGATTTAAAACCAAAAATAATCTACTAATTGACATACAGTATAAAAAAAAAATCATGTGATTTTTTTCATAGACAAGCCATTGATAAATGTAACCTTTATTCATTATAAGAAAAACAATTGGCAAACTATAAATAGAAGACATCTTTAACCAGATATTTACTGAAAACCTACAGCAAACATATTTAATGTTGATTTTTTTAAAAAGCATTCCTAATAAAGTCAAAAGATAAGGATACCCACTCTCATCCTTGCTCTGTCACATTCTAAATCCTGACCAAGACAATAAACAGGAAAAGCTATGAACTAAATTAATTGGAATGAAATAGGCAAAATTTGTGACCCTAAATTTGAATCCTTCTTATTAGCTATATAACTTGGAAAACTGCTTTATCTATTTTCAGTTTTATCTGAAAAATTGAGGTATTGTTAGTATCTACCTCATAGGATAACTACTATTTCATATCTATTGTTATACACATAATACATAAGATTTAAAGTGAATGAAATGGAGATACATGTATCATTACTTACGGCTAAAATTCAAAAACATGTTTTTTTAAGTAAGTTTGTTTTTAAAGAAAGTTTCTTTTTTTAAGATGTATGCAGTATGATATTTATATGAAGTTAAAAAACAGGATAACAATAATATATATGTGTAAATTGTATTAAAAACCAATGTGGGAAGGCTTATATACTGGATGTTTGAACAATGACTACCTCTGGGAGAAGAGGGCAAAGTATTCAAGAAAGGTATAAAAAGGATTTCAACTTTAAGATGCAAAAGAGTTCACAGGTTCAATCTTGATTTGTGTGGCAAACGCACTGAAGGACTTGTGCATGCTACAGGTGTTGGTTGGGTTGGGGTAGAGGTGGTTGGTACACCCCAGAAGAGCAGCCCAACTTATACTTTATTCCCTTCATGCAGACTGATGGTAAACATCCTTGTAACTCTGTCTTCTTATTGGAGGGTAGCAAAATATGCTACCCCGAAATATGCTGCTTTGGGATAAAGATTATTTTGAGCTGAAGGCAAATGAGAAGCTGGTACAAGAAAATCTCTCAGCCTTCCCCTGACTTACCTAAGAGCAGGGCATACATTTGCTAAGGTGTCCTACCTCCCATTTCTACTAGTAGGAAGGACAGAAGTTAATCACTGGAGACAATGCTCGATCTTATCAGCGCAGAGATAAGAAACTTGACTAACTAGTTCTTATCTGCAATTAGTTTCCTATATATTTACCTTTCCATAATCGGCTTCCCCTAGAGACTCAAGCTACATCTCCTTTGTCCTATCACTTCTCTATAAATGTATCGTTCTTTTCCTAAACTGCTAGGTAAGCCCAAGTTCTAACCAAATCTTTCAGTTACTCAATTCTGGATATTCCTATGTGTTACATGAGGAATGCACATGTTAATAAACTTGTTTTGCTCTTAATCTGTCTTTTGTTACAAAGCCCCAGCAGAAACTAGAAGGGATTTTTTTCCCCTTCCCTACATTATCCACACATTTATTGCATTGTGACTACCTCTAATGGTCTTGGAATAATATACTTATTTTATTAGGTTGGGCTAATCTTAGGAATCTATAAACATTTTCAGTTTGCCCTTTTCAATACTGCCTATCTCTGCCAATTATTGACACGTCCAACACAAGAACTGTTTTCTTCCCTGTTGGGGGTTGACGGCGTGGGGCAATTGTGGAGTTACAGGCTTCCCTGCCCTCAGTCCTAGCCCTGGCCCCCCACTGTGCTCAGTGCCCCTCCTTCTTCGATTCATTTCTCTGCCGCTATGTCCGCTATGTATTTACTCTGCACCACTGTCTGGCTCATTCGCGTAGCCCATCAGCAGCACTGTGTCTGTGTAGTAAACACTTGCTGAAATCTTATTGAACTGACCACACTGCGGGGTCTGTGTCCACATTTACCAAGTTTTCCAGGATACTCTGGATTTTTTAAAATAACAATTATGGTTCCAAAAAGGACAATTCTCCATGTATCTGGGTCACATGAATTTGATTTTCAAAGACGTTGCTATTCTTCCCTTTTTCTTTTATCTGAAATAGCTTTGCTCACTAAGCTTTACTTCCATGTCTCTTTACTCTGCACTATCTCCCCCTCCTGCCCTTTAAAAGGCTCACACATCCCTTCAGATCTGTGTCCAGACTTGCAGGTAAGAAAGTTGGCAGCTGAAGTGCCAGAGTCCAGTTACTTAACAGTTTCTTATTTAACTGGTTTTATTCTGTTTCTTTTCTCCATCTAATCTCGGTGAAATAATAATTCATATGTTTGGGGTTTTCTTACTTTTAAATAAAAACATTTAAGGCTATAAATGTTCCTCTGTATACCTCTTTAGATATATCCCACAAGCTTATTCTTTCTATAAATTTTCTCTTTTCCTATATTCTATTGGATTGATCCATTTTTAAAAATATGCTAATATATTTTCCCTCTTTGGTTTAAAAAGCTGTAAATTGTATTTCTATGCTTTAATACTAACACACACCAATATCCTTTAATAAATTTTTCTAAAGCCTAAATTTATTTAGTTTTTCTATTCGCCTCTTAAATAAGACAAGAACCTTAGTTTCTTTTAACAGCAACTCTCCCAAACTACTAGTTTTATCTTTTAAAAAGCACACATAACATAATGTCATTTAAAGCAACAGTTAATTTTAAGTTAAAAATTGTTTTTTAATTCTATATTTGTTTTTTTTGCATTCTACCTCTTTATTGGGAGACAATTCCCTGTGGAATTTCCATACAATTTGTAACCACTTGTATCACAAACAGCCTTGGAATACAGAGGTAGTCTCTCCCATGCGGGAAGAGAGCAGATTTGTTTCTCCACCAGGATAATAAAGATAACATCCTTCTCAGGAGGAAAGATTGTGAGGTTTTCTAATGTTTCTTTAAAAGATTGGAAGGAAAACAAGCAAACCAACACAAATGAACAAACGAAAGATTGAAGGGTTCCTACATTCAAGAGTTTTCAGCTGTGCACTAAGCCCGCCGTGTGAGCCGGCATCCATCTCAGCTGCTCCGGCTGCATCACGCCCTCGGGATTTGGGAGGTTAGGAGAACCACCGCACACATGAAACTCATGCTGCTTCTATGCTGTGAGCAATACAGTCCTTTGTCTCTGACCCAGGAGTCTCATGTCATTCTGTGTGGCAGCCTACTTTGTTAACTTGCAAGCATGGTGAAATCTTAGGCCTTTCACAGTTTCTGACAGCTTTCTTTCTCACTTTCGTTCTTGCAGATGAACATTCTTTAATAGCTTTTTCAGTGAAAGTATGTGGGAGGCGAACCTCTGTCAATATTTGTATGTCTGAAAGCCCTCACACTTACATTGGGCAGGGCACAAAACAGTGGTCTCTCTTCAGCACTTTGAAGATATTTTTCTGCACCTATTAGTAACGACGACAATTCTGTTGTCAGTCAGTGCTGTTTCTTCATAGGGAATCTGTCTTTTGTTCCGAGCCATTTTAAAGTTTTACCTTCATCCTGAGACTCTGCACTTTGATTGTGATTAGGTCAGGCCTGCATTTATCTCTCTTTATTCTGCTCAGTACTCAGTGTGCTTTCGATCAGAAGTACACGTCTTGCACCAATTCCAAAAAATTCCAGCAATTACTTCTCTGCCATTCTTTTCATTGCCTTTAAACTGCAATAACGTATATTGTGGAACTTCTTGATTTGTCTTCCCTTTTTCTTAATTGATCTGTTTTAGGTTTTGTATTCTAGGTGAATTCTTCAGTAATAGCTTCTTATTTACTAATTCTCCCTTCAACTGAATCTGGTGTCATCTAGTTTTTTTCTTCTTCATTTCAGTGAACCTATTACCCCTTTCTGATATTTCTGTTTTCTTCCACATCTACTTCCATTTCGCTCTTGCCTGCTTTCACCCCTTTTTCAGATCTTCTTATCCTCCCCCCTCCTCCTCCTCCTTCCACTTCTTCCTCTTCCTCTTCTCTCCCTTCTCCTTCTTCTATGGTTATTATTCCTACATTGATCTCGGTGAGGACATTAGGTATTTTCTTTTTTTAAAGAATGCCTTCTGATTTTGTTTTAACCTCCAATGAATTCAGATTCTGACTTTTGATTTGGTTGGCTGACACTCTTAGCTCAGAGTTCTTCACGTGCTTTGGAATACGTGTACCCAGGCCCAGCTTGTATGGGACACAACTGCTGATGTTCCCTCACTAATCGCCCTCCTTGGTTGGGTATTTGGCAGTTCCTCCTCGCCCAGAATCAAGTTGGTCGTGCTGTCTGGCTTCCTGCCCATGGTGATACTGATGATGATGCAAAGTGGGTGATTTCTCTCAGTTCCCGAAACAGAGGGCCTGCCTCTGTCCTGCTCGCTCCCTAGGATCCGAGCTTCATACAAGCTAGAGGTCACGGCTGGCAGCAATTCACAGCAGTGACTAGCGCCTCCTTTCTAGAGCAGGGAAGCACGCCCACCACCTGCCCCGTTTCTGAGCAGAGTGCGTGCTCTGGCCCAGCACATTGGCAGAGCCGTTTAGTCCAGACTCTGCCCGAGCTACAGCACTGGGGTCCCCTCCCTACTCATGACCTGAGCCCAGGGGTCTCTCTTCAGTCTCGCCTTCTGCTTGGTGTCAGTGTTTGTCTCTTGTCCATAGTATAAACCTTTCTTTAGGGAGAGGAGGGAAAGGCGTGGTTCTGACTTTTTTCACATTCTCTTTTTAGATTTTTATCTATCACTGCTGTGTGTTTGGAGAAGGTAAAGAACAGCTTACAAAGCAACACCAACTGACTCTTCATATTTCCTTACACGATGGTTCTTAACTTCGTGGGGAAGGGGACATAGACCTCTCTGAGAATATGATGAAAGATTCAAATACTTGTTACAGAAAAGTACATATTTCCACACAGATTTTTGCATAGAAGTTCTAGGATTCGCAAACCCAGTATAAGTCATTCAAGGAGTCAGAATAAGGACCCTCATCTTTGATCCACATTCAAAACTGTCATGAGTTCAAATACACACAACCAAGATCACTGTACTAAGGGGTTAGAAAGTACCCAAATCTTTCTTTACTAACTTATGATATATACAAGGAATGTACACTTTATGATAATAAAACCATATGTGAAGGCATCATTGCTTGTCTGTGGTAGCTACTTGAAATGCAGTCATATTTATACAAATTTTTTAAAAGTCTGCTTTTTATGGGCTGGACTAAGAAACGCCTACTGCAGCAGAGACAACGCTGAATGGCCACCCTCGTTCCCGAGCAGCCTGTGGGCTGGCTGAGGCCTTTGGTGTAAATGCATCATAGCCCCTCTCCCTCTGTCCACCCTGCTTCCTCCACTTCCCTTCCGCACCCGATGATGACCTTCCACACCCTCACCTCCACCTTAGACTCTGCTCTCAGGGAGAACTTGACCTGTGACTCCTAGACATCAACAAACTGTCAGCAACCAGTTGACCAAACAATTCGGTGTGTGTAGGGGGTAGCGAGCACAAGGAGCTCCCATGTGGAGGGAGGCAGAGCTGCACTAGAACTTGGGTCCCTATTGCCAGGTATATGATAGAGAGGAACGGCTCCACCACGGCGCCCTGGCAATCGTGTGCGTTAGCCACATGGGCCACACAGGCAAAGCCTTGAACCACAGCTCCCCTCCGTCTTGGCAGGATGCCTTGTGATCCTCCTGGAAAGGATGCGTGGCCTGTGAGCTGCTGCCAAAAGGCCATCTCCTACTCGCCTCCTGATGTCTGCTGGAGGCTGCCATGAGGCGGTCTGTCATGGCCGCCAAGGTTCTGAAGAGGCCTGAGGCCTCCTGCCTCTGTCTCCTCAGAATAGTCATCGGATCTAGATCCTGTTAGCTGCAATCTAGAACTGGCCCCTCAGCAAGAGGTTATTTCACAATTGGTGTTGATTGTCCACTCTGTTACAGATGGAATTGTGGCCCTGTACAAACTATGTTGGAGTCCTAACCCCCAATAACTCAGAATGTAACCTTACTTGCAGAAAGGTGTTTACAAAAGTACTCAAATTAAAATGAGGTCATTAGAGTGGGCCCTAATTCACAATGACGTGTCCTTATAGAAAGGGGAAATCTGGATACAGACACACACACACAGGGAGAAAGCCATGTGAGGATGCAGCCAGAGAACTGAGTGATGCTTGTACAGACAAGGGATGCTGACGATTTCCAGGAGAACCACCAGAAGGTTTGGGGGAGGCCTGACCAGATCCTTCCTCACACCCTTCAGACAGAATTAAGCTGCCAGCACCCTGACCTCAGACTTCCCTCCTCCAGGACGGAGATAACAGATGTCTGTGGCTTAAGCCCCCAGCCGGTGGTGTCTTGTTACAGCAGCGCTAGGAAACCAGCATGGCGCCTTTGTTTCCGCGTTGTCCTTTCCTGGTATGTGGGACAAGGACGTGGGAGCTGGCACCTTTGGCTACTCTTCTCTCCACAGTCTATGTAAATGACAAGCTGTCTACATCTAAAGGTGGGTCACTGTATTTTACCAGCCGAATCAGTCAGGCCTGGGCCCTGGCCTTGCCGGGTATGTTCACTCGCCTATGTTCACTCACCTTAAGCTTCTGAGTCTATAAAGTGGAGATAGCACCTACTTCAGCGAACTGCAGTGAAGACGACACGAAATACCGTTCATAAAGCACACAATCATTTTCTAAACAGACACTGATTTGGACAGTTCCACTGACACATGATTTTGACAGTTGTCCACGCCCAGTTATAGCTCATAAGCTTGCCAACGTGACTGTGGGGAGGGGGCGTCTAGAAAGTGAGAGTTTGGTTTACCAATGTTATTCCATCCTAACCGGCCTCCTGCTCCAGGCTCATGCCGCGCCCCCGCCCAATATTTAAAATACAAATGTCACGTACCTTCCCAAGTTAAAATCGTCTTATCCTTCCATTACAAAATCAAAACTTTTCAGGCCCCTGTACCTGCTCATATTTTCAAGGAAGAGACTCTTACACTGCCAGTTGGTAACACAACGCAATATAATAGTACTTTTAGTCCAATGAACTTTGTTTCTACATCAAAATCTTCCCTTAACTTAAATGCTCTTCTCTTTTTGATGTTACTGACACAGGATAACAGATTACCACCCTCCATAATGCAGGCTTTCTGTATTAGTCAAGTTTATTCAGTCTCTGTCTTCCTTCCTTTGGGCAAAGTTATTTCATATGTGTGTGTGTGTGTGTGTGTGTTTATGCATAGCGTGTATGTACATATGTGTATTTCATATATATACGTATACACACACACATATATGTACATACACACTATGCATAAACACACACACACACGTTTTAGATTTTTTTTGGTTTAGAAAGTATTTTGACAGCCACTCTAACAGGAGGGTATCCTTCCTCAACAAGTTCCCCACAGAGTTCTGAGACTGTCAAGGTGACTTTTAACCATGACCAAATTTAGGCAAAGGATTATTCTGCAGCGCCTCAGGGCACTGCTTCTCTTTTTGCACCAGAACACGTCCCCCTGGATTTTACTGTGATTATATTGCTACCAGTTACCAAGCATGGGGTGCTAGCTGTGTGCCCGGGACTGCTCGGCACTGTCCATGCACCATCTCATGAACACACAGCACGGTACTAATAAGAGACGGCCACTCTGACTGTTCCCACAGTATCCATGAGGAAACTGGGTCACAGCCCAAGGTCAAACAGCTAGCAAGTGGCAGAGCCATGAACAAATGCAGGGCCAGGTTGTACTCTTAACCCTTATGCTTTAAGGCCTCCCATTTAAAACCAAGGGCTCATAGGAAATGGCTCAGTTTCTAGTACTATTTCCAGAAGCCGTCTATTCAGCCTAATTAATAATTGTGTACATAAGACCAAATCTAACATTTATCCCTCTGGTGCCTTCTATGAGATTTCCTTTTTTTCAAACGATTCCTTCAGCTTTGGGATGATCTTGATTTAAAAGCACTTCCAGGCTATTTACATTCCACGTGATTGTGTTCTTACGTAAATTAACTTAAACATCAGTTTTGTCTGTAAAAATAGTATGCTCGATCAGTTACTTTGCTCTACACTCAAATGTCTCATAGCCCTGATTTTAACGCCATCTATTCATTTTACAACAAAAACCGCTTATGAAACCTGGCCGGCAGCTTGTATTCTGCGAGTTCAGGTTGTTCTAACTCATGATTCCACACTGCCTTGACGATACAGGTTTTCCTCACTTTGTTCCAGCATTTTGTTTTTATTCTTCCGTAGTGTCACTGAGGGCCAGGAACACGCTGTACTGGTCAGAGGCGGGCACAGCTCCGACTCAGGCAACTGTCCTGGTGCCTCACCGAGAAACCACAGGAGACCCGTTCTAGGCATTATTCTAAACTTTAAAAAGTGCCCCACAATTCTCAACTTTTGATAGAATTTCAGTTCCGTTTGAAGAGACACAGAAAACAAAGCATTCCCATAATAAAATAGTGTTGAACAATCATTTTGGAAACTGTATGTTGAACTAACTTCCCATGTTTCTATACCATGGTCCCCACAACTATTCTAAGAGCAGAAACAGAATTTCAAGTCTTTTTGAATCATCTCCAATTTTCTTTAAAGCTCCAGAACTTTTACTGAAACCAATCACATACCACCACGCATGTGACAAATAAAGGAGCACTCTGCCAGTCAGTAAGCAGGGTGGGTGTGGGGGGCTCCCCCCCTGGCTGAGGCCATTCATTCTCCACGGGACCTCAGGGATGGAAGTCAGGATTCAAGGCCATGCCTGAATGCAATGGTTTTGAACTTAAGAAATAAAAGAAAAAAGGAAGCCTTACAAATCTTTGTTCAAATAAAATATCACAGGTGCCTCTGGTTAAAGAAGGAATTGCAGAGAGGGCAGGGACTTGCAGCCCAGACCCCTACTTGAGAGCACTGGCGGAGCATCGGACACAGAATACAATTGATAAGAATAAAAGAAGACTTTTTGGGGTGATGAAAATGTTCTAAAATTGACTGTGGAGATGGTTGCACATCTCTATGAATATACTAAAGACTGCTGAATCACACAATTTAAATGGATAAATTGTATAGTATGTGGATTATGTCTCAACAAGTAATGAAAATAATAAATGAATAAATAAACTTACTGATCAAATAAGCATCTCTAGAAATGGAGCACTGCTATCTTCTATTCAAGTCTCTATCACCTCTTCAGAATTTATCAAATACTTCACCTCTTAAATTCATTTTTTCAGGTTCAATAATTGAGCCTTTCTAGAGCCAGCAAACATCATTTCTGTACTCTTGTTTTCCCTCTTAGAAGTGAAATACTTGTAGATGTTTTGCCCAGTCATTCAAACTTCCTGTCTGTATCTTCACAGCCTTATGCAACCACTGTATTTTGTGAGATCACATGTAGTTTTACGATTACATTTTTTCCCCCAGTTAATCATGTTTACTAGACAACAGATATTTCCTTTCTATATGTGTCAGGTAAGTGAATGGAGGCCCTAGATTTAAAATTACATAATGAGAAACTAGGTCTCTTAATCCTCAACCACAAATTTCACCTCGAAATGGTGTATGTTTACGGCATGAACTCCGTGATCTGGCTCACAATTTCTTTTCCAGTTCATGTTAACCACAAACCGTACACGTCTCCATTCAGTTAGGGTGGGGATGTGCTGGGAGGTAAAACTGAGGGCCAGCTAGAGAAAGGAACTTGAACTTGCCTGAGTTCATACAGAGCAGGCCTTCTGACTATTCCAGTGTTCAGAAGAAAATGAGCAAAACAAAAATTAACCTGAAGAACTTACGACATCTGGTTTCTAATGGCTTGTTCAAAACTGGAGTAAAGATAAAACGTTGGACTCTTACACACAGGAAGCCTTTCATAGAGTAAACCTTTGGATTTGACCTTCTTCCTTTCTTCCTCACCCCATCCTCTTCCCGCATACCCATCTACTGGTCCTTTTAGGCCAGAACCCTTACCTTACATGTTCTAATATCTCTTCCTGACCCCATAATGCCAAAGAATCAACATTGTTCCAGTTGCTTCTCTGCAAAACATCCTAGTGGACAGACACCTGCCCGGTGTCTGTGTCTAAAGCTCTGTTCTCCATCCTGTTTGGAGACAGAAGTGCCCAGGGAGGTGGGTTAGACTAATTACTTCTGCAAACATTTATTGATTTGGTTTTACTAGAAAACAGTCCAACATCAACTTTTGGCCATAGGGTAGAAATAGATAGGGAACAAAAAGCTAACTGCAGGGCCTGCCCGGTGGTTCAGGCGGTTGGAGCTCCATGCTCCTAACTCCGAAGGCTGCCGGTTCGATTCCCACATGGGCCAGTGGGCATCTTAACCACAAGGCTGCCGGTTCAACTCCTCGACTCCCACAAGGGAGGGTGGGCAGCGCCCCCTGCAACTAAAATTGAACATGGCACCTTGAGCTGAGCTGCCGCTGAGCTCCCAGATGGCTCAGTTGGTTGGAGTGCATCCTCTCAGCCACCAGGTTGCTGGTTCAACTCCCGCAAGGGATGGTGGGCTGTGCCCCCCGCAACTAGCAACGGCAACTGGACCTGGAGCTGAGCGGCGCCCTCCACAACTAAGACTGAAGAACAACAACTTGAAGCTGAACAGCACCCTCCACAACTGAGATTGAAAGGACAACAACTTGACTTGAAAAAAAGGCCTGGAATTACACACTGTTCCCCAATAAAGTTAAAAAAAAAAACAAAAAAAAAAAAACCCAAAACAAACAAATAAACGAAAAAGCTAACTGCAACCACCTAAATTTTTTAGAGAAAATATTGTAGCTGCTCTGAGAAAGGAAAAAGGAGGCAGGGGGTGGAATGAGATAGGATAGGGTGGGGTGGGGTGGGGTGGGGTGGGGTGGGGTGGGGTGGGGTGGGGTGGGGTGGGGTAGGGTGGGATGGGAAGGGATGCTGTGGGGTGGGGTTGGGTGGGGTGGGATGTGGAAGGAAATACATGAGAAGTAAGGTACTGGTGACAGTCATTGTAATTGGGTGGTGGTTTCATGGGTATCCACTATACTATAGTTTATTACTTAAACACATTATTTTCTAAACATCAGAAATTAGATAAAAAGAAAATTAAAGCAAAAGGATATCAATGCTTAGTCATTTACTTAGAGAAATTATGTAATGCAGGGAAATACTGGCTCCAGTTTATGCACTCACATTTTAAAAAGCAATTGTTTTTTCTTAATTTAAGTTAAAATCCAGCTGTTTGTTTGTATTCAACAAAAAAAAACAATGAGTTCAACGTCCCATGTTGGGGGGATGTGAAGCACTCTTTTCTTCTGCACCGAATGCAAAAGTGTCCAACAAAGCCCAGCATAAAGCTCACCGAGCAGAGGTGATGCCTTAGTTCAAAGGAAATGGAATGTGAACACAGAGTTCTGATGGAGAAATCCACTCTCCTGACAGCCAGCAGAACAGAGCAGACAACTAGCATTCACCGGGCACCTCCTATGTGTCTTGCCAATCCCGGCACTCTGGCTACTCAGACACCATCCCTGCCACCAAAGGGCTCACAGACCAGAGGGGAAGGAGACCATAGGAAGTGATCCATACACCGTGGTAAGGCTCTGCCACAGAGGGAAGGCTCCTTGTGGTATGTGAGCAGATGCAGCCATCTTTGGAAATATGGCTAAAAGCCCGAATGGGGCCATTAGATCACCTTCCCCTTTCCAGGGAGAAACACACCTCCCATCCGTTAGGTAAAAGTCTCAGTAAGATGAGTTTATTAAAATAATAAAACAGGGAGAGCATATTAAGAAGTTTTTGGCTGTCTGGCCAAATATCAAATGTGACAGAGAGAAAGATAGTGACTGATTACTTTCTGGAGAAAACGCTGTCATAAGAAGAGGGAGGAGTTCCAGGATTCTGCTTCTCTCTAACTGTGGATAAACTGCCAAGTCTCTGGGCCAAGCTTCTGCATCAGCAAGAGACGGCAGTTTGCAACTCACACACCGTTGTCTGATTAACACGGTCCCTGAGCATGTCACGACTGGTGCCCTGAGAAACCTGGGCCATTGTCAAGTACACCTGAGAAATGCTGGGTTTAACCAAGTTGGGCAGGGGGAACCTGAGAAAGATTATTAGTGGGGTTTGCCCTTCCGAAAATTTCAACCAAAGGACCGAGTGCAACCCAACTTTTCGATTCTGCTGGTTTCCCGAGTCATGCCACCCTGCCTCCTAGAGGCCCGAAGAGGACAGGCAGAGATCTGCACTGAACACATCCATGCCCTGGCGTCCAGGGTGGCTCGGGTGTCACCCCCACTCAAATCACAATTCCTCCCATTCAAAAGGACCCTGAGTTTCTTGCCAGTTTAAAAGTTTAACTTGAGTTGGAAAAACAAGATTTTCAGAGTTCTATCAAATAAACCTTCGGCAATGCTGCTGAGGCTGTGAGCTGGCAACACTTATCACTCAAGAGGTAATATTCCAAGCTAATCATTGAGGATGAATTTCCCTTATGCAAAGGGAATCTGACTGCTTCTGTGGATAGGATTGGCCATGAAACCAACTGTTGAGATTTCTTCTTTTCTCCCCAAACGACGATTCGTGCTGGTTACATGTGCGTGACACAGGGTCTTTCACTTCCATTCAGCCTCCCTCACAGCGTGGGGAGGCAGACAGCCTTGTGCAGACTGTGTGGGTGGGAAATGGAAGGGCAGACGCTGAGTGCTTACAGTAAGTACACAGGCGATGGTAGCAGTGGGGTGTGAATACAGGTGCGTGAGCCCCCACATCTGTCTCATCCTCTGCACCGCACCACAGCCAGCAACGGGCCCCCTTCTTGAAGGCCCCCCAAACATGGAAAGCCCCCATGGCCGAGCTGCCGCCCAAGGCCTCTTAGGGCCCCTCTGTCCCTACCTGAGCTGCGGCAGGTCCCTGAGCCTCTGCAGACTCCTCTGTACACGGGAAGGACATCCTTACTTCACTGAGTTATCATGAAGATTAAATGCGATAACATATATTAAAAACCCTTATAAATTACAAAACACCATACAAGGGAAGGTAGGATTAATTATCCCTTTCTTCTTGTTTTACAAGCTTTTCTAAAAAACTCATCCAATTAACGACGTAATAATGCTTACCATTTAGTTAGTGCTTACCATGTGCCAGGCACTATTGCCACATTTCATCTTCAAACGAAGCCCATGGGGAGGGCACTCAGCTGGTACAACTCAGCTCTGCCCCTTACCAGTTGTGCCCTTGGGCTGCTCCCTTCTCTCCCAGCCTCCCACTCGATAGAGGGATCCTGCCCGCAGCCCCTCGTGGGGCTGTGAGGAAAGCCATGAGTGTATGTAAAGCGAACAGTAAACACCCAAGTGTTTTCTCCTGCATTTCTTGCCCCTGCGTGGCCACACCCGATCTGAACTCAGGTCCAGCTAATTCGACTACCTCCTCATGCTGGGCGCCTATCACTATGGTCTGGAATCTGGGGAGAGTTTGGAAGAGTTGACATATCTCCTTGTGTCACCTGATTTAAAATGTCTCCAAGGTAGGGACTACGTTTTCTCCTTTATATGAGAGTGGTTCCTGGCACAGAAGGGACATGACCAGCGCTTGTGGAATTGAATTAGAAAGACTGTGGCTTTTTCATGGTTGCTGGTTTCCACAGCCTCACTCTGGCTGTAATACCAGGGACATGGGTTCTCAGGGCAATGAGGCGGGAAGGGGCGAGATGGACCACCAGGGAAATGCTGAGAGAAGAGAAAAGCTTCAGTGAAGAACAAGTGACTAGCAGGGAGGGCTGAGACATCATTCTCCAGTAGGTACAGACATTAAAGGACTCGGGGGTAGAGCCCTCTTGGCAGAGGGGAAGAAGGGATTACAAACTGGAAACGTGGAACTGCTGAGGGCCTTTTTATAGACTTCTGTTCTGGAGAGCTAAAGGGTCAAGTGTGGAGCTGGAAAGGAAGGAAAACAGAACAGGATGTTCAAAGCTAAGAGTGACTAGAGAGAGACCTCCGATTTCCTCCAAGGCTAAGGAAGCACTTAATTCCCAGGTCCGTTACCCAGCATGTGCCTCCCAGATCCAAACCCACTCCCTGCACTTGGCTGTGGGAGGCTGCGCTGGCCTCTGCTAACCGAATTTCTGCTCTGCCAGGGGCTCCCTGGAGGGAGGCTGCCGGCGGGGGACGGAGAAGGAATGGCTCTTCCTTGCGGGCTCCCTGCTGTCCGGGGCCCTAGCAATACTGCTTCTGCACCCCAGTAATGCCAGTATGACCAGTAGCAGTAGCTGAATTCACGCTGAAGTTTTTGCAACACCTGCAGAACCCTCCCCAGACACCCCAGCACAGCTGGCACTCCTACTCTGAGCTCAGAGACCTGCTCAGAGGTTCGGGTGTTACCGCTGGAGACCCCTCCACCAAGTTTTTATGTTTCACGAATTCCAACCTCTTTCTCTGTTCCCGCAGCCGTAGAGGGGGCAGCTGTGTCCTGCAGTTGCTATATCCATGAAACCTTAGTGATTTCCTTTTGACTCTTCATTCACCTCCCTGAAAGGGTAACATTTCTTTAGATTAATTTTTCTTTATTAAAAAAACAAAAACAAAAAACTGGTGTGGTTTCTGTCTCCTGCCTGGACCCTGACTAATATGACATACTAGGAAGGAAGGGAGAAAGATTTATCAAGAGTTTGAGGTCCCTTATCCCTAATATGGTGTCAAATTCTCATAAACTGCAAAAATAAGTTCCAGAATAACCAATTCACAATATAAATCTAAACAAAGAAATGAAGACAAAGGGTGTTGATACGTTGCTCAGAAAACAACGAAGTTGCGTCAAACACAGATCCTCTGCTCATTTAGGGAAACATCAAAGTCCTACCCAACAAAGAAACACTCTCCAAGGACTGTGCCCTGGACCAATGGACCTCCATCAGTGCAAAGAAAGATGCCAGACCTACGATCCCTCAAGTTTCTTTCCATCCCTTTACCAAATGAACCTCAGTGGTGTCAGAAGACAAGACCCAGGCAAGATGAGGGGCGTGGGAATGACATCGGGAGGGCTTCATTCTTCCAGGGCTGGAGGCCCGGGCCACGCAGTCCTGCCGCAGGGCAGGTCCTTCCCTGGGGTCTCAGCCCTGCGTGTCCAGCCACCTGCGACCCTGAGGGGCTATCATTGTGTTTGATAAATAGCACCGAGTCAGCAAACAGCCCATGTTCTCATCAGCATGGGGTTCTTGCACTCTCCTCCGGCCCCCAGTGCCTCACCTCTGCCTGCAGCATCCTAAGAGGTTTAGCCTGAGCCTGAGTGAAATGGAAGCAAACACTTTCCTAGTGGCTATTTTTCAATAACTTCCTCCCTAAATAACCCAAGGATTTGAGTGGTTTGCAATGCCTTCCTGTTACCCTCACTTGACGGGTGATATGGAGACCATCTTTTTTCCGACGGAAGGTGTGAAGAACCTGAATTTGATAAACCAGATAGGATGTGATTTCCTTTTGGCAGAGTTTACCAAGGTTCTGAATTTCTTTTATTTAATTGTTTATTTTTTGGAGAGGGAGGCTTAAAAGGATGGGGATACAGAAGAACGCTGGCTTTTCATTTCAGTTGGAGGGGTGCATTTCTTCGCTGCATCTCTTCTCCTATCTGTATCACCTGGGCCCTGAATAACGATGCTGACTAACTGTGTTACTGGGCACGAGTGCCTGTGCTTGGAAAGAGTGCAGAGGCTGGGGAGGGCAGGAGTTGCTGTAGTGGTGAACCTTCCTGGAGAAACGGCAGAAGAGTGAGTGTAAAACCGTGAACTTCCCTTGAACTGATCCACTTGTTACTGGTTCACTGTCAGGTGGGATTCTGCAGGGTGGTCGGGCCCTCCTCACTTGTTCTGTGTGCTGCTAATGAACCAGAACCATGGCAGCACTCAGGAAGGCTTTGCTGGGCTCACTCCTTTCTCAGACTGTGACAAGAAGGGAAGGCAGGAAGCAGAGATGGGAGGCAGGCCAGGCTGGATGGAGGATCTGACTGCTGAGGCAGGAGACAGAAGAGCTTGCCGTGACCTGAAGAGGCTGTGAGCAGTGCAGTGAGCAGGCGCTATGCTGGCCCAGAGGCATCGACGGTCCCTGTCAGCCATTACCTGTACGAGGCCTATGTACCTGCCACGTCCTGCTTTCTGGGCTTCTCCCACTGTCGAGTCTGCTGCGGCTGGCAGCGAATGCTGACTGGGGTGGAATAGGGAAGTGAGAAGAGACCCAAAGCAGGATATGTCACCATCAGAGACACTCTTATTGTCTATTGACTATAGGTGGTTGAAATATGGGATCCCTTCAGGTGACTGGCAAATGCTCTCTCAGCTCCAAAGCAAAGGCACAAGATAAATCCAATAAACAGAGAAAGAGGCTGTGGGTGGGTGAGTCTATTTTAGGGCTGGCAGGATGGTGAATTTTCCACCGTTAGCTCTCACCACTGTTTTCAACTGTCTTAAAAACATTACAAGCGATAGATAGTAGAGGTTGGATCTCTTAAAGATTCAAGCCAATCAAAGCAAAAATGGCACATTATAGAAAAGCTAGAGAAGGGATATAAAAATACAAATGTCTACAAAAAAAAAAAGGTCTGATAACATTTTGGCATCACTCAACCCATCCTCGTCAATCTTTCTGTGTTCTTCATTCATTCAACGAATATTTATTGAACTCCATGGGCAAAGAAACATGAAAGGTACACAACAGACATCAAGATTAGTACAATATTCTTTTCCCTGAGTAATTTACAAGTTGATAGGGAGGTAAGAATGGGCTAATTTAAATATTTAATTTAAATATCAGCTAACTTAGTTTAAGGAATGAAAAGAGGGCCTATCTGAAACTAATGATTGTACAATGGCCTGAATGGGAGGGGAGGGGTCCTGGGGCAAGACAAAATGTCTTCAGCAAAGATATTTTATCAGCAAGATCCAGGAGATAGTAGCTGAAGTTGCTTAAGGTCCACATGCTAAGACTAGAGGAACTATGTTTAGTATGTTGAATCCGAACTATAATGTAATCAGGACACCCGCTGGCCGTGGCTGGCAGGCAACGGGATGGCCCGGCAGGAGGGAAGGTAGGGGCCTCGTGAGAGTAGAAGGCACGTCTCGTGACTCTGTGGTCTTCCCCACAGGATCTAATAAAGCGATTGCTCAGAGAAGTTAATGTAACTTGTAGAGGTAACATAAGATGTTCTGTCGCATTCACTCAACTCTCTAATACAAGAAACTGATCACCCAAGTCCAGGATCACTCAGTTCCGGGGTCGCCTCCCGCCTGCTGCTATTCGGCCTGAGGTCTCAGTGTGACCTCTAGATGACTAAATTGGATTGAAGGATGGTGTTTTTCCCCAAGTTCAGGAAATTAATTTATATTTTTGTTTAAAAAGATGGAAGGGTGAGGTTTTCTTTATCTGAGTTTCAGTGGCATTAATACCAGAGTGTTCCTGCATCCATTCCCAAAGTTTCAGTAAACGGAAGTCCGGGTTTACTGTGAAAGTGTAATCTTACGTTTGTATTTGTTCCCTCAGATTTCCATATATTTTATATGTGGCAGATCTGAATAATTTAATGACCTCAGAATACATTTCAAAGCTGATCTTAATGACTGGTTACTGGTTGCTCACGGAGAATCCAAATCTCTAGGTATTTCACTCTGTGCCTGCAATGTGCAAAGCAACTATTAAGAAATTTAAAAAGAGTAACACATAGACACTCTTCAAAAGGAGCTTAAAATTTAGTGAAACAGAAGGGTCTAGAGATGCTCGTAACACAAGACATTGTAGTGCAAAATGAAGCAAAACCTGTTTTCCCCCTCAAAAAACAGCAAGGTGTTGACAGGTCAGGAGTTTACAAACAGCACTCTCACTGGCTAACGTAAAACCTGAGGGACCGGCAGCAGTACATCCATGGACTTAGTGGTAAGAGAGGAATGGATCTGCTGTGGTCATCTCCTCTCCTACCGAAATCCCTATCAGCAGGTTAGCTGTTGGGAATGTTTGCTCAGGCGTGGGCACAGAGCTGAGTGAATACTGGCACTCCCAGCCTGGCCCCCATCAACCAATGCACGTCTGTGATCTCTGTGCGAGGTGACACCAAGATGTCACCTGCAGTGAGGGGCTCTCAGGTGGGTGTTGGCCGTGACCTCATTACCCACAGAGCTCAGGCTGCGGCCCAGAGGTTCTTGATCCAGCCAGCTGGTGCCCCAGCCCCTGACCTCCAGCTCTCAGAGTAAAGCCTGGCCTGGGTCTCTTCTGAGAGCTCCCCAGAGACTCCAATGTGCACAGCATATTGGGAGCCACGTTCTAGTCTAACGTGCTGTTTCTGTCACTGTACAAGGACAGTACTCACACATACATGCTCCTCACTGTCGCACTGGCCCACACTAGGACCCAATTTGGTAGCTCTGCTGATTGTAAATATATTATCCAACATTTACTGAGCGTTCACCATGCACTTATAGGAATGAAGTGGAAGACCTTTCAGACATTTTGACATTTAATCTCCAAAAACAACCTTAGGAGGTAAGTACTGTCGGTGTCCCAGTTTACAGCTGGAGAAACTGTAACTTACAGAAGTGACTCACTCAAAGTCACGTGCTATTTAGGGAAGAGCTAAGACGTGAACCCTGCCTGCTCAACACCAAAATGTGTGCTTCTAACCACTAAGATATACCACCTTATTTGTATGTATGTCCATTTTAAAAGTATATTCTGCATCTAGGCACAAATGCTGTGTGACACATACTCATCCACAAAATGGAGAAAAACAAAACATCTACTTGGAAGTGATTTACCAAAAGGATATATATCCAGCATCTATGTTCATGAAACCTTTTGCTGACTCTGTGCATCCAGTCTCAGTGTATGGAATCGTACCAGGAAAACACTAGTGCACCCAGAGACGACATGTTCCCATGTGCTGCCCCTGACACTCAGGAGCCATTGCAGCAGAGTGCTGCAGTCCAGCGTCTGCAGAGGTGACCTCATTCAGCCTGTGTACAAATCGGGAGGCTCCGAAAAACACAACACAGCTAAGCAAAGCTACAGGGTTTTCACTGTATTCAAGCGAAAAGAAGTTTCTTGTATCGTTCTAGAGAAGACGACTGCCAAAGACAAGTGAGGGTCCTGAGCTTACTCCCCCGATCCGCACGCATTACCCTGCTGCCATATCACTCATCCTACCACGACTGAGAGCTCTGCGCGCCAGATACTGCCTGCTCGCCTGCCCAGCCGCCCAGAGCTTCTGTCAGTCCTCATGTTAACCCTCGCTGTGCATGAGAAGCCTGAAGCACAGACAGGCTGAGGAACTTGCCGGGATTGTAGTTATGTAATTAGCATATCATTCCATACTGTAGAGAACTAGATCATTTCAGTCGGCGAGCAGCAGAGCTGGGGAGGGACCCAGGCAGGCTGGCTCCGGTCACTAGGCTCTGTACCACCCTTTCTCTATGTCTCAGGCCCTGTGACAGACACAGCAATTCTAAAGACAAATAAGATACCGCTCCTTAGGAAATAGAGAAACACACCCATCACGACAGGAATAGGGCAGCGAGGGCCAGTTTTCCATGTAAGTTTAGAGAGAACACAGTAAAGACTAACCTAAAATTGTCAAGAGAAACTCTCAAGAAAGGTTAAATCTGATGGGATATTAATTTCTGGAAATGGTTCCTTAAGGAGCTGGTCAGCCACGGTGATGGCATGAATATGGAAACGTGGCCTTAAGACGAAGCCGTGACTCAGATGTGTGAGGGCCCCACCAGGTTGTGCAGGGACCACAGCCAGGCAGCTGGTTCCCCACATGGAATTCCTTGTAAATGGACCTACAGATCCTGGCGCCTAGTGGGCGACTGGTGACTACTGGGCAGGGAGGACTTGGAGGAAAGAGCCCTGCAACACGGAGAAGGAACTGGCAGGAAGCACCAAGGGAACCCATTAGTTTCACTGAAAAAACGAGTTTCCTTCCTCTTAGAAAGGGAAATGGCAGAAGTCAGAGCAAAACTAAAAGGTAGGAAAGATGGTAGGGGAGGGAGAAGGCAGTGTCTCAACTAAAATAAATCTTGTTGCTATGATTCTATTAATCTAAAGTGCTATTAACTACCACTGTAATCCATCTATACGACTAAGGTAATCAAAAAGACTCTTACGTGTACAGGATATTTTGACATTTAATGTTTTAAATATTCTTCAATACTACCTTTGTAAAACAGAAATCGTTGCATCCCCATTTTACAGATGAAGAAAACAAAGCCCAAAGAGATTAAATGAATTGACAAAAGTCAAGGAGTTATCAAGTCAGTTCAGAACGGTAGCCCACTCTTTGCATTAAAACACGCCCCAAGCCCTGCCAGATGTTAATATGCAAATTAAACACTATGTTCCATACAGTTTATATATTAAACGCATTTTATTTTCTTATTGATCAATATTTTGAAGATTAGTCATCTAGCTCCCACTTAGTCACCCGTGTTGCTGAGCCCCATGCCTTCACCATGGTGGTTTACAGAGACTGTATTATAACAAAGCTTCTAAATAAATACCGTGGCTTAGTCATATTGTGGTTACTAGGACTTTAATACAGCAAGGAACCAATCCTAAGGACCAGTAGCCTTTAAAAAAGAAATATGGAGGGTTTTTATTTTTATTCTACAAAAAAATATTTATTTTCTCCACAAAACTCTGCTTTAAAAAAAGGCTCTGCTTTCTTTTTATATATAGTTATTCCTACAGATCTCTAGCACCCTGTTTTGGTATGAAAAGAATACGGGAAGAAGGATATTACAGTAATAAAAATAATGTATTTTTCTTCCCTCTGCCACCTCTTGTCATTTAGTTTCCATGTAACCTAATTCTTATTCTGATCAGAGAGGAGGGAACTGAAAACCAGGGTTTTATTAACACCGTCAATACCTACCCCGCTCAGGCACACGCACAAAAATAGCCCTCTGGTCACTAATCGTGCATTTTACAGATGAGCTTCCCTGGCTGCTGTCCATGCAGATGATAAATAAAGTAGCTTTTGTTTTCAGAGATTTATTTCCAAGACTTCTTCATTAAATGCTATTTGGGAGCATGTACATATCTATGGAAGGTTAACAGAAAAACATCCTGAAAAAATAACCATCAACGAAATGTGCTACTGACAGAACCTAAGATGGTCTTTCTCCAAAGGACACATTTAAAATTCAGACGCACACACACACACACACACACACACACACACACACACTCACAGTTGAACTGTATGAAATTCCTATGCAGAGAGTAATAAACACTTGGAAGTATGGCTGGAAAATGGATGACTGCTTGTTTGTTTTGATAGTGGAGGGTGGAGGGTGAAGGGTGGGGGGAGATGATGATGTTGCAAAAATTGCCCAATTTCTGTCTGGTGAACTCTGCTATTTCTGTCTTACAGCTTAGATGAATAGGGTTATCAAAGTAAAAGAAAGCTGGGAACATAGACTTCTGATAAGAGGGTGGCACCAACAGCCTGGGACGGGGGAGCTGACACTGTCTGGAACTTCTTAGTTGGACAGCAGAAACTCCAGCCTGCTGGTGCCCTCATCTGCACACTTGGCGGGGCAGGGGGGGCGAGGTGGGGGGAGCATGGCTTCCAAACAGAAAAGACATGTCTCCTGAAAAAACCCCATCTTTATACTTTTTAATTCCACCACAGATTAGATGTAAAAGCCATTTAACTCTCAGGCAGCCAGAGTAATTTCCTCAGGAAATAAGTGCAAAACGCCTCACATTGAGGGGCACAAAAGAGAACCTATGCCACACAGGCTTCCCGAGAGTGAAAACAGCCCCGTGCTTGTGCTGAGGACACAGCAGCCTGCGAGGTCACCACGTGCACTCGGTACGAGTATGAACCAGACTGCCCACCCCTGACTCAGAGCATGTGTCTGTGGGTCTGTTGTGGGACCTTCCTGGGTGGGTCTCGGTTTCCTCACCTGTACCATGGGGATATTAACAGCACCTATGTAATAGGTTTTTATGTAAAGTGCTGGAACAGTTCCTGGAAGCGTGATATGAGGATCTGTTAAACAAGTTACTCTAATTGTAAACACAGGAGAGAGTGAGCGAGTTGGTTTCTGTTTCTGACCAATTTTGTTTCTTAATAATTTAAATGGCGTCCATGTTTCACTGGAGGTTTAAATGGTCATACATACAGATGAAATCCCTTGCAAGGAGAGCTGTCTTCATTCCTTTTACAAATGGGGAAACTGAGGCACCAAGGGGCATACTTAAGCATGTGCAATTCTTCTGCAGGTTCTGCCTAGTGTTTCTCACCTGGATGCACCCCAGCAGGTGCTCAAATGGACGCTGTTGGCCTGAACTGAATTTCCTGATGTCTGAGACCTAACTGGGAACGTAACCGAAGGAGAAATATTCTTTACTCTAATTTCATTCCTTTTAGACTCTAATTGTTAAGGAAGAACAGTGATACAGTTGACATCCTGAACCATTCATTTTTACAATGACTTTTTTTTTAAGCATGGGAAGTATGCTTTGGGCACGGGGAACACTCATTCATCGGTAAGATGTTTGTTTAAACAGTGTCACTGGTCTAATGATGAATGAATGAGGGCTGGAAAACACCAGACACTGCGGCACATTTATTTCTCACAGCCCATTAGGCATTGGCTAAGCGCTCCTTTAATATGCCTCAAACATTTTCAAGTGTGCTTCACTGGTTGCCCTGAAAAAACTCAAGCCACCAAAGGAAACCAATATATTACATCACAGAAGCAGCCAGGCTGAGCACTCTTTTGTCAGCAGTGACACCACAAACTTCATTATTCTATGTCTCACACTTTTAACATAAAGGACTATGCTACTTTGCTGAAAGATAGTACAAAATACAAAAAAAAAAAAAAAAAAAAAAATTATTTTAACTTTGATAAAGGTCATGTTTGTCGATGGATAAAATCTGATTATGAGTTAGCCCAGCCACAGAGGTTTTACATCAATATACAGATACAAGCTTAGGGCTACCTGGTAGCAAAGGCTCTGCCACAAACGATCAGAGTGAATTACATGGGACTGCTAACAACTGAGTGCGCTGATCTGCCCCTAAAGCAATTTCACATAGTTCAACTTGATTGCTGTGTAACTTAGGAAAAATTTCCAAATTCTCTAAATCTCAGTTTCCTCATCTATAAAACGGGAATACTCAGTACTTTCTTTATGGTATTATCATAAAGATTATAGAAACTCTATGAAAAGTACTTAGCATAGTCACTGTGGGTACCTTAGTGCCTAATAAGGTTACTCATCATTCATAGTAATAATGTTAGCATCTGTAGGAAGCTGACCAGGAAGCACCTCACTGTGACCCTGGTAAAGTGCGCTGGAAAGAAGAGCCTGGTCCTTCAGAAGAAGCCACCCTCCCACAGTGGGCACAGTGGGCACAGGCATGACACCTGGCAAGCCACTTCGGCGTTAGCAGCGGTCCTCCCAGAGCAGCTGTCCGCTGGAGAACGGTACCAGCGGCAGAGCCGACCGCCTCGCCCAGCATCACGCACACACCTGGCTGGGAACTGCCTGCGCTCGCGTGATGCCCAGAAGGCCCCCTGTGGGACACGGTTCAGCAACAAAACTGGCCGCTGCTTCAGCAGCTGCGCAGGAAGGCGGGGCTTTTTCTTTTTCCTTTTTTATTTTTTTAAACTGATCTGTTGTTGTTGTTCAATAAAACCCAAAATATAACCCATATAAACACTTTTTGAAATTCATTGTTCTGCCCACTATGGTCTACCATCCTTTCTTTCTTTTTTCCTTTTCTTGGTTATGGTTTGTCTTAAGTCCCTCTTGCACTCCTGGTCAAGTGCAGTCACATGGTTTGAAACCGTCCCGAGCCCTGGCTTTCCCTCCACAGCTGCACCGGGACTCTCTAAGGCAGGAACAGTACCCAGGGCAGGGCACACACCAGCCTCTCAATAAACAGATGGGGAGTAATGGACGCTGCAAATGCGCTGTGAGAATGGCTTCCCTCTGTCACTGCGCACACGGTGAGGCTGCACACCTTCAAAACAACAACCAAGGACGGTTTTTTGTTTTCTTATCCACTCTGTCATGCTGCTGTGATTCCAACTACTTGACTTACTAATTTTATGCACACTGAGGGATAACTTTCCAGAACCAATGAATATACAATTTTCCCAATGGTTCTACTTACCCTTTATACTAAACAAATCTGGGCACTGGCAACCTATGCTCTCCACTCACTGCAAATTTTGACAGACACTTAATATACCCACGACTCTCAACAGAGACAGACATGAGTACTCTGTTTGGAAGTGAAGAGGGCTCCCTGGCACCCGGAAGGTGAAGTTCTTGCCCTGAGAACGACTTTCTCAGCGTTCACATCATGACTAACGGTCTCCGGAAGCACAATAATGACTTATATCTGGATGGCACTGTCCAGCCCATCCCTGCACACAAGTGACTTCACAGGTTAAGACTCAGTTACTCCTGTCATGTAAGTAAGGGGGGTATATGCCCATTTTACAGATAAAGACACCGAGGTGTAGAAAGATTAAGCATTTGGCTGCAGAGCCGCATGGTGGACAACGCAGCTGGCCATGTGGGCATCTGGGTTGCAGCTGGGGAAAGCCATTAGCTGCTCTGTTACTGTATAGTTGTCTTTCTGGTTGACATAGGGATACCTTGGAGCCTCAGTCTCTTCAAACGAAAAATGGGGGCAACACAATAAAAAAACTACCCTTTCTTTCTATGGGCCCAATATTCTGACAAATAAAAAGTAGATGAAACCAAGGGCAGGGGAAAAAAAGAAGACAAAGAAAGAAAGATGATCACTTGATCTCAAATGGGAGGACAATATTTTTTAAAAAAATGCTCTTTTATTTTTAAGTAGACTTGTGGGTATGTGTGTCTTCCTCGCATTATCAATGAGTGACAGTGTTGCCCTGGTGATTACTTATCTGGATACAGAAAAGAAGGAAGCAAAGAGAAATCATCAGAAACACACTGAGACACACGGTGCATTCGGATGGTCAGGCACACACCTATTCTTCCCACAGGATGGAAAGAATGCTCAAATAGGCAAAAGAAAAACATTGGCTTGGGGGAAAACCGACTGGGTCCTGCTGAATCCAGAGAAAAGGCATTAAAATCTCATCAGTTTTCCTTTTGGTGGGCAAAGTCATTCTGGTAAAAAGTGAGAACCGTCAAAAACTTGTTTTTGGTACATTTACTCTTACCTTAAAGGAGATATAGTATTAGGTTGGTGCAAAAGTAATTGCGGTAAAAAGGTTAAAAATTGTAAAAACTGCAATTATTTTTGCAAACAACCTAATAACTCCTAACAAGGCAGGAGAAGGTTTTATATACAAGCACTTAATATACTCATCTAGATACATTATTAAATAAAGTCACATGGACATTACAGCTATAATATTAATAGTTCAGATTTATATAACATTTACTGTATGTCAGGCACTGAGCTAAGGATTTTACATGTGTTTAAACTGACTGATCCTTACAAAATTGTCCTATAGGTAGAAATTAATATTATCACTGCTTCACAGGCGAGAAAACAAGCCCAGAGAAATCTTACACATAGTAAGTAAGTAGTAGAGTTGGGACTTAGTTCAGGCAGTCTGTTTCCAGAGGTCCTGTCCTACCACTATCTTATCCTTGTATGTCCCTTTTAAATAACTTTTTCAATTACAAAGGTAACAAAGCCCACTTCCCCTGACTGTGCACCCCCCCACCCCGTGCACACTGGTTTCTTTACGGCCATTTGCACTTCCTGGGAAGGGGCTGTTTGAGCACAGTCCACCCCAATTCCCTCCCCAGCTGCTTAGAGAGTAGGGGTGCTAGGGTCCTAGCTGACAACTTGCTCTGGGACACCAGCACCAAATCTGCTGAGGAAGAAGGTGCTGGGCAGCCACTAGGGGACCTAACCACTACCTATTCTTATCTAAATGGAACGGAAGTTCTATCAGCTTTCAGGAAACAGCAACTAAAATTAAAGCTGCAAGAGGACACTTCAAAAGATACAATGACAGTACATGTATTTGTTCTTCCAAAGCTACTGACAGATATTATTGTAGCCTATTTTCTGGATCCATGCTTAGCAAAGGTTCCACGGTCTTGTTTCCCTATAGACTTAGTCTGCAGTTTAGCAGGAAAAGTGAAAGTAATTCAATCCTTCAGAAATTATAGCAAAGAGAAAAACAAATACGACAAAACCACATCAAGTTCAATGGCATATTCCAGGCTCACCTTACATTTTCCCTGCTCTAGCCATGAGTTCAGTCTTTTCTCTAAGAAGCCCTGCTTCCTTCTACTGGAGAATGGTATTTAGAAACCCAGATCCGGGCACTAAGTGTGCTCATGCTACTGTTGTGTGATTGTTTGTAGGCCCTCAAAGTGGGCAGAGCTAGGGCAAGGGAAACACACACACACACACACACACACACACACACACACACTTTATTTTCCATCTGAAAATTCATGATTTATATTAACACCTAGAATTCTAATCTAGCAACTAGGATTTATTCTTTCCTTTTCCCGTATCTATAATTCCTTTCTTCAACAGTGAAAAACTTGATTCCCATTATCCTCAGTATTATTTACTCCTTTGCTCAAGCTAGAATAAATAGAAGATAGCTTCAGAATTACCCACACCATTGTTTAAAAAAAAGACCCTACTGACTGGAATTCAATATTTTGTGTAATCTTTTTCTTTTGTAAAATCTACATGCAGTGAAATGCATAAATTGTAAATGTATATTTTCATGAGTTTTCACATGTGTCCATTCTTGGAATCCAGCTATCAAGAATACTTCCAATCTTCCAGATAATACAACAGTTGTCTAAGAATCATAGAAACACATCAAAAGCACACAGGAGGCAGCCGGAAGGGGCTCCCCCTGGCCAAATCTGGGAAAACAAAAGTTTCCAAAAAAAAGAAGATAGTAATGGATTTCAACTCACTGACTAAAATAAGAAGCTTTAAATCCTTCTTATATGAATAACTGAATGAATAAATATATAAATGAGGGAGAAGGGAAAGTTCTTGTAGGAGAATTTCAATTATCAATATCAGTATCAATTCATTAATGAACATTAAAACCTGTGAGTGAAATTAGGAGTATCACCCTATAAATAAATTACTTATTATAAACAAGGGGAAAAAAGAACCTTTTTGGTAGAGAAATTTGGCAGGCATTAACTTAACCTAGTGGTCAAAGCTATCACCACCAACATAGGGGCAAACTGACACCATGCTTGTCCTGATAAATGCATTGAAAAGGGAAAAAAAATATAATTTCTGTGGTATTCCTGCAAAAACTACACAATCCGAATCTAATCATGAGGAAACTGCAGACAATTCAAATTGAAGCCCACTCTACTATACAACTTGTTTGTGCTTTTCAAAGAATGGAAACAGATGTTGAGAAATTAATCCAGATTAAAGGAGACCAAAGAGATATAACAACTAAATGCAAATATAAAATTGTTTGGATCCTGGGCCAGGAAGAAAATAGCAATAAAGGACATGACTAGGAAGGCTGACAAAATGTGAGTAGAAGCTGTGGATTAGATGTTGATTCAACATGAAATTTCCTGACTTCATTACTGTACTGTGATTATGTAAGGGAAAGTTCTTTTTCTTAGAAAATATATGTTAATGCATTTAGGAGAAAAGGGCATGTGTGTGCTACTTGATCTCAAATGTTTGGAGTGGGTATGTATATATACCCAAACACATATATATTACATATAATAATTATGTATCTCATAAAAGATTGTGTGTATATATATGTGTGTAAATCATTATTCACAGAGTCTGTATTTGGCAATTTGCCTACTCCCTAAGAAGTACTTGTAACCCCAAAATCAATACTCGGCATTTTCACTGTCATTGGCAGACATGAGCAGAGTGGTGAAATCTCTGAGGGTCCCGACTCCCACATTCTCAGCAGAGGCTGAACAAGGCGACGCTCTGCCTTCTCGTTTCAGCTCTCACACTACAAACAAGTGCCCTTTTCGAAGTCTACTAAGTGCCTCATTTTTCCTGTTTTTGTGCTTTGTGTTGGTGGCTTCGCTGCTTGAAATGGTCCCAAACATAGTGCTCACGTGCTGTTTAGGGTTCCTAAGAGTAAGAAGGCTGTGACATGCCTTATGGAGAACAGACGCGTCTTCGATGAGCTTTGGTTAGGTATCCGTTACAGTGCTGTTGGTCATGAGCTTAATGTTAATTAATCCAGCACATGTTCTATAAGGTGCCTTACACAGAAATACACATAAAACAAGGATAAGCACTGCTTGGTTGACGAAAATGTTTTGACAGATGCTGGCAGGAACCTAATCCTGTATTTCCCCCCAAGAGCTTCAGTTGGGTAATCAGTGTTCAGGGTGAGTACATAGAACGTAAGTACTACAAATAATGAGAATCAACAGTAGGTACACGCGCACAGGCACACACACAGTCTGTGTGAAGGGTATTTGATTATTCCTGGCATTATTCTTGTAACTCTTCTAAGTTTGAATTTACATGAAAGTTAAAAGTTACAAAAAGTCACAAGTATAAAACAAACAGCCAAAAATGTAATACATGCACACAGCAAATAAAGGAAATGTTATAAAAGGGGACGGAATAAAAATGTCTCCCTCCTAACCTGGACCTCTAGCCACTCGCCTCCCCAAATTCAACGACTGTTAAGAGTTTCTTATGTATTCCTCTAGGGGTTGTCTGTGAATACAATTCAGATGGTATACATTTTTCACTTTTTTCTGAATCCAAGTGGGAGCATGCTATCATTTCTGTGTTTCATTTTACACACAGAACTACCTTATTCCTTTTCACTGAAATACAGCCTTTCCTTTACAAGTGGCCCATAACTTATTTAATCACTCTCTTCTAGACAGAGTTCTAGGTTGTTCTCAACCTTCTACTACTGCAAATATTATTGCTCCACACATTAGACCTATTTGTCTGACGACACTCTCTGAAGGATTGTAATAAAGTAGCTGAGTAGCACACGCAATTAGCATATTCACCATTTAAACACAAATGCTGATGTTGAAGAGCCCTGGACAAAGTGTGTCAGGTTTACTGTGTAGCAGGCTCAACATTCTCCTACTTTCACCATGATCTTTGTTAGCAAATATGTTTCATCACAGACTGTAGAAAGTACACTTTAACTGAAAATTAAAGTTGTGCTTCCTTGTATCATTCTGACTGGGCTGTGCCCCACGCACTGTATTAACGTGACATGGAAAACCAGCACTGGGCACTGAAGGTAAAGGGAATGAAACTTGACCCAGTGCACTTAAGGGTTGCCTTTGCCCAGAGGCAGACAGACAATAGGACCAACCACGGTACAGCCTGGAAAGTGCTATGATTAAGCCTAAGACGGAAAAGGCACTTGAATTTTGTTGAATTTGTTGAATAAACAAAGTGTTTAGGGGAAAAACTGAAATAAAGGGGGGTGAGAGGGTATAGGGACGGGAGGACAGCAGAGTGGATGTAATGTCTGACCATGGCCTAGCGAGGAGCACGGGACATGGGGAAGAGAAGTGTAAGCTCCAGGGTCGAAGGACACAGTTCCAAATGCAGAGCCCACTTTTATCAGCTCCAAGACTCTAAACTGCAAGTGTCTCCATCGTAACAGCACCTCTGCCATGTGGCTGGGATTACAAAAACTGGCAGACATTTATATACACATATGCATACATGTATGCATACATATATGTACACTCACATGCACGTGTGGACACACAAACACATATGTGAGACAGAGGGGGGAGGGAGGGCTGGCTGGAGCACATTGCTTGGCCATGGCAGGTAGTCAGTAAAAGATAGCCACTGTTTCCAACGAGAGAAACGGGGAGGGCAGGGGCCCTTTGAAAAGGAGCAATGGGGCAGAGGCATGACTGAAATCTCAGTGAGGGGGGGGACTATGTCTTCATCACAAACACAAAGGCTGAGCATACAGCCTGGGTCACAACAAACTCAACAAAAAGTTGTGGAACGAATGAACCAATAAATAATTGACTTCAGAGAACACAGTCCTACATGTCTGTCAGAGGGAGGCAGGGGCAGGAGACAGGACAGGAATGGGTAATTAGCGAACAGAAAGCTTGAATATCATACTAAGCAGTTCAAGATCCATTCAGTACGCCACTGGGAACTACCGGAAATGTTCAGACAAGGTAATAGCATCATGATATGTGGATGATGGCTGGAAAGGGAAGAACCCGGAGTCAGGGAGTCAGGTTGTTGTTGTAACGGTATTGGCTAGAGCTTCTCGCATCTTAGGCCACATAAGCATCCCCGGGCACTTGGGAAGGAGCAGATCTCTGGATCCCATCCCCAACGATTCTGACTGCGTAGGTCTAGGATGGAGAGAGAACTGAATAAAGTCCAAAGTGAAGAAGAGGGGAAATGAGGGGTTTCAGGGTAGATGGCCTTAGTTTTCTCCAGTGATACAATGAGGTTATCTGTTCAAGGGTGGGGGTGGGAGAGGCTGTGGCGCAAAGCTAGAACTCCCCACAGGAAATCACACATGTGCAGAAGGGTCAGGCAGCTCTGCCACGATCATTCTATTAGGCAAGATCAACATTAAAAAGGGAGTTGGGGGTTAACACTGGAGAGGGGTTTGACTGTGTAGCCGGCGGAAATAAAAGGATGAGGGACTGAGAGCAGCAGACCAAGGGCTCACTCCGGGCCTGATGGAGCACGAAGTGAAGCCTGGGCAAGGGACTGGGTACAGGGGGCCGGAGAGAGCGCCCGGCGGGCGTGTGGGGGTCGGAGGGGACAACAGGACGGTGCTGAGAGGCGGGACTTGCAGCCAAAGGACAGCGGTGGGGCCATCAGGTGTGGCTGTGAAGTAAATGTGTGACGTCCAACGGAAATGCTTTTCGTCTGATTTATGGAAGGTGAGCAACTGTGCCCCTGGGCAGAGAAACTCAAGCCAGAGCCCCTAGACAAGTAGGAGGGTGATCAGATGGCCTGGGAGAGGGCAGGGTGTTATAACCTGAGGGCTTGGGATTCAAAGTCATCCCTGAAATGACAAGCTTGGGGAATCCTAGTCAAGGTCTCACAGTGTCTTCTTTTCAACTTCTGTGGCTTTGGAGGGCAGGAGGCTCTATGCGCTTCTGTGAGAATCGCTTTCTTGTATGATTCAACAATCTTTTCCGTTAAATTATCCATTATTACCTGACAGCTATGTAAGCATCTAAATCACTTTGAAATGAAGGCACTGCACCCGTGTGTCACAAGGAGGCATGAATTAAGTCAGAAAATGAAACTGACACGTGCTTGTGTTAGTACAGGCCCAGCGCCCAGTTTTACACATTCCTATAGGCTATCCCCTGATTGCGTAAAACTAATTAGCCAAAAAATAATGTTTCAGGTTCTACCTCACTTGTTCAGTACCCAACTTCAATTTACATACTAATGATTGCATATTTGCCTTTCATAGATGCAGTAGTGAAACTAAATAACATAAATGAATAATCATTTAAGTGTAAAGTCACCATGTCTTCATGAGAAATCTGAAAACGAAACAGTCGGTAAATCTCTTTATTTCTCTTATACTAGGAAACAAAGGTAATCACAGGATGAGATGATAAATGCGAATTATTGCGGAGCGGCACAGTGATGAGGGAAACGTGCAGCAACTGATGGAAAGAAGCGTTCACTCATCGGGCTTGATCTCTGGTTGGGACTGGAAACGGGCACTGGCAATGCCCGAGCACATGTCCTCCCTGACTCCAGGGGCCTGTCAATAAGCTTCCTTGCTCCACTTCTAGAATTTATTAAATAATCAGGTTCCCCCACTTCAGCAATCACACTGAGGCTCCAGAACCAGAGACATCACTTCCTCTGAGGACGAACAAGCCCATTAACAAAACGTGCTTTCCATTTTCTCCTTTTTCTTTTGAAAGGTTAAATGGCATGATACATTTTTCTGTGCAGCAAATGTGTAGCTAACAAGGTGATAATTGGGAAACTGAGAGAAGGGAAAAAATCCTATAAAACTAGAAATCTGCAGCATCTGGGAAGAAGGCAGCTGAATTACCTTCAGAAGATACAGAAGTTATGGTAATACAAGGCTAAGGATGCACACTGACATCCATAAAAGTGAAAAAAGGAGATGATGTTATGGTTTTAATCATCCTACCAGAATACAGACGCATACCATAACCTTCAAGATTGTTGAAGCTTTAAACAGTAATGCAAGCCTACTTTCAGTATCACCCTCTCTTCTTTCTTTACATTTCTAACAAAATAAACACATAAGGAAGATCTTCCAAATATTCAAAATATGGATAGTATTTACTAAAATATTTGATTCTAATTATTTTTCCTTTCAATTTTCAGTCTTTGGTCACATAAAAATATTTTCTGCCTAACATATGGAAATATTCCGAAAGAAGAGATCACCGAAAGCTTAAAACAACTGTGATTTTTTTCTTTCTTTTTTTGTAATAATTTGACATTAGCCTTTAATGCTGATTAGGAATTATGTAACCATCCATTTCAGCAAGTTCACGAATCTACATACAGCACCTTCAAGAGGTCGCATCAGCCAGAGCCCCACACTGAGCAGGCACCACAGAAAGACTGGACGTCTGACCCCAACGGCTCTCTTCTATCTGCCTCCACCTCGTCATGTGGGCCTCTCGCCTGCAGGAAGCTCCACCCTATCTCATGTGCTCACCTTCCCACTCTGTCCTCTTCGTAGCAGCGCCCCCGCACCCACCCTGGCACTGCCTCAGCACAACATGGCGCTTGGTGGTGACACGCACACCCAGTCTTAGCCTGCCCCGGACTTCCCTCACAGAACGCAGCCTTGACTCGTCCCCCGCAACAAACACCCCCATTCCGACTTCTAATTCTGCCTGGCGTGAGGTCACTTGGGCATGGCCACATGTGCAACCATACGCTCTACTGTGCCAATTAAAACAAACAGCACAATGACGAAGACAACGACGAAAACAGAATGCAATGGTGATAGGGACGAATCCTAAGAACTCTCCAAATCTGTGTGTCACTCATTTCCCATCCACCCAGCCCTGAAAGTCAGAGACCTGGGAATGACTCTTTCACACTTGCCTTCACCTAACATGTTAACATGTTTAACACCCAGTTTGCCCAGGTTTGCACATGTAGCAGCAGCACCGTTATTAGCAGAGGACCCTTTAACTGTCAAAGGGAGTCGCATCTCCACTTAGACGACAACCTGCATGGTGTCTGTACCTCTGCTCATACCCGGCTCCAAGACGTTTCAGTACTGTCCCCTACATGTCTGGAGCCCAAACCCTACCTTCTAGCCTCTCCACTACGGCCTTCTTCAGTCTCACTTCACTTCTTCCCGAGACACTGCTCGGCCTAGAGTAGACTCCACTCCTAGCCTCATGGCCCCCACCGTCCCTCCCATTATCACAAGTGGGCTCCGTCTACAGTGGAAATCTGCTCGTGACGTTTGTGGTCTTGCTAACTGCCTTCCAGAGCACATCCAAACCCAGCCTTCACATCCCACAATTTGTTCACACTTCCCCTCTATCAGAACACTCCCCTGTAAGTCCCCTAAACCGGACCCCAGATGACGGCAGTATCATGTCCAGGCCTTTGCCCCCGCTTCCCTCCCCCCTGCCTCCCACTCAGTACAGACTTGCGTGGACTACCGTTTTCAAAGCCCTCATGCACGTGAATGTCCCCTCCACTAAGGCATGAGCTACCTGCGGGCAAGGCACTCACTCTCTCTGCGTCCCCAGTGCCCAGAACAGGACCCGCCACTCAGAAAGTTTTCTGAATGAATCATGGATAATGTTCTGGTGTCAGGGATAATTCCTGTCACATTTCACATACATCACCTCAACAAACAGCAGGGAAATAACTCCCTTTATGGATTCCATGCAGCCTTGGACCATTTCCTCTTTGCTATGTTGACAGCCCAGCTTGGCTCAGAACCACACAGAGACAGAGTAAGAGAAAATGGCATAGAAAAAGACAGTAAGAGAGACAGAGAGAGACATAAGACAGAAGCAGAGAGAGGCTATGTTCGCACTGTTAGCACAAATAATCACAAGCCAGCAGAGGAGGAATCCTTCAATACCCGTAGTATTTACAGACTGCCAGTTAGGCCACGGCGGAGGCAGCAAGCAGTGCAAACGCCCAGGGTGAAAACCTCTCTACTTTTATACCTGCGGAAGGGAGCTGACGGAAAACTGCTCGTGGGGCAGTTCTAAGGGAAATGACTTTAAAAACTAAAGTTTGGTTCTCCTTCACTGCCATATTACCATCTTTTCTTTGCTCTTCTTGACTCTAGAATTCAAAGTCAATTTTGAGGCATTTATACCATCTGGCAGGGCTTTTCTGAAGGATAAGGGCCCAGGAACAGTCATAACCTCTTTTCATAACAACAATTTTTTTTTTTTTTTAAATTGGCAAAATTAAGTCAAAATGAATATCAGGAGTAGCAATGTAATCTGAGGCGGGCAGCAGAGGAAATGAAGAAATCCTACTCCCTTTCATAGCATCACAGATTATGGAACGGCCTCGGGGAGGATCCTACTGGACTCAGGTCACCAGTGCAGACATTTAATGATGGGGTGGTTTGGTGAGTGGCCCAAAGCAAACAGCTATGACTAATTAACAGTTGTAAGACCGCAGGCTTCTAACTCCCAGCTCCATTCTTCCCCAGCACATACTCCAAAATGGTGTTGGGGCTGATACACTGGTATGTCATAAACTAATTATGTGAATAATTTGCAGAGACTGCTAGAATCAACTCTACTGTCTGAACCTCGGGAACCTTAACATACAAGAGCTAAAGTGTTAACACTAAGTGATACTCAAAAATAGATATATATCTAGAAAAATAAGATAATAAAGAATAGACAAAAGTCACATGCAAATAAGACCAATGATCTCGTAGGCAGTAATGGCCTAGGTGTGTTATATGAAGAGTTTTCAAACATGATACTTGACACTTATGATTTGCATTGCCAGTAATTTCTTGCTAGCACGACAATGGCAAAATTTACAAGTGATTTACTTTTCAAAATATATAAAAAGAACAACAAAAAATCCCAAACAACCCTATTGAAAAATGAACAAACGACCTGAATAGACATTTCTCCAAGGAAGATACACAAATGGCCAACAAACACATGAAAATATACTCAACATCACTAAGCACTAGGGAAATACAAATCAAAATCCCAGGGAAATACAACTTCATACCCCCTAAGATGGCTACTGTAAAAATACAGCAGAAAGTAACTTTAGCAAGGATGTGTGCACTGCCGGTGGGAAGGTAAGATGTGCAGCCACCGTGGGACACAGTGTGACAGTTAATCAAAAAGTTAAAAGCAGAACTACCCTGTGATCCAGCAATTGCACTTCTGGGTATCTACCCAAGAGAACTGGAAGCAGCGTCTCAAAGAGATCCTTATATACTGATGTTCACCAGGGCATTATTCAGAAAAGCCAAGATGTGGAAGCAATCTAAGTGTGTATAGACAGATGAATGGATAAACAGAATGAGTCAAAAAAGATGTATGTATATGAGGTGCTTGCAGTGGTCAAATTCATAGAGACGGAGAGTGAAGTGGTGGTTGCCGGGGCTGAGGGATAGGGGGTTGGGAAAGAATTATTCAATGGTTACAGAGTTTAGTTTGGGATGATGAAAAAGTTCTGGAAATAAATAGCAGTGATGGTTGCACAATAATGTGAATGTACTTACTGCCACCAAACTGTATACTTTAAAATGATTCATAAATTTTATGTTATGTATATTTTACCACAATTGTACACATATATTTTATATATTATTTCATAACATATACGTATACATTTCTATGCATATACAAATTAGAGTGGAGTCAAGGTTATTACTTTAAGAATATCAGATTGACTTGTTTGCATAAAAGCCTGCTTTGGTTGCATGGGGAAGAAAGAGCAGAGTGACCAGTAGTTCAGAAGGCTGGGTACATCTGGGGAAATGGGCTGTGCCAATGAATGTCAGGACAGGAAAAAGGCGGACTGTAACAAACAAGACACATGCCATGTAATTTGGTTTCTGATGAACAATGACAGACTCATCCAAAACCCTAACTGTTAAGGAATTTATTGCCTCATGGTCTCATTTCAACTTCCTGTCATGATGCTGCTATGAGTTTATGCTTTGAATCACCTCCTCTTTTATAGAAAAAAGAAAGAAGCCCAGAGAAAAAGAAAGAAGCAGATACAGTCTCTTGAAACAAACTCCCATTAACTTGGTGACTATATAATCAAGAGGGGGGACATTTTAAAATGCCATTAAAAAACCAGTTGTCAACTGGGGCACGCTGGGGCCACATGGAGGAGGCCACACAAGGCTGGTAGACAAGGAAGGATGAGCAGAGTGTTTGTGATTTTAAAAATGGGAAAAAGTGACCACATGTTCAAAATGAGCTGGAAAAACTACATTTTTGAAACACTGAAAAATTGTAATAAGCAGAAACACAACCAACTGTATCAACAACCAGAACTCATTCTATATAATACTATAGAATACCTAAAAACTTTCGAATAACATAATACAGATATTAAAGATATTCAAATTGCTAAACAAAATACAACCATTTTAAAAAGCAAGGGATTAGGAAACAAAACCAGGCAGCAATGAAATAAGAAGGTGGAGCACAAAAGGAAATAAGCAGTGATCTTAGAAATAAAAAGTACCATGTTTCCATGAAAATAAGATCTAGCCGGACCATCAGTTCTAATGTGTCTTTTGGAGCAAAAATTAATATAAGACCCGGTCTTATTTTCCTATAATATAAAACCAGGTCCATGATATGATATATGATATATGATATATGATATATGATATATGATACATGACATATGATATATGATATGAGATGATATGATATGAAATGATATAATATAATACCAGTCTAATATTAATTTTTGCTCCAAAAGATGCATTAGAGCTGATTGTCCGGCTAGGTCTTATTTTTCTGGGAAACATGGTAATAGTTCTTAGGTTCAAAAAAACTTGGAGAAAATTATTAAATTGGTAGAAAGTACTGAGAAACTCACCAGCACAGGAGGACAGAAAAACTAAAAGTATCAAAGAATAGTTAAGATACATGGCTTATAACTAAGAAGCTCCAATATATTAAGAGGAGATTCAGAAAAAGGTAGTGGAGAGAATGGAGGAGAAGCACTATTCAAAGAGAGCTAATAAACCAGACTTTCTAGAGTTAAACAAAAGTGCCCTTCGAGTACTAAGTGGGATGAATAAAGAGTTTACCACTTACAATCCTTCACAGAAAAAATGTTCAAAGGATATGATGTACTTCATTAAGAACAAAAGCAAATTCTAAGAGACAGTTTAGTATTAAGAAAAAGGGAGCACAAAATTTAATAAAATGTTAGTAAATGTGCTTAACCATTGACTAAAGAAAATAAACATATTTTTAAAAAATGTCCCATAATAAGAGAATATTACAAACAACTTCATGCCGATACATTTGTAAATTAGATGACATGGACAAATTTCTAAAAAAAATAAAAACTGACACAAAACAAAATCTGTATAGCCTAATAACTATTAAAACATTTATTCTGTGGTTAAAAACTTCCCAGAAAAAAACTCTAGGCCCAGATGACTTTCTCTGGTAAATTTGATCAAACACGTAAGAAACAAATATTAACCTTCAAGATATTCCCAGAAAATAGAAAAAGGAAATACTTCCAAATTTGTTTCATGAGGATAGCATACTCTTAACATCAAAAACGGGTAAGAGCACAAGCAGCACAGAAGATTACAGACGTATCTCACTCCTGAACAGATTTTAAAATCCTAAATATTTGCAAATCAAATCTAGAAATATATTAAAAAGATAATATATTTCCAAACAAGTTATGTTTAATGCAAAAACAATTACTATGTCACAACATTAACAAAATAAAGCCAAAAAATCACAAGAACACCTCAAAATATATGGAAAGGTTTGATAAATGTTAGGTCATTTATGATAAAAACTCTTAGGAAACCAGAAACAGAAGGAAACATCTCTAATTTGATAAAAGGCTCTACAAAAACTTATAGTAACCACTTAAAAAAAACCAAAAACTGATTTCAAAACTTTCAAAACCAGACATTTAATTAGGTTTTAATTTTACATTACCACAGTTCGTTTAGTTCAATCTCAATTCAATTTACGCCAATAAGAATCAAAGAATCACTCATGGTAAAATAACATTTTCGAAGTCAGTAGCTAATTAATTGCCTTTCACATTTAGATCTACAAACCCCCTGAATTCACTTTTGAATAATTAGGAATATGGGGTCGTTTCAGTTTTTCCAGATGGATACTCAATTATCCCTGCTCCACTTGCACAAAAGGTTTCCCCCTCCTCTGTTCCCTAGTGCAGGTGTTACCACAAGTGCAGCTCAATACAGAGGTGTGTATCTGGGCTCCTTTACTATATTCCGTGGGCCTATACGTCTGTCTCGCATCAGTTCCACATTTCCACAATGATTGTACCTTTTTAAAAAGATGACATTAGATGAAACAAATCCTTCAACTTGGTTATTTGCCTATTCCTAGCACTCTGCATTTCCATATAAATTTTAGAATATACTCATCAAATTCCTCATAAAACTTCTCTGAATATCTATTTTTAAACTACTCTGGCTATGTAATGTACATTTTGAAGCAATCCTACAAAATGCTTTTAGATACACACAAAAGATCAAACTGAAGTAAATGGTCACCAGTGGGGAGGAAAGCAGGAAGGAGAATGTCAGCTGGGCACAGGTTTGTCAACTGCATTTCTAATGCTTTTACTCTTTAAAAGAATCTGTGGTAAAATCCTGGCATATTTGATAGAGGTAGATAGCTGGTGCAGGGTACACAGTCCTATTTATTAGTAAATCAAATCAAGAAATATATGTATGTATGTTTAGAATATTTCATCATTTTAAAAATGAATAAAAATAAATACAAAATAGATATTTTATACTCAAACAGCAGTGAACCTGGAATTCAAACTTTGCCAAATGGAGTCTAGGAGGGTTATCTATTTATAATTCACTATCCTTGTAGTGAATTATAGCCTATAAATGTAATTTATAAATCTCATAGGGAGGCCCTTCAGAAAATAAATTCTTCCCTCATATTGAAAGAAAACCTCTGATTCATTATTCAGCCAAGTGATAGAATAATTAAGCTATCCACTATATAAATTACTGCTTACTGTAACCATTCTTCATTTCCAGGATCACAAGATAATACATGCAAAATGCCACCATAAATGCACAATCCACAGAACTCAATAGACTGTGGGTAAATGAAGTGCCCCACCATCATAAAGCTGGGATCATGTACCACCAATGCTGGCAAAGCACACTGAAGATGGAGACTGTGGGCACACAGGACCAGGAAACGAGGACCATGGCTGCTGTGCTCACACAGTATATGTTTTGAGGTAGTTATGGTGATGGCGGTGATAGCAACAGTGGTGCTGGGGAAAATATGAAAACCAGTTAACACAGATGAAATGCTTAGTAGGTGGTAGGCTTTGTTATGAATGCTTCACACGTAAGCTCTATAATGATTCCCAGTACAAACTTGGCCATTCTCTTGCTCATTACATCTCTCCTCATTTGGCAGTCAATGAAGATTACAGAGCACATATAAAAGGTTTTATGGCTGGTCATCTTCCCCCCTCCTTCCTCTACCTCTTTCTGTTAGTTTCTTCTGGGATAAGCATCCCTCTTCCAGTGAAAGAAAAATATGGATGTGCTTTTTGTCTATATGAGACGGGAACAATGCACATGGAAACACTGAAGAAGTCTGAGTTCCATTAATTTCATTGCAACACAAGGAAGCTGATGGGGATTCTCACCACTGGTTTTATTTGGGAATAGAATGAGGAAACACTCCATAATCCTGCATTAAGTCTCTATCAGACAATGTTTATGATAATGACAGCAAAACCAGTTCTAGGAGCTATTCCAAGCAATGGACACTGACAAGTGACAGACTTAAGTCCTAATACAATTTTGGAGAAACATGGAGGATTTAGAGAATTAACTACTAAAAAAAGGATTTAAAAAGAAAAATTTGACCTCCACATGCACTGGTCAGTATCAGCAACATTCTACATTCACCTATCTAGCTCCATCATTATATTTCCCTAGTATTTTATAATTATCTCTTCATAAATCTAGATTGGAAGGAAACAACTTAAAGTCAGGAACTGTCAATTTCATGTTACTGATTCCAGAACAGTGCTGTGGTCTAGGCAACAATAGTTTACTAGTTCAATATTAGGAGCTCTCTGGAACCAGCCTTGGACAAAATCCTAGTTCTGTAATTTAGAGTTATTATGGTTGAATTACTTGGTGGTTCCAAGCCTCAGTTTCATCATCTGTAAAATGGGTTTATAGTGCCCACCCCATTGGATTGTGCTGAGTGAAAACTACAATATAGTCAAAGTATTTAGTTCAGTGGCTTGCACATACGACTCAACCAAAGGCAAGTATTATAAGTTACTAAGCAATTAATGTATAAAAGTATGATGCACTGAACTATGATTGCCAGGAGACATAAATAATGGAAAATGGCCAAACATGGTCTTAAAAAACTCCCAGTTCTCACATAACACAGTACTCACTGCTGATGCTGGGCGTTAGAGAAAGAGCGAGGACAAACTGTGACACAGTTTTCCCAGGGGAGTCGATCAATGATTGACCTCAGAGATATCCGAGTTGATGTAAGACCCTATCAGAGTTACTGTCCTGCTGATACCGCCCAAATTCTCCGGACTTTTAGTCTTATCTTTCATCATCTCTAGATCTATTTTTTTCTATTTCCAATACTAACACTTTCTCTTTACAAATTACTTAAAGTACACAAACACATCTGTGACTTAAGCATATTTTTTAAATATGCATTTAAAATGTATGAGTTTATTCCCACAGTCCCCTCACACTGACAAATAGAAACAGAAATGAATGAACGAATGAATGAGAGTAAGCGAAAAAGAAAAAAAATTAAGAAAGAAAAGGAAAAAAAGAAAGGAAGGAAATCATTAGGTAGTTCATAAAAATAAAAGTATAACAGAACAGCAACTCTGAAATTCATGGTAACAAAATGTAGGACAAGAAGAAAAGACTTTTGAGATTAGTGCAAAAGGTATCATAAATTATAGATCTGTTTATTGTGACAGTTATATTAAACTGAAATTTAGAGTGCAACACAGGAGGAAGTGAATTTAATCACCTCGTCAGACTATTTCATTTTATCATCTGATTTCACAGAGAGGTAGCTGAGCTTTGACATGTATGAAAATTTTGTCCATTATGTAGATTCGAAGTGTGGTTTATAGAGACCAACAGCAACAGTATCAGCTGGGAGTTAGACAGAAATGCAGAATCTCCATGTTGAGCATACCGAATCAAAATCTGGATTTTAACAAGATTCATTTGTACATTAAAGACTGACAAGCCTTTATATAGGTAGCTTGTTACAGTAAATTCATAAATTAGATAATTAAACTCAATGCCTTATTTTTCTATAAGTTATATACTTATCTTTGAGTCTGTTAAAAAATTTAAATCCTTTGGCTCTAAATAATCAACCTATGAATTTTATACTCAGGAAAACACTTTAGGAAATGGCTCTTTGAAGCCCTGAATGAACAAAACACTGTGCTCACAACAGTGACCACACAACTACCATTTCCTCATCTGTAGAATAATAACTAAACTCAGAGGGATATTAAGGGGACTAAATTATGACATATAAAGCTTATAAAATAATGCTGAACATAGAGTAAGGCTTAAGTGAGTGTTAACCATTAACTATGATTATTATGATCTTGAATAGGGTTTGATATGATAAGTTTGCATGTTACCACCTTTCCACGCTCACCTATTCCTGTTGCAGTAACAAGTATTTGAGATATTATCTAGGATTAGAAATATAGTTTGTGCACACATAAGACAGCCAATAAACCTCCTTAACTGGAAAGAAAGGTAGCAATCAACATTGCTGAATTACTTTATCAAATAGGGACTGACCTTGTGAGCAACTATGGACACATATAAAATTAATAACAGTTAAGTAAAATATGTGAATAAAATTACAATGTTGATTAATGAATAATTTTCAATAACAAGTATTACTCAGTGTAGAATCAAATATTGAATTCATAATTCAGGATTGTTTAAACAACATTTAAAGAATGAACAAAGGTTGGATTATTGAGTAAGATCCAAGATGGCATAGTAAATAAATGCTGTGCTTGCCTCCTCCCGTGACCACATTAAAATTACAACTAAACTATGGAACAATCAACCTGGAGAACTATCTGAAGGCTTGCTGAACAGAAGACCTATAATGGGTGATATAAAGATGCCGTATCAAGACTGGTAGGAAGGGCAGAGATGCAAAACAGGCTGGCCCCACACCTGTATGTGGAGGTTTAGAATCCTGAGGAGAATCTTGGCTGAAGAGGTCGCACCCATGAAGGGGTGAGGGACCTGAGCACTACACCAGAGGGTCCAGCCTGGAGAACCGGTGCTGGGAAGAGGAGCATCAACAACGTCTACTGTGAAAACAGTAGGGATTCCAGCCCTCTGGGTAAGATAGAAGGCTGTGGGAAACCCAGATGTCCTCTTAAAGGGCCCAAACACAGACTTACTCGCTCACAGGCACTCACTCTGGGCTGCAGCGGAGGTACATACGGGGAACAACTGAGTTGTGTGGCTGCAGGGCAAGGATTGGAGGGACAGTTGCCATTTTACCTGTTTAGAATCCTCCTTCCATGCAGCTGGCAGGCGGGTGCCATCTTTCTGGTTTTGAGCCCTCCCCCACATGACCAAATCTGAATCTACAATGGCCTCGTGAACTTGGCTCAGTCCACCCTAGTGAATCCCTGGGACCATGCTCAATGCACCTTGAGCAATGCAGAAGGCTCTTTTGGCCAGCAGCCAGCACTATCCACATTGTTCTCTTTCTTGGAAAACACTCAGAAGTCTGTGGGCCTCAGGCAGATGGCAGCTGGCTTCGGTGTGCTCTGAGACTTTTACTGAGTAACTCCAGGCTCACTGCTGGGACCAAACCAGAATCTACATTAACCTGGTGATCACCACTCATCCCACTTTGGTGACTCTGCTACCCCACCTCACCCAACTCGCGTACCGCAGGAGGATGTATCAGCGACTGAGTCTTACAGGAGCTGGCAGGTGGCAGCAGGCCATGGGATGCCCTACGCTTTTTGCAGAGCTATCCCAGGCCCAGTTATGGGGGCAGCTGCCCCTGTTTCTCAGTGTGGTCTCTCTCATATGCCTCCAGATCCAGCATGGGGAGGGAACAAGCATGGATTGCTTCGTAGGTCCTACCAGGTTGTCCCCATTCAGTCATAGTCAGTGGCTGACCTGGGCCTCCACATGAGCCCTTCTGAAGAAGTTCCAGAACCAAAACACCTGGAGGTTGACTTCAGACCACAGCAGAGTACCACCCAAATAGCTCCACAAGTGGCACACACAAAGGGCAATATCAGTGGGCACCAGAGCCAGATGGTGCGGGAAGTCCCCTGCTATGTAGCAACTAGTAAGCTGTGGACATGGTAAAACCTCACAGGCAGTCACATTTAAAGTTAATCCCACCCACTTATGTGACAATAGCAATCAAGGCTCAACTATAACAGGAAGGCACATACAACCCACACAAGGGACACTCCTGGAGCTCCAGGCACAGGTGATAAAGGAGACTGCGACACTGGGCCCCAAAGGACACCTACTACATAAGGCCACCCAGGAAAGACTGGGAGACGTACCAGACCAACCTAATACATAGAAACAAACACAGAGAGGTAGCCAAAATGAGGAAACAAAGAAATATGAACCAAATGAAAGAAATAAAGTAAACTCCAGAAAAAGAACTAAACAAAATAGAGGCAAGCAACCTATCAGATACAGAGTTCAAAACAGTGGTTATAAGGATGCTTACTGAACTTAGGGGAAGAATAGATGAACTCAACGAGAATTTCAAATAAGAAATAGTAATCATTGGAAGGAGAACTGACTCTGGGTGATGAACACACAATGGGATTTATAGATGATGTAATACAGAATTGTACACCTGAAATCTATGTAATTTTATTAACAATTGTCACCCCAATAAATTTAATAAAAAAAAGAAAAGAAAAAAGAAATAGTAATCATAAAAAAGAACCAGCCTAAAATGAAGACTGCAATAACTGAAATAAAGAATGCACTAGAAAAAAATCACAAGCACACTAGATGAAGCAGAGGATCGATTCAATGATTTGGAAGACAAGATAGCAGAAAACACTTAATTGGAACAGTAAAAAAAAAAAAAAAAAGGAGGATAGTTTAAGAGACCTCTGGGAAAATATCAAGGGTAATAACATTCGTATCATAGCGGTACCAGAAAGAGAAGAGAGAAAGCAAGAAATTCAAAACCTATTCGAAAAAATGATAACTGAAAACTTTCCTAACCTGGTGAAGGACATAGATATACAAGTCCAAGAAGCACAGAGGGTCACAAACAAGATGAACCCAAAAAGGCTCCCACCAAGACACATCATAATTAAAATGGCAAAGGTTAAAGACAAAGAGAGAATCTTAAAAGCAACAAAAAAAGAGCAACTAATTACTTATAAGGGAGCTTCCATAAGATTGTCTTCTCAGCAGACATGTTGCAGACTAGAAGCGGTTGGCACAAAATATTCAAGGTGATGAAAAGCAAGGACCTACAACCAAGATTACTCTACCCAGGAAGGTTATCATTTAAAACTTAAGGAGAGATAAAGAGCTTCCCAGACAAGAAAAAGCTAAGAGAGTTCATCACCATCAAACCAATATTACAAAAAATGTTAAAGGCACTTTAAGAAGAAGGGGGGAAAAAGAACACAAATATAAAAAATGAAATGGCAATAACTATATATCTATTGACATATCTATCAATAATCACTTTAAATGTAAATGGACTAAATGCTCCAATCAAAAGACACAGGGTAGCTAAACGGATAAGAAAACAAGACGCCAGTCCAGTGGCTCAGACAGTTAGAGCTCCATGCACCTAACTCCAAAGGCTGCCAGTTCGATTCCCACGTGGGTCAGTGGGCTCTCAACCACAAGGTTGCCAGTTTAACTCCTCAACTCCCGCAAGGGATGGTGGGCAGCGCCCCCTGCAACTAAAATTGAACATGGCACCTTGAGCTGAGCTGCCACTGAGTTCCCGAATGGCTCAGTTGGTTGGAGCGCGTCCTCTCAACCACAAGGTTGCTGGTTCCACTCCTGCAAGGGATGGTGGGCTGTGCCCCCTGCAACTAGAAAATGGCAACTGGACCTGGAGCTGAGCTGCGCCCTCAAGGCTAAGACTGAAAGGACAACAACTTGAAGCTGAACGGCACCCTCCACAACTAAGATTGAAAGGACAACAACTTGACTTGGAAAAAAAGTCCTGGAAGTACACACTGTCCCCAATAAGGTCCTGTTAAAAAAAAAAGAGAGAAAACAAGACCCCTATACATGCTGTCTACAAGAGACACACCACAGATAAAAAGAAATACACAAACTTAAAGTAAAGGGATAGAAAAAGATATTTCACACAAATGGGAAGAAAAAAAGCTGAGGTAGCAATACTTATATTAGACAAAATAGACTTTAAAACAAAGACTATAATAAGAGACAAAGGACATGACATAATGACAAAGAAATCAATCCAACAAGAGGACATAACCCTAGTAAACATCTGTATACCCAACGTAAGAGCTTCTAAATACATAAAACAAATATTGAACAACATAAAGGAAGAGATCGACAGTACCACAGTCATAGTAGGGGACTTTAACACCCCACTGACACAAATGGACAGATTTGGCAGACTATCAAAATGGATAGAGCGATTTAAAATAATAAACAAGGCCAGATGAATTTAATTGATATTTTTAGAGCATTTCACCCCAAAGCAGCAGAATATACACTCTTTTCAAGTGTACATAAAACTTTTTCCAAGACAGACCACATGTTAGGCCAGAAAACAAGTTTCAGTATATTGAAGAGACTAAAATCATATCAAGCATCTTCTCTGAACACAAATGGTATGAAACTAAAAATCAATTACAAAAAAAGAAAAACACTCCAACACATAGATGCTACATAATATGCTACTAAACAATGAATGGGTTAACAATGAGATCAAGGAAGAAATCAAAAGATATCTTGAAACAAACTAAATTGAAAACACAATCTATGACTTAAACACTAAACACTAAACACTAATCTAGACAGAAAATCTATGGGACACAGCCAAAGTAGTTTTAAAGGAAATTCATAGTAATTCAGGCCTACCTCAAAAAACAATAAAAATTTCAAATAAACAATCTAACTTTACACCTAAGGGAACTGGAATAAGAACAGAAAAAAACAAAAATCCCAAACTGAATACAAAGAAGGAATTAATAAAGATCAGAGTAGAAATAAATGAAATAGAGGCTTAAAAAAATACAAAAGATCAATGATACCAAGAGACAGTTCTTTGAAAAGATAAACAAAATTAATAAATCTTTACCCAGACTCATCTAGAAAAAAAGAAAGTACCCAAATAAATAAAATCAGTAATGACAGAGGATAAGTGACAATGGATAGCACACAAATACAAAGGATTATAAGAAAATATTATGAACAATTATATGTCAATAAGTTGGACAATCTGGAAGAAATGAATAAATTCCTAGAAACATATCATCTTCTAAGACAGATGTATTTGAGCCAGAAAATGTGAGCCAACAGAATACTACAAATTAAATTGAATCAGTAATCAAAAAAATTCCCAACAAACAAAACTCCTGTACCAGATTGCTTCACAGCTGAATTTTACATAATATTCAAAAAAGAATTAACACCTATCCTTCTGAAACTATTTCAAAAAATTCAAGAGGAAGGAAAGCTGCAGCTCATTTTATGAAGCCACCATTACCATGTCCAAAACCAGACAAATACGTTACAAGAAAATAAAATTATAGGCCAATATCCCTAATGAACATAGATGCAAAAATACTCAAGAAAATATAAGCAAACCAAATTCAGCAATACATTAAAAACCACGATCAAGGGGGATTTATTCCTGGCATGCATGGTTGGTTCAATATCCACAAATCAATTAACGTGATACATCACATATAAAAATGAAAGATAAAAATCATATGATCATATCAATACATGCAGAAAATGTGTTTGAGAAAATCCAGCATCCATTGATGATATAAACTCTCAGCAAATTGGGAACAGAAAGAATGTATCTCAACATAATAAAGGCCATATATGACAAACCCACAGATAACATCATACTCAATGGGTAAAAGCAAAAAGCACTCTCCTTAAGAGACGGAAAAAGTAAAGAACCATATGATTTCACTGATATGTGGTATATAAAACTGAAAACAACAAAAGAACAAGACAAACAAATGAAGAAACAAAAACTCATACACACGGACAATAGTTCAGTGGTTACCAGAGGATAAGGAGGGTAACAGGGTGGTAGATGAGGGTAAAGGGGATCAAATATATGGTGAGGGAAGGAGAACTGACTCTGGGTGGTGAACACACAATGTGATATATATAGACGATGTATTACAGAATTGTATGCCTGAAATCTATGTAACTTTACTAACAATTATCACCCCAATAAACTTTAATTAAAAAAAAAGAGGAGGAACAAGACAAGGATGTCCACCTTCACCACTTTTTTTCAATATAGAATTGGAAGTCCTAGCCATAGCAATCAGACAAGGAAAAGAATAAAAGGCACCCAAATGTGAAAGGAAGAAGTAAAATTGTCATTATTTGCTGATGACATGATACTATATAGAAAGAAAACCCAAGAGTCCACCAAAAAACTCTTAGAACTGATAAATGAATTCAGTAAAATAACAGGATACAAAATTAATGTTCAGAAATCAGTTGCATTTTTATATACCAATAATGAACTGTCAGAAAGAGAAATCACACAAAAAAATCACATTTACAATTGCATCCAAAAATAAAATACCTAGGAATAAATTTAACCAAGGAGATAAAAGACCTACACTTGGAAAACTAAGACACTGAAGAAAGAAATTGAAGAAGATACAAATAAATGGAAGCATATACTCTGCTCATAGACAGGAAGAATTAATATTGTTAAAATGTCCATACTACCCAAAGCAATATATAGATTCAATGCAATCCCTATCAAAAATAGCAATGGCATTTTTCACAGAACTAGAACAAATTATCTTAAAATTTACATGGAAATACTAAAGACCCCGAATAGTCACAGCAATCTTGAGAATAAACAACAAAATTGGAGGTATCATGCTACCTGATATCAAACTATACTACACAGATATAGTAATCAAAACAGCATAAAAACAGACACATAGACCAATAGAACAAAATATAGAGCCCAGAAATAAACCCACGCTTATATGGTCATTTAATCAATGAGAAAGGAGGCTAGAATATACAGTGAGGTGAAGACAGTCTATTCAATAAATGGTGCTGGGACAATTGGACAGATACATGCAAAAAAATGAAACTGTACTACCTTCTTAAATCACATACAAGAATAAACTCAAAATGGATTAAAAACTTAAATGTAAGACCTGAAACCATAAAACTCCTAGAAGAAAACATAGGCAGTAAACTCTCTGACACTGCTGTTAGTTATATTTTTTTCTGATAGCTGTCCTCGGGCAAGGGGAAAAAAGAAAAATAAACAAATGGGACTACTTAAAAAAAAAAAAAAAAAAAAAAGAGAGAGAAAAAAGAAAAGAAAACAGTTTTTGCACTGCAAAGGAAACCATCAATAAAACGAAAAGACAACCTACTGAATCGAAGAAGATATTCATAATGCCCCTCTGATAAAGGCTTAATAACCAAAATTTATGAAGAATTCATGCAACTCAAGACCAGAAAAACAAACAAATAACTCAATTTAAAAATGGGCAGAGGACCTAAATAAACATTTCTCCAAAGAGGATGTACAGATGGCCCATATACATATGAAAAGATGCTCAATGTCACTAATCACCAGAGAAATGCAGATGAAAACCATAATGAGATATCACCTCATACCTGTCAGAATGGCCATCATCAATAAATCAACAAACAACAAGTGTTGGCGAGGATGCAGAAAAATAGGAACGCTGTGTAGTGTTGGTGGAATTGCAAATTGGTACAGCCAGTATGGAAAATGTTTTGGAATTTCCTCAAAAAATTAAATATAGAATTACTTTACGACCCAACAATTTCACTTCTGGGTATTTACCCAAAGACATCCAAAACACTAATTTAAAAAGATATATGCACCCCTATGTTCACTGCAGTGTTACTTACAATAGCCAAGATATGGAAGCAACCCAAGTGCCTATCAATAGACAATTGGATAAAGAAGAGGTGGTACATATATATATATAGTGGAATATTACTTCGCCATAAAAAAGAATAAAATCTTGCCATTTGCGACAACATGGATGGACCTACAGGGTATTATGCTACGTGAAATAAGTCAGACAGAGAAAGACAAACACCATATGATCTCACTTATATGTGGAATCTAAAGAACAAAATAAAGAAACAAACCAGAAACAGACTCATGTAGATAACAAATTTGACGGTTGCCAGAGGGGAGGGATGTTGGGCAGCTGGGTGAAAAAAGTGAAAGGATTAGGACATAAAAATTGGTAGTTACAAAATAGTCACAGGGATGTAAAGTACAGCATAGAGAACATAGTCAATAAAATGGTAATAACTACGTATGGTGTCATGTGGGTACTAGACTACAAGGAGGATCACTTCATGATTTATACAAATGTCTAACCACTATGCTGTACACCTGAAACTAATGTAAAGTATTCAATGTGAACTGTAACTGAAAAAACAAATAATCTGTTAAAAACTGGATTATTGAATATTCCATTGAATGTACGGAAACAGCGAGTTTTACTTGAAGAGCGGTGGCAGGAATACATACAACAAGGGCCCAAACATTCGGAATGAGCCCAGCATGGGGAGCTGGCGTAGGGGACCAAGATCTTTTGTACAGAAGAAGACACACTTACATGATAAAAACCACCTGCTTGCTCATCCACTTACGTCAAGCACCAATGTAGGTTGGGTAAAGAGAGCCACAAAACAGAAGCACTTAACTCAAAACAAATAAAATAAAAACCCAAGAATTAAGAACCACTCAATAACTTGAGTTTTCTACTTATTAGACTTAAACAATAGTTTTCAAGAAAGAGTGGCAGAGATGAGGCCTCGGGGGTGATATAAATCAGACAGTTTGCTAGCACCTGGAAGACTGCCGTCACAGCTCGATGGATTTACAAGACCATGGAGTCTATGCAGAGAAAGATGCCAGAGAAGCCAACAGAGCCTGAAGCATAATCTAGGAGGGCCTGAGGGAGCTGAGAGAAGAGAAATGTCTGCCTCCTGCCAGCCCTACACAAGAGGAGTCCCCAGTGGCTCCGAGTTTCCTGGCCAGAGAAGCCACAAGTTCACGACTGCCAGCAGGCCTTTTACCCCATGTTTCCTCCCCCTCTCTGGGGAAGAGTCTTGCATAGTATTATAGTCACGTTAAATATTCTTCTTAAGATAGGCCAGCAACAGTAAGTGACAAACTGAGTCTCTTATTCTTCTCATAAATAAATAACCATGAGCACTCTATACAAAGAGTTGAAAATTTGTAAACATTTTCATACTGTCTGTATTACGTATACCTAACAACGAATTCTGCTGTATTATACCTGAAGGCAAGCAATCTGCCATGAAGAAAATGGAATATACGAGGTCTGATAATCAAGTTCGTGAACTTGCTGCAATGATGTTGCTAACCTTTTTTGATATCAGAGGGATTATTCATTATGAATTTGTACCAACTGGACAGTTAACCAAGTTTACTATTTGGAAGTGCTGCAAAGGCTGCATGAAAGTTAGACGACCTGAAGTTTTCACCAACAGTTCATGGCTCCTGCATCACCAAAATGCACCAGCTCACACAGCACTGTCTGTGAGAGAATTTTTAGCCAGTAAACAAATAACTGTATTGGAACACCCTCCCTACTCACCTGATCTGGCCCCCAGTGACTTCTTTCTTTACCCAAAGATAAAGGAAATATTGAAAGGAAGACATTTTGATGACATTCAGGACATCAAGGGTAATACGACTGGTAGCTCTGATGGCCATTCCAGAAAAAGAGTTCCAAAATTGCTTTGAAGGGTGGATTAGGTGCTGGCGTCCGTGCATAGCTTCCCAAGGGGAGTGCTTTGAAGGTGACCGTAGTGATATTCAGCAATGAGGTGTGTAGCACTTTTTCTAGGATGAGTTCGCGAACTGAATTGTCCGACTTTGTACAAAGGTATATGTTATAGGCTGGATAGTGGCCCTTCCCCAAAGATGTCCGTGTCCTAATCCCTGGAACCTGTAAATATGTGACCATGTTACACTCAAAAAGAGCTTTACAGATGTGATTTGAAAGGATCTTGAGATGTAGAGATTATCTTGAATTATCTTGGTGGGCTCCATGTAATCACAAGCGTCCTCGTAAGAGGGAGATGAAAATTCAGAGAAGGTGATGTGACTACAGAGGAAAGGAGAGGGAAAAATGCAATACAGGCCCATGAGCGAGGAAGGAAGACAGCCCTAGGAGCTGGCAGGGGCCAGGGGATGGACTCCCCTTTGGCATCTCCAGAAGGACCAGCCCCGCCGACACCTTGACTTTAGCCCAGTCACACTGATTTTGAAATTCTGACCTCCACAACTAAAGTAATACAGACACATTGTTTTAAGCTACTAGGTTAGTAGTAACATATCAGCAATAGGATATTAACCACGAACATAATTAACAGATATCAATTATAAGTGAATAATAAGGAAATAGCTCCCTGTGATGTACAAATTACAAAGGAATTTACAGACATATACTTTTTCAGCAACCAAATACTAACTGCCCCAGTAAAGTAAATATAATGTGAGTTAGGTGCCCCTTTGTGCCTTCCACTTGTTGCGTCAGGGGAACGCTCCATCTGGGTGGCACCCGGACACTGACTCCCCAGTCAGCAGGAGTACACTCGGGAAGGCCTCGCCAGCCCCCCTGGTTGAACAATAGCTGACCCACAGGTGGAAAGCATGAAGAGGATCACGTAGGTTGTCCTGTGGCCGTAGTAACCTCATGTACATTGTGAAACTGCCGGAATCATGTCCCCCCGCCTTCTACCCTAGATAATGACCCTGAAACTTGTCATTCATTGTCCCATCCTTCCTGATTGTAATTGTTATGGCCTAGCACTCTTTCCTGACTGGTAATCTATTGGAAAAAACCCTATATAATTAGTGTTCTGGGGGAGCCCTGGTCGGAACTCTCCAACGGGGACGCTCGCCGGACACACCTGAAGCCAAGACGCTGTCTCGGTTCCCCAGCGCCTTGGAAACACTCTTCAAGTGGTGAGAACTCACTGTTACTCTTTGCCTTACTTTGCTGTATTCTGTCTATCTTACTTATTGCCTCATTTAATAAGTAGTGTTTTGCTGCCTCTACTCCATCTCAGTGTGCATGGTGAATGCGTATTCAACACCCAAATTCTATGGCCACTTAAAACGTAGCCCCTTGATGCTACAGCCCAATCAGAACTTTTTAAGTTGATTACACAAAGGCAACTATATTAATTATATAATAGTGCAGGTACATATACACTGATTTTCAACATGGAAGGCAGAAAAGAATTTTAAGATGTCACAATACAAAAGGCCTATAGTCTCTCCTGGGGTATCTCTGCATGTGCTAAGGGAAGAAAGTTGTGAGTACACTTAAAATTGTACACAAGCCACTAACTTGATTGCAATTGTTTTACTTGTGTGTGTGCCCAGCACAGAGCACAGCACTCGCTCTGGACCACGCTGCTGGTTTTACATCCGTGTTTGCCAATTAAATAAATGGCTGAATTAATGAAAAAGTGAGTGAGAAAAGCAGATCCTTCGCCAGGTTTTACTTTTGATTATTTAGCTGGGGCTTTATTCCAGATTAACTGAGAAGGACCTCGTTTAAAAATAAACAGCTTACTTTTTTTTTTTTTTTTTTTAAAGGGACTTAAGGCCATTAAAGATGAATGATAGGAGGTTCCAGTTTTGAAACAAGTCAGACAGAGGAAGACAAATACCATATGATGTCACTTATATATGGAATATAAAAAAAAGCAAAACAAAATAGAAACAGACAGATAGAGAATAAGCTGATGGTTACCAAAGGGTGGGGGCGGGGGATGAGAAACTTTTAAAAGGCCAAGAGATGAGGGTAAGGGGGATCGAATATATGGTGATGGAAGGAGAACTGACTCTGGGTGATGAACACACAATGGGATATATAGATGATGTAATACAGAATTGTACACCTGAAATCTATGTAATTTTACTAACAATTGTCACCCCAATAAATTTAATTAAAAAAATATATTAAATTAGTAATAGGAGGCTCCACTTTTGGTTAGGATGCAAAAGGTTGCAAAAAAATTTAAAAATCAGTCCCACTGTAACTCTGAGAAAACAATAAATTTAAAAATCTTATCTGTCATAAAAGCTATTGAAGCAATCTAGACATAAGTATAAATGAATGAAATTCCAGAGAGATGAGCCCCTCTAGGGTAAAGGGCTTTCACCACAGCGGCAGGAGCTGTCAGAAGAGCTAGCCTGCTCTTGGTAAAGAAACGTTGCCAGAGAAATGAGCCAAACTTTTATCAGCCAATCACTGGCTGGTGTAGCAGGCTGGCAAACAGAGAAACAGCTCACCCTCACTGCCAGCCAACTCTCCTCCATAATATTTTTGCGTAGCAAGCACTGGTGTGAAAGAAGATAGCACCCAGGTGGGACGCAGGGAGAGATGTTGCCATCTCACATGCACAGATCCCAAACTACTGCTGGGCCAGATCTCACCATCCAGAGGAAATCAAATAGGAGATCCTACTCCTGATTAGAACAGATATCTGGTGTAGTCAGCTTAGCTGCCTGACAGGAAAAAGAGTAAGGCTTTCCGAGTCACCTTCAGCTTCTGCGTTCTTTTAAATACACTTAAAAATTAAGACATTCGAGGGGCGGCAGGATGGCTCAGTTGGTTAGAGTGCGAGCTCTGAACAAGGTTGCTGGTTCAATTCCCACATGGGATGGTGGGCTGCGCCTTCCACAACTAGATTGAAAACAGTGAGCTGCCTCTGAACTGCTGGAGGGGCAGTCGGACAGCTCAGCGCAAGCTCTTAACAACAAGGTTGCTGGTTCAATTCCTATATGGGATGGTGGGCTGTGCCCCCTGCAACTAAGATTGAAAACTGTGACTGGACTTGGAGCTGAGCTGCGGCCTCCACAACTAGATTGAAGGACAACGACTTGGAGCTAATGGGCCCTGGAGAGACACACTGTTCCCCAATATTCCCCAATAAAAATTAAAAAAAAATTAAGACAATCGAAAAAGCAGGAAAAATATGACTCATAAGAAGAAAAAGATAATAATAGATAATTAATGGTTGGAATTAACAGACAAGGATTTAAAAATACCTGTTATGAATATGCTACAAAGTTTAAGGGAAAATGTACAAAACGGGTGAAAAGATGGAGAATTTCATCAGAGTAATAAAAACTCTAAAAAGGCAGCAAGCAGAAATTGTAGTAAAACTGGTGAGTACAGTGGAGGGTCTTAATGGTTAACTAGACACAATATAAAATATTAGTAAACCCAGAGATAGGACAATAAAAACCATCCAAAATAAAGCACAGAGTAGAAAAAGAAATCAATAATAAAAAACAAACCCCGAGCCATAGAACTCTATGGCAGAATTCCAAATGGTCTGATATACATGCATTTGCAGCCTGAATAGGAAAAACAGAGTAAGAGTGGAGTAGAATTGTTGGAAGGAATGTTAGATGACAATTTTTAAAGACAGTTGAAAGACATTAATCCAACACAATGAAACCCCAAGCAGGATAATAGACAGAAAATCCTACGTAGGTCAAACTGCTGGAAACAAAAGTAAAAAGATAAAGGCAGTGAAATAACATGTTTTAAGAGCTGAAAAGAAAAAAAAACACATAAAATCTCACAACTGAGACACCTATACCCTTTGAAAACATTCCTAAAAAATAAACGTAAAACAAAAGTATTTCCAGACAAACCCAAAGCTGAGAAAACTGATCCAGCACTATAAGAAATATTAAAAGTTCTTCAGGCTTAAAGGAAATAATCACAGAAAAAAATCAAGATCAGCAGAAAGGAATAATTAATGTGGGGTAAATATCAAGGGACATATAAAACAATATCGTTTTAAATTTCTTTAAAAGATAAATTAGCTACATGAAGCAAACAGAGCAATATACCGGGGTGCCAAAAAAATGCATACACATCACCTGTATTCATCTTTTGTTATCGGTATAAATTGTTTTATCAGTATAAAACAATTTTAGTATAGTTTTTTTCCTTTCTTAAAATACGTATACATTTTTTTTGCACCCTCTGTACTGTGGGATTAGAATATATGGAAAAGTAAAATATGACAATAGAAAAAGCAGGAGTAAATAGAATTACACTATTGTAAGATTAGCTGTTTCATGAAGTTGTGTAATAGGTACCCATGGTGAAGTGTGATGAATTAATTATGCATACTGTAATCTAGAATAACCACTTAAAAGTAATACAGAATGGTGAAACTAAATAGCAGTAAGGGTAATGAAATGGAATATACAAACAAACAGATAAACAAAAAAAAACCCCACAAAACCTCAATTTCCAAATAAAAAAGGGGGAAATGGGGGGAAATAAAGGATGATAGACTTAAACCCAAGAATATCCCACATCATTATATTAAATATAAGATATAGTCAACACTTCAATTAAATCTGGATTTAAAAGAAGATCCAACTCAATACTGTTTGCAAGAGACACACTTTTAATATAAAGACACGCAATAATAGTGAAGTGATAAAAAAGATATGAATTACAAACACTAATCCTAGGAAAGCCAATGAGTCTATATTAGTACCAGAAAAACTAAACTTAAAAAATATCATCAGATATGAAGATCGATATTTCATTATAATAAAATGGTCATCAACAAAGCCCCAAACTGGTTCTCTGCTTAGACTAATGAGCTTGATGAATGTCTTTTTCTCACATACAATTTCTGAAGGTTTATGAACTCTTGTGTGTTTATAGACTTCTCTCTTCAAATTCATATTATTTTTAAATTCAATAAATTTCTTTTCAAGTACACTCCCCCCTCAGTTCTTGATAACCAACTGCATCATGATTGGCTTGATTCTTGAGTGTCATCGTACCTGAAATGTCACCTTCTGGTTGATGTCGGACAAGCGGAACTGCTTCAGGAAGCGCTCATCCTCGCTCCAGAAGAGACGGATATCGGGGATGTCATAGAGAATCATGGCGAGTCTTTCCAATCCCAGGCCAAAGGCCCAACCGATCCTATCCTGGGCACCAGCTACAATAAGGAAACAAAGCAAAACAATGGGTTTAAAATCATCAAGACTTCACAGGCGCCTCCCACTTCCTGGTAACTAGCCAACATCGGGGGAGCGCCTACCAGCGGCCAGACACAGGGGAGGGGCTGTGGGGGCGTCAGGGAGGCCTCGTCTAATCTCAGGGTTTCTTTGCTTCCCACAGCCCCTCCTCCCCTCAGTGAGCCACTCTGGAGCGACTGTCTCTAATACTGTCTTTCATTTCTGATTAAATACGAGGCTCTTTTAAGCCCTGGTTCCTACCTGTGAGATATGATTTTTCTGTGATCCTTGTCTGCCCCGATTCAAACATTTAGCCTACCACATTCAGGTTAAAAAATCCCTAAGTGGCTCACTAAGTAGGCAGATGTGTTGAAAACATGCCATGGTGAACCGTTAACATTCAGAAAATGCAAGTCAGGCTTCGAGAACTGCCCGTTACAATCAAATACAAGTCTTACTCAGAAGAGCTACCTCTGCCACACAGAGTGAGCAGGCCGAGGTGAAGTGCGTGTCTAACAACACTCACTCCGAAGGGCTGTTCAGATTGCGGCAAGGCCGTGAACACAGAGTGCTTATCTCACTTACCTGAGGCAGAGTAAGACAGAAGACAAACCTCTGTATGAGAGATGAGACAGCAGTTCATACTGCTGGAAAAGCTTATGGAAAGACTCATGGAAGGAACATAATTTCAACCTGACACTAAAGAACGGGCAGGATCCTGAGACAGCCTCCAGATTCCTAGCCCTGTGCCCTGTGTAAGCCTCTCCCTCGTACGTGGGATTTCACTCCTGTGATTAGGTTACTTTGTGTAAGAGTCCATCTCAGCAAACTAGAGAGCTTCCCCTGCTGCCTAGGAGAAGTGAGCCGACGTGGCTAGCACAAGGGGCTGAGCGGACCCCCGCAGTCAGCAAGAAAGCGGGAACCTCACTCCCACAATCATGAGGCAATGAATTCTCCCAACAGCCTGAAGCTCAGAAGAGGACCCCGAGTTTCCACATGAGAACATAGCCCTGCTGACACCTTTGTTTCCACCTGTTGAGACACTGAGCTGGGGACCCAGTCGAACCATACCCAGACTCCTGATGCAAGGAAACTGTGACATGTTACACCTGTGATGTTTTAAGCCACCGAATATAAGATCAATTTGTTACCCAGAAAAAGAAAACTGTATGGGTCCAAAATGTGGAGAAAAGGAAAAGGATGTTCCAGACTGAAGGAACCCCTTCAGTAGTGAGGTATGGAGACGCAGCAGAGGAAGGTTTGGAGTTGACTCTGGAAAGAGATGGTGCACAGCTGGGCCAGGTAAGACACCGCGGGGGAGGACCTGTCTCTGGCCAGGTGATGCCACCTTATACATTTACCACTTACGAATAACAGGGACAAACGTATGTTAATAGAAGCCACGGGGAAGTGTGAGCCTCATCGAATGATTTCTTTAAAAGATGAATGAATAAAAATATACATGAGATCACAAAAAGAAAGATGCAGAGGGGGAGGATGGCTCAGTCGTGGGAGGGAAAATGCCTGAAAGGAAAGTATCTGGCTAAGTGCAGAGCACACCTGCGTCCCAGAGTAAGAACGAACACGCAGGCGAGGAGGAGGAAAGGGACCCGTGTCACCACCCAACAACGGGGTCGTGACAATGTGTGCACGTCTCCTGACCAAGTGATCAGCTGCCTGAGACAGAGGTGAGGAGCGAGGCAAAATACGTGAGAGTAATTTATATTGATGAATGGAAATCTTTTTTAAAAAGCTCGTGGCTAATTAAAGACATGAAAATTAACATAACCATGATATACTGGTTTTTTATCCACTAGAAGAATAATTTTTTCTCTAAATGACATTGCCGAGGCCCGGTTCCAGCACATCAGGTATTGTGTGGCTCCAGTACCATCATTCATTGCTGGTCACACTATGTATTTTGATAACAATTTGGAAAAATAACATGGTAACACATATAATGATCTATAAAAATGCTCATACTCTTTATCCTAATGATGCCACTCAGGAATTGATCCAAGGAAATAATTCAACAAAATGAAAAAGATAAGTGAAGGAAGATGCTCAGAGCAGTATTACTCATAAGAGCAAAAACATGGAAGCAACCTAAGTAACCCAAATTAGGGACTGCCTTAAAAATTACAGTACATTTTAATGTAGTTACTAAAAATCATAGTTATATGAATATTTATTAAATGACAGACTACAAGAAATTATGAAAAATATCTATCACAGAATGAATATGTACTATGATACTGCTATGTAATATAGGTACAAATTAAGATTGTAATGTAAAAAACAAAAAGAACAAAATGTGTTCAAGGATTATAATGGGTAATAGTTTTAAAATAACTTTTAAAACATTTTTTCTATAAATGTCAGTCTTTTCAAATAAAAAATAATAAAGATAGGTGGTAATGTTAACATTACTTTGTAAGGAAGACTTTTCCCTCAATTATTAAATATTCAAGATATTAATATAATTTTTAGATAAAAGCAAACAACTAGAGCTCAATATCTGTAACTGAATGAGCAGCAGATTTAGGGTATTTGATTTTTATTTAACATCTAGCAATTTTTTTTAGTATCTTAGCTTTTGCTCCTTTCATCACTTACCTCATTTGCTTTCTCATCCCCCAAAACTATTTCTAACGAAAGAACAAAAATAACAGAGCCCCTAAAAGTAGGTAAGGAAGAGAGCAACAATCTAATTTTTAATAGGGCAAAAAGACTATAAAGACATTCACAGAAAACAAAAGAAAAATGACCCTTAAGCAAATGAAAAGCTTACTGAAGAAAAATGCAAGATAAAAATGCACCAAGTTACCATTTTTTACTTACTAGTTTGGCACAGTAGCTAAAAACATTTGATGATAAAACAACTGAGAGCAAAGCCAAGGGAAACAAGCACTCATACATTGCTGGTAGGTTCCTATGTGTGTTTTCACCTATTGGCCTAAGGAGTGCAATATATGGGTAGCCATCAAAATTACAGATGCATATGCCATCTGGTTACTTTATCTACTACTAGAATGTATCCTACTTATGGGAAATTATGACTATATAAGGCTATTTACTGTAGTATTGTTTATAATAGCAAAAGACTGTATACAACCCAAATGTCCATCAATAGGGAACTATGTTATGTCTATACAACGGAATATGAAAGTTTGTGAGAGGTTTCAAAAACTAAAAGCAACAGCTTTTTTTTTGCTTTTTTTTTCTAATTTAGGGGTGGGTGGGAGAGAACTTAGCAATGGAGGGCAATGGGGAGACTTTATACTATATGCCTGTTTATACAAAGAGCGACAAGAAATATTTCAGATAATAGAAACGTTTAAGGCTAGATGAAATATAGCAAAGTTTTCTGTTTATTTTTAAGAGGTTATAAGAAAAATAAACTATTCCTCTTCTGTCACACTGATGCCAAACTTTCAGGAAAATCACATGATTAGTAACAATGGATCTGCATGTTCCCATTACAGCCTGAATCAAGTCTCTTTCTTTCTGTAAGAGCCAATACATTTCTAAACCCAGAAAATCAATGTCAATACCTGTAGGAGTTTCAAAAAATAACCTCAAATTCCTTAACACCGTTCCCCTTGAATCTCAGTGCGGGGACGTGATGCTATGTGACTTCTGAAATTATGAGAAAAAGCCACACAACTAACATCTGTTTTTCTTGGAAGACTTGCTCTCCAGACACTTCTTCTCAGGATTCACCTTCTAGAACATTCTTTTGGGACCAGCTGCCATGTTCTCAGAAGGTAAAGCTGCCATGCTCTAATATAGAGAGGCTGTCCTAGCTTTAACGGGAGGCATTTGAGTGAGGCAGACCCATGAGGATTCCCAGCCCCAGCTCTCTGAATCACTTCACTTACGGAAGTCTTCCCAGCTGAGGCCTCAGGTATTACGGATGAGAGACAAATCCTCACCACTGGGTCCTGGCCGAATATGTGGCCACAGATAATAAAATGGTAGCTCTCTTATGCCATTAAGTTTGGAGTTTTTTTTATTATTCAACAAGCGGTAACTAGAACATTTCCCTTGCTAAATCATTCTGGGGTTTGCTTTCTATTACAAACATTTCCCATTATGGTAAAACTAAGGCTAACTAACCTGCTGCTACAAGTTCATATATTCAAGATATAAAAATGATGCAAATAAAGACTAAGCAGGGTTCCAGATAGAAGAGATCAGAAGTTAAGAGTTTAAAACAGAGTGAATCCTCTATATTGCAGCACCTCATATATGCCGTAACATCAACTGTCATAATGCCAAAGGCCACGCCACTTCATGTCACTGACTATCCTGGCCATTCTACAGACAAAACTGTCCTACGCCAAGGCTCCCTAACACCCCTTCTCCAAGTACTGCTTTTCATCTTATTTCTCCATCTTGGTGAATAGGATCGTCATCCATTTAGTTACTCAGTGAATTTTAACTCCAAACACTACCTCATTTCAGATAGAGACCTTTATATCTCAGAATTTCTCTCAAAACTACCCCTTCATTCTAGTCCCCCTGTAACTGCAGACTTGCGTCTTCAACAAACATCTCTCACCTGGAGACACACCCAAGTCTGTCTCCCTATCCAGTCCTTTGGTGATAGTGCCACCAATTTTCTTTCTAAAACATAAATCTGAACACTGTCACCAGCAGATGTGTAAGACAATGTATGACTTATCTCAAAGAGCCATATTTGACATTTTGTTGTTTTTATTTTGCAGTTACTATTTTTTTCTAAAACATAAAAAATACTTAAAATTATTTCACATATCCACATTCACTCTAGCTGAACTTGAACACTCAGGGAACCAGAAAATTAGATGTACAAAGTCCAGTTGGAAATATGCTTCATTACAAGTTAAATACTAGCACTTTGGTTATTACTTAGCATCAAGAAAATAATAAAGATAATAGAAACATAGCATTCAACTATAAACTACAGATAAATTGGGAGCACTGGTTTATAGTGAAGAACTTACAAAAAAAAATTCCAACACATCACTGCCTGTTACCTTTGTCATAAATAAACTTATGCACATGACACTACTCAACAATAGAATTCACATTATTTTCAAGTGCAGACGGACCATTTGCTAACATAGAACATATTCTCAGACACAAAACAAATCTCAAAATATTTTAAAGGATTGAAATTCACAAGGAATGCCCTATGTATGAAGTGAAAATAAATCAGAAACCAACAGTATAAAAATATATGAAAAGAATCCCCCAAATATTGGGACATTAAACAGCATATTTTTAAATAACCCACAAATCAAAGAATAAATCACAAGAAAAATTAGAAAATACATGAAATGAATAAAAATTAAGATACAACACATAAATATACATGAAATGCATCTAAAGCTGTGATTCAAAAGAAACCTTTAGTGTTAAGTGCTTATATTAGAGAAGAAGAAAGGTCTGAAATCAATGATTTAAGCTTACCTGTAGAAACTAGAGAAACAAAAGAAAATTAAGAACAAACTACGCAGAACAAAGGGGGAGATACAGGATAAGTGATAAAATAGAAACAGAAAAATAGAGAAAAATGATGAAAACAAAAACAAGTTTTTTGTAAAGATCAATAAAATGGATAAACTGCTAGTCAGATTAATAAGAAAAAGAGAGACAGAAAACACAACTGCCAATGTCAGGAATAAAAGATAGAACCTCATTAAAAAACAGATCCTAGAGACATTAGAAAGATAATAAGGGGATATTATGAATAACCTTATGCTAACTATATCAACAACTATTCAACAACCTACATGAAATGGACAAATTCCTCAAAAGAAACAAACTACCAAAGATCATTAAGAAGAAACAGATACCCTATATTAATTAAAGATATTGAATATGTAGTTAAAAACCTTTCCACAAAGAAAACTAGAGTTCCAGATGGTTTTACTAATGAATTCTATCACAAGAAAGAAATAGTACTAATTTGACAAAATTCTTCCAGAAAGAAAATAAAAATTCTAAGGCCAGGATTACCCTTATACCAAAACCAAACAAAGACATTACAAGAAAACTTCAAACCAATATGTCATGAACATGGAAGACAAAAACAAAAAAAAATCTTTAACAAAATATTAACAAATTGAATCCAGCAATACATGACAGGACGCTACATCATAACTGGATTTATCCCAGGAATGCAAGGTAAGCTCCACATATGAAAAAAATCAGTCAATGTAATTCATTATATAGGCAGATTAAAAAAGAAAACACACGATACAGAAAAAGCAACTGATGAAATTCAACATCCATTCATTACAAAAACTCAGAAAATGAGGAACATAAGGAACATCTCCAATCTGATAAAAGATATAATAAAAAACCAACAGCTAATAATATTATACTCAATGTGAAAAGACTGGTTGCTTTGCTCTCAGTGTCAAGTTAAAGACAAAAATGTCCACTCTCACTATTTCTATGTCTATTAACCTGAGTTCTAAGATGTTGAAAAAAGGGTAAAGCAAAAGAAAAAACAAAACAGAATAACAGAATGGAAAGGAAAAAGTAAAACTATCTTTATTTGTAGATGGCATGGTTGTCTATATGAAAATTCCTAAGGTAACTAATAGGTGAGTTTAGGAAGATCACAATATACAAAAATCCATTGTACGAAGTCAGACAATTAAGTTCGCGAACTCATCCTAGAAAAAGTACTACATACCTCATTGCTGAATATCACTAGGGTCACCTTCGAAGTTCTCCCCTTGGGAAGCTGTGCACCGAAGCCAGCACCCAGTCCACCCTCCAAAGCAATTTTGGAACTCTTTTTCTGGATGGCCATCAGAGCTGTCATCGTATTACACTTGATGTCCTGAGTGTCATCAAAATGTCTTCCTTTCAATATTTCCTTTATCTTCTGGTAAAGAAAGACGGCATTGGGGGCCAGATCAGGTGAGTAGGGAGGGTGTTCCAATGCAGGTGTTTGTTTACTGGCTAAAAACCCTCACAGACAGTGCCGTGTGAGCTGGTGCATTGTCATGATGCAAGAGCCATGAGTTGTTGGCAAAAAGTTCAGGTCATCTAACTTTTTCACGCAGCCTTTTCAGCACTTCCAAATAGTAAACTTGGTTAACTGTTTGCCCAGTTGGTACAAATTCATAATGAATAATCCCTCTGATACCAAAAAAGGTTAGCAACATCGTTGCAACCAGTTCGCAAACTTAATTGTTAGACCTCGTGTGCATGGCTCATGGGCCTCAGTCCCACCTGGCTGTCAGGAAGGATGGGCCCAGGGCCTTTTCTGAAGACAGGAGACTGGTTCTGTCTGAGAGGATGCAATGCTAAGACCAGCAAGGGGACCATCAACCACCTGAAGGCCTAACCCCCTGTGTGTCAAAGATTAAAGACTAGACTTTCATTGGGAGCAGGGAGCAGTTGGACCGCAGCTTCCTGCCACAGTTCACAACCTCTGATTCTCAACAATCATTTGTATTACAAAGTGTACCTGTGGCAATCAAGTACCATGGGAGTGTGCAAGAAAAGATATGACACCTATTTGCTGAGCTGTACCAAATTTTACCTTTGAAACACTTTGGTTTGGTCCCATCTAGATTTGCTTCTGAATTGCACCCCTGCTTTTGCAGGAAACCCCTTGTCAAAGGGTGCTGATAGCTATATCACCAAGTTTTTCTGTGAGACCTTATGAAATAAATTGAATTCAGATCTAAGAAAATGGGAACACAAAAAGCTTATTTCTCCTGAACAACTGGATTGTTTTTCATTTTAGGGATACCCCAAGTTAGATAATCGATCATAACTCACTCTTTACTTTGGCCTCATGGAAGCTTACAGCCAACCACGCTGGTCCCCTCTACAACTGTACAAAGGTTCAGGATACATGTCTCTGTGTGCCTTTTGTCCCACTTTTATTTATTTTATCCTTATTTCCTCTTTGTCCTGATTATCTCTACTATTTATTTTATCCTCTGGTACATACTTTTATACGGCACTTCAAATTCTTTATGGAAGAAAGTGAACCATAAATAACCAGACACTTAAAGATACTGTCAGCCAGGACAAGTCTAATTTTCAGATCGTTGGCACTCCTCAGCTGTAATTTGTTGCCAGGTGCTCAAGGACTGACAGGGGTTTAGGCAATTCTTTTTCCCCATTCCAATTTCGGAGGGTTCCAGTAAACTGGAGTCCACAGAGGAGAAAACTGTGAAAAAAAATCCTTAATTAAACAGAATATTCAGGGTGGGTAGCAATTAGGTGTTCTGATACATGTAATTCAGCATCCCATGTAGGAAAAACTTTCGTTTTTGTTGTTGTCGCTGAAAATCTTTCTAAGAGGGTCAGGCCATATAGGGAAGCAAACTAATTGTGAGCTAACAGTGAATGGATGGGTAAGTCTAAAAAGCAGAAGAGGAGAGAGGGGGTGGGTAGCAATAGAAAAGAGGACAACAGTAAGGAACCATCAGTCTGAAAGTGGAGAAACCAAGTTGATCTTAGAGCCTGAAACCATCTAATCCCATGAGTTGTTCCTTGTACAGCAGATAGCCCGCCAGGCTCCGCCTCAACAGCTGCAGAAAGAGAAGCACTAGCAAACACGAGACCAAAGCACTGCTCAAGACTATGCATACGGCCTCTGGTCTGCATCTCCAAAGCAGAGACCCACGGGGATGGGCATCTCAGAGTGAGAATGGCTGCGGTGGGTGTGGGTTGCAATGGGCAGTAAATAGCATTGGGGAACAACTGAAACGGTTGTTACAGCTCAACACCATATCTGTGAAGGTGCAGGACCTCTGTGCTGTCTGTGGAAGGCAATGGGGGTAGGGCGACGTGGAGATATGTCTCAAACCTCCACCCCAAAGGTCCTTAGAAAAGTTACTGTGCTGTGCGGAACAGGTCACATCACCACACATGAGAAAGGTTTGAGGATGGGCAGTTGTTGACTGTGAAACAGGTCTTTATAAAAAAACGAGTGTCTGAGCTGAACCAAGGCAAGTGAAGCCTACACGCCTTCAGATCAAGTGTGGGTACCTTGAGCCATAGAGAAAAGGTTACATTATACAGTGATATTTCTGTCCGGCAATGAAAGAAAGTGAGGAATTGGAGAATACTTTAAAAATTACAAACGGTATGTTATGTGTAAGTGATAATCCCTCAACTGCTAAGAAAATGTACCTTCTCATACCAATCCTTTCTGAAGGCTAGAAAGCACGTGGCGTTAAAATGGACTCAGACTTAACTTCCAGTTAAAAGAAGCTGCTACAATGAGAAGATCACTCTCAGTCTTCCATCTGAAGCCGCAAAAGGAGATTTACTTTATGTACAATTTTTGATCGATGACTTATTTAACTTTTGGACACTATGAGGAAAAAAATCCTTGCTTCAAACATAATTTAAAGCAGACTGCATGTAGAAGCCAAAACACATCAATTTTTCAGATGCAATACACAATGTTTAATTTTTCCTGTGATTGGTGCTATATATGAGAATATAAAGGTGTTCGAGTATCAACAAATTGATATTCTGCTTTCCTAGCCTCCTTATGCACCTGCTTCCTAATCTTTACTATACTAATAACAGGTAGAACATATACTTGGCCGCTTACTCAAAGCAATGGAATTCCCAATAGACATTCCTATTTGTTCAGGAATGTCTGAACATAAGAATGGAGAAAGACGAATTAAAATGAAGGATAATAAAATATACTTTCAGAGGGGCTCACTGAAAGAAAACTACAGAGCAATAGCCCTTAAGAATACAGATACGAAAATTCTCAATTAATTTCTAATAATTCAAATTCGTTAGAAAATTAAAAGAATTATACACCATGACCACGCGGGATTTATCCCAGGAATGCAAGGGCGGTTCAAAATTCAAAGTAGTATACCATGTTAATAGAATGAAGGAAAAAAACCTGTGGTCATCCCAATTGATGCAGTAAAAGTATCTGACAAAATCCAACAGTCTTTCATGATAAAAATGCTCAGTAAAATAGGAATATAAGTGTACTTCCTCAATAATAATAAAGGCTATGTAATGGGAAAACACACACCCACAGCTAACATCATACACAATGGTAAAAGAATGAAATATTTTTCCCTAAGATCAGGAGTAAGACAACAATACCTACTATCACCACTTCTATTTAACACAGCACGAGAAGTTCTAGCCAGAGAAATTATGCAAGAAAAATAAAGGACATCAAAACCAAAAAGAAGTAGGGCCAGCCCAGTGGCTCAGGCAGTTAGAGCTCCATGCTCCTAGCTCTGAGGGCTGCCGGTTCGATTCCCACATGGGCCAGTGGGCTCTCAACCGCAAGGTTGCCAGTGCAATTCCTCGAGTCCCGCAAGGGATGGTGGGCAGCGCCCCCCGCAACTAAGATGGAACACGGCACCTTGAGCTGAGCTGCCTCCTGGATGGCTCAGTTGATTGGACCACGGGCTCTCAGCCACAAGGTTGCCAGTTCAATTCCTCAACTTCCGCAAGAGACGGTGGGCTGCGCCCCCTGCAACTAAAATTGAACACAGCACCTTGAGCTTAGCTGCCGCTGAGCTCCCAGATGGCTCAGTTGGTTGGAGTGCATCCTCTCAACCACAAGGTTGCCAGTTCGATTCCTCGACTCCCGCAAGGGATGGTGGGAAGCGCTCCCTGCAACTAGCAATGGCAACTGGACCTGGAGCTGAGCTGCGCCCTCCACAACTAAGATTGAAAGGACAACAACTTGACTTGGAAAAAAGTCCTGGAAGTACACACTGTTCCCCAATAAAGCCCTGTTCCCCTTCCCCAATAAAAATCTTAAAAAAAAAAAAAAAAAAAAAAAAGAAATGAGCTATCAAGCTATGAAGACATGGAGGAAACTTAAATGCGTATTACCAAGTGAAAGAAGCCCATCTGAGAAGGCCACCTACTGCATGATTCCAAGTATGTGACATTCTGGAGACAGTAAAAAGATCAGTGGTTGTCCAGGGTTAGGGTGGAGTCAGGATGAGTAGGCAGAGCGCAGAGGATTTTTAGGGCACTGAAAATACTCTGTGTTACTGGAATGATGCATACATGTCATTCACTGTACATCTGTCCAACCTCACAGAATATACAACATCAACAGGGAACCCTAAGGTAAACTACAGACTTTAGATGATTATGACGTGTCAATTTAGGTTCATCAATTGTAACAAATGTTGTACTCTCATGGGGAATGTTGATAATGGGGGAGGCTGGACAGGGATATATGAGGCACCTCCGTACCTTACTCTCAATTTTGCTGTGAAACTAAACCTGCCGTAAAAATAAATAAATATGCGGGATATATAAAGAACTCCTACAGCTCAATAAACAAAACAAACAATCCAATTTTAAAATTGGAAGATGACTTGAATAGATATTTCTCCAAAGCAGACAGACATACAAATGGCCAACAATCACATGAAAAGATGCTTAATATCGTAAGTCATTAGGGAAATGCAAACCCAAACCACAACGAGATACCACTTCACACCTACTGGGATGGCTACAATACAAAACAAACAAGTCAGAAAACAAGTGCTGCCAAGGACGTGGCGTAGTGGAACCCAAGTGCACTGCTGGTGGGAATGCAAAACGGTGCAGCTGTTATGGAAAACAGTTTGGTGGTTCTTCAAAAAGTTAAACATAAAATTACCATATGACCCAGCAATTCTCTCTCTGTCTTGACCAACAGATCTATATATTGTATATAGACACACACATAAATAGATATTTATAGATACATAGATACACATATACGTATGTCCAAGAAGAACTGAACAAAGGAACTCGAGACAGCGGTATGCCAATGTTCATAGCAGCATTATTTACAATAGCCAAAAGGTGGGAACAGCTCAAGTGTCCGTTAACAAGAGATGAATGGATAAACAAAATGTGGTGTATACATACAATGCCTTGTTATCAGCCCTAAAAAGGGATGGGGTTCTGACACATGCTACAGCATGGATGAACCTTGAAAAAGATATGTTCAGTGAAGGAAGCCAGACACAAAAGGATACATGTTGTATTCATTTCACTTATGTGAAATATCAAGAGCAGGAAAATTCATGGAGACAGCAGTATTAGAGGTTACTAGGGGCTGGAGGGGGAGATGGGGAGTTACAGCTTAAGGAATACATAGTTTCTGTTTGAGGTGATGAACACATTTTGGAAATAGTGGTGATGGTTGCACAACATTGTGAATGCAATTAATGCTACTGAATTGTATATTTAAATTTGGTTAAAACGGAAAATTTTACACATTTTACTACATAAAAACAAAATTTCACAGAGGCTAAACATTTACAAAGTTTGAAGAAAATTTCTGTGTAAATTTTCTTTTTAAAAGGAAAACATTTTTTTTTCCTCATTACCACATCCATCTCTGAAAACACTGAGATCCCCAAACTGAGCCATTATGCAGCCAATTACTTCAGTGGACCTCAGCTTCTTGCTCCATAAAATGAAAGAATAGCAATACTAGAGCATTTCAAGTTCCTTCCAGCTCTTCACAGTCTAGGACTTGGCTCGGTTTATAAATAGTTAACTAAGGTTCCAGTTTAAATAAACTTTCAATGAAATACGAGCTACTGCAAAATAATTTTGTTTAATATTTAACAACTTCACCAACTGCTCTCTCCTCTGGCCACCTGGTCTCTTTGATCCTTCAGACACACAGGTACACCCAACTCTGCACCCCTGCTCCGACGTAACGCCCCCTGGGAGTGGTCTTTCCTCCACCGGCTCCACCTGCATCAGATCTCCGCTCCAATGTCACCTTCTCCATGAGGCTGCCCTTACAAGCCCCTTACTCTGCCCTGTTTTTTCAGAGAATGTTACCTTGTAGGATACTATAAGTTTCTGTACTTATTTTAGTTATGTCGTTTACTGTCAGACTCTGCTGCCAGCCTATAATTCATGAAGTCAGGATCTTTGCTGGTTTTCATCACTATTACATCTCGAGGCTTAAAAACAGTGTCTGGCATGTAAGTAAGTGCTCAGATATTTGCGAGAACATGAGTGAATGGTATGGAAGGCTAGGTTTACAGATTTTTGCACTTTTTAATTTACTTGCTTCATTTACATGGGGAGTATTATGAAGAATTTCATACTTACAATAAAGTTTTCAATACAGGCAGTGACCCTTTAATTTTGTATATGCGAAATATTTCATCATATTATAAGGTGATATTGTAACAGTAGTGCTATTAGAGACGGCATTTCTGAAAAGACATCTCAGGAAAGAGAGAATGGAACACAAAAAAGGAACAACGGGGAGAAAAAAGAATATTCAATTCACTCATCTACCTGCATCCCGGTTCACTGCGCTTACTCTGTGCAGGGGAACAGCAGGCACACGGTCGCAAGCTCCGTGAGACCTAGGATCCTATCACTGCTTCTGCTTCAATATTCCATCTTTCTATTTCATTTTCCTTCCCGATGACTGAACTCTTAAAATGCAAATAGCTCCTGCATCCTGAGGTTTCTGCTCATAGGTTGTTTTGTTGCAAAGCCAATGGTCAAATTAAAACTTTAAATTATTACATATTGAAAAAAGATTTCTCTGTTATATTATGTTTTTCCTTCCCTGTCAATAGGGGCTAATTTCTAGGACTTCTTTAACTTAATGAACTGACACTTTCCCGAAATAACTGCTACAAGTAATACTGAAACAACCTACCATGTTTCCCCAAAATTAAGACCTAGCTGGACAATCAGCTCTAAAGTGTCTTTTGGAGCAAAAATTAATATAAGACCCAGTATTATATTATATTATATTATATTATATTATATTATATTATATTATATATTATATTATACCATACCATACCATACCATACCATACCATACCATACCATATTATATTATATTATATTATATTATATTATATTATATTATATTATATTATATTATATTATATTATATTATATATTATACCTGGTCTTATATTATAGTAAAATAAGACCGGGTCTTATATTAATTTTTGCTCCAAAAGACGCATTAGAGCTGATGGTCCAGCTAGGTCTTATTTTTGGGGAAACACAGTAGGTTTTTCAGTATCACTTGTAGTAGTTATTTTGGGAAAATGTCAGTTCATTAAGTTAAAGAATGATCTGTGATGTCTGGAGCTATAACATTCATAATACAGGGTGCCAAAAAATGTATATGCATGACTTGTATTCATTTTTTGTTATCGGTATATATTGAATAGTACAATTTTAATAGTTTTTCTTTCTTAAAATGTGCCTACATTCTTTTGGCACCATCTGTACTCCAGAACTGTACCAATTACAAAGCATTTCTCCCATTTCCTCCAGACTTTGATCCTCCCAGTGATCCTAAGGGAATGGCGGGCTGGTATCATCATCTATGTTTGAAAAATAAACGTCATTTAAGCAGATCACACAGATACTGGGACTCAAATCTATGTTGTTGTTCTTTTTTTCCCCGACTTCATATATATCCAGTGAATGTTGCATGTTCAGACATTATCTTAGAGAGGCTGTATTCAAAGTATTTCAAAACATCAGAAAGATCCACGTACACCTGTGTGCTTTCTACTTCATGATTGCCAATTTCCTGACCAACTTGATCATTGCTCCGTGAAAGCTCGTAAAATGGCTTGCATACGTAGGTGCTCAGACTTTTGTGTATGTGGGGTTTTATCACTGCAAACATGCCTGTCAAACGGGAGCTGACTAGTAACACACAGACCTAGAGTGAACCGGGGGCCTTGTATTTAGTGGTGGTATTGAACAAACACTTCCACCTCCGTGATCATTCATCATGATGACAGTCGCACAGGAATAAGAGCCCCACACACAGTATCTGCGGTGACACTGCACATCCAGAGGCAGGCCCAGCCAGGCCAGCACAGCTACATGAATTCCAACTTCTCTTTCCACCATTGACTTAGTCCTTGACCCCTTGCTTTCCAGCTACAATTCTTGTACTGTTTCCTCGGAGACTTGCCACTGCATGATTGACTTTTCAAGCTGTGCCCGAAGATCGATCTCCTGCCTGACACATTTTTCTAGTTGTATGTATCCTTGGACCACACTCTTCTGTCAATAAGTCCTTCACACGATCCACAGGCAGACCTCTTTTAAAAGAAACTTTCCATGGTATGGAGCAGACTGTGGATCAGATTCTACAAACCATGAAAACAGTGGTCCTTAATACAGTCTGAGTTAGACTGCATTCTAATCCACTTGCAACAACCACCACAAACCCTTTAATGCCGATCTTAAAAAACTCACTTTGGACCACCCCTCTTCAGCTTTCTGCAATTAAGTAAAGGAGACAGCAGTCTCCGGTGCATATCCTAATCAATAGTACCTAAAGCATTTCCCAGGGGTCTTGTTCACTGAGATCTTCCGTGTCGATGTCTCGTTTCCCCTAGGGATCTACATCATAAGAGTCTGCATGCTCTGCTCCGTGAGCTTTAATCTGGGCATTGTAGACGTGTTGGTCGCCTTCCTAGAAGCCATTCAGCCTCCTTTGCAGTCTGGGCAGCAATGTACTCCCAATGGAGGGCTCCCCTATTTGCCAAGGACTGGTCTAAGGGAGGGCATGGCTAGTGAGAGGCAAGAGGAAACTGCTTGGATGCTCCTAGGTGAGAGTGTCTTCTCAGGTAAAGGGCCTCTGGAACCCTGCCCACCCTCCTTCGTGCATTAGACACTATCACACAGAATGTGATGCCTGGAGCTGTAGCAGCCAGTATGTGCCCAAGAGTTCCTGAGCTGGCCGAGGAAAGCCAATGTGCTGCAGAGAGAGGGGTGGGTGAGTTTAAAGAGCCTGGATCTCTTCAAACTAGCCCTGCACCCTACGCATTAGGACTTCTCAGTCTTTGAAATGAACGGAAGTCTGCATGACTTAAACCACTGCCATCTATGGTTTCTGCTTCTCACCGCCAGATGCACAAAACCGAAAGGACAGGGAGAAGAACACGTAGAGCTATTTGTAAGACAGGCCATGCTGGGGAGACATGGGTAACTTATTGCATGAAATCTGGTCTTCTTACAACCTTCTCTCAGAACTCCAAATGACAAATTTAAGCTTTTATCTTGGTCTCAAGTTGCCTCCTCTAAAGTCTAAGTCTTGATAGCACCAGACATGGAAATTAGGATCTTCATAAACTTATAAGTACCCTAAATAACCAGTGAAAGTGAGTCAATTGCCATATGGGAAATTCCAGGAAAACTAAAGCAAAGGACGCTACACAGATTCATCCCAAAAGCATAGAAAGACTAACATGTATTACCCTGGCACTACTGAGGGGGAAGGACGACTTCATCTCTCATCAGAGAAGAAAAATAACCCTGACAAGGCAGCATGCAACACACGTCAATTATTTCTTCAGAAAGACGACCACGTAGGAAATGCAATGGTCAGGCCCATATGCAGCGATGTCACATCTCCCAGGTGGAGTCAGGAGCACCATCTGAGTCAGGAAGGACAGGAACGCAGCTGTGCCTAGTGACTAACTTCCTTCAGGAAGGGAACTGACCAGTACATGAGGTCAGACAATTCAGTTCGCGAACTCATCCTAGAAAAAGTACTGCATACCTCATTGCTGAATATCACTATGGTCACCTTCGAAGTTCTCCCCTTGAGAAGCTATGCACCCACCCCAGTGCCTAGTCCACCCTTTAAAACAATTTTGGAACTCTTTTTCTGGAATGGCCATCAGAGCTGTCGTCGTATTACCCGTGATGTCCTGAATGTCATCAAAATGTCTTCCTTTCAATATGTCCTTTATCTTCCAGTAAAGAAAGAAGTCATTGGGGGCCAGATCAGGTGAGTAGGGAGGGTGTTCCAATACAGTTATTTGTTTACTGGCTAAAAACTCCCTCATGCACAGTGCCATGTGAGCTGGTGCATTGTTGTGATGTGAGAGCCATGAATTGTTGTCGAAAAGTTCAGGTTGTCTCACTTTTTCATGCAGCCTTTTCAGCATTTCCAAATAGTAAACCTGATTAACTGTTTGTCCAGTTGGTACAAACTCATAATGAATAATCCCTCTGATATAAAAAGTTAGCAACATTGTTGCAACCAGTTCTTGAACTTAATTGCCAGACCACGTATGTCTCTGTCCAAGTGCTCCAATATGAGGGCACAAGACACCAACAGTTTGAACAAGTTGGAGGCCTGTGATGGGCACCACAGGCCACCAATCAAAAGTCAGAGTAGAAGAACTCTCAACTCCCAGTGGGAATCACCCTACAGGAGAAAATGGCAGCACACGAGGTCCGTATGTTGACATGGACGGGCTGAGGATCAGCAACACTGATTTTTGTTTCACTCTTAGAAGCTCCAAGGGGCCCACGTGTAATACTTTACCTGAGCACACCGGAAGGTACAATCTACAGAAGACTGCGCACACTCCACAGAATCTTAAAGACACTTGTAAAAGCGTTCCCCAGTCAAAAGAGTGTAGCAGTGATTATACCAGTTATTTTTATTATATTTATTTGTATATTTATAATTATGTATTATAATAACTTACTCAAATAATCCATTTGAGAATAGATTGCTTATATCTTGCTCCTTTATCCCTTAATACTTCCATGTATATTTCTTAAGAATAAAGATACTCTCTATGTACCCATAGCATAGTTATCAAACTTAGGAAATTTCACATCAGTAATACTCATACCTAATCTGTAGTTAATATTTTAATTTTTTGCAATTGTCCCAACAATGCCTTTGTAGCATTTTTTTCCCTGCAGTACAGAATCCAGTCTAGGATTACATATTGCTTTTAGATACCACTCCTCTCCTTTAATCTGGAACAGCTCCTTAGCCTTTCTTGGTCTTATAAGACATTGACATTCTGGAGAATTCTGACCAATTATTTTATGAATGTTCCTCAATTTGACATTGTCTACTGTTTCTTCATGATTAATTCAGGTTCTAGGAACCAGCTGGAAAAGCAGTATGGCAAAAGTGATACAGTGTCCTCCTCTCCTCTAGGCGTCACATCAGGAGACACATGATGCCCATCTATCTACCCCCTGTACCAAGGGTCCCCAAACCACCCTTATGTCACTTATTTCTTGCTGCCTACCACACCACTCCAAAACTCGGTGGTTTAAGACAACTATTCATTCTGCTCAATATTGGTTGGCATTCTGGGCTCCGGAGGAAGATTTTCCTGTTTTCAACTGGATTTACTCACGCAGATGTGGTCAGCCGGCATTCACAAGTCTGGTGTTGGCTGCCTGTCGGCTGGGATACTTTAGTTCCCTTTCCTCATCCAACAAGCTAGCTCAGGCTCATGTACATGGTGGCTGTAGGGATCTAATTGCAGTAAGAGGGCAAGTTCCAATGTGCGAAGTTTTCAAACTTCTGATTGCATCAAATTTACCATTATACCTATTAGCCAAAGCCAATCACAAAGCCAAGTTAAACTTAAGGAGTAGAGAAAGAATTAATGGTTAGGTTAGAATTTGTTGCTATTTTTAAACCTACTACTGTTATGGAAGGGTCTGGTTTTATTGCTCAGAGCTACTTTTAAAACACTCTCTCTTAGCTATCCCTGATTATCCACTGTCTACTCAGCACTAATAAGTCTGTGGGAAGCCATTATAATAACTTATCTTCAAAGTCTGCTTGACTAGTTTATTCTAATAATCATTTATTTCACTCAACAGATATTCATTGTGTTTATATTTGTGCAAAACCCTTCAGTATATGCTTTCAGATAAACCATATTGTATGAAGGAAGCAGCTGGAAAAAACAATTATCAGCTCACTATGCATCAGAAAATATCTCATTTAATCCGCACATCAATACTGTTAGGTCACTATTATTAGCTCCTAGATGAGAAAACCAAGGTTTAGAGAGTTTAACCAACTTGCCCAAGATTACATAGCTAACTAGAAAAGCTCTGGCTGAAAGCCACAGACAATCCTAGTAAGAGTGGCCGGAATAATAGACATTTCAGTTCTATAACAAGCATTCTAGAGGTGGGCATTTATTGCCAGGCTCGGTACAGCAGCTAAAGGATGGCACCGAGGAGCCTCGTTTCCTGTCTTCGTGCGCCCCCCTCCTTAGTTTAGTTTTCATCCTGATGGTAGTGATTTCATGACCGCAAAGTGGCTTGTCCACCTGTAGTCACCACATTCCAGGCGAGAGGAAGGACAGAGGGAGCATCACTCTCTTGCCTGTTGCTTTCATAGGGAAACAAAAACTCTCCCAAAGGCCCCTAAACTTCTCCTTATAGTTCACTGCCCGGAACTGTCACTTGGCTGCTCCTACATGCAAGGAAAACTGCCTGGTATCTTACACTATAAACTAGGACATGTCCAAGGAAAACAGGGCTGGGAATGGCTTGGGTTAGTCAACCAGTAACTAGCAAATGCTAGATTTGGAACTTGAAGCCAGGCACGTGTGGCTCCATAGTGCATGCTCTCAAGGAATGCATACTTTGAAAGGAGAGAGAGAATCCCTATAAATCCATATGTGATAGGTCCCAGGAGTGACAGAAACTAGGTTCTATGGAACCTCAGAGATGGGGATGTCACTTTAAGGTGGGCTGAACAAGAATGTTTTGGAAGGGTGAGGTGAGTTGTCTTAAAGGACATGTAGGGTTTAAAAAGGTAAGGGGGGGAGGGAGTAAAAGCAAACACAAACACATGGAGGCAGAAACAGGCAATGAGTTAAATTGACCAAACTGGCAATAGTACAGGTGATTCAGAACCTTTTCAAAATGTAAAGCGAATTAAGTCATCTCTTGCTTAGCATTTAAGAAGAGTTGAAATCTAAATATATTGACTTAAATATAATCAGCCAAGGACTCATATCCCACCTCTTATCTCCCTTTGACTAGCCCCCAAATACAGTATTTCTATTTTTCACCCCTTTCTCTCACATTTCAAGCTAAGATCCTAGAACTGAGACAATTAAGTACTGTTATGCAGTACACTGAAAGTCAAAGTTTTCATTCAGCAAAAATTAGACTTGCTAACAGTTTATTCGCTTCAGTCACTTTTCATTTTTGAGGTAGAAACTGCTTTTTTTGATTATTTGTTGCATTTTGTTTTTAACTGCTTGAACTGCATACAGAGCTTCAGATAACAATATATTCTCCAAATTTGCAGGTGAGACTTTTTAAAACACCAAATTGCATTTTAAGTGCACTATGATGGTCATTAACTCAATAATCACTTTCAAATAAATGTGGAATCTTCATACACTGTTTTCATAAAATGAGTCACGTCCATAATAGCTACTTGAGGAAACTGTCAAATGATACAGAGGTGTTAGTGTTGAAATGTATCATTAAGTTTCCTTACTAACAAGTTATCAAAACTGGGCCACAAGCAAACCAACGAAGTAGAATTGATGTCTTTCAGGAAGAAAGGAGCAGAAATGGAAAGGGACTCCTAAATTCTCTGAGCCCCAGTGACAGGATTGCTGTGGCCCCAGAGGCCACGCCTTCAGATGGCAGGGTCTCAGTCCTTCCCACAGTTACCAGGGGCCCTTTATTACTCTGCGCCACTGACCGGGAAACACAGACTTCAGGGTCAGCTCCAGCTGAGAGCCCCCTGGGCCAGCCCCTCTGTGGGGGGGTAGAGGGGGGGTGGGGGAGGAGGTCCGTCAGTACAGCAACAGGATGAGCACCTTGGAAGATGCCCACTTTCTTTCTGAGTGTGGAGAACATGAAAACCCACTGATGTGGCTTTTAAACAGCTTACCCATAGCTAAAATTCCTGAAGTACTAAGTTAGATGTACTTGTTTCTTTCTGTTACAAAACCAAGGAATACTTGCCACCTTGTAGCCTGAAAAAAGTGTGCTTTCGTATCTCAATGAGAAAAATTGCTTTCCCCAATAAAAGTTAATAGTGCTCTATTTCTTGTCACAGTTATAATTATTTCAACCATGAATGGCACTTAATTTAGAATAAGTAATGCCACTGTCGCTTAAATATATGAATGATAAAAGAAATGTCAGCTGTTTTAATTCCATAATTCCCAAATAATGACAATTAATGAAACAGTCTTTACTGGTGGGAGTTGTGTTAAGAAATAGATAAAGTACCCACTGAGCCTTCTAAGATTTACTCTCACAACCAAATTGCATTTCTCTTCATCATTATCCAAAACATAATTAAAAGATGACATGTAAAACAAACAAAAAACCAAAGTGCATCCCACCCCCAAAGGAAAAGCAGCTGAGAAGCAACTCTTTGCCTCTACTGAGAGCTGAGAGACTCCCAGATAAATTCCTATCTGCAACTTCCAGCTTTTGTGCTGCATCTGTCACTCTCACTTGTCAATACACAAATTTTTGAGTATTATTGGATAGATGTGAATTGGCCTGTGTCACTGCTGTGGAGGTATTTTTGACCTTTCCAAAAAGAAGACAGATCAATAGTAGTATCTTGTAAAGACTTCTGTTTTCTTCCTCAGTTTGCTCCAAGAGTCAAAACTTGACTGTCACATAGGTATTTGTGGTCTTTGCTGTTTTACACCATCCCCTTTAGCAACTAACTACCTGCCAGAGAGAAGAGGCATCCATTACTGTTAGTCAAAACACACAACTCAGTGGCCTATAGAATCTTGGCCGAAGGCAAGTATCAATACACGAAAGAGAATTTCTAAGCAAAACCTAAACAGCTTGATCCAATCTATTCCCAAATAGCTTAAGGACAAATTAACCAAGACTTTCTTGGCAAGCTCTTTGAACCCATTTTCTTCCTTATTTTAAACCTTAAGCCCTGTTCTCTGTCCCTGTCCCTGGCTCTCGTGCAGTTTTCTGTACAGCACTTAACTCTCTAGCAGAGTGTTTACAGGTAGAGGGCACATTCCTGGAGAAGCCGAAGTAACGTGGGGTTGATTGGAGGTATGAGCTCACCGTCCACCCTACAATTCTTCAGGGCCTGAGCCTCTCAGTCACGTGCATCTACTGATAACAAAACCTGAGAAAGCACAGACCATGTCCTATAATACAGTCCTAAACGGCACTGTTTGTTCACTCTGTAGGAGATGTACTGTATACAGCTGGTAACACTACAAAATGTCACCTGTTGGTTTCCCACTGTCGCCGGAGGCTCACGGGGATGTCAACCCAGAGCAACGGTGACAGGGCTCCTATCTCTGTGCAAGAAAGAATTCAAGAGCGAGACAGATGTAGGAAAGCGAAAGAGATTTATTGAAAACAAAAGTACACACTTGAGAAAAAAGTGCTGTCAAAATCAGAAAGCAAGTCGCTCCAAGGAAGTCACGATCAGGGGTCTTTATCCCTCCCTGGGCGGGAATGGGTGACGTCCTGTTGACATGGCTCATGCGTCTCCTCAGAGAAAAACTGGGCTCTGAGGAAGCTGCAGCCTTTTCCTATGCACTTAGCTCAATCACACACTACTATTCTGAGGAACAGGTAGGGGAAATGCACTGACTATGGATCCAGACTATCCTGGCTGCACAATTTACTAGCCACTAGCCGGGCGACCTTGGGCAAGTTATTTAACCTCTCTCTGACTCAACTTCCCTATCTGTAAAGTGGAGACAATTAACTGTACCTGCCTCATGGAGCCAGTGTGAGGCTTATATACATTATTACAGGTAAAGGTCAGAAGTCGGCCAGGAACAGTGGACGGGCTCCATGAGAGCTTGTAACGATCACCACCCCGTTCCGGGGACATATGAACACGGAGAGGAGCAATGGACGTGCCCGTTCTGAACTTGTGATTGGCCACTGAACCTTCACTGGGAACCAATGGTTCCTATCGGATGCTAACAAATCCCCTCACGTTCACACAGGCATCACTGTTGGTGCAACAGAAGTGAATATGGAGTAGAGTGTCAGATGGCCTGTTTCCCATTGTCAGGATCAGAGGCGAAGAAAGATGGACACTGGACACCCTGACAGTGAAACGAACTTGCTCATCAGCCCCTCCATGCTGTGTTCGTAACAGCTAAGAATTCACTGTGTTCTTGGAGAAATGGCCTCTTTGGACACTTACTGGATGGCTGCCTTTCCTTCCCTCCTGGGGAAGACAGGGAGTGACCCCATCAAGGAAGTGGGGGGATTTAGGAGACCACCTAGACACTTAGTTCGTGTCTTCTTGGATTTGGAGGACATAGAGGAAACCCCTCACCTGACCTGAAAACCTCTAATGGCTGAAGACCACATGGAACAGGGTGTTGTCGTGGAGAAAACAGGTCTGTGCTGGATCAGAGGGAGGACTGCGAGCTTCCTGTCGCCAAGATGGGCCCTCGCAGGAAGCAGCCGGCTGTGGGCCACCCTGAGAGCACCCATCGCGGGTGTGACATAGTGATGAGCTGACCTCGGCACACAGAGCCGACAGGTCACCCCAGAACACTGAGATGCTGGGGTGGGACCCAAGCATCAGGTAAGATGCACCCACTCCTGGGGCCTGCAGTCGACGTCATTAGTGGGGAATCTCTAAGGAAACCACAAAAGTGCCCCCACGAGAAGAAAAGTTAGCGCCTGGACATCGGTCACACCCAGATGTCACCAACGGCAGGTACGACTCTAACAGTGAGAGAAGAAGTCACTGCTGCCCCCTGCTCGCCTCTCCTCCTGTCCAACCTTCATGACTGCTTGCTCCCTGCTCCACCATCACCACACTCCAAACCTGTGTCCCTCTTCCGGGCAGACAGAGGGAAAGAGCTTTCAGCTGGATGGAATATGGCAGCTTTGCCATGACTAGGCTGCACTTGAAAATGACCTGGACAGCTATGGGATCTCCTTGCAGCTTCAGTCTGGATGAAGCAGAATGATTAGACAGAACTTGTTGAAGGCAGTGGCATGAAAAATAAAACGATTTTAGAAGTTCACCTCCACTGAGCCCAGCTCATCAAACTCAGTATTATAAATATGTTTTACTTTAACCTTCTCTCTCCCTTCATCCCAAATGGCCTCCTTCAGTTTTCTCTTCTTTGTGCTTCCCAGTTGCCACACCTGTTCTTGCCTCCTCCTTATGCCTCTGCGTAACAAATACTTGAAGTATTTAAGTATTTTACTCCTGACCCAAGTTAGAGTAGCATGGAATGTGAAACTGAGCAGAAAAAAATGGGGAATAGAAAAAGGCAATAGAAGAATATAGATTACATGTGATCAATTTTTCCATTCTTGTTCCCTTTATTTCCATTGTTAAATCCTGTCCAAAATTCATCCATTTAGCCAAGAAAATAGCTCACTCTTCCCCAGCAAATCCAATGCATTTTTTAGCCAGGGCTCTAGAATGTAAGAGGTACAACAGATGGAGAGGAGCTTAAAAGGACATTGGAACAGGGTTGGATAAAAATAAGGTATCGGCTGGCACAGCTAACAACTCCTTGGGTCTAAGCACACGAAACTTCTCTAACATAATGTGATAATCAGACAGACCAAACTGGCCGAGTTTTTCTTGGAAAATGATACAGATTGTCTATTTCATCCACAAACTTGCCAGTTCACATCTAGGCCAGTAAGAGTAATCTATGTGGGAGAGTGCTATGTGAAAACCAAATGCTGCTTCACTGTCATCTTCCAGGTGACCAAGACAAGTATGTGTCCCTATTCTCCCTGCAGAGACTGGGGTCACGTGACTGCTCGCTACTGGAATCTGAGCAGAGAGAATGTGCCCCCAGGTCTGACCCTTAGAGACTCCCCTGCTGTCTCTTCCCTGCTGCAGGGACCTCGGCAGCTACACGTTCCAAATGTCGTAACTGTGGATGGAGGACTCCACACTGCTGTCTGTCTGACTGAGAAATGACCTTTCAGTGGATTAAGCCACTGAGATTTCAGGGGCTGTCTCTGTTAGCACAGCATGGCCTAGCTTATGCTAACTATTAATCAGCCCTCACATCTGATACGCTAGGGGAAGCTGGACTTCCTAAAGCGTTACATAACCTCTGATTGGTACCAAATTCTTGGGATCAGTGTCACTCTTCATTGTCCTAAAAACATAAGTTTGCTAACTCATTATAAACATTTCACATAAGCTCTGAAGGAGAAGATTTGTGGAGAGTAAACCAATTATAAATTGCTATTAAGAAAATGGTGTTCCTCTACTGAGCAAAGGCTCAGTAAGCAAGAATTTGGCTTAAATAATTTTTTTTTTTTTTAAATCCTTGAATGCCTAAGCATAAAACACGTAACTGAGAGAGGCTGTGCAGTCACGAGGTATGGAAATCTCCATACTGAACACTCACCATCACCAGCCTTGCCTATGTCAGAATTCAGTCAGTTCCTTGCCTTGCTAGAGTCAAGTCTTGGTCAGAATACTTAGAAGAGCCTTTCCAGCCTTATAATTCTTAGTTCAAGCAGGGGCTTTCTGTTATAGGAAGAAAATAAAGGGAACTCTGGAGTGCATTCACCCAATGGCTATTTAGTGAGGACACCCTATGTACTGCATGGACCACAAGGGGCAGATGGGGGTGGACGAGACCCTGCCTCTCCCCTCATAAAGTCATCATCAGTGGCCGTATTAGTTATCCCCACATATTTTGGCTAGTACAAAAGCAACATCATATGTTGAATATTGCTTCTCAACTTCAGCGTCGATTGTCCACTGTTACTCTGAACTCCAAATGTTACAACACTAAACGTCAATACACAGACCATTTCCCACTGCCTGTCCACTGCCTGTCATCAGCAAAACCCAAATCTTAGAGAAAAGCTGAAGAATCAGCAGGATGTTCAAGCTTCTAGGACCCAGTCATTTCAAAATATTTTATTTTAAAAGTTAAAAAAAAAAAAAAAAAAAGGAGAGAAGCAAACAAAATAGAAAACCAGAAATAATTACAAAAGGATAGAAAGGATTTCTAAGAATTCCTAAGAGTATGTTTAAAAATGCTTCTAAGAGCCAGAGCTCATCTTTAGTGTGATTTTATCAGGAAAGCAGCAGACCCATGGCTATCACTCTTATTGTTAAGTGATATCTGTCAAATGAAAGCCTACCCTGATCCCGTGGGGGTAGTAGCCAAATCCATCTCACAGTAACCAATCAAAATCCAACAGCACATTCAAAATACTCTGATTCACTAACATCCGTACATGTCGATATTTTCTCATTTTCAACCTTAGTAAATTTATCATGAATTTTTAATCAATACTTTACTTCCTGTTGGGGCTGTATTTCTCTGAGAACGTATCCTCATGTTATCTATTCTTAGGAACTCCAAGGGTAACTTGAAAACTATAGTTCCATCATTTTTCACCCATCAAACTGGCAAACATTTTAGTCAGATGATGAAAAATGTTGGCACGAAGGTGGACACACAGGACAGTCCTGCAGTGCTGCCAGGAGCGAGGAGAGACACAGTGGGTTTCAGTGGTATTGGTGATGTCTTTTTTCACAAGCTGATGATTTGAATAGAGCATCGATTATATTATTCTCTATACATTGTGGAATGCTTGAAATTTTTCTTAATAATTTAAAAAATGTGCCCTGCATGGGTAGGGACAGAACAGGTCACTTCCTTCACACACTCCCAAATATAAAGAAATAACTACGCACATTTAGTCTAAGGAAGCAGGAGACATAAGTACTTTTCTAACTGGGCGGCTTTGAACTAGGAATGGTTATTCCCAGCAAAATCCAGGACTAACACAAGAAATACGTGGACCACAATCTCTTCTTAAATGCCTATATTCGGGCCTTGACAAACCCCCAAATAAAAATACTCTTTAAAAAAACACAACAATCAATCAACGGGATGCTTTGTGTTTGACCTAAATTTATGATGCTCAGGTTTTGCTCGCCCAGGGCCCTGAGGGATCCTCGGACACATTTCTGGTTTTGTTGCCCACCTCCCCTGGACACTGCTAACGGCCTGGCACTGTGGGGAACTGGCCAGGGCTGTTCGGCAGGCAAACCCCAATGTCAGCCATGGTATTTGACAGGAAGCACAACTGAATTCTAAGGTATAGCTAACCTTCATACTTCCGAGCTCGAATAATCTCTTTTAATCACATTTGCCTACTCAAAGAAACACAATAAAGTTATGAATGAACAAATCACTCACTTTTTCAATGTAGCTCAACATTAAGGCTACACCTGGATGCATCCAGTGAGACATAATAAACACTGTGATGGGATCAACAACCAGACAACTAAATTTGGTAAAACAATGGGACCCTTATTATATTTCATTATTTTTTGAATTACATAGAAGATTGTGCTCAAAGAGTCATACTGTCCTTAAGAATATAGTGGGGGAAAAAGGATATTTGGAACACAGAGTGGCTCTTTATTATATATGTGCCCTTCCTTGACCTTGTGGAACGTTCAGGACTGATGGAGAAGTTACAGCATTAGAGCAGTCCTCCCTCATTTGTGGGGTATGTTCCACGAACCCCAGTGGATGCCTGAAAGCGTGGATAGTAATAAACTCTAAAAATACTGTTTTTTCCTATACCTACATGCCTATGATAAAGTTTAATTTATAAATTAGGTACAGTAAAAGACTAATAACAACTAATAAGAAAATATAACAATTATCACAATATATTGTAATAAAAGTTAAGTAAATGTGGTTTCTCTCTCTCAAAATGTTATTGTACTGTGCTCACCCTTCTTCTTGTGATGATAAAATGCCTCTGTGGTAAGATGAAGTGTAGTGAACAGACATTATTAAGTAAAATGAGGGTCATTCAAACACAAGCACGGTGATACCGTGACAGTCGAACCGATAACTGAGGTGCTACTCAGTGACTAATGGGTCGCATGCGTCTATGGCGTGGACACACTGGAGAGGGATGAGTCAGGCACGTCCTGGGTGGGATGGAGCGGATGGGCAAGATTTCATCACACGACTCAGAACGGTGCCCCATTTAAAATGTGAATTACTTTTGAAATTGTCCACAGTACAATCTGTTTGTACTGTGGTTCACTGAGGGTGACTGAAACCACGGAAAGCGAAACCGCGGATAAAGAGGGAACTACTATTTTTGTTCCATGCCAAAGCCTCACCCAGCAAACAGTGTCCAAACCATGACCCCTTCTTTAGCGGGTCAGCATGTTTAAAGCTCTCCTGTTGTACTCCTTCTTAACCGGCTTCTAGCTTATTCTACTTCTTCATTTTACTTCTTCCCTCCTGGAAAAGCTTCTTAAAAGGGTGGTCTACACTCGTTTTCACTTCCTCAGCTCCCATTTACCCCTCAGTGCAGTTAACTGCAGTCTGGCTTCTGCCACACCATTCCACTAAGATCACTTTCCCAAACATTGACAAGAGCCTCTTCATGCTAAATCCAAAGCTGCCTCCTAGAGCCAGCTATCTTAGTTCAGGCTGCTGTAACAAAATACCATAAATTCAGTGGTTTCTAAACAACAAAAATGTATTCTTCACAGTTCTGTAAACTAAGAAGTCCAAGATCAAGGCACCGGCAATTTCAGTGTCTGTTGAGGGCTTGCTTTCTGATTTATAGACTGCCTTTTTTTTTTTCAATGTGTCCTCACATAACAGAAGGGGCAAGGGAATTCTCTGGGTGTCTTTTATCAGAGCCCTGATGCCATTCATGAAGGCGGAGTCTAATCACTTTCCAAAGGCCCCCACTTCCTAATACCATCACATTAGAGATCAGGATTTCAACGTATGAATTTGGGGGGCTACAGACATTCAGTCCACAACACAGATCTTACAGCTAATTTGCTGCTCTGACCGTGAGGATAGCACCCTTCTTTCTGAAGCGCTACACATTCATCCCTTACAATGGGTGCTTTCTGAGCTTTTGCTTAGACACGTCGCAGTTCATACAACCCAGTGTGGATGTGACAGCCAACTACTTGCTTATTCGGGGCTACAGCCTCGTCACCATCTATTCATAGCTTCTGGAAAAATTTTGCCATGATGCTTTTCATGTGATATAGAATTGTGCACGTTATGCATTATATCAATGTTATTATATCAACATATTAGTAAAATTTTACCTTTAAATAATCATTCTTGTTTTGTACAAAAATGGTTCCTTAATACATTGTAAATGTTATATCAGTTTCCATTAATTTGAAAGTTTTGTCAACCTGCAAAATTGCAAGTGCTGATATTGCAACTGCTAGAAACTATTAGATTTTATTAGGAATTAGTTTTGCTACTAGTATTAACAAATTAGAAACTAATTTTAATAGGAATTATAAGTTATAAACATTATATAATTGTTAAAAATATCAAATATTATCAAAATATATATTTTTTGAATGACACCAACACTGATATTACTATTAACAGAAATATACTTTTAATATTAATTATGATAAAAATTAGTGATCCTTTATGGAATCAATTATGGCGATATAGCAGGACCTCGAATAATGTCGTTTCATCTAATGTTGATGAGAAAAAAAAAATCGATTTCCATGCAGGGCCACAGTCTGTGTGGAACTGCTTGCATGTTCTCCCCATGTCTGCATGGATTTTTCTCTGGGTACTTCGATTTCCAACCACATCCCAAAGAGGTACATGTGAGGTCACCTGGCGTGTGTCCATGCCCCAGTCTGAGTGTGAGTGAGCGTGTATGTGTGTGCGCGGGCGGGCGGGCGAGTACCCTGCAATGGCCCTGTCCAGAGTGGGACCCACCTTGCACCCTGAGCTGCCAGGATAGGTTCTGGACACCCACAACTTTGACCTGGAATAAATGGATTGGAAAAAAATGATCTTACTTGTTCTTACTCATCTTTCTTAAATGTATGCATAGCTCACGGTTATTTCAATGTTTATTATTAGAAGTCTTTTTGAGGTCTTTATTTATAAATTTGGTGATGTTTTTGTGACCAGAAATAGGCTGTAGGAATTTAACTCTCGTATATATCAGTCAGCTTATGGCAAAACTGGTTTTGTTATGCAGTTTTTTCTTCACAGTCATAGTTTCCCAAAACCATCAATCACACTGAGGACTTACTGTATATTTTTATATATTATGGAATTAATTACAGTCATAGCTGTTCATATATTTTTCTCTGGCCCGTCCTGCAACGCTATGTTCCTCAGGCAACCACTTCTGCCTGCCAGGCTTCTCACTCCGTTCTCTCTGGGGAATCCCACGGAATCCCACTGTTTTCTCCACCACTTGCTCACTCCCAAACGACTTCTGCAGCCCTGAGCTTCCAGAGCTCCACATTCACATACGCAAGCATCTTTTGACTATGCCACAAGGAAGACCTACTAACACTTCCAAAACTGAACTCACTGTTACCCTCCCCAATGCATAGCTCACTTCTCCAAAATGCAAAATCTCCACCAACTAGTCACCCAAGACGGAAATCCGAGACACCCTTGACTCCTTATTCCAAGACTCCAACTCCCAGTCTCCACAGTTACTGTCACTGCCGTTATGTAACCCTCACATTGCACTCCCTGCAACAGCCTCTGGCCAGTATGCCAGTCTCCATTGTAGAGCCTGGCGCACCATCATCCACACAGCCCAGAGCAAACCGAGATGCACACATGACCCTGTGACTCTACTATAAAGTTCTCCATTTCACTAGTTAAAGACTAAGCTGCTCAGAGGAGAGCACCCAAGACTCTGCACACGCTGACTCCTGCCACCTTCTACATCTTCAGCTCCTGCCACATCTTTCTTTACAAGGATGCCCTAGAACAGCTCCATCCAACAGAAATATTACACAAGCCATACACGTAATTTCAAATTTTCTAGTGGCCACATTGAAAAAGAAAAAAACAACAGGTGAAATTAATTATATTAACATATTTTATTACACTTAATGTAATATATCTAAAATATTCATTTCGCCATGTAAATAATATAAATAAGTATTAATGAGATAATTTACATTCCTATTTTAAACTAAGTTTTTGTAGCCTCGTATATGTTTTACACTTAAAGCAAATCTCAGTTTGAACTAGCCACATTTCAAGTACCCAATGGCCACATGTGGCCAGTGGCTCCCGTGGTTAGACAGAATAGCTCGAGCCCTGACAAGAGTCTTGCTAATTTCCCCATATATGTATCATGCTCTTTTATGCCTTTGTTCTATTTCTCCAAACTTCCTAATATTTGTATTATGAGACTGAGATCAGACAGCCCTTCCTACCTCCCAAGCTGTACCAAGGACAGGCTCATAGCCCGTGTCCAGCACCCTCACACTTCCCAAAGCACCGAACTCAGCCATCTACACGTCTGTCTCCATGCCTAGAATACTAGTTCCTCTGGAGCAAAGTCCTACCAGATCTCATTTTTATATCCCAAGCATCTTGCAAAATGCTTGGACATTGTACAGACAATTAAATCTTCGTTGAATTAAGAAAGAACCACAGTAGCGTGTGTACCACTGAAATTGGAGTTGTACATTTCCATTCCAGGTTCCTGAAGGAACATTTTACACACTTGGCTAACAACGATGACAACAAAATGCAAAGATGTATTGCAAACATACACAATCCAGTTTTTGGCTGTCTTTCAACGGAGAGTCTACTTAGGAAAACATTGTATCTGTCTTATAGCTTGAGTAGAATAAAGAAATTTAAATTTTGAAGTTATAAGGGATCTTAGCTATGACCTAGTTATTTTACAAATGAAGAGCAAATAGGAGAAAGAGTTCAAATGATAAATACAAATTTACAAAACTAGCTAAGGCAGAGCTAGCACCATATCCACACGCCCAGGGCCTTAGTGTTCCGTCATGCCGCTCTGCTTGTGTGGTTGTGTCAGCAATTCACATTGATCAAATCAAATTTGTAGTAAAAATCCACTTAAATTAGAGAAAACCTGTATAACTGAAAATCTAGTTGTTTGTTATTATTGCTGTCAATTCCTTTCAAGACGATATTGCAGAGAATGCACCGCTCAACAAATAGTCCTTGGGCTTCTCCTGGTCATGCTATGGTTTCATGGGGCCATGTGACAAGTTCTAGCCAATGACACATGCAACAGTGGCACATGTGACTTCTGGGGTGTGCCACCTCCATACTCCCCTCCCCAACCCTGGCGCCAGTACTGGGATGGCACCGTGAGAGGCTGGTAGGGACCTGCTATGCTGAGTCACCAAACAAAGGGTAGGCCCCTATAAGGGCAAGAAATAAACGTGGGTTGTGCTAAGTCACCGAGATTTTCAGGTTGTTTTTCACTGGCAGCAGTTCATGCTCAATTACTCTAAGTAATAACCAACAGAAAACTAAGTTATATATCTAAGGAGATGTAATTTGAAATTGAATACTGTGGCAAATACAATTAACATTACTCTAAATTACTAAATATAAATCTACTTTAAAATATTTTATGCTACTTTTTTTAATGACATAATAAAATATACATTAAATTACAGATATATCAGGTGTACAATCTGGTTAAAGACATAACATTGTCAATGTAGAAAATGCACAGACAAAATCAAATGCTGAATCAGGATTTTAGTACCTATTACTTTTCCTAAAATTGGCAATATCCTCGTGAAATGGCTATACCAGTCTGAGTCCAGGACTTAGCTTTCTTTTCACACGGGATACGACTCCACGAGGAATTCCTGTTGACAAATTATCATGAGCTTCAAGCAGGCTTCATGCGTCGTCCATGAGCAGTAGCATCAGTGCACCATCCTACCCCAAAACTACAAGCGTCTTCATTATTACTGTCAGAAGTTACCTCTTTAAATTCTACTGGCTGCAATTATTTCCCTATCTATACATATAACAGATCTTTCAATTAAAAGCCACAGATGCCATTTTGGGGATGATTATTGAGGTACACTTTGAATCTCCTGACTGTATATATAGGGATGCCAGTATAATATTGTACCGGAACATTTGGAAAGAATTAGCATTAGCATCAATTTTAGAAAAAAAATCATCTTCACCACGGCAGAACCGCTCACAGCAGTAGCTATTTTGCAAACTGAAAGCATGATTACATTGTGTTTCAGCCAGAATGGTTGCAGCCAATTGTGGGGTGGATTTCCTGAATGTGTAATTTTAAGTTCATACTGAAAAACTTTTATTAGACATTTACAACAGATTTTCATAGATGTTTAGACTTTTAAATGCTGCCATGCCTTTCGAAACAATGGATGAAACTAGGTCATTCCCAATGACAGAGTAACTGCGCAAGGCAAGACCGCTCACATCTCTGCGATTAAGATTCTCGTCTCTTTAATGTTCCTCTGACGTACTTTTCCATCCATTAAAAATGTGCATTTAGTTGTAAAGAATTTCATTATAATTCACACAACTTGTTTTAACTAGACGGTTGTCAGATAACTTATGCTTCATTTAAGAATTTGGCTGAATATCTGTGAATTTGCAACACAGAATTTTCTAAAACTCAAAACACAGCTAGGACATTTCTAGATTCATTTTATTTTATATATTTCCCTATTTCTTATTTTAATTTTTTCCCCATTGTACTGTATTGTGTGTTTTCCTGTAAGCATCCTAGCACCTGTGTAACTAGGGAGACCACAGATAACTGAATAAAGAGAAAATATCACATCTGATCTACAAATAGATTTTTAAAATGCTAAAATGTACCTCACAGGGTGAGAAAGGTGAAGGGATTAAGAAGTACAAATTGGCAGTCACAAAACAGTCATGGGGATGTAAAGTACAGCAGAGGGAACATAGTCAATAATATGGTAATAACTTTGTATAGTGCCAGGTGGGTACTAGAGTCATCAGGGGGATCATTTTATAAGTTATATAAATGTCTAACCACTCTGCTGTACACCTGAAACTAATATTGAATGTCAACTGTAACTGAAAAATAAAAAAACAAAATGGACCTCATAGAATCATTTCTTCTTGACTCTTTGAATTGGTAATGATTTCTAAAGCCTTCCCCATCCTGGGGCCCTGGAGGGACCCTGACTAGAGCCTAAGTGACAACTCAGACAGCAAGCAACCAAGCCTTCAGGACCCAGCAGTCTTGTTTTTTTTTTTTTTTTTTCTTTTATGGTTGAGGACTGCTGAAATAGCCTAGTGTAACAAAACTGCTTAATAAATGTTACTATGACAATCATTACCATTCTTATCACCCTGGCCAACCCACTGTCTCCCTAGACAGACAGAAGAGGCTCCTGGAACAGAAGTTCAAGAGGCAAAGCCAGGAGTAGAGAGAGGGTTGAGGCAGCACCCAGAACAAAAAGATAGGTGATCCTGAGAAGGACTTTCCGAGAAGGAATTTCAGAGTCACATACAAACACATTACCAAGTTCTACTCCATCTCCCTAGCGAACTCCCATTCATTCTTCAACCTTAGGCTAAACAGACCCTCAGGAGGTCCTCCGTCTGTGACCTTATTGGATTAGGATGAATTCCCTTTGTAACACTTCCACAAAACTGTGTATAATCCCCTTTGTTATATGCAGGCATTCACTCAAAAATATTTAGTGAGCCTTTTCTATGTGCCAGGCACTACTCTAGGTAATCTGACTACAACGTGAACAAAACCCTGCTACTTTCCTCAGAGTTCCGATCTCAGTTAATGAGCTCCCCTTCAGCCAGCAACCCAGAAGCTAGGTGATTGTTCCCTCCCACGGTCTTCACATTGAGTCACTAGCCTTGCTGATTTTGACCTCTGGATTCTCTCTTGAATTAGCTTTTCTCCATCCCCACCACCACTGCCTAGCACAGCTGTCTGTCCTCTCCCTGGGAACTATTCCCACAGCCTCCAATCCCAACTGTCTCCAACCTACACACCTCCAACTGGAGCTCCTAGAAGGGAAATCGGATCATGATGTTCTCATGTCAAACGTGTCTAGGGTTTCCCCACGTGTCTGTGATTCGATGCTGGAGGTTTCCCTTGGTTCCTATATTGTCCCACATGCACCCTGAACTCCTGCTATACTCAACTATTTGCAGTTCCCCACATGTGTTATGCCAATGACACTTATCATGGTTCCTGGCACCTATGACATGATTAATACATATGTGATTAAAAGAATGAACAGATGAAGGTATCGCATTTGTACGCTTACTAGTCCTTCTCCTTGAATTGTCCTTTACCTCCAGTTGTCAATGTCTTCATCCCATTTGTATCCCAAATGCCTAGCACAGCATCTGTAGCCTGGGAAATGCTAAATGATGTCTGCAGAGTAAATGGAGGGACATTTCATTGCTGGACAAATCATCTCCCTTTGCGTAGGACACAAAGTGGAATACAGGCAGAGAGCAGTAATTTTATCTTTCATGAGGAATCCCAAAAGCCTTTGCTGTTTTCCTTCAGGAACATGCACTATGTAGGTCTGGAGAGGTGAAATCACAATAACCTCTTAGAACAGCCCTGGGGAGGAGACGTGAACTTCTTGTCTCATTTTGCTTTTAATTCACCAGATATTGATTGAGGTACTGTAAAGGTGGCACCACATAATGGAAACAGAATTGCCCTGGGAGGCAGAGGACCTGAAGTAAATTCTAGCACCAACTTTACCTCTAATTAGCTGTGTGACCTGGATCCAGCTGTATCGGAAGCCAGCCCACCCCACGGACCTCCTATATGTGTAAGCAACTGGAATCCCTTTTTCTGCTTTAGCTGGGTTTCTGACTCTTGAAACTAGGAGTGCTGACTAATATCCCATTCTTATTGTCTCTTGTGGTTGAATGTGTGGGTAAGCCAAAAAAAAAAAAAAAAAATCCATGGATAAACATATTTAGATTATGGCAAAGCACTTGGCTTAAGTCTCTTAAGATATCCTCGTGAAAGAGAAAAGAGGGCTCAATTGTTCACTTAGATGAATCTGAAACTTGTTGAATGAATATATGCAAAATGTTCTGATTAACGGATATGCATGGAAAGAGGTCTCTCGTGTCATTTCACGAGCGAGCGCTGAACTGCCCTTGTCCTATTTAAGGTTCTCAGCAGGCACGTGGAGGCATGAAAGGCACGCTTAGCGGACTTCTAGGCCTCTCACAGCTGGAAGAAATAGTTAATATAATAGATGTACTAGTCAGGATTCAACCGCCTGAAGAGGCCCGAGAGGGTGAGTTTAATAAGGAAGACAGAGAAAGACCTACTTAGGGACACAGGCCTCTGAAACGACCCTGATCTTCAGCTTCCCCCGAAATACATTTGGAGATAAAACCTAGCCGAGGAAATGAGGCGCTTCTGTTTTTCCTTTAGCTTTTATGGCTTATAATTAAGTTTCTTGTCTATGTGAGCACTTTTATTCTATTTTGTAGATAGGGTATTATTTCTTAATAACTTAATTTCTTAGTTATTTGAGAAAGTCGCCCACTTGTGATTAATTAGCATTTTGATTATTGTGTGTTTAAGAGCCTTGAGGCCTTTAGGCATATGCACCTGAAAATTAAAATTTATTAATGGTAACATAATGAAATCAAAATGATTTTCTGTAATTTCATGATTTATATTTATTTGGAAAGTTATTTAAGTATAATTTATAGGTTATTTGTCTGCAGCACAACGCTTTTATTCTCCTCACTTTCATCTACAAGAAAATCTTAGGATTTCTTAAATCTCTTCCTATGTGGAAAGTCTTCACCATGAAGACTTCTGATCGTCTTTCCTGTTAGCACCTCCGTCCTCTGCTGTTCCTCCTGTCTATTGGCTTTGCCCAGCCGTCTGGGCGGCCATGGGGGACACCTTTACCTGCAGCCCCTGGACGCTGTGTCTTCAGAAGGAAAGGGACCTTCCGTCCTCTCTGGACTCGGGAGGGTACAAGGAACGACGACGCTCGATCCTCATGCCCACACCAGCCCAGGTGAGGCGAGCGAGCGGGACTCATACTGGATTCCAGCCCCAAACACGCCTGTAAGAAAAGCTATCACAGGTGGAGGGGCTCCTGGACATGTGTCCGGCCGTTAATAAAGAGTAGCTCACTTTTCATGTGGATATTATTCCTGTGAGTTCAGCTCCCTTGGCAGTGAATCTCCAAAAGAACCTGAGGATGGTGGCAGGACTCCAGAAAGAAGCTCACAACCCATTCCACTCCACGTGTGGTCAAGTTCACGGCTTTGTCTCACCATCCATACATTCATTTACTCTTTCAGCAAATCCTGATTAATGTGCTAGGCTCTCCACCAGGCATAGGGATTAAGACGATGAGTGAGACGCAGGCTCTGCCCTCAAACAGCTAAAAGCCCTTCTGTTCATTCAACCAACGTTACATGTCTACAAAGTACGAGGCCCACACGCTTTGCTTTGGGGGACTTCAGGAACTAAAAGACGACGAAGGAAGACAGGCTGTCCTACGGTGATGGAAAGGTTCAGAGAAAGTGCTCTTTGAAATCTAAACAAGGAGACACTGCTTTAGCTCCATGGCTGAGAGGGTTTCAGAGCAGGAAGCGGGACAGGGTAGCATCACGCCAGGAGAAGGCAAAGGGGCCAAGTGGACTCACCCTAAGTGATCCTGGGACACATCTGCCACGCTTGCAAACAGAGCAGCAACGTTTCCCTCATTAGATAAGCATAGAATCACTGAATTTAAAAAAAAAAAATAACAAAATGAGGCACAATCTTTGTTTTAAAAAAAGGGGGAGGGGAGAAAAACCCAACCAGCCTATACTTTGCTCCCCTGTAAAGCACTTGTGGTTCCTGCCTGTCCTGGTCGTCTATCAGAAGATAATCTCTGTACTCCCCAACCCAACACTGGCAAGCCTCACAAAAAACTAAAATTACCAGGAACACCACCAGACTGAGCGCCACGTTAAATAACAAAATTGGGAAACATGATGTATTTTGAGTGAAAGGAATATAAACCAGGAACTATGTATATATATAAACACATAGAGGAATATACATATGTTATGTGTTGGTATATATAGATATTGTATTGTGGATAACGCTCTTCCCAGTAACCTGTTTTTTAAAAAAAACAGTACACCACAGCAGGTACCCACATAAAGAAACCGCCCACTTTGCGAGAACAGTCCCGATGCCCTGCCTACCCTCCTTATGGCCCTCAAGCCCCAAATCAGGCTGATGTATTACCCTCCCGACATCCCTTTCTCGCTCCTCATCTGCCCCCTGCAAACGCCAGTCACTCAGGTGTTATAAGGACCCCTGGCACTATCCTTAAGAACCCACTTTCCCTGCACCTGCATAATACAAGTCGGTCCCTCATTTTCTGAGCTCCATCCAAGTTGTAAAAACCTGCCACAATCAGCTCGTTTTGCCAATGTGCTCACTGAAATTTCTTCATGACATTTTCATCAGCTCCATAACATAAGCTAGGAACCATCTATCAGAGGTGCAGCTGAGCAGTGGGTCCTCCCGGAGTCCCACATAAGGAAGGCTGAAGTAGGAAGGACTGGGCAATGCTGGATGTTTGGTGCCTCAGGAAGAAAGTGTTCAGAAAGATTTTGGTGGAGTTAAATGAGATCTTGGTCACAGGGTTACCAGTCTAGACGTAATGTCCCAGGGCTAACAAGGTTTTTTCACCCCTCATCTCAGGGATCGGAAACCATGTTCCCTGGGCCCAGTCTAGCCATGCCCATTCACCTGGGTGTCATCTGGTTGCTTTCCCACTACAACGGCGGCGCTGAATAGTGACAAGGACCAGCTGGAGCCCAGCCCACAATGCTGAAAATGTTTACTGCCTGGCCCTTTACAGAAGAAAAAGTTTGCTGATTCCGACCTTATATTTATCACTAAATACTGCCACCTGTTCCTCCAAAAGCTTCACAAGTTAATAGCACGCCCCTCCCCCGCCACCCCACCTCATCCCCAAATTTTCAATGACAGCATTGATTCAACCTCGCTGCACTTCCTGCTTTGGGAGACTTTTCCCTCTCCTACCTTCCTGCACATCGCTCCTGCTGTCACCTCTGATGGCCTGTTGAATCCTCTCAATCCTACATCCAAAGACTAACGTGCTCTTAAATGCCACTAACGCCGCCTTCCTGATTTTGCCTTTCAGGCCCCAGGTCACACAGAAGTCTGTCTCCCTCCTGCCCATGCCCACTCAGCACTGCTCACACCCCAAGCCGTCCCCTCGCCCCACAAGCTGCCCCAGCTCTGCGCCCATTTCCTCCGTGGGACATGCTCCTGCTCCACAGACTCCCCAGTGGCTACTCCACATTCTGCCCTTTTATTCAATTCGTGCCGCCAATTTCTCACTCCCTCCCAGGTCCTCTATTGCTGAGTTACCTGCTCACCTTATAGATTTCAATGGTGACAAAAAGCAAATTAAGACAAAGACTACAAGAGAGATTCTGCTGAGAAGAAGTATTTGGAGGATGAGCCTCTTAGCTGTGGTTTCCAAAACAATCCCAGATCTCCACGTGTGGGCCACGTGAACTGGAGGCAGAGTCTGTCTCAGTGCACAATGCAATTATGGTTTAGAGCATGTGCTGAACTATTTTCAACGTTTTCACATTTTTGCCCTTTATCTCCTCAGTTTATAAGTCCCCATTTGAGATATATATATATATATATATATATTGCAGTGCTAGGTAATAAATAGAATTAAAAAAAATACCTGATTGTGAGATGCAGAAGTATACCCTGCTTTAATAAAACCTAATGACTTCTTCACTTTCCATATCTGCATATGAAAAACCAGAGAAAGCTCTTACTCAGTTGCTGTGAATTTGGGAACACAAAGGCAGTTCCTTCAAAGGGGCATAGTCTGTCCCACCTCAGACACCCATCTGGATGCTCGGGTCTCTAAGAGGACGAACGTTTATAAATGCTCTGTTCTGGGAACTACCGCGTTGTCCACACAATAACAAAACCTTGCTGTAAAACCCTAAGAGAGAAAGGCTAGAAAATGATCTCCCTGCTTTCTGCTTGTTCTTCGTTCCTCTGCTCTCTGCTTGGCCTTCTTTCTATCTATGTGCCACCATGATGTGCCAGCATCGCCCATTATCTGACCTATTGTGGCAGAGGTCACTGGCTGCCAGGCTGAGCCACTGGAATATGACCGCAATTGTAAAAGTAAGTTCCAGTTATAATTTCTGCCTCTCTTGAAAGGTACTGATATTTTCTTAAAACCTTTGTGAGCCCCCAGTCTTCTACCCCAGCCCACCAATTACTCCCTCTTGCCTGGGAACTTTCACTTCAAACTGCTTTTTCAAACATAAATGAAAGTACCAAAAATTAATAACTGAAAGAAGAGATAAAAAGGAAGATGCTTCTAACTCATTTTCAGCCACGTAAGTCAACAGGAGCTAAACATCAGCTTGGAAAAAAGGAACAGAGCTTCTTTTTTATGAATTGGTACAACATACTATGTAGGAAATGATACCTTAAACCTCAAATGAGACTGAACGTAAACACTGCAGTTGTGTGTCCAGTTCCTAAGTCAGTGGAGCCAACATGACCACCCTTGACATCAGGAAAGACGGTCTGGCATGGCAGAGGCCAGTAGCCACTATTGCCAACCACACTGACAGGGGATAGGGGCCTTCGATTCTTGGCTGCCGAGTTCTGAAACCTCTGTCTTCGAAACGTTGAGAGTGCTGCATTCACAGAGAAGGTAGGTGGCAGAAAATGGTTGGAGAGGTCAGGTGTCTGTGCGAATCAGTTTTTAGAAAGATCTGAAACTATAAACAGCAGTGCGTGTGCAAAACTGGAAAAAAGTAATTCTGGCCTGAAAAATCACAGCCATTTACTCTAGACACACATCCAGGAAAGAGGGGCAGTCTTTAAATACACAGCTTTGTAGCCTCTCTCTGTGGAAAACTCTGGGTTGCCAAGAGCAACACCAAAGAAACACCAAAGATTTATCATTATAATCAGATTTCCCCTTTCTTATTGTTCATGAACTTTCAGAGTGATTTTTTCATCTAGCTGTTTTCATAGATGCCTAAATGACCAACCACTACAACAGATGGCTTTTCTCACCTGTAGCCACATCTATCAGCTAAATCTGATCTGCACCCCCCACCCCCAAAAGCAGATCCTTCCCATTTCCAAAACATCGTTAGTAATGTTCTCAACAGGTATGAGTCGTTTTAGCCTGCGTTTGGAAATGCTCGTCTTCAGCAGCCTGATACCTTAGAAGTGTTCAGGCAGTGGTGGGAGGTGCTAGAGACAAATCAGGGAAGTGTATTTACTGATCCCAACCGAAACACGAGGAGGGTGCTCGCAGAATCATAAACAAAACACAGCATGGCTGTTAAGACAGGTGGCACATTGGGGACGGCTGGATTGGCTGCCCCTCCGGCTTTCCCAGGCCCACGTGCCCTACCTGACCATCTGAAGACTGGGACGCATTACTCTTGAGAGTTTAGGTTCAGGTTTTAGTTCAGACTTGTGGTGGGGTGCCCTCCTTTCTGCTGGCCTTGTGTTTCCACCTGCAGAGAAATTCCTAGTAGAGCAACTCTTCTGAACTCTCACACTGCCCATCACTGAACACCTGTTGAAGGAGTAAGTTTCCTGACTGGTCCATATTTCTGGATGGGATGCAGCTAACCTATTCAAAGACTTCAAACAGCAGGAATCTGTTTTTTTCCTAAGCTTCCACCAGAGCCAGATGAAAGACTATGCCTGTTAGGCCTTCCCCACCTATCCCTTCGGTGGGCTGGAGAAGAGGGCCAGAGGTGGTAGGAAGGAAGTGACTGACGGTCCTCTCGGGCAGAGATGTAAAGCCAGATTGTCCAATCAGCTTAGGAAAAATCAAGTTGACATTCTGTTTCCTCTCTCTTCTTTGATGTCTTATTCTTAACTTGCTTTAAACTCAGGACGATAAGACATGACTCTTCTGGTTGCAATTGATAACAATTAAACTTGAATTTACAATAGGAAAAGGGCAATTTACCATAAAAATGTTCAGGTGACTGTGGAACCTAAGGAGCGCCTCAGGAAAAACTCCACCCAAGAAATTAAATATTATCCTGCCTCTCATTCTGCATCTGCTTTCTTCTTTTAATGTCTGCTGACTCTCAAGTCCAAAGCACGAGACGCATGGCTACCAAATGCTCCCGAGCTTCACATCCTACAGCTTCAGGCACTGAAAAGAAACTGCACTATTTGTTGTCTTAAATCCAAAATTCTTGGGCAAAATGTGTTACTGCCTCAGCCTGGGTCAGGGGACCACACCTGCCAACTGTCTAGGATGCAGTGGATCTAATCAGTTGTGGAAGGGGGTGTGTGGGGGCGAAATAGCTGAGGCCCAACATGACTGAGCAGCAAGCAGGACGGGTGAAGGGACTCCTGAGGGAATGAGTTTCTCAGATATCAAACCCTTTACAACCTCACCTGGCCATTTTGAATTCCACCATTTTTCAATCCTAAAGATTCACCACAGCTATTAATGAATAAAATATCCATATAATTTATCATTCAAACCAAGATAATTTTGAGAGTGAAAACAGGTGTGACAAATAATTATTTTTTGAAATATTCACTTATTGACAAACCTATCTTCTTATTTTAAAGGACATATACAATCACTTTATTCAGAAACTATTTCCAAAAACAAAATTCTTTCTAAAAAAAAAAGTTCGTGTATATTACAGCAAAATAGAAAAACTTCTTTAATATTAATTTTATAAACCTTTAAAAGTAATATAATCAACGATTTTCTAAATATAGTTAAGAGTGTTCTTTTTTAAAAACGCTGTACTCCACAAAAATTTTAATATATTATTGTAGCAAAACTAAATAATTGGTCCACAAATGTTGAATTTTGGATTGGATTTACAACCACAAGTACAATAATGTCAGATGTGCTTCCTTTGACAGAATGAACCTCCAAAAGCTTTCCTTTGATCTCATAAATTGGATGAGGGAAAAAAAAGACAACTAAAAACTATTGGAATTATTTTACTACTTGAAGTATCTGAGATGACACTGACATAAAATTGGCATGCTTACATAACTGTTTGTAAAGTTCTCTTGCTAATGAAGCCAAGCTATTAACAGCCACAACTATAGTTTTTACATGTGTATAAAGAAAACTTGAACTCCAAAATGAGTGAAATTAACTTAGAATAGTTATTGGATCTAAATGAAAAGCCATTCTTCAAAAAACAATATGTAAAAATGGTACATGTGTGAAACACTCATATTTGGAATTTTTAGGACAGTTTCTAATGCTTCCAGATTTTTCGTTGGGTTTTCTTAGGGTCAGTGATCTTGTGATGGCCTCATGGAAATGGTCAACATTGACAGGTTACACATTCAATATCAAGGTCCTTGAAAAATGGAAACCTGGCAATTCATTTTCCCTTAAAACGGCACTTTTTTGAGGAGGAAGCGTAATTGTTATCAAAGGGTTTACTGAAAATTTTTTTAAATTACTGAAAAGTAAAATAGCTTCAAACTTACGCACTACACCAGGTGCCAAACCACTGTAGCAAGGGCGTACGTAGGTAACACTCCTCTGTGTATCTATGGGCTTCACTGCAGAGCTGCTCGGCCTCTTTGCTACACATACTTCACCTGTGTAACCTGTTCCAGTTCTCACTGTTCAAGCTGGCGGAAGGTCAGTGACTCACAGGTCCTGGAAGCTGTGGAATGGGCCCGGGCACGGCCGGCTGGCACAGGTAGCAGTACCCACGCTGGGCTGGGAGGAGCTGACTGCCCAGCCACTCGTCTCAGAGCAGTCTCTTTCACTGAGACCACCCTGCATGCCATCCTTAAAAGGCGGAGTTGGATAAGCTGCATCTTGAAAGGCTTGAGAACAGACAGGTAGGTTATTGCCGGTCAGATGCAGCTTTCACCGAGAACTCTGTTCACTGCACATGCACCTCACATACGGCTGGAGGCCCCAGTGCAGAGCCAGAAGTACAAAGCAGAGTGTCATGCAGGGGACCCTGCTCGCTGCGCCATTTGTCGTGCAGGAGACCCTGCTCGCTGCGCCATTTGTCGTGCAGGGCGTCCGGCGGGGTCTCTGCTCCCGCTCCCCACATAAGAACGCAGGATATGGTGAGGCCAAAAGGAAAACCCACGGAGCCATAGGTAGGGGAGTCATACCACTATATTCTCTCTGGCGGCACTATACTCTCACTGGAGGCTGGATCCACACTGTCCGCAAACCGCCATCCACGCTTGCCAGCCCAGCTGCCATCTTCTTGCTAGCCCCATTCTTCCTTCTCTGCTAGCATAGCCACAGCAGTTATATTAGTGGCCAATGGCTCAATGGCTACAGCTGACGGCCAACTAGCCACAGCTGATGGCCATGCAATCACAGTTGGCCATTTACTACCTGAGCCAGCACCTGTCTATGTGAGGCCGAGAGCCTGGAAACTACTTTCTGGGGCTCTGCCCCCACACGGAGGTTCCCCAAGCCCATCCGGGCTGATATTAATGCAACCAGTAATGAGGGTACTTTATTTTCAAAATGAGAAGTCAAGACAATGTTCATTTAGAAGGTATGAAATGGAACAGTCCTAATCTAAGCAAATTGTGTGTGGGTCACCCCATCAGTTAATGACTGCTAAGAAAACATAATTAACACAGCTGAAAATCACTGAGTACTTACTATTAGGTTGGTGCAAAAGTAATTGCGGTTTTTGCAATTATTTCTTTTTAAACCGCAATTACTTTTGCACCAACCTAATAACTATAAGGCATATATATGCTAAGAGCTTTGCAGGAATTACCTCTTTAACGCTCCAGTGAGCATATACGGAATGGGTGTTTGTTATTTCTTCAGCAGACTCATTTTCTCCTGAGGTACTTGTGGCATCACCCAAGTCTTTGAGGTTTTACCCAAGATTCAGATACCAAGGAGCAGGGTGGCAGGATTAACTGACACCACACACACGTGCTGGTTTAGCCTGCCTAACAATCTGAACCCCTTCTTCCGATAAAGGAGCCCGATTTTCTTTGGGTGAACTCACCTTGTCTATGTTAATTACCATGACCCCAAAAAAAGTGCAAAGCAAGACCAGTCATCTCTCTCTCAGGGATTTGGATCTTGAATGAATGTCACCGGGACAGAAAGTGCTTTATTTTAGGTCACTCCAGTGGTACCACCTTAGAGAGGCTGTCCTAGATACTGGAGCTGCCCTGGTTCCTACCTTGAGGGCTCACTGTTTGAGTCCACGCCAGTTCTGCAAATTACTCAAGTGTCCTTTTAACACATTGGAACCCTTCCCCACTTAAATTTAAGTTAGCCAGAACTGGTGTCTATGGCTTACAATCAAATCACCCTGACTCCCTCAGAAACGAAATCCAGGCCTGTCCTCTCCAGAGACTGTGCTCGTACCCACAGTAGCTGGTCTTGCCCTGAGGCACCACCTGGTGCCAGGCAGGCCTGCACTGGGCGCTGCCGTGATGGGCACACAGGAAGGACACGTCACAGATTCGCCTCAGGATGCCTCCAGCTGAAGCACGTGGCTGGGCCCCATTCTCGAGGTTCAGCCAGCCTTGGTTTTCCTTGGGTTGTCCAGGAGAGACACTTTTCAATGTGTGATCTTCCTCCTCAGATCTTATTTAGTCTGTATTCTGCTTCAACAAAATCACAGGCCGCTAAAAGCAGCCTCGAGAAAAGCAGCATTTCTATGAATACTTTCTCAGCCTCCTCGTCAGCCTCTTTCTCAAAGATGCTGAAAAAAATGCAGTTCCCAAGTGGCCAGAATTTCTCACTGTACCACACATACTTTTCCAAGCAGGAAAAAGTAAAGTTTCCTAGAGGAAAGGAGGGAGCGAAGGGCGGCACAGCTGAATAACAGAGAATTGGATCACGTACCCATTAGGCTTTTCACATGATGTCAAGTGGCAAAACTGCTGATGTGAAGAATCACGTAAAAACTGTGTCTTCATGAAACAACACATTTGCAAAGGACACTGCCCTAGAATTGCGACCGCAGCTTGGATCAACTGCCATTCGCTTCTGCCAAAATTCCGGATGCCCCTTATAATCACTTATGCAGAGGGGACACAGAAGGCCCTGATAAAGAAGGAAGCAATCACACAGAGAAAGCTGAAAGCCAACATGAAACTAATAGGAAATGCAGCCATTGCTACATCCAAAGTTTAAGTAGTTGGTGACTACTGTTTGAGTCAGACTTCGTTTTTAAAAGTACAAGAGCAACATATGATTTCATCAAAGATATTCTGGCACACTGAACTGGACAAATGGCTTGGTACCAGTTTTCTATTTCTGCATGTAATAACATCACCAAAGCCAAAGGAAAGCAAACTGTGAGAAAATCTCCTGCAGTTTAAACTACAGCAAACTACTGAGAACTCTATGGGGAGCTTAGGGGAGCTGTGAATTTTCTAAACGCATAGAATTGAAAAGCAGCAATCCTTAGCTGTAGTCCATTGGGTCATTCATTCATCTATGGATGAGCATGTAGAGGCCCAGAGAGATGAAACGACTTGCTCCAAGGTCACAGACCCAGTTAGTGGTGGATCTGACATTAGAAATCAAGCCTTCTAATCACAGGCTTAACCACTTTGCTGTCACCGCGTTGCCCTGGTTTACATGGGTTAGGACTGAAGGACTCTCAAGTGCAGTCTGACTCTCATGAAGTCAAGACGTGCCTGTACTTCCCTAATAAAAACCACCAGGGAAGTACTGTGCTGTCTGACTTGTTTCACCTTTTCTATTCCCAAGATGCTTCAGTGTGAAGAAAGGTGTTTGCTTCAACCTCTCAGGTCACTTGGGGTTCACCTCGGCCAGAACCAGGGTGGTGGACTGCTGGTGAAAAGTTGGGAGCAGCCATCATCAATGCATGCCTCCCCCAAAACTCCTTTAATAAAAAAAAGGCACTGCTTGCTTCAGTGGAAACACCACTGCCGCATTTAAATTTCTAGCAGCCTGGTACATTTATGTTCCAGGTTCTCGCAATTTAATTGAGAAGTTCCTCTACCTAACTAAACAATCTTAACCTTATCATCATCTGTAATCCTACTGTGAAAAGACAGAGATTCGACCTGAAAAGTGACGAAGAGCAAGGTGGCAGAGTGAGAGCTGCTTTGAGGAGTGAGCTGCAGGCAAGACAAGCTAGTTTTACTTTTGTGGAAACTGAAAATGAAAAATACAGGCTCATAAATCTAATCCAACCATCAAACTGGACAATGTCTAATGGTGTGGGTGTGTCACTGCTCAGGGACACAGAGCTAAACAGATTCCTCCATTAAAAATCTAAAATCTAAAGAAGAAACACAAAAGTCAAAAGATCTCAACACCCTTAGCTTTCTCAGACGTATTATAAAATAAGCTCGGTCAGAAGTCCTGCTGTCAATCAGTTTTACTTGGCGGGTCTGACTTCCACCTTGGTGTTTCTTCTCCCTGTTGGCCCTCTCGAGCAAGGACTGAAAAATGAAATAGCCCAAAGCCTGATGACAAGGACAAGAGGAAAGAAAGAAAGAGCCTAAAAACTCTGCCACCCAAACAAACAGGTCTTCTAAGACAACCAGAACCAACTATTTTATTATCAGAGGAGGTTGTAGTCCCAATTTAGAACTCTAAAATGTGAACAAGAAAAATAAGAATCATTTCTTATCCTTTAAGATTTGTCCTCAACCCCATGCAGTGAAACTACAAGAAATATCAAATTGCCTAACTCAACAAATATTTAAGTCCTAAACACTTCCAGAGAGACCCCCGTATGCCCTGGGGTCCCCAGCACAGTAACTAAAGCAGATGTGTTTGAAAGAGATTTTCATCCCTCTCAAAACTGGCTCTAGAGCTTTATAATTAGCCACACGATCCCTACATTAGAGCAGTTTGGGGAAAGGAGACTGAAAACTCTGTTTATTCACAATGAACTATAATGTAAAACACTTAATTGTCTTCAGATGCTCTTGTTCCCATTACAATGAAAGGTTAATGAATTACTTATTTGGGCTAGAGGAGAATGAATTAAGGGATTACATTTTTAAAGCAGACATTTTTCTAAAATTCTACTTAAAATGAAACCAAGACTAATAAAACTACCCACATCTATAGCTCTTGAGCAGAATAACGGCGAGGAAAACATTTAAAATATATTTAGGAAACTGTAAAAACCTTGAATGACACAACTGCCATTCATTTTCAGTGTTAATGCCTTCCTTACCACGCTAACAGTTAATATAGGCTTTTTACTAAAGGTGTGAAATCAAGTTTAATGAAACATTTTGATTTCTATTATTAGGAAAGGAACACAATGTTCCTTTGAGTCACTTTTCTGATATTTAATCCATGACAATCATTTAAAATACTGCTTAGTTGGTCCTTCATTTTGCATTAAGAATTTCAGTCTCAACGGGACTGGCAAAAGGACCCACTATTTAGAACTGCTCAAAACTCAGCATGGCTGCAATGACGCTGACTGCTAGCCCATCCCAACATTCTGACTTCGTCTGCATACACCAGTTTCTCTGGGACTCCGGGAAAAGGTATCATACATTTAGACTTTGTCATTTCTCACATGGATTCGGCCATTTCAAATAACACTATCATTTTTATATTAAAATAACCATTATATTTACTGTTATGTTATATAAGAATGATAATGACACTACCATTCTTATTACAGGAATTTGGAAGTTTTCAAAATTTTCACACACAACAATTCACTTAAATACTCAACTCAGTACCATCCTATAAGGGAGCTATTCTTAGTCTCATATTTCCATCAAACACTGTTCAGTCACGGGATTAGTTTATTCACTCTTGTTATTGACTAAATCAGGCACCCCACCATTCATCTGTTGAAGTCCTAACCCTCGGTACCTCAAAATGTGACTGTATTTGGAAAGAGGGTCTTGAAAGAGCTAATGTGATAAACTGAGGCCAGTGAGGGAGACCCAAATCACAGATCCAGTGATCTTATAAAATGAGCTTAGGACTCAGTGGGAAGACTATGTAAAGACACAAGCCCTCTACAAGCCCAGGAGAGAGGCCTCCGGGAAAACAAACCCTGCCAGCAACTTGATCTTGGACTTCCAGCTTCCAGAACAGTGAGGGAACAAATTTGCTATTTAAGCCACCCAGTCTGTGGGACTCAGTTACAGCAGCCCTAGCAGACTAATACACCCCCTAGCTCCTGTATGTGGTACACAGATCTCCAACTTTTAGATGGAGCAAATTCACTAACGTCCCAAAACACTTCTAACTTTGCTGAAAAAGTAATTCTGAACGCCAAACATCTCATAAGGCCTCACTATTAACAATCTTAGACTGACGCCTGTAAGACCAACACCCGAGTTATCTAAAAACATCTCAGCGACACATGACCCACTTGAGCAACATGCTCTGCTACAGAACAACCAGGAATACATGCAACAGATTCAGAAACTGAACATTAAGCAGAGTGAAATTAACAACACCACCTCAACCAAAGAAAAAAAAAAGAAAAAAAGAAGGAAAAGAAATATATAGTTTGATGTGGTGTGGCCAAAGTAATTGGAAAAACATCAGCAGAGGAATAAGCTGGTGAGGGAGTGACATCATAGTGGAAAACCAGGTCATAGTAATTTGAGAGGAGAGGTCACTGACGATTTAACAAAATGAGTTTTCTCCCATTTGTAGAAAGGAATGTAAAGAACTGAACATTAGGCCAAAAAAAATGTTTTGCCAAATTTAAGAACAAAACCTTTGTACTTGCAGTAAAGTCATGACCCGAAACACAGAAGTCTTCATGCTATATATACGTATCATTGTGCTAAGTTAAGTAAATAAACAAATAAATACAGGACATACTGTCAATGAAAGAGCTCTTCTGGTAGCTTCCAAATATGGAAAAGGAAGTCCAATGAATAAATTCCTTCTTTACATGTATTTTCACATGATTCCAGTTGATATTTCATTAAACGAGAAAACTGTTTCTCGTTCTTTCCTCCTTTTCTGTATTTTTGAGGCTATTTTACTGCCCTATAGTATGTACTTAAAAGTAGACAGGAAATCAAAAGGTTGAAATTATAGACAAAACCAGAAAGTTAGAAGAGACTCTAGAGGTCATCTCTTACAACTGTTTATCTGAAAATCTACTAGCAATTCTTGTGATTTTAAAAAGCTACTCGAGAATGAGCATGAGGCAGTGGCTACAGATCTGCTTATGTCGCTTATCCGAACGAGCCCGGACTCCTCCTCCCACATGGAAGTGGCCAGTGGTTTCAGGATTGAATCAATCCTATGCCCAGCCTATCCCGACACGGAGGTATAACAAGAGCCTAACTTTAGAATGCACTGATTAAAGTCAAAATAATACGCACAATCTGAATGTTTAAAAGGTTCTCATTTCATTCATTCATCATTTCATTCATTTATGAAACACTCACTGAGTGTTTTAAATGTGCCAGGCACAGATTGAGGCGCTAAAGATGCAATGATGAAAAGAAAGACATATCCCCTGCCCTTGCAGAGCTTAAAGTCAAATTTCTGAAAAACAGTAGTGTGAGAGTTTAAGAAAAAGTGTTCTTCAATGCTGGAGGTATCACACTCCCTGACTTTAGCTTGTACTACAGGGCAACAATAATCAAAACAGCATGGTATTGGCAGAAAAACAGACATGTAGACCAATGGAATAGAATTGAGAACCCAGAAATAAAACCACATAAATATGGACAGGTAATTTTTGACAAAGAAGCAAAAAAACATACAATGGAGGAAAGACAGCCTCTTCAATAAATGGTGCTGGCAGAATTGGAAAGCCATGTGCAAAAGAATGAAACTGGACTGCTATCTGTCACCATGTGCCAAAATTAATTCAAAATGGATCAAAGACTTAAGCATAAGACCTGAAACAATAAACTGCATAGAAGAAAACATAGGTACTAAACTTATGGACCTTGGGTCCAAAGAGCATTTTATGAATTTGACTCCAAAGGCAATGGAAGTAAAAGCTAAAATAAACGAATGGGACTATATGAAACTTAAAAACTTCTTCATAGCAAAAGAAACCATCAACAAAATAAAGAGGCCACCAACTGAATGGGAGAAGATTTTTGCAAATAGTGCCTCCGATAAGGGGCTAATATCCAAAATATACAAGGAACTCATGCAACTCAGCAACAAAAAAACAAACAACCCAATTGAAAAATGGGCAGAGAACCTGAAGAGACATTTCTCCAAACAGGACATACAAATGGCAAATAGACATTATGAAAAAATGCTCAACATCACTAATGATCAGAGAAATGCAAATAAAAACCACAATGAGATATCACCTCACCCCAGTCAGAATGGCTATCATCAACAAGACAAATAGTAGCAAGTGTTGGAGAGGCTGTGGAGAAAAAGGAACCCTCATACACTGTTGTTGGGAACGCAGACTGGTGCAGCCGCTATGGAAGGTAGTGTGGAGGTTCCTCAAAAAATTACGAATAGAATTACCATATGACCCAGCAATCCCTCTCCTGGGTATCTACCCCAAAAATCTGAGAACATTTATACATAAAGACACGTGTGCTCCAATGTTCATTGCAGCTTTATTTACGGTGGCCAAGACATGGAAACAACCAAAATGTCCTTCGATAGATGAATGGATAAAGAAGTTGTGGTATATATACACAATGGAATACTATTCGGCAGTAAGAAAAGATGAAATAGGACCATTTGTGACAACATGGATGGATCTTGAGATTATAATGCTAAGCGAAATGAGTCAGACAGAAAAAGCAGAGAACCATACGATTTCACTGATATGTGGTATATAAACCAAAAACAACAAAAGAACAAGATAAACAAATGAGAAACAAAAACTCATAGACATAGACAATAGTTCAGTGGTTACCAGAGGGTAAGTGGGGAAGAGGGTGGTAGATGAGGGTAAAGGGGATCAAATATATGGTGATGGAAGGAGAACTGACTCTGGGTGGTGAACACACAATGGGATTTATAGATGATGTAATACAGAATTGTACACCTGAAATCTATGTAACTTTACTAACAGTTGTCACCCCAATAAACTTGAATTAAAAACAAACAAACAAAAAAAACACACACACACAAAAACACAGGAAATAAAAAAAGAAAAAGTATTCTTGAAGGTTAGGGCTGCCAGCTCAGATAAGGCCTACCGTGTTTCCCCAAAAATAAGACCTAGTCAGACAATCAGCTCTAACGCGTCTTTTGGAGCAAAAATTAATATAAGACCTGGTTTTATTTTACTATAATATAAGACTGGGTATAATACAATATTATACAATACAATACAATATAATACCAAGTCTTCTATTAATTTTTGCTCCAAAAGACACAATAGAGCTGATTGTCTGGCTACGTCTTATTTTCGGGGAAACAGGGTAACTAAGACTGCTGTAACACAGCAACAGAATCACCAGTCTAGTCCTTGCAATCTTTGTCAGCTCTGTACTCGGAGCAGCCCGTCAGTAAGGGCTGATACACGAGTTGTAATCTATTTATTATTCCTGCTTAGAGCATGAGAATTTAAATAAAAATCTCTCTCAGGTGCTAAAGCGTTCTGTGTAAGTTTCTGCTCTTGATAACTTTACCAGGGAAGATAATTCGTGTGGACAGAGCCAATCATGAGCGGCATGAACTACTACCTCAGTGTTACTGGCTTAATTTTGGATAAAACTTAACAGGTGATCTTCTGACCCAAATAAAAAAACAAAACAAAACAAAACAAACAAATTTGGAATAGCTAGCCGAAAGGCTTAAGGGTTTATGTTCCATTAGGAACCCTTTACCCTGACGAGAAGGCTTCCATTTCCTCTTTCTACCTCCAGTTTCTTTTTTTGCACCTTTTCCTGTTTCTATTAGACTCGACCCCAGAAGCATCGGCAGAACAGAGGCAGTGTTCACATTTCCAATTCACTTTTAATTATAGAAAACAGTTGGCAAAATATCAAAGCCCCATGTACAATTTCTTCTGGTTCCACTGGAACCCAGACTTACCAAGAGAGGGAATAACAGAGAAAAATAATAAAGTTAGAGAACTATGACAATGCAGAAAAGGAAAGAAAAGATGAAACACAGACAGAAAATGATGACAAATTAACATCTTCCAGCTGGCATACTACCTTGAATCGAAAGCTAAAAATGTGCTTTCTAATTTAAGGTGGCTGCAATTTTCACCGTGCTTAACCTGAGTCACAATTTTGACCTTTGAAGTTTCTATAGTTGACAAAAGATTTTATTACTTGAGAGGGCAGCAAATGAAGGTGATGAGAGAGAGGCAGGGAAAACAAGGTTCTCCACCCCTGCCAACCTTTGTCACCAGAATGCATAACCTCTCACAGCTAGTCATTTTAAGAAATATGTTCTGAAGAGAAGAGCAATTACCCCTTAAATGGCTCAACATGTTCATTTAAAGGGGTCAAAAAGAAGGGAAAGATTAACTTGAATTATAAGAAGGCATGTAATAGAGTTATTCTCCATTGCTGTTTCCTCACCTAATTTTCTTTTGACCTTTTAGACCATTAAGGTACCATGAATACTTTAGCTTTAGGGGGAATGGGGAAAAGGGACAGAAAAAGGAAAACAATATAACCTCTCAGTATAGACTATATTTGAAATTTCATTTATCAAACGTGGGAACTCAGGCAGGCAATATGGCAAAGGAGACACTGGGAAAGTAAAGAAAGACAAAATGCAACAGGTACCACAGAGGGGGAACCTGAAGTCAAAAGGAAGGTAGTGGGAAGAGAGAGAAGAGGATTAGCAGGCATGAACCTAATCAGTGGTTTGTCCATCCCCTGGAGGACCACCCTCCCAAACATGAAAGAAGTCTCTTGTTGTGCCGGGAGGCCTGCGGGGTCTCTGCTCCCGCTCCCCACATAAGAACGCAGGACATGGTGAGGCCAAAAAGGAACACCCATGGAGCCATAGACAGGGGAGTCATACCACTATAGTCTCGCTGGCGGCTGGGTTGGAGACACAGGAAACAGGAGCCATACAATTCTCAACCCTCATTGCTCCGCTTGCCTGCCCAGCCGCCATCTTCTTGTTAGCCCCCATTTTTCTCCTCTCTCTGCTAGCGTAGCCACAGCAGTTATATTAGTGGCCAATGGCTCACTGGTTATAGCTGACAGCCAACTAGCCACAGCTGATGGCCATGCAATCACAGTTGATAGCCATTTACTACCTGAGCCAGCACCTGTCTATGTGAGGCCGAGAGCCTGGAAACTGCTTTTTGGGGATCTGTCCCCACATCTCTACAGGGCAAACCAAACGACTTTGCTCTTATTAGGAATGAGAGGACACAAAGGGAGTGAGATCAGGCCAAGGACAAAGAAATGCAGCAGAGGTGTCAACGTGTGAAGTTGGCTTAGAAGCGAGGCAGTGTGGAGAGCCAGAGAACACACACAGGAACCTCAGGCAGGCTTTTTGAACTTTCTGACCCTCATCTGTAATGTTAACAATAGCTGGACTGTATGATCACCAAGGTTTCTTCTGTCGTTTAAAAATGTTAAGATTCTAAAATCTAGGTTCTAAAACCAAATCTGACTCAAAAAGTAGCAAAACAAGCAATACAAGGAGAAAAACAAGCAATGCAAGAAGTAGTGAAGTGCCTCCAACAATGGACCAAGCTCAACTTCTGACGTGGGTTGCAATTAATGGCTGCCCATGCCTAGGTATTCTCGACACTCTTACTGTCATCATTACAGATGGCACTGTCCACTGTATCTTCAAATTAAAATAGAGTTTTCATAATATAGAGAGATAAGTCATTTATGCCACAAAGTAAAAGCAAGTAACAGCAAAATATTTGTATAACATTTTCTACTTTATAAAGTAATTTCATTATCATTACATCTCTAGTACTATATAACAAAAATGTTAGTAATTTTTTCAATGTGAGAGATACTCATCCTAAGTGCTTTCTGTTCACTATGTCTTTTAATCCTCAAAACAACACTATAAATATGTAATATTATTGCGCACACTATACAAATGAGGAAACTGAGGCTAAGAGACATTAAGTGACCTATCCAAGTTTGCAGAGCGAGTTAGCAATACAGCTAAGGGTCAGACCCCCTGAGTCCGGGCTTGGGAGTCCTGGTGGAGACATAAAGTCACTAAGAGGGACAATGAGTTTAACTGGCTGTCCTCTCACAGGTCACTCTACCGCAGTCCTGCTCTAGCCACACAACAAAAAGTGGTTATTCTATCAAGATTTTGTCAGAGCCTTCATTCATTTAAAAAAGTAGTATTTAAACATTGTTCTGTACTGAGCACTATGCTAAAAGGTACGGTGATCCCTGCTTTCAAGAATACTAAAATCTTACTGAAGAGATGAGGAACAAATGGGAATGAAAGCAACTATCTAATAGCTAAATAACAAGAGAGTGCTACGTGGCTCACCCCTAAATGACAGCATGCGGGCCCGGAGGAGAAAAAGACCACGGAGAGGAAGCTGTAGGTGGGTCTGTGGACCACTGAGACCACACTGACAGGAGAAGAGACACAAGCACTGGACCTTCCACACAGGCACACGGTTACAGTTGAAACCCTTACAGTGGTGGTGACAGCACAGGAGTGTGGGTTGCGGAAGGCAGCGCAGTGCCACCGGGCTGTAGTCGCTAAGCAAATCACATAGGCAGAAGGTTGCAGGGACAAACAACAAATTGGTTTAGCAACACAGAATTTATCAAGTTAGAATAAAGTATCTTCCTAGGCTACATTAATTTAGGCTCCAATTACATAACACAGGCAGTGAAACAATGAAATTACTATAGTCCTAGATGCACTTGATACTCACTAAAAAAGAAGAAGCAAATGCACTAATAAAGTTAACATAAATATGCTGGGTCAATGCTGAGATAAAGAAAAGAGTCACAAGTTACAAAAACAAAATAGAACAGTATCAGATACCATCCTCTCCCTCTAAAATCTGCCATTTTTTATTCTTACAGCAGCCACCCACCAGTAACAACAGACAAGCACACAGAAACTGTGTGTACTTTAGTTACAGACTCCACTGTGTACGGTCCTACCTGCGTACTCTGGAATGTGCTCTCCTTCCCCTGGCCATGGGGTGAACTCCTAGCCCTTTAGAACTCTCTCCCACTTTACTCCTCAGGAGGTCTTTTCTGGCATACTGAGGCAGACCTGACCTCGCGTAGCTGGAGGCCGCCTCTGGCTCGGCATGGACATTTCCTGCTGCATTCAACAATGCCACCTGGGGGTTTGCAGCCTCCATGTCTGCCTCTCTAGCGGGGATCTTCCGGGCTGGAAGACTCCTGGCTTACTCATTTTCATAGATTTACTGCCTAACACTGTGCCCAGAACATGAGCTTGATAAATACTTGAACAGAAAATAGATTGCAAATCATGAAAATATGCCAGCGGCCATTTGACATTTGCAGACGTGGTACGATGCTCAACAGCCAGCAGATAATAAATATTTGCTGATATGAGTCTATTGCTAGTGAATTTAAAATCTGTGCTTAGCATAAATCTGTGAGGAAATACTCATTTAAATAAGACCAGCACTAAATGGTAATATATTAATGTTTGCATAATACATTTTACTTTTTCAGACTCTATCCTTTAATTCATCTCTTAAGCTAGGAAAGCCAAGACATACACACTAACTTATTAAATCTTTACAACAACCTCATGAGAATTCTGCTAATCGGACTGAAGACCACTGTACTAGAATTGCCTGTTACAAGTACTTCATTTTGAGGTGTTAGGAGAATAATATTAGTCTCATGACATCTGGAAAATACAAAAGCAGTGAGTGTAAAAGGAACTAGTGAGAAAGAAGGTAATATCATGACGGAAACAAAAATTAGGGATGATTGTAAACTATGAATCAGGAAACAAAATGCATGTGTGTGTGGAATGAAGCAGATACTAGGAGAGAAAATTTTAAGGGCAGAGAAAGAATCATGCAATACGAAAAAACTACCACGTTTATGCCACGTAATTGGCAAGAGACAAAAAATGACCAATGATAAGGAAAAGACTGAATGATGGCTACAGAATCAGCTTCTGTAGTACCTGATTATTGTTAACTCGGTGCCACTCCAGGAAAAGAGAGTGAGAAGTTAGGGCCAAATACAGTCAAAATGCTACTAAAAAATATTATTATCCATATTTTGGTTATTGTAAATAATGCTACAATGAACACAGGGGGGCATATATCTTTCCGCATTAGTGTTTTGGATTTCTTTGGGTAAACACCCAGAAATGGAATTGTTGGGTCATAAGGTAGTTCTACTTTTAATTTTTTGAGGAATCTCCAAACCGTTTCCATAGTGGCTGCACCAATTTGCAATCTCACCAACAATGTGTGAGGGTTCCTTTTTCTGCATCCTCACCAACATTTGCTGTTTGTTGATTTATTGATAGCCATATTGACATGTGTAATACCTAATTGTGGTTTTAATTTGCATTTCTCTGATGTTTAGTGACGTTGAGCATCTCTTCATACGTCTATTGGCCATCTGCATATTGTTTTTGGACAAATGTCTATTCAGGTTGTGGTCCATTTTTTAATTGGATTGTTCGTTTTTATGGTGTTGAGTTGTATGAATTCTTTATAAATTTTGGGTATTACTACACCCTGATCAGATGTATCATTTGAGAATACCTTCTTCCATTCAGTAGGCAGTCTTTTCATTTTGTAGATGGTTTCCTTTGTTATGCAAATAATTTTCACTTTGATGTAACCCCATTTGTTTATTTTTTCTTTTGCTTTCTTTTCCTGAGACGATACATCAGACAAAAATATGAGTATTATCAAGAGCAATGTCAGAGATTACTGCCTATGTTTTATTCTGGGAGTTATATGGTTTCGGGTCTTACATTTTAGTCTTTAATCCACTTTAAGTCTATTCTTGTACATGGTGTAAGCTGCTGGTCCAGTTTCATGTTTTATATGTATCTGTCCAGTTTCTCAAACACCATTTATTGAATACACTGTCTTTAGCCACCGTATGTTCTTGCCTCCTTTCTCAGAGAATAAATAACCATATAGCCATGGATTTATTTCAGCGTTCTCCATTCTGTTTCACTGATTTATGTGTCTATTTTTATGTCAATACCATGCTGTTTTGATTATTATACCCTGTAGTATAGTTTGATACCAGGTAGCATGATACCTCCAATTTTATTCTTTTTTCTTAAGATTACTGTGGCTATTCAGCATCTTATGTGGTTCCACATAAATTTTAAGATTATTTGTTCCAGTTCTGTGCAAAATGCCATTGGTATTTTGACAGGGATTGTACTAATCTGTAGATTGCTTTGGATAGTATGGACATTTTAACGATGTTAATTCTTCCTGTCCATGATCATGGCATATGCTTCCATTTATTTTTATCTTCTTCAACTTCTTTCAATGTCTTATTATTTTCCAAGTACAGGTCTTTTACCTTCTTTATTGAATTTATTCCTAGGTATTTTATTTTTTGATGCAATTATAAATGGGATTGTTTTTATACTCTCTGTTCCTGACAGTTCTTCATTGGTGTATAAAAATGCAATGGATTTCTGAATATTAGTTTTGTATCCTGCAACTTTATTGAATTCATTCATCAGTTCTAATAGTTTTGTGGTGGAATATTTTGGGTTTTCTATATATAGTATCATGTCATCTTCAAATAATGACAGCTTTACTTCTTCCTTTCCAATCTGGATGCCTTTTATTTCTTTTTCTTGTCTGATTGCCGTGGCTAGGATTTCCAATACTAAGTTGAATAAAAGTGGTGAAAGTGGACATCCTTGTTTCTGATCTTAAAGAATGTTTTTTCCTTTTCCCTGTTGAGTGTGGGTTTATCATATATGGCCTTTATTATTTTGAGGTGTGTTCCCTCTCTTCGCACTTTCCTGAGATGCTGGATTTTTTCAACGCTTTTTCTTCATGTATTGATACAATCATATGATTTTTATCTTTCATTGTGTTTATGTGGTGTATCACATTAATTGATTTGCAGATATTAAACCAAACTTACATCCCAGGAATGAATCCCACTTGATCATGGTGTATCACCTTTTTAATGTATAGCTGAATTCTGTTTGCTAATATTTTGTTGAGGATTTTTGCACCTATGTTCATCAGGGATATCGGCCTATAATGTTCTTTTTTATAATGTAAAGACATTTGTCTAGTTTTGGAATCAGGGTAATGGTAGCCTCATAAAATGAACTTGGAAGTTTTGCCTCCTCTTGAGTTTTTTTTTTTTTTTTTTTTGGAATAGTTTCAGAAGGATCAGTGTAAATTCTTCTTCGAATGTTTGGTAAAATTTATCTGTGAAGTCATCCGGTCTAGAACTTTTGTTTGTGGGGAGTTTTTTGATTACTGATTCAATTTCGTTAGTACTAATTTGATTCACATTTTGTTTCTTTTTGATTCTTTCTTGAAAGATTGTATGTTTCTAGGAATTTATCCATTTCTTCCAAGTTGTACAATTTGTTAGCATATAATGATTTGTAATACTTGCTTGTAATCCTTTGTATTTCTGCGGTGTCCATTGTCACATCTCTTTCATTTCTGATTTTATTTATTTGAGCCCTCTCTCTTTTTTTTCTTGATGATTCTGATTAAAAATGTTTCAATTTTGTTTATTTTCTCAAAGAACCAGTTCATGGTTTCATTGATTTCTGTACTGTTTTCTTAGACTCCATTTTGTTTGTTTCTGCTCTGATCTTTATTATTTCCTTTCTTCTGATCACTTTTGGCTTTGCTTGTTCTTCTATTTCTAGTTCCTTTAGGTGTAAGGTTTCATTGTTTTAGCTGAGATTTTTCTTGCTCATTGAGAAATGTCTGTATTGCTATGAATTTCCGTATGAGAAATGCTTTCACTGTGTACCATAGATTTGGGGTCATTTTCATTTGTCTCAAAGCATCTTTTGACTTCTTTTTTTTTATCTCACTGCTGACCCGTTCATTATTTAGTAGTATGTTATTTAGCCTCCATGTGCTCATATGATTTTCAGGGTTTTTTCCCCTGTAATTGATTTCTAGTTTCATACCATTGTGATCAGAGAAGACCCTTGATATGATTTCAATATTCTTCAATTTATTGACACTTGTTTTGTCACCTAACACGTGGTCTGTCTTGGAAAATGTTCCATGTGCACTTAAAAAGGATGTATATTCTGTTTTGTTTGCTCATTTATTCTGTTCTTTAGATTCCACATATAAGTGAGATCATATAGTATATGTCTTTCTCAGTCTGACTTATTTCACTTAGCATAACATTCTCTAGGTCCATCCATGTTGTTGCAAATGGTAAGATTTCATTTTTTTTTATGGCTGAGTAATACTCTATTGTATCAATGTAGCACAGTTTCTTTATCCAATCATCTATTGATGGGCATTTCGGTTGTTTCCATATCTTGGTGTCCGTATCTGTGCTGTCCGATTCAGGAGCCACCAGCCACGTGTAGCTTCTAGGCACTGCAATGTGGCTAATGTGACTGATTAAATTTTCAATGGTAATAAATTTACACTTTCCTAGCCACATGTGGCTGGTGGCCACCATTTTGGACTGGACAGACCATGGTCATCAATCTCTCGGGCACAGGCCTGTTTCTAGGGTCTGTTTCTGTATGACCAAGAGCTAATAATATGCTTTATATTTTAAAAGGCTTTTAGAAAAGAAGAAGCAACTAAGACAGGATATGGCCCACAAAGCCTAAAATAGTTACTATCTGGCCCTTTACGGAAAACGTCTACAGACCCCTGGCCTAGAGCTACCCTTTTCACCACCACAATCACTGCGTTCACACCCAGGCTGTTTGCAGTTTTCATCTTAAAAGTATGAGCATGACATTCAAAATCACATCATGTGAGCATTTTCGCATTTATCAATACAGTATTTAAGTGATCCAAGTCTGCGCAAAGGCAAAAAATGCTGACCAAAATATGTCCTAATCAAGGTCCGTGCAGTCAGCCACCAAAACAACACCTCCCATTGACAGACTGCTTCTGCATTCACTACCTCATGTTTTACTTAAAGCAGCTGCATGAGCAAGGATGCCCATTGTACAAAGGAGAAAACTGAGACACAATAGGGCTCAGTGCTACATCAAAGAAGTGGCAACTCAAGCCCAGTGATTTACCTATGAGACAGATTCTATAGAAGCTGAAGAAAAATGTAGTGAAGAAAAACCAAATGGTACAAGTATGAGCACCACCTAAGCTTGACTGATTCAAGCAGAATAGCTAAGGCCATGCGTTTCCTCCCTCGTTGGGAGAAAGCTTCTCTTTTTCCAGCAAGTTAAGTGGGTGCAGAGGGGGAGGTGGGGCCAGTGCTCCTTCAGGGTTGTCTGCAGCTTCTGGAACATGAGCAGTCTCTGAAGGGTAGGGTGGCTTTTCGCAGGAGGCCCTGAAAATCAAGAGAACACAGCTCCTAGGAGTACAGGCCCCCTCAAAAGTATGAGCAGCTTTGCTCCCCGATACCTGCCTCCGGCGGGCGCATGCATGAAGGAGGACACCACTCTCCAAGCAACCACTGAGATCCTTTGGAAACTCACTGCGGCCTATGAGCAGCTACCGGGTCTCCTCTCTGATGTCCTTCACACCTCTCCTGTGACTGTGGGGACCGCAGGGGCCTCTGGGACTGAAGTGTCTGGCAAACGAAACTCTTTTGCTCTGGGCCCATTGCTTTACCTCAGATTTTTCTATAGGTTACATATGAGCCATTGGTATTTTGTACCCTTCTCTTATGCTCTATACTTACTGTGTTGTACAACAAGGTAGCCAGTGTGACTGCATGTGGCTATTTCCAGTCAAGCCAATCAAAACCAAATAATATTTAAAAATCTAGTTCCTCAATTGCATTCATGTGCAACTCAAGCTCAACAGTCACATGTGGTTAGTGGCTATCATAGGGATGGCAGACAGCACATGTCCATCATCACCGAAAGTTCTAGTACACTCACACAGTTCTGATTACTAGACTCAAATACATGAAGGAGGGAGATCATACTTTGTTCTAACTTCTCATTGGTGATACACCAATGTCATAAAACCATTACCAAGTTATTTCTATTAATTACTAATAAAATTCCTGCATGGTACCATAAATTAAACTCACTCGTGGTTATTTTGTGAACACTTTCTTCCATATGCTCCCATTAGCCCATCTGACAACTGAATCACTTATTTATGTGTTTGCCTGGAACTTTTACTTGGCAATTTAAATTTCCAAATCTCCTGTTTCACCTGGAGTATTCTGGCCTTGATGGTTTGGATTAAACCTAATGAAATTGCGTGTTTCTGTATAAATACACAAATTATACAGAAATACATAAAGACTTATATGGTATGATCAAAAAATAAGTTGAATGTTTAAATAAAAAAATTTATTACAGTAAAAGACACATTGCCATTAATCCTTCTCAAAATACTCCCGCTTGTTTTGAACACACTTATCCCATCACTCTTGCCACTTTCTAAAGCCATTCTGGAAGATTCTGGAAGTCCTTCTTTGTGAGTGTCTTTACTTCATTCTCCATCATAACAACGCTCCCTGTCACACATCGCTTCTGATACAGCCATTTCTGTCAAACAAAAATATTACCATGTGTCCTCATCCACCTTATTCACCAGATGTGGCACCAAGCGACTTCTGGATCTTCCCCAAAGTCAAAATGACTTTGAAAGGAAAATGGTTTGAATCGATTCAGGACATCGAGGCAGCCGTGACAGTGCAACTAAAGACACTCACGAAAGAGGACTTCCAGAACTGCTTCAGAAAGTGGCAAGAATGATGGGATAAGTGTGTTCGAAGCAAGGGGGAGTATTTTGAGGGGGAGTAATGGCAATGTGTCTTTTACTGTAATAAATTTTTTTAAATATAAACATTCACCATATTTTTTGATGACACCTCGCAGAAATGCATGTGTATATTTACCTTCTATCTAGTTAGCTCTGGCTGTCTTTGTCTAACGGCCTTCCTTGACTTACTCTTCTTCTTCATCATTTAGACCCACTTGGTCAGGCAGTTTTATAGCATATTCTCAATCTTTTCCATACAGGCTTCAAGTAATTGCTGCGGAAATCATTTCAGTACCGTATTTCCCTGAAAATAAGACCTAGCCGGACCATCAACTCTAATGTGTCTTTTGGAGCAAAAATTAATATAACACCCAGTATTATATATTATATTAATTATATTATATTATATTATATTATATTATATTATATTATATTATATTATATTATATTATATTATATTATATTATATTACATAAGACCCAGTCTTATTTTAATATAAGGTAAATTTTTGCTCCAAAAGATGCCTTAGAGCTGATAGTCTGGCTAGGTCTTATTTTCGGGGAAACACGGTAGTGAATTAGTTTGGGTTGCTCCCAAAGCAGAGCCTGAGACAAAGACTTTGCTGCAGGCAGGTTTTGGGGGGAGGAAACTCCTGAAAGATGGAATGAGGATGCAGGGAGAGTGATAAAAGAAAAGCTAAAACAAAGGTGTGCTGTAAGGTTGCTACCGCGAGCAGTAGGAGCTCAAAGCCACCACACAGAAGACCTGCAGGAACTGTCAGCTGGGGGCACCTATCCATCAGTTCCCGCTCCTTCAGCTGAGGGCTGCGCGTCACGGAAGCTCTTGCACATGGGGCCTGCTCAGCACCCGTGGCAGCAGAGGTGAGTCTGCGCTTGCATTATTCTTCCCAGCACAGCTATGGCTGAACTCAGAGCTGGGCTGAGGTGGTAAGGCAGTGAACCAAGGCAGGCTTCTCTGCCCACGAGAACAAGCATTATTTCCCCTATCCTAATTTCTTCAAAGTGCCAACAGTGAATTTCCCTGGCTGGCCCTGCACCATCCTTTAGGCCTCAGCCTGAGTGGTGTCTTTGTTGAAGCTTGTCCTGCTCTCCCCACCCACAACAGAGCTGGATGGTTTTTCTCTGTGCTCCCCCAGCAGCCTCAACACCCCTCACAATGACTTTCAAGTGTGTATTCACCAGTCTGTCTCTCTCCACTAGACTCTGAACTCCCTCAGGGCAAAGACTGCCCTTCACCTCTAGGAATCCTGTTCCCAGCACACCCCCAGGGGCACCGGTGCTCACCATCTGTAAGCCAGTGAAAGGCAGGCAGGAAGGAGGAGATGGCACACCAGACATCGATCACAAGGAAGGATTCCAAACCTCTGTGCATGTTCATGCCTCCACTAACGAGGCGCAGGATCAAGGGCCCAGTTCCAGCCGAATGGAATGGCCATTTGCAAAGCTCTGCACTACTCATGTCGTTGCACTGAATCCAGTAACAGCCCCGATCAGGTAAACCCGTTCCATCAAACCTGAGACGTCGCTGATTAGAAGATGCTGCAGTATTATTATTTATTTACCATTAGGAAAGAAAATAATACTGCCAAAATAATTGAAGGATGATACAGATTGTTAAGACAAATACTGACTTCTGAAATACAAAAATGTGGGGAAAACACTTTACTTCCTAGAATTTTTAAAATGTGATATTTATTTTCCATCTGATTCCAAAAAAGATTTAAGTTGACAATCCTGTGAGACAGACATTATTATTTACATTTTACCAATAAAAAACTTGAGAATTTCAAAGAAGACTGTATCTCCTTGGCATTCCTCCCTCTGCATTTCAAGAGGCTCACCCACACTGGCCAGACGTCCACTCAGAAAAGTCTTACGAACTCATTCATGCCAAGAAGGAGCTTACACGGATAGTCTGCCAGGGCTAGCCATGGATCCTTGCACTTCTTACACTTGGAACAGAGGAGCAAGAAGCCATGAGGGCCACCTTTCGAAGTGGGAAATTCAGGCATCATGAAGCAGACTGGGAGCGTGTGTTTGGAAGCAGGGGGATATTTTCCACTGAGCCTGCCGTTCCAACCCGCCCAGGCATCCCTGTGAGAAGATGCACTCACACAGACACTCCAGATTCCTAGGAGAAAATGGCTGCATATGCTGAAATAATGAGCAAAAAATTTTAAAGAAAATTCTTGCAAAGCTGTGCATGACTAAAGCAGTTAATAACCAAGATCATGATTCTGAAAAACAATGGCACTGGTATAAGAGATTATGTCATAGTTTTCTTTTCTTTTGAAGAGTCAACTACATGGGTACAGATCCTGGACTACTGACTATAAATGGTTAGAGTCACTTTCCCCACTCCCCAAGCCAAAGGATAATGAACCCAGGGGACCCAAAGAAGAAGAAGAAGGAAAAGAAACTGTGGCGGTAATTATAACTCACACTCTGTGTCCAACTGACAGCTTGCAATGTGCCCAGGCCTTTTCTTCTCCTTCTTGACAGCACAGGCGCCTGAACGAGCTAATAAACAAGTAGGTGACTGCGGCTAAACGCTTTGTGGTGCCCCTCCCCTCCCGATGCCGACTCTCCCCTTGTCCCCAGGCAATTAGCAAGTCAGCCTGGCACAGTGTGCATGTCACCATGTGGTGTGCATGTCACCATGTGGTGTGCATGGGCAGGGACACACGGAGGGCTCCCCTGGGCCTGGAGGCAGGTGGCACACGTTCTAAACAGAAACGACGAAAAGATGCTCGTGCCAGAATATTTTTCTTTCCAGGAGGGAGAGATGGAATTGAAAGGGAGGTGTACGACAGGCAAAAAGGACTGACCGCCCTTTCCTGCTGCCAGGAAACACTAAGCTGCAGGCTAACTGCAAAAGAGAATTTTTTTACAGTGCTTTCATTTTTAATTTTGTAGAATGAATTCAACTAGACACGCTTTTGTTTTCATTTTTACAGTTCTCTATAGAGCCGAGAGAAGCCTACTTTAGAGGGAATCATTAAAACACTTTACATTCACCCTACAGTTAAACATGAGGGTGCAGGGGGCGAGGAGGATAAAAATTTTTGTCAATAAAGAAATCAAGGCGACACCTATTTGGTAGCCTTGTTCTCAGTAACAGTGGTAGCGGAGGTTTCCATGTCAGGGTTGGTAGGGGGTAGCAGAGAGACAGGAAGCAGAGAGCAAAGGGCAGGGCTTTCTCTAAATTTTTAACAATTTCCCAAGACATGTTTTGAAATAGTCATTTCTCTGTTTCAAATAGTTTATCCACAAGATATGTATGTCATCTTGCAATGAAATATTTTCACTTAGTACATTCAACTAGACATACCATTTAGCAATCTTTGAATTCTAGTGTATCTGAGGCGACGGAGGGATTTTTCCGTACAACCATCCAGATGTGGTCTGCTAAGCGTTAAGACTTCCCTTGAACTGCACGTTGCCTCTGTGATATCATCTCCTGTTCTCCACTGCCTTGTATGAACTTCACTCATGTTGAATTTTTGACAAATTACATCCTCCAGTTCTTCCCACCCTGGAGTTGTGCAATTAATTTTTTAAAACAAATTTAAAGACTTTACATTTATCTTTACTGTTTTTCACCCTGCTATTTCTGGCACATTTCAGATTATCGAGGTTTCTTGACTCGAAATCAAATCACTAATCATATCAGCTGTCCCTCCCAGGCAAATGTCAACTGCCAACTTGATAAACGTGTCTTCATCAAAGTCAGTGATAGACATCGGAAGCAAGACAAGTCTGAAGGCAAGCTCTGCCTTGCTCCAATAAACATGCCTGCAGATTAACACGAAACTGATAATCCAGACTCTGGAATATCTGTGCAAATAAACACAAATCTCAGTAAATGCATTATTCCGCCCAGCCCACATTTCTGTGTCACTCACAGGGCCTCTGGGACTCTTCTACCAAACGCCTTGAGCATATCCAGATACGCAACAGATTATGGGGTCTCTCTCTGCAGTTTGATAAATGTAGCCACCACGCTGGGTGGGAAGGGAGCAGGGAGACAGCAGCTTGCAGGCAGGTCCAGCAGCACCATGGTCCTTACAGCCCAGCCACAGCTGCTCAGGTGTCCCCCAGGCCCAAGGAAGAAGTAGTACTCATGACCTGCTCTGTACCCAGAACTTACACCTTTCTACGTCAGAGAATGAGACCTAATGGCTCATATACTCCATTTACCAGAGGTTTGTGTACTGGCATGTTGAAAACCCAAGATTTCATCACGACAACTATAACAAATTAAATGCAAAGCCTGAAATTAACTTTGAAAAAGCATCTGCCTCCAACAGTACCAGCATAAACCAGGGGCCCCAGCAAGGTCTTTAGCACCGAGCCCTTGGCAGGACTCAGTGGAAGCCGCACTGACCTGGCCTCAGGAGATATGACCCTAGAGCTGCCACAGACGCTCTACATCCCCGTCATGTCTTGGTCTTACAGGTACTTTAGTCACTTTATCTGTAAACAGATGAGCTAACTGCCCCGGGAGTCTCCCAGCTACCCGCCCTCTTCAATTGTACACAAACCATTACTTGCCCTTCTCAGCCTAGTCCGCCTCAGGGGTGTGCGTGTGCGTGTGTGTGTGTGTGCGCACGTGATACACACCATGCAGGTGTGTGTATCCTGGGTTGCTGGACGCCTGCTGGCTACAGTGGGCAGGTGGAGGAGCCACACCCACAGATCTGAGAGAACAGCCTACTGGTCCCTAGCTCTCCCCATCACCCTTCCCTCAGGTTCCTCGGCAGCAGAGGGCTACACGAGAACAGGGTGCAATCGCATGGTCAGCTGGTGTCCACCTGGGACTGGATATGTAGGCATGGCTGTGCAGGGTTAGACTTAACTGCTTTGAAGTTCTCAGTTCACCTTTACAACTAAGCTGTAAGGTAGTCAGTACTATTAGTTCAAACCAGAGGCTTTTTAACATTACTCTGGAATTTCATATGTTCTGTATCAGCTGAACTCGAGCATGGCACAGCGCTTTGGCAACTGTTTCATTATGCAGATTTCAGCGGTAACAGCAATCGTTATACGAGGCTATAACTTTTGTAGATATACTATGAAAAGTAGACATTGGGAACCTGAAAGGTCAATAACATTGAAAAGAGAAACAACTACATAACAGAAATGGCTTGATCCTGCTGGGAGACAGAACTGGATGAGTAGCTGGAGACCTTCCTGTCCCGGGGTTTTCAGGAAGAGACTGCCCAGTGGTGACACATAAGGACACGACTGCCGAGTAGAACCGGATCCCTGGTGAGACCCCTAAGACATATTCTGTCACGGAGCCTCTCTCATGACGGCATCTACCAGAATAGAAGATGACAGATTTTGAATGGAATGAGTAGCATATGACTATCCAACAAGGAAAAGAGACAAACCTATCGTATTGTGTAGGCAACACGCTGAATATAGCAGCCCCAGTGAGGACTTCGGAACAAAGGGATCACATACAGAGAACCAAGCACACCCTGAAAGCCCAGCCTTCTTTAGTGTGGTGAGAGGTTCGCCCAGAAGGTCCAGCAAATGCAGACTCAGCTTACCACAACGAATCTTTGAAAGTCACCATTTTACTATGACAAATAATATAAACTTCTTTCACATATTAAAATAAACATGAATAGGTGATAGTATCAATAATTGGCGTATTTTTGTAGTCAAGAAAAGACAGGAGGCTTCTACAGACATTTGCATGTACAACGAGCATTTGGGATGAGGCTTTCTCCCCCCCTGGGCCTGTGCACCCTGTCATAGCTGAGAACAGGGAGCCCTGGGACGCATATGGCCACCGGACGTCAACGACCAAACTCCAATCACTTGGCCATTCAGTCTCTCAGAATAGGTCATGAGACAGGCCAAACCAGCACCCACTTGGGGGTCGGATGGGAAAGCTGCCCTGAATGAACAAGCTTACTACCCGAATCAGCCATTTTAGTGGTGACAGCTGTTGTCTTCCGCTTGCAAGCTGGGTGCCCTCAGTCAACATGAGGGAACTATGGCAGTCTGAACATTTTTTTCTTGCCTACGCTTCTGGATGTTTATTTTACTTGGTGTTGGAAGCACAGACAGGGATTAACAGATGAACAGGTCCCACCAGGGACTAGAAAATAGGAGGCTCAAGTTCTACACGTGCATCAGTTACTAATTATTAGGACACTTAACTGCCCTATCTCTAGCCTTCTTATTTCATGAAATGGGATTGACAGTCCCTGACTATTACCAAAACAGGCCGAGAAAATAATCTATAAAAGCACCATACATGTGAAAGCTATATTATCATCTAGAAAATTATTTCTATCTCTAGTATCTTAGAATTTTATTTAAAACAGAAAAAAGCTACGAGTAGACAGACAGGTTAGATAGTATCTGGTCCCAGAACAGACTAATGAAATTACCTGAAGCCTCTGTTGCTGCCATAACAATCTGTGTTCTTACAATAAATTCCATACTTATTTTTGTCATGTTTTTTCTTTTTACTTATTTTTTTCCTTTCCCATTTTCCCCATCTTTAATGTGGTATTATTGACAAATAAAAACTGTATATACTATTTAAGGTGTACCTGATATTTTGATACATATATGCATTGTGAAATGATCACCACAATTAAGCTAATTAACATATCCATCACCTCATGTAGTTACTATTTTCTTTTTTATTGTGGTGAGAAGACTTAAGATCTACATTCTTGGCAAAGTTCAAGTACTTTATAGTACCATGCTGTACCCTGAACTTACTCATCTGGCATAAACGACACTGCACCCCTTGACCCGCATCTCCCCGCACCCCCTCGCCTCTCAGTCCCTGGCAACTATCATTTCTACTCTCTGCTTCTGAGAGTTTGACTATTTTAAATTCTACATATAAGTAAAAATGCGAAATATTTGTCTTTCTGTGTCTGGCTTATTTCACTTAGCATAATGTCCTCCAGGTTCATTTCATTCTTGTTCCAAATGTCAGGATTTATTTCTTTTTAAGGCTGAATACTAGTCCATTGTCCACACACACACACACACACACACACACACACACACACCACATTTTCTTTATCAATTAATTTGCCAATGGAAATTTAGGTTGTTTCCATATTTGGGCTATTGCAAATAATGCTGCAATTAACATGGGAATGCAGGGATCTCTTTTCCTGATTTCACTTCCTTTGGATGGATACGCAGAAGTGGAATTGCTGGGTCACCAGGTAATTCTATTCTTAATTTTTTGAATAACTTCCATACTGTTTTCCATAGTGGCTGCACCAATTTACATTCCCACCAACAATGTACAAGGGTTTCCTTTTCTCCACATCCTTGCCAACACTTACCTTTTTTTTTTTTTGTAGCCATTTTAACAGGTGTGAGGTAAGATTTCATTGAGGTTTTGATTTGCATTTTCCTGACGATTAGTGATGTTGAGCACATTTTCACGTACCTGTTGGCCACTGTAAGTCTTCTGAGAAATGTCTATTCAGATCCTCTGCCCATTTTTTAATCAGGTTATTTGTTTGCTTTGCCATTGAGTTGTATGAGCTCCTTATGCACTTTGGATATTTACCCCATCAGATAAGTGACTTGAAAATATTTTCTCCCACTTCATGTGGGAGTTGCCTTTTCACTCTGCTGTTTCCCTTGCTGTGCAGAAGCTTTTTATTTTGATGTAGCCCCACTTGTCTGTTTTAGCTTTTGCTGCCTGTGCTTTTGGTGTCATCCAAAAAAAAAAAAAAAAAAAACAATTGCTGAGACCAACATCAAAAAGCTTTTCCCTTATGTTTTCTTCTTCTAACAGTTTTACGGTTTCAAGTCTTATGGTTAAGTCTGGAATCCATTGTGAGTTGATTTTTGTATATGGTGTGAGATAAGGGTTCACATCTGAAGGAAGGAGCGAATGCCTGATTTTGTCAGAGCAATAGTCAGGGGCAAGATAGGCAGGGCCTCGAAGGCTGTGGACTGAAGTCGTTATGTTCTAAATAGTACTACACACACCTTCTTGCACATAACTAGAATATACTTATTTTCCAGGCTACACATCCGATTCAACACTTTCTGAGAATTGTCTAAGAAATCTAGTCTTTTGACCACTGGTTATGAGTGAATCTCTTGAAAGACCAAGTCAAGTGCCACAAAACCTTCCAGCACCCACGGAGAGGCAATTTCTCCCATCTGCAAACAATCACATCACTGTGTCTAATTTTCCTCTTGTAACACTTGCCAATTTCTACCTTGCATATGGTTCTTTTGGTGTATATCTTATCTTTACAGCACATCTTCCGCATAAAATACAGATAGTGACAAAAAAAAGTGTATACACATTATAAGAAAGGAAAACAACTATTAAAATTGTAATACTCAATATACACCAATAACAAAAGATGAATACAAGTCATGTGTATACATTTTTTTGGCAGCCTCGGTATGTGTTTGAGTCTCTCCATCTTCTACCTTCATCTCCACTTCAAGTACCGAGCACATTGCCCGGGTTATGTCACCTGTTCAGTAAGTAATAAATACATGAGTCGATGAATGAACAAACAAACGAACCAACAGCTCTGGCTGGTCCTGATCATGAAAGCGCCAGAAGAAATAAACACAGATAGACAGCAGCATGTACCATTAGAGAATAATGCGACAGTGGCTCAAGAAGTCTGCTATTACCTAGGTCTGGTAGGTATAAAAGATATTTCATAAATGAAGTGTTTTCCTACCTTCATGTTAATTCCTGGCAGAACTGAAGGCCTAGTTATTGGGAGGCGGACATGGTGAGCACAAATTTGGCAACGAGGGAATCCTGCGGTTCTCAAATCGTCCACAGCTAGACTTGGTTTCTCGCTTGGTGCTCTAAAAGGTGGTGATACCAGCAGTTTGGGACGCAAGTTTCTAGGGGTATCTAACAGGACAACATCTGTGTCGTGCCACCAAAGCAGTAAAATACTGGGTTGTCTGCTTATTCTCTTTCACTGCTTTGTTGAGAGACACTGCTGCACACATCACAAACAGATTCTCTATCCTTACATGCCTGGGTAGATGGAGCTCAAATACAAGTAACACAGATAACCCATCTACTTTACTCTGCAAGTTAAAAACCAAAACAAAATAAAACTGAGTCTTCTATGACTCAGTAAACAAGAGCAATGGAATAATCCTAAGGAACACAGAAAGAAGAAAAGCCATATGTATATATAGTTCAGTGTTTTCTAAAGCTTCAGATACCCACTTAGGAATTAAGAGTGGGGTATTCTGAAATCACATGTGCACACAAGGTCCATGAATTACAAAGCATGAGGCCTTGCTTATGCTGGTTTGTGTTACCACCTCTTTGGCATTATTTAAACGCAGTGTCTTTTCCACAAAAATGAATAATACCAAAAATAACATCTAAAACAAGAACAAAATAAGAACAGTACATACTATTCTTATTTTAAACAATAGTATAAACATATCTATGGATAACATGACCGTTTTATGCTATAAATATATATTTGCAAACAGTTCATCCAAATATTAACAGTTTTTTCTTGTGCACAAAATTGTGTATGTGACATACACTGTATTTGTGTTCCTCTTACTTAACAAGGTGTGTGTGTGTGAGTGTGTGTGTGTGTGCGTGTACTCTTATTTCCTCCATCCAAATAAACAAGCTGAATGACATCACACGGCTTCTTTTCTGCTTAGGCAGAATATTGAGCAAACAAATATTTATTCTGGGTTACTCAGCTGTGAAACATAAGGGGATTCATGACATGCTGTGTCTGGTGCCTGCTTAGCTTTTATGTGATAATTGCACCTTGGACCACCTAGAACATTACTTTCAATCGAGAGACATGATTTAAAATTTTTAAAAACATGGAATGGACAGAATTTAATCAGTCATGCCTCCATAAAATTAAGGGAGATATAAATAAATGGGCAGTAGAAAGGTGCAATAAAACCAGGATTAATCAAACTGTGATTAATTCAGGATCAGATTAAGACCAATCGTGCCAGCTGTATCTGATCCATTCTGCAGCATCATTCTCTCTGCGCCTTTTTGTTATCCCTTTCTTCCTCCTTCTCCTTCCCCTTTGCTCTCACCCCTCGGGCACCCTCCTTGGTGGATAAGCCTGCAGGAGAGTTAATTGTCACATACATGGATTTAATCACATTGTCCATCACGTTTGGGGGCCCTGCCTGTAGCCACCCGTGACTAATTGTTGTGGTAATTTTTCAATCATTAACAGCAGCGCATATGCTGCAGACAAATCCCGAGGTACCTACTAAACCCCAGTGACAGGCGGCACACAGGCTCCAGAAGGGCCAGCACACGCCTCGTCCGGCCCCCACCCCCAGTCCTATTAGTCATGCATCGTCATGAATATACATCTATTGCAAGGATGTCAGGCTGCCATGAGGTCAGAGGGTGCGGAGTATGCTTTATAACATAGCCTTGTTTTCAATCTACTCTCCGAAAAAGGAAGAGGAAAGAAAAGGAAATTAAAACTCCATGCGGGACAAGGAGCTGAGGCCTATTCTCAATCCCACTTGTTTCTCATTCATTTTCCGGCGGCTTCTGAGCTGCGGCAAGTGCCCTTTCTTTGAGTTGCAGCAGCATTAGCGATCTCCATGGCAACCATTGGTGCTCATCTGCTGCACTGCACTGCAGCTTCCAGGGCTCAATTCTCAAGTCGCCCTGGTGTCAGACGGGCACGCCATGTGCACTGGTGGGACCAGACCTTGCCTTGGGGAATCCTCCAGCCGACTGAAGCCCTGCTCTAATCACCACATAATGGGAGAGAACAAGATCACACAAAATATGATCTGCCTGCACAGATTACAGGGACGCTATTTATTTATTTTTCATTTTCCTTTTTTAAGGGTCTGTGTTGGTTACAAGCAAAGAGCCACTAGATTAACTATCTGACAAAAAAAAGATTAATTTTAAAATAGGTCATACAGTGTTGTGGGTAACTGACTTTTTTAAAGCATAGGTCTCATATACTTTGCATTAAAGGAACTGCTCAAGAGGAAATTAAAACTCCTGGGTTTTCCCTGTGGTTCTTCCTAAATGAAGGAACATTTGGGATATTGGTCAGAGTAGGCAAAGGCAAAAGAAGGATTCCTGGGTTATTACTGAAATTCTGACTCTCCTTTGGAGTCTTGGGAAATTCCCCCTTATACCCAGTTTCCCCAAGATTAAAATAAGATCTACTCATTTTAGGCACATAACACTGAACAAGGTCTCGGCAAGACTTAATTAATATGTGCAATTCATTTTTAGCTCCTCAAATGAAAGATGCTTGGTGCAGGCTCCATTATTATGAAATGAGGGGCCGAGCGCCCTCTACTGCTGCTTCTAGGTCAGTCTCTCAGTGTCTGAAATCCTTTCACAGGGGTGCAGTGGAGGGGTCACCCAGTGCTAACAAGTATTCTTGTACTCTGGCTTAGCAGGCATTTATCGTAAGTAAGTGCAGAAAGAAAGGTGCAAGGAAAGAGGAAGAGAAAACAGGTAGGCGAGCTGTTACAGTGGAATAGCCTTTCACCAAGACTGTTCAAAGGTACCTACAGTTATTTAGAAGAGTAAAAAGGTCTTGGAAAATTCAAAGTGCTCAAGTTTGCATCGTGAATGAACATTAAAAGGATTTTAAAAAAGGAGCCTTTTACTTCCTGCTCACCTTCTCCTAGCACAAGGAGGGGAAAAGGCAGGATATCAAAGGATCTTATTGATTGGTCTGTTTTCTAGAAGAGCCAGGCAAAAAAGAAAGCCTCTTTTTCTTGGAAGTTTTACAATTCGCAGCACTAGTTGGTTCCCAACTTCATTTCTGAGTTTAGTGTGAACAAACCCAGACCTACATTGCGTAACACTACAGAAGAAACCCACGTGTGTGCCTGTATGCACTTAGAAGTTTATCGTGATAAACGAAAGATTGCACAGATGAAAAAACAATTTTAACATCCCTTTAATCCTTTTCTTCATTACATAAATGATGACCCTTAAACAACATTTAAACAACTGCAAATACAAGTTCAGCTTGGAGCTGAAATTGGACAGCATATTGAAGAAATTCTGCTTCCTGATTAAAAATTAACTCCTTTTGGAACGGCGTTGGCAATCATAGTAATAACAATAACAATACACTAAATAATAATAATAAAGTCTAATAATTAGTGAATTTTCTGAGTCAGAACCTGTTCTAAGTGTCCTGCACGCAACGTTATTTAATTTTTATAACTCGTAAGATCAGTACCAATATTATTCCCACTTGGGGTCGAGGAGAACGAGACACAGAGAGAATAAGTATCGTGGGGCGGTCCCACTGCAGACAAGTGACAAAATGAGGATTCAAATCCAGGCCATTGAAATCTTCTAAAGCCATCGAGTTAAGCATTAAGCTATGTTAACCATTAAGAACACTGAGTAGAATCACATTGTGAGGAGAATGAACTCAACACAGCTGTTGATCAAGGAATCTATGAATAGTTCCTGAAAGAAAAACCAAAATTATGAACTCTGTTTATCTTATAAATTTTCTCCTCCAAACCGACACCTTCTATTGTTAGAAGAAAAGACCACATATTTATCCATCACTTGTCAGTTTCTTATGGAACACCATCAGTATACCCTTGTACTGAGTCAGGGGCACTGACAGAAACCCTACTGCACCAGGGCAGGGTGCAGAATACCCTCCATGCCCAGATTCCAGAGCCCGCAGATGGTCTGTGAGTTGCTGCGGCGCCAATTAACAGTGAGCTCCTGGATTCTGACTTGCTGGAGTGGGGAGAAGGGGTTTCTCAGCCCTGCGCAGTTGTCTGGGAGAAGGACAATAAAGGATCCAGTGGCAGGACTAGATACTTGTCACCTCCATCACTGAGTCTTTTCAACCGACATCAGGAGGGACAGAGAGCAGAGGAGTCAGAAGTGTGCATGGGCTTCGAGAGATGGGAGAGAGGAGCAGCTGTGCTGAGCTGTGGGCACAGGGGGTGCAGAGGGAGCACAGCTCTGCACAGGAAGGGGCCGCAGTGGGCGGCAGGCGGTGACGGCGCTCGTGGGAGAGCCATATAGCTGCCATGTGGGCAGCTGGCTGAGGGGCTGCCACTGAGCGCCCCCAAGAAACAGTCTGAGTGAAAGAAGTAATGGCTACAGACAGGTTTCTGGCAAGACGTTTGTATAAGGGGTTCACGTCAGTCTCTGGTGCTTTTCAAGGACCCAAATCCCATGAGACTTGAAATGACTAGAATCCAACAAACCGAGATTGTCAGGAAGACATATTTTCAAATTTTTCCTGTCGCACAATAGCTGGATAAGGGAGTTATAGGACATTAAGTCAAATGCAAATCTAGACTCGTATCTACAGATACAAATTCCAGATACAGAAATCCTTCGCTTTCATTATTCTGAAGAGAATATGAACTACACAAATACATCTCTCACACATTACCCCATAAAGACAAATGATATTATCTTTTCATTCTTTTCTCACTATTATTTTCCAATCAGTTTGTATAACAACAGGAACAGACTGCAGCATCCCTTTCTGAAGAATTTCCTAACTGTTAGGAAATAAAATGGTTCGTGATTCTGTAGGGAATCTTTAACCAATTCTGAAGACACAGGAAAAAAATGAAAGCTAAAATCAAATAGTGGCATTCAAAATGACATTAAATTTCATGAATGAAATGGCCCCCTTTGAAACAGATTTAAAGATTTCTGGTCAAACTATGTTTTAGAAAATGAGTATTCTTTCTATATATTATAGATCATCCTTAAATAGTTCTCTTTCTAAATATGAAACACTAGATGAGAATGTAAAAAAGGTATTTGGTTATTGTAATAAGATAAAACATTACCATCACACAAATTTTCCTTTCATTATATGGATAAGTTTTTTTTGTTTTTTGTTTTTTGTTTCTCCCTACTACAAGCCAGGGAAACTGGCATGCTCTAAAACAGTAAGACAGCTTTGATAGCACAGATGTGCAGTCTCTCACAGCTTGAGAGCCTTATTCTGCAGTGCATTGCAGGACGAGAAACACCAGGAAAATCACTGATGTGGATGTTGCTGACACTCAGGGTTTCCACGACATTGTAGCTCTTGAAAAGAGTTCATCTCGATGTGTGTAACATGTCACCAGAAACCCTGGGTTGAGAATGTCACAGACTTTATGCAGATGGTAGAGCCTCAGGTCCCTTGCAGCTGTGATATTTGGAGACTGCTGGTTTTTACTACCGGCCTCAATCTCTCAATAAGAAAAATGGGTGATAAACATTGTACAGTGTATGTTGTATTTAATGGAATTCTGAAGTAAATCACATTAAGAAATCAAATGTTTTGAAAACTGGCTTATCATTTCCTCTGGTGACTTCCTTAAAGCAACCATGACAAGGCATATCTAAAATCACAGAACTATAAAATGGCAAAGACATAAGGAATCTTAGAAATAATCTTTCAGTGCAACCCCATTGATTTTACTGATAAAGAAACAGAGACGTCTGGAGAACTATATTAATAATAACAATAACAACAACAATAATAATATCATTTTCAAACTAACATTTACCAAAAGTTAATTGTGCGCCAAAATCTAAAGTGTTTTCCATATGTAATCTTTTTTAATCTTGTTAAGACCCGTAAGAGATAAACATTAGCATTATCAGCCCCATTTTAACAAATAAGGAAACTGAGGGACAAAGGGCAGTCTAAGTTTTTCCAGATGGCAAATGCAGAGCGAAGATTAGGACCGAGCAGTTTGCCCAGAGCCTTGCTCTTAAAACTACTATATGAATCCACGAGAAACCACACCTTGCCAAATAAATTCACCAAGTTCTTAGAGCTGCACTCATCGAATTAACTAAGGTAAGACTAACTATATGTCAGGATTATCGCTGAAAAAAATGGCCATATTTTTAGGACCTTCTCTATACCAGGTGTTAGAGGTATTTTAAGGATGAAAACACTGCCCTCTGAATAAGGAGCTAAGTTGAGCCGCCCAAGGATATGAGAGTCCAGAGAAAGATGCAGACAGTGAGTGCAACAAGTATGGATATGAACTCCAAACTGAGAAGCACACTCTCAAAACCAACAATCTTTGAAAGCAGGACTGCCCATGAACTTCTGGGCCTCAACAGCTCCCCAACTTAAAAAGCGACTCACCTGTGGGCCGTCTGGTGGTGTGTGCTTAGACAGGAAGGAGAAAAGGTGAAACTAATATTCACTTGATAGTTACTATCTTATACACAATGAAGGTTCTTTTCTTCTGATATTCGATCTCATGGAAAGAGATCAGAACACCACGTGACTACTCACAGCCTCCAAAATAAACGTAGATAGCAATTCTTACTCTCATGTTATGATGAGAAAAGCTGGCCATGTGGTGGTTAATTGATATGCCAGATGCCTCTATAGGGGAAAGTGGAAGCTACTAGAAAAATTTAGATTGCTCAAGCACACTACCGTGTTTCCCTGAAAATAAGACCTAGCCAGACCATTAGCTCTAATGCGTCTTTTGGAGCAAAAACTAATGAGACCCAGTATTATATTATATTATACCTGATCTTATATTAAAATAAGACCAGGACTTATATTAATTTTTGCTCCAAAAGACACATTAGAACTGGTAGTCCGGCTAGGGATTATTGGTGGGGGTATGTAGCATGTGGGGAAAAAATAAGACTGTCAATATTGGAAACCTAAGTTTTGAAGAGTTGGCAAATAAAATATTTGGCAAATACTCACTGAAGAATATTTTATTAACATTTCAGATCTACAGTACCTTATTTCAGCATCTAAAAATTCCTCATGAACAAATGTGATTAGCTCTCAAGCAGGTAGGGATGGTTTCAAAGACTCTCCGGTATTACAGTGAAAAACCACCTGGGCAATGATCGGGAAGAACTTCTCAGAAATGAAATGGCCCTGAATTAGGGCTTCTGATGCTTCAATCGTAATTCTTCAACTGCAGTAAAATGTGTTTACTTAAAGCTTAAAATATCCATTTAAGCATTAGTTAATAGTAGGTGGCCACCTGGGGGAAAGATTTATTAAATTCAAAAAAGTTAAACCACATACAGAAACATTTCACATAATTTAAACAAACTAATTTTTAAAAATTGACATCTTAACAAGCAATAAATTAGGGAGTCTATTCAATGTATAAAAGAACTCACTACCAATATCCTGTTTTCCTTTCATGACACTTTTAATTGTATTCACTTTTTCAGGGACACGTCTGTTCATGAACTGACCCCTTGCCATTCCTGCAATGAAGGTCACCGACCTGTTAGTGGAGAAAGAGGCCACTGCAGCGTATGACTGAAGTGTCCCTGTCCTCACAGGCAGCGCAGACCCCAGACAGGAGCCAGCACAGCCATTCCTAGACCCAGCACTCCTCAGAAGAAGGCTCTCGGACAACTCCCAGCACTGGGGTCACCAGGGCTGTTCTCCCGGCACTGGGGTCACCAGGGCTGCTCCTTCAGACTGCAGGTCCCTTGACACCCTGTCATGCGGGGTCTCTGTCCCGCTTCCTGCACAAGAACACAGGATTTGGTGAGGCCAAAAAGGAACACCAACAGAGCCATAGATAGGGGAGTCACACCACTATACTCTTGCTGGCAGCTGGGTTGGAGACACAGGAAGCAGGAGCCACACTATTCGCAACCTGTCGTCCGCTTCTCTGCAACCCACACTCCGCCGTGCTAACTGCAGCCCGTGCTTGCCAGCCACCATCTTCTTGCAAGCCCCCTTTTTCTGCTAGTGTAGCCACAGCAGTTATATTAGTGGCCAATGGCTCACTGGTTATAGCTGACGGCCAACTAGCCACAGCTGATGGCCATTTACTACCTGAGCCAGCACCTTTCTATGTGAGGCTGAGAGCCTGGAAACTGCACTCCTGGCTCTGTCCCCACAAGGAGCCACACAATGCGCTTCTCTGCCAACCCACCAACCAACCCCCTAGCGTAGCCACGGAAGTTATATTAGTGGCCAATGGCTAACCGGTAACAGCTGATGGCCACCCAGCCACAGTGGATGGCCATCTGATTATAGCTCATGGCCATCTAATAACCGAGCCAGCACCTTTCCACCTGAGGCCGAGAGCCTGAAAACTGCTCTCTGGGACTCTGTCCCCACACACCTAACACACAGCCTGACTGTCAGGTTCGGAGGGACCTGCATTTGTATCAAGCTCCCTGATTGGGGAATCGCTGTGTTAGGGATGAGTCGCTTTGCGAGCAGGCCTGAGAAAAATTTCTTGCTGGATGGGAGGGTATCATCAGGGCATTATGAAGGCACCTATCCTCTGTATTGATCTAAAACTGAAATAAACAACACCTTACCTTCTTGCACCAAACATTTGTAGATTACATTTTCAGAGTTAAGCTTGGGGGGACAGAGTTGATTAACACACAGTTTTTGCCTGTAAGGAGCTCAAAATCTAGTCGGGGAAATAGGAAAGAAACTCAGAAATCACAGAAGTATGGAAGAGCATTGCAGAAATACAGTTGGCCCTTGAACAGCGTGGAGCTCAGGGTCAGCAACCCCCACACAGTCAAATATCTGGGTATAACTTTTGACTACCCAAAAACTTTACTAATAACCTACTGCTGACCGGAAAGAGGGCTTACCAATAACATAAACTGTCGATTAACACCTATTTTGTATGTTATATGTATTATTAGGTTGGTACAAAAGTAACTGCGGTTTAAAAGGTGCAAAATAATTGCAAAGACTGCAATTACTTTTGCACCAACCTAACATATACTGTATTCTTACAATAATGTAAGCTGGAGAAAGAAAATGTTACTAAGAAAATCATCAAGAGAAAATACATTTACAGTACTGTGCATATTTACTGAAAAATCTGCATGCAGGTGGACGCACACCATTCAAACCCGTGTCATTCAAGGGTCAGCGTACAAAGGCCCATCCTGGCCTGCGATGGGAACAGGAACAGAAATGGAGGTGGGCAGATACAGGATGTGTGAAGACTCTGCAAATGAGGGGTAAAGGAGGGTTCAGGTTAAATCTTTAAGGATGAACAGAAATGAAAGGCAGAAAGTGGAACAGGGAAAGGGCTATAGGCAGAAGGAATGGCATGTGTAAAGTCACAGAGGCAATGAGAGAAGGAGCAGTCAGGGAGCTAGACAAGATCCATCATCTCTGAAAGGAAAGAACTGTATGGGAGTGGGTGTAAGAAGTGAGGCTTTTGAAGTAGGCAGGGAACAGAAAAGTGAGGCAGGTACATCCCACTAAGGGTTACCAACCGCGGGCGTAAAGAGATATGTTAAAGATAAGATTGACTCCTCTACAAGGGAAGCATTATAAACCTGGAAAGAATTCTGACAGGAATCAATAACGTCTTTTTTAAAAAGAATATGGCTGTGAAAAGGTCTTTAGGACATTTAGGTCAAAATTGAAAAAATAAAAATGCTAAGGATGCTTACACTAAAAAACTTCTAATATGAGAGAAGAAAGGTATCTCCTAGTACTTGTCAAATAATTTCCAACAAATATAAAAGACTAAAGGATTGGTTTCCATAGAAGCACTTATGCTGAAATGGCTATAGAAGTTACCAATGAATTGAGAATAAGAGGTGCGTCCATCTGTGCAGAGTTAATGGGAATAAAATAGATAAACGGTAAGACTTAGCAGGGTCTTTAAAAAGTCATAAATAAGAACAGAACATCAATCGGGGATGTAGTCTGAAGCTAATACAATAGCTGTCCTACAAACGCAAGGTGCTGAGCTGGTCTGGTTGTGGTTAGAAGTCAATGAGCTCCTTCGATAGATGATTGGATAAAGAAGGTGTGGTATATACACACAATGGAATATTATTCTGCCATAAGAAAAGATGAAATAGTGCCATTTGCAACAACATGAATGGATCTTGAGATTACATGCTAAGCAAAATAAGTCAAACAGAAAAAGTAGAGAATCATATGATTTCACTCATATGTGGTATATAAAACTGAAAACAACAAAGGAACAAGACAAACAAATGAAGAAACAAAAACTCATAGACACAGACAATAGTTTAGTGGTTACCAGAGGGTAAGGGGGGTGAGGGGGGTGGGAGATGAGGGTAAGGGGGATCGAATATATGGTGATGAAAAGAGAACAGACTCTGGGTGGTGAACACACAATGTGAGATATAGATGATGTACTATAGAATTGCACACCTGAAATCTATGTAACTTTACTAACAATTGTCACCCCAATAAACTTCAGTTAAAAAATAAAAAAAGAAGTCAATGAGCAAAATTTTAAATGAGCTATATAATCTGCAGATGAGCCTGAAAGGTTATCCAGGCTAAGTTAACTTTAAATGAATGACAGTTAACATAAAATGAAGAAATAAACAAACAAAACATGCACACACACACCCAACAATCACCTTCTAATTCTCTTGTCAGAATTCCTCTCAATCATCTACGTTTTCAATTGACAGAGGCTTAATTGAGATAGTCTCTGAAGATAAAGAATAATATTCAATTGCCACCCTTACACAACTGCAAAAAAATTAAGTAGTTAAAAATCTAGATTTCCCCCCCTTCTTTTTGCTTCTCAATAAACAGATTTGAGAGACAGTGGGGGTTAAAATTGTCTTGTCAGAGGATGTTCCAAAAATCTATTCGTTTCAGGAGCGCTATATTTAAATTGATATCAGGAAAAGAAAATCTAGTCACTAAACTAAAAAATTCCACAAGCTCTCAGTAAGTCAGTTCAGTCTTTACCAACCTCCACAGGCTAGAACTTTCCTTATATTTAATCGAAAGGCCTCAATACGGCAATTTGCACTATTCCTGTTTGCACCTTCAAAGACTCTAGAAAAGAGCTGTCATCTTCTTTATAGAAAAACGGCCATTTTGTTATTTTCAGTTTGTTCAAGCTAAATAATGCAAATACATGATTGAATCACTGAGCTCTCTGAAACAAAGTTATGTTTTTTGTTTTGTATTTTGTTGTTTTTCTTAATCTACAGAAGAGGTCTTTTTCTCTGGCTTGGGGTTGCTGTGCATTTTGAAAACTTTTAAGCGTTGTAAAGAGCAAAGAGGGATGATGGTACTGCTGTAAAGTCGCAGTTACATGAAATTACTATATACCGTCCCAGTATTATACGAGCTTCTCAATCGATGAGGAAAACAGATATCTAATAGGTTGACAAAATGTTGAGCAGTATTAATGAATTTTCTCATCAATGACAATGATATAAGGTGAGGGGTGGGGGTTATTCGAAACAGAGAAGGAACAAAGGGACAAAGCAATCTGGTAGATTCAGCAAAGCCTGACAGAAGAGGCTCTTTCGGCTCAAATATATCCCCAATATGTCTCCTTCTACCCCAATACATCTTCAATAATGAGCAAGATTTGGGGTAAGCTGGAAGACAGTCCAGGGCTCCCAATGACCGCACCAGACTGCCCTGACGGACTTGAAGACGGGCGTGAGACCGGTCAAGGTCATGAGTGTCCATCCATGGGAGTGAGGGACCCGCACATATGGTGGAGCCAGCTGCTGCCAACCCAGCTGCTCTGCTGAGTCAGGGTCCATTTCGCAGGCTCGGCAGGGTGGCAGCGTGAGAAACTATTTCTATCTCATCCCAAATGGAACCCTTACCTCTTAACAGGGCTAACTTTTCTTTGCATTTCTAGAAACTAGCACATAGCAGGTGCTCAATAATTGTTGCTGAATAAATTAATTAATTGGTTAACAAATTAAGGAGTGAACAACAATCACTAAAATTAGACCCCAAAGAACATATTCAACCTGGTTTACTATCACATGCCTTCACAGAAAGATGGAGAGTAACCCCCAGGTGTGTGTGCTGAAGGTCAGAGGCGGGATCTTGGAGCACGCCAGTGTCTGGCATGAATTCCCTGCACCTTACAAGACCTCCTTTACCTTTAGGGTATGAACATGACTGCATTACCTTATTAAAACTTTATTAAAGACTCTTCTATCCGCCTCCCTTTAACAAGGCCTTTCCCAATTTGATATTACTGCGTGGAGTGGGACAAGTAAATCAGTAGTATAAACCAAAAGAAAAATGAAAGCAATCTAGGGCTGAAACATGCTGGTAAGGGACTCTACCGTGCAGAATCAGAAAAGCAGTTTTTGTGCACAGACGCAACAGAAAAATGGCACGTGTGATGTGTGTTAATCCGGCATTTTCTTAGAAAACACATCTGCTCATAAATAGCATATACCTAAGCAACCATGCTTTGCAAATGCTGTTTATGTATTTATGCCACAGGCACAAGAAATGAATCCACATATAATCTGTATCATTAAAGTTTTATCACATCTATTACTGTTGTAATTTTTCCTATGATATTTTCAGCAGAGTCATAATAACATAACTGTGCTCTTTTAGTTTTCCTTACAAAGACAAGCAACAACAGAAACCCTCTAAACTCAAGGAAGGAATTCCTCTGTTAGTTTTCTTACAGATGACAGGAAAGTCAGCTCAAAATAATGGATTTAAGTGGTTCCACGCCAAGGTATATAAATGTGAAGTTTCAGAACAAAGGGACAAAAAGAAAACAGGTTCCTAAAATGTCCCAGGAATCCACAAAACGTTCTAGAACCAATACGCAAGTTTGGCAAGGGAAAAGAATACTAGATCAATACATAAAAATCAATCATAGTTCTATTTACTACCAATGAATAATCTGAAAATGAAATTAAGAAAGCAATTCCATTCACAACACCATCAAAAAGAATAAAATACTTAGAAATAACTTTTACAAAATAAGTACAAGATTATTACATATTGACTACTATGAAATGCTGCTGAGACAAATTAAAGATGATCGAGTCAGAGATCCATGAGCTGTGGCCCATCATCCAGCCTCTTATTTTTGTAAGTAAAATGCTATTGGAATATACCCTCGGCTCATTGTCCATAGTACTTTCCCACTAAATGGCAGAGTTAAGTAGATATGACTGAGACTGTAGGGGCCACAAGACAAAAATGTTTACTACCAGGCCCTTTAAGAAAGTGTTTGACAATCTCTGATCTAAATAAATGGAGAGACATTCTGTGTTAACGCAATACTTTTAAGATGGCAATTTTCCTCAAAATGATCTTCAGATTCAATATAATTACTATCAAAATCCCAACAGGCTTTTCTTGTAAAATTGACAAGCCAATTCTAAAATTTATATTGAAATACAAAGGAGCTAATGCAGCCCAGAGAATTTTGGAAAAAAGAACACTACCCAATTTCAAATGTCGAGGCTGTGTGGTTCTGTATATATATTTTCAACAGAGCTACCAAAGCAATTCAATGAGGAAGAACAAGTCTTCTCAACAAGTAGTTCTGGACAAATAGATACCACGTTCAAAGAGATGAATTTAGAATATTTATTTACATCATACACAAAATTTAAATCAAAATGGGTCATACACCTAAATGCAAGAAATAAAACAATAAACTTCAAGAAGAAAATATAAGAGAAAAATCTTCATGACTTGGGTTAGTCACAGAGTTCTTAGGTACAACACCAAAAGCATAATCCACAAAAGAAAAACATTTGATAAGCTGGATTTCATCACAATTGAAAACTATTTCATGTTGGAAGACACCACTAAGGAAACAAAAAGACAAGCCACACACTAGGAGAAAATATATGCAAATCATCTCTATGATAAAGATCTTATATCTAGACTACGTAGAGAATTTTGCAACTAAATAGTATGACAAACAACCCAATTAAAAATGGGCAAAATATCTGAATAAACATTTCACCAGAGATGATACACAAATGGCTAATAAGCACATTAAAAGATGCTAAGCATCATTATTCATGAGAAACATAGAAATTAAAACTTTAATGAGATACCTGGACACACCCACTGAAATGTCTGTCGAAAAGGCAGACAATACAAAGTACCGGTGAGGATGTAGGAAAACTAGACTCCTCATATATTGCAGGTGGGGATGGAGAATGGTACAGTCACTTTGGAAAACAGTTTGGCAGTTTCTTTGAAAGTTAATTGTAAGCTTGTATAACCCAGAAATTCTTCTCCTGGGTGTCTACCGAAGAGAAATAAAATCATGTCCACACAAAAACTTGCCTATGAAAAGCAAGTTCACAGCAGCATTATTCAAAGCAGCCCCAAACTGAAAGTAATCTAAATGCCCATCCACTGGTGAATGGACAAACAAAATGTATACAACACTAGGCAACAGCAAGGAACAAACTACTGTGACATGCTAACAGGATGAACTGCAAAACATTATGCTGAGTGGAAGAAGCCACGGGCAAAGGACTATATAGTGTATGATTCCATGCCCATAAATGTCTAGAAAAGACAAATCTATAGAGACAGGAAGCAGAGCGGAGGTTCCCTGGGGTGGGGAAGCGGGGTGGGAGGCATGAATGGCTGCAAACGGGCAGGAGGACACTTGCTGGGATAATGGAAATGTGCTAAAAGTGGATAGTAGTGATCGATGACGGCAAAACTCTGCAAATTTACTAACCAATGCTTGAATTATATATTTGCTGTGGGTAATTTTATGTTATGTATATTATTCCTCAATAAATTTTTTTAAAAATTTAAGTCCCAGGGAGGAAAAAATGGTCAGAAATAAATGATCAGAAATTAAAATGTCTTCAGAATTCTAAACAGGAACATTTCTGTAAGACAACGTTCAACATTCTAAAAGAAAAAGATTTTCCACAGAAACGTAATACCCTGACAAATCACTGGACAGATGTGAGGACAGGGTACATGACGAGGCCTCAGGAACAGCTCCCAGTGTCCCCTTCCTCAGAAAGGCCCTGGAGGAGAAGGCGCGTGGCAACAAGACAGGAAACCCCCCCCCCCCCCCAACAGCCGAGTGTGGTGCATGTGGCAGAGGGCACTCAGCATTCATATCCACTTCTGTGGACCCTTCTGTATGGCAGAGGCTAGAAAGCTCAATACTACACTTCCTGGCCTCCCTTCCAACTGGGTGCTTTGAGTAAATTAGGTTCCTCCAACTAGATACACTCAAGGAAGACTGGGGTCTGGGAGTGGAGGCCACCCTTCTGCAGCTTGGGTTCTCTCTGTTAGTCAGCACGGCATGAGGAATTGTGGGTTCCTTACCAGTGTTCAGTGTCCAGCTGTCACCTGCTTCACGGGTATGAAGAGACCATCGCTGCAGCATGTGCTGCTCCTTACACTACAGCTACAGCAGAAGGTTCTTGCAGGGAGCAGTCCCAGTGATGCCTCCTGACTCCTTCCCATCCCAACGGGGCAGAGGACGCATCGCCCTGGACAGGTCAGGCCGGCTGTGTGGCTCTGGGCATCCCTGGAGGCCCAGCCTCAAGCCCCCTCCTCCAGGACTTCCAGTAATTTGGACGGCACCTAATTTCTATTTTAAATTCCTTTCTGTTTAAAATAGCTAGTGTGGTTTTAATCTCCTCCAACTGAACCCCTAACTAATTGTAATACACAGGAAGACACACGAAGCAGTGTATTCCATACAAAAGAGACATAAAGGGCATTTCCAAGTTTATGGCAAAGAGAGATAGCAAGACGACCATTGAGTGCCCGTTAAGTGTAGAAATCAACCTGCCCGGAAGGTGAAATGGTGGAAAACCTGATGTATATGAATGGATGGAGAGTAGGTTCAGACCATTCACAGAATGTGGTTCTGAATTAGCGAAAAGTATACAAAAAGTAAGCAAACAAAATACAGCTAATACAAGGCTGTGTAGGAGAGAAAAGATAACCATAGTTTACTAAATATTTCACCTCTAGAGAGCATTTAGGTCGTCACAAAACTTAATGCAAAGTACTGATCTATCCCAGATTATACTCTAACTGTAGACAAGTTTGGGAGATGAGAAGGACACCCGTTTTGGTGTTAGGATGCACAGGAAATGGTAAATTCACATTGCAGGGTTAAAAGAGAATGTTTTAAATGGAAAGAAATCAAGAAGCAGCAGTATGAGCATGTTACTTAGCGATATAATGTCCAAGAATCAGCAGTGGGAGCTGAAACGGGTCCGGTCGCCTCCAGAGAGAAGGAAATGGCATGCGGGGGAGTGGAGGAGGGGGAAGGCACACGGGGGATTGCTCCGATTTGTACAAAACCTTACAGAACCATCTGACTCCTTAAACTGTGAATAAACTTTAATAAAAAGAATAAAATTCTTCAAAAATAAAAAGAGTAAAGAAGGAAGAAAAGGAGATGGCATGGATTCTCCCTCTCGCTCCAAGGCCGAGGCCCTCTCGGTACAGACGGATGTCCTCCTGCTCTGGGCAGAGCCAGCAGGGCAGCACCGGAGGGGGCCCCCACTCTCATCTGCAGAGCTGGCCGGTCACTGTATGCCAGGGGCACAGAAGAGGAGAAAAATGCCAATAAAACTGCAGCGAAAGTGACAGAAGAAGATCAGATATAAAAGCAACACTTCAATATACTGGGGGTCAAATAAAAAAATCATAAATTCGTTTTCAGGGATAAACAAAGGACCTGAAATAAGCCTGAGGTAGCCACTAACAACTGTCTCTACTTAAAACAGCTGGTGTGAAAACACACACCAACATGTTGAGCTAAAGGTTAAACAGATAGCCTAAATTCAAATTTGCTTCTGGAGTATCCAAGAGTCAGGAGTTCAAAAAATACATAGAACTAGTTGTTTTTCCAGGAAGCAGTGTGGTCTAAGAAACTGATCCATTGGCTCTCAGCCAATCCTACTTCCCTCCCTGCTGTCCACAGGGACAGTCGTTTCACCAGTTCCGTTAAACATGACAGGTTAAACAAATGCAAAAGTTTTACAAAGCAACACATCCAGCTGAAAGATTCCATTTAGTCAAAATAATATATTTCATTCTTTATGTTTTAGTCTAAGGCATCTGTGAGAACAAAACAAGAAACACCACTACCACCACCTCTGATAAAATTTGTCTTCAGGGTAGAACTGTACCCTTTAACAGGACGGCCCTTCTCAGCACAGCAGATACATTTGTACTTGCCTGACTGAAATTTTATTCTTACCGCAATTAAATTGCTGCCAGCATGTTTGTGAACACTATAAATCTGCCCATGTTGATTCTTGAAATGAAAAATATCAAGGGAAATAAATAATCCTTTATTCCCTGCCATTCTTAGGAATGAGAAACAACAGACATTGTGACTAGGTGGAAGAAACAATAAAACTGTCCTCACTTAGCAGGCTTCTGGTTGGAAGTGCCAGCCTCCAACATCCATGGGTTAGATAACTGTCCAGGGCAGATGGGTCTGATCTCCATGGACAACAAGCTCCTGACTTTATGCCATTAATAACTCATTATGATCAGTAGTTATTTGGAAGAGGGGGGAGATCCAGATCGCCTGTAGCCCTCTCCACTTGTGAATTCACGTGCCGTTCTAGACTAGAGAGGGCGTTGGGCTGGCTGGCCAAGGAGCTGGCGAGTGCTCCCCTCCTGGAGAGCAGAGCTCCGCGGGCCGGGCAGCGAGGCCACCTTTGCCAGCCCGGGCTTCTTGCATAGCCAGGGCAGGGCCTCGGGTGTTTCAGACACAGTCCTTCCAGTTCTTGCCCAAACCCCTTTCCAACCACGCCAGGGCGGCATTTCTAGCCATGAGCAGCCCTCGCTCTGAATGACTACAAAGGATTAAACCCAGACAAGCAGAGTCAGGCCAAACTGGCGCCAAAGGGCAGGGAGCCAAGGGCACTGGCGGCAGGAACAGACGCACAAGCTGTGCCCTGGAGCTGATGGCGGCCCACACAGAGTGAATGGCAGAGGACCCACGACAGCCACGGGGAAGCCACGCCTGAGAGATCTGGGTCTCACCTCCACCTTAAATCAGGGGCTTTGCTGAGGCCAAAGCAAACCTGTTCAGAGTCAGGAGGCTTCTCAGCAAACAAAGCACAATTTGTATTAACAAATCTGAGTGTGAACGGTAGGAACAACTTCTAAATAAAGGGAGAGATTTGGAAGCTTTTCAAAATTATCGTACTCTTTCATTGCTTAATTTCTGACCTCTCCTCTACGCCCCCCAAATTTTAGCCTTGGCTGAGACATCAACTCATGAATTATTTTTTCTTTGACTGAGTTTCCCCCAGAGAAAAGGGAATGAAAACCATATGCTTATTTCCACCTCTCAAATGTAACTATCCAAGAATCCAATTCTGTGTTTATTTCAGGTCATTAAATATTCACTGAGCCCAGGCTCCAGGTGCTTCCGGGGATTAATAAATAAATACATGAAATAAAGGCCCTGCTGTCAAGGAGCTCAGATCTAGCAGGTTAAAAAAACACTCAAATAATCATACTATGAGGGAAACTACAATAAATATCGCAGAAGAACAAGTCCACAGTCTGCTCAACAATTTCTGTGGAGCTGGTCCAAGCTGGGCATTGTACCCGGCACTGGGGCTGAGATGGAGAGAAGTCAGCCAGGCCTTCCCCTCAAGGTGTGGACAGTACAGCGAGGACTGGGGCTTCAGGGAGGGAGAAGCAGTCTCTGATCCTAGTGGTCAAGTGTCCAGTGAGAGGCGTGCAGCAGCCTGTGACAGCGCTGCTATTCCACAGCGTGCCTGACGGTGGGGGTGACGCTGCCAGCAGAGAGCTGAGACGGCACAATGAGCTGAGTAACCACACGATGGCCTGGAGACAAGAGAACATGTATATGAATGGATGGAGAGTAGGACACCGAGAGCTGGAGGACACCGAGCGCCCGCCTGACCACTGCCAAGGATACAGTGGGAAAGGGCAGGAGAGTGGCTCAAAGCTTCGCTGCAAAGGAGGTGTTTGTCTTGCAGACCGTAAAGGATCACTAGTGAGTGCCACTATGGAAACTAAATCAAACAGCTGTAAACACTCCCCCAGGTGTGGAGGAGGGACCTGGCCTGACCACTGCCTGACCCCTCCACACCCGCCAGTTGGATCCAGTCCAGAACAGAGACTGTTCTCTGAACATCCCTCAGAGGCTGTCTCATCAAGGCCTCCCTCACCCCGCCCCATGCCCAGGCGGGTTCCAGCACAGGCCACTGCCCGGCCCCAGACAAGCACACTAGGCATTTTCCCCTTATCTGGGGCAGGTCACACCCCAGTACCCCTACCCATCCCACCCTATACTATATAACTCTTTAGGCCTCCCTCTGCCCAAGATGTGCCCTGTATAGAAGTTCCCTTAAAAATTCTTAGTTTAATGCTGGAGTTGTCAGCCTCTTCGTTTGGTCTCTGGTCTCTGGTCCCTGGGAGAGTTTGTAACACAATGCCAACGCAGGGCACTCCCCTCGGCTCCCTGTGCTCCCTGCTGTGAGACAGTGTACCTTCCAGGAAGCGGGGACACTTAAGGACAGCGACAGGGATGAGGAATATTTCCTCCTCCCTGCTGGCCCTTCAGGCACTATGAGAAATGCCCTCTCTTTACTGACCATATTCTCTAGCCACACCCCTTTAATCACACAGAACTGTATGAAGCTGGTACTGAGTAAACATCAAAACCGTCAAATGCCCCTAGAACGCAAGCTCCAGCCATGTGAGCAGGTTGATCTGCTTACACTCTGCTTATCTCAAGCACCTAGAGAGCAGCTGGCACACAGTAGGCGAGCAAAAAAAAATTTGTTACATGAACAAGGAAAACTTGATGTACTGTAGGCAAGTATAAACTGGGACTATAAACAACCTTAAACAGCATCTTCAATCTCTTCCTCTTATGGACGAGGAAAGGAGGGCTTGGAGCTGTCAAAGGATCCCCTCTATTATCCAGGTCTCCTGACACCGGGTATAAAGCGCTTTCTGCTCTCCCTCATGACCACAGCTTCTTGCATTTTCTGTGCCCTCTCATTAAGAGCAATGGAATTAGAAAGCAGCAGTTTATAGATCTCCAAAGAATTTCATTTTGAAAATGTGAAGAACCTCCATGACACAGAATATGAAGGTAACAAAACCCAACTGGGAGCAGAATGGGGGAAACATCCTGATTTGAGGTCAATGAAAGGAAAGCAACAAAGTGCTTTCACAATGCCGCTGCTTCGGGTTTGGGAGAGTACTGCCATGACTCTCATTTGCAATCGCTCAGGACACTGCATCAGACCTCACTTGATGAACACTCCCACTGTCTGGCCTTCCCCACTGGCTCCCTGGGGACTAACATGTACCCAAGCTTCAAAAATCTTCCCTTGGCACTAAAAGTGTAGATATTTTTAAAGGCAACAAATAGAGACTTGTGTCATCTTTGAAGTGGCTTTTTGCAGTCTTCTGCAAAGATTTAAAATCAAAAAGGTGCTTGGTAACCATGTGCAGGCTAAGAAACAAATAACAAATGAACGATAATCACGAGAGTTTTGAATGGAGATCAGAGACAGAAACCTCACAATGACACTACTGTTTGGAAAACAAGTGTGATCATCAGTGCTCAGCAGGCACTGCGAGAGGCTCGGGGTCGGTGGTGACCACTGGCATTTACGGTCTTGGGAGGGGGAAGAATCGGGGCCACGGAATGAAGGCACAGTCACCATCACCTCACGGCAGTGCCGGTGCTATGACGGGGCCTCGTCGGGTCCTCTGCCCGACCAGGGCAGTCCCGGCAGAAGGCAGGGTATTTCAAGGCCTGAGCAGCAAGGAAGAACTGAAAGGCCTGTGTGGCAGGAATCCAAGTGCCAGGGGCAGGAGGGCTTGGCGCTGCTAGAGAGGGGTCAGGACCAGAGCCAGAGCAGGCACTACCAGGAGGGCACAGCCACTACGGTGCTGGGCTTTGCCCTGAGAGCACTGAAAACCCAAAGATTACAGATAGAATGACAAAGACTTGACTGTCAAAAGATTATCCCTTGAAAAACAAATGTTTATATTTTCAGAACAGTACAAACCACTGGAAATAAAAGAATGTAAATTAGGACAAAAAGATTATTGGTTCAGCATTTAGGAGTGACAGCAGAAAGCAGGGTCCTCGCACCAATGGAATGGAGGACATATTTAGTGACCCCAAAGGTACTGATAAACTACTAGGCACGCTTCTCTGCAAAACAAAACAAAAAGAACATGATGTTTCTAAAAGCTGTACTAAAATTCAAAATTTATTAGAAGAAGCAAATAGTAATTCAACTTCCAATTTAGTGCATAAACTCAATAATACAAGTATTGAGATTATCATTAGAAAGCTCATCCCCCCTTCTCAGACCTCCTTTGGCCATTGGTCTCTCCATCTTCGGAATTCATCTACTGCCTCAGCATGTACATAGCAGTGGACCGAGTACTGCTTTGCTCGCTCTCCTGGGTGGTTATTTCATTCAACTCTTGCACGTAACACACTTGCCATGTGTTTACACCTAGACTGCCCACTGGGACTGTGAGTTCCTAAAGAAATTCCTACATACTTCTGTACCATCAAAACATGGCAACATGCCATATACACGGGAGCTTGCAAGTATTGACTCATCACACGAGCAGTTAGTCAAAGACAGAAAATGGGTTTTGGAAATCATCTGTGCATTTGGGTTCTACAGATCTTTCATGATTAACTTCATTACATGTTAATCATGTAATGGTTAACAGAGCAGATCAAAATCTATCACACTAGTAAGAAAAGACTAAGGGATATAAAGAACGTTATGGAATTCAATTGTTTTAAAGATACTCTGCTTCATAGATGAGGGGGGATTTTCTCTCAGCTTTCCATGATACAATGGGCATGAATTTTGTGCTTTCCCTGAAAAAAAAAAGGGCATGTTTTCACCCTGCAGACACTGCAGACAGTATTAATTATGTTTCCCACTTTCCTTTTACCATTAGGCATCTAGAGCCAAATCTGTGTCTCCTTATAGCAACTGACATAAATGTGTACTTCTTTAGTGCCACCTTAACCCTTTATTATTTTCCTAATTTTATTTTTCTTTTACCTTTTGCCCTGCGATTTTTGTTTTATCCAGACATATCTATATTTACAGACATAGTCTTTGTAGAACTGTGTTATGATTAGAGCTAAGTAAACTGAATAATTAAACAAAGGATGCTTTAGTACTCCACTATTTACTCTGCTGTGCAACCTTCAGTAATAGAGTTTTTCAAACCAAAGCAGTTAATCCTCAGTTAAGCGAATTATCAGATATATACAGAGAGGCTTCCCCATTCCCCAACAAAATACGACAGGATGGGGTGCATTTCAGGGGCCCCATCTTTACTTCCTGCTTTTCTGGGCTTCTTCAGGACCCCCATTTGATCCGTTTGCTTGCTGTCAGCTCTGCTTCCTCAGGTCTCCGGAATCCATTTCCGCCCTTGAATTTCTATTGCCACAGATACAATTCACCATCTCTCTCCTAGGCTACTGTATGATGCCCCTAGCCAATCTCACTGCCTCATCTCGCTCCATCCAATCTATCTTGCAGTACAAAGTGGAAGTCTTGTGCCAAAATGCATTCACCCATCCACACACTCGATAAATATCTACTGAGTCTCTACTACAGATTAGGCGTGTATGAAGCACTGAGGACACAGAAATCAAGACGCCTGATCTCTCTTCAACAGCTCACGAACAGTGGGGAGGCAGAGCAATAAACAAATTACAGCACACTCTGACAAGCAGTGCTGGGAATACCTAGTGTCCTGTCGGGAAACACTGAACAGCGCAGAAGGCACATTCCAGAGCTCCTCAGAGCATGGAGTACCTACAGATAAGAGTGGGAGGGAAAGCTAGAGGGGCAGTGAAAGGCCACGCTGGGAAGCACCAGATATGACACGCTGATCTCAACACATGATTTCTGTTTAGAAACTTCCAGTGGTTCCCCATTCCCAACCCTTAAATATGGCCTTGTGTGCCTTGTGTGCCTTGTGTTTAGGCCCCAATCTACCTTTCTGATCCATTCTCAACTCCCATCCTGTGCTACACCAACTACACCTCGCTCCTCAAACACTGCAAGCTATGAGGCACACAGCCTGACTCAGCTCTTCCCCTGGCCACGGAACACCCCACCCCATTGCTGCCTGCTGAAAACCCTACTTAGCATTTCTTCAGGAGTCTTAAATATTGTAACCACTAACACATATGAATTAAGTATGGTTCCTACCCTCAAGAAGGTTACAATCTTGTGGAAGAAACAGTAAGGTGAGCATCATACAGAGTCCAGATAGATTCCATACACAGTAGATTCCAAGATAAAATATTAATTGTGTAGAGAATTAGCCTTAACTTTACTTCTCTTAATTCCAAGAAAAATCTAGCAGGAATAATAGCATATATTAGTCCATACCACTGACACAGATGTTGCCATGACCTCAAATAAAGGGCCAGGGCTGTGGTGATGAAAAGTCTCAACGAGCCACATCTCCACGGATTATAAAAGAGTAAACAGTGAGCTCAAAATCCCAAATTCTTATGACGGTTCAAGAACCATCATACTGACTTATTTGAGAATTAAATACTAAGCAGAATATGTTTCCTGAAGAGACTAATAATTGAATTTTCATGGAACGTAATGCAATGTTTGTTCACTCTGTGTAAACATACACAGATTGGAGTAAGGCTAGATTAATTCCTCCAAAGCACACTAGATTTCCACAAACATAATGAAGCTGTCTAAGGTAATAAAGTCTCAGAAGCCAACATATGAAGACTTTTTCATTTATTTCCCTCTACCTGAAGTGGCAGGATAAAAATGAGATGAAAATATAGGACTTTTATGTGTAAATTAATCCAAAAGCAACTTTTCCAGGAAACATACACAAAGCTCAGAATGAAAGCTAACTCCGTATGCATATATAGGAAGCAGCAGTGACCTAGGAAGCCCTCAGCGTTTACAGCACCTCCGACTGTCATCTAAAATACTATGTTCCTATCAGTGGAGTAGAATTTTTTCCTGAAAGAAGTTGAGGCAACCAAAGCAGACCATGAGGGGGGATCTCAATTACCTTCCTGGAGAATCACTGAAAGTCATTCAGAGAGCACAGAACTAGTGAGAGGTGGCCTAGATCTAACTAGTGACTGCATGCAGGACAGACTGGAGACCCGGAGGCAGGCAGACCAGCTAAGAAGCCCCCGTGTGCTTTCTCTTGTCCTCGACCTTTGAACATGTTTCTCTTGCCTGGAACAGGAGCCAGCACACTACAGGCCAAGAATGAATTTTGCATGTTTAAATGGTTGAGAATATCAAAAGGAGAATACTGTTTCATGACATGTGAAAACTCGATGAAATTTTCAGCGTCCCTAGTAATGCTCTATTGGGACACAGCTGGACACACCTACTCACCTGTGTCTATGGCTGTTCTGACACCAAAATGGCAGAACTGACTCTGCAACGGAGACCAGACAGACGGCCAAACCTAAAACATTACCTCACGAAACAAGTTTGCCGCTCCTGGCCCAGAACCTGCTTCCCCTTCCCCAGACCCTTCACCACTAACTCTCATTTATTCTTCACGTCTCAGAGTAGGAGGCCTTTCTGAAGACTCCCCGAGGCACACTAGATGCCACCTCCCTGTTCCCACAGCACGATGCACGCCCTTCTTCAGAGCAAGTGTCTGTTACACCTTAACTGCGGATTACCTGTCCACGTTCTCCATCTCACTGTAAGATCTATGAAGGCAGGCACCATCTCCAGCTTTACATTTCTATCACTACTTGGTAGTACCAGGTGTTCAGTAAATAGTGAATGAATGAACGAAGACCTGAACCACGTGGAAATTCTCCCTTTATGCCAATGAACTCGACTGATTTCAAAGGATAAAGGAACCCAGAGAATATTTGTTTTTCTGAAACCTTATATCCCTTGGCCTTTCTCTTCTCTCTCTATGGTGATTCTCTTACATTATCTTAATTTAATTTTAACATTGACAATGCCAAAATCTCTTACAAAGCTCTCTTATACTTTCCAATCTTTTATGTCCAACTATCTCCTAGATATGTCTACCTGGATGTCTCAGAGGCACTTCAAACTTAAGAGCTGCAAAGAACCTCCATACCCTTCTCTCTCCAGCTGTAAAACAGCACCATGAATCCCTGAGACAACCTCAGCACTACCCTCAGCATCTCCCTTTTGCTCACCCTCCTTCCATCCAATCCACACACAGATACAGCTGGTGCACCCCAGAAATATCCTTGCAATCCACCTTCTCTTCTCAGTCTCTACTGTCGCTGCTAAAAATCACGACAGCATTTTCTGATCTGGATTAACAGCTATCTTCCTATTACCACTTCTTCACTGTTCTGGAATTCTCTTGGAAAAAAAAAACTAAATCTGATCATATCACTTCCCTACTTAAAAATCTCTACTGGGAAAAAAAATGAGGATTATTCATAGAAGAGAAAATGAAACGCTTCTTAAACACATAAAAAGAAAATGCAAATAGAAATAAAATATCAGAATTATAAAAATAATAAGTAAATAATAAATAATGACAAAAGAAAATACAAAATACAAGAAACACAAATTAAAATGACCTTTAGATATAGTTTTTATCTGTCAGATTGGCAAACACCCAAATGCCTGCTCACACACAGGCTGGTGGGGTGTGAGGAAACAAGCACTCGCACACCACAGGGAGGAATGGAAACAGGCAGCCTGACGTGGTTATCTGTCAGAGCCACGTGATAGGCATGATGTCTATAAAAATTATAAACTCATATAACCTTTGACCTAGCAATTCCACTTCAAGAAACGAATCTCACAGAGATACCTGCATATGAAATGTGACATGTGCACACATCTACTCACTGAAACACTATTTTAATAGCAAAAGATTGGACACCACACAAAATGCCATCAACTCTGCATTGGTTCAATACATTATGGCTCATATGCTGAATGGCAAAGCAGGCATCTATGGATATGAATGAGTATGCTCTCCAACCTACAAAGATCTCTAAAATACACAGTAAGTGAAAGAGAAAATTGTAAAATAACATAGTATACTACTTTCCTTAGGAAGGAAGAAACAGAGCATACATTTGTATTTTCATTAAAAACCTGAAGGAGAAAGAGAGAGAGAGAGAGAGAGAGAGAGAGAGAGAGAGAGAGAGAGAGAGAGAGAGAGAGAGAAGCAAAAGCAGAGGAAGGAAGAGTGCACACACATATCTGCCCGCCAGCCCCTAAGTGCATGAGTTACCTAGAAAATAAATTTACATAGTACACGGACAGGCTGCCTTCTACTTTGCCCATCCCTCACCCTCCAAAAGAAATACCTATTGGCTGCAATAATCAAGCCCATGCTCCTAAACTTTGCAAACAACGTCCATCACACTCCAGGCCCCTCTGGATTCGCCCCACACACATACTGCCCAATCACATGGAAATTCCCTGTCCTCAAACATTCCAGATCTTTCAGAAGTTTGTATCTCTGAATATGCTGCCCTTTCTGCAAAAAAGGCCCCATATCTTTTGTTATCCCGGCAATGTCCTAAGCATTCTGCCTGATCAAGGTGAAGTAACACCTTTTTAGGTAAACTCTTCCGGGGCAACTTCGCTGACTCCTACCTGCTCTCCATGTGGTGTGATAACACGTTTCCGGGGCGCCGTGTGCTCTGTGTGCTATCTCCCGCATCAGACCCTTAGCTCCTTGAAGACAGGAGCTCTGCCTCACTCATCCTCACTAACCAAGCATCCACCTTTCCAACAACAGCTACCTGCCTACCTCACCCTTCCCTCAATAAACATTTGATGAATATTCCGCCCTCCTGGGTAACAGGTGCTTTCACCTAACAAACTGCACTTGTCTCAATAAGGACCTTGAGGCAGACGGCATTGTTAGTCAGGAATCATTCTGTGCCTCTCAAATCAGATCTGCACTGGTTCCCCATCACACACAACTAAAATTGCCTCATTAGACAACATTAACTCCTCATATACAAAATAAGGGTATTAGACCAGATCATGGTTCTTAACTTTTTTAAGCCACAGGACTCTTTGAGAATCTAATGAAAAATGTAATTACTCTCCCTTGCCCCACCGTCCTCCCACCCCAAATGTCCCTACACAAATGGTGAAAAAAGTTGACAAGTAACTTCAGGGTATTCACAGTATGATGTCCCACTTTAACATTCCATGGAGGATGGAAGGGTTAAAGTGAGGGGAAAAAGGATCTAATACTTTTTGATCACTTACTATACACCAGACGCCATGCTAAGCACATTATATGCATGAATTCATTTCTCTTCATCACAAACCAAGGCGGTACATATTATTATTCTCGTTTCATAGATTAGGTACTGAGATTTGTCAGTGCAGGTCTGTCTTTCTGGCCAAAAGCTCCTGATATTTTCTGTACAGACACGCACATCTACCTCACAGTGGTCACGGAAACCAGGCAGCAGTAGCCAGTAAGGAGCAGAATAAGCAAGTCCCATGAGACCCCGTCCTTTCTGTTCCCCACCTTTTCCCCAGTGACAAAGAATTTAAGTGCAACTAATGAGCAGCTCCAACACACAGCACCTTCAAGGGCTAACAGAGAAATAACCAGCCACAGACAAGGAAGAATGGCTTCAATCAAATGACTCAACTACAAAGTCCCACACCCAAAGAAAGGGAGCTACACAGAGACCACTCAGGTGTGCTCCGTGAGAGGCATGTCTCTGGGACATACAACCAATGTAGCCAACTCCTCAACCAGCTGTTTTCCCAGGGGCAGTCACACCTGGCCTAGGATCAGAGCAAGCCTGTTCCAGGACGGCCAGAACAATGGTGTACAAGAGGTAAGAACCATCTTCAGCACACGCATTTCATCCAGGAACGCATCCAGGTTTTGTAGGGCTCGAAGCCTACACAATTCAGAAGGGCTCTTTTTAAAACAGAAATGCTACTTGAACTTCAGAGGAGATCTGCCTCCTCTCTCTTAAAAAATGCCTCCATGAGGAGAAAGAAATTACACTAGTTATTTATGGTTCAGGCCTCTGAAGGTAAAGAAGGTGGGGTGGGGGGCTATGAAATTCCCCTCTAATTCTCTGGAGGGCGTATGGCGGTGAGGTACACCCAAAGGTTCCGAGCGGCAGTTCTACCTGGGACCGCTGCAGCCACAACTATGACTGCCACGTCCACGACCTCTTCGTCGTGCCAACAGTGGGGCCCTGTGCACATGGCCTGGCGGTAACTCCTGATTCACTCCAGTCTGGTCCCCCTCTCCCTCCTGCCCCTGGTTAGCTCCCACTCTCGTTTACAGTCTGCACTGCCCACCTGGTCTCCCTGCCTTTCAACTGACATTTCTTCCACTCACTGTCCACAGTAACACTAGTCTCTAAAACACAAACCTGACCACGTCTCTTTCCGACTTAAAATCTTTTAACCGTGTGCTACTACCGGAAGGATGAGGTTTCGGGTCTTTTATTTTGCCTTCCAAGCCCTTCTAGAGCTGACCACTACCCAGGAGACTTCAGTTTTCTCCACGTGACTCGCATGTGCCCTGGTTTTTCTAAGACTAATTGGTCGTCCCAGAAGAAGGAGCACTACCTCCCACTCTTCGTGTCTCTGCACTAGCTACGCTCTTGGCCGAGAAAAGATTTCCTCTTCACTCTACGCCCATCACTAGGTAGGTTTACTCAATCTTTTTTGCTCAGTTCAAGCATTATAACCTCGGTGAAGCCGTACCTAGTCCCTCCGGGTACCCTTTACTCATTACAGATGACCACGGCACCAGGGCCACAGAAGATGACCTGTCGGTCTCCACCACTGGACCGGAAGTCCCTCCCAGGCAGAAACCACCTCTGTATCTGCAGGCCGAACATGGGGCCTGCCACATCAGACTTACAAAACGTTTGCTGAAGGGGTGGACAAAGACAGCTAAAGCTGATTCTAATAAATGGAAGTACTGAATAATGGATTTTGAGAGCATTTCCTTCCTAATGACTTCAAAGCCCACAACCTTTAATTTCCAGGGTTCCACAGACAAATAGTCTAAAATACCAAATGAGTGTTCTAAATTCTGTATGTTAATAGCTGCTTCCCCTCATATTGAAGGTACTGACCAAGGTAAAATGAAAAAAGAAGATTTACTATACTTTGGTGTTACTTCCGCCAAATACACTTCTATTCGCCTCCTAGTTTACTGTCAACCCTGCAGCAATGGACAAGCATTTCCCCAAGTGTCCTTCCTAAGATACACTCCACAGAAAGGACCTTTCATAAAGGGATTCTGGGGTCAACTAAGCTTAGGAAATGCTGCTCGCTCCATCTCTTAGCATAGTTATTTCTTCCTTAGCTCAGAGATGCTTTCCTGAAAGAGAGCAATAGAACTTTTTCAACTTGTTACTCTTTTCCACGTTTAGTTGGATATCAAATCTTGTTTTCTGTTAAACACCTAATAATATCCAGTATTCTGCTTCATGTACTGTGAGAACTGCTACACTTGACCAACTCCTGAATTATCCCAACTGAAAAATACAATTTGAAAATCTGGCATAAATTTTGCCTAATGACATTACTTCATTTTGCCGATGGACATAACAAAATAGCCATTTCATGAAGCCACTGCTTCTAGCCCAACGTACAGAAACAGATCTTAAAAATCATGACACCAGAAAAATAACTTAGCAGATTGTGTTTATCCCCACAGTACCATAAATAATTCCTAAACTTCCAAATTGCTTTTTTGCAAGCGAGAAAATAAAATTGAGCCATTGAAAGCACATCACTACCTGCCTGCAAAGCTGCTGCAATGATCCCATGAAGTAAGTTTCATAAATAGTTTAAATAAAATTCAATTATATGAGCACCTTTTTTTTCTTTTTTAAGTCTCTGAGAATTTCTTTAAGGAGGTGTGAGGAAGAAACCTGATTAACCCACCACATACACCACGGTCCTGCTGGGATGCAGTTTTCCATATGATGCTATAAAATAAAACTTCTCCTGTGGTTTTTATTAGTCTTAAAAACATCTCTGGTTTGTTTAGGAGGCCGAATTACGGTATGTAAAAGCTAAAAGGAAACCTAGAGGCTGTATCACCTAGGTGGCTGATTTCACAGATGAAGACACTGTGAAGCCCGGGACTTGGCCAGGACTTCCAGTGCAGCCAGTGGCTGGGCCTGGCTATGGGCACATCTTCTCTTGGAAGCCCTTGTGCTTCCCTCGGCATCTTCCTGCTAACTCAGGAACGCACTGAGCAGCTGAGGGCAGAGAGGCCAACGGCCAGCCCGGGAAACGGGACAGTTTCCCTCCACATTTGACTGTTTCAATGAACCTGGAGAAAGAATAGCAAACATCAGGATGAGTGAGGCAGGGGCAGACACCCACTCATGTGCCCATCATTCATTTTGCAATATGTATACTGAGTGTCTATGGCGTTGACAGGCATTGCTCTAGGAACCAGGAATACAACAGTGATCAAAATCAAAAAATTCCCTGTTCTCATGAAGCTTACATTCATTCTAGTGATTCTCGAGTTTTCTACCTGAGACTCATTAAGGTCAGACACCTAGCACTAAAAAGGTTATACTGAGAAAGCAGGCGCACACACATGCACACACAATATTCCATGTCAGCAGCATTTGAAAAAACTCCAATGGGAAGGGCCTTCTAGATAAATCCCGCCCCCAATCTCAGTCTAGCTTAGAGAACAACCACTACACAAATTAAAATACTGGGAATCTATTTCAATGGCTTCTCGGGGAGGGAGGAAAAGAGAAAAAGTCAAGCTCTTGTCAAACCATCTTTCTCACGATGCTAGAAAGGGAGGCAGTGAGGACAAAGCTCGAAAGAAATAAATGGATTCTGTGTAATTGTACTGGAAGAGAGACTCTTCAGCACACCTTAAGCCATGGGTAAGCTGAGAAAAAATATGCAGGACAACCGCAAGGTACATTTTATCAGACAGCTACTGCGACAGACAAACCACTACAAATGTCAGTGGTGTGTAACAGCCACGTGTAGTGGGCTGGGGCTCAGCTGGTCCAGACTGAGACGGGCTTCGGGCTCCGGGGTGGTTCAGGTCCACTCCACATGCTTCTGACTGTTCTAGAACCAGCAGGTGACGCATGTTCATCTTGGAACAAAGGTGGAAACAGAAGAGGACAAAACCAACTGCCAAGTACATTTCAAGTCTCTGTTTGTATTACATCTGCTCAAGTCCCTTTAGCCAAAGTAGTCAGGTGGCCGAACCAAACAACAGCACAGCAGAGGAAGTATAATCTTCCCACAGTGGAAAGTGCTTAAGTCACAGGCAGAGCGCAAGGAGTAGGGCGAGAACTGGAAGCAACAATGGAGTCTGATGAAAGAAATGACCATTTGTAACAATCCAAAATTGCCAAATGTCCATTTCTTTCCACTCCGAACTTCTTATTTGGAAACTCACAAACTTCTCCATCAGCTTTGAAGTGTCAAAAGCTAATAGTTGGATTGTATCTTTGGGGTTACTGTCTCATGAATGGGGGAGAAAATAGGAAAAAGGAAAGCAGCTGGAAAAACAATGGAAAATTCCGTTTACATTGAAGGGGGAAAGACTGAGGAATTAAATGACAATTGCCTTATATTTGTCAAATACACAAGACCTCAGACATTGAAAATAATACACAGAACAGAGTCTCTGCTTTCCAGAATTCTATGCATAACAATTATGCCGCAGATAGTATGCAACACATATGATAACAGCTGCAAAAATATCAGAAATGGATACACATACCACGACTTGAATCAAGCTACCAACACCTTTACTTTCATTGCAATAAAAGAAATACTGAGCAGGATTAGAAAGAAGTAAAAAATATTCCAGGAAATAAATCAAATTCTGTGCAAACAGTACAGCTGCAGTCACCAAGCAAACCCCAAGCTTCATTTTCAGTCAAACAAGCGCAGTCTGGAGCACACCTTCCCAACTAAAAGGGGAACACAGTGGGACCAAAACTGACAGCGTTAGGAGAGAAAGGGTAGAGGTTTGAAAGCCGTTAAATCTTCAGAATCCCCATGCTGAAACATGAATGATATAGCAATACCATCAGAGACTCAAACTACCAGAATCAAGCATGACAAGCAGAAGGGTTATCGTTGCCGAACTTGTCAACTTACACCCACTCACATTCCCTGACAAGGTGATATTTTGGAGAATGATGTTATATAAAGAAACCTAAAGCTACTCAAGAAAGAAATATGTATATTCCATTTATGAAAGAGCAACTTAGAAAAAAAAAGAAAAGCCACAAACCTGGAGAATACAATTGTAATGTATAAAAATGACAAATGATTAGTATAATAGTTCCTCCCACACCATCCATGGTTTTGCTTTCCATGGTTTCAGTTACCCATGGTCAACTTCAGTCCAAAGATATTAACTGGAAAATTCCAGAAATAAACAATTCCTAAGTTTAAATTGTGCGCCATTCTGAGCAGCGTGATGGAAGCTTGGGCGTCCCTCTCCATCCCACCAGGACGTGAATCATCCCTTTGTCCAGCGTATCCACGCTGTATATACGACCTGCCCATTAGTCACTGAATAGCATCGCAGTTATCAGATCGGCTGTCGTGGTATCACAGTGCTTGTGTTCCGGTAACATTTATTTTACTTAATGATGGCCCCAAAGTACAAGAGGAGTCATACTAGCAATTTGGACATGCCAAAAAAAGCCATAAGTCCTTCCTTGAAGTGAAAAGGTAAAAGTTTTTGACTTAATATAGCATTTTATCATCTTACATCATCATCATCAGAACGGTGAGTAAAATATTTTGAGAGAGTGAGAGACCACATAACTTTATTGGAGTACACTGTTATAAATGTTCTATTTTATTATTCGTTATTGTTGTTAATCTCTTACTGTGCCTAATATATAAATTAAACTTTACCATAACTATGTTTGTATAAGAAAAAAAGTAGTATACAAGGTCAGACAATTAAGTTCGCGAACTTGTTGCAATGCTGTTGCTAACCTGTTTTGATATCAGAGAGATTATTCATTATGAATTTGTACCAACTGGACAAACCAAGTTTACTATTTGGAAGTACTGAAAAGGTTGCCTGAAAAAGTTAGACGACCTGAACTTCTTGCCAACAATTCATGGCTCTTGCATCACGACAATGCACCAGCTCACACGGCACTGTCTGCGAGGGCGTTTTTAGCCAGTAAACAAATAACTGTATTGGAACACCCTCCCTACACACCTGATCTGGCCCCCAATGATTTATTTCTTTATCTGAAGATAAAGGAAATATTAAAAGGAAGACATTTTGCTGACATTCCGGACATCAAAGGTAATATGACAACAGCTCTGATGGCCATTCCAGAAAAAGAGTTCCAAAATTGCTTTGAAGGGTGGACTAGGCACTGGTGTTGGTGCATAGCTTCCCAAGGGGAGTACTTCAAAGGTGACTGTAGTGATATACAGCAATGAGGTATGTAGCACTTTTTCTAGGACGAGTTCGCGAAATTAATTGTCAGACCTCATATATAGGGTTCAGTCCTACCTGTGGTTTTATCCACTGGGGTCCTGGAAGGTATCCCCCATGTGTAAAGGAAGAGACACAAACCACTGTATTCAGAAAAAATGATGAATTTCTTCCAATCAATTAAAAAAAAAGGCAAACAGAAAAGTAAGCCGCCACCCAAAAATGAACAAAAGAAAAACTATTAAGTGTCAGATAAATATATAAAAATGTGTTCAACCTTAATAGTAATTAGGCAAATGCAAATTAAACCACAGTGAGATACGATTTTAAACTCAGCAGCCTGGCAAAGTGCAACTCACTTTGTGCAAGTCAAGTGGTGATGAGAATGCAGAGCAACAAGAACTTTCACACAGGCTCAAGTCAGTAGAAAGGGGCCAATTGTTTTAGGAAAGAATCCAGTGCTATCCAATGAAATGAAAGATGCTCATAAGTACTGATTTAGCAATTTCACTGCTAAATAAAATATACCTTAGAGAAATCCCTACACCTATATGTACAAGATGTACAAGTTTGGCAGTAGCATTTGTAATAGTAAAAAAAATTGGCAACAATGAAGTGTCCATTAATAAATGGATGAATAAACTGGTATATTTATCCAACAGAATTTAAGCACTGAAAAATGAATGTACTAAAACTCTACATGTAACATAGATGAACTTCCCAATATTGCATGAAAAACTAAAGTCATGAAAGGATCCCATCTGTTAAAGTTTAAAACCCAGCAAAAGTTAACTTGTTTTACAAAATACAAAATACATATTAAAACTATAATAAAACTATAATAAAAATCAAGATAGTAAAGCAAAATTCAGATTAGTAATTGCTCACAGGAAGGAGGGAAAGAGGGAAGATACTAACAAGGAGGGATACATAGGGGCCTTCAACTGTATAATGTTGTATTTCTTAAACAAGTTGGTAGACACTGGATTGATAGCTACAATAAAGGATTGGAAGATAGGAAGATAGATAGATAGATAAGTGGAGAAAAATATAAGGATAAAGTATTTCAACAAAAAAGTTAAGGAAAAATAATTTTTAAAAATAGGGAGACATGAGCATGTTTATGGCAAAGAGTAAAAAACGGATAGAAAAACAAAGTTGGAGGACTCACACTTCCTAATTTCAAAACTGACTACAAAGCTACAGGAATCAAAACAGTGCGGTACTAAATGTGAGGACAGAAATACAGAACAATGGAACACAATCGCAAGTCCAGAAATAAACTGCTACATCTGTTATAACTCATACATCTGTTATAACTGATACAGTCAATTGATTTTCAACAGGGGTGCCAAGATCTTTCAATGAGGAAAGAATAGCTTCTTTAACAAATGGTGCTGGAACAACTGGATTTCCACATGCAAAAGAATGAAGCTCTACTCACACCATATACAAAAATCACCACAAAATGGATCAATGTCCTAAATGTAGGAGCTAAAATCACAAAACTCCTAGGAAAAAATATAGGGATAAATCTTCTTGACCATAGATTGGGCATTAGACGTAGATATGACACCAAAAGAGGTGCAAGAGAAAAAAAGAAGAGATAAATTAGACTACACGAGATGAATTAATTCTAAGATGGGAACAGTATGAAGCATATGTACAAGCTTTGGAGGGCAAGTACACAGATCTTCACTCTAATGATATAACTGGCTTAAGGGAGAAGAAAAACTAAAGCAACAACAGCAGAGTCTGCATGCAGGGAAAACATCCTTGTAATACGACTATCAACCAAGGAGCAAGAGATGCAAGAGGGTACCCCTCAAATCCAGCAGCCTAATGTGGCCCAGCTGAGATCAACAATGGTAGACCCAGCGATCAACTTGTTTTTCCTAAAAATGAAAGGTGAATTGGAACAGACTGAAGACAAACTGGAACAAGCCCAAAATGAACTGCGTGCCTGGAAGTTTATGCCTGACAGCCAAACAGGCATAAAGTTAACGGCGAAGTGTCGAATGCTTATCCAGGAGAACCAAGGGCTTGGAAGGCAGCTGTCCCAGGGTTGTACTGCACAGCTTGAAGCGGAGTTGGCTTTACAGAAGAAATATAGTGAGGAGCTTAAAAGCAGTCAGGATGAACTGAATGACTTCATCATCAACTTGACGAAGTAGAGGGTATGCAGAGTACCATTCTACTTCTTCAGCAACAACTGAAGCAGACACACCAACAGCCGACTCAAGCCCCAGCCCCAAGTGCCAGCAGGACTACAGCTTCTGGGCCTGTAGAACAGGCAGAGACCACAGGTAAAGACTCACTCGGCTGGCCCACAGGCCAAGTAATGGCAGGTCCTCCTGGCAGCGGTCACCTGGGTCTGGGTTTCACAGGGAGGGGGACACAGTTGAAGATGACTGGCCTTTTTTCTCCAGGAAATGGTAATAAGGCTGCCAACAGCTCGGAGGAGAGAACTGGCAGAGGAGGTAGTAGTTAAGTAAACCAACTCAATGCAGGCTATGAAAGTGTAGACTCTCCCACGGGCAGTGAAAACGCTCACACACCACTTCTATCATGACCCTCAAGAGGAGAAAACAGGGAGTGGGAAAGGTCACCAAACTGTGGGTTCCCACCATGTTCAGAATGGCTTGGACTCAAGTGTCAATGCACAGGGTTCAGTTTTGTAATATTTTTTCCAGCAAATTTTTATACAGTGTCATTTAATTTGGAAGGGGATACTGTCCAGAAAATTAACGCATACTTTTGTCACAAAAAATTTATTTTTCGTGGGTGTGTTTTTGTTGTTTTATATTTGTTTGTTCGTTTTTCCCCTTTGCTTCAATACCTCTGCCACTTTGGATATGGTAACAGTTAATTACTCTGTTGCTAACAGGACATTTTGTATAGGGTCAGGTTATTTTTATACGAGTTAATGTGAAGTTGTAAATGAAAATCTTTCCTTCAAGTCTAACATAATGATGTCTGTATAAACCTGTGGCTATCTGGAACCTGAGCGGTGTGAGGGCATCTCACGCACGCTGTCCGTAGACCTCGGCGCCATTCAGACCTGTTAGCGCAGATGTGGGTTTGAGACTGCCAAGTTTGCCCAGCAGAGTACTGCATCGCTAAAAGCTGGACTTGTTGATGGAGTCCTATAGTAGTTTCAGTGTGAGATGCAGTTTTTTCCACCATACATTTGTGCATTTTCTCTTTAGGTGACTGAATGTTTAAAAAATTTGTGTACCTAGTTACTCAGTTTTTATGAACTGTTGTACCCTGTTAATGCATATTGCTCTGTGACTCCAGTATATCTTAACCTGTGCTAAACCAAACCTAAATAAAGATTTTTATTGTAACGCAAAAAAAAAAATTCAAAGTGTAATTCTATTTTTGTAAAATGCATATTTTACAAAATTATTATTAGGTATATCTGATCATTCTGTATATGTGTATTTTAAAGTTTTATCTAAGTGACAATGGAATTACTTTTTTCCTTTTACATTTTATTTTCTTAATTTTTCAGTGACTATAGATTGCTTTCATATTAGAAAAAAATCTCGCCATCTTATCCATTTTGAAAAGAGAAAACGAACAAAGTCTAAGTATTATTCGAACAGACATCTCTATTCTGACAGCTTGAAAATATGCCTCCTGGAGCAACTACAAGGCAAAACCTACACACGGGGCTGATACATATTTGTTTGCTTCTCTGAAAGACTGACTTCAAAAAGGGAGAAAGTTAGGATAAAAGAAAGGAAAGGAGAGAGGAAGAGAGAAAAGGGAAGGGAGAGAGGAAGGAAGGGAAAGAACTAGAGTTGGCCAGATCTTAATAGTCTCATCTGGCTGTTTTACCTCAAAAATTCACAGTGCTTATTTCTGATTCATAAAGTCGATGGATTAAATACACAGTAGATCCAATACAGCCACACTTTTCTGGTGCCACACAGTTGTCATGCAATTATCCTTTTCCCTGGAGTGTCCTCACAACCCAACCTAGTGTTTGTTCAGCTCCACTAAGGGGCATAAGACCACTATCCCTCACTCTGATCACAGCTCAAATCCCTGCACAAGTACACAAAACAACTAACAGAGTATTCTGAAAAGTAAACAAATGGACAAATTTTGATTGAGTGTCAAAACTTGGAGAAGTAACCTATACAGGATTAATTTCATGGGGGGTTTTTGTTTGCTTGTTTTCAAAGATGGGCCCTAGTTTCAGGGCTGCACAACATCAAGGGCAGCTAAGACTCAAGGAGAATCCTGTTTTTCAGTACACACGTAAAGGACTTCTGTGAGCTGGAGCAGAGAGAACCCCAAAAGAGGATGCCCTTATACAACCCACACAAGTAACGTAATCCCTTAGCTACACACACACAGCACAGGCTCAGACCAGCACAGTAACAGCTGAAAAGCTGAACAGACATGTATGTGTACCATTCAAACAAGTTTCAGACTAACCCCTGCAATGCACCTGTGCAGGACACACACAGATCAGAACCACAAAGATTTCCACTGAGATCTGAATCGCCATCCACAGGAAGCAAGTCAGAACAAGGCCTAAACCTCAGCAGGCTGATCATCTACTAAAACAAAATACCAACAGTCACCACAGGATTATAACAGAATACAGGGCATATACAATTTACCACTGGCAAGTCCAGCATACAATCCAAAATGATTTTACAAAAAATAAGGAAAAGGTTACCAATTCTTATTAGAAGTCTATCTTGAGATTACCCTGATGTTGGAACTATCAGACAGAGATTTTTGAAGCAACTATTTTAACTATACTAAACGAGGTAAAGAAAACTACATTTCAGAGAATTAAAAAACAGAAATTCTTAGCAGAGAATTAGACACAAGAAAAATAACCAATTTTTAAAACTAAACTTTTAAATAATTAGTTTTTTAAGTACTTTTTAAAATTTTTAAGTAATTTTTAAAACTAAAAAAAAAAAATCTAAAATTAAAAGAAATGTATTTGATGACTAGGCTAGCAAAGTTGGAAATGATAGAGGAAAGAATCAATGAACATGGAGATGGATCAATAGAAATTATCCAATATGAAAAACAGAAAAGATAGAAAAAAATGAGCAGTCTTGGAATCTTCTGGGATAAAAATAAAAATAAAAAACCTAATTATGGGTGCAAATTGAGTTCCAGAAGCGCAGGAGGAAGAAACTGAAACAAAGTCTTTTGGCTCTCGGAGCAGCACCATGGCGGTCAGCAAGAATAAGTGCCTTATGAAAGGTGCCAAGAAGGGAGCCAAGAAAAAAGTGTTGACCCATTTTCTAAGAAAGATTAATGTGATATGAAAGCTCCAGCTATGCTCAGTGTAAGAAATTTTGGGAAAACACTCGTCACAAAAACTTAAGGAACCAAAATCGCATCTGATGGTCTCAAGGGTCATGTCTTTTATGTGAGCCCAGCTGATCTACAGAATGATGACGTTGCATTTAGGAAATTCAAGTTAATTACTGAGGATGTTCAGGGCAAAAACTGCCTAATTTCTATGGCCTGGATCTTACCCGTGACAAAATGTGCTCCATGGTCAAAATATGGCCGATCATGATAGAAGCTTATGTTGATGTCAAGACTACCGATGTTTATTTGCTCCATCTCTTCTATGTTGGTTTCAGTAAAAAAACGCAACAATCAGACTTGGAAAACCTCTTATGCTCAGCATCAGCAGGGCTGCCAAATCCAGAAGAAGATGATGGAAATCATGACCCAAGAGGTGAAGACAAATGATTTGAAAGAAGTGGTCAATAAATTGATTCCAGATAGCACTGGAAAAGACATAGAAAAGGCTTGCCAATCTGTTTATCCACTCCATGATGTCTCTGTTAGAAAAGTCAAAATACTGAAGCCCAGGTTTAAACTGGGAAAACTCATGGAGCTTCATGGTGAAGGTAGCAGTTCTGGAAAAGCTACTGGGGATGAGACAGGTGCTAAAGTTAAATGAGCTGATGGATATGAGCTCCCAATCCAATAATCTGTTTAAAATTCAGACTTTTCACGGTGACAAATAAAATCTGTTCGGGATGTTTAAAAACAAGAAAAAAAAATTGAAACAGAAAGGTTATCTAAAGAAATAATGACCAGAAACTTACCAAAATTGATGAAATATATAAATTTACAGATTTAAGGTAAGTGAATCTGAAAACAGGTAAACTCAAAGAAAACTGCACCTAAACACATCAACACCACACTGCTAAAAACAAAGATAACAAAAGAAATCTTGAAAGGAGCTACAGAAAAATAACACATTACACACAGGAGAACAATGAATGAAATGATTATGAGTTTCTCTATAGAAACCACAGAGGCAGAAGACAAACATTTTTAAATTGTTGAGAAAACACATCTATCAATCCCGAATCCTATACTATACTCAATAAAAATATCCTTCATGGTAAAGGTAAAAAGACATTCTCAGACAAAGGAACACTAAGAAACTCATCACCAGCAGACATGTCCTATAAGAAACACTAAGAGGGGCCGGCCCGGTGACTCAGGCGGTTGGAGCTCCATGCTCCTAACGCTGAAGGCTGACGGTTCGATTCCCACATGGGCCAGTGGGCTCTCAACCACAAGGTTGCCGGTTCAACTCCTCGAGTCCCGCAAGGGATGGTGGGCAGCGCCCCCTGCAACTAACAATGGAAACTAGACCTGGAGCTGAGCTGCGCCCTCTACAACTAAGATTGAAAAGACAACAACTTGACTTGGAAAAAGTCCTGGAAGTACACATTGTTCCTCAATAATAAAAAGTTCTGTTCTCCTTTCCCCCCGCAAAAAAAAATCTTAAAAAAAAAAAAAAGAAAAGAAACACTAGGAGAAGTTTTCCATACTGAATGGAAAGCACATCAGAAGAAAACACAGATCCTCAAGAATGAAAGAAGAACAAGAGAAATGGTAAATAACTAGGTAAATATAGAAGAATACTGTTTGCCTATTAAGTTCTTTAAAGTCCATGATTATTTAAAGAAAAAAGTTTTAACACTGAATGGTACAGTTTTTAATGTATGTAGACATAATACACGTACCTAAAACAACATAAAGGTAACCGAGGAAGGGGATGGGTATGGCTAGAATGTGTATTTTAATGTAAATAAAACAGACTTCAAGAAAAAGAAAATTACCAGAGATAAAGATGGATATTTCATAATGCTAAAATTTATGCAGAAGACCTAACAGTAATATAAGTATATACACCTAATAATATAGCTTCAAAAAACTTGAAGAAAAATTGATAGAATAAAAGAGCAAAACAGAAAAGTCCATAACCACAGTAGAAAATCTTAAGTCTTTTCTGAGAACTTGATAGAATACTAAGACCAAAATAATCAGTAAACATAAAAGAGCTGAACGCTATTCAATTACATTGATCTATTTGCTATTCATAGACCATTCCACTCCTACGTTTTTTCTCAAGAGAAATAGAAACATGTCCACACAAAGGCTTTTATACAAATATTCACAACAGCGTTATTTGTAATAGCCCCAAACTGGGAACAACCTAAATGCCCGTCAATTGTCTGGAGATAGGGTAGAGAGAGGAACAGATTACAAAAAGGGCCCGAAGAGACATTGGTTCCGATGGAAACGTTTAATATCTTGATTATAATGATGATTTTGAAGGTTTATATGTCAAAAATGGATCAAATTGTACACTTTAAATATACGTAGTTCATAAAACTTTAATTATACCCCAAAATTAAGGAAAATATTCTACCTATCCTAAAGACAGCGTTTTCAAGGCGTGGTCTGAATACAGGTCATTCACAAGAATTATCCAAGGTATTTGCTTAAAATTCACAACTTGGTCCCCACCCCAGACCTACAGAATCTGACACTCAATAAGCAGACATTTTAAATAAGCTCCCAGTTTATTACTAGGCACACATCTGACAACGACTGTTTAAGACCCAGTTCAAATGCCACCTCCTGCACAATGCCTCCACTGATTTAACTGATAGACAAGAGTTCCCTCTTCACATCTCCCAAAACTCCATCTCAAGAATGGCACGTAAACGCCTATGCTCTAATTACATCATCTTACCTTCCCTACTACATTAGAGTTTTATGGGGAGAAATCACATCATCTTGATTTTTGTGCCGTCCTCTTTGTCTGCCTTACAGTGCCTCGCATACAAAGGATGCTAAGTATAGGAATGGTATGTCTGCTTATATACAGAGGGTGCCAAAAAAAAAAAGAAATGTATGCACATTTTAAGAAAGAAAAACTATTGAAATTGTAATACTCAATATATACCGATAACAAAAGATGAATACAAGTCACGTTTGACTTCTGCAATTACAAGAGGTGCTCAAAGTGGTTACCATCGGTATCCAGACACTTCTGATTATGGCGAACTACTGCTTGAGCAACGTTAACCAAAGTGTCCACTTGTAAACATTTTTTCGGCACCCCCGGTATAACACAATGCTGATACGGTCTTGGTCCACACCATCTAAAAGTTCACCAGCTTAGATCAGTACCACTGAGTGATGTTAAGTGTGGCTGTAGAGACTGACTACCAAAGAGAGGAATGAACTGGAAACAGATTTATACTTGTATAGGAGGAAAAGAAGCATGAGATATGCCCACTGAGCATCCGAGCAAAGGCAAAGCACATAACCACTTGCAAACAGGAACCTAACATATTCCGGGATGCACACTATAAATACCTCTGTCAACAGTATGCAGTCCTGAGTGTAACCAGGACGAGGCCTTAGCACATCTCCTCCAATCCCTCTTTCCTCCCATTCTGCTCACTGCACTTCTACAAATATTCACCACATGGTACTATAAACCACTTATTTTATGTCTGGGAGTCTGTGCTACTTTCAAAGGCAAGGGTAACGCTTATTTGCTTTTCTATAGCCTTAGAGGGAATTAAAAAAATATTTGACAAACAAATGAACAACAAAAAAAAAGACTGTTTAAAACTGGAAACTGTTTCATGTAGATTTTTACAAGTTTTATCCAAAAAAGTCCATTTTTAAATTTTAGCAAAGAGGTAAGGAAGATGATTCCGTTTTTAAAAAGTTATTTTCCCCTATAGAGCATTTTCTCCCCCTGGCCTAAGTACCATCTTCTATATTTCACAGGGGCTCAATAAATGGCAAATTCCTTCCTGGCATGACGGTGACACACGGTCACCCCAGTGGCAGTTTGAGATGCTCATGCTCCACACACTATCGTACCCGTCATCAGCAGCCTGAGTCAGCCACTGGGGAGAGCTGTGCAGTATTTGGGCACATGACTCAGCACTGTCCTCAAAACATCTCAAGGAAAAAACAATCACATGGTGACAACAGTCACCTCCACCCACCTCCCAATTACCAAATCCAACGGCTCTGAAAGCAATGTGAAGACACTGTGACTTAAACAAGAATTAAAGTAAAATTCTACAAGCTACCTGGAAGCGCCTGATCTTATTCTGTGCACAAAAACACGTATGTGTCATAGTCAGCTTAAATGTGCAATGAAGTGTTTTCATTGTTCAAATTAGCAATCGAATCTCATGTTTTTACTTACACGCACTTTACCACAGGAATAACATATTAGGTTGGTGCAAAAGTAATTGCAGTTTAAAAGGTTAAAAATAATTGCAAAAACCACAATTACTTTTGCACCAACTTAATACATGGTGGCGCTGCCCTTCTTTAGGGGTAACAAATAACTACAGAACCAGTAAGAATTTTGTTTGCTGTTGTGTGTTTAATTTGGTTGCAGTTCTTCATTCTATGTTAGAATAATTTACTTGAAAATAATTTCTAGCCACTTCAAAATCATGCAACTTACTACTCACGTGGCACAGCGTGATGGTTAACTTGTCAGAAAGACTTTGGCAAGTCGCATTGGCACTATGTAGCTATTTGATCCGACCACCTTTCCGAGGCTCTGTGAAATAGGGATAATGACAGCTCCACCTCAGAGCCTTGTGATCAAGGCCATGAAAAAGAAAACATGCGAAACATTTAGTGAGGGCTCAACTGATGTCTGCTGGTATCACTGCTCCATCAGCTGCTTTGGTTTCCAGTTATTTCATCACTTACCTCTGCACCTCTAAGAACTTTAAAGAAGGAGAATCTAAAACCATTAAGTTTATTGTTCCTTGGAAGTCATTTTTAAAAGGCAGGGGAGGGGAAGGAAGGGAAGAAAATGTAGAACTAGAGGGATAAAGTGTGTATAGTCAGCCTTTCCCCATGCCGTATAAACTCAGAAAGAAGAATATAAGCTGTACTTACAACACTGCCTATGGTTGGTGACTGCCAGGCACACGGTTTAAATTGTTAACTACATACGAGTATGTCAAAACCCATGCAAATCTGAGAACACAGAGCAGAACTTGGTCGTAATAAATGCAAGCTCAAACAGCAAAGCCCACACAGAATTTCTCTTCTAAAATCATCTCTTCCTTTTCTTTAGTCTCTCTCTCTCTTATAAGATATTTAAATTTTATGTATACAATTTCCCAACAACTTAAAGCACATCCTACCACCACTGTGAATCTCTCAAACATATTTGCATCTTAGGTGTCTTCTTTTTCTTCACTCTGCTATTTTCTTCAAGAATACCTGGCATGGCTGTTCTAACTGTAGAACGGCAGTCTCATTACTGTGCAGTAATCAGTTGGAAACCTGTTTCAGATAACTATATTCAACCAAGTACAGTGAGAATAAGCCTTATGGAAACCCATCAAGGCTGCTGGGAAATGTACAAGGAAGAGCAAGGCCAAGCGACGTGCAAACTGATCACCCCCCCATGTGCCTTCCCAGCTCTGGCCCGACACCGAGCACTCCTGGGAGGAGGACACCCAGACTCCTTCAAACCGAAAACAAAACAAAAGAAAAACACCACACATGTATCAGAAGTGAGCTCCTACTCAGGAAGAGATTAAATCTTACATAGTTGCTCCCAGTATTTTGTGTTTTCTGTTAAGAGGTCTGTACATCGATTGGCTGGTTTTTCTGTTTCGCAGTACTCTTAATTTTCCTTTTCCCTCTAAAAGCAACCAATCAATCGAGAATCATGAATACTAAGATTAGTAAAATCAAAGGTAATCTAGTTCCAATTGGTTAGAAATCATGTTTATGAAATGTAGGACAGCCTCTGTTTAAGTATTTCCTATTAGGGGGACTCTGTTGATAAATGGCTCTAACCATTTTAATTTTTTTTAATTAGCAATTAATTTTTACTGAATGTTTACCAGGTGCCAATCCCATCCCTATGCTACGTACATTAGATGAATCACCTCCATTAATCCTCATAAGGAGACTCTGAGGGCGGTGTCACTCCACCCATTTTAACTACGACAACATCAGGCTTGCAGGGTTAAGCAACCTGCGGGAAGCACACAGCTGTCAACTGGCAGAAATCCTGCTGTTTCAGACCCGAAACCCAGGCCTCACAACTTTGACTCATAGGCCCTAATTTGCGACCTCTGTGCTCCCTTTTCTCTAATAAAGATCTACAAATATTTGAAAACTATCCAAGCAGCATTTGGCAGTGTGCCGGGCTTTCCCCAAAGCCTTCGTCGGCAGAATGGAGAGGAAGCTGTGAGCTGGCGGAGTCCAGGCCGTACAGACGGAGGTTACCTACCAGTAACAGGGGAGGGCCCGGTCTCCCACCTCCCAGCCCAAGTGACACCAAGTCCTGCGCCTCACTGCACGGCAGCTCTTCCATCTCACTGCACTCTTACTCTCTGACCCCATGACCTTACCCATGGCCTATCCACATTTCTTAGTCACCAGGAGGGGCTGCTCTTCTCCAATCTGCTGCAGGAAGCCCTGTGACCAACCCTGAACCACCGCCACTGCCCTCCAAGGCCACAGAGCTGGTCCTTCTACGGGCACTGGGTGGGGGTGGGGAGTGGGGGGAGAAGTGCGATTCGCAATTTGCATCTCTTCTGCTCCACTTACTGCTTATGCAATGAGCCCAATCTGCTCAAATGCCCAATCTCAACCCATTTCCCAGGGAGGACTTAAATTCTGAAAAAATATTTTTTTAATTAAATTCAGATAGGGACTTTTTTTGGGATTTTCTTTATTTGTAATATAAATACAATGGTTTATTTCAATACCATTTTACTTACTGGTGTGGAAAACTGATTTATCACTTGGAAACATGTTCATATTTTTGATATCCACGCATCTAGGTATTGTTCCATCTTACAAAACGCCATATCTCTATCTATTTTTAGATGACTTCAAACCTGCCCCTACTGACACTTCTTACAAAGGGAGCTTGAACAGGTGACCATAACTCTGCCAAATACAAAAGTGAGTATTGGTATATATTTAGACCAATGGGGTATTTTTGCAAGATTTCCACTAACTAATAAATTAACTAATTAATTAATTTATTTATTTATTATATTTTCACCTTGGTTGACTTAAGGATTTGGGTTTATTTTTTTCTCCTTTTTAAAATTTAAGTATAGTTGACTTAAAAAACCCACAGCTCTGAAATTAAGTTTAGAAATAATCATCCTCATTAAGTAATGGTCCTGCAGAGAGGAGCTGGAAAGATCTTTCTTAAGTACCCATAGACGCAGGTAGCATTTAATCAGAGACCTCGTCTTCCAACTTATCCTGCACCAGGTAAGAGCCCCAACACTGCAGGCGGCAAACAACTGAGCGCTATAGGCCTGGGTATTTTTATACTGAGTTTTACTGTATTGATGAAATACACTATTCCAAATTCAGTAAAACAAGAAGGGATTATGCATTGGCTTTGTCCTTGAATGGTTTGGAAGGCAAACGGCACTCATGTGATATGCATCAACTGCCAGTGGGGACATTAGAAAGCAGCCTATCAACCAATATGAAATCACGAAGCACAAATCTAACAACCACGTACTGACAAGAAAGATCTCCAAAAACAAGAACCACCACAAAATTAGACGCAGAGATTAAGTTCCTCCAAAGTTACGTGTCAGAGATAAGTCTGGAGGGCAATGAGGACAGAAAGATGGTGAGGCTTCCCGCAGGAAGATATGAATGCGTAGGTAAATGAGTATGTAAATGAAGCTAAATGAGACGCGAGCTTGTAAGTAAAATGATGGATTCTTTTCTACCTGAATTTACCAGTTGTTGTTCCATCACTCCACAGCCAAGAACTTCCAGCCATTCTCCATGGAAGTTGATCTCCATCTCAAAGGACGGGTGAGTAAAAGGAAAGCAGCAGTCGATCCATCTAATGTCCAGTCCTGCAAAGACGCCAAGTGAAAACTGTTAAAAGGCAGTCCACCCTTTCTTGTGATCAAATTTGTCCTGCAGTTAATGACACCAACTACTACATTCAGAGTAAAATAAATAGCAAACAAATTAATTTCCAACATGTTTGGAGGAGACAATAAATCTTAAAACTTGTCAAAAACTGGGTATGTCATTTCCAATATGAAAAACACTTTGTTCAGTTCCAGGACCCTCTAAAACAAACCAATCACCTGTCAAATCCTTGGAACTAGCTGGCAGAGAAAAAATTAAGTCAAGATCATGGGAAAGCAGGTATTTCTGCTAGTTTCTGTAAGTGAAAATGGCATCTTATCAGTTAAAGAAAAATATTTTTACTATATTGTCCTTCAAACTTACATATCAACAACATTTAGGATACACTAATCAACTTTTACTTCCATAAGTAGATACTAATTTTTAAATTAACTTTATTATAGCTAATAAAAAGTTAAATAAGACCACCTAAATTTAAGCAAATCATTTAAACAGTCAAAACATTTTTTCTACAGATGATTGATAAATGTACTTATATCTAAATAAAGTACATGCTAAATACCAGAATTAATTTCTCATAAGCAATCATAAATATGGTACTTATAAACAATGATATTATTAAGAAAAGAAAAAACTAATGAATTCCCCACAATTCAAGCCTACAAGTAGCAGAGGTTACTAAAAGCAGAGAAACCAGGTGACAAGGTCACCTAGTGCGGTGGTAGCCAGCTGTGCCCCCTGTGAGGGACACACACAAAAGAGATCAATGGGCAAATGAGCCATGCTCTCCACCCTCTGGGTAATGACCTTTCTCTTCTTCCTTCAGGCAGCAGTCCTGATTTGGTTTCTCCATGGTAACATGCCCCTCTATCAATTTCAAATTCTATGTTTTCTTGTCTTAGACTCTTTGCATTTTAAACCTAGTGGAAATCAGACTGTGAAATAAATAAAAATAATAACAAAAACTGTTTCCATTTATTGAGCATTTACTATGCCTCTATCATTCCATTTCACAGATAGGGAAAAAGCTATTAGAAAGATCAAGCATCTTGCCCAAAGGTACACAGCTGGCATATGACTAACCTAAACCCAGGTCTGCCGGACTCCAAAACGCCTACTCTTGACAAAACATAATTCCCTGCCCATCAAAAAAGAAATTTCAAAAATCAAAATTCAGATGGGAACGAACTTATGAGACACAGAACCTTTCCTATGCCCCAAATAACACAAAAGGTAGATTTTTCTTTCATTGTTCTGTTTTATTTTGCGTTTATGTTCCTAGTTCCCTGCTTCTATGGCAAGTGAATAACTGATTTTCTGTTGAGAACAGAAACACATTATTCCCCCTTTTATTATACATGTGATATAAGACACAGACATTAAGCTGCACATACAGTGTACAATTTCATTAATGTTGACATGTGGATGCATCCATGAAACTGTCACTACAGTAAATACAAAGAACATATCCATCTCTCCCAAAAGTTTCCTCATTCCCTTTTATAATCCTGCCTATCAGCCCATCACCCCTACCTCTATCTTCTCTTCACCCTCATTATCCCCAGGCAACCCCTGATCTCCTTTGTCACTAGAGATGAGTTTGCGTTTCTTAGAATTTTATAAAAATGAAATCATACAGAATTTACTTTTTTTTTTAATCTTGCGTCTTCCACTCGGCATAATTATTTTAAGATTCACCATGTTGTTGCACACATCACTAGTTCTTTCTCTTTTATTACTGAGTAGATTTGGCTGACATGTTTTTCTAACTGGGGAAAAAGCTGGCCCTTTTACAAGCCACTGGGGAAATGCGTACAAGTGTCCAACTAGTCCAGACTTTTCTGTATAGAAGCTCCTACGTGCACAGCAACCGTTTATTTGCAATTGTGTCCTAGGAAGAAAGTATCTGTACGCCTGTGTGATTGCCCATCTTTAGGACAAACTATCCCTTTGAATATTCTTATTAAAAAGCTCTAGAGACAATCCTGCTGACAAACAGAAATGTGTGATACAATGGGATATATAACTGAGTGCAGAAGGACTGGCAGACAGAACAATTTTTATTCTTTTTTTATAACTCCTGGTTGGTAAGCAAGCACCAATCAACTTCTGAAAACAATTTAGAAAATAAATTTTGTGCACATGGCTTTTTATACTTGGCTCATACTTTACCAAAGCAAGATGAGTAGTCAGGGCTAACACGATGTTAAATATCACCTAAGTGCATGGAAGGAACATAGATAAGTGAGGTCGACACACATTAATTTTCTTTGTATGCCCTTTAATTCCTTTGGACAGTCTAAATAAATCGCGTAGTTTAGCAGCTTTATATCACACACTTGTAAAATCTTAAGTTACCCCTACTCGGAGAGAAAAAACTGTAAGATATTAATAAGCCCTCAAAATAGTCATAAGTGCTGTTAAAGTAATTCTGCTATCAATGTTTATTAAGCCCAAACTAAATCCCTCCTGCGTAACATCTATGGTAAGCTGCCTCGCTAGAGACAAGATAATCTCCACACACACCCATCTGAGCTGATGACACTGATGCTGTCATCACAGAACAAGGACTGAACTGAAAAGCGATGTGACAATCTCTCCCCTTCTCCTGGACCTTCTGTGACTAACGGGCTTTTGCTTTACCACTTGTGAAACTAGAAAAAATTGTAACTTTGGATTAAAATTATTTGATGTTGAATACATTTTTAAGATTGAATTCCCACATGTTGGTTGCAGCAACTCTTGTTTTTCTTTGGGTTAAGACCTCAGCCACCACAGCCCTCTGTTTCTTCTTCCTCTATCATCTTACAGGCATCTCTCAGTAGCAATGAAAGCTTAATTGTATCACACCGAAAATTACACCCAGCAAAGCAGGAAACGGCAAGAAAGTCAGTCAAAAGGTTTCAGAATCCACAAAGATGATTAATATTAATGATTTGTGAAGAACTCATTGGTAATAATATCACAGAAAGTAAGACAGAAAACACAGGTTGTCAAAAGTTTTGTTTAATAAAACAGGGAAGTTTTTAATTCTTTTCACTTTCTCAGATCCTTTGTTAAAAGTTTCCTTTTTAAATCTATACGACCCTGCAAGGAATGCCAAGTCCATGACCATCATTTTCTTTGTTCCACTGCTTTAAGGATACCTTCAGTTCTTAAATTCTGCTTCCTTCACATAAACAACAGGCAAAAGCCAAAATCTATAAAACCCCATTTTTGAGAAGCCTGTGGACCTACTTTAAACACAAACAATTATTATTTCAAAGTAAATTATATTAATGTGTAATTTTTGCCAAAAATACCATATTATTTTATATATTCTAACAATTTAAATTTCAGTTACATTGACACATTAACAATAGTAGTTTTTAAATCACTGGTCACAAAATTATTTATTGAATACTTTTTTTTTTTTTATATTACCCCAGAAATACACTCTCATCTTGTTTTCTCCCTATAACCTCAAAATTATAGTAAGAATTATTATATCAGGTTGAAAAAAGCATCTTGACATTCATCTTGTATTAAAAGATGTGATACTGAATAATCAGCTCAAAACTTGTTAAGTATGGCTTATTTCACATGCCAAGTATCAGGAGTCAGTGAAAAAACCCAATAAAAACTATGTATTTTCTGTTATGCATTAATAGAGGGGAATTTTTAATAAACATTTCCAAATCACACGGATTCATAATGCATTAAACTAATCTCTTATTGAGGTGATAGAGGAAATTAAATGCACATGTATTATACAAAGCTAATGGAAAAGCATGCCAAAGTGTTTTCTTTCTTTTGGTTTTTTTGTTTGTTTGGATATAATAATTTATTAAGACATACTTACAAATGAAGCTCAGAACTTTTTAAAAATCGCCTTAGAACTTTGTGAGATTACAGCCAAGAGCCTAGAGCCGAGTGGAAGAAAGAACACCTTACAATAAAGCAAACCTGGATTCAGGTCTCAGATTTGTACCTTTTTTCCTGTGAAACCCTGGACGAGCTAACTAACCTCTCTGAGCCCCTGCAGCCTCACCCCGCTACTGTGTCCAGTGACCGCGATTTCGCCAGTGGTTTTGAGCAAAGAACCTGCAGGAGCCAGGTCTTCTCAGAGACAGACATCCCCTTTGGAGTTCTGGGAGCTGACTCCACTTCCTCTCCTGAACGAGAATTGTGAGTCTGTTCCAGAATGAGGAGAGCTCACCAGAAGCATTCCCTCAGAAATGAGTAGTGAAAATTCCTTCAGGATAATCATGTGAGCCCAGATGGAAGAGGTACAACTAACTCTCTGTACTCTGGAAGGTTACTACCTGCCGTACCTGTCACAGGCAGCACTGCTTCTTACCTGCTCCACGTACCAGCCTCTCGACGTCTTGACACTTGGCCAAGACCACTCAGGGAGATAGTGCAGGGGTGTGTGTGAGCGTGTGTGTGGGCGGGGGCTCTTCCCACCAATCCCTGACTCCTACGCAACGTTGCAGTACCTGAGCACACCAACATATTGTAAATATTAAATAGATGTCATCCCACCTTTCCCCCAACTCACCTTCATAATAGATCTCACAAACATAATACACTTCATTTCCCTGACTTACTGACTCATTAAGGGATTCTTCCTCTGTTTCCCATACCCTTTATATTTAAAGATGGGACTTTGCTCTCAGAACTGTGTCCCAGAGGTGTCGGAATCTAATCTGTAAACAGCTGATGGCCCAAACTAGAGCCTGTACCAGTAATTTTATATATTCTGCCAAGGCTACTCTTCACTGGAGCAGATAATTTTTAAAACAGACTATACAAATATACAATTAATCACTGCTGCTGCGTGTTAAGTTTTCAGTAAGTTTTCCCCCCACAGGTATCAGAGAAATGGTAGAATGTAGCACCGTGATCCAGTGGGGCTGCTCACGGCTTCTACACAGAATACAGCACGCACCCTACGTAGGAAGGAAATCAAGGTGGAGGGGAAAAGGACAGAGGGTGCGCTCCAGCTGAAAATAAATTCCTTAAAAACTGAGATCATATTAGATGACCACAAGCTAATCTGGGCAAATTACCTGGCTGCCACTGCCAAAGGCACCTGACAATCCTATCTCTTCTGATACTGTTTAAGTAAGACCCCACAGCCCTTTAAACTGAATATGTAGCAAGCAACATACAGGCATTTTTCCAGCTTTCCCAATATTGATCTTTCTACTAGCTTTCTTTAAAAAAAAAAAAAAATTCTGAATAGGTAATATGTTCACAGAGTTCAAAAGCAAAACACTGTGAAAGGATCCATTTCACTGTATAATGGGGCATCAGTGACAAGTCTCACATCCCTGCCCCGTCCCAGCCCTCTCCTTCTGGACCATTAGAGGCAAGCTTCTAGAGTTTCCTTTTTATCGCCAGATGTAAGCAAACACAAACATGGAGCTCTATTTTCCCTCCTTTCTTATACAAAAGACAGCACTCTGCACGTTACTGGGCAGCACGCTTTTTCACTAATGACATGTTCTGGAGGTCTTTCCAGCTGGAAACATACAGCACCCCCCATTCTCTTTCTCACCCTGCATGGTGTTCCACCAAGTGGCTCTGGCCCATAAGAAGTCCCTCAGTGATACACATTTGGACTACACCAAGTATTTTGCTATGGAAAAAGACACTACAACAAACTACCCTGTTGGGTCAAAGAGTAAATGCTTTTTGATAATTTTAATAAATATTGCCAAATTATCCTAAGAGTTGTACGGTTTTGCACTGCCATCACCAAGGGGCCGAGGCCACACAACTAATGAGTGAAAGAGTCACACGAGAGCTCAGGTCCCAGGTGAAGATTCAGGGCTGTACTGATAAAAGGCCACCAGCTTGACCTCCATCCACAGCGCCCCCCCCCGCCCCCAGCTGATGCACTTGCCGAGCTCCACAGACAAGACCCAGACTCCTGCTGCCTTCCTCACCCCTGCTGTCTGTTTCCCATCCCTTGTCTTCCGCCAGCAGAGGAAACAAGTGTCTCCTGCACTGAGCAACTGCGGCTGGCAGGAAGGAGGAAGAGGAGGCCATGTCAAGCCGGAAGCACCTCTGTGGGACCGTTGATTCCATCCCCAAAGTCCACCTCACACGCAGCCTGACGTCATTCACAGCTAACAACGCACCCCTATGGAGGCCTTAGCAGCCCGAATGCCACCACCGTGACTATTTACTGCACCGTGTCTATCCCATGCACCCACACAGCCATGCACCCTGGAGTCCGGTACTGCCGACTGCTAAGTGGAATAAAATCACTGCAACTACAAAGCTAATGCCAAACCCCAGCTTGTCCCTCTCAGGCAGGGAAAGAGTATAGCAAAAGCCTCCGGTGTGGGACGTCCACAGCCCACAGCACAAGACGTTAGCACCCCTTCAGTCAGTGACTCCCTTTGCTGAGATGCAAAGTAATTGGGGGAAAACAGAAGCTAGCAATTGTCTCACTCGGTGACGGTGTAACTGATGCCACAGCGATCAGTCCTCCAGGGAGCTGAAGTGCCGTTCAGACCGTGACCCGGGGACTCCTCCACATAGGAGTCCTTCGAATAGGGCTTGGCTCTGAAGATACTATCCTTTCTCCACCTCCCAGTGGGGCGAGAAATGGAGTGGAGCACAATATCCCCTCATTCAAAATCTGGGTACAGGGTCAGAGGCACTAAGGTAAGTGACCGCTCTCCAGCACACAGGAGTGGAAGGGGACAGGTAACAGCAAGCTGGCCTGGGGGGAAGCCACACTGCAGGGCTCTAGTCTCCCAGTCTTCCTCCCAACCCATTCAGAGGATGAAGACAGAGGCAGCCTTGTAAGCTGGAGGCCAACACTCCACCTTCCACAAACCTGGTGTAGACCTGGGATCAAAGGCCAGTGGCCTCAAGCACGGGATTTAACGTCTCACTGCTCAATTTTGTTTAAAATAAAAATTATACTTACCTCACCAAGTTCTGGTGACAATTCAGCAAGAAAAAAGTGTGTAAAAACCTAGCATAGTTCCTGGCACCTGATAATACTCACTGGGTGATTTTTGAACTGAGTATCACTGAAAATCAGACCATAACCTAAAATATCTCTCACCTTTTTATAAAAGTATAAAGAAAAACGAACATTTTTAACTTGCATTCCGAAGGTAATCAACATTTGTTGTTAATTTACTACAGCACTGTGCTAAAATCCATGCCTTGGTTAATTCCATCCTTACACTGATGTGAGGCTGACACAAACACTGCCCAGTAATTACCAGTATTCCTATCCTGCAGATGAAGCAACTGTGGCTGAAAGAGTTTACGCGTCTAATCTAAGTTGACAAAGCTGGTAAATGCCAAGATCAGAATTCAACACCAGGCGGGTGAGACACAAAGCCCTGTGCTGCCCTCCACTGGAGCAGACCATGAAAAACTACACTAATTCAGCTTCCATTGCAAAGTGCCCTTGGTGCCCAGACCAACATGGTACCATCAGTTTCCTTGTTCTTCTAATACATGACAATGATGACCATGATTTTTAAAAAGAGAGAGAGAGAGAGAGAGAGAGAGAGAGAGAGAGAAACAAAAAGGCATAGTCTAAGTTCAAAGAGTTATAAGAGAAATACCTCCATTGGCCAGAATACAGAACAGAAATGCAAGAGTGAGACGGGCTACAAGACGGGATTGCTGGGCTCGGAGCCCACAACCAGAAGAGCCAGGAGCCTGCCTGCTGCAGGGTAATATACTACTGGCGGCGGATCTGACAGAAGCTGAAAGGTTGAAGTCATATGCAGGGCTGAAATAAGCGCCATCCTGGTAAAGAAGGCTGACAAAAATTACCACCAAATACAGCCTGGGGCTATAGCTCTGAAGAGCTGTAGGCTTAGAGAGCAACACTACAGGTATTGGATCTGCCCTAAATCAGGACTGATTAACATCTGACAGATCCCTATAAACCTTTGTTCTGGATTTCAAGCCCAGAGAGTGAGGTGGAATGAACTGCAAAGCCACATAGGGGAGAAATAAGCAAAGTGGGATAAGACAACAGGGAGAAAAACTGAAAAAGGGAGCAAAATAAAAGCAAAAATCTTCCAAAGGGATGGAAAACAATATTTCATTAAAATGCAAACAACAAAAAAATGCTGGGGTAGCAATATTTATACCAAATAAAATAGACTTTAAAACAAAGGGTATAACAACAGACAAAGAAGGACCCAGCAATTCCACTTCTGGTTATTTATGCAAAGGAACTCAAACACTAATTCGAAAAGCTACATGTACCCCTACGTTCACTGCAGCATTATTTACAATAGCCAAGATAAGGAGGCAAGCTAAGTGTCCATCAATAGATGAATGGATAAAGAAGAAGTGGTACATTTATACAATGGAATATAACTCAGCCATAAAAAAGAATGAAATCTTGCCATCTGCAACAAAATGGATAGACCTAGAGAACATTATGCTGGGTGAAATAAGTCAAACAGAGAAAGACAAATACCCTATGACTTCAATTATATGTGGAATCTAAAAAACAAAATAAACAAACAAACAAAACACAAACATACTCATAGATACAGAGAACATTTTAATGGCTGTCAGATGGTAAGGGAGGTGGGAAGATAGGGGAAGGAATCAAGAGGTACAAATTGGTAGTTACAAAATAGTCATGGGGATGTAAAGTATAGCACAGGGAATATAGTCAATAATATTGCAATGTCTACGTATAGTCTCAGATGGGTACTAGATTTACTGAGGTGAGGCCTTCATAAGTTATATAAATATCTAATCCCTATGTGGTAGACCTGAAATTAATATAATATTGTATGTCAACTGTTATTGAAAAATTAAAAAACATTTTTTAAAGACATATTATGAAGCTACTATTTCTGAAGAGAATGTAGTATTACATCAAGATAGACAAATAACAGATGCATGGAGCAGAATAGAGAGTCCAAAAACAGACCCAAACATACGTGGTCAACTGATTTGAACAAACGTACGAAGGCAATTAAGTGATGAAAGGTTGAACATTTCAAGAAATGGTGCTGGAACAACTGGATATCCATATGCAAACAGTCTTTAATTCACACCTCATACCATATGCAAAATTTTTCAAAATGATCACAAACCTAAGAATGAACTGAAAACTATAAAACTTTTAAAAGAAAACACAGCAGAAAAATCTTTATCACCTTGGATTAGGATAGAGTTCTTAGAAACCACATCAAAGCATAATCCACAAAAGAAAAAACAGGTTAATTACATTTCATCAAATTAACAACTTCTGCCCTTCGAGGGACACTGCTAAGAGAATGAAAAGACAAGGCACAGACAGAGAAAATATCTGACAAATCACATACCTGACAAAAGACTTGTATCTAGAATAAATAAAGAAGTTTCAAAAATAGATAATAGGAAAACTGATTTTTCAAATGGGCAAAAGATTTGGGCACATCACCAAAGAATAGGAACATGGATGGCAAGTAAGCACGTGATATTCAGCATCATTAGTCATCACAGAAATGCAGGTGAAAACCACAGTCAGCTACCACTGCACACCTATGAGAATGGCTAAAATAAAATGACTGAGCAGACCTCGCATTTGCAAAGATGACGAGCAACTTCTACTTCCACACACTGTACTAGGGATGTAAAATGGGTCAACATAACTCTGCTGAGTGAAAAAAGCCAGGCAAACAAAGAATAAATACTTTTTTCCTTGGATTCCATTTACATAAATCTAGAAAATACGTACGAATTAATAGTGACAGAAAGCACATCACTGCTTACCTAGGCAGGTGTGGCAGGGAGACTGAGCAGAAACGGTGGTAGGGAGACATGACAAAGGGGCACAAGGAAACTTGGGGGGTGATGGATATGCTCATTCCTTTGATTGTGGTGATGATTTCATATGTGTATAAATATGTCAAAACTTAAATTGTACACTTTAAAATGCTTCGTTTATTGGAAGCCAGTTATAATTCAAGGAAACTTTAAAAAAAAAAAAAACTAAGCGAAAAGGGTCACCATAATAAGCACTTCTCTCAATCTTTGGACTTTACAATTTGGAAGTCCATTGTGACCTCAACAGAAACAGCTAAAATCAACACAACCTGGGTTGGGCAGAAGTAGGAAGGAATGTGTGGCTAGAAAGAAAAGGAGAATAAGCTTCCAAAGAAGAATGGAAGGTTAAATGATGGCATTTATTTGTTTGCTTTATCTTAAGACGGTAGTCTGAAACCCATTTTAAGCTGATAATTGACGAAGCCAGGTTCCGGAGAAAGTAATGGAATGGGAAGGAAGAAGAATGGGATCAAGAGGCCACATAAGCATTGAGTTCATACCGAGTCACCTAAATTTCCTTAATGAAACAGGTGACCTTATCCTCCGACAGACGAGAGTGTCCATGGTCTGGGGTAACTGAGACAGGGATTTGTACAGTGAACTGACCGAAGGTAATAACAAAGATCCCTACTAACCGTGACCCAGCTAAGGTGGCCGATCATAATTACAAACTCTGATCATAATTACAACAGGGAAAAGCCGAAAGAGTAGATTAGGCTATCAAGTCGATTCAAAGTTAGGTGGTTAACGAGTATGGCAAGTCAAGGGTTCCAAGGACTTAAAGTGATTGATAACAGAGTTTAGATACCTAACCTCACTTTGATTATCTCTCCTTGGATGGGCTAGGGTAGAAGCGAGACCAGAAGAGAAGTGACAGGAATGAATGAAGCTCTAGGGCTTTCTCTGAACCTGAGGAGTAGAGAAGGAACTTTCCTTCTCCCGTAAATCTTACCGTTTTCCGGGTTACCTGTCTACCAGCCACCCGAAAGATCAACATAAGTAGAAACAGTATGAAATAGGCGCATTCCTGGTACATTAATCATCTTGATTACAGTATTCCTAAAATTTTAAGTACTTTTTTTTTCACTGTAACTCAAGGCCTGATAATTTTGTTTCATTTAACATGAAACCCCCAACAATTTCAACTTCTCATTTCTTTAGAGTAGGGAACCTATTTGCTATCCTTTTCCCAATATCCACAGAATCATGGGTTTCACACCTCTTAAAAGTATTCCATGGTAGATGAGGGTAAAAGGGATCAAATATATGGTGATGGAAGGAGAACTGACTCTGGGTGGTGAACACACATGTGATTTATAGATGATGTAATACAGAATTGTACACCTGAAACCTATGTAACTTTACTAACCACTGTCACCCCAATAAACTTTAACTACAAAAAACAAAAGAAAGAAAGAAAAAAATGGATTCCAGTTCAATTTAACCATTGCTGTCTCAAGCTTTCTCCCAAGGTTTCCTTGTACCAACTTCTTAGACCAGAAAGGTCAACTCTAGTATTTCTCCATTCACCAGACATCTAAAGAAAAGGGGGTCTTATGTCTCTCTCCATCTGATTCCTAAGGTGATGATCTATTTCCACTGAGCACCTCTACAGTGCCAGGCACTCCATATCCCCACTGCATAGCTAGGGGTCCCCAGGCTCAGGTAGGTGGAGTATGCAGCCAGTTTGTACCAGCCTGCCTGACCTCCATCCTAGCCCCAGTGAGCAGAGGCACCAACACTGCCTGAATACGACAACTGCTTGCTACTTCGTTTTCTAGGACAGCTCTAAGAAAGACCGGCCTCTCCAAGGCAGACCCAGATAGCCCAAAACACCTGATTTAAAACTTAGTAAAGTGACATGCTTAATTTTTTTAATTTGTCAACTTTAGGAATAAAGTAGAACTAACAACTATTAACCTAATTATTATTCTTAACCACTTTCACTGCATTTTTACATTTTTTATATTTTCAATTACAATTGACACACATCATATTAGCTTCAGGTGTACAACATAGTGATTAGACATTTATACAAGTTATAATCAGTTCATTTATATTAACAGGGATTCATAGATAGAGAAAAATATAAAAAGATATGGAAGATATGGGATCCTCATTACCAAGACCAATTGACCTCACTCCTGACCAGAACAGCATTCAAAGGACAGAGCCTGGAAATGTTTCAGTTGAATGGGACCATATATCAATCCCTGTGGCGGTTGGGCTGACAAACAGGTCATTTTGTGGGAATCAACACCTATGGCAGAAAGAGGGTGGCGGCAGGTTGGGGCAGAGGGAGAAGACAACGAACTGCAATCAAGCTCCAGAAACACCCCACTGGAACTCTGCTGCTTAGACAACCCACTAGGATTGCCCTGGGCTGGTGGTGAGGTAGGAGGGTGTTAGACCAAATACTGGGCCTTCATCTTCCTGCCAGAACCAATCTCTGATGTGGACAGCCCTGAGAAGGGCATGTCCTCAGCAAGGAGGCTGCCCTGGCTGAGGCTAAGGGCAGGCCCATCAGCCAGGGGGATACTGGGAGGTGCCTCTAAGGACCACCACAAGCCTTTTGTGCTTTTAAACAAAAGGGAAGAGACCTGACTTGCCCCTGGCGAAATACCTAGATCACAAGACATTGCTCCTTCAGACTAGTTATCTATGCCATGAGGCCCATGCTCTATAAAGGGAAAGGCCAATGTTTAGTAAAGAGATTGAGCCAAAGAAGGCTGTAAACCCTGAAGGATGGAAAGTGAAACTAAAACGTCAGGAATCCTAACCCCCAACCTTAGGTTCTCTGAAAGAAATATCTGCCAAATATGGTACTAAATATAGGGGAAATGGTTTAGAAACGTTAATAAAAATGAGAGCAAATTCCACGAGCACAAAAATAGTCTAAAGGTTATTTTATTTCTTTCTAATACACTGATAACCTCTCTTCTATCAGCCTTGGTATGCTGGTGCAATTGAAATGTTAGCAGAAAATAATAAACTGCTTCAGACAGGAGGAAAAACACCCTAAAAGGAAAACAGTTGTAATAACAACAAATTGCCACAAGGAAATGGTGTGTTCTAATTTTTAATTTTGCTTTTCGAGAACAAAGGAATACAACACTAATAATATTTTTTTTTTAAAGTGAAAAGCTTAGACAAATTTATAAAAGCAAATATAAAAAGAGTTGAATAATTCTGAGGCCTGCCGAGACAGTTCCTATTCATTAACTAATTAAAGATTGAATTTGAAATTTTGAAAATGATCTTTCATACCCCAAATGTAACTGAGTGTGAGGGAGCAAAGAAGGCTTGCCCCCCAGCCAGTGAGAGGGAGGCAGAGTACGGGGGCATCACAAGGAGACCGAGGGAGAGACCCGATTGTTAACACCACGGCTTTCCGTAGGCCTCGCAGTTTCAGAAATATCATTAAAATGATTGCTTTCCATCCTTTCAAAAGAGCTCAGTCAGACTGGCTGGGCTAAAACTGCACCTCAAATATTTCCCAGCTATGTGATCCTCCCATGGTACTTCATTTCTGTGTCTAGGGTCCCTCATCTGAAAAATGGAGATTATAATAATATTTACATCATAGATACAGTTCAAACCAAAACAAAAAAATCCTTACAAAAGTGCTCAGCGCAGTGTTTGGCAATGTTAATTATTACTATTATTGTCATCATTATTATTGCTATTATTCATCTAAATGACATGCAGATTATTTGCAGCTAGACAAGTTTACCAAGACATTTTTCAAAAACTAGGAACTCCCCACTAAAAAAAAAAAAAGAAAGAAAAAAAGAAAAAACTTAAACGGACCCTCTGGAATTTTTTCAGTAAAAACGTGTCACTTCTCTTGAGGGTGCCGAAGACACTGCCAGGCCTGTGGTCTGTACCACGTACCCCACTCCCTCGTAGTTCACAATGGCTTGGGTTTGGGTCACCTTCCCGCCCTGCTTAGCGTCTGCCCTCAGATGCATCTTAACGGATGTTCCAAAGACGCGGATGCACCCGAGAACTAGCGCCCGCAGCCCCTCCGGCAGCTGCTCCTGTAGCAATCCACTCCGTTTTATAAACAAAAAGTAAATTTGAGATTTATAAAACAGCAACTCTGATCTGTAATGAAATCTGAAACCCACAAGTCTGGGCCAGTAGTCCCTTTTAAATAAAGCAAACGTCTGCCTGAAGTAGAGAAACTACAACTTCACTGCCGCTTCAAAGGTAAGGTTCTTGATTTTTGGCCATGGCGTGATGGGTTTCACAGCCAGAAAAATCACACACTGCAGAAATGGTTTTTATAAGGAAAACTGCTCCCTGGAAACTTTCACTTCAATCCACGGTTTTGAAATCTATTCAAATACAAATATTTAAAATATTAACACAAAGAAAGTCCAGGACCATATTGAGGGACTGAATATTTTCAAGGACCCTGGGTCATTTTCACAATCACTGCAGGGTCAGGTGTGGTATACTCTTTTTAAATATTTGCTGGTGCTCGGAGAGAAGACCACCGTCAACGCCAATTTGCTGTGCCATGTCTGATATAAAGTTACATCTCATTTCATTATACAAAATTAACACAAATCAGCCTTAACTATTGCACTTTGATTGTGCTGTTTCTTCCTACACTCCCTGCTTTTATTGCCTAGTCATAATTTTCCTTCCCTCCTTTACTCCTTCACTTTTTTCATATTTATACGTTTATTTAATATTTTCTTTCTACAAGGTACCTTTCACATGTTATCTCATTTTATTCTCATGGGAAAGATTATTATCTTAACTTTTTTTTGCATTTTCTTTCTTTCCCCCCCTTCTTCCGCCTCTCCGCCCCGACTCTGTTCAAGCCATTGTTTCTCAGTCTAGTTACGTAGGACACAGCTCCCTGGCCCATGCTGCTAATATGAGCCTTGCGCTCCCCCTGGCTGAGGCAATCGGACACTGGTGGTTGGTCGGCTGCTCACAGCAGCCCACGGCAGCTCTCAGCAGCCCACAACGGTTGCCGGCCACTCATGCTGGCTGCCGGCCACTCACCCAAGCCACCCGCCGCTCATGACAGCACACGGTAGCCCACGGCAGCACTCAGCAGCCCACGGCTACTCATGGCAGCACAGCTCCAGGGAGAACTGTTGTTCACAATCTTAGCTGTAGAGGGCACAGCTCACTGGCCCATGTGGGAATGGAACCAGCGACCTTGGCATTTAAGAGCACGGCGCTCCAACCACCTGAGTCACCAGGCAGGCCCTATCTTGACTTTTAAAAGTTAGAAAATGAAGACCTAAAGCACTACATGACCTGTTCAAGATTTCAGCATAAACGGATGAAAGAGAACTTTAATTTTGCTGATTCCACTCTACCGTATCTCAGTGGTCATGAGATTTTTCTGTTAACCATTTGTTTTACTTTCTTCCATTCCGTTCTTCATTCCTTAAGGCTGTACAGCTTTCTGCTTGTTCTCAATGACTAGTGTCAGCTCGGACAATCCCCAACTAAGATGCTTTCCTGGAGCACATGCAAACACCAGAAGAGGCACCTCTCCTATACGCTCCCATGACACATTAGTTTCCCTGTGAGAGGATCTGAGATACATGGCTCCCTGAATACAGGGATTACATCTAGCTTATTCAATACCGTGATGCCAGAAACATGGTGGAAACCAGTGGCGCTTCTTGCTCAGAAATTAAAAGCCCATCCCCAAAGAATGATGCGATGACCACCAAAGGCACCTTCTCCAGGGCTCAGCATGAGCTCGAGGAAAGGGTCCTGGGCAGAGGACAGGTGACTCAACACCAGTGAGTAAGAAAGAATAACTCAGGTGAAGGAGCTGACGGTACTAAATGGGTTTCGGGGGTGGGGTGGGGGTGAAAATAACAAAGTAGGAGAAACAGAAACACTAGTCATTAGAGAAAGGAGGCTACCTACCTGTCGATTCAGAAACACTTATCTAACTATAAGGTAGTTTCTAAGCCTCCCAAAGATCAAATGATTTGATGGTAGAAATGTGTAGCAAAACATAAACAAGGAGAACTCTAATAATTCTCTCCATAGACTGACAATTTCAGATAAGCCTGAATTCCTTTGTAAAGCTACGAGAGACGGAACCCTATCTCCCTAAAATACTAGAAATCCACTCTACCATAACCTGCCTCAAAATGGCTTGAACACAGCCCATCTCCTTACATTCCAATATTACTGCTAAAAATAACATAATTCTTTTATCATGAAAGTAAAGCGAAGCCGGCTATAAAAGGATTGTCACATCTGAAACCTGTTTCACTATTACATTATACAATTTTAATATGAAATATTTCAAAACTAGAGACAGAAATAGAAAATAGCAAATTTCCGTGTACCCACTTTTCAGTTTTGTCAAACCATAACATTTTTTCATATTTCATATCTTTTTATTTTAATGAAATACTAAGAACACACTTGAGGCCTGGTTTGTACCTCTTCCCTAAAACCATTCTCCACCTCCTAGAAAGAAACTAGATGAAGTTCATGTATTCTTTTTTAAAAGGTAAACATGTGAAGAATATATAGAATTATTAAACGGTTTCTTAAATATTACATGAACTATATGTTTGCTAATATGGAAGTTTCGATATTCTCACAAATCTTGCTAAGACAGGACATCCATCAGAGGCTTACTAAATTATAACAAGAATCCTTTAAAATACATATTTGAGCTCACACGTTGGTAGGGGAAATCTGGAGGTATGAACAAATGTGCCTCAAGATAGGTGAGCACTCACATTCCAGCTGGGGGATGGTAGCTGAGACTCCTACACAGGACCACGATTTTCTACACCTACTTTTGTGTATCTTTGTCAACACTTACAAATGTTAGATCTTAAAAAGTATTTTCACACGTGAAAAATGACAAAGGATAGCTCATGGTGGTTTTCATTTGCTTTCCCTTGATTACTAATACGGGTTAGCATCTTTTCATGTATTCATTAGTCCTTCTAGCTACATCATTTGTCACCTTCATGTTCACCCACTTCTCTCTTAGGTCGATTTCCACTTGTTTATTTACAGTTCTTTATATATGTTGACTGCTATTTGACATGCCACCACACTCTTATTATGTAGAAGAGCTAAAATTAAAATGACTGACTATATCAAGTGCTGTTGAAGATGCAGAGCAACTGGCACCTTCATACACAACGAGAAGGAATGTATAATAAAATGGACAAGTACTTCAGAAAACAGTTTAGCGGCTTCCCAGGAAATTAAAATACACCTACCATATAACATTAATTCCATTCCTACGTGTGTGTATTTACTGAAGAGAAATGAAGGCACATGTCCATCCAAGACTTGTGTGTGAATGTGTCTAGAAGCTTTACTTGTAATAATAGTAAAAGACTGGAAGCAATCCAAACGTCTATCAATGGGTGGATGGATAAAGGAACTACGGAATGAAATGCTTAGCAATAAAAAGGAATGAGCTCTTGATTTACACTACAACATGGCTGGATCTCCAAATAATTATGCAAAGTGAAATACACCAGGCAAAAAAAAGAATAGAGTACATTATAGAATTCCATTTGTATAAATCTAAGAGGTGCAAACTAATCAATAGTGACAGAAACTAGTTCACTGGCTGCCTGGGGTGAGGAGATGCAGGGAACAGTGAGAAGAGATTACCAAGGGACAGAAGGAAGCTATTGGGGGTGATGTTTATTATCCTGATTCCGCTGGTGGTTTCACAGGTGTATACATATGTCAAAACTTATAAAATTGTGTAAATATATTCAGTTTGTTGTATGTCAACTTAGCAGATTGTAAATTTTAAATATGTATAGTTTATTTTATGTCAATTATACCTCAATAAAGCTGTTCTTTTAAAAAGCTCACAGAAATAAGAGAATAAAAGAGAATTCTAACCATGTTAGGCCTCTATCTTCTAAACATGTTTTAATTGTAGGTCACCATTAAGGGAAATCTCCTATCCTTCTCCTTACAGCTGTCTAAAAACAAACCAAAATATTATCTCAAATAAGTTAGAAATAGTTGGAGGGGGACGTATCACGAACAAAAATTTTCTTGGAAAGATAATGGAGGGCAAGTAACTAAGTGAGAGTCCAGCTCTTAAAAATGTTATTCTTCTTCCTCCAGGAAATTCACTGTTAATATTTTTGCTGTTGACAGCAGTAATCAGTATATAAACACGTGAAATTTTCCTCTGAGTGCACTCACATGGTTAAGAATCTTGCCCCACATGGATAGACCCAGAGGGTATTAAGCTAAATGAAATAAGTCAGACAGATAAAGACAAACACCATATGATTTCACTTACGTGTGGAATTTAAAAAACAAAATAAACAAAACAGAAGCAAACTCATAGGTACAGAGAACAAACTGATGGCTGCCAGGTGGAAGGGGGTTGGGGGACAGGGTGAAAATGGTAAAGGGCTTGAGGAGTACAAATTGGTAGTTAGAAATAGTCACGGGGATGTAAAGTACAGCATAGGGAATACAGCCAATAATATTGTAATAACTATGCATAGTGCTAGGTGGGTACTAGACTTATCAGGGGCATCACTTTAGTTATATAAATGTCTGACCACATGCTGTACACCTGAAACTAATGTAATATTGAATGTCAAGTGTAATTGAAAATTTTTTTTAATTAAATAAATAAATGAGAAAAAGAAAAAAAAGAATCTTGCTCCATTTTTCAAGTCTGACCTACGTAATGATAATACAGTTATATAATAACACTACTCAGTCTGTACACTTTCTCCTGACTGATGACCCTTTCCCCTGACTGATGACCCTAATCTTAATCCATGATCATTCATATCACAGGATATCATCGTTTTTTTTCTTTCTCTAGCTAATTCCATTTTCGTATCCTCTTGCTCCTCACATGGTATGAACCAGGAAATCTGTAAATTCTACCTTGCTGAGGACCTAAACCATTAAGCCACAACTTAGACCAAAATAATCTAGATCCAAATAGCCTTAATGATTTCAGGAAGATGGTAATTACTGACTAGGTAAGCCCCCAAAGACAAAGGCATTTGAGTACCTACCATCTCCAAACAGATGTGCCACAAGCCTGGTCAGTGTCTGCTTCAGGTGAAACTCTACGAGCTTCACGGCCTCCATGGTATGTGTCTCTTGTTTACGGGCAGAGCGAGAACTTTGTTCAAAGAGCTGCAGGCTTTCTCCATCCTTTATGCCAGCAAACAACTGTAAACCAAGAGGAATAATATCAATACATAAAAATAGTATCCTTGCCAGTCTATGTCAGAAAACATAATGTGGGAATAAAATCCATTGAGTCTTCGAGCCGATGAACGTACTGACAGTAACATTCATTTAGTCCCAACTTTGAAGAAAGCACTCTGCTCCACGGAATGGAGTGTTTGGGAAATTAAAAGATTGTTCTGATCTTTGAGGATCTGTCCGTTTGACTTTTGCGCTAAGTTACAGTCATTTCCTCACAAGACACATTATCCTCGATGTTAGTGGATATACCAGTGAATCAGGCTTTCAGACTCTAAAAGTATATCCCTGACCATCCCAGTGTCCTGAAAGTGTGTTGTGAAACTAGGTGAAAAGGATAACCGAGGAATTAAATCCTGTCAAGTCCGTGATGGCAGGAAGTGTGCTGCACTTTGCTGACCCTGTATCTCCAAGCCCGGAAAGGGCCTGAAGCACATTTCTGTCACTTACTAGGCAGGTAAACTCTGGCAAGTGACACGGCCGCCAAGCCTCACGTAATGCTTTGTAAAGTAGGAATAATAACACTCAATTACGACACTTATAATAATTAAGGAAAATAATGCGTTAAAAGCACAGAGTGCCTGGCCCATTGCAATGGCTAAATACATGTTCCACATTATAATCACAACCATAATTATTAATCACAGTTATTCTTCATAAGCTGCTTTACCACTAAGAGAAAGCATCCCCACCTTTGACAACAAAGCTGACTTCACCTGCTAGGAGACTGACTCGGAGGAGAACTGAGCAAATGAGTCTACCATTCTTTCCACCTGATGTCCACGAAATAAAAAGTAAAAAACATTAATGAAAGAACAAATTCACTGCTGTTTCTAGTAATACAAGGCTGGATAATTAGAACCAAACCTCCTGATAAATCTACAAAAATTCTTAAAGGCACTGAAGAAATAACACAATAGAGAGAAAGCACAAAGCCAGAAGAAAGCCCAGCACAAAGCCTGAGAAATATAATGAGAATATTTGCCTATCTAACATCTATCAACAGAAAACCCAAACATTGGTTGCGACAGCTTACCACAGCAAAGGAGGCCAAAGTAACAGCCCACAGTGGCTGCCCAAGTAGGGCGTCAGATAAACAGCCTTAAAGGATGATGCCCTCTCTCCATCACTAACAGGAAGGCTCTGTGTGCTATATACAGCCACTTCCCAAGGCAGTATCAGGTGGAGGGAGGCTGACTGATATTCCATGGTGTCTATTATGACACCAGAGCTGAATGCAAGTTATCTCAGCCCTTTCCTCCTTAACTAAAGGAAAGAAGAGAACCAAAGCAAAACAGCAGTAGAAATGCAAAAAAGAAAAAAGAAATGCTTGAAAGTTGAACAAATAAATAATTTTCATACAAGTGAGAAAACAGAAGAAACATGGTTCAAATCCAAAAGTGGTTCAGAAGAAACCCTCCAGAGGGAAAAGATGTGGCTTTGTGATATTGTTGTTCATTTTATAAAATTCAAAAGAGGCCATGGCACAGAAAATAATCAAGATAAAACCTTAATTCAAGTGGTCCCGGTGATAGCCAGGGACTCATAAAAGGCGACGCCCTTCAAGGGCACCCAACAAGAATATTTTAGGCATGTGACAGGCACAAGAGCCCAGGCTGTTGCATTTTAACTTAATGCCGGTGAAATAATTCCACCTCCCAGCCAGAGGAGGTGTCTGGGCCTGGGCAACAGGTTTGGGGTCTAGCCTAATCTCACAGGGAAAAACAACGTACGTTTGTTTTGTGACTAACCTAAACAAACTAAGGAAGTACTGGAACTGTAACATTTTGGTAGCCACGTCAATACAATAAACATTTAGTAAGGTAAATCAGAAACAGATACCATGTTTTCAAGTTACAAAGCATTTCAACATTATAACATTAAAACAAATACGTTAAGGTCACTTCAACAGCATTTGAAATTTTAACCAGTCCATAAGCCAATAAGCCATTACAACATCACCGATTCAGTTAAATTTAGGTTCCTAAGTGGATCTTGGCCTGAGGGCACAGAGCTCAAGTCTAAAGCCCTATGGGACCAACCCTAACAGCAGACCTGCTCCAAACCACGTCCAGTGCAAGTACAAGTAGCATCAGAAGTGACAACACGATCCACAGTAACGGTAATGGAAAATATTGTGGTGACAAAGCCATATTTAAGGCCATCGCTTTGAACTCAGGCTGTGCAAACTAGCATTTTAGTAAGAAGAGGAAGGAAGAGGAAGGAGCAGGGGAAGGAGAAAGAGAAGGAGACAAGGGGGAAGAGGAGGAGCTGCAAAATCTCAGTAATGGCACCCAAATGTGCTTTGTGTTGGAAGGAAGCGATGCCTACGTTCATAAAACATTTCTGCAACTTATATTTTTTAAATGTTTAATTTAGCTGTATGACTGTATTAGAAAGGATTCCACTCAAATTATTACCAGCTTAATTCGACGGGGAAAAAAAATTTTAATAATAGGCTCTGAGTAACAAGGAAAGAGAACTCCTTGGCACTTGGGAGCATAAGAGGGTGGGGGGTTTGTGGTGGGACCATAAGACAGCTGGGAAGTAAAAACCCAAAGGTGCCCATAGAATACAAGAAAGTTGTTAAACAGCTTCTTTTTGAAGGATTTTGAAATTTTCTGGGGCTGGAAAGTGGGTGCCAGACAACAGAAAGGAGGTTTGGAGAGAAGAGACAGGCTCATTCAAACATTTTTCAGAATAATTCCACTGCAGATTACATGATAGAAATGCTCTCTTCCTTCTTACTTATAAAACTTATCAGCAAATTCCACATCACTCATTAATGACTTTGTTATGACTGGATTCTTACAGGAAATAAAAGAGGTTCCTAGTTCTGTGTTCTGCTGAGTGGGAAATGAAAACAGAAGGTGCACTAGTAAAACAAACATAATGTTAACCAGAAAAGCCTTAAGTCCAAATTGTATAGCTCAAAAATTATAGGTCAGTATAAAGTCAGGCAACGAGGACAGGGAACTTGTGTTATCGCTGATGATGGGGTACGATCTTTTCACCAAAAACCACTCATGTTCATTTATTCCTCAGAACCCATTTTTAAAAGACTTTTGTCTGACAAACTGCATTTACTAGATAATAATACATTTTAAATTAAAAACACATATAACTGACACCAGAGTCATACTGACTTGATAAAATTCAAGTTGATATTTATTCTTCTCTGCAGACTCCCCTTCCCCCCCTCAACTGCATGATTTCTCAAAGAGATAAGAAGCAGGATTTAGGATTAGACAATTCCAAAGGCACAGTAAGGGAGATTGTTCAAATTACTGATTCAACTCATGTTTCTGAATTATCAGTAAAGTGCTCCTTTTACTGCCAAAGATAATTGAAAAGGCCACAGCAAGAAGTTTTGGAAATACAGATAAATATAAATATAGGTAATAATATATAAAAACTGGTTCACTAATTGTGACAAATATACCATAGTAGTGTAAGATGTCATTGATACAGGAAACTGGGTGTGGGGTAGACAGGAACTCTGTACTGTCTTTGCAATTTTTCCAAAACTATCCTAGAACTATGCTATAACAAAAACTTTATTTAAAAATTGAATACAGGGTCATATACCCCTGTGACTGAGGTCAACACGCTCAAGAGAGACTAATGCCCAAACAGTAACATTTCAAACTCTTACTGAGAATGAAGACCATGATGTCTAATCAACTTAGGAGCAATGGGAAAGGACTCTGTGTAACAGATGTGACCTCAAAAGTAAGGAGCACCGGCTCACCCGCTGGCCGGGGGAGCGCCCTGCAGCCGGCGGCCGGGCTCAGGCGGAGGCCGTGCGGCCGCTGCTCCGACAGCCGCGGGCGCCGCTGAGGCTGGAGCCGAGGCGCCGTCCAGCCCCGAGTGAGCCCTGCGTCTGCGGATCAGCAGTTGGACCACAGCACCTTCCCTTCCTCCCAGCGCTGCCTCCTTGAGCAGGACGAAGCTCAATAGAACTTTCTGGTTTTGCCTTTTACTGCAGGGAGAGAAGGAGACGATGAGGAGAAAATAATGAAATGTCAAAGGAAAAGTGATTGTCAATGCTGGTTGTCTCAAATGTAACTTATGCTTCGGGAATATAGCAACAGCCCAGAAGGCTCTTTCCTGTGGCTGTATCACTCAAAAAACTCAGAACTCGGTGACAACTGGCAGTCAGAAGGACTGGTGGTTTCCAAGCTGGTTTAAGAATGGGACCCACAATCACCAAGGGGAAGAAGAGGACAGACAACGACAAGGACGGAAGGAAGCCAGTGAGCAGGAGCTTCAGCTGTCAGACTGGTCTCATCCACAGGGGCTGTGACAGTGACCGGATGGAAGGCGCCAGTTGTGTGGGAAGGCACGCACAACAGGGCCATCTTAGAAGATTACCGTGGGTGAGGCAGGTTTTGCTACCGGAAGGTACACTGAGCATTATTTGGAGGAGCTCTTGACATCCGCCAACAGGCACTTCATGGCTGGCCACAAGGTCATATTTTACATCACGGGGGACGACGTGTCCAGGTTGCCCTCGGTACAGCTGGGTCCTCTGCGTTCCTTCAGAGTGTTTGAGATCCAGCCTGAGGCGAGGGGGCAGGACATCAGCATGACGCGCATGAAGACCGTTGGGGAGCACAGCGTGACCCACATCCAGCACGAGGTCGACTTCCTCTTCTGCATGGACAGCTCTTCCAGGACACCTTTGGGGTGGAGACGTTGGGCCAGTTGGTGGCTCAGCTACAGCCTGGTGGTACAAGGTAGACCCTAACAAGTCCAGCTATGAGAAGCGGAAGGCATCGCAGCATACATTCCGTTGGGCCGAGGGATTTTTATCACCACGTGGGCGTTTGGGAGAAGCCCCTATTCAGCTCCTAAACATCACCTAGGAGTCTTCTAGAGAATCCTCCAGGACAAGAAAAAGGACAAGTATTTCCTTCTCAACAAACCCATAAAATCTTATCCCCAGAATATTGCTGGGGTTATCACATAGGCCAGCCGTCAGATACTAAGACTGTCAAGATATCTTGGCAGATAAAATATAATTTGGTTAGAAATAATATCTGACTTTAAACTGTGCCAGTAGGTTTCTAAATTTGAGAGAGTATTATTGTGGCTACTTTCTCAGAAATGCAACATTTAATTTTAACTTAAAAAGAAAAAAAAAACTAACAAAACACCAACCCAGCAAACACATGCTATTCCTCCTTGTAACTTTAAGCGTTGTAATATAGGAGGATGAACCCATGGTAATCAGACGTGCGTTCCCAGTGATTTCATGTCTATTCATGGTTTGGGGGGAATACTATCAGCTGAACGTAAAAAAAGAAGACGAAAACCAGAAAACACTCTACATGTGCCAGATAATGTAGAAAAGGGTGCTAAGGGAAGTGTTTGGCAACAACATACAATTGTGGGCAAGTCCCCCGATTTCAGTGTTTTCTTGTCTTTGCTGAGTCTAAAGCAACACAGAGTTGCTTTGCAGCAGAACTCTTAGTGAGGACACAGTTTACCTTGGCAATCCTCAAATGGTTTCAACAGCAGATTGCTTCAGGCCATTTGTAGCCCATGTCCTTTTCTTTTTGAATGTTGTTTGGCTTCTGTGCGAAAGATTGGTGGAGATTCTCAGTGGCTATCATGAATGTCTGGAGTCACAGGGAATCTGAATGAGCCAGGGGGTGCTCAGGAAGTGAAAACATAGCCTCACAGTGAGTTTGCCATGAAATAGCAGAGAGAGTAGAAAGAGGGAGCAGTGCCACCTGGGAGGAGCGCAGGACGTGAGGTTGGTGCTTAAATGCAGCATGGATCCAAGCACTGAATGCCAGGGGGACAATGCGAATGGTGTCCAGCCTCCTCAATCCCGCGACAACCAGAGCGGGGCGGGGGGGGGGGGGCGTCATGAAGATGCTTCTTGTTTTGCCCACATCGCATAGAGTCTGCCAGATTCTGCAACTTATGTCTTCAAATCCTCGCCAGAGGAGGTGGATGGTGTCAGAGAAGACAAAAGCCTGCAGTGGACTGAAGAGGCATTTCCCTGGGCCTTATGACAATCAGTTATCAGCAAGTCCGCTGCCACCTGCTCCAACACTCTGGGTCCCTCAGCCTATCAGGCCCCCCTTGGAGGGCTGATATCAAGGGGTGGATTGGAGGAAAAGCCCTCCCTTCAAGTTACCCCCATTTTTCCCTGCCTCATCTGCACTACGAGGGTGTAACAACCAGACCAATTTAATGAAATGGTTAATTGATTTTTATATCGAAAGCAGGGGGTAGCAATGGGAGACCCAGTCCTCATGACTGAACAGCTTAACATTCAATTCCCCTCTCGAAGAGAACTTACAAAATCCTCTATATTATTTAAAGTTAAGAAACTCAGTGTAAAGGAAGTTAAGAGGCAGCATTTGCATATATGTGCAGGCGCATGTATATTTTGCTTGTGTCCCAGTTTAGGTGGTTTGTTTCTGTTTTAAGGGATTTATTTGAAGGACCATTGCACTGGCTTGATGTTCAGCACAATGGGCTTCTCTGAGAAAATGAAACCTACGTTTTCTCCACCGTTGCATTGTGTTTCCAACTCTTCACTTCTTGCCAAAATATATCACAACCTGGCCAAACAAAACCAAACCAACAAAAACCTTGAAGAAGTGGGCTTTGTAAAAGAGAAAAGAGGTCATGTGTCAGTTAGGACTCTCGCTTCTCTAACTCAAGATTTTGGGATCCATTGTGGAGCAGGTGAAGTTAATGATTTAAGTCCTAAACCAAAGATCTATACTGAAAGACTATAGAAAAGGGTTAATGTTTACTTCTGAGGGAATCTTGATTTTTTTTAATTCATTTAAATTTAAATCCCAAGTGGAGAAACTAAAGCTCCCATTATTAATCTTAACCATTAAAAAATATAACTGATTTACCATTGAATAAATTATTTTCTCAGTATAGAAAAAAAAAGTAAGGCCCACCATCATAGTCTATGAACACAGCAGGTGCTTCACACATTTCTCCTTAACGACTTCGTTAATTTAGAACTGCCCGTTTGCATGCGCTGAGTCGAGAACAAAATCTTGGAGAAGGAAGTATTAGCTGTTCCCTCCAATTAACTGCACAGACTATTCTAATCACTCCTGAAAATGGTCATCCCACCTACACTGCTTTCACAGGGGAAAAAATGGTATTGCCTTCTTCCAGAGAAAAGAGAAGTCATCAGATAAGAACCCCGACTTCTAGCCTTCCATTCCCATTCATAAATGCGCTTGCCTCTGCATCATGCTTCAATTCTTCATGCCTGCCTTACTTTAGGGGGAAAACAGGGCACCAGCCTCTGGTCGGGCTCTCGGCATTACTACCCCCTCTCCCAGCGAACTGAATGCCCCAATCCCATCACCTTCTGTCTCCTCCAAGTTCTTACTGAGAAGTCATCCACGTCTCCTATACCTTTCATCTCTTCTGGCCTCCTCCTCAGTGAACATATTCAATTCTTCCCTTTAAAGACTAATCCCATTTCCAACTACGACTGCCCTCTCTTCTCTTCACCGTTAAGCCGGTCACTCTTTCTTGGTCTTCTTCACAGTCTCTCTTTCCTGGCTTTCCTGTGGCTAAATAACTCATATTCCACAGGCCTCATTTTCAGCTTTGTACACTTCTAACTCTGCCTACTCTCCCCTAGAAGAAAGCAGCTAAACTCATAGCTGCAACTGCCATGTACACTGAGGGAAATCTCCACCCCAGACGACCGACTGTGCCAAGCCCAGGTACACATACGCACCTGCCTACTGGACATCTCCATTTGCAAATCCTCCACCTAACCATACTCTCCTGACCGCTACCCCAAAACACACTTCTCCTGGGACCCACAACCCCAGGAATGGTACCAAGAAAGCAACCCAAGAATCATTTTCAGCTGCCTTTCCGTTTCCCTCATTTCCCACATGCAGCCACCAAATCCAATAAATTCCACCTCCTAACACTCTCAAGTCCACCCGGCATCCCCGCCATTTCTTTGACCTGGCCTGCATTGGTTCTCTCTCGGATGATTATAAATAATCTTCTAACTAGTCTCACCATTTCCATTATTGCCTATGCTGCTCCTTTACAGAGACTACTCTACAAAATTTTTTTCTAAAATGCCAGTCTGATTGCTTAAATAAATACTATTAAAGACTTCTCACTCTTTTTAAACTAAAGCCCAAATCCATAAGTTTGCCTAGAGGCCCTTCACAAAGCGGTTGATACCTCTCTCCCTAGCTTCATTTCCTCACTGCCTCCCACCGCCCACTCCACCCACTCCACAGTACACACTGCAGGACGCCCGACATTCTTGTGTAGCTTCATGCCTTCAGTTCTGCCCCTCCCCCTCCCTGGAACACAGCGCCCCTTCTCAGCCTGGATGACCTCACATTTCCCTTTAAGATGCTTTCATAAGCCTTCTAGTATTACCCCCAGGGACAACGGTTTCCTTCTTCTGTGCCTTGGTCACATCTCTTTCCTTGTGCTGATTTTGCTGTACAGGGTTTCTAGTTTATCTGTCTCTCTCACTAGGCTGTAAACGAAAGGAACAGCATTTAGTCGGGAAGTTATTTGACAACACCCCAGTTTAAGATGAGGTTTCTAACAACACATGGTATCTGAATACAAAGGCAATCTATATCCAATTCTGCTCAACCAAAACCTGTCACCAAGCAGATTACCTCTGAGCCCCAGGGACCAGCCGTCACCTGGAGAGTGACAGAGAAAGCCTGTACCTCTGACAAATACAGCCTCATATATTTGGCAGACCCAATGCTTATTAATTCTTGATTCACCGACAGAGAAATAAGTAAGAATCACTTCCTAAAATAAGCACATTCACATATCTTACCATAGACATTCCCAAGCCTTCATTTCCCCCGAATAAAGCAAGCAAATTCAATTACATTATTTAAATCCAACTAAAGCATTTCAGCAAATATTAAGTATTCAAATCACTTTGGAGGAAGGATTGGGATGTCTTAGTGAGATGAATCAACAGACATATTAAAGGGATAGCACACTCATCCAAGTGGATTTCAGCTGCTAATTTCCACAGTTTTTAATGTCTTGAAACAACTGGGCCCTAAGTGAGATCTTCTGCTGTTCATCATTTGAGAAGACTTGTGTTTGGAAGGGCCCACTTAAATACAACTCTGTCCTAGGGTCTCTGTGGGAAGTCCGCTCCTGTTTTAGCTAATTGATATTGAATCAGTTTTGTCATTCGCTGGATTTTCTGTAACACACCACACGCCAATTAATCAAGTTAGAGATTAGCACAGAGGAGGGAATACATTAAAGCTTTTCGCTGCAAAAGCAGACTTTGTTTTCTCCCCGCTGCTTGTCTTATTTCCTCTCCTTGACATGAGACTTTGTGCCAGTGAAGTAAGGGAAGAGATTTGAAACAGTCAATGTTCAGTGGTGAAAGATGCTACAAAAATATACTTGTGGTTAAAAGGCAACTTTTGCCAGGCAGCTGAACCAAATACTGGCTGTCAAGGATGCGATATAAAACAAGAAGCTCAAATTTCACATGGACAAGTTCTGATGGTTTTAGTCTGACAGTTTTCCCAGGGGACCCCCTACACTAGACCTTCACTGCCAAACTCACACAGGTCCCCATTGGACAACATGGTCTTTCCAAACCTCCCCTCATTTAAGCCTCCATGAGAGAAACCTCAAGTTGAATGTACCATATATTCAGTTCCTTGCTTAGTGACAAAAACCCATATTCTCAGAAAGCCAGGGTCAGAAATGTCCCCAGGACAGCAAGCTGGCACCCACGTGACTCCACATGGCTGTTTTCCTGGCAGGCCCAGGTTGCACTCAGCAGCAATGTCGGTAGAGTATCATCAGTGACTTCTGCCTCCTCTGACCCCCCAATGATACTGCCACTGGCTTCTGAGTATTTTAGAAATCTGGTCAGTTGTTTTGCCTGATTTTATTAACTCTGACATGTCGTGACAAGTATTTTTTCAGCACTTTTCTTCTCTTGGGGTAATCCTGGGGGTACCAATGGGAGAAGGAAGTGGATTAATATTCTACCAACCTCTAGCCGATACAGAGAAAACATCAGAAACTTCCATCTGTCAAAGCTAGGAAGTTACATGAAGCTGTACACAAAATACATGAGAGATTCAGAGTTTGGATGTGTTGAGGGACAAAGCAACAATGGCAACTATAAAAAACACCCTGTCATGGTGTGAACTGGTTCTCACTACAACCATCATTTAAAGGAGGAGAAAACTTAATCCATTCTGCTGTCGACTTTAAAATTGTGATCTATTGTCATCCTCTTCCTAGGCCATGATGACAGATAAAATAGAGAGAAAGAGATTGCGATTTTTTCTTCAGTCAGATGGCTAAACAGCTCACTCACGGTGCCAATTGGTGAAATATAACAGGACAGAGACCTATCTAAATTCTATCACCTACTCTAAAGGAAGATGACAGAAGACGTATTACTAATCAACAGAAAAGACTGCAGTGGCTTTAAAAAAAAAGAAAAAAAAAAGTAGATCATACCTAAAAAGTAAGACCCACGAGATATCTGATTCATGTTGATGATATACAGGTAAATCTATACGTAATCGGAATAGAGCAGACATCTATTTTCATGGTAAATATAATGGTATAGGTAGGGGAACTAACATTTATTGAGCATCTCCCACTCACAAGGTATCATTTGGGTTATTTAACCATAACTCAGGAGTTATTCCTGTTTTGTTAAGGAAACTGAGGCTCAGAGTGGGTAAATAACGTATCTAAGTTTCCCCGAGAGTGAGCTGCAGAGCCAGGATTCGACTCCCCTCTCTCCAGCCCAAAAGCTGGTGTTATTTCCAGAACAACAAGCACTGGTAACTGAAAACATTTTCCACATATGAGCCAAGGCCCACAGACAGGCTCCAAGGGCTCATAACCCAAAGTCCAAGTCTTTTATTCAATCCTGAAGGGCAAAAAAATGCATAATTCCTTACTTTAAAACTTTTTTGTACAAATAAAGGCTATTTATTAGTAACTAAGTGGGTTACTGGAATTTCTCAAATGTGGTACCCACAGAACAAATTAAGGAGTCGTTAGAAGTGATTCTCAGTGTTCCACTGTGAAGTCTGGCTGCCTACGAATGGTGTGGTGGTTAATTTCATGTGCCCACCTGAGGGAACCACGGGTGCCCAGATATCTGGTTAAACAGTATTTCTGGATGTGTCTCTGAGAGTGTTCCTGATGAGATCAGCATTTGGATCGGCAGACGGAGGGAAGCAGATGGCCCTCCAGTGTGCGTGGGCCTCGTCCGAATAGAGTAAAAGGCTGAGTAAGAAGAATTTTTTCCCTCTGCCTTTCATTTATTACTTTATGATTTATTTTGTACTTTATATTCACTTTATGTTTTATCTTTTATTTCTCTCGAGCTGGGATACCAGTTTTCCGCTCGCACTTGGGTTCCTAGTAGAACTCACACCGCTGGCTTTCCTGCTTCTCAGTTCTTGGGACTCGGACTGAAACTATACCATTGGCTCTCCATGGTCTGCACTTCTCAGCTTCCATAATCACATGAGCTGCTTCCTTGTAATAAAGCTCTTTATATGAATCATATATATGTGTACACACACACACACACACACACACACACACCCTATCTGTTCTGTTTCTAGAGAATCCTGACTAATACAAGCACAACACCAAAAAGCTCCTGTAGCCCTGCAACACATTTGAAAAGTTAGAATCTCCACGATTCACAAAGAGAAAACTATCAATAGATCTTTAATGGTACTCTAGGTTGGTTGTAGATTTCAAATGCAGGTGGAGCCTTTTAACAATAAATCAATATTAGTTTTATCATCATTAATGAATTTTTGTGGGTTATTTGATAAACAGTATAGTATATATTGATGCACGATAGCATCAACATTAACAACTAGATTTTAAAATTGTACTTAAGACATTATAGTTCAAATAAGAATCATTTATACCACTATTGCCAAAGCAGATATTTACATATTCTCCATGATCCTACCACCAAATTCCCTGAGACATTACATATCATTGGTATCGCCAAGTTGTTTGCACTAAACAGGAGAAAGAGATGGGACAATTTAACTGGGGAGTCTTTCACATTGTCTACGAGTCCATGTCCTAAAAATACTGAAAAATATCACCCTGAAAAAGGTAACCCAAATTCCCTCTGAAACAGTCTCTCACCCACAATTTTTACGGTGAAGAAGTTATTCTTCCCATTTGTCCAAGGTAAATCCTTTTCTGTTTTGATTTAAGCCTGGGTCATAAATCTTAAACAATATATACAAAAAATGATCTAAAACAGGCCTCCAAGGGTCATTTTCCAATGGATGTGTGTTAAAATCTGCTCCCCACAAGACCCACGCTCCCCAGCTCTGCACCCGAGTCCCATCTCCAGGCAACTTTTCTCCCCGCTGTGCCTTATGAGGTTTCTAAACACAGAAAACTATTTCTATTTCTTGGATCTGGAATGGTCACTACTCAGGAAGGTTCCCTGGCCCAGGACAGAAGCTCTCAGACTTGGGCAGAAACTGTTCCCTTGGCTCCCCCGAAACACACTCACCTCACCCTCCTGTTCCTACACAGCCTCTGACCTTGAACTCGACTTTGATCCCAATCCTCTGGCCATCCCAGTAGCTGACACCTCGTCATTCCCAATGAGGCCGCCTTTTCTTCCTCCTTCTCGCTCACTCAACCCTAACTTCTGCTGTGTTTTATGTAACCCAGCACCAAACATGACCCCAGTCTGGATCCCAACATGATCCAAGAGAAGTATTCTAAAGCAGCAGCAGAAGTGGAAAGAAAGAGAATTGCTAAGAGAATAAAGAACAATCGCTTTTCCAATTTACTACAGACTTGGGCTGGGAATTACAGACATGGAGACTGAACTATCTCCTTGACAACGACTTCTAATTTCTTAATCTAATAAAAGAGCGTCTAATATCCTTAACTACATACAAAATCCTGTGTGTGTGGAGGGGGGAGGTGTCCAAATCTCTCAGCGGATTCTCAAATGGTAAAAAAGGTTAGAAATCATTACTATGATGAAATGCTGCTATCAACATTGTATAAAGTCTCTATATAGCTGAAAAATATCATTGTATTTAGATGACGTGTCTAGTTTAAGAAAACTCTATTTTATCTTTCCAATTCATTCATATTAACTGGTTTACAGTTTCACAGAGAACTACCACAGGATGAGTCAGGAGGATGACATGAGACGGTAAATTCCAAGACAAAGCCTCAGAAAGAAGATACCGAAACTCCCGTGAAAGGACACACACTATTAGTGAAATAGGCAGAGTGTCATCTTTTACGTGTTAGAGCAGACTCAGGCATCTGCACACACAATTCAATAGGATGTGTATGTCACAGATTGCTGGCTGGTTCTGAGGCTGGCTCATTACCACTCCACCTGCACCTACCAGGCTGAAAATGTGAATTCTGCCACACCATCCACACAAGTAGCTTTCGGTAATGTGCACCAGGCAATCAAATGAGGTCTCCAGCAAAGTGTGAAGTCTGCCGGGAAAGAGCATACTTATCACTGTGAAAATATTTTTGCTACTTTCACACATCACTTCAGCTAGTATAAGAAGTATTGTTACTGTAATTATGTGGATTCAGTAAAACCTAATGAGGCCCTCTTGGCCTCTGACAGCAAATGTTGGATATAAATGGTAATAATTTTCCTGAGATCTTGGAGGAATGTGATACAGAGAAAACTGTCTGTTTTTCTCTGGGTGCTATCTTGGTTCAGGAGCACAACGTTTTGACTCTTCAAAACATCCTCTATCCTTTATGTAGTCTACATGGTAAGAGCCAATAAGTAGAGAGCATTCCCACCACCTAAATTATATTCAGAAATTTAAAATTAGAATCACGAACAAATGTTTTTGCCTCCCTAGATGTGACTTTCCCTAGCAACCCATTTGTTGGGTTAATAACCTACCTCCCTAAAGACTTACAGAGATTCATGAAAGGGAGCGAGCTGACTGTGCCAGTTATCAATGCACTGCCTCTGGGCCACAAATCAATCCTTCATTGACTGCTCAGCAAAAACTGAATTGGGCCCTTTAAATATTTTTCCTTTGCCTGCTGGCACAACGTTAAACTCTGTCAGTAGAGGTCGCTGGAGAGACACCACAAAGGGATTCCTGCTGGATGCACACGCCCAGCCACGCAAGCAGCGCGCAGCTCCCCAAGGGCTCCCACAGCACCCAGATGCTTCCCCCAAGTCCCCCCGTAGGCAGTTTCACAGGAGAGTACTTCCTGCAAAACACCGCCCCCAAAATGGCTTTCCCTGGCACCTCAGGGAGTAGATTTCCAGAAAATGCCAGTGTGGATGTCCAGCAATTCCATCACCACTAATACTTCTATCACCTCTGTGTCGTTCAGGGAGCCACAGCGAGACGAAGGGGAAGGGGCGCTTCCTTGGGGGGCTCACTGTCAGTCCTAGGGGTAGCAGCGGCCCCTCATCTGCTTGCTCCGTACCGTCTAGAGATCTCTTTACTTCTTCCTACCCAATCCCTCATTACCCCAATCCTCTCTGCTGTACTTAATAAGTCTTTATGTTAAGCTTTCCCTGATGGAGTTACTGTGTGGTTTCTCTTACATCTGCTTCCCTGGAAGGCTGGAGCGTGCGACACAGCTAAGAACGCCCAACCAGCAAAGCGGACAGGTGGATGGCCATGCAGTCAACAATGCTAGCTGCCATCTTTATAGGGCGGGAGCTGGCAGACGAGAACGAGGGAGACATCCAAGAGCCACATGTCCCAATGGCTGCTCTGTGCAGGACCCTGGGTTAGAGACAGGATGCACAAAGAAGGCAGAGTGGCACCCGTTAAGGGACTGACTAACTGGATGGAGACACCAGACGCACACAAACTAACAATTCAAGGCAGTGAGTGCTGCAAGTTCAATGAGGGCCATGGGAAATAAATAAATAGGTCGGTGATGGGGTCTCAGGTTACGAGGCTGTTAGTTTCTAACTTGTCACAAGGAAGAATTATCTGCAAGCGCTGTACCACAGAAAACAGGCACCAGCCTCTCTTTATGTGGTTCTCCAAGCCCCCCTATCATCCTGCAATAATGAGGTACTACTCAAATCCAATATATTGTGGACGCCTGGCTGTGACCAGTTGCTTTTCACTTCACTGTCAAGAGATATGCTTAAGTAAACATTTGGATAGAAGAAAAGAATTCTAAAAATTAAAACCATTTCAATTTAAGTGTGTCTTCAACGGGGGAGTCCCTCCTAAAAGATTTTAAAGAAGAGATCAGGGAAACATGGTTGACTATAATCTATCAAGGCCAAATAAAAACGGCTTCAGTAAAGCCCCTCCGCATGAGGCTATTAAGGAAACCCAATAACCACATGGTGGAGAATAAAACCCTGTCATTCACTGAAAGATAGAGAAGTGATTCGGGACAGAAGGCAGGAATAAAGAGACTACCCTTGGCAAAACCGCAAGAATAACAGTGGGGAAGCTTGGAAAAAGAAACCTAAAAACAGGAGGGTTCTAATGAACCATCTGGAAAGTGGGGGAGAATATCAAAGGGAACAAAAGTGAAATTTTCTAATCATAAATGAAAGTGGTTTTCTAATAAGTATGAATCACAAAGGATTTCAAAGGGCTTGTTCAAAATGAAGGATATCCACTCAACCAGGATTAAGTAAGCCATTACAGGCAAGGAGCACAACCTATGGAAGGAAACCCTTACCACACTCCTATAGGAAAAAATGGTGGACGGCACCAACTATTTTTTTAAAAGGGGGAAGGGTGGGATGGAATATGAACTTGACACAGACATCTTGATGAAGTATTCTGGTAATGGGCTGTGGTCAAAACTGTATCAAAAGCTTACTTCTCTGTACACCTTCACTCATTGCTTCTATAAATACATTCCCCTTCGTTTCTGAGCAAAAAAAAAAAAGGAAGGCTCATCATCAATAATCTTAAATTCAGGAAGAAATATTGCTTGCATAGGGGTGTACGTAAGAGAAAGACCCTGGATAAATCTGACCCAGAGGAAGTCATCAAAGGGAAATGAACATACTCTAAAGAAACAAAGACTGTAGCCAAGAGTAAAGAATGCACTACAGAATGGCTGCCTCCTGCCCACCCTGCAGTGCGCTCATGGGATCTTGCAGAGGGCACAGCTAGTAAAACAGGACAAGGCATCACTAGGGACAAAAGAAAAATACAACTTCTTTGCGCCCTGGTCCAGGTATGTACTTTTTAACCAATATTTTTAAATCAGATTAAATAGATACATGATGGGCTCCCTCTGGTGGGTCTGTCAAACACACAAAACCTGCTATTCTTTGCAAAATAAATATCTCAATAAATGTTTTGTAACACATTCGTTTTGAAGCTATAGAACAGTGTTCTCAAACGTTTTAGTCACAAAAATCCTTCCGTACTCCAACACATCATAACATTTTGCATCTTTGGCAAACAATGATGATGACTGATACCATTCACCCCTTCACCTCACAGGTAATCACAGTCTTGATTTTGGTGTTTATCATTCCCATGTTTTTTCACACTAACCTACATACTTACCCTAACAAAAAAATACATGTGGTTGTGATCTGTGTATGTGTATTTGTGTGTGTGGAGAGACACAAAGAAAGAGCTAGGGCAAGCGGAACGCAGAGAGACACACAGAGACCGTGAGCAAGTACACAATGACAGCATGTGTTGTTGGGCATATTTTGAAATATCTATTAAAAAGATCATTGTTTAATATCACTCAATTTACTTTTTTTCTCAACATTGTATTAAAACCTCATCCATGTTGACATATATACCTCTAGTTTAATTATGTTAAGTGCTATAAATACTTAATGTACAAATGAACCATGACCTTTTTAAAAATATTTTTTTAAATGCCAGCTCACAGAGCATACAATTTTTTTTTAATTGGAAACTGCCAAATAACTATACAACGAGGTGGTGACTATATACACTCCACTAGAAGGATATAAGATTCATGGTTCTTCTAGACACTTGGTATTGTCAGGATTATTAATTTTTGCTCATCTAATGGGTTTGAAATAGTATCTGGCTGCTTTAATTTGCATGTTCTTATTCACTGATAAAGCTGGTCCTTGTTTATTGGCCAGTCACATGTCACTTCTACCAATAGGCTGTTAATGCTCTTTGCCCATTTCTCTTTCATTAAAAAAATACACAAAAATCATTCATAAAAAGTGTATAAGAATATCATGGTTAAAGAATAATAAAAACAAGTGTGCTCACCACCCATTTCCATTTTCAGAAAAAAACACTACCAAAAGCTGCGGCCCACTCAGCCCCTACCTGACTGGTCACCTTGCTGCTCCTCGCGCAAGTAACTAAACTGAATTTTTAAATTATTCTCTTGCTTTCCTTTACTTTTCCACATATGCATGAACTCCTAAATAATATATTGGTTATTCTTGCGCTTTTTTAAAACTTTACATAATTGCAATCATACAATGTAAGCTTCAATAACTTTCTTTACCTTTCTATATTCGTTCACATAGATGTACATAGTTTTGGTTTATTCGTTTTCACTGATATATGACACTCATATACCACTGTATAAATATACCACAATTTACTTATCTTTTCTACTCTTGGTAGAATTGTTCCAGTTTGGGGCTAATACTGATTAATGCTATGAGCGTTCTCATCTACCTGCTGATATAAGCACTTAAGACCGTATCTCGGGGCCGGCCCGGTGGCTCAGGCGGTTAGAGCTCCATGCTCCTAACTCCAAAAGCTGCCGGTTCGATTCCCACATGAGCCAGTGGGCTCTCAACAAGAGGTTGCCGTTCAATCCCTCTAGTCCCGCAAGGGATGGTGGGCTCCGCCCCCTGCAACTAAGATTGAACACGGCACCTTGAGCTGAGCTGCCGCTGAGCTCCCAGATGGCTCATTTGGTTGGAATATGTCCTCTCAACCACAAGGTTGCCGTTCAATCCCTCAACTCCCGCAAGGGATGGTGCGTTGTGCCCCCGGCAACTAGAAAACAGCAACTGGACCTGGAGCTGAGCTGCGCCCTCCACAACTAAGACTGAAAGGACAACAACTTGAAGCTGAATGGCACCCTCTACAACTAAGATTGAAAGGACAACTAGACTTGGGGGCGGGGGGGGAGAAGGTCTGGAAGTACACACTGTTCCCCAATAAAAATAAAAAAAAGTCAAAAAAAATAAAATAAAAAAGAACATATCTCAGGTATATACACAGGAGTGGAATTTCAGGTGTGGGTTTTTACATTCCCCAAAAGCATTCCTGTGGCTCCACATACTCAACCACACTTGGTATTGTCAGACTTTTCCCTACTGGATTCTTTTTTGCTACTGAGACCTTTTTATTTGATCAACACTAATCTTCAATTAGTTTTATGTACAGCAAGTATCTCCACCCAGCCTGCTGTTTGTCTCTTAACTTCATCAATAAAGTCTTTTATTAGGAAGAGTTTTACCTTAAGGCAGTCAACTTGAACAACTTTTTCCATTAAGAATTTTTCTTGTTTAGGAATTCTCGGTTTAAGATATTAATAAAGATATTAAGACATTAATATCATTTCTACCCCCAAGGTGATAATAATAATCTCTTACATTTTCCTTTAACTTTTAAAGACTTCCTTTTCACAAATGAATTGTGAAGCTACCCAGAATTGAATTTTGCATTTGGTGAGAGGTAGATAGAAATTTTTTTTCTATATAGATAATTGTCTCAAAGCAATTCATGCGGATTCCATCACCTATTCACTTATTTAACATCACTTCCATTTTATAGTAAGATAATTCCCAAATACGAGTAGAACTATTTCAAGGTCCTCTAATTGACTAACCTTATGCTAATACTAAACCATCTTAATAACTAGAACTTTATATCCTTGATGCCTGGTCCCTTTACACTGCTGTTCTTAAAATTTGTTCTGGCTATTCCTAAACTTGTTCCTATGAATTTGAAGATCAATCCCTTCAACTTCTACAGAATACTCAGTGGATATTTTGATTAGATTTACACTGAATTTATAGATTGATTTTGGAAGAACTGCCATCTTCATGTTATTGTTTTCCTACCTACAAATCTACGGACATGATATATCTCTCCCTTTTCTCTTCTTTTATGTCTTTTAACATCACCTAATAATTTTATCCAAAAATATCCTGAACATCTCCTGTAACAATTATACTTCAAAGATTTAGTTAATACTACAAATGAAAATTCTATTCTAATTATATTTTCTAATTGGTTATTACTTGTAATTAAAAAACATATCTACATTGTCTTTGTATCCAACAACTTTGGTGAAGTGTCTTATTAGTTCTAATGATCGACCTGGATATTCTATTCCTTTTTCTAAGTAGACCATCTACAAATGAAGCAGCTTTATCTCATGTTTTCCAATTCTTATACCTTCTATTTCTCTTTCTGGTTTACTGCATAAGCTAGAACTTCCCATACAATGAAGAATAGACACAGTGATGGCAAATAATCCTGAAATGTTGCTAAATTTGATGGAAATATTTACAATGATTTACCTCTAATTACGATATCTGCTGTGAGTGCTTGACAAACATCAACTATAATGTTAAGGAAGTTCCCTTCTATTCCTAGTACTCTAAGTTCTTGTCATTAATCACTAATATCATCAATGCTTTTTTAATGTCATAAAACATTAAATGCCATCAAATTATTTTCCTACATCTACTGAGGTGATCACATGCTTTTTCTTCTTGTATTAGTTAATATGGTATAATACATGTATAATAATAATATGGTAGGACACAATATACCAAGGAATTGAATTTTTGCAAATATTTCATTTAATTCTGTATCTGCACGTTAAAAAGAATCTGAAGTTCAAAAAGATGAAACTTCTAAATTTTTTCATCTAGTTTGTATATTAACAAGTCTAACCTCATAACATGAGCTTGACAGGTGCCTTTTTCTAGCCTCTGAAACGGATTGTACAAGTCTTTCAGATATGGTAAAAACTCACATGTAAAATTATCTCAGACTGATGGAGGAGGGGCTATTAATTCTAGATTTAATTGGTTTCAGTTTTCTATTGCATGCAATATATACTCTTATGTTTAAAATTTCCTGCCTCCTGGGTTTTTTTTGTTGTTGTTTTTATCTTAATAGTTATCTTCCCCAAGAAACCATGGATCACCTCATGACTGTTTGATACCTTCTTACAAAAATTCCTGGATCCAGTTCATATTCAGCAAATGTTTTTTTCCATTGACTGATCACAAGACTTTCCTTCACTCTTTTTCTTTAGCCCTTATCTAGGAAAATGTCAAACATATGCAAAAATATAAATGATAATAATTCCTCATCCATCAAACACCCAGCTTCAATAATTAACATTTCATGACCAATCAATCCTCTTACATTCATCCCCAAACACCTGTCCCCATATTATTTTGAAGTAAATTCCAACCATCCAATCATTTCATTCAAAGGTATTTCAATATGTATCTCCAAAAGAAAATGACTTATAAAAATATAATACCATTATTATTCCTTAAAAAATAAACTCCTTAAGTTCAAATATTCAGTCAGTGTTCAATTTTCAGTGTTCTCAATTTTCTTTTTCTTTAAAGATGTTTTCTCTTGATGGGATCTATACTTTGTGATTGGTTGATCTGTATTTCTTTTACTCTATAGGTGCCATTTCCATCACTTTTATTTGAAGGAACGGAATCACTATCCTGCAGAGTAGTGCTTCTCAAACTGTCTGTGATGAAGAGACAGTAGTACGGTACATGGTCCTAGTGCACATAACTACTAAACAGACTGAGCACAAGCAACTTAACCAAGAGCACTTATGAACACCTGAACCAGTTCATACACGTATGCTATTCAACAAAGCAGCCCACTGACAACATGTTTGTATATGATGGCTTAAACACTTCTAAACACTTAACATTGCTGAAATATTTCCAAACACTTACTTTGGATTCTCCTATTTATTTCACTATGCAGATTATGTCTTGGGTAGCATTGCTACAGAACTGCCCACAAGCTGGATTTCGCTTATTGCATCCCCATGGTGTGGCCTAACATGTTTCTCTGTCCTCTTTTTTCCTATTGATTTGGTAGTTAGAGCTAGATTTTGATTGGATCCAGTTCCATATTTCTTGGCAAGACTTTAGTCAGCACTGTATTCTTCCATCAGGGGACACACAGGTTCAATGCCTCTCTTTCTGTGAGATTAGTAGTCATCGGTAAACAGTATTATTACCGTGTTTCCCCGAAAATAAGACCTAACCAGAAAATAAGCCCTAGCATGATTTTTCAGGATGACATCCCCTGAACATAAGCCCTAATGCGTCTTTTGGAGCAAGAATTAATATAAGACCCGGTCTTATTTTCGGGAAAACACCGTAGTACTTAATGTCAAAGCCCCTCTAGTAAATGTGGTTGTCTAAAGCTTGTCCTCTGAGAGACTCCTAAGGAAGCTCTCCTCTTCCCAGGCCCCTGCTTTCCTCCTGTTACCTCAGTTCTGACACAGTGCAAATCTTCCTTCTGTCAGTTGTGAGTTCCCACCCATTTGTGAAGATCTTAGGGAGACCTTGTCACCCAGTTGTCTTACAGATATTGTCTATAGTTCTGGATTTTGCTATTCTGGTTGCTGTATCTGTTTTGTAAGATTTGGCATTATAAAAACTATACAGGCACGGCCCAGTGGCTCAGGTGGTTGGAGCGCCCTGCTCCTAACGCCGAGGTCGCCAGTTCGATAACCACATGAGCTAGTAAGCTGCGTCCTCTACAGCTAAGATTGTGAACAACAGCTCTCCCCGGAGCTGGGCTGTAGTGAGCAGCCAGAGGTTGGCGTGAGCTGCTGTGAGCTGCCGTGGGCTACCATGTACTTACATAAGTGGCCTGCCGGCAACTGACTGCCTCAAGCCGAGGGGGAGCGCAAGGCTCATAACACCAGCACGGGCCAGGGAGCTGTGTCCTACACAACTGGATTGAGAAACAACGGCTTGAACCGGAGTGCGGGGGAAGAAGGGGGGGGAAAAAACTATACACCCACTTCCTTCTACTTTTTTAGAACAATGGTGCTTGCTTTTAGCATCTTAAATTGAACACTTAATTTATTGATTTTCAGGGTTTTAAATAAATATATTTAAAACTAAATATACTTCAAGTACCTTTTTAACTACATCTTATCCTTTATTAATGCTAACTGTGATCATATTATTTAAATGGGGTCTACTGAGTTTCTACATAATAAAATGACTATTTTCCCCCACATCTGAGCAGTTCGAAATAAGTATTTTCATTGATGGCTAGTAATAAATAATCTGTAATTTGTTGTAGTATTTCTCTTCAGCCTATGAATCCACAGCTGTGAATTGTTAAATGTCTGAGGATATGAAAAGTTTCTTACTGCTTTCTACATGAACTGCATTGTACTCAGACATAGTCCTATCTACCTTATAGATCCTTTGACATTTGTTTAGACTGTAACTAAACAAATTTATTTTAAGTAATCCATGTGATGATACACCTCCAACTCTTGGTCATAGAATTTGTGTGTGTGTGTTACACACAAATAGTTACAGAATTTTAAAAATAAACATAAATCAAGGCTGTTAATCATGTTTTTCAGATTGTATCTTTACTCAGTTTGTTTAATCCATTGGTGTTTTGATTGAGGTCATTTAAAATCTTCTACAGCGATTATGAATTTGTCAAACTTAACTTTTATTTCTTCAGTTTTAGTTTATATATTAAAGCTACAATGTTGTACACACTGACATCACTAATTCATAAAGCGTCTTGATTGATATATTATCCTTCTTTATTCATATTTATCATCTTCCCATAAATTCTATTTTGTCTAATATTAATATTGATGTACCAGCTTTCTAAGTATTTGCTTGATATATCTTTTTCCTGCCCTTTATTTTCAAGGTCTGGCATGGATTTGGTTCACGTTTCTGTAACTGAAAACTGCCCAATCTGATAATGTATGTATTTAATTGGTGAGCTCAACCTATTTAAATTTGTGACTACTGATAAATTTTACCTTTTTTCAAAACACAAAAGGGTTTTCTTCACAATTAATAGTTAAATACAGTTGACCGTTGAACAATGTGGGGATTAGGGGTGCTGACCCCCGCACAGTCAAAAATCCATGTAAAACTTTTGACTCCACAAAACCTAATAGCTTACTGTTGCCCAGAGCTTTACAGATAACATAAACAGTTGATTAACATATATTTTGGATGCTATATGTATTATATACTGTATTCTTACAATAAAGCTTAGGCTAGAAAAAAGAAAATATCATTTAAAAAATCATAAGGAAGAGAAAATACATTCACAGTATTTACTGAAAAAAACAAAAAATCCACATAAAACCGTGTCATTCAAACCTGTGTTGTTCAAGGGTCAAGTGTAAAATATATATTGTCATAGTTGATCCATTTTGATGCTTACCATTGCTTCTTTTACCTCATACCTCTGTATTCACTTTTCTTCTTGCTGAAATAACCTTATAGTGATTAAAATAATGATTGTAAGGATTATTAAATAACAGGAAATTTTAAAAGATAAAAACATCATTTTTTTAAATGATTAAAACTATTGAAAAAAATCCTATTCATAAGGGAATAAACTGAAAGAAGGGAAAAACATTCTTTTGAGAGTTAAGATTAGGTCAGACTTACAACCAACACTTTAGTTAAGGTTGGGAATTCAATAAACACCACCCCTTCTCCCCACACCGTTCTTGGAACTAAAGCTCCACCTGGGTCATAAGCAGGTCCCACCTACAAAGCAGCTCCATGAAAAGCAACAGAATACAGTGGAATGGTCAATGAACTAAGAAAACCTGATTTCAAGTTTTGGCTCTGCCACCAAAGGGTTGGGTATCCTTGAGCAAGTCACTAATCCTTCCAGGACCTCAGCTTCCTCTTGTGTGAAGTGGAAATAACCTCTCACAGGGTTTTTATTAAGAGGAATAAAGGAAACAATGAACACAGAAGTACTTTATCAAACTATAACATTAGGCATATATGTATATGTGCATGTGTAATTATTTTTAACTATAAGCAGAATATACAGTCACATTATTAGATTAGATTAGCCATGCCTGCTACCCACTAAATCAGACTGGACCCAAAACAAATACGACACAAGAATTAATTCCTTACCTCTCTTCCTATTTTCCACCTTCTAAGGCATCCTTGATTTTTCCTCCATTAAAATGTTAGTGTCGGTCTCGCCACTTCCACTGCCACTTTTATGGCATGCAGCCTTACAAACCAGTGAGCGCTTTCCTTTTCAGATTGTTTTTTAATGAGGTAAGCTGGGCTGAGCACCTGCCCGCTGCCGTGACCCAGACATCATATCACTGGCATCACATCTCCTCCTCCTGGACGTTAATTGTAGGTGACATTCTATCACTTGGTCATATTTCTCAGACTTTGACCTGTCTTTGTTCATTTCCTTTTCGTTTCCTAATAAATCTGTATCCTTATTAATAGTTATTATCCTGACTTAGAAACTAGATATTCCATGTAGTTAGAATGCTCATCTAAGTAGTCTGAGCTCAGGCTTTGGTAACCTCTTCGTGTAAAGGTAACCTGTTGTAGTATCACCATAGATTCACAGGAAAATAGCACGTCCTGGGACAAAGGTTGGCTCCTACAACATGACTTAGTCACCACAACAAAACAGTGGTCACTGGGTAGCCTCAGGAGCCTACACTATCCTTTCTCAATCCAACAATCTGCTTAGCTTGTGTTCGCAGAAGGGACTTTTGTGATCATTATTCCTCCTGTTTCCATGAACATGCTTGGAAGAAATGCTACAGCAGTAAAGTATTTCCTTGTGCCTTATTTAATTCCATTTGTTTCTTACATAACAACAGAGATAGTTTAAAAATATATGAATAAAAGACAAATGGTGTTGCAGGTTTTTAGGAAATAGACTCAAGCTTTTAGGGATTTTCAAATTTTGCAAAAAAAAGAAAGAGAAAGAGAGTGAGAGAGAGAGAGAGAGAGATGCACACAATACACTAGGACATGAGCTAATAGATTAAATGAGTTGGGTCTCTTGAGAATGGCCAGAATATCAGGTTTCCTGATCAGAAAGGCTCTATGCACCCAAACATATACTTCAACAATAGCAACAATTAAGAGGTGGCCAGTCCCCTCTATTGTAGTAGAAGAAATGCATTCACCTCTAACACCAGGAGCACATGAGTAATTTCTACTAACTGAGAAGTGGAATAACCTGACCCCAGGTTTCAGTCTTGTATCAGGAGCTGTCTGGATTGAGGGTAAATCGGAACCACTGACTATTCATTCTTAAGAAGAAACCAGAGCAAGGCAAGTGAGTATTGCAAGGATGAGGGCAGACAGGAGAAAACAAAAGGCTGCCCGTCAGTCAAACGACAGTGAGGCTCGGCCTGTACCAGGGCTGGCATCAAGGACGGGTCTTTCATGAATGCGAAGGGCAACCGTGCTGCTTTCACCGAGATCAACTCTAGTGACCTCAACAAAACGTCCCCGCTTTCCCTCAGCAACAACGCAGTCTCGGGACTCACCTCGTGCTTGGAGAAGAGCCGGACGCCCTCCAGCTGGTGGAAGACCGGGTAGTGCCGCGAGTCCACCTGGTCGCGCCGGTAAACGTCGCCCACCACCAGGAAGGCGTCCAGCCCCGCGCGCAGCAGGTCCCACTGGTGCGCGGACGTGTGCGCCCGCAGCATGTGAGTCCGGTTCAGGTAATAGTTGTCCCCCTTCTTCCGGCTGGGGTGCTCCACTGGGATGAGCAGGCTGTCAAAGTTCTGCCAGGTGGTGACGACCGGAGAAAGGTCGTCGTAGACCGAGAAGAGCGGAGTCCCGAAGCGGCCCACGTACTGCGCGTAGAAATGCTGCTTCACTCTCTCCTTGAGCAGCCACAGCGGGTGATGCTGCAGGTTGTGCAGTTTCCTGCCAACGCAGGCGAGGACTCTGCCGGAGACGTTGCTGTAGTCGTCCCGCGGGTACGACCTACCCAGCAGCTGCAGCTCGCCCCCCGGCGCCCCTCCGGCGGCGAGCCCCGAGCCCAGGGGCCGGCGGCTCGTGGGGGCGCCACTTGCCTTCCTCACCAGGTACACGCGCGCGTGGGCAACTCTCCTGAGAGCCGAACACACCATCGTGGAACCTTCTTTCACGGGTTCTGGAAAAAGCACACGTGCAAAGCACAACACGAGTTTCACTCTGAGGAAAGCAGATGTGTGTCTTTTTCACGCCTCCCACCAGCTCCTCACGGTCCTGACATGTCCTTCCCCGCCACCTCCTCCGCTCAGACAGAAGCTCCGATTCAGGACATCTGCTGACAGCGGCTTCATACTCACTGCCCTAAATCAAAAGAATACTGAACGTCAATTTCAGATCCCTAAGCCTAGTTGTCCGCCCCTTGCCATTTAGATCCTTGGGTTTAAAGAGAATTTCCAGTATCACGTCATGTCACGTTTTGATGCCCTCATGTTGAATAAAACTTTCAATGTCACAACGTCCTTTCATTTGGACTACACTCTAGAACAAAAAACTTCAGCGGGATCAGCTAACCGTCAGGACGTGGTTGAGCCCTAGCAGGGTTAATTAAAGGATGCACGACTACATGCATGTGTCTGAAGTACAGCACAGACGTGACGTTTGAAACCACCGGCCTCCATTCCTGCCTGCCTTCCTCCAATGACAAAGTTCTGCCTACCTTGGCAGAGCATGAGTTCTGGATTCTCTGACTACAATACAAAGTAACATTAACAACGTTCTTTTGACACTTCGAACAAAATACACCACTTTAGGTGGTGGTTATTTTTGTTTAATATAGAGAGGGTGCCAAAACAAATGGATACACATTTTAAGAAAAGAAAAAACGATAAAAATTTTAATAATATATACCGATAACAAAAGATGAACACAAGTCACGTTTGACTTCTGCAATTACAAGAGGTGCTCAAAGTGGTTACCATCAGCATCCAGACACTTCTGATTATGGCGAACTACTGCTTGAGCAACGTTGGCCAAAGTGTCACTTGTATATACTTTTTTTGGTACCCCTGGTATTTAACAATAAAAATGAAAAACTTAAGGAAGTATCACAAAAAAGGATAGACTATACCAATGGACAGCTAAAATTATTTTTATAAATGCAAATCTTTTTTATCCTTACATCTGGCCACGTTATTTAAATTTAATGCCATTGCGGCATCCCACCAATTACATCTGTGTTTTGTAAAACAGCAAGTTGCAATATGCACCCATAATAACCCAGGAGCAGGACTAACCTACTTCAGAAGGGATTCGGAGCAGCCAGAAGATAGAGTGCTGACCAGACCTTTCTTTCAGAAATGCCTAGAATTTAGTAAGAAGAGTACGAAATTTCACAGCTGAAAGTCAACTAAACAGTCATCTACTATAAGCCGTTTCTGTCACAGATGAGGTAACAAAGACCCAGATAGAGCTGACCAAACTCTACGGTACTGGGAGAGACTGAGGAGTTGGGGACCACTGAAAATATGTGCCGTCCCCACTGTCACAGAAGCAAGTTTTAAATTGACTCAGGGATTTCAGTTTTAAAAATCTTTAGATGTCATAGCCCTGTGTTCATAAAAAATTTACTATGAACCCAAATCCATCTTCTCCAATTTGGAACTTTTATCTATTGGGCTACTTGAAAGTATACAACTATGTGGTTATTTTACTTCCAGGGCTCTAAACCATACCAAGAAAATACATAACTTCATGACATTAGGCTGCATTAGGAGAGAACTGTATTTCTCCAGATGGCCACAAAAACGGATCCCATATGCACCCGGGTAGCACAGTGCTCCCAGTTCCCAAAGGAAACTGAGACCACCTCGCTCCAAGGAAATCAGCATGGCTGTGTGTGACGGCGTACGAGAAGCTGGTGCACAGCTCCTGACTGCCGTCATGTGAGAAGTTTTCAAGAATAATCAACAAATCTCGGGATTTATTCATTTACGGCACTATTTTGTCAGACATGTTTCAAAAGTGTTTTTGGCTCAGCTTGAAATCTGTCTTCCCATCCATGGTGTTCAGTGGCTTGTCACTGCAGTAGATGAGAATGTTAAATATGGATGTACCGCCTTATACATCTGAGCACAAAGTCGGACTGATAGGCTGTCAGCTACCCAGCACAGGGCCCTGGGCAAGACACAAGAAAGCATTTCTTGCTATCACACAAAGTTCAGAATTCTTCTGGAAAAGGTGCTTTCGATGCACTTATTCATACATCACCTGATTTCCCTTTCCTTCTCAGTTCCCAGCTCCTTACACATCCAAATCCACTTCTAGGTTCTGTTTCCGTAGGTGGGCACTATCCTTACATCCCTTCCTTGTTCTCCTTATTCCACCCCTTGTTTGCTAAAGAAAGTTTCATTTTCTTGTCCTCATTTTCAGAATGTTAATCTGTTTCTTCAGCCCCTGTATATATTCCCCACTGTCATTCCTCCCTGCCCAAAAAATTGGTTCTTTTCTGTTATCATCTTTTACAGAGAGAATAATGACTGTGATAGCTTTCTCACTTCCATCTGAGAAGTAAATTCCTTTGTTGTGCCTTTGTCAAGTTTCTCTGTCAGAAATAATTCATCTGGAAAGTATAAGCGACCCAGGAAGATAACACTACCACCAACAGCCATTCTTCTATTGGCACAACGGTCTTCCATGTCATCCTTTCCACAGCTGTGAGGTAAGTATTCTTCTCACCATTTGACAAACAAACTAAGACTCAAATAGACAAATAGACCTTGTAACTTGCAAAAACTCATACACCTACCTATGAACAAAGTTCAGAACTCTGAGCAATTCAAATACTTCTCAATCAAAACAGACCCAAGACTGTTAAATTCAAATTACATCTCTTTACTTACCTATCTTAACTTCTATCTTATGTGAGCAATGTGTTTTATACAGCAATGCATTTTAAATACACAAATGAATACATGAATGAATAAATCAATAGATCAAATAAAACACATTAGCCTAGATGGTGGAAATGAAAGACCATCTAACTTGGGACCCAAACCTGCATATGTGCTGATTCTGTAAATAAAGTTTTGTTGTCCATTTGTTTACATACTGTCTGTGGTGGCTTTTCTACTGCAAAGGCTGAGCTGCAGAGCTGCCCCAGAGACTGCATGGCCCACGGGCCTAAAATACTTACTGTCTTGTCCTTTGCAGAAAAAGTTTGCTGAGCCCTGTTTTAGCTTAACTCTAAAAACTTCTTCCACACCACAAAGCACATCTTCCTAGTCACAAATATAGATTACAGAGCCACTAAAAGTAATAAAAGTACAAATGTGGATATTAAATGTGCTGACATTAGTACAGAGACCAATGTGAGAAGAATCAACACAACACAATGGGTTATAAAAGACCCCACTTTGCAGGAACACTCATGTAGGTCCAGCACTAATTATCCTTGTGTATTAATTATCCTTGGACCCACTAATTGAGCTTCTGGCCATCAAGTTTCTCATATATAAAAACACAGAAAATACAACCCAATTGAAAAAAAACAACCCAAAAAACAAACAACCCAAAACACAGAAAATAATACCTACCTCATAATACCAGGATTAAATTTGATCCTGTTCATAACGCACTTAACTTATTGCCCAATTGAGGGACTTAACTTTTAATTGCATTTAATTCTATTTAATTTTAATTTAAATTGCTACATGTGACTAGTGGTTACCATATTGGACAGGGCAGACCTAGACCCTCATATAAGAAAAATGGGATTTCTATAACCAAAGCAATCAAAACTTATTCCTGTGATTATACCTTAATATACAAAGTAGCTCCTAAAAAGTGTGTGGATTTCACCTTTTACATAAGTAAAGAGAGATATTCAATCTTCAGCAGAACAAAATTTTAAAAAAATAGAAAACTAGAAAGGCCCAGAGTTCGTTTAGTCCAAAGCTCACATTTTGTAGATAAAGAAACCAAGTTACAGATTAGCTGTGTCCCCGAGGACGTGCAGCCAGTCAATCAGTCACAGGTGATGAGAGAACCCAGTGGCCTGAGCCCAGGTCAATTCTTTCTACTGCAAGTTAAGTCCAATTAAGATTTCACTTACATGTGGAATATAAAAAAGTTGAATGCATAGAAGCAAAGAGCAGAAAGCAGGTGGGGGATGGGGAGACGTTGGTCGAAGGGCACAAAGTTGTAGTTTGTAGGATGAGTAAGTCTAGAGACCAACGTACAGCATGGTGACTCTACTTAGTAATATTGTATTGAATACCGGAAATCTGCTGAGAGAGTAGATTTCAGGTATTCTCATTAGACAAAAAAAAAAATGTTAACTACGTGAGGAGATGACACGTTCATTAGCTTGACTGTACAAATCACGCCACTATGTATGTATGTATGTACCAAATCATCATATTGTAGACCTTCAATACATACAATTTTTATTTTAAACATTAAGTTAAAATAATTAATAAAAATAAAAAGCTGTCTGAGGCATCCTATTATACGGTCATGGAATTCACTGGGTTCTTATCTTCAAAAGGCCATACTGAGAAGAACACTGTAAATGTTCTCTACCACTATAAATCTAGCACAATGACGGGAACTAGTAAAACACCAAATAAATGTTTGTTGTTAGAATAATTAATTTCCTAACTGTTTAAACAGTCTTCCCTTTCCATCTCCCTCAGTCTTGGGTGTAAAGGAGAAACTAAGCAGTGCAGGAGCTCCACCAGACTGGCGATTTCTCTCAGCACAGTCAGCGTACTGCCAAGGGCCACGCAAGCTAACATGGCCCCCAGATGGTCACAAACATACCAAAGCTCAGGCGCATTCCATTAACTTCAGAGGCAGGACCAAGAACAGTTTCTACAAAGAAAAACGAAGCTTGACTCACTGCACACAGTTCACACATTTTACTCTACTAAACACTGGTGGGGAAACGGCCAACTCCCATGAACTTTTACTTATAAAGGGGAAGCCAAGAGTATGTTTTTGCTCCTGCTGAGCAGTGTGAGTAGAAAGAAAGTGTCTCTGTGATGGCAGCTCCCTGTGCCACTGGCGGGGCTGTTACGGCGCAGCCTTTCTAGGAAGCAATTCAGCTCTACCAAGAGACTTAAAGCTGCTCAGACCCTGGGACAGGGCAATTCCCTTCTGGGAATATCACAAGGAATAATGTAAATGAAGACAGAAGTAAAACACGAATAAGTTTCATTACAGTAGGATTTACAATAGAAAGAAATTACAAACATAAACATTCCAACAAGGGAATGATTAAGTAAATTACACTGGAGCCAGACAATGAAATATTATGCACTCATAAAAGTATAATGGTTGCAAAGAGATTTAATGATATAACTGTATACTTACCAAGTGATAAATAGGACATAAAATTGCATGTATGATATAATCTTAACTATGTAAATATATATCTACAAATACATGCATATTATAAATACATGCATACTATATTTAGAAACCCTGGGAAGAACTATTCAAGGTTTAATTGAATTATTATTACAGAAAGAGCTACTTACAAGTATTTACCGCGTTGAGCTCTAGCCACTTCAATGGCCCGTATTAAACCCACTTATAATTACATCAAGAATAAATGCCAGCATAAATATTAACATTGTCAAAAGCTGTTTAATTAATTGCATTCAGTGACTAGCTAAGCGATTATTTTTTATAATGATGCACGTGGAATGCTTGGCATAGTAAAAACATCTCTGCCTTTCCGATTTTCTTTCCCTAGCTACAAATCAACTGCCATAAGCACAGTGCCAAACACTCCATGGTATTTTCCCAAAACATTCAAATTTTCTAGGAAACTGATATTACTAGATCCTATACCAAGTAAATGTTTCTCAATTAGACCCATTAATGAAGTCTTCAATACGTTAAAGTTGAAATGGTACATTGTATTTTAGCTTTAATTTTTTTCTTACTTCTAAAGAAAATATTCACTAAAACTTGGTTCAAATTAAGCTAATACCTATGCTCTATTTGCAGCTCGTTGTGTGGGGAAGCCAAGGAATCTCAGAAAAGGAACGCAGTAATATCATCCTGCTCATCACCAGCCTCACTCAGGACTCGAACGATGGGCCTGAAATGCCCATCTCAGATGATGGGCAACACAACACGGGGCCTTGAAAAACGCTGTTCCATCTCCTGTCTCTTCAACATGCTCTCTGTCTGAATAGATTCTCCTGCTTGCTTATTCTCATCACTGCATCCTCACCGTCCAAGGACAGGAATTAACTGAGGACACATTTTTCACTACAGTGCTCCTATGGGAATTTTTCACCTGCTCTGATACATGTTTCCCAATACCACCAGGCAATTCTCCAGTTCTCTACAGACACCAGATGGGTGGCCTGCAAGTCAACTCAATCCGTGCTACCTACCTGAAGATAGCCAGGTTAGCTCTCTCAGGGTAAGAGCTCAGTCCACAGGACGGCCCTCTCCTCCACTTCAGATGCCAGTCACCAGTCCAGGTGATGACTGACCATCAGTCAGAGGTTCCCTCTCCTCCAGTTCAATAAATTTGCTAGAGTGGCCCACACAACTCAGGAAAATATTTTACTTACTATATTACCAGTTTATTACTAGGTTGGTGCAAAAGTAATTGCAGTTTTTGCAATTATTTTTAACCTTTTAAAACGCAATTACTTTTGTACCACCTTAACACAAAAAGATGTAACGCAAGAAAGGCTAGATAGAAGCCACACGTAAGGAAAGGTATGTGGGAGGGGCATGGAGCTTCCATGCCCTGGGTGGGCACACCACCCTCCCAGCACCTTCACGTGTTCACCAACCCTGAAGCTCTGGGAACCACACTCTTCGGGGTTTTAAAAGACGCTCCATTACATAGGCATGATTGATTAAATCGTTGGCCACTGGTGACAGAGTTCAATTTCCCCTCCCTCTAGCCCTCCACAGAGGGCTGGCTGGTTCCCTTGGCAACCAGCCCTCCTCCTCAGGTTGTCTAGGAGCTGGCCAAACATCACCTTGTTATGTTAATTAGGTGTGCTGGGAAAGGGCTGGTTATAAGGATAACAAAAGACACCCATTTCACCTTGATGGCACTGCAAGTTATTTCCAGAACTGGAAATTAAATATAACAAAAGATGTCCTTAGAAGTTACAATTACAAGGGTTACAATTACAATGAGAAATGAGCTATGTGCTGAGAAGAATGGACACAGATCAAATACTACGTATTTCTCGCGATAAATCACAGGATCACATCTGTGTTCAGTATGTCACCATCATCACCACTACTGTCCTCACGCTTATTTGAATTCAATGCCATTCCAGCAATTTCTACACCATTCAAGGAATGTTCAAGAGGTACAATATGATCAAATTCAGCAATTATTCAACTTATTTACTACTTTGACTGATCAACTTCTGGCATAAGAAGTGTGACATGATCGTTTCATTAGTAACATGAAATCCTTCAATGTCTTCTTTGCAGTTTCACTTTCAAAAATTATTAAAATTCAAAGTCAGTTCCAAGCATTTGTTGATGTTGCTCTATCAACGTCATTTCAAGCATCAGCAAGTGCATCAATACCATTTCTTTTGTGAGTGCTGAGTCCCCAGCCTGATTCACACAAAGACCAAACATGACCCCACAACTGGAAAAACCTCTCAGACAGGGAGAGACAGAAACACAGAGAGACAGAGGAACAAAGGGAGAAAGAAAGAAACAGAGCGAGCGAGCGAGCGAGCGAGCGAGCGAGCGAGCGAGAGAGAGAGAGAGAGAGAGACACGTGCTGGTAGTTGGGGTAGGAAACACAGTAAACAGAACTGTTCCCCAACCTACAGGCGATCAACACCCTGAGCAGACAGACAGCACTGATCTGTCTGACAGGAGTCACCTAGCCCTCTGCATTTGGGTTCCCTCATCCTTAAACTGGGAACTAGAATAGCTCCTGTCTCATAAGGGAAATGTGAGGATAAATGAGTTAATGTATCCGCAGTTTTTACAAGAGTCAAAAATATTCTCTTTAATCTTTCTCTCTTTTTTTTGTTTTTGTTTTTTTGGCCCAACTGGCTTAAGAGTCACTGCCCTTAATCAATATCTTTGCAAATCTAAGGGCTTTCTCAATTTTCCTAATGCCACATTCTTTTTCCCCAACACATACACCCACTTTGTTCTCCTTTGGCAACCATCAGCTTGTTCTGTGTATCTATGGGTCTGTTTCTGTTTTGTTTGTTCATTTGGTTTTTTTTAGATTCCACATATAAGTGAAACATACAGTATTTGTCTTTCTCACTCTGACTTATCTTACTTAGCATAATATCCTCTAGGTCTATCCATATGGAATATGGCAAGATTTCATCCTTTTGGATTGCTAATATGCCAGTGTGTGTGTGTGTGTGTGTGTGTGTGTGACATCTTTATCAATTCATCTATCGAGGGACATCTACGTTGCTTCCCTATCTTGGCTCTTGTGAATAGTACTGCTATGAACATAGGGGAGCATATACCTTTTCGAATTAGTGTTTCTGTTTTCTTCAGGTAAATACTCAGAAGTGGAATTTCTGGGTCATATATAAATAACATTTTTAAGGATGAGTTCTCGCAGAAGGTCTTGGAATCTAAGGAATCTTTTAACTAAAGCACATTCAGTTTTGTTCTGTTTTTTGATGTGTGTAGACTGGTTCTCTTCAGGCGGCAATAAAATTCCTTGGTCACCAAGTTCTATTACAGATGTCAAACAGGTAGGCAAATGTCAGAAACATTAATTTTCATAAGAAGTTGAATATAACAAAATTCACTTTTCTTCCCGTGCAGCTTACCATTAGTGAGCCTGTAATACTGGTACGAAGTAGTTATGAACTGCTCAGAAAATATTTCTCTGGTTGCCTCTTTTCTTACATAAATAATTAACGCCTGCGTAGCTGCACACACCTTTTACACCCTGCAGTAGGTGTTTTGTCCCCATTCTCTGCCAACTTTATCTGCAGTGTGCATGCTGCATAGACACACCAAGAATCGCCTGGTGGGTCGTATCCTTAACACCAGTCAGTGCTTTCCCATTGGTCATTGTCGTGCGGGAGACCCTGCTCGCCGCGCCATTTTTCAGGCGGGGCGGCCTGCGGGGTCTCTGCTCCCGCTCCCCACATAAGAACGCAGGATATGGTGAGGCCAAAAAGGAACACCCACGGAGCCATAGGTAGGGGAGTCATACCGCTATGGTCTCACTGGAGGCTGGGCCCAATGGACGCGCGACCTGCTGTCCGCCTTTCCTCCAACCGACGGACAACTCCTCTTCCACTCTCCTCGACTCTGTTCCTCCACTCTCTTCTGCTCTCCTCGGCTCTCCTGGGCTCTGCTCGGCTCTGCTCGGCTCTGCTCGGCTCTGCTCGGCTCTGCTCGGCTCTGCTCGGCTCTGCTCGGCTCTGCTCCGCTCCTCGGCAATCCTCGGCTCTCCTCCGTAGCCGTAGCCGCAGCAGTTATACCAGCGGCCAATCGGCTAACCGGCCACAGCCGAGCCAGCACCTTTCCATGTGAGGCCAAGAGCCTGTAAACTACTCTCGGGGGCTCTGTCCCCACAGTCATCCTTAACGTTTTCTAGAAGCCGAGTCCAGCACAATGCTACTTCATCCACAGTGCAGATCTTCTCTGGACTAAAGTTTTCAGTGAATGCAATCTTGGCAAATCCATCCGCATGATTTTTAAACTAGCTTCTAATAAGCAAAGCTTTTCACTGCAGGCTTTCAGCTATTTTACATCATGAACCTTCTTGAAATTTTGCAGCCAATCTCTGAATATTTATACTCATCTCTGACAGTCAGTTTTTATGGTATCTTCTAAGTCATTTCATAACCAGTAAATCATACTTTCAATTCTTCATTGTCCAATCCTCTCTATTAATGTACAGTCAACACTTGCACTTTTCTGGCTGTGTAGTGTTTTCCTATTGGTCACTGCTTCTTGATCATCACTGTTCCTGTAAAAATTCCATACTCACCTTTCGGTTTCTTTAGGTTGTACATGGTGGGGCTGCCACACATATAAAATACTTCACAGATACACCACCATCAGTTTCATAATAATTCCATGATAGGTGCTAATGACAATAACAGATGCTTCCATTTCTTCTGTTGACAGTGTGGGGCCCAGGGTAGGCATCCCAAAAGATCCCAAATGGTACACTGATTACATTGAATTAATGTTACTTGACAAGGAGCTGGAGCCAGAGGGCACACAGACCCTCCCTTGTCCTTTGAACACAGGAAATGAATCTCCCACTTGAAAGCAGCTCTCCTTGCTCCAAGGGGGAGAGATACCCTTATCGCTAGAGTTAAGGAATTCATGATCAAAGAGCCTGCATAAACAAACTTTTCCCTCTTTGCCAATCTACTACCCAAGCCCAAACTTGGCTTAGATTCCTCACTATGAAAATCCAAACCTTGCTTAGATTCCTTACTAATGAGTACTTTTTCTTGTCCTGTTGAAGCCTCACAAATATATTGTTTCTTTGTCTAAAAGGTGTAAAAGTTGGCTGGTTCATCATTTCAGGGAGCATCATTCATGATTCTCCTGTGCACGTGTATTACATTGGTTGTTCTCCTGTTAATCTAGTCTTATGTCAATTTTATTATTCGTCCAGCTGTAAGAACTTAAGAAAGGTAGCGGGGGAAGAATTCTTCCCCTCCCCAATGACAGTTATCCACAAGGCTGTCTCTAACCTTTTTAACATTTCCAAAGTGCAATTAAATTCAGACACACACACACACACACACACACACACACACCAGGAACCAACAGGGATCAGCAATGACCAATACCAGCACTGAAATATAATAATTCACACATAAAACCCATTCAGATTTGACTGACAAGTGAGTTTTGTCACATTTATTAAAAAGAAAATTAAACTGAATTAAAAACTTTGTTTTCAGAGCTTTTTCAGATTTTGGAATTGCAAAAGAGATGTGAGCCCGGCTTTGCCTTGGTCCTACTGCTACCATTTCACGTCAGCTGGCCCCAATCTGGCCCCTTCCCTCAGCTTGTCTACCTTTATCTTCATTCCATACTGTGCATTCAAGGAGGCCCCTCCAAAATATAGATGTGCCACGTCACTTCTCTGCTGGAAAACCCTTAACAGCCCACAATGTCATGTCTAGATTACAGCCCAGGAAAGCTCGCTTTCCTGCCCCATTTGGCTTCTTTCCCAGGACATAACCATGTTTCAGTTCTCAGGCACCAGTGTTAAGGAACCATCCCATGATTTTGAGTCCTTCCATAAACAACATTTTCTTTAATTCTGATGTATCAACATAGGTAAGTTAACGTGTTATTAGAATTTTAATTACATGGCAAAAGAGTAATTGGGTTCAGTTACAGTGGTTTCACCTCTCTTAACCTCATAAGTGACACTGAAGAGAATGGAATGTAATTAATACTGGAGAAATAAAATACATCATGTTGTTAGCAGAAAAAGCCTGTTCTGAATTCAAGAAAATCCACATCAGTGCATGTTTTACATTTTAGAGAAACAGAGAGATTAGGCTGCAGAAGGTTTCCATTGCCTAAAGAAAGGAGTTAGAGAAGCCAAGAACACAGGGAAACATGGTCAAACAGAGCACATGTCTTACAAAGTACAATGCACAAGCCCAGCTCCTGGTCCTGGTGACACGAGCCAGAGTTCTTTCCAACTGAGACGAGACTATAATGAAAAAGTCCACATGCCATGAAGTCGGGCATCAGACAAGCCCACACATTAGCTAGAGAGCTCTGCCTTGGAGAACAATGGAGGGGGAGTGATTCTGAAAGTTTTGTGCAATACACAAAGAATAAAATCTCTAAGAGTCCAGTTTGGATGTGCACAAGAAGAGAAGATACCGTTTCTACAAATTCTGGAACTAACTGGGCACCAGAAAATTATTTCCTGCTGGCTTGGTTGAAATCAATATAAATGACCTAGAATTTTAAAATAGATATAGTCACCCTTTTCATGCCAAATGAACCTAGTAGTAAACAGCTGTGGACATGTATATCTCTCTTCCAGTCGAGAATAACTAATACGGGGTCAAATGGTTGCTAGTTTGAAATCATTAACGTGCAGTAACATGAAATGCCTGGAGAACATTTAACACACAGTTGTGCTAAGAGCATCCCATCGTCTTTCCTTGAGTTTTGTCCACTTAGACAGAATTATTACTTTTCACAGCATCTGAGTACCTAACCCCTAGAAATCGTAGTAGGCACTGGTAACAACAACTTTGCTTTTCTACCTTGGGCACTTTAGCAGCATTGAGGAGAATAAATTCTTTTCTCTAAGGATTCGCCAGGATGTGTTTTTCTGATTGGTTCTGGAGTACTTAGGTGACACAGGGAAGCCCCAAGGCAGGAAGCTCCAGCTCCAGCTCCAGCTCACAGGATGGTCTACAGCTCAGAAACACCAGCAGCTCCTATCACTCTCAAAAGCTCTTGTCTTGAATGGATACATTTAAGAAATGTTTACCTCAAATGACTGTTTCTCCATCACTGGTTTCAGCAAGGTATTTAAGGCATGGCTTAAAGCCACCAGCATGAAATTGGCATTGGACTTTGCCCGGGGCACACGGCTTCCAGGGACTGGCAAAAGCCCAGTTGCAATATTAATGAGGACGCCATTTGTCAAGACAATTATGCAAGAACTTGGCAGGGGCACACAGAGGGCAAGCCCAATGAGAGACAGTGCCAGGGTCCACGGATCTGAGAGCCTGAGAAACCCCTTGGCACTTCAGGCTCCTTTTGTAATAATTAACCTTTGGGGTAGATAATATCTTTTATTAAAATTAAGTCAAAGGGGGGAAAAAAGAGCAGGGAAAGCAATTCTAAACATAATCATTATTGAATATACAATACCGTGTTTCCATTCAGAAGAGATGTCTTTTCATCACTAATGTAATTCAGTTGAGAAATGACTGACAGAGCCTCTTTGCTAACAAACGCCAAATTTTCAAGAATGAAAGATTTGAAATTGTTATCATACTAGGAGCTTCTTAATTATCAAAAATATAGGAGTACTCAAGAGAAAAGTATCTTGTGATGGACACAAAAGTAAATGGAAAAATTAAACTTTTTAAAGATTTAAACACACACACACACACACACACACACACACACACACACACACACAAATCATGGTACCCATTTCCAAGAGAAATCAGTTTTGTCGTCGTAAGTCAAAAGGTTAAAATCTGTAACTAAACAAATGCATGAGGAAAAGATGGCAGACCAAAAACCCTGCAAAATTAATTTGAACACTGATTAATAAGTGTCTAAGATATTACCAGATTTGGAATTGCAGGTGGACTCCCAACCCCACCTTCACTATTTTCACTAGAGAAAAGTATCATCAGTTAAAATTAAGTTCATGCTACCAACATCCATTAGTGTCAATGAATACTTACCTAAATATGCCAAGGGAAAAAATCCCTCTCACTGCATGTGAAAGTAACACACACACACACACACACACACACACACAGAGCCACACACAGAGCCACACACAGCCACACACACACACTCACATCCACACACACACACAGCCACACACCCACCCACACACGCCCACACACCCACACCCACACCCACACACCCACACCCACACCTACACATAGCCACACACACACATCCACACACACACAGCCATACACAGCCACACACCCACCCACACCCACACACACACACAGCCACACACACATCCACACACACACAGCCACCCCCACACACACACACACACAGCCACACACATCCACACACACACAGCCACACACACTCCCACACAGCCCCCCCCCCCCCACACACACACAAATACCAAATTCTTCCTTTATGCTGTTTAGCATCTCCTCAATGTCAAGTGAAACACCAAAACATCAAAACTGCATCTCAACTTAAGTCAACCTACTAGTCATCATTTATTTTTGTTTTTAATGAGAGGCATTTACTATAGTTGTACATATTCCATATCTGGAGAATTAACTAATTACCCACTAGATTCAGCAAAAAAAAAAATTGTATAATAATCTTCCTAATGTGCATGTGCATAATAGTCTTAAAATAAAAAACATTCAGCTAATGAAAAATAATAAAGTGTTTGCCCAGAAATAATTTAGCAAGCAGATGACTATGGCAAGTAAAATTAAAACTTGTTTTGAATCAAACCACTAAGCTCCACATTAAAAACTATTTTATGCAATTAGAAATATGACTGTTAAATAGAAGAAACAGCCTCCAGGTTAAAAATTATTTTCTCCTAAATGTTTTTAAAAAACTGATTTTATCTAAGATTCTCCAAATAAAGTTCCGTATAAAAAATTCTGAGGTCATGGCTATCGTGGAGGAAAGTGTCATGTTACAGCACACAGAGACGTTGCCAGTCCTTGGTTCCACAATTATTAAGTGGAGGTGAAAAGCCTGACATAGTTCCCTCCTACAAATGGTGATGTAACATCACCTCCTCTCTGAAGCCTTTTCTTCATTCTTTTTGTTGTTTCTTTCATTTGGTCTTCATGACAACACTAAGAAAGACATATATGAGTTGTGATCACAAAATACGGTGAATGTTTAAATAAAAAAATTTCTCACAGTAGAAGACACATTGCCATTAATCTCCCTGAAAATACTCCCCCTTGTTTTGAACACACTTATCCCATTGTTCTTGCCACTTTCTGAAGCAGTTCTGGAAGTCCTCTTTTGTGAGTGTCTTTACTTCATTCTCCATCATGACAACGCTCCGTGTCACACATCACTTCTGCTATGGCAATTTCTGCCAAATAAAAACATGACGGTACGTACTCATCCACCTTATTCACTGGATCTTGCACCATGCGACTTCTGGCTCTTCCCCAAAGTTAAAATTACTCAGGACATGGAGGCAGCCACGACAACACAACTAAAGACACTCACGAAGGAGGACTTCCAGAACTGCTTCAGAAAGTGGATAGAACGATGGGATAAGTGTGCTCGAAGTGAGGAGGAGTATTTTGAGGGGGATTAATGGCAATGTGTCCTCTACCGGAATAATTTTTTTTATTTAAACACTCACCGTACCTTTTGATCACACCTCGTACGACTCCGTGCAACACCATGCCTACCGACTGAAAGCACGGGAGGCAGCCCACACAATCTGACTCTTGCCTGGTCCCAGCTTGCCCCCACCGTTCCCATTGCTTGCCCTGTCCTGATTAATACCGGCCGACCTTCCTTTTTCAATAGCTACAGTCCTGATAAGTTCCTCATAAATTTTCTTTTCAAACACATGATCCTACTGACATGATTCATAATTCCCGAGATGTTTTATCTCTATGAAACTATGTCTTATTTCCCATACTCTTCTCAGGTAGAACTGACCCATCTCTTCATTCTTCCCAACTGCTTCCTACACGTACATACTTATGCACATAAAACACTCAGCTGTGCCTACCCATCGGTTAGGACGCTAGTCCGTTTACAAGATCTTACTTAAGCTACGTGAGGACAGGGGCAATGGTTTTGTCCTTAAAAGGAATGTTTTTCTAAGTCAAACGGAGTAAACACCATTACAAACCTCTATGGTACATATTTCCACATTACTGTTTCACTAAGACACCATTCATTAACCCACAGTGGCATTTACTCTGCTGTAGCCTCTCCCCATAGCAGACTAATGATAAAGTAGTAAAAACCAAAGCATTGCACTGAAGTTCACTTAGCAAGTCACCGACTTCCAAGGATGGAAGTCATGCAGCACTCTTACATTCTTAATTCAAAAAGCATGTTTGTTAGATGCATGCTATATCATACTAACATATTGGCAAGATGGCAGAAGGGTAAAATTTAGGCCCACATACCAAGATTCCATCAGCTCCGATCAGCCCCAATCAGTCCCAATCATATTAAAATTCCCCTGTAAAAAACAGAGTTCCACACTTCTCTTTAAGTTCTAAGTTTGTAAGTTCTAAGGATCGGCTAGTACCTGAAAGCATTTCAATGAAACTGCAAAATAGAAAGGAAATGAAAACAATACATACACCACCAATTTTCATTATCTGCAGTAGTTATAATTTATAACATCTTTGAGAACACTGAATGGGTAACTACTGAACCATTGATCCGAGGGGAAACACAAAGTTAGTTTTTTCTGGGCACGTTTTTTGTCAACGAGCCAGCACATAACTTTGTTTAGTGTGTGTTTCTGTTTAAAGACATTCCATGTAATAAAAACTGCTGATTCATTAACACTGAACTGAACTCACAACCAACAGCACTGTAGCTCATGCCTGAACAAAGTTTATCTGACAGGTCTGTTCTCCGTAAAGCACGTCACAGCCTTCTTACACTCAGGAAAGCTAGGCAGCACGTCAGCACTACGCTTGGGACCATTTCAAACAGCGAATTCACCAACACAAAGCACAAAAATGCAAAAAACATGGCACTAAATGGACAGCAAAAAGGATCCTTGTTTACAGTACGAAAGCTGAAACAAGAAAGCCCAGGGTCACATTGTTCAGTCTCAGGTAAGAATTTCCTATGGGGAGAATCAAAATCTTTGAAGCTTCGTCCATGTCTTCAAATGACCCTGAAAGCCCCGGATGTATTGGTTTTGAGGTTACAAATAAATTTTAGCAATTAAGACAATTCACAGACTCCATGAGTAACGAGGATTGGTTTTATGCCTGGACACTGGTAACAGTAGATGCCACCAAGGAAGAAAACTGGGTGGCTGGGAGACAGAGGTGGGAGAGAGACTAATCTTGTACCATACAACCTTTTCATCTTTTTTATTTTGTAGTGTGTGTGTGTGTGTGTGTGTGTGTGCGCGCGCGCACGCATCTGTTTGAAAATTTTATGAACTTTGCTCAGAGAAAATAACATTAAACAGCAGTCAGTGCCTTAATGAGTCTTAGGGGTAATTCTGATGTCCCCAAAAGTTCGAGAACCACTGGTACAGAAATACTTTGCGATGTTAGTATACCATTACATAGAAGCTATAAACAAAATTTAAACTTTTATCAATATGACAGTCATCCTTTAGAAAACGCTACTGTTACTCTGTGCAGTCATACAGCTTCTGAGTGTTTGCTTCCCTCGTGCTTTGATTTCACTGGCCCAGCAGAGCCTTTCCCTTGTCACAACAGCACGAAAAGCTGTGCCTCCGCCCTGAGTTTAAGGGTTTCACGCCACTGGACGTTAATAAGGAAGCAAAATAGTTCACTAAATTCATTAGACTTGAACGTTAAGTATCAGTGAGGATGGGTAGAGACCTAAGGAATAAAGTGCCTGGTTTCAGTGCAAGAAGACTGAAATGGCCATTTTTAAAGAAATTTTTAGAGGCTTTGAATTCCCAGACCTGGCCTGCGCACCAGAAGGATGCCCTGAGTAGAAAAATAATCTCTAGAAAAGATGGAGATGGTAACACGTTGAGATTTGGAAAATATTTTATCACTTAGACTAGAATATATGTCTGTGACTGTTGTTACAACATACTTTTCAAAAAATACAAAGCTGCAAAGAGAAGCTCAAAAGCCTGGTTTCCCCTTCTGTTTGGGGACCCATTCTTTCACAGCCTGCCCAACGTCAGAAAGGATGGCTGCCTCTCTCATTGGCTAGTTAAGCAAGTTACTTACATTTCAGAACAAACTTAAAATTTAAAATCAGAGGGAACCTGAAGATGAGCTAGACCAACCAGGCATTTAACAGCGGAGGAACAGGGCCAGACGGCCTTCTCTGCCACAGCAGGCCAGCTACAGACCAGGCCTTCTCTGCTCCTTCACTTGTCATCGAGTGCCTTCCCTTGGTCCCACTGGGTCTGCCTTCACAGTAAGACAGCAGGGCACCAACACAGAGGCAAGCAAACATCTGAGCAAAGTGGGCATTACATACTTTAATTATTTTAGATTTTAAAAATCAGTGCTAATCTTCTGAAAGAGGAGCTCTATTTTTTTTAAGGCTCCGTTCCAGAAATCTAAGTTACCCTCAAAGATCATTACGGCAGTTGTTGACCTACCGTAGAAATGGAAAAAACGAAACAAAAACTGTTTTCAAATTTGTATTTGATCTAGAGATCTAGTCTGTTAGACAGGGTATCCTCATCTTTCTATAGGGATTGCAAATGTGTGAGGCCTCGAAATGATCGAATAAAGCCAAACAAGGAACAGTGAGTATTCCCATTGGAAACAGCTTGCCCCCAACTCCAAGGGGTCTGTGAAATAAATACGGCACAATGAAGTGAGAGAAGACAGCAACTGAAAATACTTTTTGACATTGGACAATGGTCACAAGACAGATGAAGCAGCTAGGACATTATACATATACAATGATACTGTATTTTGTATGTATGTATGTGTCTCTTATCCTAGAAAAACTACTGGAAGAACACATGACAAACTAACAGCGGCTTTGGGGGTTATGGCATCTCATCTGATTTCTCCCACCCTGCTTTTATGCTCTGAGCCTTTCTACTGGGGGAGGAGGAGAAATGTAACTGGTTATGGAGAATCCATTAACCTCTGTCGATATTCTGGCAAAGTAATTCTGATAATCTTCCATAAGCTATTATAAGGACTATACCAGAAATAGGTTTTTTTCTGGGTTTGCTAAATTTCAAGTCCACCAACCAGTAGCTGTTTGATAGCAGTGTGAAAAGATATGTTCTTGTATTCTAAAAACATTAATTTTATGTCTCCCTATCCATTTACTTTGTTTGTTCATATGGCGTAGTGCCTTCATTAAACTCAAGCATAGATTTACAGAGGAGAAAAAGTTTTCCTCGACCTTCTTAGAGCCCCTGGCTGGGTCTGAAAATTAAATTGACCAAGACAGATTAACAGAAGAAAAGCATATAAATTTTATTAAATTTTCACATGTACATGGGATACTTCAGAAGACAATGAAGACCAGAAGATGTGACAAACGCCAGAAGCTTGTACACCTTTTAGACAAAGAAAATGAACTTGTGAAGAACTGTCAAGACAAGGGGCTGGGCGAGGGGTAGAAAATGGTGGTGAAGTAACCAGGAAGATAAGGTTAGTTTAACAAGGTTTGTTTGTACGGATTTCTCCAACCCAAATTCCCTGTTGCTGGTGATAAGAATGCATTCCTTCCTCCAGGTACAGGGAGAATTATCTCCTGCCTTCAGGGAAGAAGGGTGTGTATTTGTGTGTGTGTTGTGGGGGGGTCAGAGTGACCTTCTTGCTTTTGCCATTTTTTCAAATTCCTTCAGCTTAACATTTTCAATATGCCAAGGAGCCATATTTGGGGGTAGAGTGTCCAAAACCTCATCATACTCCTGCAATCAACCAAGCATCTTGCATATTTGCACTACGCGCCTCCTATATGCCCGCAGGTACCTGGGATACAAAGATGCATAAGGACGGCCGCACACAGGATCTCTCAGCCTCACAGACAACTGTGTGGATGGAATTCAACACAACACAGTGAAGCAAGGAAGACCCTGGTGTCCTGAAACCCTGTTATCTTCCCTGGCTGATGTCCCCCACTTACATGCTTCTGAACCCCAAATACTTACATCCAGACTTGTCCTCACTCTTTGTATTTTCAAAACCTAGCAGTGAATTTGGCAGAACTTCATAAATGTTGAGTAAGCCAGTGACTAAATGTCAACTATACAAAGGCTAGAAAACAACGCAGTTCTAAAAAGGAATCCGCTTTTAAGGTGATTTTTAAAATTAAAAATTCAAATTTTGAGATAAGTACATGTTTCCATGAAGTTGTAACAAATAATACAGAGAACCCATGAACTTTTTACCCAGTTTCCCTCGGTGACAACACCTGGCCAAACTATAATAAAATATCAGAACCAGGAAATTGACACTGACACAAAGGACAGAACACTCCCATTACTGCAAGGAGCCCCCATGCTGCCTTTTCACAGCCACACGCACCTCCCTCCCCCAGCACGTCCAACACCCATGGAACCAGTAAATCTGTTCTCCACTTCCAGAGCACTAGAATTTTAAGAATGTTACAGAAATGGAATCATACGGGACTGAACCTCTTAGGATTGGATCTTTTCACTCAGCTGAATTCTTTGGAGACTCATGCAGGTTGCCGTGTATATACACTTTGTTCCATTTCATTGCTGACGGGTATACATAGTATAAATGTGTATACCTCAGTTTGTTTAACCATTCACCCTTTAACGGACATCTGGGTTGTTTCTGGGGTTTGGCTATCAATAAAAAGCTGCTACGAACACTTACATACAGATTTTTATGTGAACCTGTTTGCATTTCTCTGGAATACATGCCCAAGCACACAACTGCTAGGTTGCATGGTAGTTGCATGTTTAGTTTTACAAGAAACTGCCACACTGTTTCCCAGAGTTACTGTACCTTTCACTTTCTGCCAACCGTGTATGAGTGATGTACATTCTCCACATCTTCACTGGCATTTGAGGTTGTCACTCCTTTTTATCTTAGCCATTCTGATAGGTGTGTAGTGATACCTCACTGTGGCTTACATTTGCCTTTTCCTGATGGGCAATGATGGTGAACATCTCTTCATGAGCTTTCTTGCCACCTGCAGATCATCTTTGGTGAAATGTCCATGCATGTGTTTGGCCGATTTTCTAACTGAACTATTTTTTGTTGGTTTATTTGTTTTACTGTTGCGTTTGAAGGTTCTGTATATATTCTAAATGCTGGTCCTTAATCACATATGTAGTTTGCAAATATTTTCTCCCAGTCTTGTGGCTTATCTTTTCAATCTCCTAGCAATATTTACCGGAGTAAAAAACCTATAATTTTGATGAGGTCCAATTCATCAATTTTTTTCTCTTATGGATCATGCTTTGAGTGTAAAATGTAAAGGCTATTTGCCAAGGCCTAGATCCCAAAAATTTTCTACTTTTTTTTAAAAAGATTTATAGTTTTCATTTCAGTCCATGACCTATTTTCAGTTAATTTTTATATAAAGAGTGAGGGTTAGGCCATAGTTTATTATCTTGCCAATGGATGTCCAATTGCTACAGCACCATTTTCTAAAAAGGCTAATCTTCCCCCATTGAATTGCTTTTCCTGGATTCTGTATTCTGTGCCTATCCCTCCACCAATAACATACTGCCTAGTTTACTGTCATTACAACAGGCTTTAATATCAGATAGAGTGATCTCACTGACTTTATTCTTCTTCGAGATTACTTTAACTGTTCTAGGACATGTACATTTTAGAAGAAGCTTGTATACAAAAAGCCTTGCTGGTTCTAAAGAGCACAGTAGGGAAAGAGGGAAAAAGATTCAGTTTACAGTGGATAAAACTGAAAAACACCACCTGAGCCAGATGATGAAAGTCAACATCTACAGTAATAAGCTATGCTGATAACACGTACCCACGACATTATGTGATGAAAATGACTCTTTACCACTGCTTGTTCTCAAAAAAAACACAGCACCCTAGACTAGTCATAAAAAAACACTACACATATCCCACATGAGAGACATTCTACAAAATATCTGACAGGTACTCTTCAAAACTGTCAAGGTCATCAAAAACAAATAAAGTCAAACTGTTACAGCCCAAGACAAAATGACTACATGTAATATAGTATCCTGGATGGGACTCTGGAACAGAAAAAGGACATTATGTAAAAAACATCTGAATAAAGACTGGACTTTAGTTAATAATAATGTATCAACATTGGTTCATTAATTATTACAAATATACGATACTTAATGTAAAATGTTAATAACAGGTGAAACAGTGTGAGATACATAGAAACTCTGTATTATCTTCCCAATTTTTCCGTAAATCTAAAACTATTCTCAAATAAAAAGTTTATATAAACATACACACACATATATATTTCTAAAAAGACAAGTACTGCAGGATTTAAAATTAATAAGATTACTAATTTTTACTGGTTCATCAAAGATGTTTTTAAGTGAAAACAAAAACCTTGCTGGGATTTTCACAGTAACTGCATTAAATGTACACAGCAATTTAGGGAGAATTGACATCCTCATTATGTTAAGTCCTCCAATTTGTGAGCACGGTGTCTCCATTTATTTAGTTCGTCTTTGATTTCTTTCATCAGCATTTTATAATCTTCAGCATACAGATCCTGTATATGTTTTGTTAAATATATTCATAAGTATTTCATTATCTTTAGAGTGATTGTAAGTTTTGTGTTCATGATTTTGGTTCCCATATGTTCGTTACCAGTATATGATGATGCAGAAGTAAAGTTAATAAAAGTGTGCCCGAAGGAGGACTGCCCAGGCCTGCATCCCCTCCCCAGGGACCGCCCCCTAGAGCTAAATCAAGCTGTCCAAACACCGTTAGAAAGAGAAAATAAGGCCCTAACAGGAGTGATCCAGTTTTTGACGCCTTATTAAACTGCAAGAGCCTGTCCGTTATTTGAACTCTAGCCTCATTATAATACAATTAAAATAAAATAAACATTATGGTTCCCCCGCTCCCCGCCCCACCCCATGGGTTTTTCTGTATGCATTCTGGGTAAAAACGTGCAGAAAGAAACTAGTTATACTAGTTATATAACCAACATAGGTCAAATAAAATGACCTCAGTCTACATCACATCTCCAGCTGTAGAAAACTTACTGACCCTTTCCTATATAGGAAAAAGCTAACCTGAAGTCAGGTGCAGTTGTGTGACCCCAGCAACTTCTCTGCCAGTGCCTTTCTTCTTGAAAAATCTTTCTAACTTCTATTCCTTTGAGTCTTGTGAATTTTTTCACATTCTGCAAATGACCAGGAGTAGCCAAAGACAAAACAGTTATATAGAAATGAGATAAATTTTCATTTGTTAACGTTATATCCTGTGACATTGCAGAATTCACTAATTAGTTTTTGGGGAAGGGTTCTTTTCATGTTTTGTTTTGTGTATACTCTTTGGGATTTTCTGTGAAAACAATCATATCGCCTGCAAATAGGGATACATTTATTTATTTATTTATTTCCAATCTAAATGCCTTTGACTTCTTTTTCTTATCTTATTGATGTGGCTAGAACTTCCAATACAATGTTAAATAACAGTATTGAAAACAGATATCCTCACCTTCTTCCCAATCTTAGAGAGAAAGCATTGTGTCTGATAGCATTAAATACGATGCTAACTAGAGAATTTTTATAGATGTTCATTATCAAGTTGAGGATGTTCCCCTCTCTTCCTAGTTTGCTGAGAATTTTTATCTTGAATAAGTATTGGATTTTGTCAAATGTTGTTGTTTTTTCTGTATCAGTTGATATGATCACATGATTTTCTTTTGCCTACTGGTATGGTGGATTACAGTGACTGGTTTTTAAATATTGACTAAAGGTGAGTTTTAAAGGACAAATAAGACCTCTATAAATATAAAACCATTTGTGTTTATTTGCTTAATGTCTATTTCTCCTTACTAGACTATCAGCTCCACGGTGGCATGGATTATTTATTTTGTTCAACACTACACATCCAGTACCACACTTAGCATCTAGCACACAATAAGCACTCAATGAATATTTGTGGAAGGGAGTGAAGAAAGAACAGAATGCACAAGTACACTGCCATGAGCCTATATGCATTGGGGGAATGACCAGTCAGCCAGGGTAGCAGAAGCAGAGAGGATGTTGGGGGGTGGCCAGAAAGCAGAGCCACTACCTCACACGGTATACATAAATTAATTCAAGATTCATCAAAGACTTAAACATAAAACCAATGACCATGCAGCTTTTAGAAGAAAACGTATGAGAATATTTTCATAATTTGGAATTGACAAAGGTTTCTGAGAACATAGAAAGCAATAATCATTAAAGAAAATATTGATAAGATAAAGTTTTTTGAAAATTGAAATTTCATATTCTTCAAAAAACACCTTTGGGGCGGCCGGATGGCTCAGCTGGGTTGGAGCGCGAGCTCTAAGCAGCAGGGTTGCAGGTTCGATTCCCATGTGGGCCAGTGAGCTGCACCCTCCACAACTGGATTGAGGTCAGCGAGCTGCTGCTGAGCTTCCAGAGGGGGGGCTGATGGCTCAGTTGGTTAGAGCACGAGCTCTCAACAAGGTTGCCGGTTGGGTTCCCACATGGGATGGTGGGCTGTGCCCCCTGCAACTGAAGATTGAACACAGCGACTGGACTTGGAGCTGAGCTGCACCCTCCACAAATAGACTGAAGGACAATGACTTGGAGCTGATGGGTCCTTGAGAAACACACTGTCCCCCAATATTCCCCAATAACATTTATTTTAAAAAAAGAGAGAGAGATTTAAAAAAACAAAAACAACAACACCTTTAAGAAAATAGGGAAGCCAAAGACTGGGAGAAAATATTTGCAAAACATGAATATGACAGCTGTGATATGTAAAGAATTCCTATAACTCAATAATAAAAAGAGAAACAGTTAAAAACAAACAAAATAAACAAAACAAACAAAACAAATAAAAAGAGAAACAGTTAAAAACAAACAAAAAAGTTCAACAAACACTTCGGAGAAGAAATACAAATGGCTGATAAGCACATATAAAAGTTCTTGACGTCGACAGTCAGCAGGGGAATGCAAATTAAACTCAATGAAATACCACTATTATTATTATTCCAAGAGAATAACTAAAATTAAAAAGACTGACAACACCAAATATTGGCAAAGATGTGGAACAACAAAAACTCTCAAACATTTGTTGATTACAGTGTAAAATGGTATAACCTCTTCAGAAAACAAGTCAGGCAATGTTTTACCGAACTAAACATACACCTACCCTATGACCCAACAATTCCAATCCTAGGTATTGAACTAAGAGAAAACGTCCACAAAAAGACTTGTATAAGAACATTCATTATAACTTAATCCCTAACAGGCCAGAAATAGCCCAACTATCCATCAATAGGAGAATGGATAAACAAATGGTATATTCATACAATGGACTACCATTTTACACACACACACACACACACACACACACACACACACACACCACAAACTACTATACATACAGTAACACGGATGAATCCCAAAAACATTATGATGAAAGAAGCTAGTCACAGAAGAGTATATACTGTATGATTCCCTTTATGTCAGATAACATAACAGATTAACTGACTACAGTGGGGAAAAAATCAAAACAGTGTCTTCCTCTGCAAGGTGGGAGTGAAGACTGATCTTCAAAAGGGGCATGAAGGGACTTCTGAAATAGTAGTCATGTTTTGTATCTTGATAGGGGCTTTGAATTACACAGGTATATACTTGTCAGAACTCAAATGCATATAATACAATTTTTTTAAAGGTAAAATTTACGTACAATTGAAAGGCAAAGATTTTAAGCAAAGTCTGTTACTTACTTTAAAATCTACTCAAAAAGACTCAAAAGGGATTAGCTTGTGGATGAACAGAGAGACAGACACATTGATATGTCATAAGGAAAGCATAATAACATGTTAATTATAAAAATCCAGGTGGAGGTTATTTTGAGGTTCACTATAAAAATAATTTCAAATTGTACTGTATATTTGAAAATTTTCATAATAAAAAAGTGAGAGAAAAGTAAAAATATGATTGGATCAAGAATAGAAGGTACATCTAAAAGGATTTTCAAATCCTAGAGTTCTATCGAAGTGACTCAGGCAATGCTGTGTGGGGGAAGAGGGAAGAGGGGGCGGTAAAAATTAAATAAGAAAAGTAGGGCACAGGCCCTCATGATACCAAAGCAGTTTTACTTTTATAAACTGGCATTTCAGGCAAAATAATGGTAAGGGCTCCAACGATGCAAAGAAACACACACAAACAGAACACCACTGCTGGAGGCAATAATAAATTTTATCCACACAAGTACCAGGGGCTTCAACGAGTAGCAGGACAGCCTTGTCCTTTTCAGGACTGGCTGAGTAACTCGTGGGACTAGAACACTGGCAAGGATACGAAAGACCAACTGGTTTCATATGTTGACTTTACTGATGAAAAACATGGGTCCAGCTATAAGACATTTCCAGGGGAAAGGTCATCCCCGGAACTCAGCAAGGTGGTCTGGACCCAGGTACCCCCAGTCCACTGCTCACTCTTCCTTCTGCCACAATCCCCAGCACCCCAAAGAGTCTTAAATGAGATTTTCTAGTTATTTTGGTGACAGTGTATTTGAAAAATAAGGTCTGTGCTTCATACAACAAAATGCTCCAAAAACAGAGAGTCCATTTTCTTCATAACTGCTTGTGAAAGATTATAGGCCTATTTTCGAATTTTGAGGGTTTTAATATTCAGATTCTATTGTACAACTTAATATAAGCTGTGGAGATAATTATTATAAATGTGAAAATCTCAGGGTGAAGTGGGAGAATGGAGGAAGGGAACATTCTTAAAATTCCAGCCACTTTCCTGTGCCAGTTGAGCACATTTAATTATCTGCTATTGTCAAACACAAAATTCAAACACTAAGCTAAAATGAGGCCCTTCCTGAAATTTCTATTACCTTTTATGAACAAAGAGCATATGAACCTCTTTTATACAAGCGTGCTTGAGAAGGCGTGTGTGGGTAAACTGCTATTTCAAGGAACCCTGGAGTTGATCTTTTGGTAGAATCAGGACACCTCTCTTAGTTTAATTTACCTGCAGGAGGTAAGAGCCCTGTTAGACAGACTCTGGTAAGCTACCAGTTTCACAATGCATGCAGTCCTGGGTCTTTCTTATATTTGTCAAATATCAAAATTGCAGCTTGCCTTCAAGATTTTTCACCTTTAGAGTAGAGCAAAAAAGAACACATATCTCTAAAAGCCGCTTATCTTTTTACTAACGCCTCTTGCAAAAGGTCTGATGGAAGAACAGATGAATAATTTACAACAATGACATGATTATTATTTCTTGAGTCATTAACTGAGCACTTCATATATACATATTATCTCATTTAGTCATTGTGACAGTTCAAAATTGATATCACCTTACAGAAAAGGAAAACGAGGTTTACAGTCCCATAGCAACCAAGTGCTGGTGGTAAGACCCAGAAGTCCAGATCTGCTTCAAAGCAGCTGCTCCACTGAAGTGGATCAGTTACCCAGACCAAGATCATTCACAGTCATTGCATAGCTTCCAGTGGGCTGAGCAGAATGTGGTGTTTGGTGCGGTGTGTCCCTTAGTGCAGACAGAGGCTTCCAGGAGACGCGGTGCCTCTGTCCACTCGCTCTAACAAGACACAGCCTCCTCCCAAACCTCTGGCTCAGCTGCCAACACTTGGCCTTCCAGTCCAGAAGACAGGGAAAGAGAGTGTATCCAGGGTCAGCATGGGATAATCGGGACAGGGAGAAGACCAGGTGGCCACCTGACCTAACCAGGACCCCTGCTGTCTACCTCAGGCCGTCCTTCAACTAGGTCTGAGCTGTTGGAAATCCTTACTTCTCCCTGCCTGTGAAGTCGCTTGTACCGCTTACTGCTTCCAGCTCCGCATCTCACTCCTTCGCAGCAATGGGACCAGGGAGCAAACAGTCCCCACAGGGAATGAGGCCCTTGCCCACCGTAAATGCCAGTCTCTCTCTACAGGAAGCAGCTGCACTGGCCTTTCTGAATCACAATTTCACTTACGTAAACTGGACCCGGGGGCTGCTTGCTTTGAAGTTACACACGAAACGTAGGCTTGTGTGACGTTTGGTGAACTGAACCTAGTCACCCACTTAGGTGACCATATATCTAGAAACAAACAGTGAGACCTCTAACAGGGAGGCATGGAAGGACAGGGCTGTCAGACTCACAGCAAAGGAGGTGGGGGGCACCTCACACAGCACAACACTCACTCGTAGCCATCATCACGCGTTGCTGAGCTCTAACTATCTGTTTCTTATTCTTTTAAGGGGACTGGAGAGGTGAATTTCATTTTGAAACTGTTAAGGGGTAAAAGTAACACCATGGTCTTAAAAGGACAGGAATGAGAATCTGTAGGTTAGACAAGAAGGAGACAAAGCCCTCCCCCGCACACGGGACAATCTCCTGGCGGGCGGGGCCCATCGCAGAGCTCACGCCTGGCCTGTCAGTGACCGATCCGCTCTGCCCGCCTGCACCCGAGCCCCTGCAGGCCCAAATGCTCAGCGTATCCGTCACAGTCCTGCATAGCTCTCCTTTTCCACTTGTTTCTAGTTCTCTATTTCATCCTCTTTATTTTTATGTTTTATTATAAATTTATATCCCTATTGTAAGCTGCCTTGAATTATTTGAGTAAAGAAAAAGGTAAAAAATAAATAATAATAAATTCCAGTTTCCAATCTGTATCTTGCTGGGAAAAAAAAGATGCAACTAGAATAAACTTGTTCAAATTACACTAAGTCAGAACACCCAGTTCCTGTGCAAGGATCTGAACATCCCACGCAGACTCACATCACGCTGGGAAAGAACCTGGTCATCCAGCAGAAGAGGAAACTGAGACCCAGCAAGGACTCAAGAGAGATCACACCATTTATGGGGACTCCACTTCTTTACAGCATAGCTTTCACGCCATCAGCACTTTCAAATGTGTAAAGGGGACATATTCCAACCATCTTGCCTGAGCCTGAGACACCCACGCCTCAGCTGGTGAACACACACAACCCACTACTTCATCACAGTAAAGCACAGTAGCCAACAACTCCAAGCAAGGCTTACTTGTGCAATTATTTAAGTACGGTGTCTCATTTACTTACGACCGAGGTGTAATCAGAAAATATGGTGAATGTTCAAATTTAAAAAGTTTACTGCAGTAAAAGACACAATGCCATTAATCCCCCTCAAAACACTCTGATAAATGATCAGAATCATTTATCAAGAGAGGTTAGCTAGTTCCTTAAAAAAAAAAAAAAAAGAAAAGCAAAAATCAAACTCTACATCGTGTGTTTCTGCTCTACACCTTCCAAAATCACCACGGACAACTCCTTAATTCTAACAGTATTGAAAATGTTTTTTACTGACTATAGGCAGTACTATACTGACAAAAGCCAAATAGGAAGTGCAAAATTACTACTTTCTAAAACTGTCTGCTTTTCAGTTTAACATATTTTTAATGTTGTTTTAAAAATACATGTACATTGCTTAACAGTTGGACATAAAAATACACATTTATCTTTTAGTTCTCTGGGAATATATAAACCGTGTGTTTAACTTGTGTACATTAAAGTCTTAAACCCTTTCTCAGGAATACGCTGTGAATGAAAGTGGACAACAGTCTGTGATGGCAGACAAAGGATTAGAACCTAGGTCTCTTGAGTATATCGTGTACGTTTCTCTTGCTAGGCCTCTCTCCTATGAGGAGACTATACAGGCCTTGTGACACCTATTCTAGCTACTCACAAGCTACTGTCAGTTGCTCATGGTTATGGACAGAGAATTCCAAGATCCATAAGGACATAGCGAAATAAGACACTTGTAAGTTAGACGTTCTACTCCCTTCTTAATCCATGGAAAAACGTGGTCAAAGGCAGTTCATGTTCACTTTCAGTTACCTTTTTAAATAAAGTACATCCAAGGAAATTATGATTTTGAATCATAAGCAAAAGTTCATGGGGTAAAGTAGGAAATAAATCAAACCACAAATAACCACTGCAACCGTCAGCCTTGCTCTTATGTTCCTAACCACGAGGGAGAAGCAAAGAAGAAGTGGGGAGATGGACGTGTTCATCCAGAAAGGACACGTGGGATTACTGGGTCTGCAGGTTCCATTCAGATGTAACGATTTGGTTAAGTAAATAAAATAAAAAAAGTACTATCAGAGTCCTAACAAGGCTAATAAGTGGAAAGTAAAAGTATAAGTTTTCAACGCCCTCGTCCTTGTCTTTTGGTGGGCTGGGAGGCTAGATTTTCCTACTTTTTCCTAATGAACTATTTAGACTTTATTCACATAGTCATACAAATTAATATATTTTCAATTTTTTTAAAATCCATCTCTTGATCCCAACTGCCCCTCCAGCTACCCCACTGCGATTGACTACCCCATAAATCTCTACTCTTTCACCCCAAAACGCCTCCAGTGTTATATACTGATGTCTCTAGTTCCTACCCCCCATTTCTCTAACTCATTCCAATGAGGCGTTTATTCTATCACAAGCATAGCTCCTGCCGAGCTCATCAATAATCTCCACATCAGTAACCCGAATGTAGGATCTCAGCATTCGTTTGTTTCCTTGAACAATCAGCAGCATTTGACACAGTTGCTCCCTTCTTTTCCTTGAAGCACGTCCTTCTCTTAGCACTCAGCTGCCCACCTGGTCGTGTCTGATCTCACTAGCTCTTGCTGACTGGTTCACTTGCTGTCCCTGCTCATTGCCCAAGCTCTGAGTATTGAATTAACCCCAGGCTCAGTCCTCAAGCCACTCTTGTACAGCTACATTTATGCCCGGGTGATCTTACCCATCTCCTAACTGTAAATATCACCACAAACTAGAAACTTTCTAATTATTGTATCTCTAGCAAAAGCCTCTTTCCCTACACTCCAAACCCACTAACCCACTGCCGCCTCAGCATCTGCTCTTGGATATCTAACAGTCATTTCGAACCTCACACATCCAACACTCAGTTACTGGTTTTCCTGTCCCCTCCACTTTGCGCTTCCTCACCTCACTCTTCTAGTGGATCACATCACTAAACCTGACGTCATCCTTCATTTCTTTTGCTCACACTGCATAGTGAATCCATAGCAAGTTTTGTTAGCTCTACCTTCAAAACAATCTTGATCCCAAGTTATTTACCTGTCTCCCCTGCCACCCTGATCTAAGCCACCCATGTCTCTCACTTGAAATTCCACAATTGCTTCCACTGGTCTCCCTGGTCTAGCCTTATTCCGCTATTGCCTACTTTCCACACAGTTGTAAGAGTGATCCTTTAAAAACTTACTGTATCCTCAGCTTCTAAATTTCCTCTCTGACATGAGAGGACCCCCAGTGATCGCATCCTTCTATAATCATTTCCCCTTGAAGATGGAAAAGCTCACCAGTTCCATGATTACATTGTGTTATATGCCAAAGGTGAAAGGGTTTTAGATGCAATTAAGATCCCTAATCAGTTGATTATGAGTTCATCAAAAGGGAGATTATCTTGTGTGGATCTGGCCCAATCAAAGGAGCCCTTTAAAAGAAGACAGGCTTTCCCTGGGCTCAGGACTGAAAGCATCAGAGATTTTCCCACTGGCCTTGAAAAAGCAAAGAGATAAGATGTGAACTATCTCTGGCGGGTGCCATGTGGCAGTGGACACGTGGCAGGAGGCGTCTAGCAGCATAGGACCTCCATACTATAGTCCAAATAACTGAATTCTGCAACAACGACATAAGTCTGAATGAAGACCCCAAGTTCCACATGAGACTGTAGCCCAACTAGCACCCTGATTTCATCCTTGAAAGATCCTGAAGAAAAATCCCACCTGAGCTGTAGCTATGGAAACCATGAGACAACAAATGGGTGTTGAATTAAGCCACTAAGTTTATGTTAATTATTATGTAGCAACAGTATTTTCAACAAATACTGTTGAGCAAATGGTTTCCCATTCAATAATAAAAGGTACATGTATCAAGCTTCCCAAATACAACTGAAATTCCTGATTGTCTAACTAGAGGCTACTTTACACCAATTCACAAGATCTGATATCCTAAAAAACAAGGCAACAGAAAAGGGGCAAAATCATTCAATCAAATAGCATATAGTAGTAAAAACCAAATTCTAAAAGAAAATAAAAAGCGAATTAGGGGCTCTTTCATTTGTCTTTTCTATTGTATTTTCAGTACATTCTAAATGGGTGTACTCTAAATAAACAACTGCACTATTAATGTTATAAGCATGCAATTTTTTTAATGAAATAGAAAATACACCAGCATAGACAATTTTACCATTCTGAAGATGAGATGTGATGCACAAAATAAGAGGGGCAAACTGCCCTGATTCATTTTTAGAATTTTATAAAATATTTGGTTTGCCTTTATTCAAATAATTCCTTCACTCTGGAGTACCTAAAATATGATGCTGAGATTACATATTTGAATATTTGAAGATAGTAATAAAACCCAACAAAAAATAAAAGTGGATTTTTGGATATCAGTGACAACACCCAAGGCAGGAATATGAAAATAAAAAGTGCTGCCACCACAGTTCCACTAGGGCTATAGGAACACAATGCTAACAGACAGCCAAAATCTACCTTCTGTCTCCCAGGAAAAGCTTCCCTCAAAACAACGCTCACAGGACAAAAAAAAAAAAAAAAATCTCTCTACACAGCTACACAGCAGGCAAATGAAAGGGAAATGATGTGCACATGCGAAATTCAGTCCATAAAAACATTTCTCCATCCATTCCGTGTCCTCTGTTCCCTCTCAGGCCCAGGCAGACAGCTCCTCCACCACCACTGTGCCATTAATCTCAGCCACTGCAACCCCAGACAGGAAGAAGAGACGCTGGCTCAGCAGTGACTTGAGAACACAGACGGCTCTCAGGGAATGACCCCAATGCTCACCACAGAAGCGGCTGGATGTAGCCCCTCTCCTGAGACCCACTTCCATCTCTCTTTTAAGGATATGGTTGGTGGTTTCTAATATTAGGAAATGTGTGCTCAAAATGATTTTTTAAAACATCAAATTCCTGACTTTAATTTTTAAGGGAAATAGTTTCAAACTAAATGGATTCATTTATTTACACAGGATCATGGGGATCAGAGGAGGAAAGTGGGAATTCCTATAAAGCATTCTGATATTTCAGGAATAAAAACACACATCGGTATAATAGGATTAAACTTTCACTAAGAGCAGCCCTTACTTAGGATTTTCTCCTTGACCTAATAAGAAATAATGAGTTTGGAATATATCCAGGATACATACATTCACCCCTGGAACACATGCCTTCACTCCAAGTAATGTAGCAGAGGCTGCTTCCTAGGCTTAGAAAGCAAGGTCATGGAAAAAACATCATACAGGTGACAGTTTTACAGGGCAAAAAACTTTACCACAAATGTGGCCTCAAAACTAACTCAGTGACAACCATGGATTATCCTGATGATTAAATGCAAAAGGCATAGAATAAGGGCTCATTAAGTATTGTCATTAACATTATTATTACTCACTAATCATGATAAAAAATATTATAGTTATATTTGATTGAGCTGGTTAGGAATATTTGATAGGGAAAATTAAATGATTTGTCAGTGAGATAAAACTTTCCCAGTGAAGTGACAGTTCCTAAGGGGTTACACATTGGCAATACCTAGAGAACATTTTTCACTAGAGGATATAAAATATTGACAGAGACGTACAGTCCTGCCACTGGTCACAAAGTCCTGGATTTGGCCACATCTGTATTTTTACCATCTTGTATTTTTTTCCCCCTGGTCCTTTTGGTATATTTTTAAAGTAACTTTTTAAAAATTTTAATGGAAAAACTATTTCAAAAAATCCCTTTAGATTCAACTCATGTTTATAATAGCAACATATGAAGCCCAAAAAGAATATATTCCACTTGTCATGATCATTGTTAAGATGATATTTTTGAGAATAAAATCACATTTAGGGGAAAATAGCAAACAAGCATGTACCATGATCGTTATGAAAATAATATTTTTGAGAAAAACAGCATATACAGGGAAGAATAGTAAATTCTGGATCCATGTAGGAAAATTGCAAAAAAGCATGTTCCAGAGCACCAAGCACCAAAGTGCAGGGAGACTCTCACTCATTCATTCAACAAATGAGGCAGTTTGACTGACCGAAAATACGAACTAGCAACAGAACACATCTATAAACATGTCTCAAATACACAGAATAAAAGCTACAGAGTGCTAAGTATCATAGAAAATACCCATGAAGTGCCCTGGACTCCAGGATCTAGTGTCTGAGATGATCAGACAATTCCACACCCCTCATCAAAGAAGTGAACTTCTGAGGCAAGACATGGGGCATGTGGGATGCGGGGGATAGAAGGGAAGAAAGTCATTTTGGAGCAGAGGGAAAGGCAAGTCACTGCTGCAGAAGCATCTAGGGAACACATCCTGCAAGTACTAGATGGATTCTACTCAGGAATGTAGGACCGTTGTAAAGCTATGCACAAGACTGCTGGGGAGAAAAGGAAGACATACGAGGTCAGTCAATTAAGTTCGCGAACTCATCCTAGAAAAAGTGCTACATACGTCACTGCTGAATATCATTAGGGTCACCTTCGACGTACTCCCCTTGGGAAGCTATGCACCGACGCCAGTGCCTAGCCCACCCTTCAAATCAATTTTGGAACTCTTTTTCTGGAATGGCCATCAGAGCTGTTGTCATATTACCTTTGATGTCCTGAATGTCATCAAAATTACTTCCTTTCAATATTTCCTTTATCTTCTGGTAAAAAAAGAAGTCATTGGGGGCCAGATCAGGTGAGTAGGGAGGCTGTTCCAATAGTTATTTGTTTACTGGCTGAAAACTCCCTCACAGACAGTGAGTGCCACGTGAGTTGGTCCATTGTCGTGATGCAAGAGCCATGAATTGTTGGCGAAAATGTCAGATCATCTAACTTTTTCATGCAGCCTTTTCAGCACTTCCAAATAGTAAACTTGGTTAACTGTTTGTCCAGTTGGTACAAATTCATAATGAATAATCCCTCTGATATCAAAAAAGGTTAGCAACATCATTGCAACAAGATCACAAACTGAATTGTCCATCCTGTAAGAATTATTCATTTTGTTAAATAAAAGCAATTCAGTAATACCTGCTCTTCTATATGCCTTAATTCTGAGCCACTAGGTTTTTAATATGGCTCATCCCTTGTCTTGATTCTAGTCATCTCTCCAAATGTATTTCCCCTACTTACCCTTCACACATTACCACTAGCTGCTCAGCATAATATCATGGGCAATATATGGATAAACGGCGTTGAAACTGCGTAATAGTGCCCTTGCTTTCTTCATTTCCTCTATGACTCTAAAACACCCTATACCCAACATAACACAGGTGTATACATTCAGGTGCGTTAAAAGTAAGGTGGTCTGAGAGCATGGTTTAAATAAAGCAACTTGAGATCATGTGAGTAGCTCAGCAACTTGAGGTATATCATCAATCATCGAAACCAGCCAGAAGCTGCTAGAGTAGCATCTTCCAAACTTCACATAAATAAATCTGTGAGTTTCTTAACATTCCATGCTTTCAATTAGCCTTTCTACGGCTCTGCTCATTTCTTTTTTAGAAGCATATACTTCTTCCTGTTGATTCTCGGCACTTCACATGTTGGCAGGAAACCACTGCCAGCCTAATATAACGCCAGGCATTCATTCCGTGCTTTAAGCCATTTTGGAATCTCCTCCGCGTTCCAATGAAGATCATGCATCATCTTTCCTGAGGTGAGGGCAGTTTCATTTTTCTTCCATTTCCAGTATCCAGCCCAGTGCTTGCTACGTAGTGGGTGCTCCACACCTGTCACAAGTCATCAGAATGACAGCATCCTGGGTTTGGATCCCAGATCCAGTACGTCCCAAATCTGACCATTAGCCTGAGGAAATCACGTTACCTCTCAGGACTTTAGTTTCTGGTCTGGAAAACGTGGATAAAAAAATACCATTTCACAGAGTTTCTGTGAAAACTAAATGAAATAATGTTGTATTTAAAATCATTAGCAGTTGACTTTTAGTAGCAATTGTGGAGACTTCACCCTATTCAGAGATTAGACAAGGGACAGATCTGCTCTTATATAGTAGAAGAGTCCTTGAAATTCGTGAGGATTCCTACTCTTTGCAGATTACTTTCAAATACTGAATTGATTAGATTCTAAAATATCTAAATGTACACCTTTTCTTTTGTTAATGTTACACCAACATTCATTCACAGTAGAGTCCAGGAGAGCCAGCGCTAAGGGGCCTCCTGCCCGCAAACCATAAGAAAAGAAACTGGGAAGAGGCTCCCTATCAGGTTTTTAACAAAATTATGAATTTCCAGGGCTCGCAGGACAAAGAGTAAGAAAGGAGAAAAGGAGGAAAGCTCGCGTCAGAGCTGCTGCTGGCAGGGATGCAGGGCTGGACAGCACACTAAGGGCAGTGATCACAGCCACTGGGACTTCCGCATGCACTCTTCTCTTCATCAACCAAGTTCACAAAATATGTAGATTTGGAATTAAATAGCTTTTTAAAATGTGCATTAGCATAATGCTTACTAAATGAAAGAGTATTTAAAAAGTGAGTTCCTTTCTGTTGTTGTTGTTTTTGTTTTTCCAGGGTGGGGGTTAACTCAGCTGACTCAGAAAGGCACACTTTCCCTAGAGAGTGTCACTGAGAGCTCACTCCAGCACAGGAATCAGGGCTAAGCAGCAGCTGCATTTGGGAGACGCCTAAGCTGCTTGTCCATTATCATGATTATGTTTTTATAAATCACTCAGTCAAAGGGCATCTCCAAGCAAAGGCCCTTAATACGGGATTTGACTACAATAGTGGTTAGCTGCACTAATTAGTTGAATTCATGGAAGAGTATTTGGAATTAGTTATGAGAGACTGATACATAAATTAATACAAAGGGTCTATCAGTAGGTCACTGAGGCCAAATGCTGCTTCTTGAAGAAAACAATCCACACCACAGCAGTTGTATGCTCCCCACACTCCGTTCTCTGAGCATCTGCTGACACTTGCACATGGAGACACATTAGTGATTACAGAGCACGCTGGCTGTGAGCGCACACTCAGGTCCCCTATGTGGCCCATATGCTCCAGGCCAGGTTTCTAATGGCAGAGGTGTGACAAGACTGTTATCCCCTGAATGCAAAGCTTTAACAAAGGGGTAGAGGAGTCAGCAAAAGGAGAAAACCCAGCTATTTCCTCAGCAACCCCAGGCCCAACCAATCTCTTGTCCCTGCCGGTGCCAGTCAGGGTAAGACAAACCCAACATGTTCAGATAAGAACCTCCAGGAGGATCCCCAAGCTGCCATTTTGAGCCTGGGGACAGCAGCCATGTGGGCAAGGTGTCATCTGCAGAGCTGCCACAAAAGCTTTGTGCATGATTTTAATGATTTGCTTGAGGGAAATGGAAAGTGTCCTTTCTGACAACACGTCAGGGCCCTGCTCTAGCATCCATCAGTGTTCTGTCCCCGAACAAACGTCCTTTCAGTAACCAGCACAGTAACCTGAGCTTGCCCTGGGGCTGAGCGCAAACCCTAAATGAGAGTCTTACACATTAGAGGGACGGGGGACAATCAGCTCTCCCCTGATGGTCACAGGACATAAAGCCACACCGAACAATCCTGTATCAATCTCCTATGGAGTTTCTCCAGTTACATAGGATGAGATGGAAGATTGATTGTCATGGCAAAAAAACAAAAACAAAAATGTGTATGTGTAATCTAAACTGTAAAGTGGTATGGACAAACAGCCATACAAAACAGTGCAGCTATGAAGGTTCCTGACGGCAGGTGAGAAGTCACCTCAACGGTACGTCCCTGACACTGAGTACTATGAGGTTTTTGTCATCGCTGCCAATTAATACTTAAAAATGTATGCTTTTATATTCATTTTTTTATTTGTGATATTTAAATAGTTTTCATTTTATTATTAAACTTTTGTACTTTTTTTCTTGAAGCTGGCAATTCTTCATGTTTTACTACTACAGTGATGATTGTTTTGTAGCTAATTCACCCATCACATGTATTGCATACATCAAAATTATTTGTTAATTTGCATTTTGTCCTTTCTTACGGTGCTTGATGAGAAAAATAATCATTGAAAAAATTTTATCACAAAGCAAAAATCATGACACCCTCCTAAACAAGCAGACAATTTTTTTCATGGCTAAACTGAAAATGCATGGAAAATATTTCTCCTGCATCTTTTTTAGGAACCTGTTGCTTGAGCTATCAGAAGATTGCTCACCCTACGACAAACCACCAGAAATACTTGTGTCTCTGCTCCTCAGCAGCTGAGTGACCCTTGTACTCCTGGGGCCTGAAGGGACACAGCTGGAACCAGCCCCTGCACAGGGAGGCAGCCAAAGCAGCTGGGACCATCCAGTCCCTGCCCGCCGCTGGATGGCAGAAGGGACAGCGTTTAGCAGACCCTAGTTAGGTGCACTTAGCATCAGGGAGCAAAAACTTAATACTGCATCACTCTGGCAATTTCCTCAGCTGAGCTATTCAAGCTGGAGACGGATCTGCTTGAAGTGCTCTGGCACGTAGTGTGGCAGCAGCTCCTCTTCCCTCTGACAGAGGGGGAAAAACAGAGTTTAAAGCATCTACAAAAGCCGAATGAGATATCCAAGAGAATGAATATGCCAAGCAACATAGAAACATTCTTTTTTAACCTAAAAAGACTAACCAAATGTAAAAGGAACATTTTAAAAAGTAAAAGCCATATTTGATCAACTCTCAGATTTCTCGAGATCTGCACCTGTGAGCTCCATCGGAAGTACAAGGAACGAGAGGTTGGCCAGAGCTCGCTAACAAACTCCTTCCTACTGCAAGATGACATGTCTCTCCACATGACAATCTAGGGAGGCAGGGAAGTGACAAAGGAACCATGTGATCTATTCTCCATGGAGAGCCTGTCTGTCTCCCGCAACTGAACTCGGCGCCCGTAGTGGACATCTTTCTAAAAGGGACTACATCTCAGGGGCTGCAAGTCAAGCCCGGAAAGGCAGAGGAAAAGCGAGATTTCATCATTTCTTCACACTGTCGGGGTGAACAGCTACAATTTCTCAAACACTGTTCATACACAGTTTATCAAGCCTGCTTTCAGTCCCTGAGTGTGTATTCTTCATGCGCTGGTAAATGGAGATTCATTTCAACAAAATGGTTCAAATGCTCCTTCACTGACATGTTCAAAAAAGAAGCAGAACAAGAACTAAGAAAGGGAAGGGAGGATGGTTGAGAAGGTGGAGGACCCACAGTTTCACGAAGTAGGAGAAAGGAATTGTAACAACCACTTCGGTATAAAAAATCATAGTCTCTTCCCTGCAATTATCCCTGAAAAGGGCAGTGATTGGCAGGTAAGGGAAGAAAAAGTGGAATCAATTATAAATTAATTGGTGAAGAGAATAAACCCCCAAAGTAAATGCCAACCAGTTTTAAGCAGGTAAAATGTATGTGCATTATCGTCTCTCCTTTCTGAATAATTGCACAGCCCTGCACAATAGGAGCTGCTGTCACTGGAGAACCAGGGTCACCCAATGAAAGGTCCTTGGTGAGACCAGCTTCCTGCCAGCTCTTCCCGAAGGCCCAGCAGTAATAAGACCAACCTAGTCATCTGCTCTGTCCTCAGATGGCTGGCAGGAAACTCTGGTTAAGATTCTGGACGACAACGGCTTTCAACCCTAGACATTCACAACACAACAGAAACTCATAATGAAAAGTCTATTAGGAAAGCATAACTCACTACTTCCGTAATTTGGGGTGTAAGGAAAACTTCAGGAAATCTTCTTAGCATCTCTTATATCATAATGGAAGAATCACCCCGTCCTCATGAGGCCAAGCCTTGGTATGTTATTGTGCAAAGCAGGGTACGTCTCAGATGTAATGGAAGATGGGTTGCATGCAACATGATCTTGTCCATTAGAAATACATCAGTTTACGTGACTTTTTGGGTCTTTAAAATAAGTAATAGAACATAAAGGAAAAAAAACTTTCTTGAGAGAAAAAATATTACAGATGAGACAAAAAACTTCCAGAATTTTCACATCTTCTGACAAATTATATGCTATATTCTATTCTTATGGCTTTATCATCAGTACCTTCATAATAAATATTTTTAATTTTCACCTCGAAAATGCACAGCTGCTTCAAAACACAAAACATTAACAACAACAACAACAAAAGCCACCTAAAAATAGAATGATTGTCGTCTTAAGCTGACGGACGTCATAACGCCGCAGTGCCTTCCCAGAGAAAAGCTTTCAAAAAAAAAAACAATTATTTTTGGTAGGGATTAAAGAAGATGGGACTAACACTTATAACATAGTAGAAATAATCCACAACAATCCAGATTCTGATTAATAACGCATGCGCTTATTAAGATGAAGAGAAATGCAGACTAACAATCAAACTCCCATATCATCCCTGGAAGCACTTCCCTTTGGACACCAGTTTTTGTCTTCAAAAATAGCAGACAGAACCCAAAACAAACCGCAGAGAGAGGAAGCTGAACCCTGCATGGACACACGGAGGGACTCAGTGCCAGAAGTCACATCTCCAGGAGCCCAGAGGAGGAGGGCTTTCGTCAGGACCGCCCTTGTCCCACTCAGCAAGCAGAGTCCTCGGTGACATTCGGCTTACTGCTCCCCCCATTAAAAACAAAATGGAACTGCTAAGAAAGAATACGTTAAAACTTAAGTTCTTCCTTAAAGCATGCAAAGCATCTCACTATAAGTTCAACAATAGACAAACAAATCTACTTGCCACCTGGCAAAACCAGGACTATTTAATGAGAACACGCTGTGTGCTTCATAATCTCATCACCAGGCATAACTATTGTTCAATGTGCTATACAACCAACTTTCCTGTACATAGATAAACACATATTTGTTTTTATGGATTACACTCTATACTTTTATAGTCCCATTTTTAAATACCCAGTGTTACAGCAATCATTTTAGGATTCTTTGAAACAATTTCGATGACTACATTATATCAACTCAAAATAACATGTTATAATTTATTTCACTACATTCCCATTAGACATTTAGGTCACTTTCCATGTCAATTTATAATTATTTACATGATTATTTGATGAACATTTGCCTGGCTCAATAGATTACAAACCTTGGGGGGAAAGGGGTTGTTGTTTGTTTTGTTTTGTTTTGTCACTATTCTCATTCTGTAGCAATACCTGAAACATACCACGTAGACTGGAGCATGCACTGAATGAATGAATGAATGAATGAATGAATGAATCTATCCTTTGATTCTTGGCTCAAATCAGCGTCGACCACAGAACATTCCTAATCCATCTCAGCTGTACACACTGGTCTCTCTTTGGAAATTTCCCTGCAGTTCTTTTTTTGTGACCCCCTTGCCGGGAAAAGAGGAAAAGTGCTATTTCTTGAGCACTGTTATGTGCCAAGCACTGCGCTAGTCTTGTTCAGAAGAAACCTATGCAAAAGGGTTGCACGTCAACCTAGGCGACGTGCCAAAAATCCTGCCATGAACTTTGCAACCAGAGGATCTTCCAGACTCTACAGTGGCCTCACCAAGGAGTCTGACTCTGGTAAAAGCTCACATCCCATCCTAAATGCTATCTCTGTCCCCTATGCCTGGGGACACTGCCGCTCAGTGCATCTGTGGTGGTGCCTGATCCCGGGCAGGGAGATGTGAGCCAGCAGCTCAGGAGCGGAGCAGTAAGTGAGATCTAAAGAGCTCTGATTTCACCAGAGGGGTTAGCAGAACTCAGTGACGTCATCTGCAAAGAGAGGGAGAGTGTAAAGGAGAAATCCATGAACGCAAGTCATTAGCCCACACCGGAGAAAGGGAGAAGAAAGTAGGATTCTCAGACTTTCATGCCTTGTGAACACACTGTACGTATTCTCATAGGTACCTTTCCACAATAAAAACATCGTTTCACCACTGCCACCCCTCAAATTGAAAAGACAGAAATAAAGGTGTGAATTATCACTCATTCAGGTCAACAAAACTCTCTATTTTCTTCAACCTTATATGACACTTTTAAAACTAATGCATTACTAAGATTTTTTTATTTCCCATAAGAGAAACACAAAAACCACAAGGCTTCAATACCAACAATTATTTAAAAATAATTCAAGACATTTACTTTCTTTCACATCGTGTATTTTGAGTAGCTCTATTTTTCTGCGGCATAATTCACTTTTCAGCAGCTGAGCAAGTACCTAATTACACTTTGGTAATGATTCCAGGAAAATGTTACAGCACTTTCTACTGCATCTCTAATGACCTCCTAAGGATAAGTCATTGTGTGTGAAGGATTTAGGGGGCAAGAGAAGAGGGGAAAGGTGGTAGCAGGAGGTCCCAACATCCAATGAGATTTATTTTAGAAACAGGATAACTTTCAAATGTTAAGCAAAGTATATGATGAATTTCCATACGGATGAAAAGTGGTTCTAGAGTAAACAGAGAAGACACCTACTTAATGGGCACGAAGTGGATAACAAAGCTCTCCCCCCACCAACCTTGCGCTGTCCTGACCTTGTCTCCTTCAGGGCACAGAGGCCAGGCTCCACCATAAGAGGGAAAGATAAATACACACCAGAAGGCTAAATTTCAACACTCCCACACTGGCACTCCATCTCTCCTCACACTTTCCTTCCTTCTCATGTCCAAGTCCTCCCCACCCTAAAGGCAACTTCTACAAACTGCAAGAACACATCAAGCCACTGCACAATCCTATGTAACCCCTTAAGACCTTTTCTCACACGGGATTTTAAAATAACATGAGCACCATGAAAACTATAAATCACATAGCTTACTGAAATTAACACTGATGTCAGAAGAATAACTGGGGCAATGGTCATTTTGTACTGGAATGAAATCAGGAGAAATCTATTACTTTTCCTCCCTTTGGAGGCCAAGAGTAAGTCAGATCCTCTCTGGAAGACCAGCCTTCACCCATAACCCTGACATTTCCAATACAGCTGAGAGATGACTCTTCTGGTAGCTTTCACTACAAAAAAATTTAGCAAGCTTCCTTTGACACTGAAAACCAGAACTCTTAAAAAGCACCATTTCCTCAAGTTTCAAGGGACCAAAATCAATTTCCCAACCTCTCCTATCCCTATCAAGAATTTTAACTTTCTACCAACCATTATTCCACCCATAAGAGTGGCTCTTGACTTTAAAAATTTATACCAGTCTCTGTACAGCCTTAAGAGGCCAGAAGGATGCAAAGAAGTGAGGGAAGGAAGGAGCAAATGCTTTCCAGCCATAGCGTAGAACTGGCCCTTTGGAGGGCTGAGAGCTTACAATACACAGCACAGAAAAGAGGGCAGTGGGTTAAATGGAAGGTCACTCAACTGGCCAACTGCTTTCCCTCTCATCCGTGGATCTTCCCGTCACTAAGGCATCTGCAGCTGCCCTCCTCCAGCCTGCCTAGCTGTTGACCTCGGGAAGAACAAACATGCCTTCAGGAAGAAGACAACCTATGAAACCAAGCCAGGTGGCATCCATGCTACTTGGGCGCTGACACGACATTTCCCAGAGTGTACTCTGAGCACTAGTCTCTCAAGATGTTCAGTAAAGCTTCCCAAAACTTCTGGAAAACTGTGGACTCCACCCTCCCTAAAGATTTACAATGGATATTTATATTTTCTGAACCAATTTGACCTTGGGACCCCTTTATCACATGACACTTATTAATATCCAAATAACATGTGTTTTACAGAACATCTTCTAGAAAGCACTGAGTTTGTGCATCTGAAATCTTCTCAATTAGTGTCTATTTTCCAGGTCACGCAAGAACATGGGTAAAGTAGGCTGTCTGCCTCTGCTGCTCCCCCAAAGCAGGGATCTTATCTGCTTCCCTACCTTTCCCGGTGAAAGGACACATACATCCCCCTGCTGAAAAGGACTCTGAAAAGGACTCCTGCAATGCACTCCTGAAAAAGACTCCTGCAATGCACTCCTGAAAAGGACTGAAATGGACTCCGGAAATGGACTCCTGAAAAAGACTCCTGAAAAGGACTCCTGAAAAGCACTCCGGAAATGGACTCCTGAAAAGGACACCTGAAATGGACTCCTGAAAAAGACTCCTGAAAAGGGCTCCTGAAAAGGACTCCTGAAAAGGGCTCCTGAAAAGGACTCCTGAAATGGACTCCTGAAAAGGACTCCTGAAATGGACTCCTGAAAAGGACTCCTGAAAAGGACTCCTGAAATGGACTCCTGAAAAGGACTCCTGAAAAGGGCTCCTGAAAAGGACTCTTAAAAAGGACTCCTGAAATGGACTCCTGAAAAGGACTCCTGAAATGGACTCCTGAAAAGGACTCCTGAAAAGGACTCCTGAAATGGACTCCTGAAAAGGACTCCTGAAATGGACTCCTGAAAAGGACTCCTGAAAAGGACTCCTGAAATGGACTCCTGAAAAGGACTCCTGAAAAGGGCTCCTGAAAAGGACTCTTAAAAAGGACACCTGAAATGGACTCCTGAAATGGACTCCTGAAAAGGACTCCTGAAAAGGGCTCCTGAAAAGGACTCCTGAAAAGGACTCCTGAAATGGACTCCTGAAATGGACTCCTGAAAAGGACTCTTAAAAAGGACTCCTGAAATGGACTCCTGAAAAGGACTCCTGAAATGGACTCCTGAAATGGACTCCTGAAAAGGACTCCTGAAAAGGACTCCTGAAAAGCACTCCGGAAATGGACTCCTGAAAAGGACTCCTGAAAAGGGCTCCTGAAAAGGACTCCTGAAATGGACTCCTGAAAAGGACTCCTGAAAAGGGCTCCTGAAAAGGACTCCTGAAAAGGACTCCTGAAATGGACTCCTGAAAAGGACTCCTGAAAAGGACTCCTGAAATGGACTCCTGAAAAGGACTCCTGAAAAGGGCTCCTGAAAAGGACTCCTGAAAAGGACTCCTGAAATGGACTCCTGAAATGGACTCCTGAAAAGGACTCCTGAAAAGGACTCCTGAAAAGCACTCCGGAAATGGACTCCTGAAAAGGACTCCTGAAAAGGGCTCCTGAAAAGGACTCCTGAAATGGACTCCTGAAAAGGACTCCTGAAAAGGGCTCCTGAAAAGGACTCCTGAAATGGACTCCTGAAATGGACTCCTGAAATGGACTCCTGAAATGGACTCCTGAAAAGGACTCCTGAAATGGACTCCTGAAATGGACTCCTGAAATGGACTCCTGAAATGGACTCCTGAAAAGGACTCCTGAAATGGACTCCTGAAATGGACTCCTGAAAAGGACTCCTGAAAAGGGCTCCTGAAAAGGACTCCTGAAAAGGACTCCTGAAATGGACTCCTGAAAAGGACTCCTGCTATCCTTCTCAGGTCTAGGGCTCTGAGGCCCGACCTGCCCTCTTCAGTCCTCAGATGGCAAACTCCCACCCCTTCACCCACTCAATCGTCACTTCCTTTAGTAAGTCTCACTTTCCCTCACTTTTCAGCAGCCTAACCTCCCTCCTCTGCAGGCTGGACTAAGTGCCATACTTACCTGCACCTTCAACAGTTAAGAGTAGAGGTGCTTCTTCATTACTTGCTTGGGTCCAGGCACATCATAAATACTTGTGGCTGAATCTCCAACTAGTGTTTTCTTCTTGAGGACAAGCATTATACTGACTCACCTTTCTAGCTCTAGCACTATTCGGGCACATAGTAGCTACTCAATAAATACATTCGTTTGACAAATACTATATATATTATATACACATCCAGCTCCTAATATCACCTCAGGAGTCAAAAAGTGAACTAGGTGGAAAAATTCATTTGTACATTAATAGAGAAGGTTGAGCCAGGTAGGAAAAGGGGCTCTTGCAATTGAACAAGTGAATTTCAAATAAACAACAGTTCAACCTGACAGCATCTTTCTGCATTTGTTCTCTAACTCGCAAGGATTTTGAAAAGAGGCAGGAGAGAAGCAGAGGGCCACCCTGCAGGCCACCACCCTCGGGTTTAGATCTAGATTAGGCTGCTTCAAAAGCGGTGACACCAGGGAGGCCAGCTTGCATAGCGAAGGGCTTACAAGGCACCAACCTCGGGCTACCAATAGCCCACACACTGCAGCGCTTCCAGCACGCTGGAAAGTTTTATTGCTCTCCCACCCTTTCGAGGTACATCTGTACTCGGGACTGTGTCCTGCTTCTTTCTGCAGATAAGGACTTAGGGGACTGCAGATAAATTAAGGCACAGGGAGCTCTGCAAAGTGGTACACTAAGTGGTTGGTTATCTTATCTCTCGTATAACTGAATTATCTCTTTAAGAGGCACAGTATAACCAATCTCAAAAGGATGGCAAAAAATAGGACACTAGCGAGCAGAGACTGAGCCTAGGGAGCTGGCAGAGCACCGGTTGAGAGCACAGCTTAGGACACAAGCTCTGCCACTGACTAGCTCCGTAATGTCAACAAGCTACTTAACTGCCCTCAGCATACATTTCCCAATCTGCTAAATGGGCATTTGCGGCTCAAATGAATTGGAACAGTAGAGAAAGTCTATGGACAATAGGAAATGCTACTGTTATTCATTGGGGTTAATATCATTGCTATACAATCTGCTCAAGAAAGTGACAATCCTATATTCTCTAAGACAGGCATACTTGTGAGCTATTCAAATTAATAATCACCTCCCACAATCCATCATTAAAAGCAACTCAGAAAATAAGATATTAAATGCTTACCCATTAAAAATGTTTTGAGATCATGTTTCCATATTTCTATAGAACCATCTCCCCTCCCCATGAACACAGAAGAAAAGAGAGATGAACAGGAGAGGGGAGAAATGCCCCAGGAAAACAGTCCAGTCTCTGAAGTTTGACAAGTGGGTGGAGGAGCTGGCCTCTCATTTCCCAGGGTCTCCTGGCAATCCCATAAACTTAAGCTTCACTGTTATTTTGACCACAGTGTTTCTGAATGTCATGGAAGTGCCAGCTAGTCTTAATTTAAACCCCATGGCAAGACCCCACAGAGTGTGTAGTGCATCCTCCACAGGACAAGTCCTCTGGTCTGGCCAGGCCGGGCACACACAGCTGGAGGAAGCTGGTCTGCCTGAGGCTCCACCACCATTGCTGGGGATGTGAGTGCATGGGGAGAACGTGGGGCCATGGTGGGGGACCTGGGCTGGGTGCATTCTTCGTTTCTAGGCCAGGTAAAAGACTTCCAGTCTCTCTGGCTGCTGTGCTGGCCATACACCCTGCCTCTGACTGTTAGGGAACAAAGCAAAGGTAGGAATGGCAGCACTGCTATTGGGCTGGCAGCGGCCCCAGGCTCTGTCTCACGGGATGGAAAGGACTGCAGTTATTGGTAGGATCCGTTCTAGGTGGGGACTCACAGTGCCGGTGAAGCCCTCCAGCTGGGGTGCCTGTAGCCCGGAAGCCACCAGGTGGTCATTGCCTTGTCATGCCTCAGGCTCATCATGAGTCACAGCTCTCTCCCCACGAGTACCCCATGCACAGCACTGAGTCTGCCGAGGATCCTGACAGTCAGGGAGCAGATACACGCAAGGTTCCGGCTTGTTTTCAGGGCCCATGTTTATCCACGGGTCCCTCATGATTTCCTCTAAAATGCTCTTCTCACTAGGTTTAAAGATTATAAATTTCTTAAGTAGGTTTTCACTCTCTATAGACATGAAGAAAGAAACGCCATATGTTCTGAATTCCTCTTTTAATAGGATATGTCTATGTCTAGATTTTTTTTGGCATTTGCCTACATAGTGTACTCTGAGCTTCCTGGATTTGCAGTTTGATGTCTGTCATCAAACTTCTCAGTCATTATTACCTCAAATATTTCTTCCTTTCCTTTTTCTGTCTCTTCTCCTTTTGGTATTCCCATTACCCATATATTATATCTTTAGTAGTTGGCAGTACTTAGATATTCTGTTCTGGTATTTTCCATTCTCTTTTTCCCTTTGCTTTTCCGTTTGGGAACTTTCTTTAATCTAGATCTGCAAGCTCACTGACAGCTTCCTTGGCCCAATCCAGTCTACTGATAAGCCAGAAGGCATTTTTCACTTCTGTTACAGTATTTTTCATTTCTAGCATTAACTTTTGATTCTTTCCAGACTTTCCATCCCTCTGCTTGAATCCATCTGCTCATGCATTTTGCCCACCTTTTCCATTAGAGTTCTTAAGCATATTAATCATACTTATTTTAAATAGCCTGTCTTATCATTCAAATATCCCTATGATATCTGACTGATTCTGATGCTTCATTTGCCTCTTCAAACTGTGCTTTGCCTTTGAGTGTGCCTTAGCATTTTCCGTTGAAAGCCAGACATGATGTACTGTGCACAAGGAACTGAGGTAAATCGGCCTTCAGTGTGAGGATTTCTGTTTCCCTGGCCAGGAGGTGGGCTGTGTTTACTGTCTGCTGTAGCTGTGGCTGTCAGAAGCTAAAATTTCCTCTCGTATCCTTGTTCACATTTTCCCTGTCACCTTTGGCTGTCCCGTAAACAGGGTCTGAGCCTTGTAGTTCTATTAGCTATAATCTGTTATAATCCAGGAGCTTAAATGATGTGGTGATAAGGTGTTAGGGGAGGGGACACCCTCTATTCTATGATTAGCTCTCAGTCTTTCAGTGAGCCTGTGACCCGGGCTACGTTTTTCACTAGTGTGTCTCAGCGTTCCTTTTCCCCCTTAGGTGAGACTAGACCTAAAGGGAGCCGGAATTGGGTATTTCCCATCCCCCAAGTCAGTCAGGTTCTGGTAAATGCCAAGCCTGTTAAGCTTTGGTAAAATAGTTTCTTTTAAAGGCAAGCTTTTGTTAAGGAAAGCAGAACAGAATGCTCTGGATATATTTTTGAAAAGGTTACTTTTCCCCTCACACTTCCAGAAACAGGATAGGATTTTTCTGAAACTCTCGTGGGACTCCCAGAAGTAAAATTCATGAAAGCATAGAGCACCCCTACACACACCCCAATACTGGGCCCTGGTAGTTTTTAACTCTCAAGCTAGTGTATAACAAGCCTCCACTAAGTCACCTATTACAGTTTGACTATTTCTGCCAGTCAGGGTGGGGATGGGGGCACTGCTCCTGGACTTCTGCTTCTGGTAAACTGATTCTTGGTATCCACTTCTCTCTCCATTTCTCAGGGCAGCTGTCTACTCTGTGACCTCAGTTCTCTGATGTATCTAAGAAGAGTTGGTTTTCAGTTTGTTGAGCTTATTTTCTTATTGAGAAGGCAGGAGTATGGCCTTCCAAGCTCTTTGTCCTGTTAAATGTTTTGGTTTATTAATGTGTTGTTTTCGTAGTTTTATAGTCCTAGTTATAATGTTCAAGCCTGCACAAATCTATGTTTATTTCAAGTATTTTGCTTATAGCATGCTCTGTGAAAGCACTATTTACACGCAGGAAGAACACATGCAGACAGACGAGCGCTTAGGGGAGCAGCTGATCCCGCCTGCAGTGCCGCTCACCGACATGAGTCCCGAGCAGTACCTCTGGTATTTAAGTCTCTCTAGCTGCTCTGATTACAACGATCTTTTCTTTATAAATAACTTCTACGAGCAGATGTCAGCCCACATGACCATGGCTCTGTTAGTCGGTTATGACTGCAGTTAAGCATCTGGTCAGCCACCAGCATCGCCCTCCATAATGAAGCCCTAACAAGATGACAGAGTGCGCACCACAGTACATGCTCATCCACGACTCATTTGTTGTCGCCATGCAAGGTGGCAGGTGGGAGACGACTTCATTTAAATAAAGCAGTTTCCTATATCGTCTTTTATCATGGTCATTGCCTCTCACCATGTATTTATAACCAGCCCATCATAAATGTGGTAGGGATTCTGGTGCCCTCTGCTCCTATCTTTCCAAAAATCAATCTAGTCTTTAGCAATAAAACAGATTCTTTTCAAACTAACATGTTGCCAACAGTAGGTCTCAATGCTTACATGTTTTATTGCTGGTTCATTATTCTTTCTTTGAAAGGTGGGGAGAGATATTACTTCCCTGCAAATACTTAATGTTAAGGCCTTACTATTTTTCAGATTGTTAGTTGTTGTTGCTGTTTGTTTTTTTTTAATTAAAGTTTATTGGGGTGACAATTGTTAATAAAGTTACATAGGTTTCAGGTGTACAATTCTGTATTACATCATCTATATATCACATTGTGTGTTCATCACCCAGAGTCAGTTCTCTTTCCATCACCATATATTTGATCCCCTTTACCCTCATCTACCACCCCCCACCCCCTTATCCTCTGATAACCACTAAACTGTTGTCTGTGTCTATGAGTTTTTGATTCTTCATTTGTTTGTCTTGTTCTTTTGTTGTTTTCAGTTTTATTTACCACATATTAGTGAAATCATATGATTCTCTCTTATTTTTCAGATTATATTTTGATAATTTCTCTTTGCTCCTTTATTTCAACATCAAATGAATTTTCCATCTACTTCTAAGATTTTTGGCTTCAAAACTTACTCATTTACGTAGATAAATCTGTAGTGAATTTCATTACATATAATTTATGATGTTAGAATTACATTCATATCAACAGACCAAAATGTCACACTCAGGGTTTGATTTCACTACTCCGGCATGGCATGCAATGAAAGAGACAAAGCAACTTTACACAGAAGCTCCAGTCACAGCGAAAGGTCCAATAGCACGTGTGTGAAGGAAGATTCTCCGTATCTCACATTATCCAGCACTGTGTGGGGGCGAGGGGGCCTTAGTCCTTCTTTATTCTTGTCCAAAATTCTCATAACAATACTAGTTGATTATATAAAACCCAGGTAGACTATTCCTTATGCCAAAAGACTATTCCTGAAATCTGAGTCATTTAAATGAACATAGAAACCTTATTGTAAACAAGTCCCAAAGCACATCTTTTCACAAAGCCAAGCATCTATTAGCAAAATCATCATCAGCCAATAACCTCCACCCAGAATGTGCTGCTTGTCATTTAAGATTTCTGCATATTGGATTTTTTAAAAATAGAACACAACTGAAATCTTGTTATATAGATTGTATTTCTTTCTCAAAAAACGCCAGATTGCTATACAGAACTTGCCTCACAAATTCTCCAGAGACTTTTCAGAGAAAACATAACTTCTCAATCAAGTATATCGCTGAGTAATGAAATCTCTATTTCCCCAACTACCTCTCCTTCTTGCAAAAGGAAGCTAAAGCCCTTTAGATGGCACTGAGCCACTGGTAAGCCCTCAGCCACCGGGATATCCATGGAGCACAAGTGTGGAGAGATCCCCCTTAAGTAAATCTCTTATGCAAATGAGTATGGAAGATGATTAATCCTTCAAGAAAAAAACATCCAATCAATGAGGAGGAACAAGACCTGAGCTCTACCTGAGGAGAAGTCAGACTACAGGCAGTTCACCAAATGAGGTCAGTGCTTAACAAAGAGGTAATGAACCTCCTTAGCTATTTCTTGGAAGGAGAAACCTTCAAGGCTGGGGATCCCTGCTGAAAAATGGAAACAACCCACCCCTCCCCCACGCCATCGCTTCTCTCCCTGCTCCCACCCACCTAGGCCAACTGGTCACTCTCCTCTACCCCACACACCCCATCCCAACCATCACAAGTTCTGCTAAATCCATCTCACCAGTATCTCAGGGACACATCACCTCTTTTCCTCTCCACTGCCTTCCCTCCCTTACGCCACTTTCCTCTACGGGGACCCCTTAACTGGTTTCACTGCCGGCAGTTTTAGCCTCCCAATCCATTTTCCTCAAAACAACCAGCAAGATCTTCCAAATTTACTTGTCTGACCAAGTAAATCACTTGATCAGACACTAAAATCCTTCAGTGGCTCCTCAATATTAAAAACGTCTCTATGGATAAAATCCATATGCCTCAGCATACCCTGTTTCCCCGAAAATAAGACCGAGCCAGACAATCAGCTCTAATGAGTCTTTTGGAGCAAAAGTTAATAAAAGACCCGGTAATGTATTGTATTGTATTGTATTGTATTCTTTGTATTGTATTGTATTATATTATATCATATTATATAAGATCCGGTCTTCTACTACAGTAAAATAAGATTGGGCTTTATATTAACTTTTGCTCCAAAAAACGCATTAGAGCTGATTGTCCGGCTAGGTTTTATTTTCGGGGAAACACAGTAATTACAAGGCCTTTATGAATTGGCTTGGAGGTTCCCAAATTTTGCTACACACAGAAATCTGGGGAGCTTTACAATTCCCAATGCCCCAGCACACCCCAAACCAATCAAGTCACAAAAGCAGAGTGTAACACTACCAGTAATTCAGGAAGTAGCTGGGTGAACAGAACTAGCTGATGGCAGCCTCTGTTTTTCAGCACAGCTAAAAAGGTCGAATCCTGATCGCAGCTTTCAGGAGACGGGCAACCTGGGACCTCGGTGAAGAGCCAAGGGATTTGTCTGGAATATCCCTCCCAGACCAGAGGAGGATGAACTCCCAACATTGGATTCAGACAATCCTTTAATAAACCATTATCTGTGTTAATAATGCTTAGGTTTGTTTTTAGGGTGTTGGCTATTTATATTTTGTTGGTAAATTTGCTTTGCACTCCCACCACCTTCCAAACACACACACTTACTCACTCACTCACTCATTCACACTCCCCCACCCTGAATCCTAAAATCTGGGTTAGAGGCCATGCCTAACTTCCCCTACACTGAACACAAGGTGTTGGGTCTGCCTATTGACTTGATGGTAGCCCCCGGTAAACACCAAGTTCTCTGGCAGCAGGGACATGACGACCTTGGTGACCACACATCCCCCAGAGGAAGCACCAGACGGCAGCTCCCGAGGAAAGGGTCTGTGACTTCCCTCCAGCACTCACAACTTGCACGTATTAGCCCCTCGACTTTTTATTCAAGCCCAGGTCAGATCTTTTAAAATTGATCAATCAATAGTTAGCACTGTAGTCTTGAAAATCTGACAGCCGGCTCTTTAGGAAGTAACAGCCCAGAACAAGAGGCAAGAAGAAAAAGCCCCACACTTGACAGCATATCCTGGGAATAACCCAACTTTTCAAAACCCTCCTCAATGAGCACATTCCCAGCAGCTGTGGGAATGAGCTGAATCTTTAAGTTTTGATATTCCCCTGGCACTTCCTGCGGTCTTACTCTAATATTCTATATCATTGTGAACATATTTTCCAGGTTGATAATATTGTCCTCAAATGTCAAACAATAAGTCCTCAGATAACAAAGAGAATTCCCAGTCTACTTCCCAGAGCTGTTATGAAGCCTAAGCGAGAAAGCATTTAAAAAAAAAAAAGTCCTCCGAAACACAAAAAAACTACACAAAAGTAAGCTATGAGACTTATTATAGATTAATAGTAAGCAAAGCCCAGAAGAAATTCTTATTGAAATTTTTACACTTTAATTTCTGGAGATAAAGGAATACTATGAATGAAACTGCCATCCTTTTGAATTAAAGGAGCATTCAGAAGGATTACTGCTTCATACATAATCTGAATTGCTTCCAGATGATGGTCCCAAGTTATTTGCTTGCTTCTCAATTATCTACAAGTTTCAGACACTGTGTACATCTAAAAAGCTCATTAGAAGTCAAAGAGCTTGATGTACCTAAATTTGGTTTGTAGATGAATATACGTGCACTGCATAAAACCCATAAACATTCAGAAAGCCTATGATGCATGGAAGGTTATTTAAACTAACTTTTACCCCCCAAACAAACTTAAAGTGTGTAAATTCATAAGGGGTTTGGAGTTAGCCACCCCAAAATATGCCTCTTTGGGATATTGAGTATTTAAAGCTGGTTATTTCTAAGAAACAAAAGACTCAGGAAGAACCTTTCATTTCCCCCAGCTCCGTTTAGATGGAGGACCAACTCCAGGAAGGGAGCTATCATCACAGATGCTGTATTTTAATATGAACCAGGTGTGGCAGACCGGGAGGAGCCTAGCACAGTCTGTCTGTTGGACTCCCCTGTGTCCCACTGCTTCTTGATGGCCGGGCAATAACTGGTTTACCATATGTCTGTTTCTTTCTGTGAACTGCACAGCTTCCCTTAGTAAGTCGAAACCACTGTGTCCCTTTATTCCCTTTAACTCAAATAAGCCTCTACTGAGATTTGTCCTTGGGTCCCATATTCTTATGGAACCCTGTATGTACATGCATAACAAAATTTGGTTATTTTCTCCTGTTAACCTATCTCAGGTCACTTTGACTACACGAGCGGGAATAACTAAGAGGGCAGAGGGAAATTTCCCCTCTCCCACAATTTCTGAGGGCCACAATGGATGTATTGTACCAATATGAATCTGAAATGCATTACAGCTGTAGAAGAAAGCAGTGGGTGGGTGGCTGTTTCATTTTTGACAGCTAGCTCCGTCAGGAGCCCTTATTCCCGTCACTTCCAAACCTTTAGGTTCTCACCTACACTCCACGCTTAAAAAGAAGCTCATGGTCCTCTTTTTAGCTAATTAAACCACCAAAGCCACAAACTGAAAAGGTCTCGATCATAAGAGAGTTTCATACATCTAAAGAGGACAGGATAAACAAATTATGTGAATCTGAGTCCCTGTCACACATCGCTTCTGGTACAGCAATTTCTGTCAAATAAAAAAAAATTATGGTGTGTCCTCATCCACTTTATTCACCAGATCTGGCACCGTGTGACTTCTGGCTCTTCCCCAAAGTCAAAATGACCATGAAAGGTAAACGTTTTGAATCAACTCAGGACATTGAGCCATGACAGCACAACTAAAGATACTCATGAAAGAGGACTTCCAGAACTGCTTCAGAAAATGGCAAGAATGATGGGATAAGTGGGTTTGAAGCGAAGCGGAGTATTTTGAGGGGGATTAATGGCAATGTGTCTTTTATTGTAATAATTTTTTTTATTTAAACATTCAAGGTATTTTTCTTATCACACCTCATATATACACAAGATTCTCAATCTCTTAGTCACTTTGGCACTGTTCCTGTGACAGTTAACAGTTTCATGTGGAAAACTCTGGAAATTTTTTTCTAAGTAACACTTACTGGGCTTGCATAGATGTTTGTATGTTTTAACACAGAGAAAAGAGGAAGGGAAGGAGGGAAGGAGGGAAGGAGTGGGGAGGGAGTGAAGGAGGGAGGAAGAAGGAAAGAGAAAGAAAGAGAAAGAAGGAAGGAAGGAAGGAAGGAAGGAAGGAAGGAAGGAAGGAAGGAAGGAAGGGAGGAAGGAAGGAAGGAAAGACATGTAATCTCATACTCAACCCCTGTTGAATTAAAAATAATAAATACAGACTACACAAATAGTATACTATACTATACATACACAAACACACACACACACACACACACACACACACACACACTTCAAACAGGACCCCTCCTCAATCTCCACCTTAGTCACTTTGTCACTTTTCCTATAACAGTTAACAGTTGACTGTGGTCCTTTTTGGAAGGGTGAGGAGAACCACTGTACCGTGTTTCCCCAAAAATAAGATCTAGTTGGACCATCAGCTCTAATGCATCTTTTGGAGCAAACTTAATATAAGACCCAGTCTTATTATACTATATTATATTATATATTATATTATATTATATTATATTATATTATATTATATTATATTATATAGACTGGGTCTTATATTAAAATAAGACATAGTATTACATTATATTATATTATATTATATTATATTATATTATATTATATTATATTATATATTGTACTGGGTCTTATATTAATTTTTGCTCCAAAAGACACATTACAGCTGATGGTCCAGCTACGTCTTATTTTCAGGGAAACACAGTTGCATTTACTTTATCTATAAAACATATTCTTTTTCATTCTTTCCACAAACTGGGTCATGTAACACATCTTGCTTCTCATTTAATAACATATATTGGAATTCTTTACTTGTCAGCACACTCTTTGGACAACTACAAATCATACTATCATTTGCGTGTGACAGGATTTATTTAACCAGTAGCTCACTAAGGCACTCTGTTCCCAGGTTTTTGCTACGATAAATAATGCTGAAATAAACATACATCCTTGTTCACATATCTTAGAAAATCTGTGTAAGTACAGACGAAGAGTAACTTTTTAATGGGATTTCTGGGGGAAAGGACACATGCATTCTATTTTGGTATCGTCAGTGGATCTTATGTTTTAATAGAGAGTTTCTGTTTCCCCAACACTCATGAGCACTTAGAACTTTTTTTTGCCAAACTGGCCAAAAACAGTGCCTCACTGACATAACTTCCATTAATCATCAACGCTCCACATTTTCATTTGCTTTTTCTATAGCATTTGTGTATTTTTTTCTTAAATTATCAATTCACACATACAAAATCACTATTGGATTGATATTTTTTTCTTTACTTTTATCTATGAATTCTTTCAAAATTAAGATAGTAACAGGCAGCTCTTTCTTGGTTATGTATGTTACCAGTTTGTTGTTGATCTTTTGACTACCTTTATATGTAGGTTTCTCTTTTTCTTTAAAAAAAAAAATTATATAATGAAATCAATCATTGCTTTATGACTTGACATTTAGGTAAAGGTCTTCACCATTCCATTGATTAATATGTTTTCTTAGTTTTACTTTTTCATGTTTTTATGCTTAAATCTTTGATCAACTTGGAATTTACCTGGATGTAATGAGTGAAACAGGGATAATGCATTTTGCTTAATCTCATTTCCCTAAATATTTAAATTATGGGCAAAGCTATTGTCTACAGTGATTTGAAAACCATCATTATCAAATCTAATTTCTGGCCCATCTCAGATTTATTTCTGAACACTATTTTGTTCCATTGATCTGTCTGCCTATTTCTTCTTCTGTGACAAGAAGTTTACATTATTCAACCCCAATGTTTAAATGACTATAGCTTCATAATGTACTTTAACATCCAGAAAGTCTAGTTGCCTCTCATTACTTATCTTTTTAGTTTTCCAGGTGAGTCTCACATTTTTATTTCCAGGTGAAGTCTGTATCATTTTGCCAAGTCCCTCCCTGAACAAAACAAAAATCTTACTGTTCTTTGAGTAGGGAAGACATTAATTTTACAGATTAATTTATAGAGAATTGACTCCTTTTGCTATTAAGCCTTCTTTTCTAAACTCTTCCTTTTTCCATGTAACTCTTCTATCATAGTTTTAAAGTTTTCATCAGACATGTCTTCCACATTTCTTATTTCCAGCTTATACCTAGGTATTCTATCATTTTGGTTGTCATAAAAATGTTATTTTTAAACACATTTTGTTGGATAGGTAATATACAGAAATAGTACAAATTCAAAAGGTACAATGGGATATAAATTGAAAAAAAAGGTTCGGTCCCACCCGATCCCCAGCCTCCAGATTTCTTCCCTGGAAATTCATATCAAATCTGCATCAGGACATAAATTATTTTACCTTTAAGAAATTAGTATATCAACTCTCTAAAACATAGAAGCTCAAGACTAGAAAGAAACTCACACACTCCAGCCAAGTCTAAAAGACGACCCCCACCCCTGCCCGTCAGCCTGGAGTCCTCCTTCCCCTTAAATATTCCACGTCCAATCCACCAATAAGTCCCACGGAGTCTGCCTGCAGAATAGGCCTCAGAATCATCCACTGCTCTAATTCAACTAGACCACAGAAGCTGAGAAAAGAGAGGCCCTGTGTCTTCCTGGTCCCACTGCTTATCGCACGCAGAACACAGTGCCAGGCACAGAATGCTAACAATGCACCCAGGCTCCACGCACAGAAAGTGCTCGATGCAGCATCAGGTACTGAGCTGTGGTCTCACTGGGGCTGCTCAAGGGTGGTCCGCAGATGCATGCCTAATGCCAGCCTACGAAAAGGTAAGGACACAAAGTGGAGTAGGACATAAATACTTGTGGAACAACTTGGCATTGCTGTCATATTCTTCTGGTAATTCGTGTTTCTCATGATTTATGAACATATCCATCAACAGATTAGAAATAAAAAATCGTGGTCCCTTCCCATAGATGATTTGAGAAGCATGGCACGTAGGCCGCCATAATCTTGAGCCTAAACTAACCCAGCAGGCATCCAACAGGAGTCACTGCTCCCTCTCTTGGCCCCTCCTATCCTCTTCCAGAGGATCCTGTAGAAAGTTACAGGGAACCATCTCCCTGCAGCCCAAACCCCTTGGTGCTTTCCACAGCGCCCTCCAGGACCTATAAATCTCTGCATCGCTGGGCTCCCTCCTGCTTCTGTGATTTCACCCAGATCTTTCTCGTCACCATCCTGGCGTCCTGCCTCTCTTCCCAGGACACCACTCTCTCACTGCCTTGAAGTCTTTACACAGGTTTTCTCAGCCGGGAATGCCTGGCCTGGAACATACTCAGTAAATTGCAGAAAGAAATAATGGAAGAAGAAGAATTTTGTTGCAGGCTCTTCTTAAAAAGTGAAAAAAATTCTCACATCCATGTCCCATTTTTTTGATAAAAATAAAAATCTCACACCTTCCCTGTACTTCAGTCCTAAAAGATTCTCATTTCCAGAAGCAATGTGGGAAGGGTGAGTGCTTGCCAACTACCAGGCAACGTAAAAGCTAAAGTACCGTGTAGGGTCCTGTCAACATCAAGTCTGGAGGGCAGCTTTGGATTTTCATCACATGCACCCCCCCACCAAGACTCTGACATGAGCCACCCCTCCCTACCTACCACTTTAAGCCAAGATGAGGTAATTCATACAAGAGGAAAACTCAATGCTGTTTTTTGCCTATCAAGTTAACAAAGCTTAAATAGCAACAATACCCAATATTACACGTAGTGTATGGTTAATTTCATACATTTGACATCACTGTTATTAACTCGTGCAAAACAAAATATAAAATATAATAAACATAAAACTGCATGCACGTGTGTGTGTGTGTGTGTGTGTGTGTGTGTGTGTGTAACATCAAAATGTTTATCCTTTTCAGAGCCAGTAATTCCACTCTGGGGAAATACAGACTTAGTCCTACATACACACAAAATTTTATTCACAGAAAGCTCACTAGAGGATCATCTGCAATTAAGAAGATATCAGAAAAGTGTAAGCGAATGACTGTCAAAGACAAGCGGGAGCTCCACACCTGGGTGAAGAGACTGTCTACCAGGGCAGTCTCCGTGACTCAGGCAGACAAAATCCCACAAATGAAAAAGGGCTGAGCCTCTGGTGCCGATGTTGACAGAACAGCAAATATTCTCAATGAAAACATTAAGCTTCTGTGAAGGAAATTATATAATAACAAGGAAAAATAAGTGTTAAGTAAAAAAAGGTAAATTTTTCATAAACAGTCTAATTTTACCCACATAAAAATTATGTACAGAAAAAAATGAAAATAAATTTTAATGTTATAACTACTTTACATTCAGGTAGAGGAAACAGGTAAATTTTCTTTTCATTTTTTCCTTATTTTCTCAACTTTTAAGAACAAGCTTACGGTTCCTAACATGAAAAAATTTTAATCCCTTTGAGACCAAACAAAGTAAAAAAGCGGTGCCTACCTCAGCCTGCTGTAACAAATTGTTGATCAACAGCAGGTCAGTAAGACTCTCATCACTTCTTTTTACCGTATAACCACATTCCCAGTTAGGGCACAGAAGACAGTATGGGGCCACCTTAGAGGGGATGCACAGAAATCCATCCTGTCCGCTGGCCCGCAGGTAGGAGTAACTAGGCCAGCTTTGTGCTCTGCCAGGAAGACAGAGTTTACACACTGGGACAGTTTGAAATACTCTAGCACCAACAGCATTAAATTAGCCATTCAGACGTACCAAGGACAAACATTTCTACTCCAAAGCTACAGAACCGTAGTAAAAGTCCTCGGAAATGTAAATGCCCATAAATTCCAAACCTGATTACCCAGTAGCTGTAACTATGACAGCTTAGGAGGCTAACACCAATTTCAAGGGGCCTCAAGCCACCATGGACCGAGCATGCTGCCGTCATCTACAAATCATTCAAATCCCAGGGCAGACATCACATGGCTGTTAGAAGAACCAGTAGGCTGTTAACTCTCTTGCCTGCTTTGTCTCCTCCGTTGTTTCACTTGACATTCACCGTGAGCATTTCCTCACTGTTAAAGCCTTCAGCTTCAGAATTGCAACTACACAACCTAATGTGCTTCTCATATTCAGGGAGAAAGTTTATGAGGAGAAAGGAGAAAACAGCACCACACAGCCCATGGAACACTGAGGCTTAGATTTCAGTCACACAAGAGAAATCAAGAGACTCAGAGTTAAGGCTCCCTCGCCAACCTTCAGTCTCCACTCTGTGCATTTGGACCATAATGACAGTTTTATTAGGATCACAGTTGTGGCAAACACACACTCAAACCATGGACCACAAATAACACTGACATTCTTCCTTCGAAATTAAAAACAAAGTTGATACTCAAACTCAGAGATCACGCAAAGCTTTGACTTTGTATGGACTCGAATCTGGATCCCACACCCTCTCTCGGTGCTCAATACAAACCTGAAGGCCTCTCCTGCTCTAGACCCCAGTCTGACTACTGCATCAAGGTCACAATCTCTAAACACATTTCTGTGCAGCTGCAACAGAGGAAAAATGTGGGCATTTGTCAGAGAAAACTCCAAATACACATCTGTTGAGAACACAGGGGATGGGAGTAGCAAAACAAGTCCCCAAGTTCCCCCAACGTGACGCAGTGGGAAGAACACCAGCCCAGGAACCGAGACCCAGATGTGAGTCCCCAATTGCCAGCCACTACCTGTGTGACCTCCGTGGGATCAGCTTCTTCATCTGTCAAACAAGAACATGGATTGGGAGGTGATATATATGAGTCAAGGCCCTTCTCTGGCATTACCTTCCTAAATTTCTCAGCTGAAATTTCCTCTTCCTTTACCCCTGTGAAACCTGCTGCAGGTTTTACACATGAGCACAAGAACTGTGGGATCCCGTTCCTTATGCTCAGGGCTTTGGTAGAACTCCTGGGACCATGAGGATAAAGTATTACTTTCCTTCATTCATTCATTCCGTTATTCATTCAATCAGAAGACCCAAAACCATCCCTTACATACATAATATACAAAACAATGTGCTACACACTTTAGGGGACAGGTGAAAAAAATACTCATTTAAAAGGTACAGCCCTACTCTAAGGCATTTAATGTTCACAATCCAATGGGAAATACAAAGAATTGATGGAAATTGCAATGACAAGGATCTGGAATAAATTGCTAACGAATCACAGTACTTTTCCTACTGAGCCTAGATGGGACCTCAAAATCCTTCTCAACATAAGCACGCCATTCAGCATCAAACGACTGCAGTTACCAGGCAAGGTTAGTTGTGCTGCCCAGGTCAGGCATGCTCCTGAGCAGAGAGATGCCCAGGCTCTTCCAGGGCCCCCACCCGTATCACCCATCACCCTCCTGCTGCCCTCCCTTCCAAATCACTAGTTATTCCTGAGACGCAGGGGCCTCTAAGAGCCCCATCATCATGGCTGGATGCGCCTGTCAATTCACCTTTGCCAACTCATTAAAGATGTCAAATTCCAGGGAAACAGAATGCACAGAGCTTGCTGTATTCCATCTCTAGCACGCGGCTGTATCAATGCCCTGAGCTGGGTGACGATTATGTCGGCATTGGATGCCTAGTATATCCCTATTACAAGAATAATATGAGTGTCATTGAAGCTTAAACCACTACACACATGAACAAGTGAGTTACACACACACAGGCACACCCGCTGCCTCGTCTCCTCTGTGACAGGCTGCACCCCCAGCCCTGGCTGGCCACCTGGGACACAGATGTGTTAGCATTGCAATTGGTGCCATTCCTCTGACGAGCAATCTGGCAGTATGTTTTAGAAAGCCAGGAAATTGTTCACGCTCTTTGACCTCATAATGCCACACCTGCGACGCTATCCTAAGGAACTAATTCAAGATATGGAAATACCTACATGCACACAGCTATGCCTCCCAGTATTTTTAATAACTGTGAAAAGTTGGAGGCAATGTGTATGTCAACAATAGAGTTAAAAAATTAATAGCATAGTATCACGACAGAATATTATGCAACCATTAAAATAATGATGGAGATTATGTAGCAATAAGTGGAAATGCGGATATAAAACAACAGGTACAACTATGTAAAAATCATTGAAGAAAAGCTGAGAACCTGGTCTTTGTTTTAGAATGGTGAATGGGGGTATTTTTTCCCTTCCCACTTCTTATCTTTTTGTAATACAGTTCTCATGCTTCCACCATTCAAAGATAATCTCTTTTAAACAATGGAATGCAAACCTTCCTTTGATCACAAGGATAAAGAGAAAAGGGGCCCCCTCAGCCAGCACAGCCAGCTCTCTATCCAGGGAGGAAGGGTGCTCCGTCCCATGGGGAATGGAAGCCACCTGGAGGAGCTGCGGACTTGCCAACAGTTGCCAAAAGCGAGCAGTGCCCATCTGCTAACCCCAGGCGGGTCCCTCCTTTACACGCATCCTGAGGCAGAGAATTATCCAGAAACAGCACACGTGCTGTCAGCTTAGTTATCTGTGTCAGAAGTGGATGTGGGTCACACGGGGCTATCAGATGATCTATTTAAAGTCAATGAGCTCAGCTTTTCACATTTGTAGCCATGAGGAATGTTGGTGGCAAGAAACGCAATAATCATAAAGACGGGCAAAGCAGAAACCACCTTTCACTTCCGGTGCAGCATGGAGCGCAGCAGCAGCGGCGCAGCCACCACATGTGTCTAGGAACCAGGCATGACAGCGAGGGCAGGGCTGGCCTCTGCCGGGCTGATTGGGGACGAACGGTGCCGGAGGTGAGGAGGTGTCCTAGGTAACAAACAGGAAGCGCCACATGGAAACTGACTGAAACTGGGGGCCCACCGGGGACCCCCTACGAAGGGAGAGCTTAGGGAGCGGAGCGCAGTCCGCTGAGTCAGCCGGCACTGAGGGCATGTGGCAGCTTCTCTGCCGTGTTGCTCTGGTTCCCACCGCCATCCCTGTGGCCAAGCACCTCTCTCTACTGCGGTGCCAGTGCCAAGTCCTGCTCTCTCCTGTACCTTAACTTTGTTCCAAGTCCCTGCCCGGGAAGGCAACAGAGCAAAGAAATTTCACAAACAGGGTTTGAAATCAGCCAGAAGGGACTTCAAGTTCACATGATGCTAAGCTATTCTGTTGACCTGCGGAAAATGACTGCGTCTCCCTACACCTCAGTTTCCTTACCTGTAAACTGTGTCCCGGTGTCACAAGGTCCTTATAAGGTTTAACTGAAACAAGGAACGGAAACCCCAGCACCTGATGCTCTATGTTCACAGTGCCCTTCTGCCCCTCAGCCACGGGCCGCCTGCCCCCTGCCTGCGGCCTGTCCCAGCCAGCGCTCCGCAGAGCAGCACGGCCCCTCTCCGTGGCTGGGCCTCTTGCACCGACCACAATCTCACCTGCTCAGCTGGCCGTCTGCAGCCGCCCCACCACCCCGGCCAACACACTCACATGTGGGAACCACAACCTGACTCCACGTTCCTGCAAGCGTACCACCGTAAACAGAGGAAGCACACAGTGACCCTTTCAAAGCTCGGGGACGAGGCCAGACTGCCTGGGTTCAAAACCACGCCCTTTCACTTGCTGGTTAATGGGACTTTGTTCAACCTGCATAACCACTCTGTGCCTCAGTCTCCCCATCTGTAAAACAGAGACAGTCACAGTGCCTTCCTCCTAACACTACTGTGAGGATCGGGTATATTTTTAAAGCCGAGGGCTATGACTAGCACATAGTAAGCAGGGACTTTTTTGTAAATTCTGACTCCCCAGGAGTATTTAGGCCAGAAGCACTTGCTTGCTTAGCTACCTATGATGCCCGTATTAGCAGAGAAGCCAAACACCTTGGCCCCTCTCTGGAGTGTCGGCCCTCTGGAGGAGAGCTCTGCTATCCCCAGTGTGGTCCACAGGCCAGCACTGACATGACGTGGGAGCTCATCAGAAACGCAGGTCCTCAGGCGCCCCCAGGCCAACTGAAAAGGCATCTGCATCATGCACATTCTTTAAGTCCCAGTTACAGGGGTTCGGGGGTGTGGGGTGACCTGAAACTCCGCTATCCTAAGGTCCACACTCGCAGCAGTTGGTGCCCCATGAAGAGAACACTGCACTCCAAAGAGGAAGTGCGCTAAGATGTGAGGAAACTGCCACCACGGCATCAAGGAGAGAGAAGGCGGGATCTGTAACTATGGGAGAGGGTGTGGCTAAGGAGATAAACGGCAGAGCAGCTCCTCGGAAAACACTTAGAGGGCAGGGCCAAGGTTATCCACCTTTTCCATTAAAATGCAATGACATTTGTTGTTTTACAAAACACAATTGTTGGATAGTTATTTAGTGGCCCTTCCCCATCCTACCATAATATATTTGATTCTATACTTCCTATATGAAGATGACACAAGCTATTATTGATAGAAAGGAACCATTTCTGAATTGTTTCCCTTAGAAATGATGCTGGCTTTGAAATGCCCAGGAGGTGGGGTGGGGACAGAAGAGGAACTGGCGGGACTCCCTCCATAAAACAATGGGCTGTGGTTTTGAACAGCATTTGCTGATACATTGCTGCCTTTTTCATTTCAAATATCCAGCATGTTAAAAACTACATGAAGGCAACAGGAAATTAATTGCCCCCTTGCTATAACCCTTGACCTTTTCCTAGTGACGTGTAACTAATCAGACGCTGGAGGTCAACACCAGGGAATAGAGGGAAGGAGACAGGGAAAACAAATGAGAGGAGAGCTAGAAACGTCATACCAACCGATCCACGAGCCCCTTCAAGTCCTTCATTTTCTAAGACACGAGAAATGACCAGGTGCCCTCGCATTTAGCTCCACAATCCAAAGCTCCAAACAGTGCTTGCTCGACCTCCCACCTCCACACACACCTGTCACCAAGGTAATTAACTAAGGGGTGAAATCACACACATATGAAAAGACAGCTACCTTCCCGGTGCAGTCCCCACAACTATTATGAAATTGTCTACATGTGAATATCATGTCAAACCCAAATGTGCCTCTCTTTGAAAAACCCCAGGAGGATCAATGGCTGATGTCCCTAAGAGAATTTCCTCTCTGTCACGTTGGTCAGCGGCTGTGCATGAATACAAGTGGCATAACACTGACACACACTGACACTACATCCATGTACATGTACACACACATGTACACTTCTCTGCTGTCCCCATGTCTGAAGCGGTTCCGGCGTGTGTAAGAAGTCCTGTCCTCAACTACTGAGTGACCGATCATTTCCTGCCCTTCCGTGAGTTCCCTAAAGACCCACAGCAGGAGAGGCACCACGGATCACACCTCCTTTCCACTGTAACTGCTGACAGAGCTCATCAGTATAATACGGGTGTCCCCCACTTTTCGAAAGTTCTCATTATGCTACTTTGCGTTTATGGAAGATGTACATTAGTACCTGTTTTCACTAACCGAAAGAAACCCGAAGGAAATACAAGTCATGGGGATGTAATGTACGACACAGGGAACATAGTCAATAACACTGAAATGGCTTTGTATGGTAACAGATGGCAACTAGACACTGCGGGGACCATTTCCTAACCTACCTAAACCCTAAATCACTGTGATGTACACCTGAGTAGGTATAAATAGCGCTCAGCGTCTGAGATGTTATAGAGGCAGCATACATCCCGAGCAGCAAGAGCGGCCCTGCCGAGCTCCTTCCCAGGAACCACACTCAGCATCAAGCCCCAGAGCTCTGAGCAGTGTCTGAGCATCTGGGCTCTGTCCCCATTTATTCTGTGCACCTGTTAGCAAGCTGTGTCCTAAGATATCAGAAAAGCCTAAGAGAGCTCATAAGAGTGTTACACTTAGCATAAATCTGGACACAATTAAGTATATTTGGTATAACTGGGTAGGACATTTTTTGGATCTGGGAACACTCAAAACTTTTCCATATAAGTTAGTGATAACTGCATCTTTGTTTTACACCATTCTGGCTTACCAAACGTTTCATTGGGACACCAGACTCAGATAGCAGGATGGCAGGGGAAACCCATACTACAAACAAGGACAAAGCTGTAAAATTTTACATCTAAATGCTCATTTATAAAACAAAAAGAAAAGGAGAGCACTTGTTTCTCCAAAGCCCAAATCTCATCTCTAAACTTTGATGAACTCTAAACCAAATATTCTGAAAGCTACAGTCCAACACAGGGAGAACAATGCCAGAGCCGTCACTGTCTTTTTAAACAAACTCCCAGGGCTCGGGAGGGGAAAAGACAAAGCATTCCTCTAAACCAAAGAACTTCCAGATTCACCATGTGGTTCAGCCCAGATTTCCCAAAGCACTGATGTGGCTGAGTGTTGAAATGCACAGCAGTGCACGAGCTAGAGGCAGTGAGGGTCTGACGGAGAGGCCTTCGGGAACTACAGAAATGTCATCTTAAATGTCATCAGTCTGCAGTTTATAAAATGAAACTGCCATGAGAACTCAGAAAGTGACCTGGAACTCGCACTGAAATCTAGGCAAGCAAATAGCTGTCCTTCCTCTATTCCCCAAATTCATGGCTCTTCCAGGTAAGTGGACCTGTCCGCTACAGCCACCAGCACTAAACATATGACTGTAAAATGCTAGTAAAAATGTTAGTAAGAGCCCAAAGAACAAGGTACTCAAGAGAAACTGGTGCCATGATCCTAGACCTCGACCCTACACATCAGAATCATCTGTGAGGCTTTTAAATTTTTCAATGGCCAGAGAACACACCAGACCAGACACATCAAAATCTCTGGAGCTGGGTCTCTGGCATCATTGTTTTTTCAAGTTCCCTGGGTAACTGCAGTGCACAGCCACGGCTAGGAACCACCGACTTGGAGATTATTCTAAAGTTACTGTCCAGATGAGAGACTTCCTCTTAGCGTGAGTGTGGGCCCAATACTCTGGGACAGGGAGTCTGTGTCTACAACCAACACCTAGCTATAACGGTGCGCTGTTTGATGCTATACTGGGATGAGCCACTCACCCCAACCCTGGGAGAGGGGCGCAGGCCCTATACACCCCGGACCCCTTCTTACAATGCAGCAAGGACAAGCTCACCCACCCACGGGGCCTGTCCGGATGAGCAGGTCAAGGAGCCCCAGTCTGTCCTTTCAGAGAAGCATGGTAAGTCTGGAGACAGGCGGCAAACAGAACGACACGTGGGCCCCACTGAGCTAGCATCGCTTGGGACGGCACCATTTTCAGAATGCCACAGAGCCCCGGGTGACCACTCTGAGGGAGAACGCACATCCTCGTAGCAAAATACACACAGAGATTAAAGGAATAGGTACATTTCCTAGCTGTTGCTCCTGTTTATAAAGCTGGAAAATGCACTTTCCCTGAATTAAAAAAAAAAGTCCTCAATGCTTACCACTGATTCCCTCCAAATTTCCCTCAAGTTAAATCCAGCTTTCAATTTCAAAGTACACCCCATGGGAAGCTGTGCGCCAATGCCAGTGCCTAGTCCACCCTTCAAAGCAATTTTGGAACTCTTTTTCTGGAGTGGCCATCAGAGCTCTCATCATATTACCCTTGATGTCCTGAATGACATCAAAATGTCTTCCTTTCAATATTTCCTTTATCTTCAGGTAAAGAAAGAAGTCATTGGGGGCCAGATCAGGTGAGTAGGGAGGTTGTTCCAATACAGGTATTTGTTTACTGGCTAAAAACTCCCTCACAGACAGTGCTGTGTGAGCTGGTGCATTGTTGTGATGCAGGAGCCATGAATTGCTGGTGAAAAGTTCAGGTCGTCTAACTTTTTCATGCAGCCTTTTCAGCACTTCCAAACAGTAAACTTGGTTAAGTGTTTGTCCATTAGGTACAAATTCATAAGGAATAATCCCTCTGATATCAAAAAAGGTTAGCAACATCGTTTTGACTCTTGATTTGGACTAACGGAACTTTTTTGGTCGTGGACAATTGGCTGACTTCCATTGTGCACTTTGACGCTTTGTTTCAGGGTCATATTGATACATCCATGTTTCATCACCAGTGATAACATGGCCCAAAACATCGTCTTGCCTCTCCAAAAGGTCTTGGCAAACTTCGACTCTTCTTTGCTTTTGTTCATCGGTGAGCTCCTTTGGGACCATTTTTGCACACACCTTTCTCATGCCTAGATTTTCAGTTAAGATTTTCCTGTTTCTCTATCAATGTTTATTTGTTCCGCTATGTTTCTCACAGTCAGCCGACAAGTCGATGAATTTTGCACTGTTTTCATCAGTTCTGCTTGTTACTGGCCTCCCTGACCTCTCTTCATCAGTGATGTGTTCTCTCCCCTCAGAAAAACATTTAATCCATTTGTACACTGCCATTTTCTTCATGGCATTATGCCCATAAACTTGGACTAACATGTCCTTGATTTCACTTCCACTCCTGCCAAGTTTAACAAGAAATTTAATGTTTGTTCATTGCTCTAATTCAAGCTCAGACATTCTTGCGACGGGACACAAAACCATGCAGCAATAATAATACACGCCACACAGCAAGACACCACCACTCATCAACATGAACACAGCTGTGAGACACTGATATACCAAGATTATGAAACCTTCCCGAGCTGTTTGTACAGTGCTGCCAACGTAAGCGCACGGTGGCAAGTTCATGAACTTAATTGTCAGACCTCACATATAATTATAACTTTCACTTTTTATGACAATCAAGACTAATCTACTTCTTTGCTCAATCATTTAAAAAAATGAAACCTATTACGAAAATTTCCAAACATACACAAAAGTAGAGTTCACCTAGCCTCAATGTATCCAACTTAATAACCAACTTTAACATTTTTGACTCTACCTCAGACTCTACCTTCTACCCCTCAAAAAATCACAATAGAAACACCACAATAGCTACCACTGAAGTAATGTTCATCTCTAACAATCAGCACTATTTTTCTTTACTTTTAGAAGTTCTTTTTCTATATCTTCTTACCTGCTCTCAATTTTTAACTTGAAACTACAAATAATTTCTAAATCTACCTTGCCAAAGTTATTGTAAAGATGTAATATACATGAATGTGCATAGCTCGGCGTCTGGCATATTCCTGAAAAATATTAGTTCTCCACAGACCACTGCCTTACCCTCCTCTCCAAGACAGCAGACACCCACACACATATCCTCCATTCTTTGTCCCTTACTAAACTCTTTGTCCCTTCCCTTAAACACTGGTCCTTGCTTCCTTCCCGCCCCTTCTGTCTCCTTCCAAGCCAGGGATCTCAAACACAAATGCCCAATCACAAATCTAATCACCTAGAAGACCCAAAATATAAGAACAAATATAGGAAGAGGATAAATTGAACTGATAACTACATTTAACACTTATGGTACCCGTCTCTAAATTAAAAATTAAAACCATACCCAATCTAGTGCGTATATATTATTTAACAGAAAGATCAAGCTAAACATTACATTGTAAAATGTCACAGACAGGAACTGCGCTGGTCATTCCTGTGTGTGTGTGTGTGTGTGTGTGTGTGTGTGTGTGTGTACGTGCACGCCCATTTATATTTTAAACATTAAACACCTTTTGATGATCCAAGAAGCTTTATATGCTTATGAGATTCACTTCCTTGCAATATATTTTGCCAGTGGCACATCTGCCACCTCTAATTTGTTTTAAAAGGAATTCTAATCATCCAACCAATCATACTCTTGACCTTTGGCCTTCACAGTCACTTCACTGTGGTCAAAATTGGGCCTAAAAATTCACACTGTAACAGTTCTTTGTCCTCAAGCTCCAAAATGACAATGGCAGGAATATACCTTGAGCAAACCCTTTGTAGAAGAAAAAGCAACACATGGAGTTTCTAGTTTGTCTTCCACCAAAATTCTTGCAATAAAAGTGAATGTCTATGATATTATTAAGTAATAACTTTTCCTCCACTGGGGTTTAAAGACTTAAAAATCATCCAAGTTTCTATGCTCTAGAAACTAGTCTCATCACCACAAAAATGACATGGCTCACTTTGGCTTTAAATAACTTATCACTCCTTACAGAGATCATTCTGACGGCTACCAGATGGGAGGGAGGGTGGGGAGACGGCTGAAGGTGGCGAAGGGATTAAGAGGCACAAATTGGTAGCTACAAAACAGTCATGGAGACATAAAATATATTAATATCATGGGGAATATAGTCAATAATGTTGCAACAACTAAGTATGGTGTCAGATGGGTACTCAGGTTATTAGGGTGATGACCTCAGAAGTTATACAAATGTCTAATCACTATGTTCTACACCTGAAACTGATATAATTTTGTATGTCAACTGGAATTGAAAAATAAAAAATTACTTTTAAAAAGGCAACAAAGGTAAAATAAATAAACTTATCATTCTTTATGCAGAAATATAGAATGACCAAATAATAACCCTTCCAACCTCTTCTCCTCGCAGCACACTCAATCTTCACTGCCTTCCATCCATCTTACCCACTTGCATCCTACTTCAATGGAAAAGGGAGCTTTCTTCTGGGCTAGGCAAGTCTTATGGCTCATTCACTTCAGCATATAAAAATGCCCAAATTTCTCCCACTAAGACAAAAAGCACCCCTTCTCTTGACATCTTTATCCAGATACAGCCCCCTCTGTATTGCCTCACCTCTCGATTGCTCAAGAAGGCACTGAGGCTTAAACATTGAACACTTGTCTCCACTTTCTCATCCACTCTTCTCCTCCCAATGAATTCTAGATTCTGCTGTACCACAGCCCTGGAACCATCTTCTATAGTGTCACCAGTGACACCCTATTTACTCAATCCATTAGCCACTTTTCAGTGCTTATGTTACTTGAACTCTCTGTAGCACCTGACATTGTTGGTCACATCCTCTTCCAAACTGTGCCTTCCCTTCGTTTTCACGGCCTTCCTCCTGGCCTTCCTCTCACCTCTCTGAACATCCCGACTCAATCTCCTTTAAGGACCTACACCCTCCGGTCGGCCGTAGGAGTCAATGACCCCCGAGTTCCATCTTTGGCCCTGATCTCTTCTCCCTCTACCACACACCCTCCCGTGGCCCCATCTAGTTTTGAGTATACTTGCCTTCACTTACCAATTATATGCCACGGCCTTTCAAATCTCTGTCCAGCTCGTCTCCCTAACGAGCTGCAGTTCACACATGCACCAGCCTCTGCAGGACTCCCCCACTTGGGTCTCCCTCAGGCATCTTAAACTCAACACAGCCAGATTAGCCTCCCTCATACAGTCACTACACATGAATGCTGCCATCACCAGTTACTCAGTCCCTTACCCTGGAGCACACCCTTTAGTCCTCCTTCTCTTCTTCCTTATATTCAATCTGTTGCCAAGGCCCTTTTGCTTCTAAATCCCGAATCTCTGGGACTTGTGTCTCCCTCTCCATCTCCTCCACTGCTGCTAGTTCAGTCCTTGATCATATTTCTCACCGAGCTTTCCAACACACACCACGAACGCAGTTTTCTGTCTCCAATCAATATGTGTGGCTCTGACCAGCTCCCCAGGCTACCGTCAAAATTGTCTCAAATTGGGCCGGCCCGGTGGCTCAGGTAGTTAGAGCTCCGTGCTCCTAACTCCGAGGGCTGCTGGTTCGGTTCCCGCATGGGCCAGTGGGCTCTCAACCACAAGGTGGCCAGTTTAATTCCTCGAGACCCACAAGGGATGGTGGGCTGCGCCCCCTGCAACTAAGATTGAACACGGCACCTTGAGCTGAGCTGCCTCCCGGATGGCTCAGTTGGTTGGAGCACAGGCTCTCAACCACAAGGCTGCCGGTTCGATTCCCACATGAGCTCTCAACCACAAGGCTGCCAGTTCAATTCTTCGAGTCCCACAAGGGATGGTGGGCTCTGCCCCCTGCAACTAAAATTGAACATGGCACCTTGAGCTGAGCTGCCGCTGAGCTCCCAGATGGCTCAGTTGGTTGGAGCCTGTCCTCTCAACCACAAGGTTGCCGGTTCGACTCCCACAAGGGATGGTGGGCTGCGCCCCCTGCAACTAGCAATGGCAACTGGACCTGGAGCTGAGCTGCGCCCTCCACAACTAAGACTGAAAGAGCAACTTGAAGCCGAACGGCACCCTTCACAACTGGGATTGAAAGGACAACAACTTGACTTGGAGAAAAGTCCTAGAAGTGCACGCTGTGCCCCAATGAAGTTCTGTTCCCCTTCCCCAATAAAAAAATCTTTAAAAAAAAAAAAAAAAATGACCTCAAATTCTAGTCTAGGTTTATAAGGTCACTCTTCTGCTTAAAACACATCAGAAAAATCTAAAATCTTTTATCTTCATGATGTATTTCCTGAATAGCTGACCCACCTCCCCACAAACATCAACCATACAGAAGCTCACGTCCATGCAAAATAGCTCCCTCAGCCTTTCAAGGAAAGCACTCCCGCTCTCTTCGCTCATCCTGACATCTACCGCCCCCCTCCACCAACACCACCCTCCCCCAGAAAACCTCCTCCAACTCGACTTGTCCAGGTTACGGAACCTTCCATTCTGCTCCCACAGCGCTGAGTGCTTATCGGAGCACTGAGTACAGCACCTGTGCACCTATCTACGATCATCCATATCACAGTTTTTTGTTGTAGTTGTTGACGGAAAGGGCTCTCCCACTAGAATACACGGGATAGAAAAGTACCTTATTAAACTTTACGTGTACAACTACCACATATTTGCAAAATTAACCAATGATATTCACAAGGAAGGTTTATTTGTCACCAATGTACTCAATATGTAATTCAAAAAATAAAAATGATAGACAAATCCCTCACTGAATATCAGTACCAGAGAAAAGAAATGTTGTTTCATAAGAGAGACCACAGGCTTCATTCTCTTACACATTATAAAAGTCAAAGTTTCTTTTTTGTTTGTTTTTCTCCCAAATTTAACAGCTTGGGCTGTTGGAATTGCCACTGGCCTCTTAGACCACTTCGGCCACCTCTCAGCCAACGCTCTGGGACCTTGACTTCAAGAGAAGTGCTTTAAGCACCGTTAGATTTGGGGACAAAGATTAAAAGATGCTCAGTTTACTCAAAAGCAGCGTCCTACTACAATCCCAATGATAAATGACAGACTCAGTTAAGTAGCAGCTTCTTATGCTGGATAAAACCAAGTTCCTTGTATCACATCATGTCAGTAAGAGTGAACTTACCAAAATAACTAGGCGTTTGGCAAGTAAACACCAATCAAGCCCTTTCTTAATGGTGAACACACACCATGCCATGAAGGTTTCTGCACCTATCTGTGAAGTGCATAAAAGCGAGAAGGTGGATCTTATTACATATGGTGTACGCTCTTAACACGTTGCGTACGGATCACGAGAATCTTTACGAGGGATTTAAACCTCACTGTACGCAACGTGTTAAGGAGACATCTTGAAAGAAATTTTCCACCTAAGACTAGCACAGAGCTTCCATTCCAGAATTGTTTAAACCCACCCCAGGGGAATAAAGGAGAATATTACCAACTAAGTTTAATCTCACCAACCAATCTCAGGTCATCAAACAGGAGTACATCAACCTAGAGTTTTGCAGTTTAAGTAGGAAAACCAAACCGTATTCTCCATGAGTAGTACGTTCTTCTTGAAAAACTGTATGATTTAATTAGGCTATCTTGTTTACAGACTTTAAAAGTTTAGAAATAAACACTGTGCATGTTAAGTTGTCAATGAAAGTAATCCATATTACTTTGATGATCTTTTTCTCTGTAGAAACGGCAATCCCAGTGGTAACTTAGAGGTAATCACTGAGATATCATACCTTATATCCACAGAACCTGCCAGCTTTGTAATGAAAGTTTTCTACGTAACTAGAGAAACCATTGTAGAAGAAAGAGTAAGTTGTCACGTATTTCTGCCTGCCCTTCCTCCATCCATACATTTGTCATAATAGTTGGTATAAAGCTGGTACAGATAAACATGGGTTAAAAAAAAATCTCTGACCCTAAGACTTCTGTTGACCCTTCCTAAGTATGATAAAGATAAACCCAAAGTCAACTTTCCTGTAATTTCAGAAAACATAATATGCAGCAAGCTATTTCCTATTTTTTTAAAACAATTTCATATATAAAAACACCATTATTTAATAGCAATCTTGAAAATCTTGTAATTTCTAACAAGCTTCTAAAAAGGACCCAAGCACAAAATAACTGCATTCCTTCTTTCTTGGATTTCCCGATACAGTGGTACCTCGATTTTCTAACGTTAATCTGTTCCAGAAAACCGTTCAAGTTCTGAAACGTTGGAAAACAGCCGACAGCTAGGTCTCAGGATCTTGCACTCAGCAGAAGCCACGTGACATGTTCCGACTTCCGAGGCGTGTTCGAAAACCAAAGCATTTACTTCCGGTTTTACAGCGTTCATAAACTGAAACGTTCGTCAATGGAGACGTTCACAAACTGAGGTACTACTGTATACCGTATTTTGCCGTGTATAATGTGCTCCTGTGTATAACATGCACCCACGTTTTTGGCATCAACTTTCGGAGGGAAAAAAATCTTTCGTTTTAATTTTTTAATTCAAATTTTTATTTGTTTACATTTAGGTACTTGGTTTTTTTGTATTATAAAGGAATTATAACATTCATTTTTTTAACATTGTGGTACAAGAAATTTTACGTAGCAAATAATTACAAAACACAAGAAGAGATACAAGGTACAAGAAATTTTATGCACCGGTAACAAATTTACGATATTTACGGATCATAGAAGGCCAAGAACTCTTCGTCGTTGCAAGTTCATTGTAGGTTCAACAAAACTGATTATCGTATTCCAGGGTATTATTTTGCATACGATATCATTATTGATTTCTAGAGTTACACTTTTAACTCATAAGCATAAATAAAAGAATTAAAAACATTTATATAGGTACGGAATTAGTACTACCCATGTATCATACACATCCTTATTTTCCCAAACAAATTTGGGCAAACAAGTATGCATTATACACAGCGAAATACGGTAAGAATTCAAACCAGTACCTGATTTAGTAACTGCACAGCAAGTCTACCACTTCCAGTCTTTAGGGAAATGATAGAAACTATAGAATACTCAAATGTTTAAACATTAACATTCAAAAGTAAACCTTGCTCCTTTGGCTTAAATCTGGAATTTGATTTGTGTTATATATTAAATGTGTCATCAAAATATTTTATTAAAATTTTCTTACATTTTTAATAATTCTGTCATCGTCGTTAAAATGAATGAACCAACAAAATTCTCCTAGTCTAAGTGCATGTCAATTATGAAGAAAATGTAGCAAATGGGGGAAATATACTCTTTACAATATTAACACTGAGAGTTAAATATCTTATAAGTTCAACCTAGAATAAATAACTTGATGCTTTTGCTACTTTTATAGGATTTTAAATGCTGATTTTCATGTGAATGTCAATTATGTCATTTTAGGCTATATATGAAACTGTCAAAATTCATCTTTGTACATTTAAATGTAAGTAGAATATCTATATCTATTAGTAAAAAGTTACTCATTATAATGTAAGAGAAAAGCAATATTATTACATGTGGACACCATATAGATAAATAAAAGTTTACAACTTTAAAATACTAAATAGTTTCAGGTACTGTGGAAGAGATCAAATACATACACTGGAGGCTTATTAAGTCTACAATAACAGTACCATGAATCCATCTAAACTCTTCCTACAAGTAGCTCAGAGAATTATAAGTATATATAAGTCTCACAACAGCCCTAAAATTAGCACCATTTGATGACTGAGAAAACAGACTCAATAACTGTGTTGCTTGAAATCAGAGGCAGTCAGGTCACGACACAGACTAACCGACAGCTCTTTGTACTAAAGAGCCACTAGAGCAGCATTTTCCTTCCTCTCTTTTAAAAGTATGTTGTTAAACTGCACGGAGGATAAGGTAAGCTGTGTGAGAACCAGGACTCTGCCCCACCACACTCCCATAGTGCCAACACCTAACACAGTGCCCCACACAGCACACATGGGCGATTCGAGCTACATATATGCAAAACCACAGGTTATGACTATGTCTTGGAATGGTTGGCAACACATTATATAATACAATGTCAGAAAACATAAGTGGTGGGAAGAGTTCAGAGAACAACCGGTCAACCTGGCTCTCAACAGGCCAACAACGAGGCATCGTAAGAAGCTGCTCCAAACTACTGACTAGAAACCGAAAGAAGAAGACAGCAAAAACTCAGGACAGATGGTTGGACAACATACGACAGACAATCACGGGGCTCAGCAAAGATGGAAAAGCAAGACTCGGAGAACAAAATGTTTGTCACGCAGTCATAACTGTGACATTGCCAGTGAACAGTGGGAAAGAAAATCATGGATACAGTGACACTCCCTGATAAATATCAGGAGGGCTCTGGGAACCAGGCAGGGTGGATGGAAGAAAGAAGACAAGAAAGGGTAGGAAAAAGGAAATATTATAGGAGAACCAGACAGATACCCACAATTGGGAAATCAAATATTCCTATAAGCAGAGGACTCTCCGGTCTCATTTCTATGCACCCGTCCTCTTCCTTCAGTAGAGTGAACAGCTTTACATTCTCCAAAAGTGTGGCCACAAAGCACTTACTGAGAAGGGGTATTGGAGCCACAGGAGGCTGGGGTAAGCTCACCTTAAAGAATTTCCTCCTCACTTCAGGAGGAGGTTTCCTCTTAACCCCTCATACAAACAGAGCTATTTCTGACACAGAATTTGTGGCACACTATAAGGTCCTCTAAGGAAGGAAATGACATTGACAGAAAGCAGATCAACTCTAGAAGAATCTTTGGGAGGATGGCTAGCAGGTGGGGACAGCATGGAGGAAGAGATGGCTGAATGACCCTTCCGTAGGACCGCACCAGGCCTGGGGCAGGCTAGCTGAGAGGGCAGGGGAGAGCAGGAAGAGGTGGGCACGGAAAATGGCTCCTCTTAGGCGCCAAGGAGGGAATCGGGTAGGGAGGGGAACACGGCGGCTCAGAAGAACCCGCTTAGGGAAGGCTTCAGGACACGCTGGGAAGCTGTTCTGAACACGAGAAAAAGATGAGAATGAGCATAAGCCCCTGCTTTCAAATCCTCTATCTTCCCATTCCCCCACTTCCTTTTCATTTAAACCACTACTGCCTCTGACACCAAGTCTACAGCCCACGATTACATCCGCAGGAAGCCATCTGAGAAGCCACCTTAGGCAAAGGTGCCTCAGGCTCAACGTGCAAAACCAAATAGAACATGTTACAGGACTTGACCAAACCCAGGAATTGTTTTTCTTTGCTTGGGAAAGAATCAACACAAAACCAAATTTATCTCCCCACGTAATAAAAGACATTGTCAGGCTCTTTACCTAAAAACATCTCCTTTGCCAGAGCTCAGCAGGAGCTTTTCTTCCCCAGTGAGGTCAGACAAGATCCAGCTTTACCCACGCAGGTGACAGGGCAACGGGACCCAGGAGGTGTCTAGAACTCCAAACATTCTGAAGCAGTACCAAAATTAATTTGGCAGTTATTAGGTTGGTGAAAAAGTAATCGCGGTTTTTGCAATTATTTTTAACCTTTTAAACCACAATTACTTTTGCACCAACCCAATATTTAAAATGTGGAAACTATTCGCTCTCTCTCTCTGTCTCTTTCCCACTCTCTCCACACACACACACACACACACACACACACACACACACACACAGCAAACATATATAATATAGTCTATACACATAATTACATAGTATATAAAATATTATATGTATGTTATGTATCACACACATAATTATACATACTATATTCTTATACATGTTTATGCATATATTATATTACACATAATGATGTATATACTTACACTTACACACACTGATACACATATATGTATATTTATTTTCTATAGACAGAGTGACAGGGCAGACCATGAGTAAAGAAAAGAACCTTTTATTCTACAGAGAACTATAAATTTCTTAATGCCTTTACAAAAAGCACTATAAACTACTATCAGTGAACACAGAGAGTGAATCAGATTATAATTCTATTTATGAACAAGAGGAAAGGTAGTAATGTGCCCTCGTTAAAACTAATTAATCCAATGTCCTCTTTAAAATGCAAGCCTACAGAAATTACAGTATACCTAGGAAAGTGTAGAGTGTCTTCAAATCAAGTATTTCGTGGAAGAGGAACAAAAAAACAGTTTAGCCTGAGGAAGAAGAGACATAGAAGGGCACAGCTATCACAGTATCTGGAATGCTAGCACGTGGAAAGAGAGACACATGTGCTCTAAGCAGGTGGACGAGACCGCAAATGGAAAGGAGAGAGAAAAATGTAAGAACATTAACTCCCATACGCGAGCTTTCTCCACACCAGAGCAAACAACGGAGTCAAGATGCCCTGTGGAAAGCAGCAGCAGCCTGAGACTGCAAGGAATTCAGGGGGACACGGGGTGAGGGAGGCCTGCTCCCCGGGGTGCATGGCTCACTACTAGTACACAGAGATACTGTCACTACGAAAGCTATTCCAACATGGCCTAAATGGTTTGTGACACTGCGCGATGAGCTTACCCAGCTGGCTGTGGCTCCAATCCCCTTCTCCACCTGCCCTGAAGTTCCTGATACCAAACTGCTACGGAGAGAACAACAGGAAAAGAAGTGTTCCCTGAACAGAAGAAAAATTGTACTTCCAGATGTAGCCTTAACTTCGAGGAATAACTAGGAGCACACACGATGTGCGAAGATTAGCCTCTGATGGTCCCCGTCCCCCTTACAGACTGAGAGGCCACCAGACGTAGCTAAGATCAGGACTTGGCTAATGTGCACAGAGCGCACACGAAGAACTTCTCAGAGGACATAAAATGTCTGTTCTCTTCAAAACCCAAAGTCCACCTTTGTCACTAACACATGCCCCCCATCCTTGTACCCCACGTTTTTTCTCTCAGAGAATCTCCAGGTTCCCTTCCTTTCCTTCCCACTAAGGACCCCATCTGTCACCTCCGAGGCCATTCTCCTCTGAACCTCTTGGATTCTTGTACCTGATACCTCTCACCTTTGAGTACTTCCCCACCTCACATCAATCAGGCGTCCCGCAACCTCTTTCCTCTTCACCCCTCAAACAATGTCTCTTTCTCTATCTCATCACGTATCTTATAAAAGGAATCTACATTTGCTGCCTGCCCTCCTTGTTCCCAGTTTCCCTGCTTGCTACCTGGCTTCTCAGGGCCTGGCATACAGAAGGCCTTCACTGCATGCCAGAGGCAAGATCGTTAAGAAAACGTGAAGTATTAAAATAAACAGAAGCAGGTATGCCAAGAGGAGAAGCTGAGTTGGGGTGGGGGTAAAGAATGGGTTTATTTGAGATGCAGTGCTTCTGCGGTGATGGCAGGATGTGCAGGAGGACATGTACAGCGATGTGACAGGTCAGTCACCTCAGTGATGATGTCATACTCTGAACGAAGGGGGTCGGGGAGGGAGGCTGTGGGCAGACAGGCAGGCACGGGGAGGAGAAGTAGCCAACAGGGAGCTGACAGCTCAGCTCAGAGTATCCAAGAAGGTAAGAAAGGAGAGCATTTCATGAAAGTGCGAGGAAAACACTGGTCAGGGTGTGAAATACCACATTAAACTAGAGGATTACAGGCAGAAATGAGGTGTGGGGGTAATTAAATCACTAAAAGATTACTGGTGATCTTTGAAAAGTTGTGATGCATAAGATATTTATGAATTATACACAAAAGTCCCAGACAAAACATTAACAAACGGAACCCAGAAACCACCAAGGAAACACTGTGCCACGGCCAGAGCAGGTGGTAGGGGGCCGCATGCACAGGACGCAAGGGTGAATCAAGACAGGAAATCTAGTCCTCTAATTTACCCAATGATCAAAGGAGAAAATCATCCGATCAGCTCCCCAGCACTCTACAGGCATTTGACAAAATATAACATTCACTCATCATTAAAACAAACTCTTAATAAAATAATAGATGACTGTTGTCTTAATATGATCCCAATATATATCTACCAAAACTCCAGAATCATGAGTTATGAGAAACCACTATAAACATTCCATGAAGGTTCAACTTCTAAACAGAGAAATGGGAATCAGCTACTGACAGAAAGTTCCCCAAAAAGGAATTACGAATGCCTCTGAAAGTTACGAAAAGATGCTCAGTCTCATTCAGAGAAATGGAAATTGAAATGACAATTAGATACTTTTTAATCTATAGTTTGGGAAAGATCATATTGCTATATTCTTATGAGGGTCTTAGAAGCAGGCCTTCCTGGTAAAATCTCTATGGAAGACAATCTGTCAATATCTATCAACATTTAAGATGCACATTCCTTTAACAAGCAATGCCACCTGTAGTAACTTAAGCCTATAGATATACTCGTTGGCATGTGTGCAAAATGCATGAACAAGAATATTTACTAACGATTTGTAACAGCCAAAGACAGGAAATACATTTCTATTAATTGGGGACTAGCTAATTAAATTAAGATTAAGGCAGCTCTACATGTATTGACATCGGATAGCGCCAAGATACATTTTTAACTGATAAAAACACAGTATTGATTACTGTGCATGGTAGCCAGCATTTTTCACAAGAATATAAACACAGCTTATGCATTTACACACAAATATAAGAAAGTGTGTAAGTGGTAAACGCTGAGGGACAGAGACAGGAGAGAGGCTTACTTTCCATTTATACCTTTTATATACTATGCATTACAACCTAGTGACTATCATCACTCTTGACCTTCCTCCAACCTTCATTCCCTACATTCAAACTGTAAAGTCTGCGAATTCGTTTTGGCCCTTTTTCACTCTCACCACAACCGACAATTTAGAGACACTCAGTATCTTCCTTCGAGATAATTAAACCAGCCTTCAACCACTTCCTATTTAAATAATTACCCTCTCTGATTTACCTTATATATAAGCATCATGCCCAGAATTGCCTTCTAAAGCACACCTTTACTAACCTTTAAAAGGCTCATAACCTTCAAAAGGCACTATCAAAGTGCTCCCCACAGGCTCTTCTCTCCCAGGGCTCCACCTCACATCCGCTGAACTGAAATCCCCCCAAGGACTAAACTACAGCGGTTTCCCCCACCCATAAGCCTAAACTCTGGTGGTCTTCCCCATCAGTTTTGCCCATTACATGTAAGTTTCCCTTCCCCATATGCACCAGCTAAAATGCTGTGAGGCCTTCAACACGCACTGTTTTACAGGCCAGCTCCTTCAGGAAACTTTCCCTTATGTCCACTCAGTGTGACTGCAGAACAGTGTGTTTCTTTCAGGGCCGCCCTTACGTGCCTCCGCTGCTTTCTTCCAAGCAGCTATGCCAATGGTGAGCCGCTCCCTCGGAGCTGCACTCCGGTTCCACCCGAGTCCCCTGAGCACAGTGATGCGCCCACAGCAACAAAGAGCCAGTCGAAATTCCTGCTACTCATTCAGTGCCTCAAACAGCCTCCCGAATCCGTAAGATTAGATGGCTTATTTATGCACAGTTGCCCAGCATTAATAATGATATCATACTGATGAGTTAGGAGGTATTGAAAATTTTAAACAACTGCTCCTGATTCCTTTTGCCTTTCTCATGGAGACTGGTAAAAAGTTTGGAATACCAAGCACATGATCATACATACACAAGAAAGTCAATTTTACCATCTGTCACTTAAAAGTAATTTTCTGGAGTTACTACTTTTTTTAAACGAGAGAGATGACCTTTCCCAGGGAGAGCATGTAAGGTTAGTGATGGCTAGGAGCACTGACTAAATGGTGCTTAGCAGGAAGGGTCTACCATTTCCCAATGTGAGGCAATTATGCATTTAGTTAGATCAAGGTCATTTTACAAGAGGTGATCCCTGTAGACACACAGATTATCGGGATTATATATTGGTTTAGATAATGACTGGAATTTCATGGAATCAAAAAATTCAACATCAAACTCATATAAACATAAAGTAGAATAGTGGTTACCGAGGGCCAGAAGGAGGGGAGACTGGAGAATTACTGCTCGATGGGTACAGAGTTTGACAAATGAAAAAGTTCCAAAAAATGGACAGTGTGATGGTTTACAACAATGTAAATATACAAATGTCACTAAAGTGTACACGTAAAAATGGTTAAAATGGTAAATTATACATATAAATGTATTTGTCACAATTTTAAAAAATCCATCATGAAACATAACTTTTAAACGTTTTCATTATTTTTAATACAGTGAAGATGCAACTACCAGTTCTTTTCATTTCTAATTTCAAGACTTGAATAAGACAACAGAAACAAAACACCCGCAGTTAGTTTACTGATCAGCAGTTTAAATCTGATGGCTCTACTACATGAAGTATCAGGGTAAACTTTAATAATTAATTTTTTAATTCTACCTTCACTTGGAAAGTACTAGTAGTATATATTATTAAAGTTCAATCTGCTAATCCTTCTTTTTTTTTCCCCTTCTTCCGCCGCCCCCCCTCCTACTCCAGTTCAAGCCGTTGTTTCTCAGTCTAGTTGTGTAGGACACAGCTCCCCGGCCCGTTGCTGGCATTAGGAGCCTTGTGCTCCCCTGGCTGAGGCAGTTGGTCAGTTGGCCACTCACAGCGGCTCATGGCAGTTCTCACAGCTGCCAGCCACTCACGATGGCTGCTGGCCAGCGGCCACTCATGCTGGCCACCAGCCGCTCACCGTGGCACACATTAGCCCACAGCAGCTTACACCAACCTCTGCTCACAGCAGTCCAGCTCCAAAGAGAGCTGTTGTACACAATCTTAGCTGTAGAGGGCGCAGCTCACTGGCTCATATGGGAATTGAACCGGTGACCTACCGTTAGGAGCACCGCGTTCCAAACACCTGGGCCACCGGGCCGGCCCCTCTTCTTCTTCTTCTTAACCTTACTTTTCACTTAAAAAGCTTTTAGCCTCCAAGACAGATCCACGCTCTGCAGTCATAAGGCCACTGCTGCATATATACCATCTGGCAAGGTCATGGGAAGGAAACTGCTGGAGGCTTGAATGCAAAATACACCCAGCCCTTATTACTTGATTAAATCCTCCCTCAACTAAAGCCCAGGACAGCTGCAGCCACGGGATATAATACAATTAAAATAATAAAAATTAAAAATTGCAGGGAAACGCAGTGATAATACTAAGCCACAGAACTTCACTGAGGACTGCAGAGCTTCCCGTATATCTCAAACCATGAAACATACCTATTGTGTGTGATAAAACGAACTGCACACGTGGTGCTGTTTTCAGGCCTTTCACCTTTCAGAAATTCCCTACGTTTCATGGGATAATATTCAATGGTAACATTTTTAAATGCTGGAAATGAATAAAATCACATCCTCTAGATCTGTGCTAATACAGTAGCCACTGGTCACATGTGACTACTTAAGTTTAAATGAATCAAAAGTAAATAAAATCAAAACTTCAGTTCCTCAGCTACACTCACCACAATTCAAGTGCTCTAGAGCCCCATGTGGGTGGTGACTGCCCCACTGGACAGCACAGAAGACACTTCCATCATCACAGAAAGTCCAGTGGGCAGAGCTGCCCTGTATACCAAGTACCTTGGTTCTGAAGCAATCACAGTGTTTTCATTCATCCATTCAACAGATCTTTGCTGGGCTCCCACTATAAGACTGTGCTAGCTGCTGGGCGTGGCAGGGAGTGAAACTAACAGTTTAAGTAGGAGACAAAAAGAAACATAAGACATAGGCCTGAAGACCTTATTTTCAGGTAAGTGGCCTGGGAGGGCCTGTCTGAGGAAGTAATCATTAAGCCAAAACTAGAAAGATATACCATTCAAAAGGACAGAAACAGGGTTTCCAAATAAAGAGAATTAAAGTACCAAAGTGTTCGAGTGGGAAGGGCTTGGCATGCTCTAGAAAGTGATTTTAATGTATTTCGCAGCTGTCTCATTAAAGCTGAAACACCAAGCGAAGCATTTAACTGACACCCAAATCTATTCCAGTGGGAAGGCAGACAACAGTCCATGTATTATCCTAGGCAATTCACCTTCTCCTTCTAAATCACCTGCCTTTTTGTCATTTTCATTTCTCGAAGCACCAACTTCTGAGTGGGCAAGTACAGAAAGAGCAATTAACTGTGTTACTTCTTAGCAGAGGAAAAATGGGCTTAAATGAGGTTTCTAAATTACTGTGAATTTCAACTAGCTGTGTTCTCATATGCCTCTATTAACATGGGTAAGCAAGGTACTTTCATCACAAGGTGAGCAGTGTCCATTTCAAGGGCAGACAAGCCACGCAGACTTCCTGCAGCATCATACAGCCGCTGGTCTGATGACTGGGTACGATCCTTCTCCCAGGAAATGCAGTGGGAACCACTGGCCCACAGCCACCGCCACCCAGACAGCTCACAGGTGAGGGGCTGAAAACACCCCCAAGCCTCAACAGACAGGACAGAGAGGAACCTCCAAACGGAGCACTCCCTCGGTGCCTCTGCGGTCCAGGAGTTTGGACGCTTTTTCCCAGCAACTCACTCACCCCGCCTACACACACTTTGTCATTCTACTGTCTTTTCATCTTCACACAGCCTTTTCAACTCAAGTCCCTGTCTAATAGCACGTGTCTGCCTGTGTTCATTACAGGTCAGTTTCCCTTTCAAGGAGCTACACAAAGTAACTGCAGGGTGCACCCATAAGACCCTGAACAGAGCTGAGGCAGGAGAGCCGAGCTAACACTGGAACCATTGGTCCTCTGGTACATGCATGGCCTCCCAAGGGTGGCTGGGAGACGCTATCTAGCTTCCTCCACACAAACAGTGTTTCCCGAAAATAAGACTGGGTCTTATATTAATTCTTGTTCCAAAAGATGCATTAGCGCTTATGTTCAGGGGATGTCATCCTGAAAAATCATGCTAGGGCTTATTTTCCGGTTAGGTCTTTTTGGGAAACACGGTAGTGGGAGCCAAACCATCTAGGCCATTCCCTTCCTGCTCCATCTCTTTCAGAGAGATTAGAATAGAACCTCTTGCTGGAAAGAGGTGAAATGTTTGGTATTGAAAAAAAGTATTTGGCATTGCATTCTCATACCAAATTAATTAAGGATCAAATGTGAAAATTATACTTCTCATGCCAGGTTTTGAATGTTTAGCCATAATGAAGACAAGCCCAATGCAGCTAAAAAAAGAAACCCAGTGAGGTTGAATAATTATCATCTTAAGGAATGTATTTTAAATCCACATGTCATACCGTGTTTGCCTGAAAATAAGACCTAGCCGGACAATCAGCTCTAATGCGTCTTCTGGAGCAAAAATTAATATAAGACCCAGTCTTATTTTACTATAATATAAAACAAGGTATAATACAATATAATATAACATAATATAATACCGGGTCTTATATTATTTTTTGCTCCAAAAGATGCATTAGAGCTGATTGTCCGGCTAGGTCTTATTTTCGGGGAAACACGGTAACAACCCTCGGGTAGAGACATTTCTGCCCAAACACATTTCAGTAATGAAAATTAAGCTTCTTTCAAATAAAGAACGTGTAGGGACCTGGCCCACAGGCAGATGAGCTGGCCGGCAGTCAAGGTCTCCCAGCTTCTTGGGACGCAGTGTGCACGGGAGCGGGCCTGCAGGGCCTGCCTGATGACTTCTCCCACGGAATGCTCCGTTTGCTGTGCCTGCATAACCTTGCTTCTTTCCGGCCTGCGGGCGGGTCACCACCGCTCCACCAGTGCCACCGGCGACTCTCCTTGGTCAGTAAGTCTCCATAGACCTATGTCCGCATTCAGCCACATGGTGTGGTCTTCTGGCTTGCAGCTTCTCAGGCACAAATCTTGGAATAACTAGGAGTCAGTCTGAACAGTATGCCATTAACATTACATTATAATTTTTACTAAGAGACCTTATAGAAACACTTCATTTTACTGTATTTTGAAGAAAGCACAAGCTTCTGATGTGAATTTAATAAACTAACAAAAACTAAAACCTATGTTCCTGTCAGACTTAGCTCACTGACGGCACCACCACCACGCTGTGCCCACACACCTCTCTTTTCTAGGAAGCCAAGGCTGACTGCTTTAGCTGGTGCGGCTCTCACCACAATGCCAGAGACTGGCAGCTTATCAACGAGACACACATCTCCACAGTCTTGGTGGCTGGAAGTCCAAGATCAAGGGGCCAGGTGAGAGCCCACTTCCTGGTTCACAGACAGCAGTCTGTGCACTGTCCTAACATGATGAGAGGGGGGAGAGCTCACTGGGGCCCCTTTATAGGGCACTGACCCCACTCCTGAGTGCTCCACCCTCCACCTCATCGCCTCCCAAAGGCCCCACCTCCTACACCGTCACACTGGGGTGAGGACCACACAGGCAAGTTTCTGGGGCACGGGGCTTGGGGCCCATTCAGTTTATGACAGAGTAATGAGATTACGTTCTTAATCTCTACACTCTCTGTAGGGAACAGGGGAGCACAGATTATTTCAGTTCCATTTTGAACTGAAGGGACTTAAGTAGAAAAGATGATCTGGTCACCGACCCCAATAAGCTGGGGCAGAGCCCCTCTGACCTCTGTCCTTCTAGTGCTGTGTTCTATACTCTGCCAATTTCAGGACCATACGATAAGAGTTGAAAAATACCAACAACATTAAATAAAGTGGGAGCTTAGAATTGCAAAATAATTTGTTTTGAAAACAAACTATTTTGCAATTCTATGCTGCTACTCTAATGTTTTGGTTTAAGTCTTTCAAAAAGTCAAGTATCTACATGTGACAGGTACCAATTAATCTGTAGAAAATACTGTCAACCAGGTTTAATGAGTAACATTAAACCAAATCCACTACTATGTGTTTATCCTGCTCTGCAATCATCATTTCATCCATGAGTAACGGGAAGGTAAAGTTAATTACACAGTAGCTTCTGTATGAATTAGGCTTAAACATCCTAAGAGAATAAATGACTCCTCCTTACCCCCCAGTACGGAGTGAGGTTAACTCAGGACTACACTGAGCCTGCACTTGAGAAGCACAGGTAGATTTCATTTGAAGGTACAATACCATGTATCTGTTCCCGTGCTACCTGACTTACAGAGACCAGCTAGATAAGCAGAGAGCCTCTCAGAGGCCCCCAGTCACATGGGAGTGTCTGGACAAACCAACATCTCCTGCTCCTTTCAGCTCCAACAGCCACTCCCGTTACGTTGGGCCTGCTTGTCCTGCTTTAAATCTCCTGAAAACAGCCTGTTTGGTTTTTGGTGAGTCGTTGTTTTACTATTTGTATATATGGGCCTGTGTGTGTCTGGGGGAATAAAGTCAGTTTGACCTGGAGAGCAGCTTGAATTCTGGAATACTACTTTAAAAGTAATAAAACTGATTTGCAGTTATTTACTATGCATTTAGAAGAGTTTTCTGCTAGAAACAGAAAAGAGTAAGAAAAAGTCTTTGCCCTCAAAGATTTCAAAAGGCCAGCTTTACAGATTACAGGCAATGACATGCCTTTGTCAGTCACACATCTTGATGGCAGCCCTAGGTGCCAGTGGTTCTTGATCTTGGCTGAACATGAGAATTACCTGCAAAGCTATTTAAAAACATGTGTAAGGTACCCCTGCCAGAGATTTTTACTTCTCACCGTGGGAGGAACCCAGACACTAGCAGTTTCACAAGCTCCCGGGGATTCTCATGGGCAGCCAAGATGGAGAGCCACCAGACAACTCATAAATCCCCAGCCCTGCCAAAGCTAGGAGTTCTCAGACTGGTTCTCAAGCTGTCCGGGGTTGCTCAGCTCAGCCTAGGAGTTCATAAAATATCTGGCATCACACCCATTTCCTTTTTTTTTTTTTTAATTTTTTTACTTTCTGTTCCAAAAGATTATTTGTATTATCCGAACTTCAACTAGGATGTAACCCTAAAGCTATGGCACCTTTAGATAATCATTTTTAAAATTATCTAGATTTCTCCATAAAATCACTTTTATTACAAATACCTCTTCATATAAAAATTTCATTTTTTAATTACTGAGATCATTCAAATGTTAATAAAAACACTATTTTGCAAAAAAGAAAGAAGAAATACTGGCTATTTTCAAAAGACTGCTGAAAATATCTACACACCATTTATATAAAGTTTTGCTAATACCAGTTTGATAAGATATGAACTCGGGCCTTTGTATATGCAAAATTAGATTTTACTTTATAGATTTGCTGTTAGAGTTGGAAAGAATTAGACACATATGTCCCAAGAAGACTGGTTAAACGGGTAACAAGAAGTCTGGGTGTAATGTTAACTGTCAGGATTATAGGCAGGACCAATTCTAAGAGCTGCTTAAGGGAGGAAAGATTCTAGTACAGGATTTATTTTCCCTCCTGCAAAAGGGGCTTACCTGGGGAAACTCTGAACACACCTAGCCCACGGTCCTCTAAGTTCCTCCTGGAGCACCTGGGTGTGGGCATGTGAGGTGACTATTATTCTTCCTCACGGTATTGACATCATCCTGTAAAGTCAGGGCTGGTCCACAGCATTGCCAGTGATGGCACATCTACCTGCACAGGCGCAGTAAACATAGATGAGTCAGCCATCTGACATGGGCCTGACGACAGAGGTCCTCCATCCTGGTGGCACATTAGCAAGCAGCCTGACACTAATATTATTGCTGGGCCCCATGCCCAGAGTTTATGATTGCCTTGATGTAAGTGGAATATTGATAGTTTTTAAAGGTTCTCAGGTGTGCATTGTGAAGCCAGAACAAGGAACCCGTGGGCTAATGAAACCCTAAGGTTTATCTATCTATCTGCTAGTATGATCTGGGAGCAACTAAAGGGATACAAGTGCAGAAGAGACACGTCTGATCTCTGAGTTTGCTTATACAACCCAAATCCTGGTCTCTTTACTACACGTAAGTATGAGGGGACAGATGTTTGTAGGAGAAGGAAGAGCATGAGCTTACAGGCAGGTAAGAGTTCAAATCCCACTTCCATTAACTACCTCTGTATTCTTGGCCCATTCGTGAAAGTTCTTTTAGCCTCAGTTTGCCCAGATGTAAAATGGCACTCGTTATATCTCATCAGGGTTTTACTAAGATTAATATGAGTGGATGTAAAACAGCCATTATAGTACAGTTTCAGTTTTGTCCTATTTGCCAAGCAGAGGCCAGGCTTGTGGGGCACCTAGAGCGGGGGCTCCAGATGCCAGCCATTAGGTAAGGAACCTGGGGCTTTGAGGGATGAAATGATGAGTTATCCAAGACACACAACTAATTAGTAGCAGAGCTGGGATTAGAACTCAGCATTCCTGCCTCCCAAATTTCTCATCAGTATTGTTAAAATGCGTCTGTGGAGGCAAACCCCAGTGACTTCTGAGAGCACGTCACTGGAGGACCAGTTGTGGTAAAATTAAATTCCGCAGTGGATAACTGAGGGGTCCTGGCTTGCCTGGATGGCTACATGGTTCTAGCCTTGGAGTAGACTGAAGGATATGTCAGTGGACAACTGAGGAGTAAGTAGGGGATGCCCTTACCAGAGGAAACGGTTATGTTGTACGTGAGCACACAGAAGAAAAGGATGTGAAGACATGAAGAGGACAATCCTTTTCACACTTGGATGTATTTTTAAGAGATTTTTTGGTTCTTCTGTGATTTACTTTGTCCAATTTCATAATAGTTGGTTATTTTTCACTGACATTAAGATAAATGTATAAAATGATGGATTTAATTGTAAAGAATTATTTCATATTTAAGTTTCAGACATTTTCTTTGTCACCTCTATGTCACTGTGCAGCATATAAAAGAATTGTTTTTGAAAAAAATCTATTTCTCCCTACATGATTTTTAACTTATCTTTCAAGCAATGTCACTTGATTCGGTTGCTTTACTTATTTGCCTGACTAAAATGATGCACATGATGATAATTAAAATATTTCAGAGATGTACTTCTTTAAAAAATAAAAACAAATGAAACAACTAGTAGGGCAGGTATTCAAACATGAGAGGGGCTGGTTAACTGCTCAGCAATCTCAATCCGCATGGCAATAAAGAAGAGAGCAGCCCTTAGCTCATCTCTGCAGAGACAGGACACATTCAGTAAATTATTTCTCAAAGTTTCACAGCTATAGTAAAATCTTCATCTTATTCTGAAGCCAAAAACAAAGATCTCTCATGGTCAACTGATGGAGAAGATTATATCTTACTTGTTAAACAAAATGGCCAGTAATTGCTAACAAATGAAAACAAAACAAACCAGAACTGATGCATCTGAATGTCAGAGGAAAGGAGAACAGTTCCCGAGCCCACCCCTGCGTCTAGACAAGAATGGATCCTTGGCCAACTACTTAGCCAAGGGGCAAAGAAGGAACCCACATCCTAGAACAAATACACCCCTGTGGCTGTCAGCCTTCAGTTGAAATGCCAACATCAACATTTTAGTAAGTCACACACTCTTTAAGCTTTAACTCATTCATCTGTGAGATGGCATTAGTGCCATCTTTCTCAAAGTTCTCATAAAAACTAAAAGTGGGAACGAAGGTACAGTGCACAACACAAAGTGGATGTTCAGTAAGTCCGGTTTTATTTCCCTCGCTCTGCCTATGTTCTGATTTCTGGTTGTGCAATTTCTGAAAAATTGTGCCTCTGAAGTATTTCCTCTTCATGAATGAAACAACTCTTAAACACAGAGAGCAAAAATTCACAAACAACCCGTTAAAAAGACATTCGGGAGAGTGACGTTGCAGCATGGCGGCTTGAGAGTACCTGCAGGTCTCTGCCCTGGAAGTTACAACAAGTTGGAGAGCTATAATTCATCAAAGGAATCCCTGGTCAACACAAACACGTCTGAGATCCACGCATTGAGACATCTGGAAGAGAGTATATCAGAGCCAGCGCGGGAGGATGGAAGCGGAAGGACAGAGACAGAAGCTGCACAAAGTCTGGCACTTGCTGCAGCCCCAGCAGACACGACAGCAGTGAAGGCTGGGGTGCACCTGCCACTGGCAAACCAGAGGGGCAGAGACAGCAATCAACCCCGAGGGCTGGCACACAACGAGGCTCGGACCAAGGTCGGGGCAGAGAAGCACAGAGTTCCACAGCCCACCAGCACCGGACAAAGGATTCCCCGGATGCAGAAGTCCACCCACCCCATCCCCCTGTGACCTGCCTGGCAGTGAAATTCTCACTCCACAGACCAGGAAAGGAATGAAAAGAACTGCAGCCTAAGTGGTCTGTACTCATTGCAGCTAAACCCGCTGGAGAGAACCGAGCTGCAGACACACGAACCCACTTCCTGCCGCCCACACCTCCTCCACCCATCATGGCAGAGCCTGGTAGAGGCAGCTGGGACAACTAAAACAGACCAGCTTTGCAAGCTGTTTCTGGCTACAGGCAAGTGACACCGGGAACACACGGGCTAGGAAACCCATATCCCACAACTTCCAACACCCGGGACCGGCGCCCCAGACCCCGGCCACCAAGTCATAAAGGGGAAGCAGGGGAAGCCCATCTCCTCAAGGAATATGGGACATTTTCCACGGTGGAGGTTACACCACCCAGATGCCCCACTGCCCACAGAGGCCCCAGAACCACAGTAGCAAGATCAGAGAAAACAAAAACTTGCACTTTGGCACCACCTACTAGAAAACAAACAAAAGACCTCTACTTGTCAACCTGCTAAACAGGGAAGGGTCAAACTCTTAAAAAGAAGATTGCATTCCCATAAATGCCCAGGCGTAGAAATCATACATCAAGCACAATGAATAACTAAGGTAGTAACAAGGAAATTAGTAAAGAAAATGAAAAATATCCAGAAAATAAAATTTAAAATAATAGAACTTTGCAATTTAAATGACAGAAAACTTAAGACTGCAGTTCTAAAAAAAGCTCAACAAGATACAAGAAAACTTAGTAAAACAATTCAACGAGCTCAGAAATAAAATTGATGAGAAAAGAAGTACTTCACCAAAGAAACTAAAATTATAAAAAAGAACCAAAATGAAATTCTGGAGCTAAGGAATTCAATAAGTGAGATGAAGAATCAATCAGAGGGCTTAGGAAATAGAGCAGACCAGATGGAAGAAAGAATTAGTAATATCAAAGATTGAATCTAGAAATGACTCACATTGAAAAAACGAGACAACTGACAGTAAAAATAAAAAAATAAAGGAACTCTACAAGAAGTATTTGACTCCTTTAGAAAGAGCAATATAAGAACAACGGGGGTAGAGGGGGTGGTCGGATGGCTCAGTTGGTTAGAGCACGAGGTCTGAACAACAGGGTTGCTGGTTAGATTCCCACATGGGCCAGTGAGCTGCACCCTCCACAACTAGATTGAAGACAACGAGCTGCCGCTGAGCTTCCAGAGGGGCGGCCAAGGGCTCAGTTGGTTAGAGTGTGAGCTCTTAATAACAAAGTTGCCAGTTCAATTCCCACATGGGATGGTGGGCTGCGCCCCCTGCAACTAAGATTGAAAATGATGACTGGACTTGGAGCTGAGCTGCACCCTCCACAACTAGACTGAAACACAACGACTTGGAGTTGATGGGCCCTGGAGAAAACACACTGTTCCCCAATATTCCCCAATAAAAAAAATTAAAATAACAGAAACAAAAAAATGGGTAAGCCAGAGGAAAAGAGCAGGAGAAACAGAGAGCATATTCAAACAAATAATCAATGAGAACCTCCCAAACCTATGGAAAAAAACCAGATACTCGAATCCAAGAAGCTAACAGAATACCTAATTATCTCAACCTAAAAAGGCCTTCTCCAAGGCACATTATAGTAAACCTGTCAAGAATTAACAACAACGAAAGAATTCTCAAGGCAGCCAGGTAACAGAAGATCGTGACCTATAAAGGAAACCCCTACTAGATTATCATTGGATTTTTCAGCAGGAACCTTACGAGCTAGGAGAGAGTATAATCAAATATTCAATGTATTGAAAGAGAAAAACCACCAACCAGGAATAATATATCCAGCAAAGTTGTCCTTGAGATATGAAAGAGAAATAAAGGCTTTCCCAGTCATACAGAAACTGAGGGAATTTACCACCACAAGACCTGCATTACAAGAAATGCTGAAAGATGCTCTTCTACCTGAAACAAAAAGACAAAAGGATAAAAAAATGTAAGATGACTAAAAAACAAAAGCAGGAAATTGCAACCTTTGTTCAGAATAAGCTATTAAACACTTAAATATAACATAAAGGTTAAAAGAGGTAAAGCATTTTTTTTTAAAAAGAACACAATAACTACTGCAATTTGGAAATGAATGCACAGTATAAAAGGGATAATTTATGACAACACAAACGTAAAAGGGTAGAGTGGAAGGACTTAACTTGCAAACATAAATGGAAATAAGAAAAAGGACTATGAACATATATAAATTTCTTTTGCATATGCCTAATAGTAACCACAAAAACTATCTAGAACTGAGACACATAACATAAAAAAAAAGAGGAACAGAGGGAAAAAAATCATAGAATACTACCAAACTAAAATAACAAACAGAAACACAAGGGGGAAAAAAAACAATGGAAACACAGAGCTACCATAAAACAATAGATAAAATGGCTATAGGAAATCCTCATATATCAATAATCACCCTAAATATAAATGGACTGAACTCACCAATTAAAAGGCACAGAATAGTGAGATGGATTAAAAAACAAAACCCAGTTAAATTCTGCCTTCAGAGACACAGCTCAGGTGAAAAGGCAAACACAGACTCAAACTGAAGAGGTGGAAATGGATATTCCAAGCAAATGACATCCAGAGAAAAACAGGTGTAGGTGTACTTATATCAGACAAAATAGATTTCAAGATTTAAAAAAAAGGTAACAAGAGACAAAAATGGACATTTTATAATGATAAAGGGACATTTTATAATGCATCAAGAAGACATAACACTTAACAATATATATGCAACCGACATGGGAGCACCAAAATATATAAAGTAACTACTAACAGAACTAAAGGGACAAACTGACAAAAATCCAGTTATAGTAGGGGACCTAACCACCACATTCACCGCAATGGATAGATCATCCAAACAGAAAATCAGTAAGGAAATATCAGCTTTAAATGGCATATTAGACCAAATGGACATAATCAATATTTACAGAGCTTTTCATCCCAGAACCCCAGAATATAAATTTTTCCCTATAGTACATGAAATAGTCTCAAGGATAGACCATATGTTGGGCCACAAAACCAGCCTCAAGAAATTTAAAAAGACTGAAATCATACTAAGCATATTCTCCAATCACAATACTTTGACATTGGAAATCAACTGCAAAAATAAATAGGGAAAAAACACAAATATGTGGCTATTAAACAGCATTCTACCAAACAATATCAGGGTCAAAGAAGAAATAAAAGATCAAAAGATACATAGAAACAAGTGAGGACGACAATATGACATATCAAAACTTGGGGGATGCAGGAAAAGGCATAATAAGAGGGAAGCACAGCATTACAGGCTTACCTCAAGAAAAAAGAAAAGAAAATCTCAAAAAAACAACCTAACATTTTACCGTAAAGAACTACAAAAAGAAGAATAAACAAAGCTCAAAGTCAGTAGAAGGAATGAAATAATAAAAATTAGACCAGAATTAAGCAAAATAGAGAACAAAAAGATGACAGAAAACAATTAATGCAACAAAGAGCTGGTCCTGTGAAAAGATTAATAAAATCGACAAAACCCTGGCTGGACTCACTAAGGAAAAAAGAGAAAAGACTCAAACAAAATCAGAAATGAAAGAGGAGAGGCTACAAAGAACATGACAAAAATACAAAGGACTATACAAGAATACTATGAAAGGCTATATGCCATCAAATTCTATAACCTAGAAGAAATGGACAAATTCTTAGAAATATATAACCTTCCTAGACTGAATCATGAAGAACTGGAAAATCTAAATAGACCAAACAGTAAGGAAATTGAAAGTCATGAAAAATCTCCCAAAATGTAAAAGTCCAGGACCAGATGGCTTCACTAGTGAATTCTACCAAACATTCCAAGAGAATTTAATACCTATCCTTCTCAAACTCCCAACATTTGAAGAACAGGCAATACTTTCTAACTCACTTTATGAGGCCAACAATATCCTAATATCAAACAAAACCTAGCAAGGACAACACAAAAGAAGAAAATTACAGACCAATATCTCTGATGAACATAGATGCAAAAATCCTAAACAAAATGCTATCAAATTGAACACAACAATACATTAAAAAGATGGTCAAGTGGGGTTCATCCCAGGGGCACAAGGATGGTTCAAAATATGCAAATCAATGGATATGATACACCACATTACAACAAACAAAGTATAAAAATCAGAGGATCATATCAATAGATGCAGAAAAAGCATCCATCAAGATACAACATCCATTTATGATTAAAACACTTGATAAAATAGGTATAGAAGGAAAGTACCTCAAAATAATAAAGGCCACAAATGACAAACCCTCAGCTAATATCATACTCAATGGTGAAAACTGAAAGCTTTTCCTCTAAGATCAGAAACAAGACAAGGATGCCCCCTCTCACCACTGTTATTCAGCATAGTACTGGAAGTCCTAGCAAAAGCAATCAGGCAAGAGAAAGAAATAAAATGCATCTAAATTGAGAATGAAGAAGTAAAATTTCATTTTTTTGCAGATGACATGATTCTTTATACAGAAAACCCTAAATATTCCACCAAAAAACTATTAGAAACAATAAACAATTAAAGTTACAGAATACAAAATCAATGTACAAAAATCCACTGCATTCCTAGATATTAACAATGAAATATCAGAAAAACAAATGCAAAAAAAATTCCATTTGCAATTGCAATAAGAAGAATAAAATAACTAGGAAAAAACTTAACAAAGGATGTGAAGGACCTATACACTGAAAACTATAAGACATGGTTGAACAAAATTGAAGAAAACACAAAGAAATGGAAAGATATTCCATGTTCAAAAACTGGAATAATCAATATAGTTAAAATGGCCATATTACCAAAAGTAATACACAGATTTAATGCAATCCCAATGGCATCAAAATCCCAATGGCATTTTTCAAAGAAATAAAAGAAAAACATCATCAAATTTGTATGGAACCACAAAAAACCCTGAATAGCCAAAGCTATCCTGAGAAACAAGAACAAAACCATTATACACAGTAGCCAAGATGTGGAAACAACCTAAGTATCCTTCGCTAGGTGATTGGATAAAGAAAATATGGTATATAAACAATGGAATACTACTCAGCCATAAGAAAAGATGAAATACTTCCATTTGCAACAACATGAATGAATCTTGAGAATATATGCTAAGCAAAATAAGTCAAGAGGAAAAGGACAAGAACCACATGATTTCACTCAAATGTGAAATATAAAACAGAAGCAACAAATGAACAAACAAACTCATAGACACAGACAATGAAAGGGTGGTTACCAGAGGGAAGGGAATGGGGGAGGATGACGAGGGTGAAGGGGGCCAAATTTATGGTCAGGGAGGGAGACTAAACTGGACGGTGAGCACACAATGCAATACACAGATGATGTATTATAGAAATGTACACTTGAAACTTACATAATGTTAGTAACCAACGCCACCCAAATAAACTTAATGAAAAAAAAGACACTAAAAAAGTATCTTTTGGTAATTTTCCTTTTAGAAATGGGAGAACTAGATTGAGACACAGATTATTTATTTCTGCTGAATACTGACTTCAAGTCCTATGCAACATTCCCAATGTCTAAACCTCAAAACTACTACAAATATATTAAAGAAAAAAGAGTAAGAATAATAATGACATAGGCTTATTTCTTACTCTTTCATGTACAATGAACTGTAATATCCTTTAAAATCTTAGGGCTGTCATCATCTGACCAGGTCTCAAAGGGGAACTCAATGGAGGTGCAGATCAATTACTAAGCAGCAAACAAGTCATGTTAAATTATGACTCACATACGAAATCTGTATCAAATACTTTTGCAACTAAATGATATAAAAGCTGAGATTGTGTCATCAATTTAGAAATGTCATTAATTAACAGGAAAAAAACTCAGCCAGTTTTCCACCTGATTTATATAACTTTTAATCTAGCAAATTACAGATGATTTTACACAAATATTATCATGACCAAAATAAGAAGTGAAAAAGAGGTATATAAGAAAATAACATACACATCATTATTTTATCAATAGGATAAATAGGTCTACAAAGATCCATCTGCATGCTCCCATCTGAAACATCACAACCAACATCACTGATACTGACTTGGCCATTTAAAGGCTTACTGAAGAATTGGTCATACCCCTCAAGAAGCTCACAGACTACCAGGGAGCCAGAGTGAGAGATATATAGATTCCATCTGAAACTCAGGACAATACAGCTTTTGGAGGATGGGGGAGGAAGTGACTAACTCAACATGGGGGAGAGCAGAAAAACTTTCACAAAGAGTTAATTTTCAGTGACTGATGGCTAACACCATCAGAGATTGTGTGCAATTCTACATTCAGTGGTTTTTCATAGGTAGTCACCTGAAATTGGCTATAAATATACCCACCACAGCCAAACATTGTAAGTCAGGCACCCCTCCAATAAACATTGCTTATTAAACATCTACCAGCACACCAGCGACCTTGATGGCAGGGTTCTTCGCAGAGGAGACCACATGTGCAGACGACCAGAGCATGAAGAAGGAGACAGAGCGCGTGGTTCAGGATGAACGGAATGTAGAGGAGAACAAGTGAGGGGTTATAATGGATAGGAAAAGAAAGGGAGGTGGGGGCCACATTCTGAGGAACTAACAACCATTTATCCTACAGGAAACTTAAGTCCATATAATTAGGGGAAGAACATAATGACAGGTGTCTGTGTTGTAAACACCACCCTGGACCTCAGGGTGGGGTGGAGTTGAAGGAGAAGGAACAGCAAAGATGTGCCATCTGTAGTATCAGGAACCTACCTGTGCGTCACTGCCACAGGGAGTTAGGGTTAAGATGACAGGGTGCGGGGGGGACCGCAGCAGTCACTAACTACATTACAAAATACAGAGCTTTCAGCATAAACCACACTGACCTGAACACCCATAACATAGGCGCCCCCAGACAAGGAAATAACCAAACCTAAATTGAAGCTGCAGAGCGGCTATTCTTTGGCAGAGACAAACTGCTTTGATCCAGAGATGAGTAAATACCAGAAAAGAACAATCCATAGAAACTGGTAAATAAAAACAAACTTTAAAATACGAGCAAAAATGAAGAAAATATTCATCAGAGAGAAACTACCCTAAGAAACAAGGAAAGTGTTCAAATTGTTCTCCAATGTCTAAGAAAGTAAAGAGGGGAAAAAAAGATCTTGAGGAAGGTAAAAGAAGATAAACAAAACATCCAAAGAGAGATTTTTAAGACAACAAAACATAAAAATTGAGTTGGTACAGCTAAAGAAATAGAAAATAATAATGAAACTAGTACAGATGTGTGTCCTGTTAGAAGTAACAAGATGTCACATAAACATGAATAAAAAACCCAGTCAGTGGCAGGGAGGACAGGTCCGAGAACACCTACAAAAGGAAAAGTAAACGAATAAAAATACAAAAATGACCAGAAAGAAGATGCTAGATATGTAAGACATAAAAGATCTACCTTTACATTATTGGTGCTCCTGAAGAACAAAAAACAAACAAAAAACTATTCATAGACACATCAGAGAAAACAATTCTCCTAAAATTAAGATATACTTGAATCTGCAAATCAAGAGCAGACCATGCTCCAGGATAAATTAAAATGGAATGATCAACACCAATATCTTGGTGAAGTTACTAAACTTGAGAGAAAACGAACTCATCACACAGGCTCTGAAAGGAAGTAGAGTGGTTAAAGGCATAAAATCTGCAACCAGGTTCCATGTTATTAGGCAGAAGAAGCAACTCACCTAAGGAGAGAGAAAAGTCAGATTGGCATGTTTCAAGGCCAGCCAAGGTGTCTTTCAGTATGATGGTAAGCTTAGTCTCAAACACACAGGAATTCAAGGACAAAACACTGATAGACCCTTCCTGAAAAGCCTTCCTGAAAAAAAATATCTAGGCCCCACAAAAAAATGATTGGTCAAAGTAAATATTCATGAAATGGGAAAACTGTTATGAAAGAACTGCTGGTGAGCACTGAAACCATTTCAAAGAGTATGGCTAAACAGCCACTGGAGTTACCTTAACAGAACTGAAAGTTTATCTTGACAGCATAAAATAAAACAAATGAAAGGGGAGAGCAAAGAAAAGACAGGAGGAAATGCAAATGCATTCATCTTTTTCATCTTTCAAAGGAACCGTATATACAGCTAAAATCGAACAGTCTGTCAGTAAAGTCATAATGACCCAAACATCAGTGTTCGGTGATTGTTTTGAAGTTCAACAACTCCTTCAGTTCTATAATTTCTCTTTCTTCTGTTACATTTAAATAAAATTAAACATATTTTTAAAAATTAAACATATCATGTGTGATATGATCCAATCTTTATAACGGACTTTTTAGCCATCCATCCTTCCATCAATCCATATAAAAATTCATAGACATGTTTACAATGATGATTACCAAATATTAACCACAGTTATTTCTAGATTAGAAGACCTGAGCGGCTTAAATGTCTTTCTCTACTTTCCTAATATTAACATATTTTGATTTTTCAATATGAGCATGTATTAATTCTAGAAAAACAAGGCAAGATATTAAATTTATGTTTTAAATGAGGCAAAATTGAATAAATGATACATAACAAAATGTACAATTTACAAAAGAAATTAGTGAAAGTTATTCCTAAAACTCTAGGACTATAATCAGTCCGAAGATTCCAAAAGAGTGGAGAAAGGAGAGAGATTTTGTAAGGATTCCTTCAGAAAAAGCTTTAGTGGAGGCTCTGGCCTCACTGCCTCCAAGGAAGGGAAGTGTCTGCCCCCTCAGCTCCAGGAGTCAGAACTTCACTGAATGGTTGAGAGAGGGCTAAGGTGTACTCCTCGCAGGGAGGTGTCGTGAATGTGATCAGCGCTTCCTGGGGAATGCCAGACACCTGAGGCGGGGCCCAGGGACGCGAGAGAGCAAGAGGGGGTGCTGAGGAAGTTGCTGGACCACAAGAGGGCAGGAGGGGGAGAGCCAGCACTGAGCCATTGTACATTTGCCCAGACGAGCACCTAGCAGGTGAAACACCACCAACAATGAAAGTGGCTTCTGTGGAAGGAACCTCAGAAGAACCCGGGGCGACCGGGAGCCTAGTGAGCCAAAGAATCGCCTGCCTCAGGGAAGCTGAAGTTGGAAGGACCCAGTAGCGGGTCCTCTGAAGAACACAGGAAAATACCCAATGATTCAGTCAAACCTAGAGTGCAAAGCTACCCAGCTAAGGTAGAATCACTGTATCCCTTTATTCTCCTTTCTTCTCTTTGCTCCGCTCTTCAAATCTGGCAGAGGCCTAAGTGGTAGTAAAGCTAGCTCAGGGGAAAAGGTTAAGTAGAGAAAGAAAAAAAGCCATACACACACCACTACCGTTTCCCAGTGCAGGATCCTTTGAAGGGGGAGTGGGTGAGGGAAGAAGTTTTCATTCAGAGCGTTTGACTTACACCCCACAGGTCATGCTAGTTCAACATACTAGTCATATACGCAGTACCAGTAAATCACCGGCAGAAATGCAGTGGGCAGCCAGTGTACATACATGTTCGCAATGCTTCTTCATTACACTGTGAACCAATTCTACTAAATAAAAGCACATTGACAAAGCTGAGGAGGGAAAGAATTAGGACCCACAACTAGTCTGAAGCTGACCAATTAGGATGGTATTCTAAAAAGCAGTGAACCCAAAACCTAGGCTAGGTAAGGAGGAAAGTAAGGCACTGAGAGGGACAGGGCACAATAAAAAGACAGAAAGGCCAACGGATTCTAAGTCCTGCTGGGACAAAGCACTGGAGCAATGGTAGCAACAGGAATCAGCTGAGAGGCAGGCTCAGCAGAGTAACAGAAGTGCTTAAGATGGAAAGTCTGGAAGAGGTTCAGTCAATAAAATGTGTTTAACTCCAAATCCCAGCTATTGCGTACTATTTATTGTCTCCTCATTCTATACCATTGTCGTGAGTATTAAATAAGGACACACACAAAGCATCTGGCCCCAAACCTGCAAAATACGCACTCAAAGCACTGTTCCTTCAGTGCAGATGGGAGCTGATGAGCTATGGACCAGGAACTTCAGAGAGGTGAAGGAGAAAAACAACTGAGCTTTCAGAACAGAGCCATACATTTTAAAATTCACATTACGTCGCTTCAAATACACGAATCCTGCAGCATGAAAAAAATCCAATTCTGAGGGGAAAGAAATAAGGAAACCAAGGGACATTAGTAAATCATGAAACTACAGCACTGGTAGGACATTCCATTGAATTATTGACCAGTCAATTGATAAATATTTATTGAATTCTATGCAAAGCACAATCAATCAAATAATTTATTTCAGCATCTATCTGCTAATAATAGATTGCTCGGCACAGACAAAATTAGAGGCAAGTTAGAGGTAGGATAGATGGACTTCACTGATTCCTTGTATTTACAAAGAGGGGTGGGAACCACGGGTGACCTGACCCAGGAGAATGAATGTCCACTGAGTGATGAGAGGGTGGGAATGTGCTCTGCAGCCATGGAGAGATGGAAACATAACTGTTAACATGGCAGAAACACCCTGGCATTATTGTGACCTAACCAGGGGTCCTCAACCTATTTCAGTCTGAGAATAAATTTTCACTTTAAAAGACTATCCAATCTCCACAAGATCAGACATATATTTTTAATGTCTGCTGTGCAATTCAAAATTACTTAAAAGCATTAGTGACTCACAGTAGTTTTTATCACTGCATATTTTTCCAATCACTATGCTACCTGCATATGTTTGAAAAATAGGACAGGCATATGATAGAAACATAGGAATTCACAAACCTTTTCTTTTTGTGGCTCCTATAGTTCTCTGGCACACAGACTGGAAACCACTGTTCTAATTGATTGAGCTAACTGACAAGACCATGAATCTTTTAAAAATCATATTCCTTACCCTAAAGTTGCAGAACATGCAGTATAGCAGTGCGAGGGGAAAAAAACTGATACTGCAGTCGGAAAAAAGGTTCAGAGAGATTCTAGCAAAATACAAAACCAAAGCACAAGTTTCATCAAATTACTGATCAAGTAGTAAATATGCACTGAATATATTTTGTATGCATCGTAATGTTCACTCACTCTAATCATATTTATTTAAGCATTAATACACTAATTATACTTTTCAAGTATACAGAATTCAAAATAGAACCAAACAGGATGCAAACTAACCCAACCCTTGGACAACTGGGACTTGAACATAAATGCTTACCCAGAGGTAAAACACGGCACTCTTTAGGAGGATGCTAATTACTGGAAATAAGAATTCAATGTAAATTATTTTTCAGTTTCTCAAGACTGCTTTCAGGCTTCATACCACCAAATTAAATATGGCAAGGTATAATCTGGAAAATACAAAACAAACATTTTGAAAACAAATAGTCCTCACTTCAAATCTCTAACCCGCCTGTGTGAACTAGGGCCACTTATTTAAATTCTCTAATCCTCAAGAGTTTTTGTTTCCTTTTTGGTAAAATTTGGGTAACGATGCCTACTTCAATTAGTATGAGAACCAAGAAAGCATGTCAGATGTCTTTGCAATCCCCAGCAGTGGATTAGAAAATGCTGGAAAGGACGAACTTGAAGCATCTTCTGCGATGCTCAGGAAAGCGTGTTGTTCCAGGAGCCAGGACCACGTAACACTGACGTGAGGTCACTGTCCCTTCTCGCGCAGGCAGACTGAGTTAACAGACCGGTACTGTCTTACCCAGGTAAGCTTTCTTTTAGAAGCCCACGCAATATAAAATTGTGGTTAGATCTAATCATGTGCCCACAGTTTCTCTATTAAGTGAAGCAATAAAAGAAGTAGAACCCTTCCCTTCCTCCCACACCTTAGGACAGCCTACAGAGAGGCTGCAGGACACACAGAGATTCAGCCCTAAAGCACAGAGAACCTTTGTTGCACCGCACCCTCCCCCACAATCTCCGATTGCTGCCAGGCTGATTAGAGATCCGGAGTGACCCAGACTATGGACAGAGTCCCACCTCTGGGCAGAGGGCTGCGAGGATGCAGGGATCCTGGGCAGGGAATAAAGGGGAATGAAAGACTGTGATGAGCCTCAGACTCTTGGTTCTTATAATTTCTATCTCTTTACAAAAAAGCAATCTATGGCCTTGTCACGAGAGGAAGGCCTCCCTAATTCTGGAACAGCCTAAAACACCAGGTGTGCAGATGAACATCCTCACAAACTATTGTACCAAATAGGATGACCACACATCTGGTTTCCCCGGGACAGGTCCTGTTGGCCCAGCATCATTATATCATAGCACCATCATTATTTAATAGAACCCACTTTCAATGATCCATCTCAAAGTGTCTGATTTAGGAAATAAATTATATCATCCCCCAAATGTTAAATGACTTACCTAAAATGATACAGAAAAGCTGTAAGGAAGCTGTGAAATGTAACCAAATCAACAAAATCCTAGTCCAGTTTTCTTGCTTACTATCACATACATACAGCATTTACAATCACTTTAAAAATGCACAATAAATCTCCCCGGAAAAAGTAAAACTATTACCAACAATCTAGGATTATAGCCTGCTGAAACTAAACAATTTTATTGAAAAAGATCTCCACTGTAAGTCAATAGTTTGTGTCAATAATTCATATGGCCTCTCCTAAGACTATTCTTTGAGAAAGAAAAGAGATTCTAAATGCTATTTTAAATAACATGCCTAGTAACCAAGCACAATAACCTGCTAAAACGAGAATCATTTCCATGTTTCCAGGGTTATCCAAAACATGAAAACGTTCGCTACCAGCAGCTATTCACGTCAAATTAGAAAAATAGTGTCTGACATAAAGTTTGTTTCAAGACAATGCAAAATTCTAGAATGAATCCTAACACAAGAGAAAAAGGATCCAAAATACTCACACACTTCAAAGAAACTGCCAGGATGCTTGCTCAGTTAGTATGGTAAGGACTACACTACTCCCATTGTAAAACCTAAACCTAAACCCTGACCATCAGGGAATAGTGTCATCTCAACAAATGAAACAAACTCTGCTGTGGCTGACCATCCTATGTTACCTAAAATTGGTGGTGGTGGTGGGACAAGATAGAAGATGCATAAATCTAAGGATTTTGGTCTTATTTGTTTCATTCAGTCATTCAACAAATGCTTACTGAGCACCCACAAGGCACTTCACCTACGGAGATGAACAAAACAGACGTGGTTCTTGTCCTCATGGAATTGACTTCCGGTGGAAGAAATCAACATTCAACCATAAACTTACAATTATGCAGGTATATAATTTTAAATTATAAAAAGTTAAGGTAAAGGATAAAATGCTATAACAGAGAATAGTAAAAGAAAGGTACAATGTAAACTGTGGCCAGGAAACGCATTGCTGAAGATGGGACATTTAAGCTGAGTAATCACCAGTCAAATGAAGAGTATAGGAGAAGACTGGTTATACCAGAGAGGGACCTTAATGTCCAAAAGTCCTGAAGTAGAAAAACAGCTTAGCCTGTGTATACACATAACAGATTTCTATAAAGAAAATAAATGAAAATATCCCAAAGCTTCACAAGTAGCATAGAGAAAAGACCTTAAATGACCAAGTGTACCCAGTTCTAAATAAAGACTTTTGGCAAGGTTGAAGTAATGAAACTGTTTTTGGTGCTATATCAAGATGTGTCGAGCTGTGATAGCCCAAATAATCACGGGTTAAGACAAAAAGACATTTATTCTTTATTCAGCATTAAGTCTGGAGGTATCCAGTTCCAGGGTTCATTCCACAGCTCAGAAAAGTCAGGACTTCAGGTTGGAATCTCCAGTATTCTTTTGTCCTTTCCCTCAGGCCTTTCTCCTCAGGGTTCCAAGATGTCTGCTGAGATTCAAGCATTAGACCTCATATTAGCCTCCCAAGCAGAAAAGAGACAATATAAACAGGTCCTCTTTTGTGAATAGAAAGCAAAATCTTTTCCAGAAAACTTCCAGCCAACTTTCCCTTGTCTCATTAATCAGATCCATATCTCACGGTTACCTCTGACTATAAAAAAGGTTGGAAAACCAAGTATCTGGCAAAAAGGGAATGGAATCACCAGTACCGCTTTAGTCCATTACGAATGACTGTCAAGAACTAAGCACATGGCCATACAAACAAAACCAAAGTTTCGTTGCCAAGGAAGAAGTATGGTTTTCATAGCCAACTAACACTTATCTACCATCACCCAATAATTTTTACACCCAATAATTTAGAGCTTACGTGATTGATTCCTTTTGGTATTTACTGATCTAAGATGTGCAAAGCAGGTGCAAAGTGTTGGGGAAACAATTGTAATCAAAAACAGACGCGGCCTTTGACCTCATGGAATATACAGCCTGATAGCAGAGAAAAATATAATCAAATAACCTCACAAAGAAATGTGTAACTGGCAAGACTGCTGTAGTGAACTTTGCTGTCTTTTACAAAAAATGGGTCCCTCTTCTCAGTTTCACTGTGTGTACCCCTCATGCCCACCTACCCATCCCCCAGCTTTCACAGCCTATATAATTTGGGGGCAGCTACCCCCATTCTGGCCTCCAGGCATGTGGCTCAAGCCTATCTGTAATCCTATGCCATGGCCACATTTATTGGTTCAAAGATAGATAAACACACAACTCAATTAGGGCCAATAAGGTGACAGAGGATGGATGGACCCTCCTGGTCCAGAAGCTCTCTCACTCTTCTGATGTTCTGGAAACGTCCTCAGAATTGTTGGTGGGCTTCTGCAACCAAGAGAGCATGTGGTGTGGCCTGAGGATAAAGTTGACATTGAGAAGACAGCGAAAAGGACAAAACCAGATCCTTGGCTATACCACTCAAATAAACTAACCCTGAAGCCCATCTGTCTTCTGAACTTTCAAGATACATGAGACAATAAAGCCATTGTGTTGCTTTAAATCAATTGGAATTAAGTTTTCCCTTACTTGTAACTATAGTCAATCTTGGCTGAAAAGCTGCTCAGAAAAGACGTCTTAAAAAAGGAAGATCTGCTTAAAGTTTGAGAAGGTACCTTTCAGGGGTAGCTAGTTAGTTCAGGGGTGGCTAGTTAGTTCAGGGGTGGCTAGTTAGTTCAGGGATGGCTAGTTAGTTCAGTTGGTTAAAACATGGTGCTGGTAACACCAAGGTTGCCGGTTCCATTCCCGCATGGGCCACTGTGAGCTGCGCCCTCCTTGAAAACAAGAGAGAGAGAAAGTACCTTTCAGTGAGTCTCTCTTAAAGGAAGATCTGAAGAATTCGGAAAAGACAGCTGGGTTAGCATTTGCAAAGGCCCCCCGAGTAGAAGGGAGAGATAAGAACTAAAGAACTAAATACACAAGGGAGAAAAAGTAAGGTATGATATGGGGCTGGAGAACTGGGCAGGGGTCACACTCACTGGGTTTTACAAGCTGTTAAGTTTAGACTTTATTCAAAAGTGTTGCAGGCTTGGGGGGTGGGTGGGACATGGAAATTACTGTCTATAGTGTGGTGACATTAATTGATGTAAATCTACCGAGACCAGGACTATACTGAACATGTTATTTTCAAGCAGCTTTGGAGATCACAGAAAAGGATTTTCAGGAAACACTGACTTGGCACTGATGGAATCACTTCTACAAGCTCCTAACAGGGGCATTCTGACTCAGCTTCGACACTTCTGATGAAACTGTACTCGTCATAAAATGTATTAATCCAGGACAGTTTGCTCTGAGGCTTTAAAACGTGGGAAGAGCAGGCCGTTCTTTGAAAACTGGGGTTCTACAAACGGAAGCCGTACTGTAACTACTGTCACATCAGGCTCAGGAGGCTGCAGGTGCCCTCACAGCACCTGGAAGCCAAGGCGTGAATGGGATTTCTGACAGGGCTTAACATAAATGCTCAGGTACAGGCACTTGTTTCAAGGTGCTCGCAGGTTTGAATTAGGTAACGATTCCCATAACTCAAAACGTCAAGGAAGGAAGGAAGTATGCCGCCTGACAAGCTTTCTTCTACTTCATGACTTCTCTTCGTTTCACTTTCCTCTGCATTCCAAAATTCCAGGAACTGTTATAAAGATAATTCCCCCAATAAACGTATCCTCATTAACTGACGCTAAGTCTGTTATTACAATCTGCCAATATTACTGTAATCCATTTCACAGAGGCCACGCTTTTATTACTCTTAATTATTAGTTAACTCAAACTCACTATTACCCATGCAGAATACAGGTCTGCCAAGCTGAATTGCTTCAATTGTGCTCAGCTAATAAATTTTTATATTAAAAAGTTATATTAAATTATATAAAAGTATTCACTATAATGGTGGCAAAGAAACCATGAATTCTTGGTTTAGTTTCTATTGTTAGTAACATTCTTCAATATGGCCCTGCAATGGACTGAATGCTTATGTCCCCCAAATTCATGTTAAAATCCTAAGTTACAAACCAGGATAACCGAATGAGGAGGTATGGCGTCTGGGGGGTGATGAGATCGTGAGGGCTCCTAAGGAATGGGACTAAGTGCCCTGAGAATGGAGGCCCCAGGGAGATGGAGATCCCTCACCCCTTCCACCATACGAGGACACCTTGAAAAGTAGACCACTTATGAATCAGGAAGTTCTCACCAGAACTGTGAGAACTAAATTTCTGTTGCTTCCAAGCCTCCCAGTTTGCGGCATTTTGTTATAGTAATCCAAACTGACTGAGTCAGGTACCTGTACCCAAGGTTGTGAGATCATACTAAATATATAAACATTGGTCTCTGCTCCTGGTTCCTGGCCAGCTCCTACAACCCTTGCCATTTCCTGAGAAGAATACCACGAGGATCGCTCATTCTAATATTTGGTCTTTGACCCATCCCTAACACAAGGCTCCAAAAGCCGTGGAAATTCCTAAGTGGTAAGAGCAGTAGGAGCATCCTTTGTCCTCATGAAATGACTCTGGGTGGCTCCCTGGATGGCTTCTTTTAGTCACCAGAAAGACCAAGCCATGATTGGAAGCTTGGAATCTTTAACCTAGCCTCCTACTTCTCTAGAAAAGGGAGCGGGGCTGGAAATGGAGTTGATACTTGATCATGCCTACGTGAGGAAGCCTCCATAAAATGCCAACAGTACGGGGTTCGGAGAGCTTCCGGGTCGGTGACCACATCCACCCCGGGAAGGGACAGAAGCTTCTGTGCTTCCCAGACCTCAGCCTGTGTATCTCTTCATGTGCCTGCTTATGTGCGTCCTTTATCATATTCTTCAATAAACCGGTAAATGTGTTTCCTGAGTTCTATGAGCCATTCTAGCAAATTAATCAAGCTGAGGAGAGGGGTCATGGGAATTTCCACTTCATAGCCGAAGCAGACAGTTGTGCACAACCTGGGGTCCTATGACTTGTGATTGGCATCTGAATGGGGGGACTGTCTGAGCCCTTACCCTGTGGAATCTGATGCTACCTCCAGGTAGGTAAGTGCCAGAACTGAGTTGAATACATATTAGGACACTCAGCCCATACTGCAGTGAAGTGCTTGGTGTGAGGGGGAAAAAAACACGTATTTGGTGATCAGAAGTGACGTTTTCTGTGAGTAGCAAAGGCGACACAGAGGAAAGAAACACATGGTAGGGAAGAACTGTAGGTATTTCCTTTACAAAGATAGATTGTCCTTCCAAAAGATCAGTTAACTTCACAAAACTCAATATTGTATTATCTTGAGACAGTGACATAGTGTTTTGCTGTGATTAGCAAAACAAAGGCTGTTTTTTTCCTAAACAAAGGGTCAGCATTGGAAATCCTAAATGTTTTCTGTAAATGACCAAATGACTTGGACAAACAAGAGATGGCAGATATTACTCCCCATTCACAGAAGTCAATCACTACCTCAGATCTGTCTTTAGAAGAATTACTGAAACCAGATGTTTGTAAAGTACCTGGCACTTCTCCTGGAAGAGAAAATAAACTCTAAATAATAGCTATCATTATCATCACATATAACTACTTTGATTAACAAATCATTCTAAAATATCCAGACAACATGAAAACATCCCTAAAATTTATCCCTCATTAACTAGTAAGAAAAAGAAGAATGAAGGATCTGTACAGAATATTACCATAAAATACACTGTAAAAGAATTCTCATGTTGGTGGGAGTTTGTAATAGGAAAAGGTGGTTTCTTTCCTCTAGAAGGCAAAGAATTAATTTATTTTTTTTAAAAATGAAAAGGTTATCTAGAAGTGACATTTGATACTTTACAAAAAAAATTGTCAATCTTATTGTTACTGCCTACAAGGGGACCCTTTGCCTCCAATCAATGGAGCTTTCTAAATTTCTCAGAGAACAGCTTTTCTTAAGCAGATCTGAAGTTTCTATGGAAATCAGAAAATCCCCCAAGAGGTAATGCTTCTCTCTCTCTCTCTCTCTCTCTCTCTCACTCTCTCTCTCTCTCTCTCTCTCTCTCTCGCCGCCACCCCCCCCAAGAGGTAATGCATGTCTCTCTCTCTCTCTTTCTCTCTCACATACACACACACACACACACACACACACACACAGAACCTGAAAAAGGCACTGAATGTTTTCAGAGACATAATTTTTAAAAATGTAAATTTATCTTGAGACTAAAAAGCTAGCATAATAATCAACATTTGAGAATCTCTGAATATTTCTAATAGTTCCTATACAAACCAGTTAGCTTTACAAATAAGTGAGAATCCAATTAAAATTCAAATATGACTAAAATTCACCCATGCTACCCAAGAAAAACTAAGTCACCTCAGATTCCTAAAGCTGGCACTGAAGACTTCTGTGAAGCAGTAGTGTAGCATCACAGCGAGCAGATCACCTCTGCGGCCCAGGCCCACACCCAGGGCTGCCTAGATGTATAACTGGCTAAATAACCGAACCGCTCAGCTTCGCTTCCCTTCAGTGGAGGTAACAGCTTTCCCAGCAGGTCTCTACGCAGGTATTCACTGAGCTCATACAAGGACTCAGCTGGTGTCTCCCAGCTATACCTCCGCACTCACCCTCATGCGGTCTCTAGACAAGGCCCACCCAGTGTTCCTTCCCGAGGCCAAGATTATTTTTCCCTAGACCTCACTCAGGCCCTCTCTCCTTCACCTTTTCCAAGGGTAAACCTTCTTCCTGAAGTAGCCATCTTACCACCACAGCCACACATCCAAATCCTATAATTTCCTTCAAACCTAGATCCTCTCAAGCCCAGCACCAACTCTGCCTCCTCCATAAAGCCCCCCAATGCCCACAAATCAGTGTTTCTCTTCCCTTGAAGCCTGGACCTCAGCCATGTTTTGTTGGTCTGAGGTGTGGCCCAGGAATCGGCTATAGAAGTGACTGCTTCATGCTCTGAGACCCCATAGCACTTCACCAGTACTTCCCTTGCAAGACTTTGTATAATACTTTCAACCCCATATTTTAATTACATACAAATTGTATTTAAATTACACTCTTAGAAAACAGGAACAGTATTTATATGCTCAAGTACCCACAAGAACAGCAACTTGAACTAGCAGGATGATCAACTATCTGTTGAATGCGGAGGTAAAGAAATAGAATTTCAGTACTCTTATTAGAATATAGCATTCAAAAATATGCTTTGAAACAAAAGCCTACCAACACCTGAATAACTAATGTATATTTCACTAGCTCAGAGGTTAAGTTCTACTTGACTTATGTGCACTAGCCAATGTATAAGAGATGATGAATCCGCAAAACATAGGAAACGTCATTAAAATAAAGCAGATACAGGGCAAATCAGGTCTCTGATCTCACAGATGGCCCTTCCCTTCCTCCTCCCTCTTTTCCCCCCACTTCCCACTGCTTCAAGTTCTCTGAACAGATCACGCTCCCTCATACGCGCAAGCTTTGAATGTACACTACAATCTCTAACATACCACATTCTTTATCTGGGTCTTACTACTCATTGTGAATATACCTTCTGTGATGGAAAGCCTCCCCTTAGGTCAAAGTCCTAGTCAAATGTCTCTCCTCTATACTCCCCTAACGCTTGGTAATATTACCCCTATAATAGCACCTGTCAAAAATAAATTATTACTTTGCTTATCTAGGTCCCTACTGGTTTCTGGGAGGTGAGGGAGACTCCCATCATTGAACTCCATCACCTCATATAATGTATGGCACTTGGAATGTTTAATAAATGTTGAATGAATTAATCAGGAAAAGACTTCAGCCTGCTCATCTGTAAAAATAATTGAGCTGATGTCCAAGGTCTCTTCGAGCTTCATTCTTTACTAGAATGAAGAATAAAATCAAACAATGATTATGTATAATAAAGACTTGGATACATATTAGTAATGAAATGATTTCTAAATCATAATCGAGTTGCTGATTTATACAAGATTTTCTTTTCACATCATTTTAATATTTAAGCCTAAAGATAGTAAGTTGTTGTTATATTGCTTATTATACTTGGAGAAATTTCTCTTCAAAAAGCATAAAGTGGTCATTAGCAATCTTAAATTTAATACAAGGTAACATGTCATTTTACATAGATAGGTAAAGAACTACAGGTATTTCATAGCCATATATAGGTGAATATGAAGAAAATATTTACATTTTGAAGCCTAACTGGTTGCAGATGGGTACCCCCTAGTTTATAGTCATTACCTAAGAGAATACTCAGCCTAGAATACATGCATATTAAAAGACATATGAGTAATGTCCATCCACAGCTTCTAGCCCGATTCCACTTTCAACTTCAAACAGAACTATTATTGAAACTAGTCATCTCTGTAACGAAGATATACAAAAGTAGAGATTTAGCTTTCGAATGAAATTTTTTCTTAGTCTTTCAAGGCAATGATATCTAACATACGGTAAATTATGTCAAATAAAAGTATTTTTGTGAGCACTTACCTTTAATCAACTGGGAAGCTACCCCTTTCCTAACCTTGTACCAACAGGTGATTAGGGCAAACAAACTAAATTTATATATTTATTTGGAAAGTTTTATTTGATTACAAAACGTTAGTCATTTAGATACATTAATTGTACACATTAATGATTAAATTGCTTGATAATTACACATAAACAATTGTATACAGCAAGAATTATTCCAACTTCATTTCCTAGATGAAAGTAAAATATAAAATAATGCAATCCCCACTATTTTACAAGGCAAAATAATTTTCATGTTTTTTTCTTCTAACTTTGATAGCTTTTTCTATTTTTAACTTGCACTATGTAGTTTTTCTGGGTGCTGGCACATCATTTTATATCATCAGCACTCAACAGTGTATCATACAAATTAAGAGAAAACCGCTGTGGATTCTACTCTATAATAATGTGTAATTCCCTTGGTCTTGAATCCTTTACGTAATGCCAAAGGATAAACTCAAAATATTAAAAGCCCTTTCAACAATACCTAAGGCAAGACCTGCCCAATGACCTTATCAAGCTGCGAAAGTGAAAGAAATCTGACTACCCCGAAAAAAAAAAAAACCTTATTTTGAGACTCACTGATGTATGAGACCTTACAAAAATCAAATTGGAAACTTACAAGGATTTTAATAAAAGTGTTTTCGCTTCCAAATTTTTAAAAATTGCCATTGCACTGTAACGAGTAATATAACAAATATATATATATATATATATATATATATATATATATATATATATATATACACATACATACATATATATGTAAGTGGTAAGGTCAGAGAAGTGTTTCCTGCTCTTGAATACGAGGTGGCTTTTAAAGCAAGTGTCATTTCAAAACCAGATAAAGAGATCAAACAAAACCATAACTCAGTGCTTGGAGAAAACTGGAAACTTGTTTTTTCCGTATGAAGTTACTCCTTGCTGTGTTTGGGAGCAGAAAACTGTAGCTCCTCCGAACGTTGATAACACACTGGAAGATTCCAAACGCAAGAGCTTTGCAAAGACAGTGACTAGAACTGCATCAGACTTCCCTGCGCCCAGTCCTCGTGCAAGGACCAGAACGACCAACTTTATCCACCACTGTAACATGGTAATTCAGAAAAGTTGACGTCTTCAGAGAAAGGCCACGGGAGAAAACTCAGTCACGAAAAGCTTCAAGAGAAAACTTGCTCAGCTTCTTCCCTTGGGACTGAAATGACCCCAACAGAGTGCTTAGATGCCTAATTTCCCCAATTAATCACCCACGCCTACAGCGAGGCCACCCCACCTTTTGTACGCATTTATTAAATGACAAAATTCTAGGAGGCTCATGATTCAAAAGCAACACCCCCCCCCCCGAGTTCAACAAATACCCCACAAGCAGAAAAACCCATAGCCAAGTAACTCCCCATCACTACAACCGCCCACGTCGCACCCCACGCTGCAGCGAGACCGGCACTCACCCACCGCTCGCCCGGGAGACCCAGACCTGGGCTGTTCCAAATTCTAAAATGCGGCAGGCTCGCTTACTCCCCCAGGGAAAGTTCTCACCCCCACCTCACAGGTACACTCGGAGCATGCCGGGCGCTGCCATTTTAACAAGAAAGCGGACCTTGCCCGTGAGGCCCCTTCGCCGGTAGCCCTGAAAGGAGCCGGAGCGCCAGGAAAGCCCTGACCCGTCGCCTACGCGCGCCCACCCCGCCCTCGTCGCCGCGTTTAATGAGTTGCCCACTCTCGGGGCCCACGACAGAGAGCAGCCAACGCAAAGGCTAAACTAAAGGAAGCTGGATTTCCGCACGACTTCTCAGGCAGCGCCGAGGGCGGCATCAGCGGAAGGGGCGGGGGCATCTGCAGCCAGGGGCGGGGGCATCTGCAGCCAGGGGCGGGGCATCTGCAGCCAGGGGCGGGGCATCTGCAGCCAGGGGCGGGGCGTCGCCAAGGCACACACTCGGTTACCCGGGTAACGCAGCCTCGCGCCCCGCGGAGGTGCAACCTGGGGCTGCGCTCGGAGACTCAGTGCCCTCGCCATGACCCCGGGCGGTTCGCGAAGGCCGTCCTTGAGTGGTTGCACGCCCTCGGTGCTCGAGCTTCCGACCCCCGTTCCCGAGGAGCGTGGCTCGACCGGTGCACAGTTGCCCCCTAGGTCTCAGCCCCGTGGCCCCGCCCAGGCTCTTCGGCGGCCCCTCCCGCTCCCCACCCTCGGCCCGCTCCCGGCGCGGCCACAGGAGGCAGACTCCCAGGCGGGGGCGACGAGCGGGAACGCCTCCCCGTGGGCACCGCCCCCTTAGCTGCCCCAAACCCGCCTGCGCCGGCCTCGGTAGCCTCGCGCGACGCCCGGCGCGGTCCGCAGCGGCCCAAGGCGCGGGCGGGTGCTCACTTAGGCTGAGGCCCGAGCCCGCTAGCGAGAGACCCTCACTGCATTTTATTTCGTTCGTGGTTTTTGCATAGGCCGAAATTTTATGGTTGTGTTAAACTCGGGACCTCCGCGAAAAGGACCCACTTATTTTTTTCTTTCCAAAATGGCAGCCTCCAGCCGCGCACAAGTATTAGATCTCTACCGGGCGATGCTGAGAGAGAGCAAGCATTTCAGCGCCTACAACTACAGGTGATTGCAGGGGCGCGGGGGCCGGGAGGTCCGGGGGCGCGGTGTTCGTCTGTCCGGCGCCAGCTTCCTCAGAACGGCGGCGGGAGGGCGCCGCGAGCCAAAAGCATCCCCCTGCGGGCAAGCGTAGCCCGCTGTAATCTCGCGGGGAAGAGCAGGGGGCTTGCCCTTCGTTGTAGCAGAGGGAATAAGTCTTTTGACGTTTTCCCCCCAAGTCGGATTCCGTGGTTCGTGCTCTGGGAACATGGTTAGTGATGTGTTTCTGCCATAGGAAGGATGAACGTGAAAGCTGCAAGTGCTTAAGTTGTAGGACCAGTTTGTTGTATATATAGAACTTCCCACAGAATTGAAGAGTTAACGGCAGAAGTGACCAATCAGTAGCACGTGTACACAAGCTGAAGTCTCTACCATTTCCTAGGCGTCTTAATTCGCTGTTACGCTTGCAAGAATCCAATCCGTTCTACTTGGGATATTGGTGGCGGCGGGGGCGGGGAAGGGTGTTGGAAGGAGGAGACACAGAAGGCGGTAAAGGAAAAAAGGTCACAAACTTCCAGGAGCTGAAATGTTTGTTATGATCTCACCCGATGGAGATCCAACTTCTAGGATCTTAGCAGGAGAAGAATGAGAGTCGAAACTCTTACATCCTGAATGTACTGCACAGCTTTTTCCATGCCTGCCACATTCTCCTATATGCGCTTGGGTCCCCTTCTTCCTTCTTTCTTACTCGCTATATTTTTTATGAACTTCAGAGCCTCTGTTTTCCTTTCTGCTTCCGTATAACTTCTGACCCAACATTATGTATTTTACGCTTTTTCTCTGCATCCTTTTAGATTTGGTGACTTCTAACTACCTCTCTGTTTGAGCAATATTCCCAAAACAAGAATCTGACAAGACCAGCTCATTTAATTACATCAGGTCTCACTTTTGATGACTGGTCAACCTGTGGATTGGGTTTCCTAAGAGCAAAGCCTACCTCTAGAAAAAACCTGGTTAGGGAGCACACACACACCCCTTCTGTATGTTTTGGCAGGCCCTGTGATGGGTAGACCCAGTACAGCTTTGGTTATCAAATAAAACACTAAATCTCTCAAGCAGTAATTGTCTTAATTTTTAGACACCTGCCTAGAAAAAGGACTCATCCTGTAAATCTGAGAACAACATCTAGGTCCCACTGGTGAGGAAATATCCACCCGGTCAAGTAGTTAAAAGAAACATTTGATGGGAGTGTATGGTTTTACTTAATGACTTGCTTTGGAAGGAAATGTTTGTAAATAGTAGGTATACTGGTGGAATTTTCAACAAAAAATTAAGTACTTCACACCAAGAACTTGACCAAGTCTGTTGAAGGAACCCACAAATATGCAAGTGAATAAGTGGAAACAATCATTTCCACCACGTTTGGAAGGAGATATTTTGTCATTCAAATTTGCTGAGAATAAACAAGAACTGGAATCAACACACAGGTCACACACTGAAGAGACAGTAGATCTGACAGCATTGTGTAGAAAAGTCTAAGTGGGAGCCCTCAGAATATAGAACCTTGGACAAATTACTCAGCCGCAGTGTTTCAGTTTTCTTGCTTGTGAAATGAGCCTTTTGGACTATGTCATCTCTAAGGAGCCTTCCATTTCTAGAATTCTATTTGGAAATGACGTATGAGCCAGGTGATGAAATCTACATACAAGGCTAAGTTTTTTCAAGTGAATAAATGCCAAGTAAACGGGTGACCTTCAGGAAAGTCATTTAAGGCTGTACCTGTTGGCAGAAATTAAAAATGAGTTTCAGTAATGAGCCACTATAAGGTGATATATATGTAGAAAATAATTGTTCAAATTATGCACTGAGTAATGCTTTTGAGCTAAATTTACTGTCCGTATATAAATGTATTATCCAAAGGAATCTGGTAATCATTTTATACTGTTTTCTAAAATCTGAGATTCCCGCTAGTAGTATCTCCTAAGATAATAAACTTAGTTGTTATAAAATATGGCCTTTTGTGTTGAAGCTGTGTCTTGTGGCTTTCAAAGACAGCGCCTCCCCTGTACTCTTCTATCTGGCGTGCCTTTTATTCACCCTGTTCTTGAGTTTCTCCTCTTCCTTTAAGATTCAGCTCAGTTATGACCTTGGGACAAAGGTTTTCCTGATTCTTCTCATTCCACATTTCCTAACCCCATCTAAACAGGTTCTATTTCTATGTGTTCTTTTACTTCAATGCTTCTAAAACCATTATCTGAAGACTAGTTTACCCAGTGCCGGATCAGCCCCTGGAGGTAGAAAGATGAGAGCTTCAGGCTCAGCAAAGCACCTGCCATTAATGGATTTTTTTACAGACCTTTATGGATACAGTTATAGAAATCATTTTCTCAAACTGTTAAGTGCTACAACAGAGATGTATTGGGTGTAGAATCAAGAATGCTTCCCAGAAGGTGACACTGGATCAAAGGCATGAAGTGGCATATTATGCTCAGATAATGACAAACAGTAGAATAGTGCTGGAGAGTAAAGTGTGAGTCAGAAGATGAGACTGAGGTTGGAATGGGTCCCATATTTGAGGGCCTATGCTAAGGAACCTGGATTTTATTCTAAGCTAGCAGGCAGCCAGTAAAGAGCTTTAAGCCATAAGTGGCATGGCCAGATTTGCATTTTTGGTAGATCAGACTGACAGCGATGTAGAAGACAATTCTGAAGGCTAGATACAAGGACACCAGATGGGAGATGGTTACAATAGTGCGGAGGAAAGATTAGGGGCCCTAACGAGGGCAGGAATAGTGGAAGATAGAGATAAAGATATATTTGATTAATAATTAGAAGGTAAAAGTGTTAGAACTCAAAGAATGATTGGATTCAGGAATAAAGAAGAGATTTCAGCAGAGTTTAGAATGACATCTAGGTTATTAGTTAAGGTGAGGTATGAGAGGTTCATTGTAAAAGTTGTGCCATTAATTGACTTAAAAAATATAGAAATAGCTGGTCTTATAAGGGGAAGACTTTTGAGTTAATTTTTGGGGCATCTTGAGTGAATGTCACCTGGAATACCCAGAGGTAGGTAGTTATTCACAGGAGTCTAAAGCTCAGGGTAGCAATCAGAGCTGGAGTTGTCATCCCCACCCACTTACTGTGTGACCCAGGGCAGATCACTCCACCTCTCTGTTTTGCAGTTTCTTAATATATAAAATGGAGCTAATGATTTGTTTCTCTCATAGAATAGTGATGTTTAAAGAGTTAATTCATGTGAGGTGTTCAGAATTGTGTCTGGCACAGAATAGGCCCTCAAACAAGTAGAATTTTCTTTGATCGGTGGAATTAAAATCTTAATATTAGGTGAAATTTCCAGGAAAACAATTTAGGGCACTGGTTCTCAAATGGGGCAATTTTATGTGACAGTGTCAGGAGATATTTTTGGTAGTCGCACCTTGGGTCAGAGGATCCTTCTGTCGTCTAGTAGTTACTGGCCAGGGTGTTCCCAAAACTGTGGGTGTTCCTAAGCACAGGACGGTACCCAAAACAACCAGTATCTGGCCCAAAACGTCAGTTATGCCAAGATTGAGAAACCCTAGTTCATGGTAATAAAATTAGTGGCTTTGGATGCTATTCTAGAGAACATCAAAATTGAAGGCCAAAGAAGAGCCCCTACTGGAAGCTGCGAAGACAGTGTAAGAATGTGGTCCTCAGACTTACTGGTCTCAGGATACTTTTATATTGTTCAATGTTACTGGGTTCCCCCAAAAGCTCTGTCTAGGTGGGGCATAGTTATCAATATTTATCGTATTAGAAATTAAAGCTGAAACATTTTAAAACAATTATTTTTAAATGAATTGATAAACCCATTACATAGTAACATAAATAACATTTTTATGAAGATTAACCATTTTTCTTCCCCCAAAAAACATCAGTGACAAGAGGACATTGACATTTTCAAATAAGGCACTAAAGAGACACTTGTCATAAAGATGTGTTGTCAGTTACATATTCACATATTGCACAGATATAACATTGTAGTGATTGTTTCAATCCTCTAGCCCTAACTTCCACTTCAGTTTTAACTATGTACGTCCCTTCTCATTTAAAAACTTAAAATCCTTCAGTATGTTCTTCATTTTAATAAACATAACTGCAGCCTCCCCAATGGGAAAGCCTTTGCTTAGTTCTCAAACTGTAACCTGCCTTTAACGAGAAGATGCAGATGTATAGGAAATTGCATCCTCTTGTTCTTTTTCGTCTTTTATCCCTTGATTCCATTTAGAGCTACACAGACATATCACCTGGGACAGCTGTCAGGTTCGTGAGCATAGAATGTTGCATTTTACTTTTAGGTATTCTTAACAATGAGCTTATTAGGGTGTTTTTTCCCCAGTAAAAAATTCTCCCTCTTTTTAAGTCTTGAAGTGTATGTGTATATTATGAGGAATCAAAGAAACCCTGAAATTGTTATAAGCAGCCAAATCGTTTTGCTCACCATGACATGTTGAACAAATCATCTCTCTCTGTGGAGGCTGCTTTAACTTCTTTATCGCAGGCTATGCAGGAGCACAGAGAAGGGGGGAGAAAAGGCAGAGAAAAAGAATACTGTTAATTTTCTGAGTTCTCACCAAGTTATGTCTGAAATTCGTTCTGAATTTATACTGTTGAACTCATATAGCCTGTGGCACTTTATTAGCGTTAATTATTATTATTAATTATAATTACTTATAGCTCTTGTTACCTGATCCCTTCCTTGTACAAAGCCCCACAACAACTAGCGGCAATTCATTTGTGCTAATGAAAAAGTTTCTTAGGCGTTTTTGAAAGATGGATTATTCATTATCAATAAATATGCTTGAAATTTCAAAAAAACAAACAAACAAATTCTCTTATGGTGGCTAAGTTCTGCCATGTTAAATGATAATGGTTTTGAAAAATAAGTTAAAATTGTACAGCTAATTTAGAGAAGAAAACATTTAAGATATTCAGCAGCCTAAATTTGTAAGAGGAAAAATAACCCCATTTTTACTCTTGACAATAGAGGGAAGTGTTAAAAAAATTGGTATGATAAATATTGATCTATGTGTCATTGCTGATTTATTGAATTTAATTTTTGTGAGTTTCCAAATTGCACTTAATTCCATTTATACTTCACCTTGGCCCCTAAAGCATTTTAAAAACTTATAAGAATATATGCAATAAAACACAGTAAAATGAAATAATTGTTATAATTAAAAAATAATAAATGAGAGAATCCGAGCAAAGAGAAAATAAAGGTAGCGAATATAAGAAAGTGGGGAGTAGAGTACAAGATGCAATTATAAGTACAAAAGATTTTCTTAAGTATCTTTAAATTATTCTGTGTTGCAGTAGGGTAATACTTTTCTTAATGCACAGTGTATTTACAAAGCATTCTGTTTGAAAACTGCTGTCATGAGCATCATAGAAAATTGACTGGCTCTTAATGCCTCACACCAATAGCCATGTGCCTCCTTTGTTGTGGATGAAGAGCACTTCGTATCCTATCACTTCTCTGTGACTCCTTTCCTGACACTGAGATGAATCCTACTTCATGAGGTAGTAAGTGGAGTTTTACATGGCTTAGCATTTATTTGCTCAATTAACTGGTACCTTGTCAATTTAGGAAAATTTTAACCTTCAGAAATCAAATTAAGTAGTAAAACTAGGTAAGTTACATGAACTGAGCTGTGAATTTCTAGATTTAGCAAGATCAGCTAAGTTAAGATGGGTACTCCTAGCTTTTTTGGGGTTAGTAATAAAGATGCCTTGAGTAGGGTTTCTTCAGCTGATGTCGACCTCCTCTGCTTAAAGGAGCAGATTTGCAATTGCCGGTTATAACATAATTATCGTTGTGACATCTTGATTATCTGTGTGGCGTCATAGCCATTCATTGTTGGAATTCTATTTGAAAATATAATAGTTTTTCTTATTTAACTCAGATATTTTGAGATTAAAAGAACAACAGCTCACAGAAATGACCTTTCGTGACAAATAAAAGAACGAAAGTTGCAATGACTCGATGCTAAAACGTCCCCTTTGTTTTCTTTTCCCCTTTATTTCTTTCCCTAATATTGTGGTTCCTGAACTAATTTGCTGTAATTGTTGTTTTCAGCATTATGAACGAGAATCATGAGCAAGGCATTTATGATTTGGAAAGATTTCTGGCCTTTGAATCAAGAGACCTTGGTTCACATTGGAGGTTAACCAGCTCCTGGTTCTGTATCCTTGGTATAAGTATCCCTGGTATGTCATCTATAAACTGACAGTGCTGAAGTCACAGACCTTTCTAGCAGAATGTTTGGCACGCAGTAGGTACTCCCAAATCACGTCTGTATTTTAGCAGCCTGAAGTAAATTGGTTACTACATCGGTATCTCTGATACCGGTAGTCCAGCTGCCAAATTTTGAAATTTACAGTGGCTGGCAGTCACTTAACCAACTCAGTTAAACTTGTCGAACCACGTTCTGTACTAGGTATTTATCAGAACCCTATTACTGTAATACGTCTCAGTAGAACGAGGTTGCTTAGAGCCTTTATTCAGCAGACATTTGTTGGTCATCTGCCCTTTTTGCTCCGTGCTGGAGATAGATAAAACAGGACATGATGTTTGTACAAGACGAGCTTGCACTCACTGAGAATTGTACAGCAGTGTGGTGGTAGTGTCCAAACAGAGGGTCATGGGAGCATCAGAAGGGACAACATAGCCTGCCCTGGAGGGAGACTGAGGTTAAAGAAGTGGCAAGGGCTGACCTGGGCTGTAAAGATCCAGTAGGGATTTGCTGATGAAGGAAGGCAGGAGCTGCGGGGACCAGGTACAAAGAAAAACAGTATAGTTGGTGTTGGGCATAAGGAACTACCAGCAGTTTGGTGGTGCTGATGGCACATAGTGGGAGAAGATAAGGGTGGAGAGGTGATGTCGGTGGGACCATAGATGACAGTCTGGGGTGCGATGCCATGATGCTGGAACGTGTTCCTAAGCAACAGAAAACCATTCGGGTGTTTTAGCAGACCCCAGATACACCTTTTATAGCTGTATCACCCAACTAGGAAAGAGACTAAAGACATGGAGGCCAGTTAGGAGGTAATTGCATTAGTTCCTTTCAGTTAAAAGGTGGTGACAGCCTGACTGGAGCAGTGGTGACAGTGAAGGAGAGAAGGGACTGGTTTGGAGATGTACTGAGAAGGAATCAGCTCGTCTCAGTGAGTGGTTCAGTAGGTGGATTGAAGAGAATGACTCAGACTTAAGTTAGGAGAATATAGCCGGAGGGGAAAAAGCCGTTCCAGATGAAACATCACTTATCAGGGACAGTCCCAGCTCCAGAGAACCCCTTTTTCTGAGTATTTTTGTGTGCGGTGATGTAGCTTCGAGCGTCTGAACATTTCCGGCAGGATTTTGAAGCACTCTGGCCATAGGTGTTGACTTAATCTGCAGCACTGTGTATATGCTTAATCTCACTTTTCTTTCTCCAGTTATGCATCTTTCACATGTTAATGTTACTAATTTGCTAGTTAATGTTCAGGATTCAGTTAATTGATTGTATCTGTTCTCAGAGTAATTATTTGTTTTACATGGCTGCTATGCTCAGTAAAGGTCATTAATGTATCTATTAGGCTTATATTTATTCTTTTGTGCCTGGGGTAATTTTTAAAGTGGGTTTCGTATCCCTTCTTGGCCTAGTTTATTTGAAGTTACTCATATGATCAATTCATTATAATTATGAATATTACTCTAGCATTAGTATTCATTTAATGCCTTTATACATTTTTTTTTATCCTGTCCATGTTTTGAGAAGAAATACAAGTATTTTCCCTTTATGATTACCCCTCCCCTAATCTGATCTCTGAGAGTGATGTGGTTTTAACCAGAAATCATTTCTGTAGGCAGAAGCATTGATCTAAAACCCCATTTTGCCGTTTACTAAGCAAAAAACTAAATTGAGAAAATTGTTCATTGCAGCCACATTAGAGTCAGAAAAAGCTGTTGGTCCTCTATCCTGGTCCAAATGTCTCTCATTCATTCATTCAACAAATCTTTGTTGCGCACTCACTATGTACGAGAGTTTCATGTTCTGCTTTCCTTCCTAGACTAAGGATGGAAAGACTTCGGCACTGTGGAGGGCCTCGAAACATGTGGAGACTTGAAGTAGTAAGCACCTTATAGTGGCAGCTTAACGCTGTAGTCACAAACTTGACATTCTAAAGGAAGGAACTCCATAGTGGGTGTATAACACAATTCGAGCAGACCCTGCTCAGGCAGCCTCCTGAAAGGGTCGTGGCTCACAGGCGCTGCCCCTCTGGGCCCCAGCATCCCGACTGCAGCACCTGGTTTAGGCACTTCTGCTTCCCCATATCGGAAGGACTTGTTTCACTTGCAACTATATTATATCTAAAGGTATATCCATACGCCCCATGTTTTTGGGGTTGGCCCTTCCTCTTTTTCCTGTTCATACTTTCCCTGTAATTCTATAACAATCCATGGTTTCAGTTGCTCACCTCTGTGTTGACTCCCAGCCTGTTTCCAGCCCAGGCCCCTGTCCCAAGCACATTACTCACTTGCCTCCTGCAAGTCCCCCTCAGAGGTGGTGAATGGACATCTCCTTCCACATCCGCACCTGCCAGTGCTGAGCTGGGACCTGCACATTCATCCAAGGTGACTTTTTTCCTTTACCTGGCTCCGTGTGGTCCACACATTCCGCCTGGATACCTGTCAGGCCCATCCCCTCTACATTCCCACGCCTCAGCACAGCCATCCTTACTCCTCACCCACATGGCTGTGTGCGTATTCTGCTGTCAGTGCCCTGTGTGCCATGCGTGTTCTCACCACGACGTTTCTAAAATGCAGGTAGCTAACTTACTGAGCTGGGCACCGGGCTAAACGCGGTAGGTGGGTAATACCTGTGAGGAAGAAGTACAATAGTTTATCCAAATTAAAGACCTTGTATGGAGCGGAGCAAGATTGGAACCCACAACCTTGACTTTGACTTCAAAACGTGTGTGCTGTCACCCAACCGCTCTACTTCCCTTAATTAAAATGCCCCAAAGGCTCTCCATGGCTTTTGGAATAAAATTCCTTCTTAGCTTCCATGCCATTGCTCGTCTTCTGCCTCCTCTCTTCTGATCTACTTTTCACTTCAGCCAGATCAAACTTCTCCTCTTTGCCTAATGATGCCACAGGGCTTTCTACCTTCGTGGGATCACATACTTATTCCTGTGTTTGAAACATGCTTTCCTCCCCTTATACAGCAAATTTCTAATCTTCAAAATTTGGCAACTAGATCAACTCTTGATAAATTCTCTGAAAGCTCCCAACCCCATGCTACTCGCTTATTAAAAAAAAAAAAAAAAAGTTTTGTGGTGTTTTTTTTTAAGAAAAATAAAGGAAAGAAAAATCTTTACCTGCTTCCTTGCTCTTGGAATCAAGCCCCAAATCCTTTGATGACCTGCCATTCCTTCTTGCAGGGTCAGTTCCCTGCCTCTCCAGCCTTGTTAGTAGTACCTTCTACTAACCTTCATGTCACCTTCCCTGGAGGAGTCTGGGGGCTCCTCTCACCACATGGGCCTTTTTTCCACCTCACACCCTTGTCGTTCCTCTGTCCTGAAGGCCTTCCTTCTCCGTTCGTGTAGGTCACCCCTCCCTGCTCCACTCCTGAACCCAGGCCCATAAGCTCTCACAGCCCTGTGGACCTCACCACGACACCATCCCAGGAAGGCCCTTCCATGTACTTGGTCATTATGGGAGTAGTCTGCCTGCAGGCCCAGCAGGTCAAGCGCTGTGTGTGTCTGCTCACCACACTCCCCAGCATGCAGACCAGGCACTAGTGGCCGCACCAGTTTGTGGTGACTGTATAAATTGCATTTAGGTAGCCTCTCCTCTGTCTTCCAGACGCCTCGTGTGAAATCCTGCCGTGTTAAATAGTTCTCCCATCACCCTGCACCTTTTTCACTACACTGTCACCGCAGTCAGTAGGGACCATGTTTAAGACAACTTTATTTCCCCAGGGATAACACACCGCAAAAGCGTAAGGAATGTTGAATGAGTGAATGCAGTGTGTATGGGGAACTGCTTCTTAACAAGTGTAAGTGAAAAGATTTTGATGAACTACTAGCGGTTACCATGTGTAGGCCCCAGACAGTCACATAATTTTCCTTTTTTCCCCTTCACATATCTGTTTTACTGAGAAGAATTTTCTAAGTTCAGAACAACCAGTATATAAGCTAATATAGAAGAAAATAGCCTCTTTGTTTTAATTAAAAATAATCAAAGTACAAAAAGCTACTTGTTTCATAATCTGTACTACTAACATATGCAGTCATCTACTAGCAATAATATTATTTCTTTAGCAATTAACTTTAGTTCACAATCACCTGAAAACCTTCATATCCGAGGTCTGACAATTAAGTTCACAAATTTGTTGCAACGATGTTGCTAACCTTTTTCGATATCAGAGGGATTATTCATTATGAATTGTACTAACTGGACAAACACTTAACCAAGTTTACTGTTTGGAAGTGCTGAAAAGGCTGCATGAAAAAGTTAGATGACCTGAACTTTTTGCCAACAATTCATGTCTCTTGCATCACGACAATGCGCCAGGTCACACAGCACTGTCTGTGAGGGAGTCTTTAGCCAGTAAACAACTGTATTGGAACATCCTCCTTACTCACCTGACCTGGCCCCCAATGACTTCTTTCTTTACCCGAAGATAAAGGAAATATTGAAAGGAAGACATTTTGATGACATTCATGACATCAAGGGTAATACAATGACAGCTCTGATGGCCATTCCAGAAAAAGAGTTCCAAAATTGCTTTGAATGGTGGACTAGGTGCTGGCATCAGTGCATAGCTTCCCAAGGGGAGTATTTCGAAGGTGACCTTAGTGATATTCAGCAATGAGGTATGTAGTACTTTTTCTAGGATTAGTTTGCGAACTTAATTGTCTGTCCTTCATATTTCAGGCATGTAACTGCTACAGGGGATTGTTTCCCTGCATCCTTCTAACCCCTATCAAATAAGAGGGGCACAGTGTTTATTTTTACTGTTTCCTCCATTTTTTCTTCTTTAAGAATGGAGAAAAGACATTTTTTCCAAACAGCACAGCCTGTTTTCATTTTGCTGTTCCTTTGTAGTTTCATTTGCCAGCCTGAAGACAAATGGGTTCAGAATATTGGAACCTGAGAAAAGAGAATCTGGTTGACTTCTGTTCTTTAAGTCTTTAACATGGACAAGAGGTTAAACATAGGAGCTATGGACAGCGGGATTGGAGACCAGTATCTGCACCCAGGGTCACACAGAGGCCTGAAGGTCTGCCGCAGTGATTGATGGGACAGTGTGGATGAAAGAAGGCACGAGGGGGAGGCGACACCTGGGTAGTGGGTGGAGCAGACAGAAGAACTTAGAATTTGCCCTTGAGAGATTTGCTGGTCCCTTCATGTTTTTTTAATTTCCCACTGGCTTTGCCTATAGTAGGGGCTCTAATAAAAAGTGAAAGCAAGGCAGCAAATTTTTAAATGAGAGAATTTGTATGTGAAGGCTTAGTCATCTATAAAGCACTTAGAAATTTGAGTTTGTCTTATTGAGGTTGAAATTACCTTATTTTATGACTTGGGTAAAGATGAAGGGCTCTATTAGAATCTCCAGTACGGGCATCCCCTGTTCTCGGAAGTTTGAATTACAGCACTTTGCTTTTACTAAAGACCTACAACATAACCTGTTTTTGCTAAATGGAAGAGATCGAAGAGGATTTTCACTTTTACAAACAAAGGTGGAAAGCGGAAATAGTGTTAAGCGTTGGTTTTGCAGTGAGCCATTCTGGAGGCAGCACACACCCTGAGCAGTGACAGTGGCGCCTCCAGAGCTTCAAGCTGCCTGAGCTCGATTCATTTTGTGCATCCATTAGCAAGATGTGTCCTAAAGCATCAGAAAAGCCTGAGATCTTGTAAGGTGTTACACTTAGCATACAACTGGAATTAAGCCTTTCAATCATGGTGAATGAAGTAAAGACATCATGCATGCGTGGAATTTTGGGACTGGGAACACTCCAAAAATTGTCCATATAAGTTAGTAGTAGTTGCTTCTTTGCTTTATGCCATTTTGGCTTAGGAGAGGTTTCACAGGAACGCTCTTCTTTTGAATAGCGGGAGAAACCTGTATTCCTGAGTCAGAGCAGTGTCATGCATCGTTACTTTATAGTGTGTCACCAACACATAAACTGCCACATGTGTCCACAGCCTGTTTTCCTTTCTTTGATCCTTGTGGACAGTAACTTTTTGACAAAGACGTTGATATACAACATGTGCCTGCGAGCCATAGTCACTCAATTAACAAATATTTGTTGAGCTACATACCAGGCACAGTGCTAGGTATTAGGGTACAGCAGGGAATAAAATTTATCAGAGTTTTATTCGTGGAGTTTTCATTCTACTAAGATTGTGTTACAACAAAAGCCTTCCAGTACTTTTGATTAGTAAATTCCCTGGACATAGTGGTCTCACTAACTGTGTTGTACCCAATTCTGCACTCTGCTGAGGCTAAATTACAGTTTTAGTCCAGGGATCAAAAGCATTGGGAGAATTGGTTTCATTCAAATTCTGCTGACAACTGTCATAATGCTAATAAACTCTGTCTTTGCCACTGTGGCTGTTTACTGCCTTAGGGACATGTGTTCCGTATTCACCAGGATCCCCCAGCGTTGAGGGGGGAAGAAGGAAGGGAGGCTGTGGAATGAATTAACATTGATTGGTCATATGCTGCTTATTAAGAACTATACATTATGCGAATTAGTATGCATTATATTATTTAATATCGAATCACTATGAAATAGGTAGTATTACTCCATTTTACAAATACAATAATAATAGCTCACTTCACTTCACTTTTTTCACTTCAGCATTTCCCATGGGCCAGACATACGTTAGGCCTTTCCTTGTGTTATCTCATTTAATTATCATAAAAGCTCTGTGAAGCAGGTACTTTAAATTTTCTTCATTTTGCAGATGAAGACGCTGCAGCTCATAGAATTAAAGCAGCAAACCTAAAACATAAGCTGGTGTAGCACCTGGGTTGGCAGCTGAATCTTATGCCAACGCTTTCTGTGTTCTGTGTTGACTTGGGGCAGGTAGCCTGCTCTGCTTCCACCTGGCTCCGCAGGAAGGTATAGCTCTTTATCTTTGGGGGGCTTCTTTACACGAGACAGACGAGTGAGGTCTCATGCCTGCCTCATAGGCACATACAAGCTGTCCAGGGCTTGTGCCAGGTCACAGTGGCTCTTCTGTGCTCACTGCCCCTGGGCTGCAAAGCGCAGGTCAGACTTTGGACTCTGTCGTTTTAACTTCCTTGGTCATCATTTTGCTTTTCCGGCCGCTCCTTCCTTGTCTGACCTCGCTCACAAAGCTACAGCCCACGTTGAATACGGCTCCTGAGTGCGTAGCCCTGCCTGTGGAGAAGTGGAGCCCCGAATCCTTCCCCAGGATGTCTGGGCTGTAGAATCCTCACCTCCCCACGTTTTCAGCCCCTTGGCATGCTCACCTGTTTTTAAAGATGGAGAAAGGGGTTAAAACTGTCATTTCATAGTTGATATTTTAATAGATGTTGTTCCTAGCCGATACTTCGTTTTAGGTGTCAGAAGTATTTTGTGTTGTGTGTGTGTCCTAAGGCAGCATCACAAAGGGTGCCATTTTGTAACTCGAAGATCAGTTATCTCAGGTCCATGCCATAGTCCAGAAATCAGCAGAGGAGGAGCAGGAGCCGTGTTTGTGAGAAATATGTCTGCAGAGTAGCAGTAAGCGGAAAGAAAGGAATGATAGAAAGCAGGGTTTTATCAGAGGGAAGGAAACAAATAATCCAGATGAGCAGAAAGATGGGAAGGTCACTGTGCCCAAGGAGAGGGCTTCGGCAGTGGGGTACAGGCAAGGCTAGCGTTGGCAGAGCTGGTGGGTTCCCTGAAGGGGACCTTCGCAAGGAAGGTCTGCGGTGCGGAGCCTCGTTTGGCCCCAGGCTACTTCGTGGGCCATTGGCCCTCACAGGGAGAAATGTTCCTGAGCCACAAGCCAAAGTGTGGTGCAGAACTCCTCCCGGCCGTGGTCACGGCCTCCCTCCGGGGCTTCTGTCTGCTCATGCGCTTGTTCTGTCCCCTGGCTGCACCCTCTTCCCTGTGGGGTGCCGAGAATAGTGGCTGGAGGCCTGTGCTGAAGGAACCTCATAGGACAGAAAGGCAGATTCGTGGGGAGACATGATTGCTCGGACAGAGCCTGGGACCCTGCACCTTAGTGTGATTTGTGCAGTTGGGCGTATGACCCCGACAGCCTGCTCTCGGCCCATGTGTTCTCCACTCTCCACTTTGTCCGCTTCTGTTCACTCCTCTGTCTCCTACAGTCTGGCTTGCCAAATTCTGTTCCGTTTTTTGTATTTGTCCCATTTGGCATGTTTTTAGCTTTCAGCAAGATCGTCGTCTTCCTTCCCTCCCTGACCTGGAGGCCACCACATCTCCTGGTCTCCTCCCCACGTGCTGACACGCTCCCTCCTCTGCGTGGGAGGCCCCGTATTTTACAGCCCAACCTCACATTCTCCCCGGTTGCACTCAGCAATTGGGGCTTCAACCTTGTGTGCTCTGATGATGCACCACTCGGTCTGTCCTTTCCCCTCACCTGCAAACCCTTCTTTCCAAGGGCTTCCTTCAGTTTCTGGGTTTGCTACCAGATTAAGTGTGTCTGAACTAACACTGCATCTACCCCAACCCGATTCCAGCCCTCCCAGCAAACTCGACCCTCCTGTGTTCCCTGTCGTTGGATATTCAGCTCTCAAGCTGGAAATCACCTCACTTTTCCTCCCAGCTTTACCCATAGTCATTCCGTCTTGCACAGCAGATTCTCTCTCACATACTTCTCTTACCAGGAGGAATTGTGTGTCCCAACAGTGATCACCTCGGTTAGCCCTTGTCACTGTTTGTCTGGATTTTATAATAGCCTTCTACTGACATCTCTGCCTGTAGGTCTTCATTCTACCAAGCATCTTTCACGTGGCCAGAATGGTTTTCTGAGGCCTAAATCTGATTGGGCCAATGTGAAGTCAGTCATTGAAAAGTAGCTCAGAGGGTTAACAGAAACCAAGTTCTTCCTTTAGAAGCTAAAAATTGTCAAGAAAATTTAACTAGTTAGAATTGAAATGAATAAATGTTGAATGAGAGCCAAGTAAATATAAGCCATAGTCTAGGACTGTGAATAACTATGTCCAAGACATTATGTTTATCTATATGAAATAATGTTGAATTTACTTATAAAATTCAGGTATTCAAATAGGTTTGTTTTCTTCTGCTGGAAATACTAAGAATTGACCCAGAGTGAAAATTTGCATTTGCTTCATATCATGTAGAAGCTTTACGAAAATAGGATCATAAAATTAACATTTTATTGTTCATCAAAGATCTATTCACTTTGCTACTCTCACTGAATTAAATTACAGTTAGTTATTTGTTTATATGAAGAAAGGAAAAAAGAGCAGGTCAGCCAACGTGACTGAATAAAATATGGATTATTTACAAGGCCCTTGGACTTTCTCTTATTTAAATGCCTACGAATTTGTTAGCTGACTTAACTTATGTATCTTGTGGCTACGCGAGTTTGGGTAATCAATATGTCTTTTTACACACAAATCCTCTAATAAGAACGATTTCTTTTTTAACATAAATACAGAAGTACCCTAAGAATTGATCTTGAATGACAGTAACTTCTCTTTAGCACTATCGTTTTACTTGTGTTAAATTACATTTCCTGGAACTGGCCTGGGAACCTTACCATCTTTTAGCGCTATTGTTTCAAATTTTCAATTTATGAAATTTTGGAACCCCATCTTATCTGAAATAAACTGAAAACAAGCTTTTGTTCTCAACTCATTTTAATACGTTTTTAACCAGTGAGTCAGGATTGTGCCTGTGTTTTAAGTGAGAAAATCAGGAAAATAAGGATAGGAAAATCAAAATTAGACCTGGAATGAGGTTAGCGAACCAAGTTCTTAGAATATAGGATATTTGGCAATCAGGAGAACAGCTTCAGGTCTGACTCTGAGCTTGCCAGTAGCCTGTGCAAAAAGCAGCCAGTTGATTAGAGGTATAACTCTTCCTGGTACTAAAACCTAAGAAATTTCTCCTGTGGTTCTTTGTATGAAGGGCAACATCCTCCGCATAACTGCAACCAGTTTCACAGGGCAGCTTCCTCTGGCATCTCACAGTGTTGGCTAATTACGGCAAGAATAAGCCCACAGTGAGGAAAGCAGTTCTGGAAGAGACAGAGATTGCAGGTCCCCTGGTGCAGCCCACACACGGGGTTCAGGTATCCAGAGGAATAGGTAGAAGGCTTGCCTTTTCTTCAATCTTCCATAAATAGTACTTGTTTCAGTCAAAGTTTTGATAGGTTTTGTAAAAACCTATAACTGGATGTAAAGTTATATTCCCAGATAAGATCTAGACTGAGGAGAAAACAAAAGCTTCACCTTCAGCTGAGGGGTTTACCATGGAAAGAGCTAGAGACCCCTAAGGACTTGGAGGGCTTGCAGTTCTGTACCTCAGAGATTTTTTTAAGGGGCTCATATGACAGGCCATCTGTTTTAAACAGCATAGCTTTCAGATGAGACATTCAAATAAATTTTTTTGAAAGGAACCCCCAGGTAACGAAATTGGTTTACTCTGTAAGGTTAGTTGGCGCTATGAGCCACTTCACCTGTGTCAAAAATTAAGACATGTTTCAGAAAATTTTAAGGCTAATTTTTTAAATAATTTGAGCTCGGAGCCATTATTGACTATCAAGACCACTCTTCTTGTTTGTTAAAACCTGGATATCTGCATAGGAAAATGGTTTTCCCTCTCTGCTCAGGAGATAGTCTACTATATTTTGTTCTTCTCAAGTGGTTCCGGTTTTGTTGACATACTTTCCCTCAGAATGGTAGAGTCCAGCATTCACATATTGATAACGTTTTTATCTTTTTCCAAGCCGGTATATGTGCTTGTAATCTGAAAAGTAGTGAGAACATTTTATGTTTTCAAACTTTTTCAGTTGTAGTCAGTCAGTAAACACTGTTTTTCTGATGAAACTACTTTGTAACCAAGTAAAGCTTAGACACAGGTAAAAGAACAGGCTTTGAACTGTGTTCTTAAGACTAACACAACCAGATTGTTTTTCTGTGGAAAGTATTCAGAAGTACCTTACCTCCATGAGCTTAATATTGTTGCGGGAGAGAATTGTGGTGATCAACTGTGTGTTCAAATATCTTATGTGTCTAATACAGCAAGTGTTGAAATGTAGTGTGCTAGTACTTAGAGATATATGCAACTTATTTCCAGAACTGTCTAATATTAATAATTTGCTGTAATGATTATATTATTACATGAATAGTGAAGAAAAGATACAAACATGTAGTTAATAGGTGAAAGATAAAAATAATATCTGAAATTGCTTGTTAGGTTAAAAAAAGTGACTATCAGTGTATTGATGTGTATAGTTCTGGCTAAATGTAGTTGAATTTTTATTCCTATTGGAATAGAAATCTTGCATTGGGTCACATAATTTTGTGGGAGTTTTTGTTTCCTTATTTTCTCATTAAATAAAAATTTTCAATTCAAAAGTAGTTGCAGAGTCCCTGCTATGTGCACATTGTAGTGTGGCCTGGAGGGGAGTGCACATGAGCAGGGTCCAGCTTCCCGGCTTGAAAAGCGGAAGAGCCTGGGAGACCTGTGTGTAAATCCTGGCGTAGACAGTACGAGGACGGAAGTGGCAATGCTAGAAACAAGGTGCGTCTGTGAAACAGCAGCCCGCAGAGCGGAAGGTGGCCTGGGGCGGGGCTGTCACGGAGCGGTGGGGCACAGGAGCTGGATGTGTTCTGTTTCTAGGAACTGAATTTTGCTTCTGAGCTGGAATACTGAAACTACAACTTGACTGAGAAAGTATTTTCCTTCTCCCTTAATCTAGCAACTAAATATTACCAGATAATTACATCCCATACCAAAAGCCTCATATTATTTTTTTAAAGTAGTCTTTTTCTTTCCCTCTTTTCTCCTTCCAAAATTTTGTATTCCTTATTCCCTATTTTTCTCACTCCTTTCCCAGACATTTTCCCAGTCATACAAAAATACAGGAGTTTGAATTCTAAAGTTAGCATTGGCCTTCCTTTGCAGAATGGCTTCTTCACTCTGTACAGTTCTATTCTTGCTTCAAAGATGTCAGCCTCCCCAAAAGACTTCCCAAACCCCAGGCTGAGTTACTCCCTCCTTCTTCTGCACTGCATGTATCCTCCTGTTGTAATGTACAATAATCTGTACTGTGTCCCCGACTGGAGGAGCTTTGTAAAGCTCTGGCCTGTTTCCATTTATATCTTTAGTACCTGACAGTATCTGGTGGCTGAATGGATGAAAGAATGAATGAAGGAGCCAGTGGTTTTTCTTTGAGTAATAAGTACATCTCACAAAAGTATTTTCTCCACATCTCAGGGATATCAGGTACAAACTACAAAGAATATTTTTAAATAATGGTGAAGAGTCCCCAAAAACTAATACTTCAAATATAAAGCAGTACTAAATGTAGTCTTCTTAGATAACAATCAGAGTTTTTATTTTGTTGTTTGGTCTTTTTAAAACATGATAGAAAACATTTGGTACAGGCTGTTTTAAGAAATAGGACTTGAAATTAATCAAATTTTGACCACTCTTCTTTAAGCAGAGTAACATGGTTCATGACAGTGAAGGGGTGAAAGGAAGAAGCTGGGAACAGAGCTGTCGATTGCCAGCCTGATAAAGGGTTCTCAGGTCAGAACAGGCTCCATCCAGGGGGCAGCGTCTTCTCACAGCCCCTGAGCAATACCACAGACTGCTGTAGGGGAGGGGTCCCTTTGCCCCCCCCCTTCTGTTCTGTGCCTGGAGCCTTTGAGTTAAACTGTCAAAAGATGAACAGAAGAAAATGCATGTGAACTTCATATCATGTTAATATTTTTGTATGGCTGGCGGGGGTGGGGGCTTTATATAAAAATGACAACTCCATTTGACTTGGGAACTTATATATCATTTTAACAAAGGGTGATAAATTGGGAAGTGACTAGGAGAAGGAAAGAGATTTGGGCGTCTAGGGGCAGGATACTGTGGGAATCAGACTAGGAAATACTGTATGGGGGAAATTAATGGAAGATAAGGGTTGTTTTAGTATGATCGATTTGTGCAGACTTATCTCAGCAGAGACTCTCCATCTCCAGTGACAAGAATGGTCTCCTTTTCCTGGTACTGGAAGGACCCCTTTCTCATGGGAATTTATGCCCTGTTTTTAGGCAGAAAGGAAGATGACAGAGAGCCCTTCCTGCATCTGCTGTTTGTCGATTGCCCTCAGTTCAAAACACCAAATGCCAAAGTGGCATATTTGGGGGTGGGATGTTCTGATGCCCTTCATTACCATGATCTGACTTTCGACTTGGCTGAGGGATCTGTATGGTAGGGGACCTTTTGGGAGGACGAGGTGGGGAATGTGTTGAAGATGTTGCCATAACTCATGGGAGCTGGTACATGTAAGAACAGCCAAGACACTTCTCAGGCTGTGTTGCTAGAGTTAAAGGAGGTAAAGCTGAAGTGACTAGTAAAGCTGTGCCTGGTGTGTAGTAAGCGTTCTGTATCTGTTAGCGGTTGTGAGAGGAGGCGTTGAGGTTGGTTATGCTGCTCTGTAAATAGCCTTTAATGAAGGAGCAGGACCTCCCTGTGGGAACTGTTGCCACAAATCTGGGACCTACACTTCAGCCTCCAACCTCTGCACCATGAAGGAGCTGCCTACATAGAAGACCAGCATTTCCCAAAGTGTAACTGGTGTTATGAGGAGTGGGCAGAGGCTCTGTGAATGAATGTAGGTGCCTAACTTTGTCTTCTCACGTTACAGGGTTCTTTACTGCAAATACTCTTTGTAACTCTTCCCGAGGGAATACTAGTGTTTTCACATAACACGTGTTCGGAAATACTGATCCACGTGTCATACTGGATTTTCCCCTGCTTTCGGCTCCTAAAAAGCACACTAGGCCATTGGAAGGCTTTCCACACGTATGCCAGATCACCCATTTTCTACCAGCCATTGTTGATCATATGCATGTTTCTAGGAAACATGTTTGCAGAAGAGTGCAGTGAGGAGAGCTTTCTGACTGAACCTCAGTGTGTGGAACATGGGCTGAGAGACAAGGGCTTCTCTTTTTGGTAAATAGTTGACCACACTTGTGTGCCTCTTAATGCAAGGTGCACAGTTTTTAAATTTTGCTAGGTAGTTACAGGAGATGGAACTCGTTTCAGTTACACTGCTCTTTTACATTAAAATGATTGTTAAGTACCCATGGTGAGCATGCCATTTGTTGATTCTGGACAGGGCTTATTGGAATTACAAGCAGTGCTGAAGCCAAATACCTCTTGCTCTGAGCATTTACGTGTATTGAAAAGTCGGCCTTGGGTTTAGGCCAAGCAATATAAGTTTCATGCAACTCAGAATGAAAGTGTATTGCAGATTTCTGACCCCTGAGGTGTTCTGTGCTGAAATACAAGTAGTGGTGAGTAAACCGTTCCTATTTTGCCAGTTAGCTCCTGTATCTACACAGTTACGGTCAGTCTCCAAAGAGCAGCAGTTGCTGGGACCTTGACCGAATCAGTGAGAAGAATATCAAATTTGAAATGCAAACATCCAGTGAGATACAGTGAAGAGTTTTATTAGCAACAGAGTGCATCCAGTCCCTGCCCTTCTTTATGCTCGTGTAAGTATCCTGGTTCCTGCCAATGAAATCACATTCAGTTGCCTGTCTTTTCCATGTCTTCAAACCAAGGCATGTTCTTAAGTATCCAGAAAGTTCCAGCACCTCTGAGAGCCATCTGTTTCCCAGGAGAATGTGCGAGAGCTAGGCCATCCAGTGAAGCAGACAGCCTCGGCACAGACCTGTGTAGTGACTACAGACAGGGAAGATTACAGGGACAGCCCATGCCCAGGTTCCTTCAGTGCAGACAGAGATGTCCTGTGCCCACGGTGATGACTTCTGCTGCCAGGCCTGTGGCAGAATGAGGAGAGTTACGTTTATATGAATCATCAGATTTGATTTTCAAACAGCATTTTTATTTTCAATTTGACCTACCATGTATACTTTTTTGTTTTGGCAGATAAATGGCAAGAGTTGTTCTAATATTATTTAGTCGGTGTTAATATGGAAAAGTAGTATGGTATACAGTAACAGAATTTGTAAATGTAAATGTTTGCTCAGTTTTCTTCAGCCTTTCAAGTTCTTTAAAATAAAATTAAATCTTAACACCCAAACACCTACTAGATGATTCATAGAGATGTTATGGAAATAAATTATGTAATACATGGAAACATTTTGACCTTCGACGCAAGACACAATAACAAGTTATTTGTATTATGAATGGCCAAGCAAGCAAACTTTGTTTCAAGGCAATACAGCATCCAGAGCAAAACAACCCTCCGTTTATTGTAGGGCCTGGTATTCCCTGCTTTGTGCTGCTTATGACATCCCAGAGATACAGAGGTTAATTGCATTTTTAAATTCAAAGAATTTTTGATTTGACAACTTTAGAGATGCCTCTTCTCTATGAAAGGCAAAATTAAAGCCCTCTAAAGAGGCTACCAGATTTTGTCAATAAGTCCAGCATTTTTATTAATGTGTTTATTTGCATAAATTTACAGACAGAGTTCAGAATCCTTTCATTCCAAGTAGGCAAAGTAAGTTAGCTCATGGGCTCCCTTGGCCCGCCCCCACCCCCCATTAATCAAGTGTTCAGGCGTTGAGGAAATAGCGACCCAGCTTGTCCCGTGTCCTTTCAAGCCAGGATTCTCAAGGGAAGCTCACCAAGATTTTGACCAAACTCTGCAGTTGTGAGTTCCAGACCCTGCAGCCTTTTTTATTTACCTGCTGTTTTCTAATCTTCCTGTGGATGAGTGAGGTTACTATGTATCTGAAGTATTTTTATGTAGATTTTTTTTTCTTCTGAATAACCAAAAAATATTCTGCTATTCATAAATTCTAGGAAGGGGGAAAGAGAATTGCTCTGTATTTTTTTTTCTGCTATGTGAATTATCCTTCCAAATGTGTTGACCACAAGGTAGGTGACTTATCTGTGTCCCCTGTCCTTTCCTTTCCTGCTCGTTTATTTTTGCTGGTTACTAATGGCAGGAAACAAAACAAAAGGCATTTTATTTGGCTCCTTTTAAGCAGCACTGATAGGAAATTTTAATGAAGAAATTTGAATTTAATGACCAAGAGGAATTTCCATTGTTCGTACTTTATTTACTCTCGTAAGGTAGGAAATCCAGAATTAATTGATAGGTAGATAGATATTCTCCATAAAATTTAAATCATTTAAAGGTCACGTTTTACATTGGCCAGTTCATACTATAATTTTAAAATAAAATTTAAAGAATTATATTCTGTAATGCAACTTTTAATTTTAATCCTTATTACATGATGAAAGCTTGAACTAGTTTTCTTGATACTAGGTAAAGCTCATTTCTGGTAGGTTGCGGGGTGGGGGTGGAAAGAAACCAGGAAATTCCATCACTGTGCACAGAGCCTTTATGTCACGGTGATGCTTTTAAAAGAAATTTGGCCAATCCCTAAGAAGAGGCTGTGTGGACATGAGAACAGTTAGTACTTGAGTGTGCTCTTTGTTTTCCCCTCACAAGAGTAGTTTGCAGGACTCCACAAATGAAGAACGCGTTCCTCTTTCAGTCCAGGAATATGTGCGGACGGGACTATGGAGCTTCGCCACAGCCACCCGCCCTCACAGTCCAGCCTGCAGGGTTGCGCGCTGTCTAAATAGCCATGTTTAAAACCAAATGAGCGAGAAGCCAGGGCCTCACCACTGCTGATCTGTATGCGGACTGCAGAAGCGCTAGACACGTTTTACACGTGGCCTTTACTTTGATAAATTGGTTTACACTTTGAAAAATCTTGTTTGCAACAAAATGTCAGTGGCTCTGAGGCTAGATCCAAGTTATAATTAGAAGTTTAATTTTGATGAATTATAAGTTAAAGACCTTAAATGTTTTTAAGCACCAGAAAGGAATCCTGTACAGAAGTGTTCCTGAATTTTCCTCTAGAGCCTGAGGGGAGCATCTTCTACAGTATGCAGGTGCCTTTCTTTCTGTTGTTAGTGTGTGTGTGTGTGTGTGTATTTTATGAGACTGTTACTTTAAAAAAATCCCCATAGACCCTTAGCTAAAATCTGCAGTTATATAGAATTGTTTCTTAGGTCACGGTATTTTGAATATACTTTTTCTTGTTTGTACATAATTTTCATATATTATTTTAATAGAGATAGTCCATTAATTTACCATAATTTTTTTGATTGCTTATTACTGAACATTTAGCGTAGGACTTGAAGCCCACAGAGGGGGCTGCGCAGGGGAATAGCGTTTCTGAAGTCGGTTACCAGAGGACAAGAAATTCCTGGCACTGCCGCCTTTGAGGCCTGGAAAGCTTGTCTGTCTCCCTTCTGTTGCACTCATCTGTCAAAACTGCAACTGTGGATTCACTCAGACTTCTGTAAACTACTTTTCATAACTGCACCTAGGCAACAGCTAGAGAAAAATAGCCCAGTTTTGCGAACTGCTATCACCCTAGTGGATATTACCCTTCTCATCGCCAGGCATCTCGAGCCTGCTCATGCTCTCCACTTCTGAGCTGATGGTTTTACGCCCTCTTCTCTAACAGCCAGTCCTCCTCATGTTTGTTCTCCTCATAATTTTGTTTTCTGACATGACCCGGAAGCCATAACATAAAAGAATAAACTCAGTTACCTTAGCTGATTCCACTGATATCTTTTCGTTTTTAATTTTTCAACACATTTTTTAAATACCTTGTTTCCTGTATGTCATGGGATATTATTTTGCCATTCTAAAATGTTAAAAGTTCTTCAATTATTAAACTCTGCTTTTATTTCATTACTAATAAGGCTACGTAAGTATGACTTTGTATGTCATCTAAGTATGACTAACTACATCCCCAAGATTTTATTTTTAAAATATTTTCTTATTATGTAGTGAACGTTTTCCTGGGCCCAATTATTATTTGAGTGTATTTCCACAATGTTCGGTTTTTTTCTCCATACATTTACTACATTGTTGTCGATAGTATATGCTGCTGTTGTTCTTGCGTTAAGTTCCTAGTGACAGCCTAACTGCTCAATTCACTGGGGCTCTTTTCAGCCTTGTGTTCCCTTTCCAGGACAGGTGATATTTTATCCACCTTCTGCTTATAAAGTTTGCCTTCTTGTCTCTTGTCTTGCCTGCCTCTACTCTGACCCCTCTGTCTGCTCTTAAATATTGGTATTATTTCTCCAGGGCTCTGTCCAAGCCTGGCTTCTCCTTTCATTTTGCTGCTTCCCCACAGCTTGGCGTCCCTCACTCTTCCTTGTCAATGACTTTCAAGTTTATTGCCAGCCTGGACCTTCTCACCTGAGATTCGAAACCATATTTCTGGTCGCCCACTGGACTTATCTACTTTGTTGCCCTATCGGTAGCATCAAAATAACCTGTCTAAAAATAAACTTTTAGAACCTATTGTTTTTATCTACTAAAAACTTCTTGATCCTTCCTTCCTCTTTCCCATGGCACTACTTAAGTTTAATTCCCTATCATATATCTCTCCTGGCTATATGTATTTATCAAAGTATATTTCCTTCCCTAATCTCTTCTCCCACAAATTGAACCTTGTCTCTTGCTGATTTTTCTTTATTGTGGTATATTACTGACTTCATTATATCCCTAGGAAATTATTAAGAAATAATGATAATTGCAGTAATTTAAAAAGCATAAACTTCAGTAATCAAAAGTAATATTGTTAACATGCTGTTACATTTCCTTGGAGATTTTCTGTACATATATTTTCCATACTTGAGATCATCCTGAATATAAAATTATAACATTAGAGGGTGAGGTTTGAGTCATACTAAACACCTTTCACTAAAATAAATTTCAGAAAGATCAAAGAGTTAAACATAAAAAGATAAACCATAAAAGTTCTCAGTAATACATATGTGAATGTTTTTTGTGATCTCACAGTACAGACGTCTTGTATGTATGCTGTGTAACACAGGAACTATAACATAAAAATTGATACACTTGACTACATAAAATCTGAACATTTATACATGACAAAAATACACAGACATCATAAATAAAGCCAAACGACAAACCAGGAGAATATTGCAACTCCTCAAAGAGAGCCAGCTTCTTAGACACGTTTTTACAGACATGTCTTACAAATCAGTCCAAAGGACAAATCGCTGAATTAAGAAAAGACAGAGGATACAAACAGAAATACAAGTGGCTTTAAACTTGTGAAAAGGTGGTCAGTAGCATTGATAATAAGAAAAATGTGATTAAAAGTAAAATGAGATGCTGTTTTTCACCTGTTAGGTTAGTGACGACCAGAAAGGTAGAAGACACATCGTGTTGGCAGAGGGGTTGGGAAACAGCCCTTACACATTGCTGGTGGGCGCACACACTGGTACCCCTACAAAGAATTTTGTGAGTATTTTATCCAAACTATAAATATACATAGCATTTGTCCTACCAATTCCATTTCTAAGAACTGATCCCACTGATACACATGCATGTCCTGCTGTAGTAAACGAGGATATTGATTACAGCACTGTTAGTAATAGCAAGACCGGAAACAGTGTAAATCTTCATTAATAAAGGACTGACTAAATGCCTGACCATTCTTCGGTGCAGTGGAATACTCTCCAACCATTTGTGAGTCCCATTTGTATCAGTATGAAATGATCACTGAGGTATTTTTTAGTTGAAAAATGTGCACAGTGTGTTTAGAATGGTACCACTTGTGAAGTAAAAAATACACACCTAGAGGTTTTAATAGGAATCCAATGTCTCTGGGAGGCTACACTCGAAGCTGCTAACTGACTGTATCGAGAGAGAAGAACTAAAGGGCAGGAGTGAGGTGTCTGAGGGACAGGAATGCTTTCTCCTCACAGCTCTCTGTCACTCGGCTTTTGTTCCTGTGACGCTCAGTGGTTTTGAAACATCTATTTTAAAAGCTATATAACATCATTATCTATGTGGCCACTTCTCCCTTGTTGAACATTTAGGTTGTTTTTAATGCTTATAAATAATTCCAAAATGACCATCTTTCTGTATATATTTTTGCACATAGTTGAGGTTATTTCTGTAGAATCACAAAAAGTCAAATTGCTGGATAAAAGGTTATGATCATTATTACCCATTACCCGTTATTATGCTGTTTTCCCAAAAGAAGTACCAGTTCATACTTCCACCAACATGCCCTTTGCTTTAAAAAAAAAAACTGCTAATTTTATGGACAGAAAATTGTACCTTGTTTAAATGTGCATTTCTTTAATCATGACTGAGGCTGACCGCTCATATCTAGAGCTGTCCGTCTTTCTAAACTGAGTCGCTGTTTATGCTCGCTTGTGAGTTGTTTCATGCCTCCTGCCCATTTACTGACTGTGGTCTTGCTGTCTTTCTGCTCAATTTATATATGCTGTTTACATGTTGACAGTATCTTTTGCCATGTTTGTTTCTAAGTGGGTTCGGTCTGTAAGGATAGGTAGGAGTTAGCCCGGAAGTCCAGGTCGCTCCGTGGCGTGAAGGAGAAGGAGGACTGAAGAAGAAAGAACTGAGGGAACTACGGGTCTTCCCACATGGCTGGCGTGGGTGGTCGTGTTGGAACTGGTGCGTGATGGAGTGGGAGTAATAAGCAGGAGGAAACTGGGCTGAGGCACCCGGCCCTATTGTGAAAGCAATGGAAAACCGTGTGGGAGTTCTGAACAGGGAAGTTAGTGTAGTAGTTTTTACTTACAGCTGCCCGCAAGCTGAGAAGCTTTGGTCTCCAAAGTGGGTCTTCTGAGAGTAACTTCACCTCCTCACTACACACCCTTCTCACTGGTCACTGTCCTCCTTTTAAAACAATTAAACTCAGGTGTTTCACTTACTCCTACTGCTTATGTCAATAGCTCTTTCCCTCATAAAGCTCTCAGCCACTTGTCTTTTCTTAAGACATGCTTGGCTGCTGAACTATTTGTAGAAACACTTGAAGCAGTGTTCAGGAATAAGGTGATCTTTCTAAGCTTTGTGATGCCAGAGACAACTTTTTTAATGCCTTTTTAAATGAATAACAACATGGTTTATACCAAGTACTTACCAAAGATTGGATAGAGTTTATCAACTTCTGGAAGAGGCACAGCTTGGAGTTAAAAACCACAGACTCTGTCGTCAGCTGGGTTCAGAAGCTAGCTCTGCCACTTACTGGATGTGGTCTTGGCTTACATGTTTTAAATATCTCTGGGTCATCGTTTGTGAGGATTAAACGAGGTAATGTAAATCTAATACTTAGCACAACACCCTGTGCATGCTACCTGTGCCATAAATCATAGATATTGCTATCCCTCTGACCCTGAAGAAAGCACTACACATGACTGTGGAAAGCCACCCTTTTCTTTGTGGATTTTGAAAATAGAAATCTGAGGGCATAATTACCTATATTCCATTCAGTGTTATCTACTTAAAGTTCCTTCTTTATCCTTTCTTAAAGTATTTTTGTCTCTGGCCTTGGAGTTCAGGGTTTTATAAGTAAATATCTTGGCACTATCCTCCAGTTGTTACATCTCACTGAGTCCTCTCAATTTTTTATAATCACTTCTGAGACATTTTCTTCCATTTTAACTTTAATTACCTACTTTGTTCAGTTTGTTCACATTTATTATTGATAGGTTATATCCCTTTGCTTGTTCTGAAGTTTAATTTTTTTAACATTTTTCATCGACTCATTTAATTTTTCTGTTTTAGATTTGATTTTCTAGTTTGTCCTCTATTCTGGTTTCTATAAAACTGTTAATTTTTCCTTCCTTCAGCTATACATAATTATTCTCTGGCATTGCAGTCTTTGTTCTGTGTTTTTCCCTTTTTTTCTCTTTTGTTTTTGTTAAGTGGGCAAATGTAATATAACTCCTATACTATTTTTTTTAATTTTCTTTAAAAGTCAATCTATTAAGGAATAATTTACATACAATAAAATGCGTCCATTTTAAGTATACAGTTTAATGCTTTGACACATACATAGGCCTTCTAAAACACCATCCCAACTCAAAATAAGAACTGTTAAACGTTATCCATAAAAAGTGTCTCTATAGCGCTTTTGTGTTCACTTTGGATGGCTTCTGTTTTTTCTTTCACGTCTTTATATGTGGATTTCAACCCCCTCTCATAGTGCTTACATAATAGGCATTCAATACTTATTTCTTAATGAATTCTCAGGGCAAGTTTTGTAATTCTTACCTTGCAGAGGTTATTTCATTCTTTGTGCTGCAAACCCTTTTCATTCTTTTTTTTTTCCAGTTTCTTATCCTTTGTTGTGTTCTTATTGATTATTGGTATTTTTCTTGCCGATGCTTTTTATATTGCCTATGACCTTTTGATAAGTTTATTCAGTAAATGTTTATTGAGCACCATCTTTGACTCAGGCACTTTAGATCCAGTGGTAGACAAGAAAGATAAAAGTTCCTACTATGTGGGGTTTAAATTCTAGCAGGAATTCACAATCATAAGAAGGAAGCTTTCAAATACTATTCCTCAGTCTGTAATTTGCCCAGAATAATTATGACCTTCATATTGTCCTTGAACTTTCTCTCTAATGGTATAACTATCTGTTTTATTATACAGCACACATACACACACACCAAGGGTATTGCATGAGAGTTTAGAGCCTGCCCCAAGATTTGGACTGAGGATTAAGGGAAAGGAAGGAATTTGGGATGAATCCTCAAAAGTCTGACTTGCACAGTTGGCTCTTTGCAGATGCTCCTGCCTAGCAAGGAGATACTAGTCACTGGGGGCAAAGGGAAAGGAAGACAGTGACTTCCATTTTGAAAGTGTTCTGTGGGAGAACCTATAGTAGATGTAGTAGGTTAGGTTATATGAATGTGGAACTCAGAAAGGAGGTGTAAGCTAGAGAAAGATTGGGTAGCCAGTGGCACATAGTGCATGATAGTTGAAACCTTGGGCACAGACAGATGCAATTATTGTAGGAGATTTTATTAAAAAGAAAAGAGGTACAATACAGAGCCCTAGAGAATACAACATACAAAAGGCAGCAGAATAAGATTAGCCCACAGAGAAGACTAGGACAAAATAGCTAGTAGATCTGAAGAACAAGAGGAGAAGCCAACTAGCTGTGGAACTCTCCCTTCAAAGAAACAACTATAAACACTTCTTGAGAGTTGAGCTCAAGAAGTGAGCATGCAGCAGTGTCATGGAGACACAACACGGTTTCGTTAGGGAGCATGGCCTCACAGTGTGTAAGGGTGAACAGATAATCTGGAAGCAGCAGCAGGACCCAAGAACACGTTGTCCCTCCTGTCTTCTCAGCCCCGTGGCAGGGAGACCTGGCAAAGCTAGCGGCTTTCTTTTCATGGCTGTGAAGGAAGCACTGTCTTCAGGGGCGTGGCACCTGGGAGTTAAGGCAAGTGGATGGAGAATACCTCCTTTCAAGCAGTTGAAGGAGCTTGCCCCAAAGAGGCCAATAGAAAAGGCTGAGTGGTTTTGTTACGGGGATGCTTGACTTGGAGTTGGGGGAAGGAGGAGAAGGCACAGATGGTTTTACAGGATGGATAAGCAAAGAAACCAGCATGGGGTGATGATGAAGGATGACAAATGAAGGCTATTATATCAGCTGGTAGGGCACTAAAGCCTGTGTGAGCCTCCATGTGCTGCAGAGGCCCTGAGTATTATGGTTTGCATGTGGCTGTCAGTGGTTCTGGGAGAAAGGGAAGTAGGGCTTCAGGTAATACAGAGCTTTCCTTACCACCTGCTGTATTGTTTTGTGGCTGGGAAATTGGAATGGTGAAAGAATCTCGTAAAGGAGTTTGACCTTGCAATGGTGAAAGGATAGCCATAAGAATAATCTGTGGAGGCTTGGAGGTCTAACTGCAGACCCAAGGGCAACAGTTGGGGTGGAGGAGAAAAGGCAAATGGAATCTCCTGCACAGAGCACTGAGGAGCTCTGCAGAGCTCAGAAGGGCAGAGGGAGAGCCGTGGCCGTGAGCAGCACCGCCTCGCTGTGTCTGGATGCCGTCTGCCTTCTCAGAGTTGGTAGCTGTTGCTGTCCTGTTGCATTTACGTGTTCATTTTTCACGCCTATTTCAGACAGCATCTGACTCACATTGGGACATCCCAATGCGGTAGGCATTTAGTAGCAGCTGACTGCCACTTGCATTGCAGAATCGGTACATTTTTCTTTGAAATGTTCTAGCTCAGTGGTAGAGTCAAGAGGATGATAATCAGAATGTGTTCAAGGATAAATGGTTTACCTTAGTAGCAGTGAAAAAAATGCAAATGATAAGATTCAGGACAGGGACAAGATTGAAATAATTGGTGGGCTGTCCTCTATAAAATTTGAAAATTACGCCAGATTTATGACTACCTTCACAAAATTATGATCATTTGAAATTAGAATTCATACAACTGAAAAATTGTCCATGAGTGGTGGTTTTATCGTTCTGACCCAGTGTCCGAGTGGGTGGTGGCCCCGTACATAAGTTTTCCGCGACTCTGGGAGCTGGAAGAAGATGCGTGGAGCCGAAGGCAGAGTAGGCATGCTGTATTCACTAGCTCTATGGGCACAGCAAACAGCCAGCCTCGTGTAACGGCCCAGCTCTTCTTACACCATGCTAAGGCAATAGTGGCTCACAGCCCAACTGCTTACATAAGCGTATATACAAACAGCCGCATCTTCAGGATGGACAGCGCCTGCTCAACATTCCATCTCACGTGACCAGCAGGCCACCGAGTCCTTGCTGCCGGTGCGCCGGGGAGGCAGCCGGACTAGAAACTCTGTTTTCCCTACACCCAATGCAATGTCTGTTCCCAAAGCAATGGACTACACCTTGTGTTTTAGATGAGGAAGGGGAGGAGGAAGAGAGGAGGGAACCATTACATTATTCATGTCAATGGTGCCTCCAAAATGTGAACAACTTTGACTGATTTAGACACGTGTAATTTGAAGATCTAGAGTTACATTCCTTTAGGTATGGCCTTAGGGAAATTGGGGAGACACAGCAGAATAATGAGCACTGGACCTTGAGCTCTGCTCTACTGATACAAATTTTTGAGTGTCTTAAGCTTTTCCTTTTTTTTACCCTTATCTTCCCGTAGTTTAAATTTGTATTTCTGTTAGGAGTGAAACTAAATATATTTTCATCTTTCTAATCTTTCTCAACTATTTGCGTATTATTGTCTGACAATTTTTAGTTTATGTATCCTTTGCTCAATTTTCTCTTGGGTTATTGGTAATTTCCTTAAAATTTCTTGTGGCTCTTTAAATGTTGGGAGAATTACACGTTTGTGATATGATTTTCAAAATTATATATATTTTCCCAGCTTATGTGTATATTGGTTGCTTATAATGTAGGTGTGTTGTTTTTTTCAATTACAATTGACATCAATATAATATTAGTTTCAGGTGCATAGCATAGTGGTTACGCATACTAGGGATTCCACAGGGGTGACAAAAAATGTATACAAGTGGACACTTTGGTCAACGTTGCTCAAGCAGTAGTTCGCCGTAATCAGAAATGTCTGGACACTGATGGTAACCACTTTGAGCACCTATTGGAATTGCAGAAGTCAAACGTGACTTGTATTCATCTTTTGTTACCAGTATATATTGAGTATTACAATTTTAACAGTTTTTTTTCCTCTCTTAAAGTGTGTATACATTTTTTGGCACTCTGTGTATATAACTTACAAAGTGATCCCCCCAATAAGTCTAGTACCCACCTGGCACCATACATAGTTATTACAATGTTATTGCCTATATTCTCTATGCTGTACTTTACATCCCCCTGACTATTTTGTAGCTATCAATTTGTACTTTTCAATCCCTTCACCTTTTTCGCCCAGACCCCCAACCTCCCTCCCATCTGGCTACCATCATTTTATTCTCTTTATCTGTGAGTTTGTTTCTGTTTTGTTTGTTCATGTATTTCAGTTTTAGACCCACATATAACTGAGATCATATGGTATTTGTCTTTGACTTATTTCACTTAGCATAATACCCTCTTGATTCATCCACATTATTGCAAAGGGCAAAATTTCACTGTTTTTATGCCTGAGTAATATTCCATTATGTATATGTACCACATCTTCTTTATCCATTCATTGATAGATGGACACTAAGGTTCCTTCCATATCTTGTAAATAATGCTGCAGTGAACATAAGTGTGAATATGTCTTTTCAAATCAGTGTTTGGGTTTCTTTGGATAAATATCCAGAAGTGGAATTGCTGGGTCCCTTGTTCTTTGTTTTCAAGTTTATTTTGTCTGCTGTAAGTATTGCTATCCCAGCTTTTTTTTTCATTTCCATTTGTATGAAATACCTTTTTCCATCCCTTTGCTTTCAGTCTCTGTGTGTCTTTCGTCTGTGAGTCTCTTGTAGGCAGCATATGTATGGGTTTTGCTTTCTTATCCATTCAGCCACCCTGTCTTTTGATTGGAGTGTTTAATCCGTTTACATTGGAAGTAACTACTAATAAATATGTAATTATTGCTACTTTATTATGCATATTTTTTATCCTTTTTCCTTCTTTTTCTTAAAGAAGTCCCTTTAACATTTCTTGTAATACTGGTTTGGTGGTGATGAACTCTTGTCTTAAGCTATTTTCTAATTGCTTTAAACTTTGGAAGAACTTTGGTCTTTGTATTCTAAGCCATAACCCTTTTTCCTAGCTATTCTGGGCGAGTCACTAGCTTTTAGAAAAATGAATTTAGTAATGACTACTGTTGCCCATTTTGTTTTTCTAAAAAGCCCACATGCAGCATCCTGAATACAAAATTAAAACAAATAATGTTCCCCAAGGTTAACTCCTATTATAAAATTAATTCCACATGTTAAACAAAATACCAGATTTAAATTATTTTGTCCCCTCTCTGCTCCCATCACCACCAAAAATAAACTGTTTTGGTGGAGTGTGAGGATGTGAGGAAGAACAGTGATATTGTGTCATATAAATAGCCATTATGCTGTGCAAGAAAGTATGCCAGAAATTGCTTTTAGCTTACCTAGCTACTGTTTAAAATCTTATTAGATTAGCAGCTATATGTGAGGAAAATTTATATTTAATATATAGTCTATTAGTAAACCCCTCCCATGTGGCTTTATAATGAATGAGCCTGGTTGTTATAAAGCATCTCATACAAGGAGTCCACTTCCGGTCATTGTCGCCCAACACTGATACCGAACACCCACAAGCTCCCTCTGCAGATACTCCAGTTGGTTCACGGACGATTAAGATGAACGTCTCGGCAGTGGCTTCCATCCTAAAAATGAAAGTTCCTGTACTGTCGTCCTTTCTCCTTTATGGTTCTTAGTGTTACAAAATTTCATTTTACTCTTTCTTTTAAATGCAAAGGGATGTGATATTTGAATTTTTAATTTCAAATTTCTTTTTATTTTAGAAAAGTCTGTCTAAAACAAAATTAATCCTCTTTAAGATTTCCTAGTAAATTGTATCCATCTCCCGACACCCACTCACTCCCCCCACCTCCCAAAGAGATTATATTCCCCTTCTCTCATTGTCTTTGCCTCTATTTCCATTCTTCTCTTTCTAAACATTTCTAATATTTTCACATGGATTCGTTTGCTGGTGGTTAAAGTTAAGAGCACAGCAATCTGCAATGGTACAAAGACTAGAGAAAATCGTATTTGATATTAGGTCAGACAAATAAGTTCACAAACTCATTCTAGAAAAAGTGCTACATACCTCATTGCTGAGTATCACTACGGTCACCTTTGAAGTACTCCCCGTGGGAAGCTATGCACCGACGCCAGTGCCTAGTCCACCCGTCAAAGCAATTTTGGAACTCTTTTTCTGGAATGGCCATCAGAGCTGTCGTCATATTACCCTTGATGTCCTGAATGTCATCAAAATGTCTTCCTTTCAATATTTCCTTTATCTTCGGATAAGGAAAGAAGTCATTGGGGGCCAGACCGGGTGAGTAGGGAGGGTGTTCCAATACAGTTATTTGTTTACTGGCTAAAAACTTTCTCACAGGCAGTGCCATGTGAGCTGCTGCATTGTCGTGATGCAAGAGCCATGAACTGTTGGCGAAAAGTTCAGGTTGTCTAACTTTTTCATGCAGCCTTTTCAGCACTTCCTAATAGTAAACTTGGTTAAATGTTTTTCCAGTTGATTCAAATTCATAATGAATAATCCCTCTGATATAAAAAAAAGGTCAGCAACATCATTGCAACATGTTCTCGAACTTAATTACCCGACCTCACATGTCTGATTTGGGGACTATATCAAGTCAAGGACTCTTGGCTCATCTGTTGTGGCTGATTACCCAGACCAGTGTACCCTCCACGCCCAGACTGTGGTGTGACAGTGACGTAGGAGAGACGAATACTAATTGCATTAAAGAATAGCAAAAAGAAGAGGGACAGTTTTCATTTATTGAGCGTTTTTTGTTTGTTTGTTTTGCGGCAGGTTCTGTGCCAAATTCCAGACACCCATTGTAAAGCTTATCCCTCCCAGCAGCCCTGAGAGGTAGGCAGGACTGTGGCTGTTTGACAGACCAGGAAACATGGGTTATATTAGAAAGCTTGCCCAAACTCACACAAACGGTAGGAGCTGGAGCAGGAACTGAAACCCAAGCCTGTCTGATTTGAGAGCCTTGTTCTTGAACTGCTGTCCTGTCTGCATGTAGTTTACATGGGGTCAGGGGTGTTATGTGTGTCCATGTATTTACTGTAGAGATGGAGAAAAGCATTTTGGTGTGATCTCCATTTGGGCCTGGGGTGGGATCCTGACGGGAATCCTCACATATGTTACACAAGATGAAGAAACCACCGAAAGGGTACAGGAGTGGAATGCTGACCCGAGTCTGGCGTGAACCAGTGTTGTGGTGCCTACACACGGGGTGCATCACTGCACCTCTTAACTCTTGCTTTGTCTCTGTACGTGAAAGGTTCAGTTATTCGTGTTAATGGAGGGAAGACAGACGTGAATGACTATAAAGAACCAGTAATGTGAGGAGCATGTCAGTAGTAGTTTGCCATTCATACGTGACTTATTTCAGGGAGATTTATATCCCTAAACATGTTTGCTTAGTCATCCCAGAATAGTAATGGAGGCGCCAAGATCAAAGTGGATTATCCATAGGAGAATATCAGATAGTTAATTCCTAAGGAAAAGCTTTTAAACTCATTTAAAAGCATAGCTTCAAAGACACTGATACCTTTCCTTTTTTTCCCTGAATTCATTCAGAACTTACGCTATCAGGAGGATAAGAGATGCCTTCAGAGAAAATAAGAATGTACAAGATCCTGTAGAAATTCAGACTCTAGTGAATAAAGCCAAAAGAGACCTGGGAATGATTCGTCGACAGGTAAGTGGTTCAATGATGTACTGTTTTTCATTAAAAGCGTAAAATTCTGACACATCCCCCTGGATTGGACATCGCTGCATTTGGTTTTTATGATTTATACCACAGGACCATGAAATTCTGTTCCTTTGACTAATGTAGACGTAGAAAGATGACTTATCATTTTATTGAATTCAAGGAAAACGTAAAGGAACATATCAGCTTTCCAGGATTTGCAGGGAAAATGGAAATCTAATGAGGAACTCTTTTACGAAGCTGAGTTCTCATATTTAACTCAAGGTTGATGCTTTAAGCTTCAAAAATCAATGTTGTCTCTTTGTAAGATATATTACATGACACATTTATACATGAACATATGTTAAAAGAATATAAATAATATCCTACATTTCCTAGTATTTTGAAATCTTAAGGTAAGGTTGCCCCTATCTTGAAGACACGGTCACTGGTGATGAACCTAATTTTGTTGCAACATGAAAGGTGTATCTGCAGGTACAAATGGTGTAAACAGCTGCTCTGGGACTTATTCTGTAAAGGACCCTGGAAGGTGTGTTTTATTGTCACCTCCTAGAGGTGCCAGGGATCACCTTGATTTGCACTTGCCTTTCTCTTGTGAGGCAGAGCAGAGCATCTGCAGCGGTGTAGGCTCCTGGGTAGTGTGATATGTCCAGCTTTCTGCAAAATTAATTAGACAGCCAAAGGCTGAAATAGCCTGTTTCAGTTGGTTTTCTCAGTCTCTAAAAACAAATCATACTTTTCACTCATTTTCTTTGATTTAGCAACAATCACACCATCAGCTCCATTTCTGCTTCTATTCGTTTTTCTATCTCACTTGCAGTAAATTTCTCTATAAAGTGTGTAGGGGAAGCCCCTTACCACTTTCCTAATTTCTGCTCGTGTTTTGCAGAGGACTTCCTGACATCATCAAGAGATGCCAGCTTGACTGACATTCTATCATATCATATCTGGCATATATTCTTCTTCATGCTTGACTCTAAACAGAATTAAAAAAGAAGCAATATTAACTAAAAACTGTAGTTTTCCTTTTATGTCAAAATTAAGTCTTGTTCTATAGCCTACATAATGAAACAATCCCTTCTAGAATAACACTTCAGATTCTAATAACCCTCTGTGAGTTCTGCAGTTATCTAGCCATAGAATAACTTTGCCCCATTCAGACAAGCCTAGGAAGTAATCTTTAACTAAGGGCATGAAGACATAATAGAATAGTCAGAAAAAACTGATCTGCACATTTGCATATACTTGGATGGTACCAGATAAATGAGTTGCCATTTTGAAAACTCTGGAACGATGGCATTTTCCAGGCATCAGTGGGTGAATTTTATGGGATCCTTCAGTACTGGAACTTGGATAAAGAAGCAGCCTGAGTACTTATTTTACATAAAGTCAAAAAGATTTAATTCTTTGGCACTTTACCATGTATAAGTTGGCAAGCATCTCCAAAACTGGCTGGTTTTATCTTCTTGTGTAAAGTTGTTCAGAGTAGAAATGCTTAGGAAAAGAGTACCTGTAAGTCATCTGTTTAACCGTTTCTTCTGTTACATAACTGTGCCTTCATTTGAAATGCTAAAACTAGCCTCTCAAAGACAAAAAGACTAGACTGGCTGTCATCAGACATCCCCAGTGGAATCTACTGAAGCAGACACAAAACAGTGGAGGGGCCCAGGGGCCCTCTCCAGGACAGCCTGGCCCGTGCGCAGGGCATCCCTATGGCATCCGTATGAGCTGGTCGCACAGCAGGTGATGCCGTCTTCCCTGAAGACCCTGCTCAGAGGCCCTGCCAAATGAAGCATTCTCATCCATCAGAAAGCTGGTTGGCCAACTGGGAAGTTTCTGTTCACTTCCCTTTCACATCACGACTGTTCATGAATCCAAGTATAACATTCACCAGCTCTGTTTCTGATGAATGTTTCTTACTTCGCCTCACTCTAAACGGATGTAAGTTGACCTTGGCCTCCACATCCTACCTGAAGTAGCATCTGTACTTTATTCACACTGGCCATTGTACTAGCCTTCCAGCTTGCCTCCCTGATTGCCCCCCAAAGTGGTCTGGTCACACACTGCCAGAGTGACCTTTTTTACAAGGAAAATCAGAGCAGGTTGCACCCCTGCTCAATTCGTAGCACCCTGACGATGAAATCAGAGGTCCTTGTGAAGTCCTCCCTGGCTCTGTCTCCCTCACACTGTGTCATTTACCTTCTTCATGTCCCCAGTATGTTCCCAGCTTGTTCCCATCTCAGAGCCTTTGCACCCTCTGCCTGGAATAGGCTCTCCCAGACCTTCCCATAGCTCAGTTTCCATTTCCACTCAGGTTTTCACTCAGCTTCCACCTATCACAGAGGGCTTCCCCTTCCCTCTGTCACTCTGTCCCCTTACCCTGCTTTAGTTTTCATCACAGCACTCATCAGTACTGAAAATAATGTTGCTTGTGGCCCTGCCTGTTTTCTCCTCTTCTGTGAGGACAGGGATCTCACCTGTGATGGTCCCTGCTTCCTGGTACCCAAGGGCGTGGGCCCTGAGGCCAGCCTGCCTGCGTTCAAATCCTGATTCAGCCTCCTAACTGCAGGACCTGAACCGGACACTTCACCGCTCAGTGCCTAGTGGAAAATGCAGATGAGAACAGGCCCAACTTCACAGGTTATGGTGAGGACCAAACGAGTTAACATAAAACCCTTAGAAGGATGCTGGCACCCAGTAATCACTTGCTATTATTGTTATCCAGAGTACCGAGAACAGCCCCACATGGAGTTGGCTCTTAATAATTATTTGTGGACTAAATGGATATCTGAAGAGTTTGGCCCCTGAGATTATACACCACAGTCAAGGGGTCTTTGCCACCAAAATCATGGTATCTTGCTGGCCACCCACAACCTCTTCTTCAAGCAGAGTGAACCATGAGAGGAAAATGGAAATATAATGAGGATCTTGAAACTTGACCCTCATGCGCTGTAATATCCTTCATATCAAGTCCCTGCTTCACTTGAGTACTTGGACCCAGAGACCATCAGCAGGATGCAATTGATCTGAGCATCACTTTTCCACAGAGGAGGAAGCCACAGGCTCCTGTGCAGCTGCCAGACACACACATTCATAAGGCAATACCCAAACTCAGATCCTCCACCTGACTCCCCCCAGCACTGCCCCCAACTTCCCTACTTCCTGGTCAGTCTTCAAAGTGGCTCTTGCTCTCTACAGATAATTCCGTCAGCTGTGATGCTGACGATGCAGCTAGAAGCGTGGTACGATTTTGCAGTTCTTAGAGGAGTCTCTGAGCAAAGGTTTTCTTTTCTTTTGCGGGGTAGAGAAAAAAAGGTGCAAAAAGCTGGATGTCTTATCCATGGCCGCATGACCAGATGTGAGCTCAGGGCTTCTAATTCCATAGAGCAAACTCAGAAGTTTGAGGATGTGAGCTACTGAGTCAGTAAAAACTGAAGGATAAAGGTGTTCCTAAGTCATCCCCCCATTTTGTTCCCAAGGTGTTTAAGGACCACATCAGCCTAGCTCAGCCTCTCCTCAGAGGTCATTCTTCCTTTATATTCTTAATCCCTGTTTGTGGCAACCCTGAGGGATTCTAGATAGCATCAGTATTTCTTACTAGCCTTTCAAACTGCTCCTAAGGATTACTCTAATTTCAAGAAGTAAAGTGACAGATTGTTTTTCTCCGTTATGAGCAAGTCATACTCCTTTTGTTCATTCTTCATAACTACGGCCCACTGGATAGAAGCCTGACATACACGTGTTCCTTTTATGATGTTCTTGTACCAACTCTCTCCCTGAAAATTATAATCTAGTCTGTTAATCTATAATCTCTTTCCAGCGATATACGTCACCTTATAGCCTATAACTAGCAAAGACATTTTTCCACCTTTCTATAAACTTCCATTATTTCCACATAAGGTGGTTCTGTAAAGACGGATTGACCCTGGCAGCTTGTGTGAGTTCTTCTCTTCTGAAAACATTCTGGACTAGCCGCCACTAAACCTGGCTTCCCTACCTGCTTCCCATTGGATCAGAAAAGTTGGCGAGGCCTTTTGTGTATGTGCCTGGTGGTGCCGGAAAGGACGCGCGGAGGGAGAGGATGCACAGAAGCCAGGCTGCGTGGGGGCTGTGCCGACCGCTCACAGTCTAGGCAGCAGAGAAGTCCCTGCGGACTTTCTACCTCAAATGGCAAACAGGCCCCGTGGGGATTTGTTGTCAGAAAGAGAAGCAAGTCAACCAGACTTTGCTTTTGTCTTTGTTCTTTGTCCCACTTTGCTGTTCTGAAGATACTTCTTCTGGTTCCTATTTATAAGGCATTACTCAGAATAACTGGCAGTTAATCGCCCCACTTATTACAGCTCTGCAGTCTGCCAGGCCTCTTTGAATTGGAAACAACCATGGACGCTGAATGTGTAGCAACTTAATGAAACCTGGTGACAATATATCTGTGCAAATTCAGGTTTACTTACAGCTGTGTGATGCTGTCGGCGTTCATTAGCGTGCATCCTCTGAAGGCAGCAACTTCAGTTCTTCTAGATTCTCAGAGCAGCAAACCTGGGAAACAGAAGGTGTGTGTGTGTGTGTGTGTGTGTGTGTGTGTGTGTGTGTAAAAGTTGTTTTATAGACCATTTTCATAGGTACTTAGCCAGGTAAAAACCATGACATCGAAGAAAAGAACAACTAGTCTGTATTGAAAGGTTCCTCCCAACTACTGATTAGGCCGGGGGAGTGAGCCCTGAATTTAGGCCCAAATCATGTTTGGTTACCCCACCAGTGATGGGTTATACAGGTATGGTTGAGTGCTGAATCCAAAAACACTAGATTCATTTGTAACTTAAGTATTTGGGTGAAGAAATATATTGTTACTTTCGTATGTAGTGGTACAGTGAGAAGATAAACTGGATATTTTCTAATCCTAAACAGTGATAAGGTTTTTGAGTCATACCAGTTTTGCCAGCAGCTTTTCAGTGATGACAATTTCATAGCATGTTGGCTGTTCTTAAGCTAGTGGGTTTGTTTTTTTTTCAAGTGAGGCAATTCAAACTGTGGATGTATCAGACCCAGAATTATGAAGCTACGGTTGTAAGCGATTAGAGCAGACGTTACAGCCATTACCGGTAGTAGGAAAGGGTTGATATTACTTACAGGCAGCACGCATGTTGTTAACCTGAGTGTGTGTATATGTGAGGCGAAACATTTTCAGTGTTTCTTAGCTTATACTTAATTTCATTTTTGTAGATCACTAAAAGCAAAGTAATGTGTCTGATTTATTGGTATTTTGGGTGATGGTAGATGAGAGGCCCTGAAACTATTTTTTACTTGTATTTGCTATTTTATGATTTAGTCTTTAAATGACCATTCAAGAGAAATGTCCACCAATAACTTCTGAATGTGCCGTTGTGAAATGAGAAGCTGGTGAACAATGAGTGTCTTCACTCATGTCAGTCACTGCAATATCTTCTCCAATGCCCAAAGGACTAGCGAGAACTGAATTCTCATCTTTTGGAATAGCCTTTAAAAAGGTAGAATTGTCTTAGGTCCTTTTGGGGAAAGTAATCGTGTGCCCTGTTATCTCTCCTCGTATATACACTTAGCTTAAGTACTGTTTTGATAGTTTGGGGGAATCTCTAAAATTTACTTGGCAGTTTTGAATGGAGTAAAGGAAAGTCAATCATCCTACATTAGGGGCATTTAAAATACATAAGGAGAATTATACACTATTCACGATAGTCAAGCAGTAGAAGCAATCCAGATTTCCACTGATGGATGAATTGATAAAGAAAATGTGTTGTATACCTACAACGGAGTATTATTCAGCCTTAAAAAGGAAGGAAATTGTGACACATGCTACAACATGAATGACCTTTGAAGACATTATGATCAGTGAAATAAGCCAGTCCCAAAAAGACAAATACTGTGTGATTCCACTAACATTAGGTCCCCAGAGGAGACAAATTCATAGAGACAGAAAGCAGTATGATGGTGGTCAGGGGCTGGAGGAAGCAGGGGAGAGTGGAGTTGTTTCATGGGGACAGAGTTTCGGTTTTGCAAGTTGAAAAGTTCTAGAGATTTGTTTCAAAACAATGTGAATATACTTAGTACTAAACCGTACGCTTAAAATGTTTAAGATGGTTTCTGTATTTTTTTCACACACACACACACAAACACACACAAAATATCTCCCTCCCCTCCCAAAAAAATTGTATAGCTAGTCATCTTTTGTTTTTTTCTTCCTGTAATTGGGAAAAATACAATGAAATGCTTCAGACACTAGTGTTTGAGAGTGGGAGGCTTAAGTCATTTGAAGCTTGAGCAAGAGCATCTGTGAGCCTTCAGTCTCTTACAGGTAACATGAAAGGATTATACTGTGATTTGTAAGGCTACTTCCACAGCTGAATTTCTGGGGGTCAGCATTTCCTATACATATCTGTCCCTTGCTTCTTCATTTGCAGAAACTTGCTGATACATTCTAGAACAACTACTCTGTGTTCAGCTTTCTTTGACCATTTTCCACCAAGATCTGAATTCTATAGTTTAGGCTGCAGATGAGCAAAGTTTTAAGCCAGCTATGCATTTATACCATCACGAATTCTAAAAACGTCTCTTGATTTAAACTTTCTGTTACAAGGAAAGTGGGAAAATTGATTTTATTAAGGTTGCTAGCACCTCTGTGTTCACCTTCTTCCTTCCTGGTAGGGGATACCTCACTAGGATTATCCTGGCAGGGGATACCTCACCAGTATTATCCTGGTAGGGGATACCTCACCAGTATTATCCTGGTAGGGGATACCTCACCAGTATTATCCTGGCAGGGGGTACCTCACCAGGATTATCCTGGTAGGGGATACCTCACCAGTATTATCCTGGTAGGGGGTACCTCACCAGTATTATCCTGGTAGGGGATACCTCACCAGTATTATCCTGGCAGGGGGTACCTCACCAGTATTATCCTGGTAGGGGATACCTCACCAGTATTATCCTGGTAGGGGACACCTCACCAGGATTATCCTGGTAGGGGACACCTCACCGGGATTATCCTGGTAGGGGATACCTCACTAGGATTATCCTGGTAGGGGACACCTCACCGGGATTATCCTGGTAGGGGATACCTCACTAGGATTATCCTGGTAGGGGACACCTCACCGGGATTATCCTGGTAGGGGATACCTCACCGGTATTATCCTGGTAGGGGATACCTCACTAGGATTATCCTGGTAGGGGATGCCTCACTAGTACCGGCACATTATCTCTGACCAGAACATTTTCTTTCAAAGAAACTGAAATAGCAGTTGTAAAGCAGTAACGTCCTAAGTGATAGGCAAAAGGAAGATGAAAATGCTGTCCTCAAGCCCCACCTTCATGCTGAAGCTCATTTCTTCAGATTTGACTTCCCCCTGGTCCCGACTGGCTTCTCGGCTGCATTAAGCACAGTCTGCTGCCTAAATCAAGTGCGCTGTATACCTTCCAGTTCTCGTGCACAGTTTGTTTCCCTAAATAGTTACTGAGCACCCACTCTGGGCCATGTAATTATGAATTGGCCCTATAAGCTTTCTGGAGGCAAAGTTGGAAGGGAATTATGAGGTCCATCAGAACCTGTTTTTTTCTAAATTTGACTGAATGGAGACAAAGTCCTCCTCTCCATTCTGGATCCCATCTGTTATTCACTCATTTAATAGGACAGAAATATATAGAGTTTAAAAGTGTATCCCAGTAGTACTTTCCTCTATATCTACATAGTTCAGCTAAGACTACATCAAAAGATCAATCTACATGTTTAAAAAACAATAAGGCAGTCAGAGGCAAAGGAAATTTAAGTATCTGTCTTAGACTTTAATAAAAATCCTCAAAATATCAACATAAATTTATATATGGTGATCAGATTGCCCCCTAAGTGAACCCTATATCCTTCAATATATGAATTATTTCAATATAAATGAAAAATTCCTCCAGCTCCTGTCAAAGTTTAAGAAAGCAGGGCATTGAGAAGGGTAGTTTAGTTTTATAGCTTGGCCTATGTATGACATTCATTTTTTTCAGTCTGTTCAGTTTATAGTTCCTCTGCAGCTATAAAAAGACTTCTTTATATAAGAATTTCCTCGCTCTCTGCTTTTTCTAGGAATCTCAGTAAACCCTCAAAGTTGGGGCAGTGGTATCCCACAGTCAGCATTCCTGTGGAAGAAACACCTCTCAGTTGAAGATTGCCCATTAAATTTGCTTGGTTCCTCCAAGGTTGACATGCACAAAACAAGATTCCATTTCCTTTCCAAATGAAGCCTTTCTCACCCCTTCATTTTTCAACTCTAATAATAGATCTTTTGCATATTTCCATGTTCAAAAGAGCTCATGAAGAAAGCACTAGTAATGTATTTATAGAAAACTTTTGCGTGAGTTTCATTTGGGAATTTGTATTATTCTTCTCCCATCTAGTCCTCTATAGTTGTTCAGTATTTAATTCCTTGAACTTTTTGTTGCCGAAGCATCTAGTGTGGAAGTAGATATCAACGGGAGCAGAAAGGACATTGATCTCCTAGGCAAGAGGCAGAACTTCGAATCTCATTTCTGATAACAGGGTCCTGTATGGTCTTGGGCAGGTTGTTTCTCTGCCTTATTGCCCACGTCTGTAAAGAGCTGGTTTTATTGATGAAGGTGGTGCTGGTGGTGCTGGTGCTGGTGCTGGTGGTGGTGGTGGCGGGGGTGGTGGCGAGGGTGGGGGGTGCTGTTGTCAGTGGGTTCCTTGTGCCTTCTCTGTGTGCTGACACTGTGTACTCAGCACTTTGAATATGTTGTCTCAGTTTTTCCTAACAGCAGCCTTTTAAGAAAGATGCTATTATCCTTGTGTTAAAGGAGGATATTTAGACTTGGTGTGTTTGAATACTGTTCCCAAAGACGCACAATTAAAAGAATGGTGGGCCCACATCTATTCTTACTTTTTAGCTAGTTCTTAGAAGAGGGATCACACTCTGGGTGGCCTTATCTTGACAGAAGGTAAACAAGACCTCAGAAATGAGAGAAGGCAGAATGTGTATTTTGTTTTCTAGTTGTTCATTTAGAACTCTTTATTAGAAGCAAACAGCTTCCCTTCTAGAGGCTCCTGAATAGTTTATCCCTAGGGGCTGGTCTGCTTTATAATGTCTCACAAAACACTCCCACTCTCTCTGCCTTCAAAAGAAAAAATACAAAACCACCATCTGAAACTGTTAGCGTTCAGCCACCTTATTTGAGAAGTGTTTGCTCAGAATTTCCCTGTGGATCCGAAGGTTGCTGCCCCAGCTGTGCGCTTCCTGACGAGTGTCACCCAAGTGCCCTTCAGTGGAAACCTTTTGGTGCCTTACCGCTTGGCTTGTCCTTTCAAGTAATCAGAGTTAATTCCACTCATGCTTACGCAGAACGTCTTCTCCCAAGATGACAAAGAACAGTGTCACATCTCCTAAAAGGGTACTAGAAGGGGCTCACCCTTGTTTATGTTAATTTGTGTTTTCTGCACCATATCCTCTGAGATGCAGGGAGATACTGACCCCCTCCCCCCGTCCAGTGTGTTCATGAGAACACTGCAGGTGGATTTTTTCAAATTTGATGGGTTTCCTCTGTGTATATATATGAAGGCTAGTTTCATTGGTGCAGTTGGAAAGATTTCTCCTCATGCATCTGTCAGTATATAAAACAGTTGCTTTATTCAGAGACATAATTAGAGTGGTTGGTAAGAGAAGACGTTTTGAGCAAGATACACCTAAATTTAAATCCTAACACTTATTCAGTAGTTCTCTATCCTTAGTCATGATATTTAATCTCTCTTAAAACATTATTATCATTCAATTTTTCTACTAAAGACAAAGGAATACCGTTCTTAAGTTAATGTTAGTTTTGTACTTGCTATATTTTTGAAATATCAGGGACGAATGGTGTGTCAGAAATTTTATGTCTTCCTCAGTCTGGTAAATAAAGCTGTCATTTTATGGATTGGTCAGTTATAAATAATCAAAAAGCTTAAACATTCTCTAAGATGTGGCACTATAATAACCTTAGTTTTATTAAACTAGTACACAATTAAATCAGTATTTTAATTATTTTCTTCTTCAAACATTTCCACTTTATAGAGCCTAAGAAGTACTTTCCTCCCCATCCATCTCACCTCCTTAATGTAGTGAAAATAGCACCAAATCCAAGGTCATATGGATTCTCCTTCAATGTCTATCACAAATTAACGATTGCATCACCAGAAAGTCCATAGCACTTTAGGCCTCATCTATAAAAAGTAAGAAATTGGCTGTGCTGGTTTCCAAGATCTCTAATAGGGCAAGAATTTCTTTATGAATCTGCTGTATTTAACAAACCTAAATTTAACAGCCTGTTGAGACTGGACTAGGGGTTCCTTTGACAGGTCATTCCTGAATTTCACTAATAAGTGAGTGCATTCCGGAATTGCCTATAGGTCTAGATGTGCCATCAGAGCTCAGCAAATCCTCGGTCCCTGAATGCTGGCTGGCCAAGGAGCCAGTAGAGAGGGCTTCTGCTCCCAACCTGCTGGCAGCTGGCAGGCAGCCCTCACATGCCAGCTTCCTCCGCTAGGTAAGGACAGGGTCGTGCCATGGCTATCTCAGGTCCCTTGTATGCCTGACATTTTCTGATTCTCAGAATAATTGATAATGATTGTTAGGTCCCAGAAACATACCTGTGAATGTTGGATTTTGACCAAGGATGAGTTATGTCACTGACCTGCTCTATTTACTAAATTGAATTTAAAAAGAAAACTTGATTGCCCAGATCTCACAGACAACACATTTTGTTGAACGTGGGGGGAGTAACTGGGTTACATAAGGCTGAGTTATGTAAGCCTTAGCAGGGAAACCAATTCGAGAAAAGTCAGCCTTAGCAGGGAAATCAATTCGAGAAAAGCCTTTGGTGATACTTCATAAAAGCTTTTAACACCCAGTAATGGCAGGAATGTTTCACGAATCATGGTGACTTAAGGGGCCTGTGACCTGGGAACAGGAGCTGCCCGTTTCATACAGGTGACAGATTGTACAAACCTCATCTACTAATGAGGTTTCTTCTCTAGGACTCAACAAACCTGAGAAATGGGGGTGGGAAAAGGGAGACTGTAGAAAGAGAAGAAATAAATTCTCCTCTTGCTTTGAATGAGGTTCTGTCTTAACAGTGCCAAACTTAGTGTTTTGCTTTTTTCAGTAACTCTCAGCTATTAATTAAAGTTTGCAGCTGTTTGTAGCTGTCCGTGGTTTCCGTAATATTGTATTAAAGTAGTTTCTACTGGAAATATTTATTTAAACTGAGCTCATTTTCTCCTATAAGACGTTGACTGCTCTTTTGTTCTATCCTCAATGGTTTAGGGAACTGTTAGGAACGCAGCTGGCTCGCATCTGTTCTGTCCCCTGCCGAGCCGGTCCCACGGGCAGTCATACTGGACGTCCTACCTTGGCAGCACTGCAGTTGCCTCCTGCCTGCAAGCACTTGAGTCTGCCTGCAGCTGGACTGCAGGATCTGTGAGGCCTGGGCCCTCGTGTCCGTTGGACCATCCCAGCACAAGGCACCCAGTGAACCCCTTTCCCGATCACCAGCTCCCCAGGGAAGGCCTTCAGTGTCCTTCCTCCCCCTTTCCTGCATGCTGAGTCTTGTCCTCTGGGCCACCAAAGCAGTGACATGTGACTGCAGCATTTATGACATGGCTTTGCAGTGGCATGTTACTAAGTCATCTCTGCCCTTAGCCTCTGCCCTTCTGGAGAGACCCAGTTGTTTTCTTGTTCAGCGTGGTATTTCCAGTGCCTCCTACGTACAGGAAGCACGCTATTAATGCTTGATAAAGGCAAGGCACCTTGGTAGGAAGATGCAGAAGGATTTGAACTGAAACGCAGAAGGACTGGTCCTGGCCCAGGCTCTGCCTCTGACTCATCATGAGCAGCAGACCTGGCCTCTGACCAGAAGTCTCATGTGTGGCTCCCTGCCCCGTGTACTTGTTAGTGTCCTTGTGCATACAGCATGGGGTAACGCACTAACGCCCTCTGAAATCGCAAAGCTGTCACCAGTGAGTAGTCAACCTACAAACTAAAAACCTGCTTTGGTAGAGGAAGTGGCCATCTCCCTTACCAGAAAGGAAGCCATGAACTCCTGGAAATTAGTGTATCCGCTCTGCCAGAATAAGCTGAAAACAAAAGGTGGTCTGATGGAGCGAATTCTGAAAATGTACTGCAAGGCTGTTGAACTCTTCACATTTTCTTGCCCCACTGGGAGGCATGAAGGGACTGGGAGGCATGAAGGGAGTCAGACAAGCATGGTTTCAAAGCCAGTTTTCACTCCCTAGCTTTATGGACTGAAGAAAATGACTTGCTGTGGAATTCATTCTCCTGTTGTGGAAAAGAGGCGTAAGTGTTCCCACTCTGTAGGGAGGTGAGAAGACAGCAATGTGTTTGTAAAGCAGGCAGCACAGTGCCTGGCCTGTTAAATGCTCAAGAAGTCAAAGACAGCTGGCTGCGGCTTCACCCTTCTCCCCATGTGTCTTTAAAACACGTATGTGCTCAAGTAATGGAGACGTGTCACTGTTTGCTTGCAGACCTCCAAATGGGCGGGAAGGGAATGGCTGCGGGTGTCTCTTTCAGGCGGTTCTGTTCTCCGTTCTCATCCACACTGGCTTCTTTCTGGAGGCTTTGCTAATCTGTAGGCTCCTGGCATATGGTACTTGTATTACGGGTCAGACTGTCTCAGGTGCTTTTCAGTGGTTTAGGTGGAATGGTGTAAACTAAATTCCAAATGACAGTTTCTGTGTGAATATTTATCACATGCCCATAAAAGTGTATCCACCAAGTAGACCTAGGAAGGCAAAAGGGAATTTCAGTCCCCCATAATCTTACTTCCTTATTTTGAACATTCTCATCATATTGCAGACTGCTAGGCAATGGAATGAGAGAAAGGCTATAGAAAAATAAAAATAGCAGGTAGAGCAATTTGGTGTTTGGAAATTGAATAGGGGTTCCAGACCCGGTTCCAACATGAGGGGTAGGGAGTCCCCACACCAACAAGCAATTCTCGGATGCCAGCAGGGTGTCCAAAGAATTCAACTCAATTCTGACACTGTACCCAGAGATAGAATCAGATTCCGTAGGTTAAGGATTCAGTCCTACAATGCTGCTCCCCACCCCCCCACCCTGCCCCACCTACCCTCCCCCCCCACACACACACACACACAACAGAAGCCCGCTGCAAGCCAGGCTTCTGAACGACTGGTTACAAATTGGAGGTCCCAACCACCCCTTCCACTCAGGATGCCAATCACGAGTCCAGGTGGTTCCCTGTCAGTCAGCTTCTTACTGACTGGCCTTAAATCAGAAGTTCCCACGGTGCCCTTCTTGGATTTGATTAATTTGCTGGAACAGCTCACAGAACTCAGAAACATGTTACATACTAAGTCACTTGTCTAAAAAGGATGTGATTCATAACATGGAAGAGATGCATAAGGTACGGCATGTGGGAAGGGGCTGGAAGCTTCCATGCCCCGTCCAGGTGCTCCACTCTCCCTGCACCCCCACATGTTCACCAACCCCGCAGCTCTGGAATCTGTCCTTTTGGGTTTTTATGGGGGCTTCATCATGTGGTCATGGTTGATGGAATCATTGTACACTGAGGATTGATTCCGTCTCCAGCCCCTCCCTTCCCGGAGGTGGGAAGAAAGGGGGGTGGGTCGGACTGAACATTCCAACCTTCTAATCACATGGTTGGCGCCCTTAGCAACCAGTCCCCAGCCTCAGGTGCCTCCAAAAGTCCTCATTAACATAACAAAGGAAACACCTTTATCACTGTCAATGCTTAGGAAATTCCAAGTGTTTTTCAGAGCTGTGAGTCAGAAATTGTGGATGAAGACAAAATATATGTGAGAAATAGATTTTGGTCATCCGAATGACCAAATACATATTTCTTACAAATCACAATACTGCAGAAGTGAAAACTGCAGAATGCCTAACTTGAATAAGTAAAAGTGCCCTCAGATTCAGGAGGTGGGGAGTTCAGAACAGGAGTCCCTTAGTAGGCCCAGCAAGCTGAGCAGACTTTACAGGTAGAGAGATGTGATTCCAGGGTTGTCTTTCATCCACACTCACATTCACAGAGCAGTACCTGGTGAACAAGGTGTGACTTGGCAGGGCTTGGGTGAGATTCGCCTTAGGTTTCTAGAGTCTTCCCACCTCAGAGAATCTATTCCTGAGCATTATGGAGTGTCCATTGGAATGACATACCGACTAGGGGCAGAAGGGGCTAATAGTGGTCTGTAATTGAAGAACATGTTTTCTAATGACAGGTAAAGGTTAGACCGCACATGTATGTATTCAAACACGTGGCTGCAAAAAGGTAGACAAGTAGTAAGATTTCCACACATGGCTTCTTAGGTTATTTGGGTTTTTTATCCTTGTCTCCTTAAAGACAGGGACTGTGTACCCCCACCCTTCCCACAGTGCCTTACACGCTGCTAATGCTTAGAAAATGTTGCCAAATGACCTACACTTTAATTTTAACGGGCTGAATTACATATACTTGAATTTCTTAGTAGAGGCTCAGTATCATTCACTCTACTTACAGAATAACTTTCATCAACAAAGCAAAAAGTCTTACTTGAGCTAACAAAATTTTATCCATAACATGGAACAATAATTAGAACTATACATAATTGTAATAGTTCTCTCTTTAAGGGCAAACTATAGCCCTGACATACGAGATCTGACAATTAAGTTCGCGAACTCTTCCTAGAAAAAGTGCTACACACCTCATTGATGAATATCATTGCGGTCACCTTCGAAGTACTCCCTTGGGAAGCTATGCACCGATGCTAGTGCCTAGTTCACCCTTCAAAACCATTTTGGAACTCTTTTTCTGGAATGGCCACCAGGGCTGTTGTCGTATTACCCTTGATGTCCTGAATGTCATCAAAATGTCTTCTTTTCAATATTTCCTTTATCTTCGCATAAAGAAAGAAGTCATTGGGGGCCAGATCAGGTGAGTAGGGAGGGTGTTCCAATACAGTTATTTGTTTACTGGCTAAAAACTCCCTCACAGACAGTGTCGTGTGAGCTGGTGCCTTGTCGTGATGCAAGAGCCATGAATTGTTGGTGACAAATTCAGGTCGTCTAACTTTTTCACGCAGCCTTTTCAGCACTTCCAAATAGTAAACTAGGTTAACTGTTTCTCCAGTTGGTACAAATTCATAATGAATAATCCCTCTGATATAAAAAATGGTTAGCAACATTGTTGCAACAAATTTGCGAACTTAATTGTGAGACCTCTTTCATATAAACTGTGACAGTCTATTCATATTTTCTTGGGAGAGTTGGCCTGTTAGAGTAAGTAATTCTTGACCAAGATTTGAACAAAGAAGATCCTTTGCCACGTCAGACTATACTCCTTCCGTTGCCTGTGTCTTCCTTTGGCAGCCTCTTGGGATGATCTAAGGTTCACAGTCTCCCTGTTTGTGTGTGAGGAGGTTGGAAGTTGGGGAATCAACCTGTCCATGACCAGTGGAGAATCAGTGTCAAGTCCAGGAAACCAAGTACTGCATAAGGAGTCGGGCTCTGCTTGCCTGTCAGTTCCCAGAGCTGACACAGGTGTTGTGAACTCGGTGATGCTCAGTGTGATGTAACTTACCCACCTTTACCCTGTGGGACATCTCTATTTCTGGGATTCAAACATGCCTGGAAATATAGGAAGAAGATCAGATGTGGTAATGTTCTTGACCCCCGTTTTGTTTAAACAAATCCATTATAAAAATTCGGATTACCAAGAAAATGTAATTGGAGATTGAACACCTGTGAAAACTAATTCTGGTGTGGTTATTCACTGACTATGGAGACTAAAGGGGTTAACATTTCCTTATCTCCTACTGTGTGCTACGTGCTGCAGGCCTGGATCACTTCATTTACAGCTACTCTGCAAGTTTCCCCATTTTATAGGTCAGGAAACAGGCTCCGAGAATTTAAACCAGCTCCAAGAGGTTAAGGAGTTTGGTACTGCATAGCCAGTATTGGTTGAAGCCAGGCTCTGAGCTGAGGTCTCCATCACTGTACCGTGTTGCCTGATAGATAGTAGGAGCCTTCAGTTGCATTTTAATAAAACGAATTGTATAAAAATTTGATTCAGATAACTTTGGTAGCTTTGGAAACCCCTTTCAACTGAGAGCCAGAGAGTGCCCAAAGTCGGAGTGGGCTCTGGGGAAGGCAGGCGCAGCCCGTGACTCGTGAATCGTATGCTCTGGGTCCTCTGGTGCACACAGAGAGAAATGAGGGGCAGCAACCCCAGCCTGTGGAGCTCTTAGCCCTTTACTGCTGTCTGGGTCTGAAAGATAGTGTTTCCTCCTGAGGCAGCAAACATCAGCCAAGGAGGTGAGCCAGGAGGAGGGAGACCCAGAGCTGAGCAGAAGGCTGAAGGGAGGAGTAAACCTGCCCGGTGAAATGACTCACTCAGAGAAAACGAGTGTAAGATCCTCCGCCCCCCCGGGTGATAGCTATTAGAGGCTTCGGTGTGTTTCCAGGCCATTGTCAGGGATTTCACGTGTTTGGCTGAAATGGGAAGAGGGTGTATGCCTGTCCATGCGTACGTATGTACACACAGTACCAAGCTTTGTCAGATTCTTGTACCCCCAGTCCTTGTAGTAAAAAGAAACTTAAGTGAAGACACGTGCATTGAATGTCATATCCCCATGTTTACTCATTTATTCACCTCAGATACTTTAAATCACACACGGGGAAGTTTTCCATTGTCTGAGCGAGCACTTTGCAATATTTGGAAAGAAAAACTATAACCAATCTTACAACAACTGTGATATGATTCCCCAAGAGGAAGAAATTTTTAATCTTAAGTTTAAAATGTTTTGTGCCAATATGTTTTAGAATGCTTGGAATTTAGTTCGACCCAACTTTTTGTGTTAAACTCTATTGCTGGGGGGCCCAAAGGCTTCCTGGCCTTGGTGGGATCTTCAAAGACAGGGCTTGCACCTGATGTTGGTGGTTCTTGGCCTTGACTGCACGTTCCAACCACCCAGGATGTTCTCACAAATCCCCATGACCAGGCCGTTCCCAACCAATGGAATTAGAGTCTCGGGGGTGGGACTCAGGCACCAGTATGTTCAGAGCTGCCCAGGTGATGGCAGTGTGCAACCACAGCTGGGAACCCGTCCTGTGTACTGAACTAGGGCGTGCCCCTGAGTGGGCACCCCACACGTCACCCTGCTGAGAGGGCATGTTCTCCATGAGGCGGGTCCTGTGGGCAAGTTGTCTTTGACTTCTGTAATTACTGATCTCTAGATCTGTCTAAATTAACCCTTTGTTCTGGGGATAATTTGTATTTGAGTGTGCTTTTACAGACATTCATACTCTAAGTTCTATTATAGGTTAAACAATGAAGCTCTTACCACAACTGAAAATCCCACGCACTCACATCAAGAAAGACAGTGCGTGCTCCCGATGGCGCTCTTTGGCTCGGGCTGATGTTGCAAGACAGTATTCTTAACAGCAAGCAGCATAACAAGGCTTCGTGTCAGGAGAACGGCAGAAGCATCTCCTCAGGAGTGCACGCCTCATCTCGGGGAAGTTATTTAACATTCTTTTGGGGGTGTTTTTTAGCATGCCTGTGGGTTTGCTGCTCATGTAAATTGTATTTCATTCATCCTGGTCTTCTGGTTGTCACATAAACCCTGGCAAAAAGAATGTCCTATACGAGGCGTGATCCAAAACTACAGGTGTGATAAAAAACTACAGGGAATGTTTAAATAAACAAAAATTATTACAGTGAAAGACACATTGCCATTAAACCCCCTCAAAATACCCACCCCCCCTCACTTCAAACACACGTATCCCATCATTCTTGCCACTTTCTGAAGTGGTTCTGGAAGTCCTCTTTCGTGAGTGTCTTTAGTTGCGCTATTGTGGCTGCTTTGATGTCGTGAAACATTTTGACTTTGGGGAAGAGCCAGAAGTCACATGGTGCCAAATCCGGTGAGTAAGGTGGATGAGGACACACCGTAATGTTTTTATTTGACAAATTATTATATACGAGAAGCAATGTGTGACATGGAGCATTGTCATGATGAAAGTAAGGACACTCGCGAAAGAGTGCTTCCAGAACTGCTTCAGAAAGTGGCAGGAACAGTGGGATACGTGTGTTCGAAGTGAGGGGGGTATTTTGAGGGGGATTAATGGCAATGTGTCTTTTACTGTAATAAATTTTTGTTTGTTTCCAGCCTCCCCAGAGACACAGAGTGCCACACACGCACTATAATAAATTTTTTTAATTTAAACATTCACCTTATCTTTTGATCTCACCTCGTATCTTCTCAGCAAGCATTTTTCCCAAGTCACATTGTAAGAACAGGTAAAATTATTCAGGAAGTCATGCACCTTCTCCTTTTTCAGGAGGAATACATGGAAAGAAAAGAAGATTAATAAAGCTGTACACCAAGAAAGATACTTGTAAAATTTGTTCTGCCCTTCCAGATAGTTGATAGAGTATGGCATCTACTCTGCCTGTTGTGCAACTGTCCACAGCCCTCAGCTGCTCTGGCTGTCCTCACCATCTCTCAGGTCAGCTTGGGGACAGCTGCAAGACCAATGGAAGTATAACAAGGCAACAGCTTTTGGAAGCTGGCCCAATGACACATGCTTATGCACTGGTCAGATATTCTAGCTCTCAAAGGAACTGGATGTTAGGGCTTAAATTGGGCGTGTTGGCCAGGCTAGTCCACCACATTTTTCTCAGGCAGTTCTCTGGAAATTTCCTAGTCTGATTTTTCTCAGCTCCAGGACCCCTCAAGGGTCAGCCCATTGATGAAACTCGGACAGTTTCAGTCTCGCAGGTCAATCTGTTCTTCCCCAGTAAAGGTCAATATTGTGTAGATTTTACTAGGTCGTGTTCCTCAGCTTGCTAGAACACTCAGTGTATGCCCTTCTTCTTTAACAGTTTTATTGAGATAGAATTCACATGCCATAAAATTCACCCAGGTAAAGTGTGAACTCGGTGGCTTTTACTTCAGAGCTGTGCAACCATCACCACAATCATTTTTGGAGCATTCATCACCCCAAAAAGAAACACCGTTCCCACTAGCAATAAACCCACTTACCCCCAACCTGCTCTCCCCTACCCCTTGACAACCACCTGTCTACTTTCTATCTCTATGCATTTACCTATTCTGGAGATTTCATATAAATCGAATTATTATTGTGACTGGCTTTTTCTACTTAGCATAATGTTTGCAAGGTTTGTCCATGTTGTAGCACGTATCAATACTTCATTCTTTTGAATGACAAATAACATTCCATTGTATAAATATGCCACATTTTATTTATCTACTCATTAGTTCATGAACACTTGGGTTTTTCCTACATTTTTGTTATTATGAATGATGCGGCTGTGAACATTCAGGCACAAATTTTTGTGTGGACATGTTTTCATTTCTCTTGAGCCTTATACCTACGAGTGGAATTGCTGCGTCATATGGCAGCTCTGTATTTAACTTTTTGAGGAGTTGACAAACTGTTTTCCAAAGTGGCTGCTCCATTGTACATTGCTGTAAGCAGTTTATAGGGGTTCTGATTTTGTCGCCTTCTTGAAAATACTTGTGATTATCTGTCGTTTTTATGATAGCCCTCCCAGTGGATGGGAAGTGGTGCAGTGTATACCTCTTATATATAAAAACAATGAGATCTAGATTGGAAAGATAACTTTGACCTAATTGCTCTTGGAACATTCTAAGGAAGGTTAAGATATTTTTTATTTTTTCTTCTTTTTTATTTTTTCTTTATTTTTTTTTTAGAGATTTTATTGGGGAAGGGGAACAGGACTTTATTGGGGAACAGTGTGTGTACTTCCAGGCCTTTTTTCCAAGTCAAGTTGTTGTCCTTTCAATCTTAGTTGTGGAGGGCGCAGCTCAGCTCCAGGTCCAGTTGCTGTTGCTAGTTGCAGGAGGTACAGCCCACCATCCCTTGTGGGAGTTGAACCGGCAACCTTGTGGTTGAGAGGACACGCTTCAACCAACTGAGCCATCCGGGAGCTCAGCGGCAGCTCAGCTCAAGGTGCCGCGTTCAATCTTAGTTGCAGGGAACGGAGCCCACCATCCCTTGCGGGAGTTGAGGAATTGAACTGGCAGCCTTGTGGTTGAGAGCCCATTGGCCCATGTGGGAATCAAACCAGCAGCCTTCGGAGTTAGGTGCATGGAGCTCTAACCGCCTGAGCCATGGGGCCGGCCCCTTTTTTTCATTTTTATTTATTTATTTTCTCCACATGAACCTCAGTCCAGTCCTTCTCTATATCTAAACTCCATTCTCTGTAAATTGAGAACCAGTTCAAGCCCTTGCTGATGACAGTGCTTATAAGAGATGGGTCTGATTAGGCAATGGGACTCAGTATTGAGGGCCAATTCAGACCATCTGAAGCTCTGGATGAGAATCCCTCTTTCACTGCTCTGTGTAGCTCTCCCTGAGCTTTGACTGAGGAGAAGGAGATTCCCAGATGGACGAGGGTAATATGCTTTGCCTGTCACAGGTCCTCATAATAGAGTTCTTTCATGCAGTGGATGTTGGTTGATTTTCTTTTTCCCTGCAGAAATTCAAACTTGCTGTCTCAAAAGCATAGACCTCCTTATCACTAGTTAATCTGTCTCTTTTATGTCCTTGCTCTTCTTTACAGATCTGATGTAGTTTACGCCTTGAAACATCAGTGTTGGTCCTCTCTTGTCATGCTTACTGTTGGCCTCTGTGTCCAGTAGATATTAGCACATGGGTGTTTTTGCTTGTTTTTTGTCGTTGTTTTTTGGCACATGGGTGTTTTACCAACACTTGAAACCCATCATGGCCAAAACTTAGTTACCTTTCCTTTTTTAAAAACTTGTTTTCTTTCACAAGTTCTCAGTGCCTCCATTCTCTCAGTAACCCAGGCTCAAATCCTCCCTGCCCCCTATACATAGAGAATGGAGCCTTCATTGCTTATGCCATCCATTTAAAATAAATCTCAGACTCTTTTCCAGTCCTCCCAAATAGGGTACCTGGGAATATAAAAATATATTCTAAGATACTACCCTAAAAACTGCCTTTTTCTTTAGGTTCTGGCTTGGCATACACTCTTCATTTATATAATCAGGTCCAGCCAATTCAGGCACTTGACCCACTCTTTAGACAAGTCAGTGCGTCACATTCTGACTCCTCGAGAACACTTTCCTTGCCTACCTCATGAATCACTACTAAGCATGCTATTTTTTCTGTAGGAATTTCCTTGAAGTTCTGTTAAGATATTCCTGTGGACTAGATGCTCATCTGTTTAAATAATCTCCCTTTAAAGTGAAAGCACCCTTTGTTTCCTACAGCCTAATTTCCCTTAGCGTTTGTGGAGGTTAGATGTGTATTGATGGGCATTACTCTCTAACTGCCTGTGTCAGAGCGCTGTGGGAAGCTCATCAATCCTGTGCTTTTGTAATTGACATCGATAATGTGTTTGCATTTATCAATATTTCCTAATTGCTAAGTTATAACATTGGAACTTCTATCATAAATCATGCCCACAGATATCTTCAGACATTAGGGCTTGAGGTTTCTGTCAATATTTTGATGTATTACAAATTGTTGTTATGAGGATTTGTTTCCTCTGAGGAAGGTGGAACTGCAGCAAGAGGCAGGGAACTGAGTGGGTGTCACCATGTAAGATTAGGTTAAAGAGTCAGATCATGCCAGTGAATATAGAAGAGCGCTATTTCTCAAGCCAGTGCAATACATTCCTATAAAGTTCAGCGTCGCCATCCAAATGAATGCTAACACCTCTCCCCTAAGAGTGATGTGCTGTGCCAAGGCTCTTCCTGCGAAGAAATTTGGACGGAAAGACAGTGAGGACTTCTGTGACGAAGAACTGTTATCAACTCATGCTTTAGAAGAGGAAACTGAAGCTTTGTGAGCTGAAGTTACCAGCACAGGTCAGACAGTGACTTTGCAAGGCTGGGACTCACACCCAGGGCTGTTGGAGTCCGTGGCCGGACTCTTTACCTTTCAGGGACAAACTTGACCAATCCCAACGGAGAGGGAGACCTAGGTTTCAAGGAACTGAATCTCCATCTTTTAAGCAGTTGAAGGCTTTAGAATGTTTAGCTTAAAAGGAGGCTAATGTGGAAGGCCTGGGAGGTCTGTCCTCCAATCCCTGAAAGCCCCTCACATGAAGGAGGGTTAGACGCTGTCTTCTGTGCATCCAGACGGCAGAAATGGGGCCAGCCCTGTGACCTGGTGAGAGGCAGTGTTGGAGCAGTTAAGAATGTGGACCCAGAAGCCACACTGCTCCCGGCAAATCCACCTCAGCCACTCCCCCATTCTACAGAGTCAGACATGAGTTTTAATTCTAATGAGTGCAAGCGTGCCTCAGAGATATTGCTGGTTCCATGTCAGACCACCACAATAAAGCGAGTCACCCAATTTTCTGGTTTTCCAGTGCACATAAAAGTTATATTCACACTATACTGTAGTCTACTAAGTGTGCAATAGCATATGTGTAAAAAATGTACATACCTTAATTTAAAAATACTGTATTGATAAAAAATGCTAATCGATCATCTGAGCCTTCCACGAGCCACAATCTGTTTGCTGGCGGCAGGTCTTGCCTCCATGTTGATGAAAGTATGGTATCTGCAGAGCACAGTTAAGTGAAGCTCAATCAAATGGGGTATGCCTGCAGTTGTGAGACTGTAAGGAGTTTTTCCATTGTTGGTAAGAAACATTTGTGATCACATCTTGGATGTTCAGTTCTTAATGGAGCAGGAATAGTTTGTGTTCCCGTGGCCTCTCTGTAATCCGCAGTACACAGTGCGTGCTTCACCCCTCATGATCAGTAACTCACGTGTTGTACTCCGTAACTAAAATGCTAGTCAGTGTAGGGGTGTGGCAGTTTTTAGAATGGCACTTAGGGCTTGAATTTTCCCTGATAAGAGTTACATCAATTCAGTTGTTCTAATTTAACCTATTTAAAATTTGGAAAACTGATTTTTTAAAAATCTTAGACTGACCAATCCACAACACTGATATATCTTTCTCATTTAACATCTTTGAGTATACCATGATAAGGGACCCCAGATTGCGACGTTTGGGACTCTAACCCATGATCATCCCCACAGTGGGAACTGCAAGTCCGAAAGTTTTTGATCTTTATTTTTGCTAGGATGGGACATTTTGCCAGTGAATTCTCAGCAGCCTTTACTGAGGAAAAGATTGGGATTTTGAGCTTACATAAATCACCAGCTGACCTTCCAACTTGCCATTAAAACATAGGATTTTAGCTTCCAGTGTCTGCTTCATTTTCTCCAAATACTCATTTTTGGACAGCTGAGACATGGCACGGAGATTTCTAACTGCAATATGTCCCAGGGAAATCTGACCCAAAATGCTTCCAAAGATGTCAGAGGAGGATGACTGATTTAAAACGATGTCTGGAATTAGTTGTTTTCAATCACTTGAGAGATGGTCAAGTTATTCATACTGTACAGGTGTGCATGTGTACATTTGCATGTGAATGTTTGGGGTGGTTTTAATTAAATAAATAACATCCTGTTAGATTTCCAATGTCAGAGCCTATTAGAGCCATCACATTCAATTAATTCCTCATTAATATAATTCAGAACAGAGATGGAGCTGCTAAATACCAAATGAATTTTCTTCTAATTGGATTTTTCCTGAGCAGAGTTACATTGTGCTAAAATAGGCACTTAGAAGTCATAACTATTTAAAAATGTTGAGCATTCTCAGTTTGAACCAAACTGTTTAAAAAAAAAATATCTTAAGGAAATCAATTACTTTGACTCTATTAAGGAATTTACTGTGACTCCAGTACTGTCTGTATCTACTCTTTGTGTTTAGTGTAATAGTTTGTTATTCCAAAACGAACTCAGAACTTATTCCAGGAAAGTCCTATGAAGAAAATTAAAGCAAGGAAGAATGTGATTCTTCTATGTGAAATTTGAGGTAAATTAGAAAGCAGACGACTGAACTCAGTTCTGGTTCTGCCGTTAGATCTGTGAAGGACCTTAGAAAAATTATGTAAATTCTCTTTGCTCTTGTTTACTAGGTAAAGATGCCAATATCACCTTTTCTACTTTTCTAACCCAGGAAAAGCATTCTTTGGGTCAGATCAACTTTTGTTATTTAAAGAATTACTGAACCACAGTAGTACTCTAATGGAAATGCCTAGATTTGGGGGCAACACTGACTAGATTAAATGAAGCATGTGTTGACTTCTTAGACAGGTAGTTTAACCATCTTTGTGGGTTTCTTCTGTCTTCTGCTTTTTGAACTCTTTGTACTATCATCACTAACCATGTAGACAAATTTAAAATCTTTTTAAGGAAAGTTGTGATCATCAACAGAATTGAGTTATAAATAGCACTGTGCTTTGCTCTGTCCAAGATACCATGTTTCCGTGAAAGTAAGACCTAGCCAGACCATCAGCTCTAATGCATCCTTTGGAGCAAAAATTAATGTAAGACCCGGTCTTATGTTATAGTAAAATAAGTAAACTAAACAAAAATTAATATAAGACCTTGTCTTATTTTACTATAACATAAGACCGGGTCTTACATTAATTTTTGCTCCAAAAGACACATTAGAGCTGATGGTCCGGCTAGGTCTTATTTTCAGGGAAACATGGTACCATATGGAGTAATGGAGTTTCATGACCTCTAATGCCTAGGATTTTACCATCAACATAAATTCATGTCAGAAAATACGGGCTGGTGGGCTTGTTGATCCTCAGACAGCCATGATGGAGAGGGAGAAACTTTAAGTCAGATCTACTTTCAAATCCCAGGTATTTCTCTGAAACTAAGTAGAAATGGGGCTGTTGTGAAATTGAGATAGGATGATAATGTTTTATATTCTAAAAGTAAGAGTCAAGTAATAATTATATGTAATAGGGTCCTGGAAAACTGCAAGAGGAACGTGTTCTATTAATGATAATAGATCACTTTATTGAGCACTTACTTTGTACCAAGCTCAATGCTAAATGATTTACATAATGCACTTTCTCATTTAGTCTTCCAACCAGAACTATAAGGTGAGGAAACTAAAGGTAGTGGTTAATTAACATACCCACTGTCACTCTAGTAAGTAGGGGAGCTGGGACTCACACTCAGAGAGCCCAAGCTCTTAAGCACTACTTGATACGATTATCATTACCCTATGTTAAAGTGAAGAGGAACAGAAAACATAGCCAACAATGCCCCTTTGATTTGGGTAACTTGATCTTTTTTTTTTAATTTACATTTAATTACTTGTAATTTGTTTTATCTAAGTAATACATTCTCTAGATAAAAAGCTTTAAAAACAAAAAGAAGTTCTTCTCGCCCTCTTCTCCTGACTCTAAATCTCATTTTACATATTAAGATTCTCATGTAGCCTTCCAGAAATTTCCTGTGCATTTAGAGATTGTGTGTGTGTGTGCGCGCGCGTACGCACATACTCTTTTTTGTTTATCACACATGGCATTACACCATAAGTACTCTTTTATAGCTTCTTCATACAACATTTTTCTTTTTAATGGCTGAGTAGTATTCCAAGTATGGATCTTTTGTAATTTAACTAACAGGTCTCTTATTGTTGGACAGTTACGTTGAGCTCAGCTTTTTGCTGTCACGAGCAATGCGGTAGGAGATATCCTGGTACCTGTGTCTTTGTGGAGGGTAAAGGCTTGGAGGTAGAAGAGCTGAAGCGAGGGTCCAGCCATGGAAAATGTAGCCCGACGTTACCACACTGCCCAGTAGTTCACCATCCCAGCAACTCTGTTTCACCCTCAATCTTCAGGCCTGAGAATATCACATGTATTCATCTCTCAATCCAATTTATAAAAGGTGGTCTCTCTTTAGTTATGGGGCAGGTTACGATAGTGTATGCATATTAGCCATGAGTGTTTCTTTTCGATATTAAGTTTTGTTTTTTTGTCATATTTATTACAAATATATTTTCCCCATTTGCCATTTATATTTTTGGCCTTGTTTAGTATATTTTTTAATATGGAAGATTTTAATTTTTATGTAGTTACATTTTACTTTATTGGCTTAGAAGTTTGCATCATGCTAAATTCCCACTCCAAGATTACAGAAATTCTCTTGTATTTTCTTCTGGTGCTTTTATACATACTTTCTCATGTTTAATTTTTGATGCATTTAGAATGTATTTTGGTACAAGGATGGAGGTAGGGGTTCAGCTTAACTTTTTCCCAAATGACAACCCCTCGTTCCAGTACCATTCACTGAGTAAGTACACGTTTTTGTCTTAATCAAACTTACCAGTCCAGAAAATCTTCAGTTCCTTCCATTTTACCTTATAAAGAATCTGCTATTATTTTTACCAAAGTTACCAGTTCTGCTTTACTCTCAGTTTCCTCCCCTGGAACCCTGCTAATCCTGCTTCTCCAGCCATCAGCTCTCCTGAACCCTCTGCCTCTCCCTCTCGACTGGGTCCCCTGCACTCTGCTTGGAGCACATTCCGTCTCCCACGTCCAGAAATGGCTTCTTTGCTTCCGGGTCGAGCTCCTGCCCAGCTCTTTCCCTTTCACTTCTTCAGGGTCTCTTTCACTCACTTTCATGGGAACTGTGTCCTAGCTGTACTGAAACAGCCTTACAAAGGTAAGCAGGTTCCTGATGGCCACAAACAGTTAGACATCTCAGCAGCATCTGACTGCTCTGACGGGCCCTCCGCGCAGCTGCTGATGGCTTGCTCCTCATGCCTGTCTCTCCTCCCCTCCCGCCAGCCCTGTCCCACTCTGTCCCCATAAAACACAGGTATGCCTCCAGGTTCCATCAGCAGCCGCTCTTTCCCTGTGATCACACCCACCACCACGACACGTCTGTCCCCGTGAGGAGTGTCCCTCGAGCATGACACTCAAGGCTTACAGCTCACCTGAGCACAGAAATGGAAACCACATAAGCCTTCGTTTAGATTCTGGCCCCTTGACTTACCAGCCACGTGATCGTTAGGAATCTTTAGGAAGCCACTTAACCGTCTTGTCAGCCTCCACGTGGGTCTGTTTCTCCTACTGGACCCTGGGTTTCTTATGGGCAGAGACCATATAGTATTGTGTTGTGTTATATTTTATATTATATTAGGTTTTGCCTTATCGAGGGCCTGCTTTGTGTCAAGTATTATACTGTGGACTTTATACAGCTCATCTCTGACAAAGTAGGTGTGTATTTGTGTTCACTTTTTATTTCAACCCAGAGCTCTTGAAGCCAAAACCCATCTCTTTCCCAGTATCTGTTGGTATATCTCCAGAAGCTTAGACTCTGTCCTAAAATCTAGCTGTGCTCTCCTCGGAAAGTCCCCTGTGCAGCTGTTTTAAATGCCTGTGCTCTTCCTACCATCCTGCCGCCTCCCAGGCTCAAGCTGTCCATCCCCCCAGCCCTGATCACGGCCAGCCTTCAGTCATGGATTAGTCACCCGCACAGCTTCCCTCACTCATTCTCTCATTCCTGAACACACATTTATCCTTTGTGTCAGACTTTCACCCGGCATTGGGAGTTCAGGGCGTGAGGTGGGGAGGAAGAAACAGTTTGAGGTAAGGCTTCCAGAAGCACTGGCCAAGGAGCAAGCAGGAGTTAGCTGGAAGGCAAGGGCACTCGTGAAGACAGATAGGAGGCAGTGATGAGCCTCAGAGGTAGGCGGGGGTCAGAGACCGCCTGGGACCTTACACCTCATACTCGGGTGTCATCCTGAGGGAGGGGCCCTTCTAGGTTTAATTGGAGGTACGACTTGCCTACTTTCAGCTCCCTGTTTTTCTGCTGTTATCTGCACAGATCATCTGTTCATGCATCGCCCTCTGGAAGCGTCTTCAGATCAAAGACTGTCTTTAACATGAGGCCTTAGAGTAGTGCCTGATCCACTGAAGGTGCTTGGCACAGTTTGGTGGGTGAATGATTGAATGCTACAATGTAGCATGTATGATCAAAGGGGGCTCCTTTTCCTTAAAAAAAAAAAGAACTCAAGTTATTTATGTCTTGTTGATTTTCTTTGGAGAACCAGACCATTTTCTAAATGCCAGATGCTTAAATTACTTTATTAAAATGTTAATAAGGTTGATCTTTATAAAATATAAGCAATTCCTTTTTGTTTCCATAGGATTTTTAACAGCATCCCACAGAGTAATATCAAGCCTTAATAGAAGTGTGAACACCAGGTTGTTTAATATGTATTGCCTTGTAACGGGAAAAAGGAAAGTATAACGTTTTTCTTTTAAAGAGACAGCTCTTCTGAAGAAGGAAAGGAGAGAGTATCCAGTTATAATTTTGAACCCATTTATTGTGAAATTCCATGCCATTCACGATTGGTGTCGTGCTTTAGATTTTTGGAGTTTGTTTATTTTAATATGCAGTGCCTACAGTGTGGACATTTAAGAATATATATGAAAAATCATTTGCCTTCAGTTGAGCAAGTCTGAGGACAAGAAAATAAACTAGATTACCCCCTTAACCCCTTCCGTAAAAGCTTTTGATACACAAGAAAAAAGAAAATAAGACCTTTTTTTAAAAAAGCTTTTATTTACTTAAGTGTGTTTTTCCAGGACCCATCAGCTCCAAGTCAAGTAGTTGTTACAATCTAGTTGTGGAGGGCGCAGCTCACAGTGGCCCATGTGGGGACTGAACTGGCAACCTTGTTGTTAAGAGCACCGCGCTCTAACCAACTGAGTTAATCAGCCGCCCCCAAAAATAAGACTTTTGATTCTACTATTCTTAACAAATCAAGCAGAACTTTAAATAAGATCCAGGATTTCTTACTTAGTTGTCAGATTCTTTTTCCTGCCTATTTTGTGTATTTCAAGTTACATAGCCAAAAGATAAGAAATGACCACCTCTATACTATGTACTTGATTTAGTGGATCTGAAGGGGGAAAAAAGGAGTGTAGGAGTAGAGAGAAACGAGGTCTGATGTGAAAGTCAGAATAGGAGATTGTATAAGCTCAGTAGAATTACTCAGTAGTAGGCTCATTCTCCAGAAATTGTTTAACAACTGGGATCTCTTAGAATAACTATGTTAGTAAGTGTTGATCCCTTTGGGAAGGGAAACCTTTGTTTCACTTAATAATAATTTCAAATATAATAATAACAATTATTAATAGCTACCACGTATTGTGTTTCTTATATGCCAGATACACTATAACCTGTTTTCACTTACTAAGGTTAAAAGGGAATTAAACATGCCACTCAGAGCTGCAGAATCCCACCTTTAAGCATTTAAGGTTACCGCCCAGCAGCAGGTGGGAAATGCTGTGCAAAGGTGGGACTCACAGGGCACCTTTCCTTTGCACATCATAGGAAAGGGCAGAGATTACAAAGCAGCATGTCTTACTTTCTCTCTCCGGTAGCCATGGCCCCTAAGCTCTGAATTAGCCATCTGGAGACCCAACTCCTAGATACGTTTCTAAATAAATGTACATTCGCTATGGGTTAACGTTTGTCCACAGAGTCTAAACCAGGCAGGAAAAGCAGAGAGGAAGAGAAGCCTTTAGTAATAAAATAGCATGTATGTGCTAGGGACTCTCTCTCAGCATCTAAGATGTATGCTTTCATTATAGTCTCAACAACAAGATTATAAAAATAAAGCATATATGCAGACTAAATCTTTTTACAAAAAAAATCTCTATAGCGTAGTCCTCACTCTTAGGTTATGGCCTCCTTGAAAATTGATGCATTTCAACTAAAGAATATAGAGGGTCCACTGATAGCCAGCAAATGTGATTTGCCTACTTATGTAAGTGTTACACAGCCACACTGGTTCTACCACGCTGGTTAAAGGCAGAGTCTGAACAGTGGTTTGCATCTCAGAACCACCTCTTTAAAACACGCATGCTCAGGCTTGTGGTTCTGAGACCTGGATTGTCCTAGATAGAGGGCGGCTCTGAACCCCTAGACACGTGTGACATGCCTCTGAAGTATCCGTTGCCTTTTCATATCTAGGGGCTTATGGCCACAGATAAGTTTATTCTCAGTTTAATTATCTATTTATTAATCTTAGATACCCAACACTTGAAATTTTAAAATGGATCTTTGCTAAACATACAAGCACTGATTAAAAGCTAAGCTATATTTCCTTAATAAATTTAAGCATCAGTTACTAATCTAATATAGCTGCCTCTTTTACTCTCCAAACACCTTAAACAATACCGTGTTTCCCCTAACATAAGACCAAGCCGGAAGTCTTTTAGAGCAAAATTAATATAAGACCCAGTATTGTATTATTATAGCATATATTATATTATGTTATATTGTATTATACCCGATCTTATATTAAAATAAGACCGGGTCTTATATTAATTTTTGCTCCAAAAGACGCATTAGAGCTGATGGTCCAGTTAGGTCTTATTTCCGGGGAAACACAGTAGCTAAAACAATGCAAAAATAATCATTACAAAACCAATGACTATACTTAAACCTAAAAGATCAACACTTTTGGTTTACTTCAAGTCTTTGTTATTTCTACACAACATCCTAGGATTTCAGAAATGTCACATTAATTAACACCTGTCTCAGTTTTAATAGCAAAGAAAAACAATACCTGAGTTTACAGCAACCTGAAATAGATACCACCTGATTCCCAGTGAGGGCAGTGGTCACCAATCCGAGCTGCCTTTTTATGGGTAAAGTTCTATGTTACATCAGTGCCAGTGTGTGCACATGCCTGTGTGTATGTGTGTGCGCGCTTCGTACAATGGGAATGCTGTTAGCAGCAGGGAACAAAGAAGACCCATGAAGAAAGGAAATGTTCTCTTGGAAACATACCGAGTTGAGATGCCAGCATTATAACTTCTAGGTACATCCAGCAAACAGCTGAAAATGCAGACCTAGAGCTGAGAAGCCAGTTAGGGCAGGAGACCCAAGTTTGGAAGTCATCTGATAAGAGGTGAACCCCTGAGACCGGGCTGTGTTGCCTAGAGGGAGCAGGCAGAGAGGCCCCAAAGAGCATCCAGAGCCTCAGGGCATGATGTTTGCCCTTGTCCATTACTTAAGGAGCATTCAGCGGAAGCTTTCTGGAAAGAGGCAGCCGAGGCCATTTCAGTGGGAGAGAACAGAATCCACAGAGCCAACTAGTAGTCCTGAGGCAGAGGCACTAAAGGCCAAGGGAAGTTTGGTAGCAAAGAGTGGGAAAGAACAGAACAACTATTTGAGAGTCTGGGTATGGATCGAAGGGTTTGTCTGGTTTGTTTGTTTTTGGTTTGGGTTTGTTTTTGTTTTTTCTGTTTTTTATGGATGTAAAGATTTTATTATGTTTGTTGAGTAAGAAGAAGGAGCCAATGTAAAAGGAATCATCAAAGACACAATAAAGAGTAGAGAAAACTCAATGGAGCCAGGTCCAAGAGCATCCAGAGAGAATGTGTTTCCTAAAGGAGTGTCAAATACTGTTAGAGAAGGGAAGGAGGACAGAATGGATACAGAGACGTGTAGGACAATACTGAGGCAAAGGAGACCCCGAAGAACCTCACATTTCCTTTTTCCTGCTTTGTTATTCATCTTTCAACCTGGTTTGTGTTTGGGGCTGTTAAAAAACATGTAACTATGTAATCAAACATTGCAGCAATTTCTATTTTGATACCTTTGTTTTTCTTGACATGAAAATTCATTCATCAGATATGGTCCCAATCCTTTCAAAACATGTAAAGAGCAAAACTCTCTGTATAAGTTTGGGTTGTAGGATTGAGATGTGTTGCTTGAGAAGAGAAAGGTAGAAAGTAGATGTAGAGAAAGTGAGTGCAGCCCATTAAGAATGTGCCGCGGAGATGACAGCGTTGAAGTTGAATCAGCAAAACCAGCCCCATTTTGCAGCATTCAGGAGCAGGTAGGGAGACAGTTTGGTGCCATCGTCCCCAGCCTGGGATAGGCAGGGAGAATGCAGCAGCAGAAGTCTGGGGGGCAGGGTTACCCACGCAGACATCACTGCAGTGACCGGTCACCAGGCCCAGGCTGGGAGGGGCAGTCGGGCTGTGAGAATGGGAGGGACCGATGAACCACAGGACACACTCAGGAGGAAGCACACGCAGGGATGACAGACTGAGTAAGCGAAGGATGGGAGGTAGAATGAAAGCCTGGGGCGTGGACATGTCAATGAGATGTGAGCTGCAACATACCTAGGGGTAGGTGACGTTAGGGAGGCAATGAGAATCATTAGATTTGAGGGCGATATGTGTAAGCCAGGATGCTTGGAAGGTTAGTAGTGCTGGTGCTGAAAAGCCTTAAAATGCTGGCAGAGGAATGAGTGGACTGGAAAGCTGAGCTAGATTGTGACGTCATCAAAGGAAGGAAATCAGTAGCTAATAGCTACAGGTTTAGGAAGAGGGTCGGGACTGCCACAGTGTACATCTGCACTGCCATCCATGGTGGCCCAGAGAAGGTAGAGTCAGCAGGTGGTCTAAATTTCAGAGGAATCCAGAGGGTTTATGGGGGCTTCTAGGGTTATCGGCTCTTCAGATTTCATCAGTAACCATCTCCTGGAAGATGCTGGTATTCTCAGCTTAGCCCAGTAAGCAAATCTTACTTAGCTGACTCATCATTTGTGGTTTTGTGTTAAGATTGTTTGTTTCTACCTGAGAAACTGTGATGTGTGCCTAGAAGTAAAGGAAATTTATTAGCCTGTGTGGCTGGCATAATAAGGCTCCATCTGACATAGTCACGTGCCTAGGATTAAGCACAGTAAGAAATGAATGGTAAGCAGAGCCGTAGCCAAAAGTGTATTGTAAGCATCATGGGCCAGGGTATTATGAAACACAACTTGTATGGCTGTTCTCAAAAAATGTTAACATAGAATTACCACATGATCCAGCAATTCCACTTCTGAGTACATACCCAAAAGCACTGAGAGCAGTCTCAGAGATATTTGTGTACCCATGGTTGTAACAGCATTATTCCCAACAGCCGAAAGGCGGAAACATCCCAAATGTCAGTTGATTAGATAGATGGCTAAACAAATGTGGTATGTACATGCAATGGAATATTGTTCAGCCTCTAAGGGAATGACGTTCTGACACGCTACAACACGGTGAACTTTGAGACATTATGCAAAGTGAAATAAGCTGGTCACAAAAGGACAAACATCATATGATTCCACTTATGTGAGGTATCTAGAATAGTCAAATTGATAGACACAAAATGGAGAAGGACGGAACGGAGAGTTCTTCATTAATGGGTTCAGAGTTTCAGTTTGATAAAATAGAAAGCGTTCTGGCGATGGGTGGTGGTGATGGCTGCCCGACAGTATGAATGTGCCTAAGGCCACAGAACCGTGAACTTACAAAACAGTTAAGTGATCACTGTATGTATGATTAACCACAATTTTATAAAAAATATGAATAAATTCTTCTAAATAAGTGGTTTAAATGATACATTTTGTGTTATACGTTTTATCGCAATAAAGAAAAAAACAGATTATACCCTGACTTTGAATTATTGAGGGGTGTATGTGCATTAATTCTCAGTGAGAAGAAAATCAGTGAGAACATGAATTAGGTTATCATTTTCTAATCTTACAAGGATGCGTAACCATGCACACGCATGTGTGTACACATGCAAATACATGCTTTATTCAGCTTTGAAACAGCAAATTTGAACTGCCAGTGAATCCCTTCCTTAAAAGGAACTCACTGTATTTTAACCATTTGTAGCTGGGAAGTATAAGCAGAGAAAACTCTTTCAACCCTACCCATTTTATTCATTTCTTTCATTTCCCTCTGGGTCAGAAAAGGTAATGGATGTAAAAAATCTTTCAAAACCATGGTGCTCTCTGTAAAGTAAGGCACCAAAATGATGGCAGCACTGTCTTTCAGCCCCCGGCGGGGACCAAAGGGTAATACCCTCTAGGCAGGCGGAGCAGGGGTGGGACAGGGCAGCTGCCTCAGCCTTTCTCCTATTTAGGAAAAACAAAAAACTTTGCCAAGGAAATCTTCATTTGAAATACCACCTTTTAATCACGTTCATCATCTTTTCTCTTTTTCCAGCTCTGTACCTTAGGCTTCCCCTTGTAGCCTGGGTCAGCGCTACACCCTGAGAACAGGCCAACCCTGAGAATAGGGCAGCAGTACAACCGCGTCACATTTGCACAGCTCAGGGTCCGTCGTTTTCCTCTCTGGGCTGGGCAGTAAGCGTAATGGGCCTGCTGACTGATCTAGGGCCCCTTTCTATGGGCCATAATTACTTGATTCCCCAGCCCGGCCTGGGATCACATCCGGTCCCCTCCGTATCCTCTCCAGTCCTCCGTTAGTCTTGGCCACACTGCCTAGATGACAGCAATCCGTGTTTTTATTTTATATTTCACTCAGCATTCCAAGGAAAAAAGAGATCAAGGGAAGTAGTTGCTGATTTAAATTTCAGCTAAATCTTTGTTGAAGTGTTACCCTCGGCAAGCCATGACTCTCTTAAATGTGACTGCCAGAGATTGATAGGGGTTGTGAGCAGATCTCAAATTCTTAACTGACCTCTTTTTTTCAGATGTTAGGAGTAAGTGTTGGGAAGTGTGTGTGTGTGTGTGTGTGTGTGTGGTGTGAGAAGAGGGAGGATTACCTCACAGTCCCTGCTTCCAGAAGCACTGAGCCCATGTGGACACAAGGACAGGCTTTCATGTGGACCTATAGACACATGTATCTAACTGAGAATGTGCTGGTGCCTGTTTTCAAGGGGATTGTGTAAGCATCAGTAGAAGCCTAGAGACAGGTCACAGACGTGTTATTTCACCATTTTACTTTTCAGGGTTCTGCCTGAGCACTAGACGGGCAGAGCCCTGGAAAGTAAAACGGTGAAAAGGTGACTCTGGCAGGAAGTTAGATGGAAATAGCTGAGCACAGATACGTAATGTCTATAGCCACTTGGCTGCTGTTAGACACTGGAGTGGATTACTGACCGGCTGTCTCAATGGGAGTTAAAACGTGGTGCTCCATGTCTGTTATGAACTACGTGTGTGTCCCCCTAAAATTTATATATGGAACCGCCAACCCCTGATGTGATGATATTAGAAGTTGGGGCCTTTAAGAGTTAATTAGTAGTGAGGTCAGAAGGGTGGCGTCCTTGTGAATGGAATTAGTGCCCTTGTAAGAGTCTCCAGAGAGTTTGCCTCCTCTCTCTGTCTCTCGCTATCTCTGTGCTTCCTACCATGTGAGGGCACAGGAAGGAGAATGCCGCCATCTGCAGCCCAAAAGAGACCCTCCCCAGAACCCAGCCATGCCGGCTCCCTGGTCTTGGACTTCCAGCCTCCGCAGCGGAGAGAAAGAAATGTCTGTAGTTTAGAAGCCACACGTCTGTGGTGTTGCGTTACCGCCCTCCGAGTGACAGACAGTCATGGCGGTTAAGAGGCCACGGCCAACAAGGTGACCACGCGGGCTCTGAAGGTCACTTTCAGGACCACTTTTACCAAGGGTAGAATGCAGCTTGCTTTGAGGTGCCCAGTGTTGGTGTTTCTGTTCGTGTCGTTTTACAGGAACTACATAAAATCTTTCTTGTACATGATCTTTAAAAAAAAAAACCAAAACAACGAAAACTTTTATTTTCTAATTTTCAATGTCTTTAGACATTACTGACAATAATGTTGACAATTAAATTTGTTTAGGTTTTTCTTCCATTCTCGAAGTGATTGATATTAATGCTAAAAGTGAATTCACTCACTTTTCCTTTGGGAGGTTATCAGAGAAGAGAATTACTTGCTTTCAGCTGTTATGAAGATAGTTGGATTCACTGATGATGTGTACATTTTAATATGTATGTTATACATCAGTTTTTTAAAAAGAAATTCTAAATGGATCAGCTTTGCCATACGTTCATTTGGACTAAAAGTTAGCATTTAATTAAGTATTCAGTAAACAATGGTGGATGTAGAGGGAGGTCCAGCTTCAGGCCTGAATCGCGGTAACGTCTGCTTCGAGCTGCTTTGCAGGACGACTTATCCTCAGCGTGCCGGACTTCCAGCGGTACCTTGGCATCGCCCTCTTCTTCGTTGGTCCAGGTTGTCCTTTACGCTGTCCTCGTTGTCCTATTTTTCCACACTCCTGAATTCCGTAGGCATTAGGGAAAGAAATGTTTACACCTCCACACAAAGTGACTGCCACAGGAAGATGGGAGCCAGGGAAAGAAAAGGTTGTCTCTTTCTAGTTCTGCCTGGACTGGTGCTTTGCCTCAGGCTGCGATGTAGAGAAACAGGAGGATATGGAACAGGAAGCCAAGAAGGAAAGGCTAACTGTTTTTCAGTCCCTTTTAGAATATCACAGATTGCCAAACTATGAACTCTAGCCATATTTAAATATCCATTTAAGAAACAGTGATATAAATGATTTGTGAATGTTTATTTCCATACTCGTACAGTTCTGCAGAAAACAGAGTGTAGTTTTAAAAGCTTTATTTAAAAAAAAAAAAAAATTTATGCTTAGGAATAGTGCAAAATGATTTTTAAGAGCCGTCTGAGAATTTCTACATTCAAATATTGCTCTTCAAATTATTCGCTTGAGGGCCTGGACGTTTACTCCAATAAACTTCTTTTACAGAATCGCCCTCAGCGTTAACTTCCAGTGCACGTAAGGAAATTGAGCAGTATCGTGGCCTCTTTATGCTTGTCTCTGAATCTTTTAACTGTTTCCAAAAGGTAAATCTACCGGTAAAGAATGAAACTTTGTCAACACAGACAGTATGCAAAAGAATATATGAGTTATTCATTCAGTAAATACTGAGTACCTACTGTGTTGCCAAGTGTTCTGCCAGATACCAGGAACAGGAGCTGAGTGGACAATTTCAGTCCTTACTGTTAAGCTGCTGACAGTCTCAAGGGAAGATAGACATTCTCACAAACAAATACCTAATGAAAAGTGGTGGCATCTGTGGGTACAGCGGGAGCCGAGGTTGAGGAGTGGTTTCCGGAGGTGTTTAAAACAAAGACACAGTCCCTGGAACTCATTCTCTCCTAAAATGACAGTCTTAAGGGAGGTGTGACGTCTAGTGTGTTTCTTGAAAAGTGTCTTCATTTCCCAATAATTATTTCTCATCTCTCCATAAATGCATTTGGCCTGACTTATTTGCAATAATAGGAAACAGACACTGCTACAGTGTGATAACTTGTTTTTAGCCCCTCAAACTGTTCAAAGATAAGTTAGAGCACATGAAGACTCTAGTTGGATTATATTTTTGCTAGTCATTGAAATAATCCAGGCCATAAGGACACATGTGACAGCTATAGCTAAAAAAGATTGAAGAAAAAACTTAAAGTTTTCCTCAAGCCGGAGCAGTAGGAAAGAAACAACATGTCATAGCAAGACCACATGGGGGTCTGGGTCTAGAGATAAATTAAACAAGTATCCGGCACTGAAATGATGATTGTGTTGGCCCCAGTGAGCTTGTAGGACACTGAATTGTGCCCTTAAAGAGGCAGGCGGTGCTCAGAAAGAAGTCATCCTGACGACACAGGTAGGGTTTCTGGTCAGGTGATTTAGTTCAAAACAAGGACACAGTTATTCCTATCGCCGTAATGGAAAATGTCTTTTTGGTATCCTTAAGAATATATCAACTATGCCATTTAAGGACAGCCTGAAGAAGATACTGTAACCAGCAGAGAAAAGTAGAGAAGTTTCTAAAATCACCTGTGATTTTTTTTGCTGCCAAACCAAACAGTTCAGTAGCGGTCACACCTGTTAAGAGCACAGCTCTCTTAACCACACAAAGAAGTGGGAGATCTTGATAGTTCTTCAGTTATTGAAGGCAAAATTGTAGTAGGTTGGTGCAAAAGTCATTGTGGTTTAACAGGTTGAAAATAATCGCAAAAACGCAATTACTTTTGCACCATCCTCATAGTAGCCATTTTCCATATTTTTCCTTTGTATTGCCATTCTCGTGTTTTACACACATTTAAGACATTTACACAGTAGGGGAAATAGAGATATTTTCAAGGAGCCAGCAAGTCAAAGTAAAATGAGTGCTTCTGAAACAGGTCATTTAGATCATTGGAGAAGCATATTCCTATGTAGAACAGTGCGTCTACGTAATTATGTGATGGGCGACTTGGGGAAATACACAGCAGGTTTCAGAAGTAATGCCTCTCTCCCTATATGCCAGTACAGATAACATTCCATTCTCCCGCTTTTGGAAACCTGACATAGTCACCACTGTGAAATAGGCAATCAGCTGACATTATCCTTGCATTCAAGATGAAGATGGAAATTTCATTTCCAGAGGCAAATCTGTCAGAGCAAACTTCTTTGTTGCCGTAGCCCTCAGGCACAGAACAGCCAAGAAGTATTTATAAACCATACTACTTATCAGGTGAAAACTATGAAAACCTTCCCATTGGCTCCTGAGGAAGAGGGACAGGCTGTAGGCTGTTGAGTATTCAATTTGAAAACTTTGGGGAAGGCTTAGCACCCAGCAGATACTAACAGAGTGTAGCATTTGTAGCACAAAAGAAGCCATTTCAGATATTTTCTTAGTGTTTCATAGGCCCTGCTCCAGCAATCTTTCGCTACCACTTAACAGTGAGGAACAACCACCATTTTTATTACACAAACTCTGTGGGTCAGGAATTCTGGAGGTGCACAGTGGGAGTGGCTTGTCTGTGAGCCCTGATGTTAGCCTGGCTGGGAAGACTGAGCTGAGGGAGTTACTCAGCTGGCTGGGAGCCGGCATCACCTGGACGCTCCTCACACAGCTCTGATGCCTCAGCTGGCACCAGCCGTGACTGTGAACACAACATCTGCATGTGGCCTGTCCACAGGGCTTGGCTTCCTGACATGGTCGCAGCCTCAGACTCCTTACACTGTGGTCGTAAATACAGAGCAAAGAGTTCAGAGGATAAGGCACTAGTGTGTGGCCTTTTATGACCTACCCTGAAAGTCACATGGCATCATTTCTCCCATATTCTATTGGTCAAAGCAGTGACAGGCTCTATTTCACATATGAGGATGTGGGACCCTCCCCCTCAATTCTCAGTGATAGGAGTGTCACAAAATTTGTGGCCATATTTTAAAACGACGACGACACAGGGAATATAGTCAGTAGTACTATATAATAACTATGCCAGGTGAGCACTAGACTTAGGGGGGTAATCACTTTCTAAGTTACATAAATGTCTAATTACTGAAACTAATATAATACTGCATGTCAACTGTAATTGAAAAAAATTTTTTTTAATTTAAAAAACACAGATCCTTCTCCTTAGTATTACAACAGCCCTTTGTCCCGGAATCTTCAGGAGAATTATAATTCTCTTATTATATTCTAATTGTATTCTCTTACTTCCCCCACCACCACCACCATTTGTTCAAGAAGAAGGGCCTAGAACCACCACCTGCATCCCATCACTTTTTAAATACTAGGTCAGGCAGGAAAGAGAAGGTTGAATAAGCATATATAAAACATTGAAATGGAAGGAGCTGTGGTTTACCCGGAAAGCTTTTGTACATTTTAAGGGACAGCTGTTTGTTCCCACTGAAAGTAGGAATGAAGTCTTTGTATTTCTAGAACTTCACAACTTAATGTGAAATTGCACTTTTACATATTGGCTCACGTTGTTTTAAAACCATGTGGTGGGCCAGCCAAACACATTTTCTGGCTGTGCTAATTTTTGACCACCTGATCCTCCTGGGAAATCTCCACAGTGGGGTCTGGAATGCCCCTTTTCTAAATACTGCTTCTCTTAATAATTTCAAAGCCTCTAGGTTCTCAATAAATAGGGGGCATCCGTCCTCCAGCCGTAATGAGCACATTAATGGCAGCATTTCAGTGCATTAATTATGTGTCTGATGTCTCTCAAGCCCAATTGGCTAAGAGGCGGAGCTTTAATAATTAGCTGTATAACATTGAAGGGTTGGCTTGTATTTTATATTCTCAACTCTTCTCGATATTTTTTAGAATTTCAACTTATCCTAAGCATGATATCTGTTTAAAATTGGAGGGAGATAATACATATTTATATATTTCCCTCAATTTAATATTGGGGACCCTTCAATACCAATTATAACTGTAAATACAGAATAAAAATTATAGGGAAGAAGGAAGACCAAGAAAAGATTTAATTTAAAGCTAAGGCTTTATTTTCCTTCCTACTATTCTTGAACTAATCATTAACTAGGCTTAAGTAGCCCCCTCCTTCGGAGAAGAAATGTCCCAGGGACACCAAACAGGATGACACATACTGAATGGTCTTCGTTTTCAGTTTTGTAACTTGAGTCTTTGTGAAAACTTCCCTGTGCGATATATGTTCCTGAGGTTCTACTCATTATCACCTTTGGGTGAAGCCATGAGGGGCGACATGGATGTAATCTTCATTTTAAGGGCAGTCATTAATTTTTAAAGGTGACACTCCTTAGTACTACAGTAGATATCCTGGAGAGGTGGAATTAGTGGCTTTTATCTTAATGGAGATGAAATTTTAATAATTTTTCAGTATTATATAGAGCTTTCATTGCTTCCTATAAAGTTGCATTGTAAGCTCTAAACACAGCAGCTGCTAGTGGGAGACACTTTATTCCTCTTTTACCCTAACTTAACAAAAAAAAAAAAGAGACAGCAGAAGCAGCCAGGAACATTTCCAAAGAATCTACCGTGGAAAACATCAGGTCTGACAGTAGAGAACTGAAGAGAGGCGGTGGCTTTCTCAGTGTGCGTCCTGGGTCGCAGCTCTCTTCTCCCAGAACCCTGGAGCTCCGGCCGGAAGTGGCGTCAGTGGCCACCAGGACCCTCTTCCGTGGACCCCGGTTTGGCCAGGCCTTGCAATGATCCTTCAGTCTGTGGCTTCCAGTGTCACGTCACAGGGCCTCTTATTCCATAGCAACCAGTGCTGTCAGGAACTGGCCCATTAGCTCCAGGAAACTTCTACTGAAAGCAGGTTACATAATTTGAAAGGTGGTTCATTACTTTAACATACATTCTTTCTCAGATGAATTTCTTTTTTGCATGTGTATTTAAACATGAGCCCTAGAACTCAGAGAAATTGGCCATAGAAGGTGACTAGCCCATAATAGACACTCATTAGCTAGTAAATTTGTAAGTGAAAAAAACATGTAAAATATGACATGATGTATTACTGATTCCTCTTGCATTCAACTGCTCTCCAATAACAAAATTGAGTGGAATTTCAAACATGTTAATATAGTTATCATTCATTTAAAAGGAACGGATTGCAGTTTTAAACATTATACTGAACTCTATGGCAGCTTTAATGCCGCTAGTTGTCTTGTTCTAGGACCAATCACACCTCATGGCTCCTTGGCCCTGCACATCTCGGGCACACCCCTGAGTGCGCTGCGGCCCAGGTCAGGACCGTGGCCAGCTCAGAGGAGCCTCAGAGAATCTCGCAGACCGAAGGTCCCAGTTCCTTGAGCAGTGCCCAGAGCATAGCTCCCTATACGGTGCGTGGGACACGGTTGACGTGTTTAATTGCTGTGTTTGGTATTAACAAATGTGTAATGGCACAAAGCACAAGAAATTTCATTACATCTCTGGCAAATGCATATTGAAGGAAAGAAGGACAGATGGTTGAAAACAGCCATAAAATATTCTATTACATGTCAGCAAAAAGCCATTAGACAGTAGTTAAAGAGATGTTATTAATGGATCAAATTCACTTGGGGACTCATGTTTCTAGAATGCACATTAAGGCAAAGATACTTCTGGTATTTTCAATGTAATCAGGGCCAAAGGCAAATATGTCTTTCTATATAATTAGAAAGTAGATTAATGACAGTAAAGGAGCTGCTGTGTAGCCTGCCTCCACATCATTTGGGGAAGTTACTGTTTTTATCTTCTAACACCAAGGAGTAAAACATAACTATTGGGTGCAATCCTTGCAGGTCGCTGAAATAATACCATACTGTTTTATTGATATAATCTGGGGAGATGGGCAAGGGGTAAAATTATTATTTCTGAAAATCATCAAAAGCCCATTTTTAAAAAGCCATACACAACTAAGTAACGTGAGAAGTGGGAATGCATAATGTCAATTTCCCCAGTGCTTTAACATGACCCTTTAGAATTACTACAGACGTCAGCATTTTGACTGTGAGCATGAGAATGATTTTGGTGTGTATTTTATGTGCGTGGCACACAGCACAGTGTCTGTGAGGTGATGGAGAGTCCTTTGAGCCAGGTGCTTTGTGACGTGGTGTGGTCCCTACTCCACAGAGCCCTCCAAGTCCAGAATGTCGGGATCGCCTGATGATCAGAGCTTGGGAAGAGAGGCTTTCTCCTTGAGGCCTCTACCATTGCAAAACAGGATCAGGGGCAGCTGTGTGAACTCGGCATCAAAGCAAAAGGAGTGGAGACGTTCATGACCTGGGAACATTGTTCTGAGACAGTACAGGGCTTCCTCTCGCCCCAAGTGTTTGGAAATTCTCTTTTCTCAGCCTTTTCTTTTTCTGGACTTCCTGAAAATTGCTGCTCTTCAGATGGTTCTCTGCACACGGGAGCAGCCCATGCTTCTGCATGCTATCCCAGCGTGGAGAGTGCGTAGGCTTGCAGCACGTTTTCATTTGCTGCCCTTTAGATCAGCTGCCAGCCTGTGGCTTTCAGGTAGGAAGTAATCAGTTAGTGGGTCTCCACAGCCCATATTGGGTGTGGGCAGGAGTTCCTTTCCACAGCCTGTGATCCTCATCGTGTGTGGACCCAGGAGTATCTTTTCTGAAGTACACAACCTGCAGCTACAAGTACAGACTGCAGGCCTGTAGGCGTCCCTGCATGGCTGTGGTGTCACTGTAGGTTTATGGACTATTCCAGTGGAGTGGTGATTTACAGTGTTCTGTTCTAGAAATGGGTTACCTCCACGTAGGTTTTCCCCCATTCATAACTCTTTCCTGGTCCCTTCAACCTAAAAATAATAATAATAAACAATTTACACATGCTGTATAAATGTCCATGTTTGATAAAACCAGGGGGATATCTCAGCACCTACCTACCACAACAGTGGCATAAAATCACCAGTTTGCTCTATCAGAGTTTCTACCAGAGAAGGAGGTGCTTTGTCATCACTATGGACTCTTAAAATGTCTATAGTTGGTTAACAAGCATCAGCAAAATGGTAATAACTGATATCGATTCTTATATTATGGCTGCGGGAAGTTTAAACTTCTAGATGTATTCCTAATTATAAAAATAAGTCTGGCTCTCCTTTAGCATTGACTGTCACACACACCCTTACCCCCATCATTCCCTTCATTCATTTTTCACATTGGTGTGTCTTTCTCAGTCACAAGGAACTATGAACTAGAATAAGTCTTCCAGGTACTAGATGCTGAATAGCTTTAGTGATTCATACTTGTAAATGCAGGAACTGAAGAGATGGAGGGCTCTCGTGAAGCAGTGTTTTAGGGTTTGCCTGACAGAGAGAGGATAGGAGCTAGAGATGGATATCACGTTGGTGAATGATTAGGGATTTTGTGGGCATTGGGAGAGTTGGTTCAACATAAGTACTGCTTTTTATCACATGTATAATTCATAGTTATAATACATGGGGAGAAAGAAAAATTATTCATAATTCTTCTGTCATGAAATGCTGTTATTTTCATGTATCTCCTTCCAGAATGTTGCTTCTGTAAATAGATACATATGAATGTATATTTTCATTTATTGCAATCCTGCTAATCATTTACAATTTAACTGTATGATTTCCTAATTAGAATTTACATTTTTAAGGCAGTAAAGATATGCATGCGTCATTTTTAAATGGGCACACAGGGTGCCACAGAAGGCATCCCCATCACCCATTTTGCCGATCCCCTGTTGTTGGACCTTTAGATTGCGTCCAGTGTTTGCTGCTTTAAACCATGCTCTGATGAACATCCTCATGAGGAATATATCTTTGTTCACTTATCTAGCTCTTCATTTAGGATAGATTCCAGGAAAAAGACTTGATAGGCCGAAATTTATTCCCAGTGTAAGGAGATTGTACACTTGCCCAATTGGGAGGAGAGGGTATGTGTTTGTTTTTAATATTCTACTACTGTGTTACTCCTATGCTATGAGAGTAGATGAAATCTTGTTATTCATATAACCATATTTTAAAGGAATAAAGTGAGAAAAGCTGTTTTATACCTAATTACTTTTGGAGTCACAGATCCCTTGTGAATCTAAGCTTTGAATACTCCTCCCAAAAAATTCATGTATGTGTATATCCAATGCCAGCAGCTCATCACCTCTTAGATGTAATCTATGGCCTCCAGTGAAGTTTTTGACTTACGGCTACTTCCTAGATTTTTGTTATTGGTTTTAGTTGTAGTTGTTATCATTTTTATACTAGTTAAGAATGAAGTTAATTTATTGTTTCTGTTCCAGTCTAGGAAATATTTTATACTCCTTCATATATAGTCTATCTTATATTGCACTGTTATAGTATTATAACTGAGAATGAAAATAAACCTGCAAACAATAGAATGCCGCTCCTACTCTAGGCTTAAATTTGGCGGTGAATTACCAAAGATTTATTTGAGCCCTTTGAGTGAGACCACATTTTGAATATGTGATGTTCACATACTTCACTTTGCCCCATCTGTTCGTGCATTTTCCTACTTGCAGGATTTATCTAATTGAGTATCCCACTGTCCCATTTGGTGTGACCAAAGCCAAACTCATAATTTTTCTCTCAAAGCATGCTCTACCTCCTGGCCTCCAAACGTCTGTTAATTGTACCCTCTTCTCGCTGTCACTCGTGGTTGAACCTGTAGATTCTACTTGAGTCCTCCCTTGCCCAGTGTATTAATCAGGGGTCTCCACAGAAACAGAACCAACAGGAGGTGCACGAGCACGCAGGGAGGGAGGGAGGGAGAGAGAGAGCAAGAGAGAGAGAGAGAGGATCGCACAGCTAGTCTGGCAGCAGAGGCAGGATTCCAGTCCAGGGACCGTGAATGCAGAGCCCCCGGCCTCCCCGTACAGCTGCACTGATTCCAGGTCAGTGCTCTGAACAGTGTGACACCGTTTGTGTAGCCACCACCACAAGTTTGTAGAGTGCCAACTAAAACCAGACAGGATGACAGTGGGATTCAGTTGTTCCACCTTATCGTGGCTCAGTCTGTGATTTCCATTAAGCTTTCTGGAGAAACAGTGGCAACCCGTGCTTTCAAATGAATAGGATGGATGTGGGCCTTTACCTTGCCCCTTTCTCAGATCCAGAGCCCTTTGGCCATTCAGAGCTTCCAGGTGGGAACCCTGTAATCCTTTCTCCCTTCTGCCTGCCCCGTACATCGCAACCAAATAAATCTTCTGCTTTATGACCCTTACTGAATCCCTTAAAGTTCAGCTCCCTCCATCTGCCTAGTTGTTGGCCACTCCTCCCAGCCGTGACCATGGCTGTGGTCATGTTTGTCCTTTGTCCCCGTATATGCCCCTCCTCAGCACCTTTTCTGGCCATTCCTCCAAATTTCTCTCTCTCAAAGCTACCAGTTATTCTTGGTCTCGGAACTGTCTCACTCTGGTCATCTCTCTCTCCCCCAAACCTAATGGAAGTCACACAGCAGGTGCAGAGTGCAAGGTGACGGATAAAACACAACTGGAATTTTTCCTGTGGGGCTGACAGGGCAGTGAGAGAAACTATTGCTAAAAAGGCAAGCAAATATTACACATTGGCATATAATTATAAATTGTGAATTGCAACCATAGGAAGTGCTTTCAGAGTTGAAAAAGAGGTTGCAATTTACTGGGGGGAAATGTATGCTGTGTAGGTATGGAAATAATTATGTGTTTCATATGCATTTGATCCTCAGTATTTCAGATTTCGTATTTGTGAATCCACCTACTCAGTATTCACGACACTCACCTGGTACAGTTATCTATTCAGTTCCATTTACTTCGTTAAGCTGTTGACTATACCATTAAAATCTCAGTGTAATTCCCCATTTTTAAAGGGATATCTGCTTGCAGATGCTGTCAGGTGCCCTGACAAGTTTTGCTCATGCCTTTTGCTATTTGTGTGAGTTGGTTCCTTGTATTCTCATTAAAAACTGCCCCGTTTTTGCCTCTCCTTTGAATCCCAAAGTGATCAGATCTGACTGCTGTCGTATAAGTGAAAAAATTTGGTGTTCAAGTAAGAGAGAGACAAAACTACAAAATAAAAGCGAAAAAATGATAACCCATACCCCTTCCACTCTGCTTGACCATTTGTTGGTGTTTCCCACATTTGCTCCATCCCTTCATCTGCACACCCTCTTTCTTCGTCACTGTCACTCTCTATATTTTTTCCTGAACCATTTGAACATAAGTCGCACACGAAAGACACTTTACCCCTAAATTTTTCAGCATGTGTCTTGTTAAGAACAAGCACATTCTCTTACATATCCACAGCACCAGTATCCATCCGCGACATGTATGGGTGATGATCCATTGGTGTAAAATACAGTCCAACAAACTAACCCACATTCCCCCTTCGTACTCCTCCCTCTCCCCGCTCCCATCCAGGTCAACCCACTGCTGTCATGTTTCTTTGGTCTCCTGAAGTCTGGGCCACCATCACCCCTGTCCCCACTACCCCCTTGACTTTTATCTTTTGTGACATTTCAGTTTTACAGAGTGTAAGCCAATTGTCTTGGATAATGTCCCGCAGTCTGTACTTGCCTTATTGTCCTCATGCGTAGGTTGAGGTAAAACATTTCTGGCGTGAATGCTCCATGAGTGATGGGAGGGTCCCATGATGGGGGTGCTCAGTTTGACCGTCTGTGTGAGATGTCCTTCTGTCCTTGTGATTAGAAAGTGATGTTTGAGACCTAGTCAGTATCCTGTTCTGCAGTGCCTCTGCATCTAGGTTTTAATATGTATTGGGGATGACCTTCCCTGGAGGAATTATGACACAGGTGGTCGCAAAACTTGATTCACTAACTAGCTGGCATTCGATAAAGAAGCTGGCATTCTTTCCTGCTCCCTCCTTCCCGCCGTCTTCTCCGCCTGTGTTTTTGGAGTATCATTATAGACCCATGGATGCTTTTTTATTCAAAGTTCTGTCATCTGTTACCATCATTATTCTCTCTGGTGCTCACATTGTCCCACATCGTCCTGCTAACCCTTTCTACCCAGTTCCTCTGTCCCTTTCCGTGGCCCCTTTAGCCTTTGCACTTCCTTGCTTTCTGACACAAGGTATTTTCTTTGTTCCTTTCCAATAATATGATAGAAGATAAAATTATTGTTTTAAATATATAATCTATATAAATATATAATCTAAAATATATCTATAGCTGTATTTTATCAGAAGACCCAGCTATTTTAAATAAGCAAACAAAAATGTAATATTGGTCATTCAGAGCTACAAATAAAGTTCAGGGTATTTCTCCAGAAATGATTTCTGGATCAGAGCTCAGCTCCTAATAACAACGGTAACCAGTTCCATTCTCTCAGTGAAGAATAGGCCATTAAGAGATGTCTGAGGCGGCGTTGTTTGTGTGTGAAGACGCAGGAAAAGGAAGGGAATTGTGCTTATAATTCAGAATGTCAGAACATTATTGGACAGGTCTTTTGTAGCTTATACAGTGCGCCCAGCACCATGCTAAGTGCTATCAGAGATATAAAAGGAGACAGTGTTACAAAGGTGAGGAAACTAGTTGACAAATAGAAACAAGCCAGTACATGACAGTACACTTATTAATAGGAGAATTAATAGGGGAAGAGAATTCGTCTGTGCAGGAGCTCAAAAAAGGTGGATTTGAATTGACAGCTGTGTGTCTGTGTGTTTGCACAGGCACAGAACAACACACTTCCTGACAGAAGAAGCTGTGAACAGTAAATAGCTTTGGGAAGTGGGTACCAGAGAGGCAAAAGAGAAGGAAACTTAAACTTTCAATGTTACGCCTTTCTTATATATATTACTGTTATAATAAAAAGACAAACTTAAGATTTTTCTCATTAAAAATGTTAGAATTGATGGGGAAAGGGAGTCTATGCCAACTGAATAAAATACCACAAGCCCTGGCGTGGGTTGGGTTGAGTAGTAAGAGTCGCATTAGAAGTGATCTTTCAGACAGAAGTGGGCTGCGGGAAGGTAGTGACAAAAGTAGACAGACTTAAGAAGAGTAACTTAATGCGGAAAAATCATTTGCACGCATACCAAAGGCTTCTTCCTTTATTCAGGAAAGGGTCACTTTATGGCTTTTTTAAATGAAGCATAATTACTTTTCGTTTATTTAAAATGCACTTTGATACGTATTTGTAAAAATGGAGTCATTGGGATCTGTTTTTTGAATGAGTGAAGGCATACCTGTATATGTTTATATACTCTGTGAACAATATTTTTTGGTCTACTATTTCTGAAATTGCACTCTTCAGAAATTGACTTCTGTGGCTTCTCCCCAATCATTTTTTAAAAATTACCACAAAGGTTTAAATGCCAGTGGCCATGTATCTACTTACAGCACCATCTTGAAGTAATCACTTCCCCAGGGTAAGCAGTATATTTCTTGTCAGATTCTAGTGGTGTAGCATTTGGGGACAGAATGCCATGGTAAGGTGATTTTTGTGGTTTAGTCAGTTTTGTACGTGCGTACTTGGCTGCTTTCAACCATGGATTCCAGTTACTCCTTAGGCTATCATCATTTATGCACAGTAAGAAGGAGAAGGGACCCTTATGTATGAGGCACCCCATAGATGTGTGGCCTTTCTCCTTCTTCCCGGTATGGCTAAGTGTTTCCAGCTACAGAGTTTTTTGGCTTGGCTTGGTTTGGTTTGAATGGGGTTTTGTTTTTTGAGTGTTTGTTTGTTTTTGCCTCCCTTAAATGTAACAAATTATACCCAAGAAAAATTACCAAACTCTCAAAATAAATTCAGCTTCTATTCACTCAAGTACAAATGGTCTCAGTTTTCAATAATTTATTCATCCAAGTGAGCTTTTAAAAATGATTATTTCATTCCTCCTTCATTCTAGGAGTGCCTTACTTGTCACTTTTCCTCCTCTGTCGGAAAATAAGCATATGAAATTCAGACCAGTATTTTGCTTTATCTGTGCTTGAGTCTCATCTAGTGGTGGTAACGTACATGCCAGTATGGTTACTTACAGGGTAAAAAAACTTGTTTTTCTCCGTTCTGCTCCCAAACAGATATCCTGGAAAAATTGGGACAAATAGGAAATGGCTTAGGGACAACAACATTCTCTTCTCCACTTCCTACTGCACCCCCCAGGACAACAGAGGCAATAAAACACCTTTAAAAAAACATGAAGAATAACTAACTGCATGATATATACAGAGGGTGCCAAAAAAATCTATACACATTTTAAGAAAGGAAAAAACTATATTAAAATTACACTGATGGTACCCACTTTGAGCACCTCTTGTAATTGCAGAAGTCAAACGTGACTTGTATTCATCTTTTGTTATTGGTATATTGAGTAGTACAATTTTAATACAGTTTTTTCCTTTCTTAAAATGTGTGTACATTTTTTTTGGCACCCTCTGTACATCTTAAAAACTGGGTCAGAAAATTACATGACATGGCTTTTTAAAACAACTGTCACTGTCTCAGCTTCACACTGTTTAGATCATGATATGATTATATTGGGTAACTTCTGTACTGTGTAAATTTAATGTGGTTAAAAAAAGTTTTTCCACAGAAGGCTTTCACATTCTCACAAATCTCTGTGTAGTGATGGTTATCGTAATGTATTCGTTAAAAATTCTATTTTTATTTTTTTAGTGTATTATCAAAGCTGGAGTAAATAATAATAGAACAAAATATTCTTCAGATAGTTCTTTCATAGCACTTGCTATTCTAGAATATGAGAATTTATTTTCTTACACTATAAGGATTTTTGTTATTGAAACTTGAATTATACTTGTATTATAATTTTATTTTTTTTCAAGAAACTAAAATTGTCTATCTATCCTTTTACTATACTAGTTTTGTTAAACAATCTCAGCTTTTTCCATAATTCCTAGTTTCATTTTAAATTTTCATTTAGTGGATTATAGAAATATAAGGCTCAATAACAGTAGCATATTTTCTAGAAATAAACTAAAACGAAATAAGTTAGCATTTGTTACAAGTTTTTAGAAAATTTTGTTGTGTCATATCTAAAAATGAATCTTCTAGAATTCTGTAATTACATCCACTGATTAATTTAGTGTTGACATAAAACTGTAGAAAAATAAGGGCGGCCGGATGGCTCATTTGGTTAGAGTGCGATTAGAGTGCGAGCTCTCAACAACAAGGTCGCCGGTTCAATTCCCACGTGGGATGGTGGGCTGTGCCCCCTGCAACTAAAAGATTGAAAACAGTGACTGGACTGGGGGCTGAGCTGCGCCCTCCACAACTAGATTGAAGGACAATGACTTGGAGCTGATGGGCCCTGGAGAAACACACTGTTCCCCAATATTCCCTGATATTCAAAAAATTAAAAAAAACCTGTAGAAAAATAAATTAGAACAACTGAGTGTTAATAATAGTATAGCTAATAGGCAAAAATATGCTAAGGGGTCACTTAAAGATGCTGTTCATTTTTCATGATAGTACAATTCTTTGGAAAAATAAACACAAACATACGCTTGTGTCCGTGCTAAAGCTCTTATCAAATCATTATAACAGGTAGCAATAGTAAGTGATGATTTGAATGGGAAATTAAGACAAACTCATTGTAACGGGAAGTGTCTCATATCTTATTTCTCCATTTTCTCATCAAAAAGAGGTAGAGAAAAAATGTTTCTAATAAGATGCTTACGAAGACTTCAACATGCTTGAAAGCTGAAATATCCAAAAATACTGCTTTTAAACTAATTTCTAATTTTGAAAGCTTCTGTGGAACATATAATGTGCTCTGTTTTTTTCTAGTATTTTTTTAATTACCTTTAGATTATTGGTCATATAAATGCTCTGGGTGGAACAAATGGGGAGGGGGAATTGTTCAAAAGTAAATCACTTTTAAAATGAAAAACCCAATTATGTATTCCTTTAAAAAACACTTTAAAAAAAACATATATATATATATATATATATATATATATATATATATATATATACAGTGCAATATCATATATTTACAGCTCAGTGTATTTTTATAAACTGAAGACATCATGTACTCAGAACCCAGATCTGGAAAGCAAACATTATCACTCCCAAAGCCCCATGTATTTCCTTGAAGTCACCGTACCCCACCAAGGATTACCGCTATCCCGACTTCTTGCATAGATTGGTGTTCCTTTTTTATATTTTCCTTAAATGGAATCTGGCTACTCTTGCTCAATACTGTTACAGATTCGTCCTTATTATTACATGCTGGTGTAGATGGGGCGTCTGTATTTTTTTCATTGGGTAATTATACCATAAAATGTATTTATCCTTTCCAGTTTCGAGTTATTTTGACCAGTGCCAATATGAATGTTTGGTACTTGTGTTTTAGTAAATGGTCATTCTGGGAATGGAAATGGTAGATCATATGTTTTGCCTCTGTTGAGTTGAGCTTTTAGAAGATAACCACCAAGCAATTTTCCAAAGTGGATGCATCAAAATGCATTTCATCAACAATCTGTATTGCAGTTGTTCCACATCCTTCCCAACACATGGTAGTTTCTTTTTTCATTTTAACTATTCTAGTGCATGTGGTGAATTTAATTTTAATTTTTCTAATGACTCATGAAGATGAGCACCTTTTCATGTGTTTGTATATAGAGGGATATTTTGTTTATAGATTGGAATACCCAATATTACAAAGTTGTCAGTGTTCTCCAAGTTAATGTACAGATGTAATGCAATCCCAGTCAAATTCAGAACAGATTTTTTTTTTTACAGTATCTGAGCTCATTAAAAATAAACATGGAAATACAAAGGACCAAAAATAGCCAACACATTTCTTTAAAAGAATGCTGGAATGCTTCCGCTATCATAAACAAACATGTTCTAAAGCTCTGCTAACTAAGATAGTATGGCATTTGTGCAAGGCTAGGCTGACTGATGACGGAGCAGAACAGAATTTAGAAAGAGACCCACTTACATGCAGTCACCCAATTTATGGCAGAGGCGACACTGCAGTGCACTGGAAGAGGGACAGCCTTTTCAGTAAATGCTGTTCAATCAATTGCTATTTGGAGCGAGAAGTATCTAGACCCCTTACTCATTTCATACATAAAAATGGATTGGAGACTTAAGAGGAAAAGATTTTTAAAAATTAACTTTTAGAAGAAAACATCTTGGAGTAGGCAAATATTTCTGAAACGGGACACAAAAGGTATGAACCATAAAAGAAAAAACTACTTTTAATATAGTATTAATACTATATTAAAATTATGTCAAGAACACCATTACTAAGAGGATGAAAAAGCAGAATGGGAGAAAATGTCTGAAAAATATTCACATCCAGAATATATAAAGAACTCCTACAAATCAATTTTTTTCAAGACTGAAACCAGTTTTTTTAAAATGAATAAAAAATTTGAATACAAAAGGTGAGGGCCTGAGAATATATATGTCATTCACATATTCAACTAGTCCTTCTTTGCTGCTGACATCCTAAAGCAGTATGCTTATGAAACATCAATGGACTGTGTGATTACACTAGAACTCAGTGTCCGTTAAGTATTACCTTTTTCAGGCTCATGATGTTTTGATGCCATGGACATGTGAACCTGCAGAATCTAACGGATGCAGCAGCAGGAAACAGCAGATGGTTTCACACATATTTGTAACCCTAAAAAAGATTAGTTTCTCCATTACTATGACATGTGAGCAAACAGATCTCCCTCTTGTTCACTCGCACTGCCTGCTCCACACGCGCACACACACACACACACACACACTCCCCGATCTTTGAGCTCTGGATATCTCACCCTGATACAGAGCCACATCAGGCTCATTATTGCTGGTCACTAGTGTCATCTTTAGGGAAATAGTGAAGGGACGCATAGTAGCAGGGATAGTTATAGTAAGGAAGCGTGTTGTGTGCTCTGCTTGGAAATTTTTTTAAGCTGAATATTGGTTTGTGTTTTAGGTAAACGAAACAGGTGTGAACTTGATACAAGACCAAGTTAAAGCATTCGCTCTAATGCATAGTCATTAACTAGGACCTTCTGGAGAACTCTAAAAACATGCTGTGGGCCTGTGTCTGGGGTGCAGCCTGGACCCTAGAAGGTTTGCAAGCTCCCTGGGTGATTCTGACACGCAGGCAGAGTGGAGACCCTGGGCAATCCTGAGTTAGGGCACCTTTAAAACAAACCCCCAGATTGCCCTACAGAGCAACTCTGTTGGGTTGCAAAGTTTGTGTTTAGGCTTGACTAGGGAGGAAGGGGATTTATTTATTCTTTTTACAATTGCTTTCCAGGGTTGAGTCCTGGGAATGACTAACAGGAAGTGGTGAAACTGTCTTTGCAAGAAAATGCTCAGATTTTCTAAAGAGAAAGACCTCCCGCCTTCCTACTTATCCTGAGCGCCTCACTGACAGTAGTGTACACCCACTGCTGTTGCAGACGAGGAAGGCCTCGATTGTTAGTGCGTCCACGCTGTCCTCCCTCTTTCCTTCTCCTCAGTCCACTGCACTGATTAAAAATGCATGAGTGTAACTCAAGTGTGTCAGTACTGTGAGAGCACAAAGCTCTGGCATCCAATGAGTTCAAGTTTCATCCAATGAGAAACACGGTGGTAGTGGCCATTTTAATTTTTATTTTTTTATGCCATTGTGAATACAGATATAGTGATGAAAATAACCACTAAAATTTTTTACATAATTTATACAGCCTTTTGTTCCTGCTTTCTTCAGTGATTAGCTAGCATTTACTTTCCTCTTCAGTAACCAAAAATAATTGATATACTAAATTTTAATATTTTGTATTATACTGCTCTAATTTATTTCATAAGTTAGTCCAAATGCTGACCACTAAGGTTATTTTATACTCATCTAATATATTTAAGGTTGGGATATATTGGGAGAAAAAAGGTTATATACAACAGTTCAAAGATAATTCAATAGGAACAGCTAAATAAAAGCAAATAAAGGAAAACTTTTAAAAGTAAATCCTGATTTATTATTTAGGTAATAGTTTTTTTGTTTGTTTTTTTTACATCTTATATTTCTTCTGTTCCTTTACCTGTTTCTCCTGCCATCCAAAGACCCAACAGGAAATAAAATTTTAATCTACAACCCTTACCGTGATTCTTATTCTTAACATAGTTTTTCATTCACTAGACCAGAATATTGATATTTAATAAAATACTTAAATTTATATACCATTAACTGTAACTTGGAATATTTTGCTTACTCCATAATTTAGCCATTTCTTCTAGTTTTAGACATATTATATTATAAACGTGTGATCCCATGCACGTTTTCAACATTTTCAGGTTGGACAGGACCAGTAGTAGTATATTCTTTATTTGTCTAATGGGAAGAGGAAAGCTGAAGTCCACAGAGGTCAGGCTGTGATTTTGTATATTGTAGATACAGGATACACCCATTACTGTAATTCTGTTCTTCTCATTTAGATCATTTGCTCATTTGTTTTTGGAGCATTCTCATCTCTATAAACTAATGGCCGAGTTGATGTGGAGGCAGAAGAAGGAACGGGAAAAGGGAAGGAACGTGTGTAATAGCAGTTACCACCATAAGTTGGGCATCAGGCAGGAAGTCATTTCATGCCTCAGCTTGGCTGAGAACACACTCCTACAAAGGCAGGATTCTGGCCTCCATTTTTCAGCTGAGGAAATGGAGATGCAAAGAGGCTGGTAACCAGTCCAAGAGCGTGAAACCCAGGCCTGTCAGACACTGAAATTCCTACAGTTCGCTGCTTCTCCAGGGGCTGAGAATCCGGTTGAGAAGGAGGGAAGATTGCATGCATGTGGGCACACACCCGAAATTCAATGTCATTTACTAGTGAGACTTGCAAACTAGCCATCACTAAGCTAAAGGAGTCGAGAGAAATAGGAGATTACTTCTGGATGAGTCATCCGCAATCTGATTCTTCATTGACAAGTTCAGCCATGAAAGCTGAAGTTTCAGAGAGGGGATTTCAGGAGGAGATAAAAAATAGAAAGAAAAACCATTCCAGGAAAAGATGGTGACTTAGAATGAGAAAGCCGCAGAGGAGAAATGAGAATGTGGGGAAATAGGTGAGCCCCAGGAAAAGGGAGTTCCAAGGCCTGGCACCCGTGCTGAACAAGCTGGCTATGCTGATATATGCCCAGTGTCAGATGTTAAGAGAAATACTTTTCGAGTTAAAGGAAGCATCAAGAACTTTGGACTGAGGCGGTCCCATAAAGCTTCACAGCACAGGTGTGATTTGAGGGGATGTAAAGATGGGTATGAATTTTAAGGAAAACTCGAGCAAAATGTCGAGATGGGAGACTTATGTCCTAACGTATGTTCGCCCGTCGGCTGAAGGGTAGATTTTCTTTGAGACCTTGACATGGGTTTGGATAGTAGGCAGTGAAGAACCATTAAAAGTATTTTAGTTCAAATGCTGCCCTTCAAGGTCACCATTGACCTCTTGGTTGTAAGAGCCATGAATAAATTATAATAAAAAAATAAGTAATTTCCATCCTTTGTATGATCTCTCTCGGCTTTTGACAACGTGTTGACCTATTTCTCTTAAAAACTCTTGCCCTGTTTTTTTGAATAACCCCCTTCTTAGCTTCCCTGTTACACTGGTCCATCCCCATTACCCCCTTGCTCATCTCCTCACCCCAGCATTCCACAGCCTGCCCCCCAAATTCCCTTTCCTCCTCTTCAGGTATGACTTGAGTGGTAGCAACACCCAGAACGGGTCTCTGATCCACACCTCTCTCCAGACTGCACACTGACCTGCCTTCCTACGTGACACCTCCCTGGATGAGCATGGCACCTGCTGTCAGCCTTGCCCTCTCCAACCTGGCTCTTGCCCCGACACAGAGCTGGGCCTGTCACTCCCTGCTGAAAACGCTCCCATGACTGTCCCATGCAGTGGCATTAGAACTTCTGTGCTCCCCATTTCCTGATGTGGCCCAGCTGGGTGTCACATTCTGAACCTACCTACACAATGAGGGTAGCAAGTGTCATCTTCCCCCCTACATTTCACTAAAAATACAGACCTTAAAAAAACTCTGCTCAAACTGATGGGCATGTTGCCTCTAGAAATCTTTGTTTCTTCCCAATTTGACCCTCTTACAAAGGGCATGGCAGTGATTATTTAGACTTCTGCTTGACGGGAGTAACCTCAGAGCTGTAGGCCAGAGGGGAAGACCCTCCATACAGCCAGTTTATCTCACTCTGGCAGGTGCTTCGGAAAAGAAGATTGTTATCATTGCTGGCTTCTGACATTATGTTCAGGGGGAATTTTCGTTCCAAGAGTTCCTGCCCAAGGTTTTTCTGTCCACATTTGCTTATGCTTCTTGAAATACTTTGAAATATTGATTAATTACTTTTACATCTATATAAAAACATACCTATGTAAGTATGCACATACGTACACGATCTGTACACACACAGATGCTGCCCACCTTCTGATTGACTTAGATTTTTTTCAACTTTAAGATGATGCAAAAGGAAGAACATATTCAGTAAAAACCATACAGCAGGTCCTCAAATAACGTAATTTTATTCAAAGTCATATATTTCATTATAATGTTTATAGAAAAAAAAAGTCAATTCCGCCAGGGCCACTGACTGTATGGAGTTTGCACATTCTCCCCTTGTCTCTGTGGGTTTTCTCTGGGAACTCTAGTTTCCTGCCGTGTCCCAAAGAGGTACACATGAGGTGACTGGGCGAGTCTTAGTGTCCCAGTTTAAGCGAGCGAGCACACCCACGTGCGCGAGCCCTGCAATGGTCCTGTCCAGGGTGGGTCCCCACCGTGCACCCTGAGGTACCAGGACAGCTCTCTAGATACTCGTGATGCTGAGCTGGAACCAATGGGTTGGAAAAGATTATCTTGTTCTTATTCATCTTTCTGAAATGCATATGTGGCTCATGTTTATTTCAATGTTTAATATTAGAAGTGTTTGGGTTCTTTACTTCGAAGTTGGGTGGTGTTTTCGTGACCAGAAATATGCCATAGGAACTTAACTCTTGTTTATGTCAATTAATCTATGATAAAACTGGATTTGTTGTTTGTTGTTTCCAAGCACCTATTGATGATGTTAAGTGAGGATTTACTGTACTTTGAATCTGATCTTTTCCCTGACTAGCAATATGCAGTATGCCCCTCTGTCATGAAGGAGCCTCAGCTCCCAGTCAGCTATGCAGTCACAAGGGTAAACGGCTGGTGTTCTGTGTGTATTCATAGTGGTATGTGATTTTGCCCAACTGTACGCTAATGTAGGTGTTTTGATCACATTTAAGGTAGGCTAGACTGACGTTTGGTAGGTAAAGTATATTAAATGCATTTTTGACTTAACAGGTCTGACAATTAAGTTTGCGAACTTGTTGCAACAATGTTGCTAATGACTTTTTGACATCAGAGGGATTATTCATTATGAATTTGTACCAACTGGACAAACAGTTAACCAAGTTTACTATTTGTAAGTGCCGAAAAGGCTGCATGAAAATGTTAGACGACCTGAACTTTTCACCAGTAACTCATCACGACAATACACCAGCTCACAGGGCACTGTCTGTGAGGAAGTTTTTAGCCAGTAAACAAATAACTGTATTGGAACACCCTCCCTACTCACCCGATCTGGCCCCCAATGACTTCTTTCTTTATCTGAAGATAAAGGAACTATTGAAAGGAAGGCATTTTGATGTCATTCAGGACATCAAGGGTAATGTGATGACAGCTCTGATGGCCATTCCACAAAAGAGTTCCAAAATTGCTTTGAAGGGTGGACTAGGAGCTGGCATTGGTGCGTAGCTTCCCAAGGGGAGTACTTGGAAGGTGACCATAGTGATATTTAGCAATGAGTGATGTAGCATTTTTTCTAGAATGAGTTTGTGAACTTAATTGTCAGACCTTGTATGATATTTTCAACTTACGATGTGTTTATTGAGATGTAACCCCATTGTAAGTCGAGGAACATCTATACATACAAAATACACACGTGTTTGCATACACACATACCTATACATGCATACATACATACATAAACACATACATAAATGAGTATATGTAGACATAAAGCTTTTGGGAAATGGAGACTATTCTCCCTTTATTTCTTTCCTTCTCTCTGATTCTTTCTCAGTAGCGAACAGTGGGGGATGCTTTGTGTTTTTGCCTCCATGGAGTTCAGTGCTGACCCTTTTTTCAGAGACCTGTATCCTCTCTTCATCAGATGTCACGAATGGCAGCAGGGCCTGCCGGCTGGGGCACTCTCACTACCGTCTTTGCCCACAAGCTCCATTTAAATCCAACTCATGTTACCCTGCTCTGGTTCGTGCACTGTTAAAATTGAGAGATACATTCAATTGTAAGCAAGAGCAAACTGAATCTGTCTTCAAAAGAAAAGCAGGAACGGCCTCCTGTGGCATTTTTCAAATAGATTAATATGTTGATCTTGGAGAAATCGGGAGCCATCCTTCATGTTTTCATTATTAAGCAGGTGAAATGAAAACCAAACCTCACTGCTAAATGCCACCTCTGGGAATTTGCCTGTGTTGTTTCTATTTTAAAGTAAGCTGCAGGATTTCTCCCTTAGTTAAGAGATACCATCGTAAATATAAAATTTCAGTATTTTTTAACTTGATACACTATGTAGTTGCTTCCTCTTTGCCGAGCTCATAACAAGAACACGTTATAATGACTCAGTATCTAGTCATGTGAGAAATAGTTGCTGTGTATTAACCTTCACATGTTAAATTGCAGCCTGAGCCTGGTAATAAAGTACTGATTATCAGAGGAATGCATCATAGTCCTTACCAGATACCTAAGTTCTTATTCACGTAAATGTTTTTAAATGAAATTATCAGTCATAAAATGAAATGTAGGTATTAAGTGATAACTTTTGCCAGACTAGGTTTTCTCGATACTTTAGGAGGAAATGCTTTCCCATGTTTGTGGGCTTTCACTCAGTCTCTGTTTGTAAATGAACAGATTCTCATGTGATTTTTAAGAGAACAAAGAATGCTTTTTTCTGTTTTGTAGGATCACAAACTCTGAACTTGCAGTTCTATGCTGTTTATCTCAGTTTAAAGGGGAAAGTTCTGGCTGGTAGACTTAGCATCACTTTACTCTTACTCACAAGACAAAACTCAAAATCCTGGGTGGGTGTTTTTTCTTTTTCTTTCCAAAAGATGGCGTTAGGCTGGAGTGGGAGGTTGGGGAAAATCTTGTGATATTACTGACATTTGTTGTGATTTGAAGCCCGTAATGGCTTGCAGGCAGCTGTTCAGCTGCTTCTGGGACGTCAGGGCTGCCTGGCAGCAGTTGAGATTTGTCTCCCTCGGGGGACCCAGAATGTCTTCTGTTTGCATGAAACAGACAAGAAGAGGTTCAGAAGGTTGCATTGCTCTGAACGAATCCAGGATGGGGGTTTATTTTAACGACCCCAAGAGAAATGCCGCAGCTCCACAAAGATTCCCAGCAGCTCACCCATCCTGCCTCCCGGAGACTGAAGTCCTCCAAGATGTGGGGGCAGATCCTGACGGTCACCTTTGCTGCCCATCTTTGCTTTTCCCTCCTGCTCGTTCTTCCTGCTACCACTGGGCTGGCCAAACCACTGTTTCAAATAATTGCTCTCATTCCATCAGTTTGCAGCACCTCTGTCCCCATGAGCAGAGCTCCTGCTCACAACCCCCACAACACCAGGTCAAAGCACCGTAGTGATATTCAGCTGCCCCAGGTCTGTGGGCCTCTCTGCAGAGAAGGGCCGGCTGGGCCACTGCGGAGAAGGGCCCGTGGGCCACTGCGGAGAAGGCTCTGTGGGCCACTGCGGAGAAGGGCCCGTGGGCCACTGTGGAGAAGGCTCTGTGGGCACTGCGGAGAAGGGCCACAGGGGCACTGTGGAGAAGGGCCACAGGGCCACTGCGAGGAAGGGCCACAGGGCCACTGCGGAGAAGGGCCACAGGGCCACTGCGGAGAAGGGCCGGGAAAGGGCCACAAGCTGTGGCTTACGGCAGCTGCCTTTCATCCTGGGTGCGGGCTGCATTTTGGGGGCATAGTCTTCCTCGTCAGAGCAAGCAGGGTAGCTTCATTGTCTTGGATTGGATAGAGTTGTCTAGTCTCTACCTTTATCTCCTGTTTTGGCAAGCACTCTACGATAGATCATACAGTCCAGTTGAAAAATCCACTATGGAATGACCAAGGTGATAAATCTGCATGCCACTGAGAACTCACTGTGAGGCAAGAACATCTGGTTTGTGCAGCCTGCCTCCAAAGACGTCTCAAGGATTTTCTCTGTGCCCCATGTTTTTAGCCGTAGTAATCAACTGATACCTCACAGGGGGCGTGTGTGATCCGTTGGAACACACACCATCTGAGAGCTAAACATACCACAGAGTTTTGTTACACCTTGCTTAATGCTTTATACTTCCCGAAGTGCTCTCCTTCCTGTACATTATCATTTTAACCTTCCAAGTAGCCAGGAAGGGCTATTATTTACCTTTTGCTGCTAAGAAAACAGACCTAACACTACACAGCAAGGTGATGGCAGAACCAGTATTAGAATCCCAGTTTTCTAGGAGCTTCCACCACATCTTGATATAAAAGTTTGTGAGCACTCAGTGACGCGTGTGTGCGTGGCTGCCCCCCAAACACATGCACACAGCCATTGATACGCAAGTATTAAAAAATGACAGACTTCACCGGCGTCAGTAGCTTCCGTTCTGTGTATGTAGTCTTGGTCGCTGAGAAATCATTAGCCTAATAAACATGAAGTCTGGAAATCTGTCCTGTGTTATACGATGTTATTAGCAGTCAGTCTAGCAGTAGGCAGTGTATGGGGCTCCGTGACTCTACAGGAAAGAAGCTGTGTTGCCATATCTTCCTCTTCCGTCCATTCAACCCTTGTTCATAAAAAGTACTAGATCTGGGGTGAAGAGACCCAAATTGTGATGCCACCACCCCCCCGACATTAGGTATATAATTTGGGTTAAATCCCTGTATACTTGTGAATCTGATATTTTTAATATGTAAAGTAAGGTGTTGGGTTTTGTTTTCTGATGATTCATCTATGTGCAGCATGATCTTAAGTCCTACGCGCTACTCTACCCACAACATTATCCTCCTGCGTAACCTCCCTTCCCACTCCCACCAAGGCTTGGGGACTGCAGAGGGGGTGTCACTGGTATATTAAAAGTCTTCTTTATTTAGACCCAATTTGCAGGTGTTATATGGCATTCCCTCTGCTATTTAATTCCACTGCATTACATTTTTTATGTTAACTTAATAACCTAATATTTTATGAATTTGTAAGATTGAATGTATGGAATGAAATCAATATTTCTGATAATTACTTGATGGGGTAGGAAGGTTCAGTAGAAAGTCATTTAAAACTCAGATTGATATTGATTAAAATTAGCTTGAAGATTTAGAACATCTAATTTATAAGCGGGGTTTTTCTTGGTTTTCTATAACTTAGGTAAAAATTGTAGCATTTGTGATAACATGTCACAGGTAGTGTTCTTTGCAGGATTTAGGGTAGAACCAGTAACTTAGAACCAGCATCCTGTGTACCCCTGTGTGGGGTGCGCTCAGGCTTCATTCCTGCAATTTTAGTGCTTTTCCCTGGGATGTTCTGCTTCTAAGGGACAAGCTCTCTGTTTGCTCTTTTGGAATTATTAGAATTTTCCTCTTGTATCTTTCTGTATTCACAGAATATATGTTTATTTCATTCAAGTGTTCATGAATGGCTCTAGAAATACGAGTACGTCCTTACATTTGTGGAGTACCGTATAACAATGGGTCCCGATTCTAGGCTCGTCAGAATATTATTGTAAGACCACAGAGATGATTTTGGTGAGCAGCCCTGTTGAAAACCATGGGTTTACCAAGAGTGTCCGATTGTACTTCACATGGTTTGGTTCACCTTTACTCACTGTGAGGAAGGTAACACAGGTATTGTTGATGATTCCCTCTTTTACAGAAAAGGAAACTGAGGCACTCGGGTTAAATGAGTTGCCCATGGTCACACTCATGGTAACACCTCATCCACCAATCTCTATCAACACACTGTGTTGTGGCCTGGGGTCTTAGTCATGTTTCAGATTATCAAAGGGCCAACAGAAACAAAACTGAAAAACATAGTATGTTGTGACATTCGTGGGACCTCCGAGCAGGGGAGTCATGCTCTCTCCTCACTTAACGAACCTGAGAGCCCACAGGTCTTACATATCCTACTAAGGACATAGCACATATTGTCCATAGTTGTTACATCTATGATCTGGAGAAAAATCAGATACCTTGATTGTAATCAGCTCTTTATAGCTTTCTACATCTGCCAGAAAGTTCATCACTACGAGGCAGTGGGTGGCGTGCTGGCTCAGCCACAGTACATTCGCCTTGTGACCTGGCCTGAAAACCCTACCCAGCCTCTAAGGGAGTAGACTGAAAGAGGACGGCTTCCTCCAGAAGGACACAATTAATATCTCATGGCCTGGGAGCAGTTCCCCTTACCATGTTAGTTTTAACTGGGTTATGAGATTGGCTAGTAGTGAACTCGGGCATTGAGGAAACAGGACTTTTTGGAAGGTGGGACTGTAGGAGGAAGGGTGCAGACAAGAGGTGAGCAGCTAGGGAGGGACGGGCAGCGTAACTGTCCAAGCCAGACAAGGGACACCTCATTTACTCCTTCATTTACCTCCACCATCATGCCTTCAGAATGGACATTTGTACCAAAGAAGATACAGTGGGATATACTTTTCTTATATTACAAGGGTCAAAGATTATTAAAAGCCAGTTCTGGTTCCTCGTTTAATCCAGTGTGTCATGCCAAGGCACTGAGATGCTACATGTGTTGTCACATTACAAATTGCTTATGCCCTGTGGCTGTTTCTCCCAGCGGCGTAAGTTACATGGGCGGTAGCATTTTCCTGAGGAATGCTTTTGACGTCACCTACCTGCCAGCACTGTCCAGTTAATCACTGAAGCAACATGGTGGAAAAGGAAAAGCACAAAGCTGAGTGTCACTGCTTACTTGCATCTAACCATAGGCAAGTCATTTAACTTCTGTTGATTTAGTTTCCTCATCTATAAAATGAAATTGCTAGTGATTTATTTCTAAGGTGCCTTCCAATTCTCATCCTCAGTGATTACAGTGATTCGTGTTGGGAAGACTATTACAGCTATACTTGCATTCCTTAGCATATGTGTATCACCTTCTGTGTCTCGCAGGCTATGCCAGATGCTGGAGAGGGCCACGGCAAGTCCCACGGGACCTGCCCTCCTGCAGCCTAAGGTCCAGCCAGGGGGATAAAATAGCAACACAGATAACTCTCCCAGAAAGTGAAAGTTGACAAGGCCATGGAAAAATAAGCTTATACATTTTTATTTAATTTACATAGCTTTTTATTTTTTTAATTATTTCTTCTTGTTCGGTTACAGTTGACATACAGTTATATTAGTTTCAGGTGTACAGCATAGCAGTTAGACATTTATATAATTTATGCAGTGATCCCCCCAATTAGTCTAGTACCCACCTGTCACCATACGTAGTTATTACTATATTCTTGACTATAATCCCTGTACTTTACATCCATATGACTATTCTGTAACTACCAATTTGTATTTCTTATTCCCTTCACCTTTCTCACCCTGTCTCCCAATCCCCCTCCCATCTGGCAACCATCAGTTTGTTCTCTGAATCTGTGAGTGTGTTTCTGGTTTTTTTGTGTGTTTTTTTTTCTTTTGTTCTTTAGATTCCACATATAGGTAAGATCATATAGTATTTGTCTTTCTCTGTCTGACTTATTTCACTTAGCATAATACCCTCTAGGTTCATCCATGTTGTCACAAATAGTAAAATTTCGTTCTTTTCATGGCCGAGTAATATTCCATTGTGCAAATGCACCACATCTTCTGTATCCAGTCATCTATTGACAGGCACTTAAAGTTGTTTCCATATCTTCGCTATTGTAAATAGTGCTGCAGTAAACATAGGGGTGCATATATCTTTTCAAATTAGTGTTTTGGATTTCTTCAGTTAAATACGCCCAAGTGGAATTGCTGGGTCATAAGGTAGTTCCGTTTTTAAATTTTTGAGGAACTTCCATAGTGTTTTCCGTAGTGGCTGCACCAATCTGCAATCCCACCAACAGTGCACGAAGGTTCTCTTTGCTCCACATCCTCACCAGCACTTGTGGTTTGATTTATTGATGATCGCCATTCTGACAGGTGTGAGGTGATAGCTCATTGTGCTTTTCATTTGCATTTCTCTGATGATTAGTGATGTTGAGCATCTTTCCATATGTCTCTTGGCCATCTCTGTATGTCCTCTTTGGAGAAATGTCTGTTTAGGTCCACTGCCCATTCTTTAATTGGATTGGTTGTTTTTTTGATGTTGAGTTGGATGAGTGCTTTATAAATTTTGGATATTAACCTATCAGATGTGTCATTGGTGAATATCTTCTGCCATTCAGTAGGCTGTCTTCAGTTTGTTGATGATTTCCTATGCAAAAACGTTTTAGTTTGTTTTAGTCCATTTATTTATTTTTTCTTTTGTTTCCCTTGCCAGAGGAAATAGATCAGAAAAAAATGTTATTAAGAACAGGGTCAGAGTTTACTGCCTGTATTTTCTTCTAGGAGTTTTATGGTTTCAGGTGTTACATTTAAGTCTTTAATCCATTTTGAGTTTATTCTTGTATATGCTATAAGACAGTGGTCCAGTTTTCATTTTTTCTGCATGTATCCAGTTTTCCCAACACAATTTGTTGAACAGACTGTCTTTACCCCATTGTATATTATTGCCTCCTTTGTCATAGACTAAATGACCATATAAGTGTGGGTTTGTTTCTGGGCTCCCTAATCTGTACCATTGGTCTATGTGTCTATTTTTATGCCAGTATGATGCTGTTTTGATTACTATGGCCTTGTAAGTATACTTTGATATCAGGTAGCGTGATACCTCCCACTTTGTTCTTTTTTTTTTTTTTTTTCCAAGATTGCTGTGTATATTCAGGGTCTTTTGTAGTTCCATGTAAATTTTAAGATTATTTGTACTAGTTCGGTGAAAAATTCCATTGGTATTTCGATAGGGAATGCATTGAATATATAGATTGCTTTGGGTTGTATGGACATTTGAATACAACTCAAATCAATCAATTTGAATGATTTTAATTCTTCCTATCCATGAGCACGGTATATGCTTCCATTAATTTTATCTTCAGTTTCTTTTCTTCAGTGTCTTAGTTTTCTGAGTACAGGTCTTTTACTTCCTTGGTTAAATTTGTTACTGGGTTTTGTGTGTGTGTTTATTTATTTATTTATTTATTAATGCAATTGTAAATGGGATTGTTTTCTTAATTTCTCTTTCTGACAGTTTATTATTGGTGTATAAAAATGTCTCCAATTTCTTAATACTAATTTTGTATCCTGCTGCTTTTTAGAATTCGTTCTTCAGTTCTAAGAGGTTTTTGGTGGAATCTTTGAGTTTTCTGTCTACAGTATTATATCATCTGCAAATAATAACAATTTTACTTCTTTTCCAATTTCGATGCCTTTTATTTCTTTTTCTATGTTGAACATAAGTGGTGAAAGTGGAATCCTTGCCTTGTTCTTGGTCTTAAGGAGGACACTTTTAGCTTTTCCCCTTTGAGTATGATGTGAGCTGTGGGTTTGTCGTATGTGGCCTTTATTATGTTGAGATGTGTTTCTTCTATTCCCACTTTGCTGAGAATTTTTATCATACATGGATGCTGGATCTTCTCAAATGCTTCTTCTGCATATGTTGATATGATCATATGATATTTTGTTAGCTCATTTTGTTTATGTGGTGTATCATGTTAATTGATTTGCAGATATGGAACCAACCTTGCATTCCAGGAATAAATCCCACTTGATCATGGTGTGTGATCTTTTTCACATCTTGGAATTTGGTTTACCAATATTTTGTTGAGGGTTTTTGCATCTATTTTCATCAAGGATATCGGCTTATAATTTTCTTTTTTGTAACATTTTTGTCTGGTTTAGGAATCAGGGTAATGGTGCCCTCTTAAAATAAGCTTGGGAGCTTTCCCTCCTCTTGAATTGTTTTGGAATAGTTTGAGAAAGATCAGTGTTAATTCTTATTTGAATGTTCGGTGAAATTTACCTGTGAAGACATCTGGTCCAGGACTTGTGTTTGTTGGCAGGTTTTTTATTATTGATTCAATTTCAATAGTAGTTATCAGTTGGTTCAGATTTTCAGTATCTTCTTGATTCAGTCTTGGAAAATTGTATGTTTCCAGGACTTTATCCATTTCTTCCAGATTGTCCAATATGTTGGCACGTAATTGTTTGTAATATTTTCTCATAATCCTTTTTATTTCTTTGGTGTCAGTTGTCACTTCTCCTCTTTCATTTTTGATTTTATATATTTGAGTCCTCTTTTTTTTTCCTCAGTGAGTTTGGCTAAAAGTTTATCAATTTTGTTTATCTTTTCAAAAAAACAGTTCTTGGCTTTATTGATCTTTTGTATTGTGTTTTCAGACTCTGTTTTGTTTATTTCTGTTCTGATCTTTATTATTTCCTTCCTTCTGCTTACTTTGGGCTTTGTTTGTTCTTCTTCTAGTTCCTTCAAATGTAAAGTTAGATTGTTTATTTGATATTTTTCTTGTTTCTTGAATTTCCCTCTATGAATTTCCCTCTTAGGACTGCTTTCACTGTGTCCCATAGATTTTGGGTCATTGTTTCTTCATTTTCATTTGTCTCAGGGTATCTTTTGATTTCTTTCTTGATCTCGTTATTTACCCATTCATTATTTATTAGCATCTTATTTAGCCTCTGTGTGTTTGTGTTTTAAGTTTTTTTTCCTCATAATTGATTTCTAGTTTCATACCATCGTGGTCAGAGAAGACTCTTGATATGATTTCAGTCTTCGTAAATTTATTGAGAGGTGTTTTGTGGCCTAACATGCAGTCTATCTTAGAAATGTTCCATGTGTGCTTGAAAAGAATGTATATTCTGCTACTTTAGGGTGAAATACTCTAAAATACCAATTAAATCCATCTGGCCTAGTGGCCTAGTGTGTCACTTAAAGCTGATATTTTGTTGTTGATTTTCTGTCTGGAAGATTTGTCCCTGGATGTCAAGGGGTGTTAAAGGCCCCTACTATGATTATGTAAGTTGATCTCTCCCTCTGTGTTGCTCAATATTTGCTTTATATATTTAGGTGTTCCTATATTGGGTGCATAATTTTTTATAAGGATTATATCCTCTTGTTGGGTTGATCCCTTTATCAGTATGTAATGTCCCTCTTTGTCTCTTATTATTGCCTTTGTTTTAAAGTCTATTTTGTGTGATGTAAGTATTGCTACCCCAGCTTTTTGTTGTTGTTTCCATTTGCATGAAATATCTTATTCCATCCCTTTACTTTCAGCATATGTGTGTCTTTTGATCTGAAGTGGGTCTCTTGTAGACAGCATATATATGGACCTTGTCTTCTTATCCATTCAGCTATCCTATATCTTTTGATTGTAACATTTAGTCCATTTACATGTAAAGTGATTGTTGGTAGATACATAGTTATTGCCATTTTGTTATTCATCTTTATGTTCTTTCTTCCCCCCCACCCCCATTCTTCTTCTTCTTAAAGAAGTTTCTTTAACATTTCTCGTAGTACTGGTATGGTGGCGATGAACTCCTTCAGTTTTTTCTTGTCTGGGAAGCTCTTTAGCTCTTCTTCAATTCTAAATAATAGCCTTGCTGAGTAGAGTAATCTTGGTTGCAGTTCCTTGCTTTTCATCACTTTGAATATTTTGTGCCACTCCCTCTGGCCTGCAATGTTTCTGTTGAGAAATCAGCAGACAGTCTTATGGGAGCTCCCTTGTAAGTAACTAGTTGCCTTTCTCTTGCTACTTTTAGGATTCTCTCTGTCTTTAACTTTTCCATTTTAATTATAAATGTGTCTTGGTGTGGGCCTGTTGGGTTCAACTTGTTTGGAACTCTGTGCTTTCTGGACTTGTATGTCTGTCTATTCGCTTCACCAGGTTAGGAAAGTTTTCATTCATTATTTCTTCAAACAGGTTACTAATCCCTTGCTTTCTCTCTTCTCCTTTTGGTACCCCTATGATGCGAATGTTGTTGAAGTTGTCCCTGAGGCCTCTTAAACTATTCTCATTTTTTTTATTCTTTTCTCTTTTTGTTCTGACTGTTTTCTGCTACCCCATCTTCCAAATTGCTGATTTGATCCTCTGCATCATCTAATCTGCTGGTGATTCCTTCTAGTGCATTCTTCATTTCAGTTATTCTTCATTTCTGACTGGTTATTTTTTATGGTTTCTGTGTCCTTTTCCTGTGCTTGCTATCTCTTTCTTGAAGTTCTCACTAAGATCCTTGAGCATACTTAGAACCATTGTTTTGAACTCTGTATCTGATAGGTTGCTTGCTTCCATTTCCTTTAGTTATTTTTCTGGAGTTTTCTCCTGTTCTTTCATTTGGGACATATTTCTTTGTTTCCTCATTTTGGCTGCCTCTCTGTGTTTGCTTCTATGTATTAGGTAGATCTACTATGTGTGCCAGTCTTGCCAGGTGGCCTTGTGTAGTGTATCCCAGTGGTACAGTCTCCCTGGTCACCTGTACTAGGTGCTCTAAGAGTGTCCTTTCTGTGGGTTGTGTGTGCCCTCCTATTATAGTTGAGCCTTAATTGCTTTTGGCACATCAGAGGGTGGGATTGACACTCAGACTGACTGGCTTTGGGCTTTGGCCACGTCCACAGCTTATTGGCTGCTGTGCAGGGGTGCTTACCGCACGGAGCAGGATTCACCACAGCAGGTTCCAGTGCCTGTTGAGACTGCCTTTTGGGTGAGCCATTTGTGTGGCTAATTGTGTGGTGCTCTGCTGTGGTCTGAAGCCGACTTCCAGGTAAGGTATGTTGGCTCTGAGGTTCTAAGACCTCTTGGGAGGGGCTCTCGTGCAGTCCCAGGTCAGCCACTGCCTGTAACTGGTCAGGGACTACCTGGAAGGAGCTACAAAATGATCCGCAGTTGTTCACTGCCTGTGCTAAACTTGGAGGCGTGTGATAGAGGCCATGCTGTGAACCGAGGACAGCTGCCAACAGTACCAGTCCTAGGATAGCTTTACCAAAAGCCCAGGACACCCCAAGACCTGCTGCTGCCTGCCAGCTCCCATAAGGCTTAGCTGCTGATAAAGCTTCATGTGGTACGCGATTTGGGTGAGGCAGAGTGGGACAAATGGTTTTCATTAGTTAGACTCTGGTTTGGTGCCTGTCCTGAGCCTGGAGCTACTAAGCAAATGTCTCACAGCACACCGAGGCCAGCCGCCCCCTACCTGGGGCCCTTGGACCCCCAAGAGTTGTCCAAGAAAGAGTTCAATGCAGGTAGGGCTGGCTGCTTGCCAAGAAATTACTTCCAGCATTGTGCAAGTTGGGAGAAAAGGGGTCCCAGGAAGTCACCAGTGTGGAGCGAGCAGAGCTTACCAGACCAATGAGATTCAGATTTGGCTGTGTGGGTGATGGTTCAACACAGGAAAAATGGCACCTGCCTGCCAGCTGTACTGGAGAAGGACCCCACATAGGGAAAATGGTCACTGTCCCGCCAGTTCTCACCCTGAAGTGGCACAACTCAGTCTCTCACCATATGTCTCTGACGCCTGCCAAGTCACCGTCCTTCCATTGGAACCCAGGGTGAGTACCTACGAGCAAGCGAGGGAGTCTGTGCATGGGCCCTTTAAGAGGACGTCTGGGTTTCCTGCAGCCTTCCATCCCACCCAGATGTTTCTCACAGCCAGATGTTGTGGGGGCTCCTCTTCCCAGCACTAGTACTCTGGACTGGGGAACTGGTATAGGGCCAGGACCCCTCTCCAGGGGAAAACCCCTCAACTGAGATATCCCTCCCGATTTTCATCCTCCACAGCAGGTATGGGGCTGGGTGTTTCACATCTCCGCCCCTCCTACAAGTCTCGATATGGCCTCTTCTTTATATCCTTAGTTATAAGACTGTTCAGCCAGATTTCAGATGATTCTCCATGTTGATTGTTCTGTAACTTAGTTATAATTTTAATGTGGTCACAGGAGAAGGCAAGCACATTATTTGCTTACTCCACTGCCATTGTATTAAGGCTCTGTGTGCCTAGGGACTCAGTTTGAAACTTTATTTACATTTAATTAAATTGTCACTCTACTCCTGTGAGTTAGGTGTTATTACCCCATTTTATAGAAAAGGGATCAAACATTCAGAGAATAAATAATCTTCCCCTAGTTGTACAGCTAGCATATTGAGCCAGCATTTGGAAACAAGCCTTTCTCATTTCAAAGCCCATGCTTTTTCTGTTAGATCATGTCACCTCCTAATAAAATGCTAGGAGAATTTTTAACAGGAAGTGATATATCATCTGGGGCAGGATAAGCACTTTCTATTCAGAGAGCTATTTGCTCAAGGACTTAAAAAATGGGTGCAATTGGCATGTGTGAGCTGGGGAGAATATTTCCAGCAAGGACGCTAGTGGGAGAAAGAAAGCAGTGGGCAGGTAGGAGCCGCGAAATATGCTCTCTGCCCTGTGAGCAACACCTGTAAAAGAGTGGTGGTATACCAGGTAAAAAGTTAGCTGCGTCAGGCAGAGATTGGAGAGCCATTGAAAAGGCATTTTGCAGCTACTCAGATCTGAGTAGGAAGTTAAATAAGGACAGGTCGCGTCTAACCGTGTCTCGCGAATATTCACGTGGACAGGGATAAAAAAGATAGGAGTCAGCTGGACTGGTTGGGGAGCCGCTGCAATAATGCAGCAATGAGCTGGTAGGGGCTTCAGTGTATGATCAAAACTGTGGAAGAGAGTGGAGACACTGAAGAGAAAGCTGTGGCATCTCATAAGAGTGGTCTCGCTGGGAAACCAAACCCAAGGACAGGGGCAGGCTTGAGAGACAACTTGAGGACTCCAATTTTTTTGAACCTGAGATGTACGCGATTTCTTCAGCTGTAGTTCTAGAACTGGGGAAAGCTGTCAGAGCCTGAACAGGTAGGAGTCCTGCTGTCTTGTGAGGGAAACCTGGAGGCTGGGAGTTGAGGTGAACTAGTAAATATTTGGGGCTCTACTGTTTCAAAGCATGTATGCATTTGGTACTTCATATGCTTTTTGCAATGGCCAAAGGAGAGACCGCAGGGAAGGAATAGTTATGTTTATAGCTAGCAATGAAGTGCTTGTATGTACCAGGCACTGTGCTCAGGGTTCTCCCATTCCTGTGAGGTGGAAGTCACTATCCATTTTACTTAGGAAAGTGCTGAAGCAAAGTGAAATAACTTAACCAACTAGTAAATGGCCAAGTTGGGGCTTGAGCCCAGGTCTGATGGCCTTTTGGTCCCCAGACTTGATTAAATAGAGAAAGGAAAGAAGTGTTGTAATCAGGCAAAATCAGACTCCACAACAGAAAGAATTGCAAGGAGAGCAGAAATGGTTGATTCAGTGTTTCTTAGTTTGCCACAAGAAACTTGGAGAGCAAAGGTCAGAGCTCGCATCCCGAGCTTTTACGTGTGTTAGGATTTCCCATGTCACAATGAGACCGATGGGCTGTGGCACATGACGCCTCTGCACCCCAGATTACTGTGGCCTGAAAGGAGGGCGAGTGTCTGAAAGTCAGTAATAAGCACTAAGGCAGAGGCAGGCTGCTGTGCACCTCTGATTCTGGGGGTGACAGTTAACATTTGCCCTTTTCCACATTGATCCTAGAGTTTTTAGCATTGTTTTTAAGGGGTGAATGTTTTACTTGTAGAAAACCATTGATAGGAGTGTCAGACTTAGTACTGCGGATGCACACATACGATTTTAAATGGAATTGTGTACCTGATTTTTACATTTCTAAATATTTATGTTTAATTTTAAGAGAACATTGGCTCCAAAATTTTGATTATCTCATAGTTTTATTATTCCAATCATAACTCAGGGGAAGGCTTATTTGAAATTCTAACCACTCAACCAAAGTTACCTTAAGACATGAAAAACCCTGTGATACCCCAATCCCCAGAGCAATAAAAGATTTCGGGGCTACATTTTTTTTGATAAGGTATACCAAGATTTTTAGATTACTTTTTCCACCAACCTTCGTGTATGTCATAATCCTGGGATATTTAGTAGCCAGATAGATTCGGTAAATTGGCTGCTGAGGATTATTTCGAAGTTTCTGGTTCTTTCTTCCCTGCACCCACGAAGAGCACTTAGAGAATGTCTGGATAAGCAGTAAGGACCCAGCCAGAGGTTTGAGCTATCACTTTGAAACCCGACATCTAAGAAAGCTGTGGTGATATGCTCTGTGACCTTGGTTAAACCACCTAATGTCTCCCTAGCCTCCACATCAGTGTCTGAGATAACAAGCCAGACACCAGTCCGTGGTACCTGTGTCCTCAGCACCTGGGAGAATTAGTGAGCGGATGTGGGTCCTCTCCTGGAAGGCTTCCTGTAGTGGTGCTTCTTTGTTATAGGCTTTCCCCACACAGCACGGTTTCTTTCAGGTCCCCATTTTTATTATCCTCACTACATATTATTAAATATTATTTAGTATCACCACATTAGTACCTATTTCACTTATAATTTTGAAAACCTGAAAATATCACAGGTTAATGAAGTTTTACTGAGTTGTTAATGAGCATTCAGGACTGTACATCCAACAGAAAGCTAGATTGGCTAAATATCACTCACCAATCATTAACCTGGAATATGGTGTCTTACAATCCTGAAAAACGTAATAATTAATACAAAATTTCAGTTTAAAGTGCAGTTTCATCATATCAAATAAACATCATGCCAAAAAATGAAATTTTGTTAAAGGAGCTATTCTAGATAATTAAGAAATGAAACTTGAGTTCTGAAAAAAAAAAATCCAAAACTCACATTTAATTTTATACTTGGAAGTATATTATAAATGAGATGGTGCCTGTATATTTATAGCTTTAATTAGCAGTTATTTCATTATTTATCTTCTATATAAATGGAAAATAATTTCAAATAAGAGGCTGTCATTTTCAGTAATTATTATTGGTTTGGTTTGGGAGAGTTGATTTTTCTTGATTTTGAGAGAGAGAGAGAGAGAGAGAGAGAGAGAGAGAGAGTGAGAGAGAGAGAGATGGACCTCACTCAGTGAAGGTTATTACCTGTCCAGTAATTTGATAATGTTTCTTTCATTAAAAGGAAATCTTTTCCATAGTTAGTTTTCTCCTTTCATCTATGTTTCCTGCTTGAGAACATTTAGAAGGCACAGTGACTGTCTCAGGGCCACAGTGCGAGTGCACACACACAGGTCAGGACTACAGTCAGAGTTCTGACTCTCAGCCCACGGCAGCACTGTGAAGTCACCCGCTGGTAAACTGCAAGCATCTGATAGCCTTGGGCTGTAACAGCCTTTGCGTCTTCGTGTTTTCATGTTTTCAGTAACTGCCTACTCAGTATAGTGCAGGGCATGGAGGAATGAAGAATACAGGTCGGTCCCTACCCTCAGGAACTCATAGTCGGGGAGGACAGGTGTTAAACAGATAAGCACACAGGTGAATATATCGCAATAAGCAGAATTAAGTGCTGTTAAGGAGGGTTGCCTGAGGAGACGCCAGCCAAGGATATGTTCTCTGAGCACGTGGCATTTAATCTGGGACCTGGCGATGAGTAGAGGTGAGTGAAGGGGAAAGTGGGGAAGGGCAGGTGTACTGGAGGGAAGAGACCCTGAGTGCTGAAGAGCTGGGCACGTGCCAGGAACTGGAAGAAAGCCTTTGTGTTGCTGCATTTAATCCAAGAGTCACTAAAAAGCCTTCTTGTCCTGGCTTCCTCACTTCCAGCCACTCTGTCCACATGGGAAGGAAGTCACTACAACCTCAGCTGCCAACTAATTTACAAAAGAAAAGTCAGACAGTCAGCTTTCATCAGTGAAGGTCATTAATGAGACCTGGAGCTTCAGGGCTTCAGGAGAATTTTACTTAACAAAGTTCCACACTATTTCTTTGGGAAAATAAAAGCGCCAGGAGCAGGGAGACAGGGCGTAACTCATCCCCCATCTCACCATTGCCTAACTTTACTTGCTAACAAGAAATTAGGCACTGGGGAGAAGAAGGTAAGCAAGCCATACTTCTCTGCATTGAAATATTTTATGTCTGAATTTTTGTATCCCTGTTTCCTGTCTTCCTTCAAAGATTAAAAGTGATCCATTGATAAAACAGTCATGTGAGCAAATATAAAATTTGGTTAAGTAACCCAAGGACTTTTTTTGTTTAACCTGGGGAAATATACAGAGTGTGCCCAAAAAATGTATACGTATTTTAAGAAAGGAAAACGGTATTAAAATTGTAATACTCAATATATACCGATAACAAAAGACGACTACAAGTCACGTTTGACTCCTGTAATTACAAGAGGTGTTCAAAGTGGTTACCTTCAGCGTCCAGACACTTCTGATTACAGCGAACTACTGCTTGAGCAACGTTGACCAAAGTGTCCACTTGTCTACATTTTTTGGCACCCCTGGTATTTTCTGGATACTGATAACCCATGATTTAAACCGTAACTTCACATTGATCCCCAGTTCTCAGGGAAAGGGGACACTCTGCTACTTGTGGTCACTGGCATTTTGGTTGAAATCCTGAAGTGATTGTTCATTAGGAGCCTAACCAGGTATCTGTGCCCAAGTTCAGGTTAGAATGTCATGACATCAGCTAGACTCTGACTACACGTTTACTTCCTGGAAGTAGTTTAACTGGTTAAAGAAAAGAAAATCCCACACATCCTTAGTTGGTTCAGGTAATGAACAGAGTTCATATAGAAAATAAATATATGTTTAAATTGCAAATAAATTAAAAAAAAAATAGTTCAAACACAAACCTCACAGCAAAGCTTACCTGTCGCCCAGTCAGGAGCGTCATTAAAGCATAAACCTCAGACCTACTTAGTAATTCCTATGGTTATGGCTTCTCCTGGATGGGAGCTGTAGGGGTTCGTCTCCCATCCAGGTGAAGCCACTGCCTCTGGAAGGAGAAATGGTAGCAAGATCATTCCATCAGTCTTCATGCTGTCTTCTCACATGCCGCTCCATTTTTCAGTAAATTGGTCCAAAACAACCATCTTTGCTGTTCTCTGTCTCCCTACAAATCCCTGACATGAGCATGTGTTGGGACTGCTTGACACAACAAGTCTAGGGTTGGTTAATTCAGTGGCCCATAGACCTCCTGGCCCCAGCTTGGTAACATCCAACAGTAAAAAGCAGGAAAGTCCCCGACTCATGTCTTTTTTGAAAAATGAGGATACCTTTTCCAGAAGTCTCTAGCCATCCTCCCTTCTAGTCACATTGAGCAAAGTCATGTTATATGATTGTGCACAAGCCATTCAGTAGTCAGGTAGGTTGGCTTGAGCCAACACAGATTCACACCAGGGGGCGGGAGAGAGACCGGTCTCCCCTGAGGCTTGCAGGGAGCTGAATGACCTGGGGCTTTGTTGAGAAGAAAGGAGACAAGGAAGGGGCAGCTGGGAGTGGACAACAGCAGTCTCCAGCCACAACAGGTTCACGTGGGGCCCCGGAACCCGCACTGAACTCGTACTCCAGGTATTGCCTAGTAGCACTAGTTAAGCGAGCACTTGGGTTTGAATCCTGGTTCTTCCTTTACCAGCTTTGTGACCTTAGATAATCATCATATTTAACTTCTCTGCATTTTCTTACTGATAAAAATGAGACTAAGTATACCGACATGAGAGAGAACGTGGGATGTAAGATAATGCACAGGCCTGTTCTTCAATCCCAGTAAGGTCTGATCTCCATACGGACGGGATGTTAGTAAGGGGTCCCTCAGTGCTTTGTACAATTCATTCATCTCACAGAGATGGGTTTATAGGGCTGATAGGGGGGAAATGTCCCTAAACTGCCAGTAAGCTACAGGGCTAGCAGTGTATGGGTGAATGAGATACCACTCTGTGTTCAAGCAGCTCGCAGTCCAGTGAGGTAGGCAGGTAGGAATACAGTGTGCTGAGCACCATACGCAGTGAGGGCAGATTCAGATATTTGAAGCATGTATCAAATGTACGTGCTAGCGTGGAGTGAAGTAATGAAAAGAATTAATAGTAGAGTGTTGGTCATGGAGGCAGTTGTCCAGGTAGAAGATCTAATCCAAGTAAGAGATGATTTGAGGGCTGAGGGTCAGGGGTGACAACAGATTGAATGTGCTGGTTTGGAGGCTCAAGAGATATATCTGGTCTAGAAACATAGATTTACCAGTCACTACTGTGATGGCATTGGCAGTAAAGCCATGGGTATAAATGAGAGCACGTGTAGTGAGTGTTTATTAAAGACGTATTTATTGGTGGCCTTCCTGACATTTTAGACAATTTCATACCAATATGCATGAGGAATGAAGGAATGGAATGTTTATTCTTTTTTCCTCCTTGGCAGCCATCTCTCCTGTGATTTTTTTATTATTATTATTCTCATAATGACTGGGGTCATATTGCTTTCCCTTTAGGTGAAGCTTTTTTCACTTGTGAGCAGGTGGGCCTTAGCTGTTGCTGAGAAAGGCCACACCCACAGCCCTCACCATCCCAGTGAGGAGGAGCGCTGGCTTTGGGTTCTGGGTCCTTTTTGGTCCTGGCTCCATCGCATATATTACCCGTGTAAAATGGAGCACATTTATTAATCTTTATAAACCTCATTTTTTTCTCCTGCGAAATGATAATATTATCTCCACTTATCATAACTTCATTTCCTTTCCCTTGTTCAAATAGAGACCAATGGGGAGGCAAGCATGAGAAGGAACAGGAAACGCTTGCCTCAGACTTCCCACTAATGAGACATACTAGTGACTAAAGCCAGAACACGAACGTGGTGTGTGCTTGAAGTGGTAGGTTGGCATTTACCACAGGGATTGCCTGTCTCACTGTGTTTTCTGTAGAAACCTCCTGAAGAAGCCTGCCATTCTGCTTCTCAAACACATTCTCCATGAGAGTTTCCTGCTCTGGGGGCCAACCCATCAAGCCAAATCACACTTGGGCTTATGCTGGCAGTGTGGCTCATCCCTTCTGACGATGGCACGTCAAAGCCCATCAGACGCCAGAGGCTTCAGAAGTCATCTGGAGCAACCTTGGCAGAGAAGCCACGTGGGAAGGGGCTGCAGAGGCTTGACCGGAAGTGGCCTGGCAGCCTTGGGAGCAAGCTCCACCTACCTGCCACTTCAGTGTGGTTCTAGCTCAGTGTTCGGGGTCTCTGTACAGGACAGAAAGAAAACCCCATGGTTCAGTACCCTGTATGAGAATTCCTTTCTTGAATATACTTGACATATTCTCACAGATAGGCCGTTCCTTCTCCTTGTCCCAGCCGAGCTAGCCGCCCGCTCGCCGGAGACTGTCAGTGCCGTAGTGCTGAGCAGAACAGTGAGCTGGAGGGGAGCCGGTGGCGGCAGTGGGAGCGCAGGGAAGCCCCGGCAGCTTTGCCTTGAGAATCCCGCTGACAGACATGTACTTTTCCTGCCATAACACATACATGGTAAGCCATTTCGGTGATGCGGTCACATCAGATCTCTCCCTCTCTGTCTAAGCATTTGTTTTTCTGGGGTATGAAGCAGCTATTCTGGGAGGAAAGCAGTTTGATGTCGGGGGCTCCTTTGAGCCTTGGGAATTGGGGCTCAGAAGCTTGGAATTGGAGCTCAGCTGCTAGTGGAAAATACACTGTGAATGTTTTATTCAGTAATGCATATATAACATTGAGCAGAATCCAAATACATAAATCACTTATACAATAGCTGTTAAAGCTGCCTTCCAACATTTCAGAACTGGCTGCCAGAACTGCTCACAAAGTCCTCTATTGCCATCTGCTGGTAGGATGGTTTTTTTGCTGTTAAATGTCACTCGTATTTTAGGTCCCTTTTGCCTCTTCCTAGTCCTTTGGCACTCAGGTTTTTCTAAGGTAAAATTTGCCCCCACCAAAACTGAAATGCCTTGTGTTTTTGAGGATTGCAAAGGAGAACCCTAGTACTATTTACAAGTCTGTCAAGACAGAGCAAACAGACGGATAGTTTCTTCATCTTGACTTTTAACCAGGTGTGTGCACATGTAGGCCCTCTGAAATCAGGCCCCAGGCCAGCTTGCATCTCAAGGCCAAGGACTCAACACTCAGTTGGTCTTCAGAATGGGTCCTATTATCACAGCTGTCAACCTTAAAACATCTGTATATCACAGTCACCAATATATATTACATCAAAGAAGCAAGAGTTGTTAGTATCAGCATTAAAACCTGCCCATAAATCAGCCTGAGCTCACATGAGTTACAGTAGGCAAACCTTACTCTGGAACTTGCCGTGAGTCACCAAAACCGGACAGTAAATTTGGTCACCTATATAAGACATAGTTGAATAATTTGGTAACTTTTTGACATCAGTTCAAAATGGCTATTACATCCTGAATGACAGGTGTGCCAACAAGGCACCAGACTCTTACCCAAACTGAAGATCTTCAGTGTGGCCTTGCGTCTTGGAGCACAAACTGATGTCACCTTCTCAGACTGCATTGCCAGCATCACCCATGAGCCATTCTGAAATTGAAGTGGCATCATGCCATCTCAGGAGCTCTGAAACAACACAGGTGGCATCTCAGCTCCTTGAAATTTCATGAAAGGCTAGATGAAGAACATCCGGAGTGCAGCCACTTGGTGACCCAGGGACACAGGATGGGACCATGGGACACGGTCTGTGATGCAGCCGCAGTACAGGTGATCTGTGAAACATCTGCAGTAGGTAGGCAGCCCGAGCTGACGGTGCTCCTTTTGGGCAAAGGCGTTCCAAACACTGAAATTAGGAGCAGAGTCGCTCAAGCATCCTGGGCCCTTTACACCTGGGTGTGGCTGGAAGTCCCCCAAAATGTTATCAGTTAACATGATCTCCCAATGCAAAGGTTAAGTCATGGAGGGAACAATCATGTTTCAGGTTTAGAGGGAAAAACTATAAAGCAGATGTCCTTTCACTTTAGCCATAAGCTGCAGAAGTGAGTATGGAATTGTAGAATAGTAGAAATGAAAATGGAGAAATCCAACAAAGACTGGGAACCCAAGGAGTTGGGGTACTGTTTACTTATTGCTGCATAATAAGTCCCCCCCAAAACAGTGACTTAAAACAACCATCTTCATTACAACCACTCCCAGCCTCTGTGAGGCAGGAACTCAGACTGGGCGTGTCTTGTGGAGAGTGCTCCGCAGTGACTAGGCCTGAGCCTAGAGAACCAGAAGCTGGGGCTGGAGTCATCTCAGTCACTCTGTTGTCTGGCAGTTGATGCTGACTCAGCTGGGGCCTGGCTGCGGCTGTCCGCCAGAACAGGTACAGATGGCCTCGCCACGGCGCCTGGGCTTCCTCACACGTGGGGGCTGGATTCCAAGAGACAGAGCCAGGCAGAAATCCTATTGCTTTTATGACTTCGCCTTAAAAGGCATGTCATGTCACTTCCACCGTCAGGATGTGTTGGTCAAGGTAGTTCCAGAACCTGCCAGGTTTAAAGAGAGAGAACTTAAATTCCTCTCAATGGAGAAGTGTCAAGTCATGCTGTAAGATGAGCACGTGTGGTGGTAGGGTGATTTGGAAAATACCCGTCTGCCATACGTGCCTAATTCATTGTCTGGAACCCCATCCCCACTCATGTCCAGAAACAGCATGTAGCGTGCCGTAGGCCCTCAGTGACCACTGGGCGGGTTTGCAATGGATGAGGGGGGGTGCAGGGGGTCGGCTCCAGTTCTTGTTCTGTCTCCAGCTTGCAGTTTGACCTGGTCTTAATCTCTCTGGCTCTCAGTTTCCTCTCCAGGAAAAAAAGACTGAGCTCTAAATCAGTGATTATTGGCTTTTTTTTTTTTTAATACCCTCATACACATGCTTCAGTGGTAGTGGAATTTGCTACGGCAGTAATTCTGAATGAGGAGGTAATGGTAGAAGTTTTGAAAAGACCCCTTTGAAAGTTTTAATTCCCCTCCCCACCTTAAGAATCCTAAGTTAAACAACCTCTAAAATTCCTTCCAGCCCGGATCTCGGGAGCACTGAGACCTTGAACATGTTCTTCAGACCCTTTGGGTTTTAGTTTTCCTGCTCTAAAATGAAAGACCTATTAGATTATCAGTTAAACTTTTTTCGGCTTTCAAATGTTTTGATCTTAGTGTTCTTTTGGACATAATGAGGTTCCTTTATGCACACTAATTCTGCTTTGCTATATGAATATGTGAGTCTACAGAAGAAATCCTGTGTTTACAAGTTCCTGCCCAGGTGATTTGAGATATTTTCCTCTCTGTGGGATGATAGAATCATAGAATGGTTTTTGTGGTGGGACCTTGGAAATCATCAGGCTCCATTTTACAACTGAGAAAACTGAAGCACAGAGAAGCCCAGTGATTTACCTGAGGTCAGAGGGTATATTAGTCAGGGTTCTCCAGAGGAACAGACCAATTGGACCTAAAAGGAGATTTATTACAGGAATTGGCTTACAAGATCACGGGGGCTGAAAGGTCCCATGATCTGCAAGATGGAGACCCAGGAAAGCCTGTGGTGTAATTCATTCTGTGTCCGAAGGCCTGAGAACCGGAGGAGCCGATGATATAAATCCCAGGCCAATGGCAGGAGAAGCTGAAATGAGATGTCATGCAATCAGGGAAAAGGGGGTGAATTCTTCCTTCTTCTGCCTTTTGTTCTATCCTGGCTCTCGACCCTGGGGAGGTCCATCTAATCCTGAATCCTCCAGTTCTAATGCGAATCTTGCCTGGAAACACCATCACACACACCCGGAAACTGTCTAATCTAAGCATCCCTTGGCCCTCTCAAATTGACACATTAAATTAACCGTCACAAAGGGCAAGGTCAGTGGCAAATCAGGCTAAAATCCTATTACCTAAGGCAGTGTATTTTTCTTTCGGTGTGATACCATCCTTTTACTAGAAAATCTGTAAATGAGTGGACCCATCTCTACCATCCCCATCATTCCGAGGAAGGGCTTGGACCCTAGATAGTGTCGTCTTCTTTTTAATTCCACAGATGTGACAAATGTTCAGTTTTTATAAAAGTATAGGTTTTTCAGACATGAAAACTCAAGATTTGGAAACACTGGAAGACCAAACTAATTATATAACCAAAGGTAACCATGATGACACATGGAGGTTCTTGGTATGATATCTGTGGAAAGCAGCAGTGTTTGAATACATGTAGAACTAAATGTTTTAAATGCAAGTCAACCAGCTTTTTAATCTACTAGATTAATTATTTAGCAGGTGGAAGTTGGCATAAGGAAAACTGTGCTGCTACATTACAGTATAGGAGAAAGGAAAGGGCCCACGTTTTGGTTTAAATTTGCATTCTTTTTTTTTTTTTTAACTGTGGTAAGGTACACATAGAGAAGTTTACCATGTTAACTATTTGTAAGTACACGTGTTACATTTTTAACAGACTCTTAATGAGGCAATAAGAACCTAAGATATGGCAAGTAAGGAAATGCTAGGCCTCATGTTTACAAGTGCAATTCAAGTTGAAGCACAAGGTAACTTTTCTAAACCCAGCTCATGCTCCATGAAGATCCTCAGCTGCAAACTGGAAATGACTTTAAAACATTATGAAGTAACTCTGCTTTGCAAAATACTTAGAACACATCATCGTTTGTCCCCGACAATGCTAAAGCCCTGTGTAGTTTGGATGTACTCGTCATATAAATTCCCCTTCTCCCAAACGCTTTTTAATTTTAGTCTAATTTTAGTTAAACTTTATTTTTTTAAAAATCTTATGTGATATTAAACACAATTATATCAAAAGTGTCAAAAAACAGTAAAGTGCTATGGTTTTAAAACCAAGCATTTACTTTTACATAATATTCCTCAGTCTCCTAACTCCAGTTTGTATTTCTGTAAATCCAGTGTGACCTATGTCATGAATTGGACTTGCTATTCTGTTGCCTAACTTTGAAGTGTATTGTTGATCAAAGTTCTAGTTACGATGCATTAGCCGTGTTTATAGAGTCGTGGTGATGAGATGGTTTGAACTTTGACTCTGTAGTTGTCAAGCTACCAGCATGGGTGAGTCGGGGTTTTCCAGCTCTTGTCATTTAGAACAGGCTACTAACCATCTCCTCTGTCTTCCCATCCACACACCAGAGATTTTAACACCTGTTTCCTAAGAATGTTAACAAGGTGACACCCAGTTACATGTATGTGGTGGTATCAAAAAATATGATGTTTAAATTTTTTTAAAATGTATTGCAGTAAAAGACACATTGCCATTAAACCCCCTCAAAATACACCCTCCCCCTCACTTCAAACACACTATCCCATCATTCTTGCCACGTTCTGAAGCAGTTCTGGAAGTCCTCTTTTGTGAGTGTCTTTATAGTTATTCTGTCGTTGCTGCCTCGATTTCCTGAATCATTTTGACTTTGGGGAAGAGCCAGAAGTCGCACAGTGCCAGATGCGGTGAATAAGGTGGATGAGGACACACCGTAATGTTTTTATTTGACAAAAATTTCTATACCAGAAGCGATGTGTGACATGGAGTGGTGTCATGATGGAGAATGAAGTAAAGACACTCATGAAAGAGGACTTCCAGAGCTGCTTCAGAAAGTGGCAAGAATGATGGGATAGTGTGTTTGAAGTGAGGGGGAGTATTTTGAGGGGAATTAATGTCTTTTCCTGTAATAATTTTTTTAATTTAAATATTCACTGTATTTTTCGATCACGCCTCATATACAGTGCTCAGCACAGGTGTCTGGAACTTAGCAGACACTCAGTGAACATTAATGTTAATCTTTGGGGATTAAACTCTCTCAGATTTTATCTGTAACAACCAACTTTGAAGTCCTTGTCTGGTTGTCAAAAAAACTATTTCTTTGAGCAAGTGTGTATGTGAGCTGCACGTCAGAGGCCTTGGGGAGGCAAAGCCAAGCCTTCAAAGGAGCGCGAGCTGTCTGAGAGGATCCCCAGCCCCGTCTCTGGGGGAGCATCTCCTCCTGCCGTGGTTCTGGCAGCTTCACCTGTCACGCAGGTGAGATGGGGCCTCGCTCAGCGATGTCATGAAAGCAGGACTGGTGAACTTGGTCAGCCCTCTCATAGCAGTTCACATCCAAAGTTGTATGAGAGCATCAGGAAGTGTGGCAAGGAGAGGAGACCAGAAGGCAGTAGTGAGGGCCCAGAAGACAAGTCACAGAAGGACTGTGGGAGTGGGGGGAGCATCAGCTCCAAATCCGTGTGTGTGTGTGTGTGTGTGTATGTGTGTGTGTGTGTGTGTGTGTGTGTGTGTGTGTCAGATGTGGAATTATTGCTGGATCATAAGGTAGTTCTATTTTCAATTTTTTGAGGAACCTCCATACTGTTTTCCATAGTGGCTGCACCAGTTTGTTTTTTAACTTTTTATTATGGAAAAATATAAACATATACAAAAGTAGACAGAATAGTATAATGAGTTCCATGTACCCATCACCCGTGTTTCATAATTATGTACTCATGGCCAATGGTATTTTATCTATATTCCCTCCCATATTATTTTCAGAAAATTTACATTCGGTAGGAAATTATTTTAATATATATCTGAAAACATAGCTTCTTTTTTAAAACATAATTATAATAACATCATGCTTAAGAAATTAATAATAATTCCTAATATCAAATATACAATGTTTACATTTCACATTATATCGCAAATACAATTTTTTTAACTTTTTGTGTCTGTGTATTTGAATTAAGATTCAAATAAGGTTCTGGATGATATGTCTCTTAAATTTCTTTATAGGTTCACCCATAATTTTTTTTTTCCCTCACTTGTGTTTTTCAACATAATTCATTTGCTGAAGAAATAAGTTCTTGTGTCTGGATTTTGCTGATTTCATCTTTGTTTTGTCACTTATAAAGATTGATAATTGGGTCTTCACCCAACAGGATTCTTAACCTTGGATAGATGTTAGAGTCACCTGGGAGCTGTAAAAAATCCTGACATGTGTGGAAACAGTTTGGCAGTTCCTAAGTAAGTTAAACATAAAATTACCATATGACCCTGTAATTCCACTCCAGAAGAATTGAAACAGGTGTTCAAATAAAAACTTGTACACAAAAGTACATAGCAGCAATATTCACAATAACTAAAAAGCAGAAACAGCCCAAATGTCTTTCGGCTGAAGAGTGGATAAACAAATCTGGTGTATCCACGCAATGGAATCAGCCTCAAAATTAATGTAGCGTGTGCTGACACACGCTGCAACCTGGATGAGCCTCGAAAGCATTATGCTCAGGGAAAGAGGTCTGAAACAGGCCACATATTGTATGGTTCAGTTCACACAAACTGTCCAGAATAGGGAAATCCGCAGAGACAGGAAGTAGATGAGTGGATGCCATGGGCTGGAGGGAGAAAGAATGGTGAGTGACTGCCAGATGGGTCTGAGGTTTCCTTTCATGGTGATGAAAACGTTCGGAATTCGATAGTAGTAATGGTTATACCGCACTGTGAATGTCATTAATGACACTTCAAAGTGGTTTAAATGGTGAGATTTATGTTACATATTTACCACTATTTTTACCAATTCTAACATGCAGCCCACACCCTAGACCAAGTAAATCATAATCTCTTAGGTGTGGTTCAAGCATCAGAATATCTGAACGCTCCAAGGCACGATGGGTCGTGCTGCCTTCGGTTCTACAAATGTCAACAGTGCTTGCTTCCCTACCTCAGGAAGGAAAATGCCAGGTTCCTCAGCGAGACCAGCTGTCCGTGAGCTCGGGTCAGAGCACCACTGCTGCTGGCTCTGGGCATTGGCAGAGGTGCAGATAGGTTCAATGTGCGGGGGTGGGGTCTTCTCCTTCGCTTCACTTGCTGCTCCCCATGGAACTTCACAAAGCTAAGTTCTTTCTGTGATCCAGGAGACGGATGGCTTATGATTTTCTTTGCTCCATGTTAATTCAGTTAATATCCTAAGCTTTCAGCTTTGAAAACACCTGGGGCTGAGATATGCTCCTGAAGCACAACTACAAACAAAACTTGGGAATCCCATCTCCATCTTCTCAGCCTTTTGTAACCCACCCTACATGACCAAAGGACTCTTCTGTTTGAATAACATAGGGTTTTATTTAAAATATTAATTAAAAAGTATGTTGTAGTACAAAGGTCGTAGTTTTTACAGACCCAAACTCCCTTCACCAACGATCTTCCCAGGTTCATCTCCAACCCAGGAGTTGGTGCTATTCCCTTCCTTTCACGCCCTGACACTTGATAGGTTTGTTTACCTCTAATAAAGTAATAAAGCTTGGCTGTGAATAAATCTGTGTGTGTGTGTGTGTGTGTGTGTGTGTGTGTGTACACATATATGTGTATATTTTTTAAGGGTTGTAGATTTTGGAGTCAGAAGACTTGGAGATACATCAGCTCCATAATTCATTTACCAGCTGTGAAAATGTAAACAAGTTACTAAATTTCTCTGTTTCTATTTACTCATCCATAAGATGTCTATAAGGATTAAGTATTACATAGGGTATTTGTAAAAATTAAGTGAGACACTAAGTAAAGCATCTAGGACTGGCACCTGCCCAGTAAGTGGTACTTTCCTAAATATGTATTGCTAAGTACGGAAAGCACGTGATCCTCAAATGTAATCCCAGAGAGGCAGGAGGGTTAAGAAAGTGGGTGCAAAATGCCTCCTCTCTTCACTGTGGGGCTGTCCTAAAAGCCACAAGAGTGGGGTGCAATCGTGGAAACTTGCTTCGGGTTAAACCAGGTTAAAATGTAAGATCTGCTGATAAATCCTGATCTGTCAATTGGGGATCTCTGTCTGGTTGAAGATAAAGATACACGTTAGGGACAAAGTTAGGAGACCAAGGTATATAATAATTGCCTCTCAGTTACGATTTATATTTTGCTTTCATTTTCCTGCTCAACATTTATTTTCCAGGTCATTAAATATTTTTCTACAATGTCATTTTTAATGATCACATATTAAGAATATGCTATAAAAGAAAGCTGAGGGCAACTCTATAGCTGCTAATTTGAAAATCTAATAAAAAGTAAATTAACTTGAGAAATGGAAAACTTTTTAAGGTTTCTTTGGCCAAATCCTTGATCAATTCTTCTAAATGTTTCTTGTTTGTTAATATTTTATAGACAAGTTTCTAAAAAATATATTCCTGGAGGTGCATGTGTGTATTTAGCTTGTTCGTCTGTGTCATTACTTTTTAAATGTGCTGGCTTTTGTTCAGTTTTGAAAGAGGAATATCAAACTTCTCTGCTATAATTTTGTTCTTATCAGTTTCTCCTTTCATTTCAAATCATTTAGGCTTTACATACTTAGCTACTATCTCATTTAGTGCTTACACGTTTGCGCCTGCTGCATCTTTCTCGTAAATGTTGCTCATTATTCACTTTAGTGCTGTTAGGGTTCAACTCTCCCTTGTCTAATGTTAATATAAACTGGTATTTTTTCCCCAAAATGTGCCTCGGGTAGCTTAATTTATCTCTTGATTTTCAGTCTTTATCACTTTTGTTATAGGTGTTTTGTTATCTGTCCCAGTTAGTCCATTCACATTTCATATAATGGCTGATAGATTTTACTCTTTCCATCTCATTCTATTATTTTAGTTTGTTTTCCCTTCTTCCCTTCTTGATTTTTGGTAGTTTTATCAAGTGGCTATTGATTTATTTTTTTCACCCTCTTTTATTAGTTTGGGGATTCCGTTCTGCTTTTCTATGCCCATGATGATTGTCTTTTGTAGCCGGGTGCTTACAATTAGAAGCGTACATTTGGTGCTATTGTTTGAGAAAGGATACCCCATCGAGATAACCTGTTTCCCTACAGACATGAATTTCATAATTTGTTCATTGCCCACTAGCTGTTCCTTCCCGAGTCTCTCTGAGTGCTCTTGTCGCATACTACTTGTTGTCACCTCTCCCTGCAGCTTTACTTTATCGGAGCCATTTGGGTCAGTATTCTCCTCCGCTCCTCGTTCCCTTCCATGTGCTGTTATTCTGGTCTTCTCAGGGAGGTTGAGTCTGGCTGTGACGGTGCCTGTGTGGCTGCTGTTCCACGAGGGATAAAAGGGGGCTCCCCACTCCTGGCCACCAGTGGGATAGCAGTGGCAGCAGCCGCCCGTCTTCCTGCTCCTGGATTCCCTTATGCATTCCCAGCCTCAGGAACAATGAGCAGCAGCCTTGCTCTCCAGCCCCTCTGACCAAAGCCCACTTACAGGAGACCAGTGTCAGCCAGACCTCAGGGTCCACAGACCTCCTCTTATCACACTGAATCCCCAGTGCCAGTCTCCAGACCCTGCATGGTCCCCAGACAGCTCTCACTCCCCAACCCAAGGTCTCCCTCATACCAGGTGCTCTACCGGCCTTGGCAGCTTCATGCCTGTCTCAGAGGCAGAGATTAGTATATTCTCTGGAAAGCGTAGTATATTCAGCTCTCCAATTTCCCAGAATCCTTCTCTCTAATATTCTGAATAGAGAGATTTCAGATTCTCTTAGGTTTTCTAGTGAGAGCTAATCAATATTTAGAACATAATCTATAAGAAAAGCATGTTCCAAGTGCTTAATCAACACAGAAATAAAGACCTTTTAGAGCACAACCTCCCCTCTCTCCATGCCCCTCACTTTGGTGTCTCCTTGGTGCTTAATCTCTTTGACTTGCCCTTTTGGGGTTGCTTTCTGCCTTCTCTCTTCCTTCAGTGTGGCTGGTAAAGTAAGGATGGGCCTAGAGCTATATTTCCACATTTTCTACAGTAAAATATGTTTAAGTTTTGAGAATCTTGTTTTCAACAAAAACCCTACAGTGAGGTGTGGGAGGCTGAATTGTGGCCCCCAAAGATGTCCACGTCCTAGTCCCTGGAACCCGTGAATGTGCCCTTCTATGGCTAAAGGGACTTGGCAGATATAATTGAGTTAAAGATTATCCTGGATTTTTTAGGTGGGCCCTAACTAATCATAAGTGTCCCTGTAAGAAGAAGGCAGAGAGAGATTTGACTGCAGAAGTGGAGAAGGAGATGCAATGACAGCAGAGGTTGGGGTGGTGGACGGAGGAAGGGGCCACAAGCCGAGGAATAGGTGGCCCGTAAGCTGGAGAAGGCAAGGAAGCGGATTGTCGCTCAGCCTCCGGGAGGACGCAGTCCTGCTGACACTGTGACTCCAGCCCAAAGAAACTGATTTCTTTACTTCTGGCCTCCAGAACTGTAGAGAATTTGTGTTGTTTTAAGCCACCCAGTTTGTGGTAATTGGTGACAGCAACAATCCTTTGGAGAGCCCATGAGCCCGATGCCACTAGCTCCTGTGTCCCTCGTCTCCAGGAAGGAGTGGAGTGGACACCGTGCTGAGACACCCCGCGTCCATATGCAGTGACCCTGCATGTCTTGGGAGTGTGGCAGGGGGTGGGCAGGGCTGAGACTGCTCCCTTCCTCTAAGCCCTGATGTGGAGATGTCTCCACTCATGACAAGAGAAGTCCTTTGTGGGAAATGAGGTTCTCTTTGAGCAAGTGTGTATGTGAGCTGCACGTCAGAGGCCTTGGGGAGGCCAAGCCAAGCCTTCAAAGGAGCGCGAGCTGTCTGAGAGGACCCCCAGCCCCGTCTCTGGGGGAGCATCTCCTCCCGCCGTGGTTCTGGCAGCTTCACCTGTCACGCAGGTGAGATGGGGCCTCGCTCAGCGATGTCGTGAAAGCAGGACTGGTGAACTTGGTCAGCCCTCTCATAGCAGTTCACATCCAAAGTTGTATGAGAGCATCAGGAAGTGTGGCAAGGAGAGGAGACCAGAAGGCAGTAGTGAGGGCCCGGAAGACAAGTCACAGAAGGACTGTGGGAGCGGGGGGAGCATCAGCTCCAAATCCACTTATTTGTGACAGTTCATTAGAAGTGGCCTCAGAAACCTTCAGGTAGGATTTCTTTTCCTGAAAAGGTAGGAAAAAATACAGGTGGCTTCTTTTGATCTGCTGTGGATCAGCCAGGCAGCCCCGTAACTTTGACTTTCCTCAAGGGCTGTGTTCAGCCCTATCAAGCCTGGCAGCTTAATTTAGCCCTTACTAAATCGGTGAGCTGAGAAGAGACTTGGATGTGTCAGGCCACGGGTACCCTTATTTTGCAACTCAGTGATTGCACAGTTGGCTACCCCCACTTTCAGCAGGGAACAGGGACTAGAGCGGCAGTGGGCACCCCGCTCCCAGGGCGTGAACGTACCCACCGCAGTACTCTTCTTGGAAAACCAGTATGTACTTTATGCTTACAGAGCATCTCAGTTTGGACTAGGCTGTTTCATGTGCTACAATAGCCACATGGCCAGTAGGACAATGCAAGTACAGTCAACACAGAATCTTTAATGTCTTTTTCTAAACATCTTTTGACATATTTACTGAGATTTGCATACCATACAAGTCATCCATTTAAAGTGTGTAACTCAGTGGTTTTTAGTATATTCAGACTTAAGCAACCATCATCATCATAATCAATTTTAGGACATTTTCAGCACCCCCAAAGAAACCCAGTAGCCACTGGGAGTCACTCCACATTCTCTCCTACTCACCCACACCCCCCAGCCCCTGGCAACTGCTAATCTACTCTGTCTCTATGGATTTCCCTATTCTGGATACTTCATAGATATGAAATCTTACCATATGTGGCCTTATGTGTCTGACTTCTTTCACTGAGCATAATGTTTTCAAGGGTCACCCTTGATGTAGCATGTATCACCCCTTTCCTTTTTACAGCTGAACAATATTCCATTACATGGATCCATTGTATGGATATGGCACATTTATGTACCCATTCATCTATCGATGGACAGTTTCTACTCTTTTGTTGTTGTGAGCTGTGCTGCTGTGAACATTCTTCTCCGCCTTTTGGGTGGATACATGTTCTTGTTTCTCTTGAGCGTACACCCAGGAGTGGAACTGCTTCACGGATGCAGCTTTGCTCTTTATTAATTCTTTACATGGTGCCCTTGGCTGTCCGTATCTGCCTGTGGTTTGCATTCTTCAAATACCTGATCACTTATAGTGGCTGCACTGTAATCTCCCTGTGGTCTTAGAGGACTTATTTCCGTTCCCCCGGGCACTCTGATGAGCTGGTGGAGGTGGCAGCTGTGTCCAGGTCACCACCAACAGGGACATATACTTTCTTCACGGGTGAGGAAGCCTGTGCTCTCACAGCTCCCTGTGACCCTTCATTGTGCATTGGAAGAGTTTGGAATATTTCTGTCACAAATAAAGGAAATGATCTTGATACCTAAAGGGCTCAGGTTTGTGGTAAACTCTCCAGTTTTCTAGATTTACAAAGCTAAGTGACAGGATCACATCACTCGAATTAAGGAACTGTGTGGAAAGGAAAGGAGAAGGGTGAGGTCTTTGCAAACAGTACTAGAGCGCGTTGTCCCACAGGCCAGGCCATGTCCTCAGGACTAGACCCAGAGTCAGGGTCCCTTCCTCTCGATCATGAGAGAAATGGATCATCTACCATGTTTGCACTGAAAAGCAAATCAGAACTCAGTCCACATTAAGCTACTTACAACAGGTTCAGTTAGGCACTCAAGTGTCAAAACGAAAACCCAGAGCACAGCTTTTATCACTGAGATCCACCATCAAAGGCTTCAACTGGCACTCTTTTTGTTTCTTTTTTAAGATTTTATTGAGGAAGGGAAACAGGACGTTATTGGGGAACAGTGTGTATTTCCAGGACTTTTTCATTGGGGAACAGTGTGTTTTTTCCCAGGACCCCTCAGCTCCAAGTCCAGTCGCCGTTTTCAGTCTAGTTGCGGGAGGCACAGCCCAGCATCTCTTGCAGGAGTCGATCCGGCAACCTTGGTGTTGAGAGCTCGCACTCTTAATCAACTGAGCCAGCCAGCCACCAGGGAGCTCAGCAGCAGCTCATTGTCTTCAGTCTGAAGAGGGCGCAGCTCACTGGCCCATGTGGGAATCGAATAGGCGATGCTGTTGCTCAGAGCTCGCACTCTAACCAACTGACCTATCCAGCCACCCCTCACGTGTCTCTCTTTGTAGAAAAGAGCTGCGTCCTGAGATGTGGGAGTCTTTATAGACCTTGTGGGTATAATTAGAGTGTCTTACTCCTACACAGCATTATGCTCCTGAGAGGGCTGCCTAGGGAGAAGCTTTCCTCTGTCAGGCTCAGTGTTTGTCTGGTGACCGCCCAGCGTGCTGGTTCTGCCCCCCCTCCGCCAGCGCCGGCCCAGGGACCTCGCACAAGCGCCTCCTTCCCCTGGGATTCACTCGTTCCTTCAGCAGAGATTGACTGAGATTCCATGCTAGGCACTGGGTATGGCTAATGGGGTGTTTGCTCACAGACTGGGTCACAGGCTCAGACCCAAGCTGCTTAGATCCAAGCTGCCATGTTGAAGCAACAGCAAGTGACTGGCTACTCCAGGCTGCTTTGAAGGGAGGGCTGGAGCTCAGCCAGGTAATTCAACATGAGTGAGTAATGAAGCCGCAGACGTTTCTTTGCCAAGAACTTGTGTGTGATCCCAGGGGGAGGATTCTAGCAGCCTGTTGAGTGGACTGAGGTGGGACAAGGCCCCTTTCCTTGCCGTGGCTGTGCCAGCCGCGTCGGCAAGGTCACGAAAGCTATCCCACCAGTCTCCTATGACGAGGCCTGGCGTCCAGAGTCCTACAAGGATACAGTTTCATTAGGGAAAGGGACAAAAGCTAACTCCACACTCCTGGGTGCTAGGGACATGAAACAGCACAGCCCCTGACGTCACAGGCGCACAGCCTCATGTCAGAGACAGAGAAACTAATGGGATACAAAGGCGCTCTGGTGTGCCAGCTGCGTGACCGTCGGCCCAGAGGCCACAAGTCCACAGGGCCGCTTTCCTAAGCACAGTCTAAGGCCTCGTCCCAGCCCTGCTAACTCAGTAGCCTCTGGGGCTTGGCAAGGAGCCCCCCAGGAAATCTCAATACACACCAACCTTTGAGAAGCCCTGGCAGGGTGTGAGCCTGCTTTGGGGGAGGCAGGCGGGGATGTGGGTCAGGGGAGACGTCCTAGTCGGAGGGGCGCTGGATCTCATGCCCGAGTCAGCCAGGCTGTTTATTCTGCATTAACTGGCTGCTTTCACGCATTTGTGTTGATTTCTTAAAATGTGTCCCCATTTTCCTGAACTAAGAAAGTCTCTCTCAGAGATCCATCTATGCGGGAAGTGCATTTCTGAAATCATACTTTTAGCCCAATCGATGCATAAGTAAAGGGGAAAAAAGAAAAGAGTAGAAAAGAAAGGAGGAAACAAAAGGAACATAAACTCATTAATGTGTTTTCTAGAAAAAAAAAATCTTTTCTCCAAAATGTTTAAAAAGTGAGGAGAGGGAAATAAACGAACCTTGTCTGCAACTGTTAAATTTTCAGCTATGCTACTGAAAATGAGACAGAGTAGACCTATTGAAATACACTGTTGAACATTATAATTGTGAAGACTATGTAGAAACATGGGAAAATGCATTTGGTATTAGAATTCTAGATTAGTAACACCAAATAGTATATATCCATGGTAGTGTATAAACAATGACTTTTAGCTGTTTATATGTAAACATGACAAAATTAGTATGCAAAAATGAAAACAGATTTGGGGAGGTGGGATTATGATGGTTGTTTTTTAAATTTCTGTTAATACTGTTTTTAAAAATCCATACTGTACTCACAGAATTAACTGTCATTTAAAGGGTTAGAATTTAGAGATTTGCTTCAAGTCAGGTTACTGAGTATTAACCCTGTGATGTTGGATAAATTGACTTTGCCTCTTAGACCCTTGATCTTTTAAGAGTAAAGTAGAGATGATGGCGATAGCTGTTCTAGCTCACTTACAAGGATCAGACAGTAAAGTATAAATACTTTGTAATCTTTAAAGTTACAGATATTAATTATTACTGTAGTTATTATACACAGAAGTTATTATACACAGATTATGACCTTATGAAGTGGTCATAATCTTAATAAAATGGCTTTTGTGTGATTTCATTGAAGCAAATGAAAGTGAAGTAAAGGCCCATCTACTAGACTGAAGGTGCCTTAACACCATAGAATGGTCGCAGGCTCTTTTTAAAATCAGCCATGGCAGAAAGTTGGGGCAGGAAGAGTAATTTCCTGGTAATTCCCCTTAGCAGTTGAAGACAGCACATTTAAAGAGACAGCCCCTATCCTTCAGAGAAGAGCCATTATTTGTACGTCGCGTCGCATCTTCTGCTGTGGCCATTTTCTCGGGTGGGAGGGTGGGAGGAGGCTGAGGCGGCTGCAGGGAGCTCCTCTCTCAGCTGCCTCCTTCCTGGGAAGCCAGGAGGGCCCAGCAATGGGGCCGTGGACGGTGGTCCTGCACCAGGCTGGCTGTGGCTCCCAGGCACCCCGCAGTCTGGGCTGAGCACTGTGGTGCCCTGCCCTGCTCTGTGGCAGTGAAAGCAGGACGGGGCAGGACAGCCACGTGCCTGGCCACTGCGCTGGCCAGCGGGCATATGTGGCCTGTGATTCAGAGACCGGCTTCTTCCCCATCAGGGAGTCAAGCTGGCAGTTGACCTTGCATGCTGATTCCCTCAGCAGGTTATTTAGGGCCTGGTTATTTCATCCACACTGTCACTTACATGGTGTATAGTAGTGAGCACAGCTGCTGCGTAAAAGGAGAGATGTGCTGATACTGACTTTGATACTTCTGTGGGGGTCGTTAGAGCCCTCTGGAATCCTTTCTTTGCTTCCTGGATGGTTAATTGGAAGGTATGTTCAGTATGTGGGCTTTGGGGATCTCACTAGGCCATGTAAGCTGTCAGCGAATTCCCCACGTCCTACAAGAGCCCCAGGGACCAGGGCGTTGGACGTGGAGCAAGACAAAGCTCCCCTGCTCTCTCCTTGACCCGTGAGTGCTGAGGACCCGTGAGTGCTGAGGAGCTACCACACTGGTCTGGCACCAAAAGAAGGCCCACCCACTGCCTCGTCAGACCTGTGGTGTCATTTCACGCTCTCGCTTCTAGCCTTCCCTCTTTCCCTCATCCAGAATAACTTCCTGGAGCAAAATACAGGCCATTCTGTTCAGCAGTCTTCACGCCCCCCCCCCCTGCAGAATGCCAGAAACAAAGAATAAAATGTGAGCATTACGATCCGTAGCAGCCTGTCACTACAAACTGCACACCTTTTCAGTACTAGCCCAAGCTTACTCCCCAAAGTCCCTACCCATGTGTGCTGTTCAGTGTGCTTTACCACCAGTGACATAGACATTGACCAGGCAGAATGAAAACTGGCCAAACTAGAACAGGACGGCAGCCCACCAAGCTAGACTGAGGTCCAGGCATCCTGGAGGGGGGGGAGGGGGAACCCCAAGTGTGAGGAGCAGGCACCATGGAGGGGAAAGGAGAGGGGGAACCCATAAGTGTGAGGAGCAGACACCATGGAGGAGGGAGGAGGAACAACAAAGGGAGGGTCCCTGAGCAGCGGCCATTTACCAATAGTGTGGAAGTCATTCAGAATTTTAACCAGTCTGGCATATACTGGCTGCGTATCAGCTTTGCCCTATCCCCTGGCCAGCAGGGACCTTGTTTTCCAGTGGTCCCCCTCCCCAGGCATTTCTGAGAATCCCCTGGAGTCCTTAACACGTATACTTAAGTGTCTCCTACACCCTGACAATTTGGGATCCTGTGGAGGGTGATGGCTCTCTTAATGGTTCAGGTTAAGATATATAGGGGTGAGTCACGATAAGCAGAGGTGCTGTCCAGTGACTGCCCTCCACATGCTGCCCATCACAGCCAATGACCACAGCCGGCTCTTTTAGAGGACTTCCGGCAGCTTGTTGGACTTCTCATGGCTGGGGGGAATGGGGAAGGGTGTGCTGGGTTGGAGCTGGTGAGGCACAGCCACTGAGTGTATTGGACCCACTGCTTCCTCTGAGGCCGTGCCAGGCATTTTGGTTCACGATGGTGTTTTTGTCTCATGTCCATTTTGGTGCTCTTTTCAGCCTGACCTCTGAGTGAGAGACAGAGACAGCCTGGTTAATCAGATGTGTTGGTGTGTGTCAGACCCAGTGTTGTGTAAGGTTTAGTACCATTCCCGGGACCCCCGAGCCCCTGGGAAGATGAGGATGTTGCTGCCCGTCTGATCTAATGTCCCAAATGCCACATAGCAGGTCCCTGCGGGGCTGGAGCAAAGGGATCCAAGGCCACTGTTCAAAAGAAAGAGAGATCTGTGTGTCCTGACATGCAAACATGTTGAGCTGGAAAGGGGCATGTTGTCGGAAAATGTGTGGACTGTGATTTCTTGTTTGTTTCAGTTCCCCACCATTTCTTGATGACGTCAGCCCGAGTTGGAGGTAGGGCACCTGCCACCAGCCGTGGCGTCAGTCAGAAACTGTTGAGTGTGGGACGGCTGGAGAGAGACTGTTCTGGAGAAACTGCGCTGGGCTTAGGAGAGGGGTGAGCACAGCAGGGGAGGGGATGCTCATTGTCTCATCTGAGGCCACTTGCTCCTTCCTGACTTTGTAACAAAAATCGTCACCCTCACCCAGTTTATAAAAGAGGCCACTAAATTAGCACATTTCAAAAGTAGGAAATTTTTTTAAAATTAGACATGTAGCTTCTGGTTCATACTCTGGAAAGTCTTTTCAGTGTTTGGTGTCACTTCTTTGGTGCTGTAACCTGGACTTTGGATCTGCTGTGTTCATTGCTCTGGAAGTTATGAGTCTCTGGTGGTGACAGATAATGCTCTCCCCAAACCTACAAGCCCACAACGTCAGGAACGTGTCAAACCAAACCGAGTCGCGTGGGTGACTGTACTTTGCGTTGTCCAATGTATGTGATGCTGTCAGGCGTCCTCTGATGCGGGAGACAAAGCAGAACCAAATGAAATAAGAGCCGTCCTGCATGTCTCCAGAAAGGAAGGTGTCCTGAAAGGGGAAAAGTAGTACAGAGCCTCCTGATTGTCCCAGAAACTCAGTCAACGATATCCCTTGAGCCGGTGATAAACATAGTGAAGACCATCCTGGGAATAGCAGCCTGGCCACTTGCATCCCCGTGTGACCTTGCAGCACCACCAGGATTCAGGCCGTGCAGCTGTGGTCGTGGTGACCGAAGCACTGAGTTCAGTCACTAGCATGACTTTTGCTGGGACAGCTGGCGGTATGCCTGAGCTCTTGTTGTGACTGTTCCGGAGCAGTGCCAGGTTTCAATCTGACGTTATGATTGGGTCCTCAGTTCTGCCCAGTTCCCAGAAAGGCTTGGGGACTCAGTTACTGTGGTGCTGACACCAGCACGCTTGTGTCTGGATGCCTTCATCTCTTCGGCCTTAGTACTACAGCGCTGCGCAGCTGACCCCAGGGGTCCGTGGCTAGCTCTGCACCCATCCCTCGATGTGTGAGTGTGGCAGGAGGACAGCCAGCCCCGTCTCCTGTTTTATAACTGACTGTCTGCCCTCCCTGAGCAGCTGTAGAAATCATTCCCAGTGCCCAGCACCTCTAAAGAACAGGTTGTAGAGGATAGGAAGATGCGATCCCTGGCCTTCATCGTCACAGTGTGGCACCTTAAAGTGGCATTATAAGGTGCAGAGACACTTCCCTCCCCCACCTGGTTTTGTAGTCCATGACTCTACCTTCTGGAAGGGCTGTACCCAAAGTGCACCTCATGGGTACATATCTACCCCGGTTTTTTGGAAAAATATTCACCTGCTGCAAAAAAACAACATAAAAAAAAAACCAAAAAACCACCTGATAATAATTTTAAATAATAATAATGAAGGCTCAGCCTGAATCCCCTTAGATTAAATGCTCTTTCTCACTGAAGAGTGCCAATCAGAAGCAAGGGAATGATTGACATGCATGGACCCACCCTCTCTCCTCCCCAGTGAGAAACTCCCTGAGTGGGTGGGGCCTGGGCCACATGTGTTCTGGAAAGCTGACCCTGTGGTTCTGGGGCTAAGTCCTTGTTAGGGACCACTGCCTTACACGTGTATCTCTTCAAAAAGGATTTGTTCCTGGAGAGGAAACAATATGCTTGTTGGAATGGGAACCCTTGCTGCCTATCCACAACTTCAGGCTCCTTTCGTGTCACAGTTCTCTGAGACCCATTGAATAGTTTGATTTCCTTTACTCTGATGGCCTGGGATACAAAAGAAAGAGGCTACCACATGGCAGGCCTTTTTTTTTTTAACTGAACATCAGACATGCAGAAAAACAATGGAATGGCCCAGAAATCTGACAACAGTGGATAAGAGTTAGGGCAGCCATGTAATTTATGATCCAAGCCAGGACCCTTGAGAGAGAAAGAAGTCTCTGTTAATCACGCTGGGACAATGTGTAAACCAGATGTGTGCTCATGCTAATGAGAGTACACACTCTTGCATCTGGTTTCTCACGTGTCTCTACAAGCAAGGATGAAACACATGACTTATTAACTGTGATGTGGGACTTGGGGAAGAGATCTGAATTTGTTCATCACTCTGCCAGGAACATCACAAAGGAAGTAAAAAGGTCAACTCCTCACCACTTCTCCCACATTAGGAATACCCAGTATCTAAAATCCAAGGCTTACAGAGTTGAATGGAAGTGGAGCACGTGTGGGGGCAGGAAACTCATCCCTGCCTTCTTTGAACCAGCCTTCCTTCTCTGCTAGTACATTTAATTGTTGACTGGATGTTCAAAAATCTAGTTTGAACACTTCAGACATTCTTCTATAGTATAAAATGATGTCAAAATTGACAGTAGTAATGTTATATGTAAACATTATGAAAACAACTTAGGCTACTGGATTCAAGAAAGAAAAAAGCATGTGTTTCGAGCTATTTTTAGTGGGAAGACCATGTGACCTCTAGTCATAAGATTAGGTCTCATAATGCCTCTCCTTGCAAAATGGAAAAGACTGAAAAAATTCTGCATCATTTCATGTATCCCTATTTCAGTTTGCTTCGTTAAAAAAAATTGTTAGGGAACATAAAGTATGATAAAATGGTCTATTTGAAAAATGTTTGTTATTGTGGGCAACCTGACGGTCGCAAACTGTGATGGCAGGTCTCCTCTCAGGGTGTCTGTCACCAGAGAGAACTGCTGCGTGAATCTCAGGCAGCGTGGAAAGTGTCCACATGGTTAGAGGACAGAGGAGGGGCACACACATCCTGCTCACCTTCCACGGGACAGGTGACAGGTGACAGAACGTGTGCTCTGGCAGGAGGCAAAAAATCTGAAATCCTCCTGTCAAAGATTGTGGCCAGCCCAGTTGCTCAGGTGGTTGGAACGCCGAGCTCCTAACACCAAGGTCACCAGTTCGATTCCCACATGGGCCAGTGAGCTGTGCCCTCTACAGCTAAGATTGTGAACAACAGCTCTCTCTGGAGCTGAGCTGCCGTGAGCTGCCACAAGCTGCTGAGTTCTGCAGTGAGTGGCCGGGGAGAGCTGCTGTGAGCTGCTGTGAGTGGCCGACCAACGACTGGTGACCGACTGCCTCAGCCAGGGGGGAACACAAGGCTCCTAACACCAGCATGGCCCAGGGAGCTGTGTCCTACACAACTAGACTGAGAAAGAACGGCTTGAACTGGAGTGGGAGGGGGGTGGAAGAAGGGAAAAAAAACAAAAAGATTCATTATACTGGTGGCTCAAAGGTTTGGGGGGACCTTCCAAAGCCCCTATCAAGTGTAGTTATGTCTGGAAAATAATACCTTATAAATATGCCTCTCAAGCTGGGTGTAAGGAGGCGCTCAGAGGCACAGGATAAATAAAGGCACCTGGAAAGGCCGGAATTACTGGACAACTTACTAAACGGTGCATAAATGCATTAGGAGCAGAGTACATCAGTGACACAGAGATCAGTAGGAGGCGTCAGAGCTGTTGTAGGTACCAAAGCCTCTTCACGCGGAGCCCCCCGAACCCCCAAATATGATTCTGTGTATTAACTACTTCCGTGTAATAAGGTCTGCTTTCTAACTCTCTCCTGTTCTGTTCCTTTCTTCTCAGGCTAGTGCCACACTGTTTTAATTGTATCTCAAAAATGCTGTAATATCTTCCTTTTCAAAGTGTTCGTTCTTATTCTTGGCTTCCTATTCATTCAAAGAAACTGTAAAGTCATTTTCTCAAATATCTGAAAAAAATCCCATTAGGATTTTTATTATTGTGTTAAACATAAATTAATTTGGCAAAAAATTGACATTTTTGTATGATTCAGTTTCTCCGTGAACATTGCATATCTCATTTCACTCAAACTTACTTTATATTTCTAAGTGTTAGTTTTCTTTCTAAACATCACACACATTTCTTACGAAGGTTATGTCTAGGTGTGTTATTTTTGTTGTTGTTGTGACCGTTGCTATTGTGTTTTCTCAATGAATTTTCAGTATGATCCACTTAGATGCTGGCTTCTTATATGGGAAATGGAAGGGCAGGCCCACCTGAGCAATTACACTCTTTCCAAATATGAAGATTAAACACCAAAGATGGATTTTGCTTGTGAGAGCCTGTAAATTGATGATAATAATGGTATCTTCCTCATAAAGTTGTGAGACTAAACTAATGAAATACTTTTAGTTAATTTAATTAATTAGATGCTTAGAATGGTGCCCAGCATACAGTAAGTGCTCATTAAATGTTCTCTTACTTTCATTATCATCATTTTTTAGTAGTAATAGTATAATCAGTACAATACCAGAGGCAAGATTTGGCACTCCCCCATCAGACGAGGACTCAGCCCTGCCTGGGTGGTTTTCCCATCCTCAGAAAGGGAAAAGAACAGGAACAGGGCTGCACAAGCAAAGCCAGGCGTCAGCGTCTCTCCCGTAACTTCCAGTGTCAAGGGCCCCTCCTTCTCACACCAGGCTGCCCTGAGCATCTGAAAGCATCCTGGGTCCTTCCTGGGCAGAGTCGAGGAAAGAATGGGCTCAGCCGTCCATCTTCAAATCCAGCTCAGGAAGCTGAAATTGAAAACCAGGTGGTGGTCTGTGACACAACTGATACCTTCTCTCCACAGTGTGAGTGGTTCAATAATTACGAAATCATAGACTCTTACAGCCAGAGGGTGAGTCTTCGAGATCCTTGAGGTCAAGCTCTGAGATCCTGTGGTATTCAACTTGACAGTCGATGGGCCGCGCGCATAAGTGACATTTAACAAGCCCTTCATGCATGCCTGGTACTATTCCTATTTAATGCTCCCAACAGCAGGAAGACATTTAATGTATCTGGGCCCCAGGAAGTATGTGGGGCAACTGGTACATTTTTTTACAGTCTGGTATCTCATTTGATTCTTATAACGACCCAGTGACATGGCAGGAAGTAGCAGAGGCCCCACTTCAGCCTCCGCCCCCACCCCACACACACACCCCCCACGCGATTGAACCCAGCTCCTCTGAGTCTGAATCAGATTGAGACGTGCTGCACGGGAGACAGCGCAGGGCTTCAGATGAGGAAGCAGTGAAAACCTGAAACACTGCGGATTTTATTTTCTTGGATCCTCCTCCTTCCTCCCCAGCAGGTTATTTGTCTAATGAGTCTCAGAGCTTGTAAGTGTTTCGCGGCCATGCGAGTCTTCCTATCTACTTGCAGTTGAGTAATCTGTGTATCTTCCTAATGGACTCTCATGCCAACTCCTGAAGGTTATAGAAGTGTGATCAGCTTTAATGATCCATTTATGCATGGTAATGGTCTGATGTGGCTGTTTAAGTCAGTCTGGGACTCTGGAGGGACCGGGAATTGAAGCTGGTAATTGCACTTCCTGGGCTTCCATTGCCCAGTTCGTCTCACCTGCAGCTGGGAAGCGGCATGCTCTGTGATGACTGCAGCGCTGGTCCCTGCTGGCCCCCTGCTGCGTGCTCACATGTCTCACAGCCCCCATCACTGCAGCAGTACAGTTACACAAACATTCACTGCCGCATCTCTAATCCTCACTGAGGTAACATTTTAATATCTCCTCCTTTAGGAACCGCATATTTCCCTTGCCTCCTCTGTAATTGCTCTGGGTTAATCCCTTATAGCCTTGGATTGTAACTTTCAACCTTCTGCTGGGCCAAATTTAAATCATTGGATTTTGCTTAACAGTGAGCGAACGTTCTTGTTACAGTAAACGGCCCTGGCACTATTTTTATTCACTTGCCCTTATCACTTCCATATTCCCACAAGTAGCTCACCACCAAAGCACTTCATAATCGCTTATAGGTCCACGGTTTAGAACGAGTGGACGTAGGTCCTTATAACAAGGGACAGCAGACGCTGTCTTCTTAGTTACCGAGTACTCACTGAGCACCCGCCACGTGTCTGGCACAGTCCTAACCTCTGCTGTGAGGTAGCTAAGTCAGGTAGAATGGGGGCCCTTCCTTTCTCCTACTCCCCGTCAGTCACCGCTAGTCATGCAGAGGAGCTGAGGCAGCACACAAGCGGTGACAGCGTAAGGCCACCCGAGTATCACAGAGGTGGGTGTTCCCAGGAGAGAGAGGGGACCCAGGGAAGCTCCACCCACTACCCCACCAGGTGGGTGGGCTTTTGCTTGGTGGGCATCGAGTGTCTTTCCATCCTGGTGGAGTAGCCTGAGCAATGACACCGGCTGCCAGACCCAAGGTCTCATGGCCGTCAGTGGGAAGTGCACTGGCACGCAGGGGTGCTGGCGGCCATCAGAGGACAGTAAATGTCAGGCCACGGGGCCTGCAGATGAAAGATACTAACCTTTATGCCCTCTTAGCATCATTAACATTAATATCTTAGTTCATTTTCCCCCCACTCCCATCAGCCATGAGAGTGATATTCTTACCACACCCACACAAGTCGTTCCTGACCTTACTGTTGTTTGATTCCTCCTTTATATGTCCTCCAAGTGTCCTCTGGCCTGCTCTGCTCGGTACTTTCTGTCATCTTAGTTCAAGCCAAAATCATCTTCCACCTGCACTCTTGCTGGGCTCCTCCCTTCATACTGAAATAAAGTGATCTTTAATAACAAATCTAAGTAGGTCTGTCTTCCACTTTTAGTATTTTAAAATTGTCCTCAGAATGAGTTAGCATCCATGACCTGCCCTGGCCTACCTTTTACTCTCTTCTCTACCCCCACCCCATCCACACTCACTGCCCGTGAGGTCTTTGACATTCTCCAGAAGCCCATGTGATGTGCCTTCACACAGGATCTCTCAGTGGGGGGGCCATTCCCTCTATCTGGAATGGGCTTCTCGCCCTCCCCTGGCTCCCACTTCTCTGCCCACTGTACTCCTGAGCCGTCACTTAAAATTCATCTCTGAGAAGCCTTCCCGCCTTCCCCAGGCTGAGTCCCGTCTCCTTCCGAGTTCCTCTGCCAGCACCCACCAGCCGTAGGGCAGTTATCCCCCTCCTTGCTAGGTCTGCCCCTAAATGCAGAGCTTCTGAGGGAGGAATCCCATCTTCACATCTCACCCAGCACAGGGTCCGGCACAAAAGGTGCTCACCCTTGTCTGCCCAATGACATGGGCTGCAGTTGCCCTCCCAGGCCTCCTCCAGGGTTAGCTGGGTCTTTCACCCAACAAGCATTTACTGGTTGTCTGCTGTAGGTGACCAGCCTTTTACTTGTGAGAAAGAGCCCTGCCCTGCCTCTGTCTTCCTGCATGGCCATCAGCTCACCAGTACATCTGGCTCCAGTTCCTCTCATTCACTCACCACTGACCTGCTGGGCCTGATGTCCCCAGGACACTGACGTGCGTGGTTCACCAGCCCTGCCTCTGAGGGACTCCCAGAGCAGTGGGACAGACAGAGAAGGGACACACATAAACTTGAGCACATCGCCTCACACAGGCCCTATGTGCAGACCGTACAGATGGTCCAGACGGGCTGCAGAGTGGGGAGGGCAGTTCCCTAACTCATCTCCTGGATTGCTGGCCTGTAGGTAGAGGGAAGAAAGCCATCCTTTCAGGAGGCGACAGGAGAGCAGTCACACATCCAGTTGCTGCAACACATTGATTCTCACCTCCCTGTCTGCAGTGACTGTCTCTTGGCCAGGTTCCCACCAGCTGTGTCCAGGGCTCTTGTACTATGGAGGTGCCACACTTGCCCAAAGTCTTCACGCGTCCTTCTTCTGACATCTGCCAGATTTGTGTAAGGCCCAAAGCCTACTGGAGCAGCAAGGGGCTGTAAAGATCACTCAGGAATAGCCTCTCATTTTACAGATGAGAATGCTGAGACCAGAGGGACAAGGTAGAAAGTGTCACTGAGTGGCAGAGCGATGGCTACAGCCCAGGGGTCCTAACTCCCATGCCCAGGGTTTTTCCAGGACCCCACCCTTTTCTTTTTCTGTGTCAGAGCATACGGAGCACATGGGTTGACACTGGGCCATTCAGAGACCATCCAGCGTTACCACAAGTATCTGAGCTGGGTCCTAGCAACACTCATTTTAGTCACAGAAGCTGAGAGTTGGAAGGAGCCCATCTGGTCCCACCTCTGTCTGGCATATATATGCCTTCTCCATGCTCACTCTCTACTCCTCACAGTGACAGAATTACAGCTTCCCAAGGCAGCCCCTTCCATTTTTGAACAGCTCTAATAAAGCGTTTTCCTTGTACCATCTCAGAACTTCTGCTTGCCACTAGAGCCTTGACAAAATGATGGTAAGCTCAGTCAAGCACTCATAGACCATGGAATTACAGATGCTTCTAAGGGGTTCCTAACGGATCCTCTGAAATCCGTTAAATATGAAACAAGCTCCCAGGTAACTGAATCATTTGAGCTGTTACATAAAATTGTTTTTATTAACCTAGATTAGTTATGGGGGAGATCCCTAAAAAGTAATTTTTTTCTTTTAAAATAATTGTTAATTTAGCCTGTCCTCTAAAACTCATTGACAGTGGGCCCATTTGTCAGTTGAGGTTAGAATATAAACATAAAACCGTATGCTGTCCAGTGTGGAGAAGGCTGCTGACCTCCCTCCGCTCTGCAGCATGGTAAACACGGCTTCAGCTCACCCGGCAGCGATTCCAGGTTGTCAAGGGGGAGGCAAAACAAGCCCTTCTGCTTCGCTCATCACCATGGTAGCTGGATCCCTGAGCAACCCCGCCCAGCGACGCTCCATCCCCGGGCAGTTTGTAACTGCACTGTTCAGAGTGGTCCAGACCCCAGGCCGCTCCGTCCGCTGGCGTCAGGCGTGTGCGTCCTTCATATTGACGAGAGGAAGGCAGGACATGACACGTGCGCGAAGCTCATGGCTGTGGCTTTGTAGGAGCTGTGCCCGAGTTCTCATTCTCCACCACCCCCGTTTTTAAGTTATGGAATTCTCTTGCAACTGAGAATTCCTACGTGATCGTGATCAGCCTCATCCCCTAACTCTCCACTCTGGACTTTTGCTCTTTTTAGATGACGTGGCGTTTCCTCACCTCTTCCTTCACTTCCCCAGCACCAAAGCAGTGCTGTGAGCTGTTACTGCTCCTGTGCATGTGGGAGACGGGAAAGTAGCAAATGACATGAAAACAGGAAAACCCAGCTACAGCTTTTGGGGCCGTGGTCAGTGAAAGCGACACTGTACCTTCGTAGTGACGTACTCTCCCGTCTTCCTGGGCCATCATTTTTAAGTAGAATGTGAAGGCAAGAGGGGAAAACCATGTGAGTGCCTTGAGTCTGCACTTGCCTTTGAGAGTTTCCCTCTTTTACTTAAATAGCAGTTACTCACCCCAAATCACCCACAGATCGTGCTCAACTGCTTTGAAATCCAGATAGCTTTTCTAACACTCAGCCCTTTCTTCACCAGTTCTACTAATTCCTAAGACGGTATCACTCAGGAAGTGATTTTGGAGAAAAGTGGTTATGAATACCTTTTCTTTCAAAGGAAGGACAGGTCGCCCGCTGTGACCCCAGGTTATGGCTCCAGGACCCACCTGGGACAATGGGATCATTGGGGCACTAACTGAGACACTTAATTTAAAAAGACACTTGGAAAGTGCAGGGCAGGACAGGCGGCGGGTGGCGGGGCACACGCAGGCTGCTCTCAGCATCGCCCGGAGGTGGCCCAGTACGGCATTGCCCTTTGATGCCGTCCCTTTCCTAGCCCAGCACAGACAAGCTCATCACTGCTTTCGCTGAGTCCTTCCTTATGGAAGGAACCGTTCTAAAGGAAGGAAATCCTGTTAGCTGAGGAGTTGCTGTGCACACACCTGGTGGCTGGCCCACAAGCCGCCAGGCGGGGAACCTGGCAGATGGTCTCCCCCAGCTCAGCACAGCCCCTGAAGCCAAGGCAGCAGCTGCTGCTGCCATTGCAGAGGCGGGAAGGAATGAGTGTGCAGATGTCTAACTCGCTCTCACCGGGAGGGGAGAGGGGGCGGGATGGTGCAGGGAGTTAGCAGAGGCAAATCTGGTGACCGCACTTTGCCCCACAGTGCAGTTTCCAGCAGGGAACAGCCCTGTTTGGGCAGACATTTGCACTTAAATGTTAGAAACACTCTTTCTGATCTTTCACAGCTAATGGAGTCCCATGCTTCTTGATGTGTGTCTTTTCTTTGCCTTCAGGTTCACATTGGCCAACTGTATTCTACTAACAAGCTTATCATTGAGAATCAAGAGAAGCCCAAAACTTAAGGACCACACCACCAGTCACCACCAGCAACCGTGGACCACCTTCAGCATCCATTCTGTGCTTGCGACGTGGGCTCCCAACAGACCATGAGTGGCCTCCTGCATCAGCTTGCCCTGCAGGAACTGATACATTCAGTGCTGTTTCCATTCTCCTGCAGCCTTAGTGGGAAAGGGTGGCTCTGTCCTTGGTTCAAGTGTTAGAATGAAGAGCTGGAGCTCACTCAAAATAATGCTGCGTATTATTGGGTCTCCTCTCCAACCGCCCCTCTGTGGTAGCTCATCGCTTGTATAGAGCATCTCCAGACGTTGTTTCTTGGTCCTTGACAATAAACAGAATCGTCTTCCTAAGGCTCCTACCCTGGACTCACTCAGCGTGATTAATGCACTTCCATTTCGTGCTGGCGCAGCTCCTGTAGAGGACAGTGGAGGGAGCAGCAGGGGGGCTCGAGGGCAGGGCTGAGGAGGTAGGGGGTGCACCCTGCGGTTGGCACCTGGGCCCAGTGCAGCCACAGGGTGGCAGCAGGTAGGTGGGCACACCTGGGGACGGCCCCGCAGAATCGTCAGTCACTGGGGGTGACCCCCTGCGTGCTGAAGTTTAAGAAGTGCTGTTCTCCGCACTGCTTCCCAAAGTCCACTTACTGAGGCAGAAGCATCTGGAGGGTTTGAGAGTTTTTACAAGCAATTTCTAGGTGCTTTGCTCTCCTTGGATTCTGATTCAGTGAGAGGTGAAGCACAGTAATTTATACATTTTTAAAGCCCTCCTAGTGTTTTTAGTGTTTAGCCAGCTCCAGAAACTCTGCTCTCTGAGTCTGTTACAGGTAAGAAAGATACTGGCATGCATTTATCCTTGGAAATACATGGGGCAAAGGTATTAAATAACTTACTTCTGGAGATTTTATGAGAGACTCAAACGCTGAGTGATTTCTTGTTTCCCTTTGTAAACAGTACTAAGTAAATTCATTACTTATGTATATAGGTTTGGAACAGACTCATAAATATTTACAGGTCCTAGAAAGGCTGTGAGTGTCACCTACATGTCACTGAACTGCCTCCCGCCCCCCATCATTTTATTCTCACAGTCATGTGCGTGGAGCATGAAGTCTGGGGTCACATCCTCACTCTCATGTTAAAAGGTCACATCTGCCACCGACCGCATCTGTGGGTTGGAGCTTTTGTAACAGTGCGTTCAAAATAGACAAAACATGCAGTCACACTATTTGGCCATGCAACCTGTGACTCGCGGGTGCTTTTGCCTTTGGATAAATTCTCACACACCTTGATGCTAAGCAATTCTTGGTGGGTCCGGATTGTCTCCAAACAGTCTGCAGTCTCAGGGCTGCGGTGCGAGAACGGCCTGTGAGTGAGGGCGAATGCCGCAGTGTGGGAAATGTGCCCTCCCCGTCCCTCTGCCTCATGGGCAGTCTCCCAGCCCTGGGTCACTTTGCATTCTGCATCAGTAGGGTATCTGGCCATTCAGCACCAACACCAATGGTGCTGGCTAACAGATGTCACTTCTGGTTATACTAAATTAAAGCAGCTGCTACTTGGAAACCCCTAAGTCTAGATTTAAACCTCTCCCCTGCAAGTCTCAAATTGCTAGCAGGTTCACAACTCCACAGGAGACTTTCCCCCCAGATTGTAGTCTCAGGCAGTGCACCCAGCAAACGTAGCTTGTTCTGCAGCCTCTAACAGCAGGTTGCCTTTATGTTAATTAAAGCACATGAATGTGTTTGAACATGCCCGAAACCTTAGTAAACGGAGCTAACTTTTGTTACTCAGATAAAACTTTAGAATCTGTGGAAAGGCATGAATGAGAAGTCAGTGACAAATGCCGCAAATGGGGGGTCTTGATCCTCAAATATCAGGTGTAGGTGCAGCAGGCAGAGCCCTACACTGAGGATTCCCCAATCCAAAGGACCCACGCTGGCTCTCCTATTAACTTCTCCTGAGACAAAAGCCACTGGGCAAGCATGACTTTTCTAGACCTTCAGAGATAACACTTGGTTGTCTGGCTATAATGATTTAACACCCAGGAAACGGTATGGCCAGGTGCCAAACTGTTCTGGTGGCTGCTCCCTAGATGGTGGAACTGAAAGTCACCGTGGACTTGATGTAGCTTGCTTTCCATTGACGGCCCCGCCACCAGGAACACTCACTGTTGACTCCCTGCGTCCATAACCTCACCCAGCATCTCAAGTCTCTGAATACAACCGATAGGGCAACCTGACATCCGGGAGCAAAGGGGACAGGCTGGGTGAAGGCTGCAAAAACGACAGAAATGTCAGAGCTGACCGACATCAATAGTTCACCTCGTCTGACCCCGAGATCTGCAGGTGGGAAAACGAAGGACCTGAGCATCTCCAGACCTTTGCAGACCCAGGCTCTTGCCCCTGTACCCCTTGCTCTCGTCTTTCAAGTGACTCAGTATTGACCAACAGCCTGCTGCTGCTGGGGCCAGGCAGAGACAGTAAGACACAGCCCCTGCCGTCACAGAGCTTGCAGTCCAGCAGGGGATTAAATGAGAAAATGACAAACCTAAGGAGTGTTACAAAGGGTGAAATACCTCTAGGCCCTGACAGTGAGGCTAGGGAAGGCCTCCCTGAGGAAGGAAGATTCAAATTGAAGATTAAATGAGGAGGAGTGTGTTGGGAAGTGTAGGGAGAGGAGCGCTCTAAGCAGGAGCAGCGTAAGCGAGGCCCTGAATCAGGAAGAAGATGATGCGAGGAACTAAAGGAAACCCAGGGTGGCCGGCAGGTAAGGATGAGTAGAAAGGTGGGGACCACACTGGAGGTCTCTGGAAGCCTTGGCCTAAGGGCTGTGAGCAGCTATTAAAGTTTTTAAGCAGGATGATTATATTTTTAAAAGGTCACATTGTAAAAAATAGTTCCTTAGGTCACATAGGTGACATTGTAGGGAAATAGATTGAGAGAGATGCAGGAAGACCAACTTTGGGGGGAGGGTGGGGAGATGGATGGATTGAACACTATAATCCAGGCAGGAAATAGTCGTGGCTTCACCTGGGAGGGTGACAGTTGTGACATAGGGTCGGCATCACCCTAGGAGAACTTGCTGTGGCAGCCTACTCTTCCAAGGGGGACCAGAGATGCTGAGCCTGGCCGGATGAGCCAGTACCCAGCTGACCTCAGACACCTAGGGTCCAGCACAGCCGCCAGCCAAGTCCAGCTCATCTCAGTCAGCTTCAGCCACCCTTCAGACGTGGGATAAAGTATTGGTTAAGACACCGAGTGTTGGAGTAGCTCGTTACAATGCAGAAGAAATACTCAGATCTAGGATATCTTAGTTGATTACTTTTCCAGGGCCACACAGCAAACCAAAGAGTACACAGGCAAGCTGGGTCAAAACTGGGTATCCTGTGTAGGGCCATTTCCACAAATATCTTCAGAGCCCAAGTACAGAGTACAGGTGTCGTGTATCCTACAGACAAAAGGGCTTGCTAACTACCAGACTTCATGAGGGTGTACAGTAAAAACAAAACGGGACAAAAGAAAATAGGCTCAACAGGACTAGGTGACTGAGCGCATGTGAATTGTGCAGGTAGTGTGAGGGGAGTCCAGGCCTGGGGCTGGGGTAACAGCAGACACGGGGCCACCAGCCAAGGCAACACTGGAGGTGGCACTGTAGTTTTCTCCTCCTGCCAGTTTCAAACAACTTCAAGTTCAAGCAGAAAGACTAGTATCTACAAAGTTATCTTTTACTTCCAAAGGTTGAAAATATTTCTGTTGATTAATTTTACTGAAAAAGAATAAATCCACTGGAGCAAAGCTATTTGAAAAAACCTTATGGAGAGATTTTACCCACACCTCTCTGTAGAACCAATCTCCCCCTCTATATGTAAAGCCTATAGATATGTATTATCACTGGGGACGGGGATAGTAGGAGGAAATTTTGCTGTGTTTAGCAAAAGGTGACAAGAAATTGTTTTTAAAAGCTGAGGAAGGTTGGTCTACATGTTACACTAAGAACATGTTTCTAAGAATGAAACTAAAATGCTAATAAATTAACAAGTAGAAAGTACACAAATACGTTTCATAACAAAATGAGTTTTTTGGTTAAGTACCTCATGTAAACTGTTATTTGCTTCTAGATGAAAGGCTATCTCAGGTATTGAGGCCAGGCTATAAGTACAACAGTAGCTGAAGAAACGATAAACACTCAAAAAGCAGGTGAATGCATTTCCTACACCAAGGATAATATTCTCTTTGAATTGGGAGCACTTTTGGACCTACTCACAGTCATGGGTAATAAGTTCCTTGAGGAATATGGTCTGAACCCAGACGAGCAAGTCTTCACTGAAGACAACCACATGGACTGTTTGGAGAACTTCTTAAAAGTCCAAGCTTTTAAACTGTGCCAATGGCTTCACAACAGTAGCCCACTCACTGTGTGAGTCAGAAGCCACGGGAAGCGGTCGTATTGTCTGGCTCATTGGGACGGACACATCTGGGGAGGTTACGCAGACGAAGGCAGTGAAGCCCCTGAGGATGCTCGTCGCACAAACAAATGGAAACAGCAGCAGGACGTGGGCTCCCTGCATCCCCGGTCAGCAAACGCCTCCTCACCAATCTAGTATTTACCAATTGTCACAGAAGGACCTGGAAAAAAGCTGGAACTTGATAGAGAAAGCAGTGGTTTATGACAGCAGGCTTTTTCTCTGACAATTTGCCCAGAATCTTGGGACAGTGGCTCACCTCGCCTCTGAGAACAATAGGGTCGTCGCTTTTCCATCGTTCTGTGGCCCTTACTAGTACTTCAGGCATCCTTTCATGGTTATTGCTTTTCATGTTGGGCTCCATTTGGGGAGTAAGATAGATGCTCTTGCTTTTGCCCAAGGGCAAAGTTTTGAGTCCAAAGACCCCAAAAAGAACCCAGAAGGAGAACTCTCAGGGATGAATGAACTGTGTTCTTTACCTGGGGAACCACTGACACCACAAGGGCAGGAGCAAACAAAGTCAGTGTCTTGTCTGGAAATTAGACACAAGCAGCTGTTGACACCAGTGGAGCTGGAACTGCACGTGTTCTCAGACTCAGCAGACTGCCTTGCTGACCCGTGTGGCCGTGGCAGCCAGAAAGCATCCTGGCTGGACGTCCCAGAGAAGCTGTTGCCAAGGGTCAGCAGGAAAACACGGAAATCTGCTTCCTGTAAATGACCTGCATCCTTTTCCTACTAATGTGACGAGCTTTCTTAGGAAGTTCAATGGGACCGAATAGAAACCTTTTTTTATCTTCAGCCAGAAAGTTACTTTATTTACTTTGATTGTATCATCACGTCTGTCAGTTTAATATTGCTAAAATATTTCACTAGAACTTCTCATCAGTTACTAAGTGAAGTTATGTGACTTATCTGTCTTGAATACAGAGACAATTTAATAACAATATAATTGTTTTTAAGTTTTTAAAGGAGTGTTACATTTAGGTGCAGTATGTAATATACACAACGCATGTAGGATATGTGATGAAGGACTACGACATTACATCATGCTACGTGTCTTGTCAAGATTTGCCAGATACACTCTCCCCTTCCTGCTTCAAACATGGAGCATATTTAGGATCATTAATTTGCCTAATTGTAGCATGTTTCACTGTAAAAACACAGCCTTACATTTCCTTGAGGGACTCTGTAACTAGAAGCTTGTTCAAAGGGGGAAAACAATATATCAGTAACTAAGACTACAAAAGAGGAAACTTTTTTTTTTAATTGGAAGACAGGAATACGGTGTGATGGGAGGGATGGGGATGGCGTAAACAAATTCCCCGGGGATGCCGTCAGGTACGAGGGACTCCTGCTGGACCATAAATTGGCTTTGTGATGCTGTCTAAGTCCCCTCACCTTGGACCTTTGCTCCTTCTGGGTCAAAGTAGGGTGGACAGATCCCAGGACCCCTGGTGACCTTTCTAGCTCTAAAGCCTGCAAGTCCTGTTAAATCAAAAGGAAACCATTCTTGAGGCCCTCTGAATGTTAGTTTTTGGACTAATTAGCAGAAAATTTCAGGACGAGTCCCCGACATTGGTGGTCTTGCCTTGTGTGGAGGTTTCGTGCTGTTTTAGGTGGGTGGAGCTCTGGGCCCTCTGCAAAGGTACAGGGAACCCCGGGAGGGGCCCTTGGCCCCTGGGAATCCTCACCAGCCTCCGGTCTGGTGTCTGACCCAACAAGTGTGTTTCCAATTTTTTCTGAACTGAAACTTTTTCTCCCTGTTTCTGCTGGTTTCTGGGATTCCTAAAGAAGGATTTGGACCCAGCTGAACAAGAAAGGGATATCTATCTTTGCTTATCCATCAGTAATCTTTCCTTCGTATGTCTTCCTAACAGGCATGTGGTTTAAAAAAAAAAAAAAGAAAAAAAGTTCTGAATGTCCTCAGGGAAGAGCGAGCGGTTTGGGGTGGAGGCGTGCTGTGCAGCGTGAGCCGGCGCTCCCTCCCTCTGAGAATGTGACTTCATTGTTGGGAGACAAGGTAACGTGTAAAACAACTAGAAAATGACCAAGTGCTGGACTGGCCAAGAGAGTCAGAGAACAGCATGGCCTGGAGAGAACTCACAGAGCTCCCTGCATTTGAATAAGCTCAGAGTGGGAGTGAAGTGTTAGGACAGGGAGATGGAGAGCACACCTATGGGAGGGCTGGGCAAGGCAGGCACACAGGTGAGCACGCACTGGAATAAGGGGTGAGTCCTGGTTCCTTAGAGCTTCCTGTTGAGGAGTATGGGCAGGTCCATAGGTAGCCCCAGCTATAGACAGCCCAGAAAGCCATTCATCCCGTCATCTTCCAGCTTTGCCTTCCTGACGGATTGTAAATGCATAATGCACATGAGATCATCTACCATGTTTGGTATATAGTAAGCAAGCAGTAACAGTGAGGGGCATTATCCTTCAGTTAAACACGGTCAGACTAGGGATGCAGAAATGGACCAGATGTGGATTCTTCCCTTACTTATGGGGCAAACATACAAAAGGAGAAATTCTGCCTGAGCCATAAATTTTTGTCTAAGGAGTCTGAGTTTTATTTGGTGGGAAAGGGGGCTGTGAAGCCAGGGACGGGTGGCATGAAGCAGGTTAACTGGGTAGTGAGACACAAAATGCCTACGAGTGAGGCGCCAGCCAGGACACTTTAGCAGTAACTCAGATGCAAAGAGACTAAGGCCTGGCTGAGGACAGTGATGGAGTACACTGGATGTAGAGGAAAGACTGAATCCAAAAGGTATTTCCAAATGACAGGCTTGATGAGAGATTGGGTACACAGAATAAAGAGTGACAGTGAAGCAAAGATACCTCGAATATTTTGATCCTGAAAGGCTGGTGAATGGGGTTGCTCCTCACTGAAATAATAAGGCTAGGGCAACAACACACGCCCCTCAATGCAAATGCACCTCCACATACACTGTATCGCTGTATGTCTGCAATTCGCGTGTGTGTGTGTGTGTGTGTGTGTGTGTGTGTGTGTGTGTGTGTGTGATTTGCAGTAGAGACACGGGGGTATCTTATCTGCCCATCTCGTGAGAGCCCCCTTTGCTCCCTCACAACAGGAGTCGAAAGCTCTGGACAACAATTTTACATCATAATCCTACCCCCAATTCCAGCCACAGCTAATGGAACAGGATGGACACCTGACCCAAAGCGGACCACGTGTTTTTCTCTTAGAAACTTAGAACTAGGAGTGAGAGTTCTAGTTCTCTCTGAGCTGTTTGCTGGAACTCAAGTGCCATGGACTTGGGAGGTACAGAGTAGTGATCTCCCACCTGTCATGCAGAGAGAGAAGAGGGGAGGTCCAGGCTGCAGAGAGAGAAGGAGCAGAGTAGAGCAGAGATGAGGCCCAGATTCCGACAGCTTCATACTTCTTGGCTTCCAGGCCCTAGAGGGCCCCGCTGCCTTTCAATTCCACATGATAGCACAGTATCCATCAAACAAATTCTCCTGTTTACTCAAGCTGGCTTGAGTTTCTGTGACTTGCAGCTTGGAGCATTGACCAATGATGTATTTTATGAAATACAGGGCCAGGTGGAGGCCTGCACGAAGTTCCCATTTTTCAGTAGGTAATTTCCCCACCCCAAAGGGGACCTGGTCCCAGTGTCAGTGCTTCAGAAGAAGTAGGGACCTGGAACTCTGATGAGTGGACCTAGGTAGGAAGGAGGGAGGTTGAGCCCTTGTGCAGATATTAAGAGGTTTAGATGTCTTGCACCCTCATGAGAGATCGAGGAGGGTGAGGAACCACATAAATCTCCTTTCCAGTGGATGAACTGCAGAGATGCTGTCTTCTGTGTGTTTGCATTTGTCGTATCGGTGTATCATTAAGAGCAATGGATTTGGGAGTGACATCATAGGAATGGCGGCAGCGGGGTGCACTTTTTGAGTTCTCCTCCAGATCTTATCACAAACGGGACATCTATAACCCATCAAAGGACTCTCTGCTCATCACCCAGAACAGCTAAGAGACTCGTGCAAGGATTACTTGAATGTGGGCAAATTGGGCGAGCAGGGGAAGAGGGAAGGGAGCGGAGTGGAGACTCGGCCCACATCTGCGGCTGTGGAAACACACCCACATCTGCAGTGGTGGAAACACCGCCGACATCTGCAGCTGCAGAGATGCAGCGGATCCCAGGATGGAACAGAGAACACAAAAGCCAGGAGGTGGGCTCTTTCCCTGCGTCCCACAGCTGATCTCTCCCACCGAGGGGGCAGCATATACAGCATTTGAGGCAATACCTCAGCTGATACCTCCAGTTAAGCCCTAGGTCGGACAAAGGACACAAACTCCATACCTGGGCCCCTCCCCCCGCTCTTCCAGAAACTTAAACTGGCCCCTGAACTGAGGAGTGGTGTCAGATTACAGAGGAGCCATAGTGCTCAGGCTCTGGGAAGACTGGTGTGCAGCTCTGACCCAGGGAAGAGGCTGGGAAGAGTGTGGTGATTTTTGCTAGGCTAGGAGAGAAGAGACTCCTCCACCCCCAGCCACCACTTTTTCTGGCCTGTGGGAAGAGTGTGACATGGCTGGGCTGGGACAGAGAAGACCCCTCCATCCCCAGCCCCCCCCCCCCCTTTCTGGCCTGCCTAGGGCAGGGCAATTACAACTGCGGAGGCACTCCCAGGGGTCAGCAGTAGCCACAGATGCAGCTCTGGCTTTCAGCAGCTCAGAAATCTGCCCATCACACACACACACACACACACACACACACACACACACACACACGGAAGAAGTGCCCTAAGACTCAGGAGAACTGGACACAGGGCTGGTGGTGCTACTCTCAGTGCGCATATGTGCAGGCAAGGGCAGAAACTGCACTGACTTTGTAGAAACTACCATCCAGACCCCTCAGCCCCACGCATCTAAATCTACAGTCTCAATGTCACTCTGGGCACCAGGTGACCGGCTCTCACTGCACAATACGCAGGGGACTCTTTGGTACAGCAGAGGACAACCTGGAGATTACTCGGTGGGCTTAAGCCAAGACTGGCGCTGCTTTCTGTTTTGTTTTGTTTTGTCTTTATATCTTTGATATCTTTGCCTGTGTTGAGTGGGGGTTGTTGGTTGTTTTTATATGTGACTGTATTTGATTTTTTCTTTGTGGTTGTTGTTGTTGTTGTGCTTGGTGATTTGCTTTGTTCTGAAATTGCCCTACACCAGGGCCCAGCTTAAGAGGCACAAGATTGAACACACCCAGAGGCCAACTCCAGACCAAACCAGAGTACTACCGGGTCTGACTTACAAGTGACACACCCAGAGGGAATTCTCTACAGCACAAGAGCCCATAGAGGCCAAACCACATTTAAGTGGTCAACCCTCACGCAGCAGAACACCCTGCAGTGGGCAGAGCCAAGTCTCACAATTAGTCAGCCTAGGAGTTAACCCCACCTACTCACAAGCAAAAAGCAATTAAAGATCTTCTTAAATAGGACAATATACACTACACAAGGGTCACCTTTGGAGCACACGCAGAGGAGAAGAACAGAGTAGTGCAAGTCAGATATAAAGGACACATACTACATAAGATAACCCAGCAAGAACTAAGAACTAGGGGATCTACCTAATACATCGGAGCAAACACAGAGAGTCAGCCAGAATGGGGAAACAAAGAAACATGTCCCAAATAAAAGAACAGAAGAAATCTCCAGAAATGGAACCAAATGAAACAGAGGTAACCAACCTATCAGAGACAGAGTTCAGAACACTGATGATAAGAATGTTTAAGGAGCTTCATCAAAATGGCGGTGTGAGGTGAGCCTCTGTAAAGCTCCCCTGGAATTTACAACTAATCGAACAACAATAACTCCACAAAGGACTCCCTGCACAGCAGACAGGCAAGACGAAGAGGCTCTCTACTGAATTCACCTAAAGGTGGGTGAATAGCACAAGTGGGGGAGGAGGAAAGGGAGAAGTGCAGAGACGGAGTTGCGCGGGCGCAGGATGCAGACCTAGCTCAGTGCTCTGAGCTCACTGCATCCCAGAACTACCGCAGCTGCGGGAGAGGGAAGAACTCGGACTGCTAGGGCTCCGCTTATGGCCCACAGGGCTGAGGGGGCAGCATATAACATGACTGAACCCAATGCTCACGGCAGAGACCTCGGAGAAAAGACTGAGGGAAGAAGGCTGAAAACGGTGGTTTAAGTCCTCACTGCCAAGCAGAGAACAGAAGCCTGAGGCACTGAGACTAGTCGCCCCCGCCCCCACCCTCCCAGAGCTCACCCCGTCCCCACCTGCCCAGTGATAGATGCAGAACAGTAGCAGTGTCAGATCAAAAGAACAGTAACGAAATTGAATCAGTCATCCAAAACCTTCCCAAAAGCAAAAGTCCGGGTCCAGAGGGCTTCACTAGTGAATCCTACCAAACCTTCAAAGAGGATCTAATACCAATCCTGTTCAAACTCTTCTAAAAAATTGAAGAAGAGACAGTACTCCCTAACTCATTCATGAGGCCAACATTACCCTGATACCAAAACCTGGTAGGGACAATACAAAAAAAGAAAACTACAGACCAGTATCTCTGATGAATACAGAGGCAAAAATCCTAAACAAAATTCTAGCTAACCGATTACAACAATGCATTACATAGATTATTCATCACGACCAAGGGGATTCATCCCGGAGGCACAAGGATGGTTCAACATACGCAAATCCATCAATGTGATACATCACATAAACAAAATAAAGGACAAAAATCATATGATTATATCAATTGATACAGAAAAAGCATTTGACAAGATATAACATCCATTTATGATTAAAACACTTAATAAAATAGGTATAGAAGGAAAATTCCTTAACATAATAAAGGCCATATATGACAAGCCCTCAGCTAATCTCATAATTAATGGTGAAAAACTGAAGCCCTTTGCTCTACGTTCAGGAACACGACAGGGATGTCCCCTATCACCTCTGCTTTTCAACATAGTGTTGGAAGTCCTTGCCAGAGCAATCAGGCAAAACAAAGAAATAAAAGGCATCCAAATAGGGAAAGAATAAGTTAAATTGTCACTCTTTGCAGATGACATGATGCTATATATAGAAAACCCTAAAGACTCCACCAAAAAGCTATTAGAAACAATCAACGAATACAGTAAAGTTGCTGGCTACAAAATCAACGTACAAAAGTCTATTGTATTCTTATATACTAACAATGAAATCTCAGAAAAAGAAACACAAAAGACAATTCCTTTTGCAATTGCAGCAAAAAGAATAAAATACCTAGGAATAAACTTAACCAAGGATGTGAAGGACCTATATGCTGAAAACTATAAGACATTTTTGAAAGAAATTGAAGAAGACACAAAAAAATGGAAAGACATTCCGTGCTCATGGATTGGAAGAATCAACATAGTTAAAATGGCCATATTACCCAAAGCAATGTACAGATTTAATGCAATCCCCATCAAAATCCCAATGGCATTTTTTAAAGAAATAGAACAAAAAATCATCAGATTTGTTTGGAACCACAAAAGACCCCGAATAGCCAAAGCAATCTTAAGAAAAAAGAACAATACTGGAAGTATCACACTCCCTGACTTTAGCTTGTACTACAGGGCTACAATAATCAAAACAGCATGGTATTGGCAGAAAAACAGACACATAGACCAATGGAATAGAATTCAGAACCCAGAAATAAAACCACATAAATATGGACAGATACTTTTTGACAAAAAACCTAAAAACATACAATGGAGGAAAGACAGCCTCTTCAATAGATGGTGCGGGGAGAATTGGATAGCCACGTGCAAAAGAAGGAAACTGGACTGCAATCTGTCACTATGTACTAAAATTAATTCAAAATGGATTAAAGACTTAAGCATAAGACCTGACACAATAAACTGCATAGAAGAAAGCATAGGTACTAAACTTATGGGCCATGGGTTCAAAGAGCATTTTATGAATTTGACTCCAAACACAATGGAAGTAAAAGCTAAAGTAAATGAATGGGACTATATCAAACTTAAAAGCTTCTGCACAGCAAAAGAAACCATTGACAAAATAAAGAGGCAACCAACTGAATGGGAGAAGATTTTTGCAAACAGTGCCTCCGATAAAGGGCTAATATCCAAAACATACAAGGAACTCCTGAAACTCAACAACAAAAAAACCCAATTGAAAAATGGGCAGAAGACCTGAAGAGACATTTCTCCAAAGAGGACATACAAATGGCAAATAGACATATGAAAAAATGCTCAACATCACTAAGCATCAGAGAAATGCAAATAAAAACCACAATGAGATACCACCTCACCCCAGTCAAAATGGCTATCATCAAGTGCTGGGCGGATGTGGAGAAAAGGGAACACTTGTGCACTGTTGGTGGGAATGCAAATTGGTGCAGCCACTATGGAAAACAGTATGGAGGTATCTCAAAAATCTGAAAATGGAACTATCTTATGATCCAGCAATTCCACTCCTAGGTATCTATCCGAAGAAATCCAAAACTCTAATTCAAAAATCTTTATGCACTCCTATGTTTATTGCAGCATTATACACAAGAGCCAAGACATGGAAACAACCGAAATGCCCATCGGTAGATGACTGGATTGAGAAACAGTGGTACATTTATACAATAGAGTATTATGCAGCCATAAAGAAGAAAGAAATCTTACCATTTGCAACAACATGGATGGACCTAGAGAACATTATGTTAAGTGAAATAAGTCAGACAGAGAAAGACAAATACCATACGATCTCACTTATATGTGGAATCTAAAGAAAAGAATAAGTGAATGAACTAATCAGAAACAGTTTTGGAGACATAGAGGAAAAACTGAGGGTTGCGAGATGGGAGGGGGCGTGTGGATAAGGGGGAAGGTGAGGGGATTAGAAAACAGTCAGTAACCACAAGACGGCCACAGGGTTTTGAAAATTAATTTTGGGAATGTAATCAATAATGTTGTAAGGATTTTGTAGGGTATCTGATGGACACGTGTCCCATTTGGGAGACCATCTCAGGTATGATGTAGATGCCTGATCACTGCACTGTACACCTGAAGCTGAACAATAATGAATGTCAACTATAATTATATATATACACATATACATATACATACACACATACATATATATATATATGTATGTACATACTTAAAAGAAGCGGAGTACAGCATTAGGAATAGAGACAGTGGAAATGTAATGGCTGTGTGCGATGTCAGAGGGATAGTGGATGGGGGAAGGGGGGCTGACACAGTGTGAGGGATATAAATGATAAACATCTAAGTATTACTTTGTCTTGTGCACCTGAAATTAATAAACAAAAAGAAGAGAAGAAAAAAAAGAACAATGGATCTGGGTCAGACTGTTCTGGATTCACATCCAAGCTCAGTCTCTTTCTAACTGGGCACATTACTAACCTTTCTGAGACTCAATTTCTTCAGCTATAAAATGAGTGTAATACCTATCTCAGGGTTGTATTGGAGTCTGTAAGAGGGACCAATAAATGGCACCCAACCTCTTCCCAGCCCAAGTGTTGCACCATTTAAGAAACAAGAAAAACAAGGGTCAGTGGAGACAGAATGCCACCTTTATCATTGGTGTAGGCCACAGTGAACAATGCTGCCAAATAGGAGAGTCAAATGGGTTAAAGAAGCCCATATTCCCAACGAGACTTCACAGCAGGGCAGTGTGAGGGCAGTGTCACACCGCCCAGGTTACGGCCCCACACAGGTGTGAGAGGCGACCCACCCTCAGAACCTATGAGATGAACTCCACAAGCAGTGACTCGCTCCCAACCCCAGCAGGGCACTGTGGGCAGCAGTGAGGAGTGGGGCAAGATGCCACAATGTGGGAGAAACCCCTCAGCAACGAGGAAGAGAGGCAAGCAGTCTCCCACCCTGGCTCCCAGGCAAGTGGCATCGCATCCTATGGGTATCTAACCAAATAAAAATCCAGCATTCTCCTCAGTCAGAGAGACATAACTGACAAGTTAGGATACAAGGGACTCTGTCCACCATTGCACTAAGGGGTGACTATCTCGGGGATGTGAGATAGCGTGTGTGCGTCTATAACCCCCTTACCGGCCGTCCACCCTGCCTCAGATGGAATGTGAATGCTTCCATGAGTTGGCTGTCACTGTTCAATGCCTTCTTGCCAGTTTCTTACTGTGATAAACAATACCGCAATAAACATTCTTGTGTCTCTTGATGCCCACATGTACACACTTCTGTACATGCGTGGAGTTGCTGGTCATGGGGTTTCTTGTGTAGTCAGCTTCAGTAGAAACTCGCAAACAGCCCCAGTCCTTGGGTGTTGTTAGGCGTATTTGTGTGAGAACAGGGTTGATGTAAAGGGGTAGACAGACAGCCCAGGCTCCTGGCAGAGACGCGGCTCTGCTGTGACGGCCCCCACTATCCCCCGTGAGGGGTGGGGAGACCCATCCAAGGGAAACAGGCAGAGCTACGTGGCCTACCAGCCCTCCCCTACCAGACATTCTCAGTACCAACCCAGGGGTTCTGAGTGTCCGATATACTGATGAAACGGCATTTCCTCATGTGTGGAGCTAGCTGGGGTACGGAGAAGAAAGGCAGGTGGAGGTGTGAATGTAGAGACTGTGCTTGTAGAGGCAGATTTGGAGTGTCCACATGAAGGTCCGACTATCCCACATGCAAGCTCCGTGAGAGCCTGCCTCATGGGAAGAGCTCCATCAACACTTGCTGAATGAATGGATAGATTTCTGATGACCTGACTAGGGGAACGCTGGCCACTGCAGGGCCTATAAAAAGAGTTAGACATAGTTTTACAAGAGAACAGCGTTAAAGGATTTCAGGAGGACAAGGTAGCAGACAGGAGAATCAGCCTTGAAAGAGGCTGACAAGGAGCAGCTTGGGGGGAGGAGGTAAATCAGGAGAGGACAGTCACAGAAGCCACAGGGTCGCAGAGAATGGATGTTCAACAATACTGAACAGTAGTCAGCAAACAGGAGGTCCCCCAAAAGTAGCTCCTTAAGAGAGGGCAGATAATCTCTGCAGAAGCTATTATGAGGAAATGCAACAGATATAAGTCAGATGAACATATGCATATTGTATATATTATGTCATAACAACACGTATGCATAACATACATCACAGCAAATGAACAGGAAACAAATCGCATGTTTTCTGTCCAGGTAACAAGAACAGTTTATCTGGTTAGCACATTGGCGGCCACTGAAATTTGTTCCCCAAAATGGAACATTCACTTGTTCTTCCTACATTCTGCTGAACTCAGACGCCATTTATCCTCAGCATGGAATCAGCAGAAACTAGCTGGCAGAGGCCAGAGGGAAAAGAAAAGGAGAACCAAAGATGCCGGGCACTTCACAAATCGTTTCCCTTTGTGCTCACAACAATCTAGTTAGGCAAGAATTCCTGCCTCCCTTTATGTAAATTTGAAAACTCATGCTCTCTAGGAAAAGGTACTTGTCTCAAAGCACACAGCTAGCTGGAGTGGAGCTGGTGTCAAGTGCAGGCCTGGCTCACCTGAAGCCTGTGCTTTGTTCCCACACCTGTCACCTGCCCTGGCAGCACAGTGTGCTTGAGGGAGGACTAGTACAGTGCCTGACAGCGCTTTCTACACTTCTCAGTGGTAGGTTTCCTAAAAAAAAAAAAAAAAATTTAATTTAATTTTGTTGTTATTATAATTTTTTTATTTTGAAATGCTTTGAAACTCACAAGAAATTGCAGAAATAGTGCAGAGAATTCCTGTATATCCTTCACGCAGCTTTCCCCAATGATAACATCTCTTCATAACCTCATTAAATTGTCAAAATCAGGAAATCCTTGTTGGTATAATGCTATGAATTCAGGGTGTCAGGCCAGACAGTGTTTGTGTGGGGCCTGTCCTGTGCATTGTGGGACGTTAGCATCACCCCCACCTCTACCCCACTAGACGCCAGCGGCACCCCCTCCCCAGGGGTACCACCAAAAATGTTCCCAGATTCAATCATAGCTCTTAAAGTACAGAATTGTTTTACACTCTTTATTCAAATTGGGACTTTGGTTCAGCTTTTTGTTTGTTTGTTTAATGCATACAGAAAAATAACCATGCAGCAGAGCAGTAAACAGAAAGTTTTTTTTTAAATCCTCAGAATTGGGCCAGCCCGGTGGCTCAGGCGGTTGGAGCTCCCTGCTCCTAACTCCAAAGGCTGCCGGTTCGATTCCCACATGGGCCAGTGGGCTCTCAACCACAAGGTTGCTGGTTCAATTCCTCGAGTCCCGCAAGGGATGGTGGGCTCCGCCCCCTGCAACTAAGATTGAACACGGCAGCTTGAGCTGAGCTGCAGCTGAGCTCCGGGATGGCTCAGTTGGTTGGAATGCGTCCTCTCAACCACAAGGTTGCCGGTTGGACTCCTGCAAGGGATGGTGGGCTGTGCCCCCTGCAACTAGAAACGGCAACTGGACCTGGAGCTGAGCTGCGCCTGCCACAACTAAGACTGAAAAGACAACAACTTGACTTGGAAAAAAATTCTGGAAGTACACACTGTTCCCCAATAAAGTCCTGTTCCCCTTCCCCAATAAAATCTTTTTTTAAAAAATCCTCAGAATTGACAAGACGTTTTCAAACCACAAAGATATAACTAAGTATCCTTTTACAAATTAAGGAGAAACAGGAGTCTGGTTTTGACTACAGAAGTTCTCAGATTAAATGAACACTTTCAAAAATCACAGTCACAGAAATGTGTTACTCATCCCAAACTTCCTGCCAGGCACATTTCTCAAGCAAATCTTAAAACAGAAGTTAATGAGGTTATTTTCTCACATTATTAGAAGGAGGGGTGTAAATGTAATCACATAAAAATATGCTGTCTGAAATAGTAGCCCACTCTTGCCGCTGCTGCATGGCTGATGAAGGAGCCCTCAGCCCCCTCTGGTTTCAGTTAAGGAGGGGCGGACACAGTGCCAACAAATGCTGACCATCTTCTTGGCTCCAGTGTGACAACCACCCCCACCCCCAGACAGGGCTGGGAGCCACATCGACTTCCTTTGGCAAGTCAGAGCCCTCCTGAGGCAGTGTCCCTGGAAAGCTCAGGGATTCAGGACACACACCTGGTTAGGCGCCACTGCACGTTCAGACCCTGGGAAAATGACTTGAGCATTACAGTGACATTACAGTGGCAGTGGAGTTTAACCACATCGGGCTGTGGGCTACTACAAACTCCATTGTCGCTCCAGGGAGCCACTGTCCATTAAGGTGGTCCTCCCTGCCCTGCAATCCCAAACCTCTGCTGTCACATATGAATCATTTATCACACACGTCCACCATTGCCTCTTACACCTGTGCCTACAGAGAATGTAGCGGAATCATTTTCGAAACCCTTGGCTATAACAAATGTCTCTGGATAGTAAAGACTCTGTCTGTAAGATCTTCCAAACCAACTGGATGTGGCAGTGCCAAAAGCAAAGGCTTGCAAGCTGTGCCTTCAAGCTCACAGTGGCCTTTAGCATACTGCTGCGGTGCTGGAGTCTGCGGGGGTTGGGAGAGGACACGTCCCAGGAAGCAGACATTCCATGGCCTCCACCTTCTCAGGGCTCCAGATAGTGGGGGTCCTGCAGGGGAGGGGCAGCCCCTGGCCTTGGAGCTCAATGCTTGTACAACCCATTTGGAAGATGTTATTTCTTCTGCCAGAAAAGCTAGTCTTTCAGGGCATGTCCCACCAAAACATAAATTCATTTTTAATGACTTTCTGGTAAGCAGCAAAGTCTGAAATAACTCAGGATCTGGTAATGGAAGCACCTCTAGTTCAGACTGTGGTGGGTCGGGGCAGAGGTGGGGACTCACAGACCTAAATGTGTACTAAGCTTTTTTTTTTTTTCCAAAATAACCCATTATGTATTTCAATGTTAAGCACTTATCTGCAATTTAATATCCATTTATAGCTGCAGTTACCCATTTAATATTAATTTATAGGTATCCCAGGGACCTTCAGACTCAGTTCGATTTATAAATTCAAAATCCTAATGCAACAAATATGCCCCATTAATCTTGGGGTTTGCACTTGACTGTGACATGGGTAATACATAGGCTTCGGGGTTTTCTGCCTGAAAAATGTAATATCAAAAACAACATGCCTGAAGTCGGTGCATAAAAACACAACTACTCCTAATCAAACCTAAAGGAACATACAAGTAGAATGCTCTGGACTACTGAAAGTAGTTTTGAATATAAGCTCACATTTCTTTTTAAATAGTATAAAAATTAGAAAACAAGTAACTTCCTCTGAGGAACAATGACCTCTTTCACCTGCTTGGGGTACACAAGGATGCCGCTTCAACTGCACAACAGCCTCCTGATAACAAGGCTTCTTTACTCAAAGACGTCAAGGGAGGCGTGGAAACCAGGTGTCCTCCAGAGAGCACCACAAGGCCAGCCCTTGAAGGGCTTAGTTTCTCTGTGACCACGAACTTCTCTTCTGCTGGAGTGGACTCTTCCTCAACACAACACGTGTAGCTATTTGCAGAAAAGCCATCTGCAGGATGTGTGCATGAATTTTTCAACTTGGAGATTAAATGTTTCGAGCTTCGTTCACAAAATCCACCTGCTCTCAATCTTTATTCAATTGATTTTCAGGCTGAGTTTCCCATTTCAAGAATGTTAGGATGCTCTTGACTCTCCTTGGGAAATGACTCCAGGTACCAGTTTCAGAGGACCCGAGCAATGCCAACAATATCACTGGGACGAGTGAATACAATCGTGGAGACATTACACCAGCCAATTTCTTTAAATGTCTGTAAATTACTCTAAAATAACTTTGCTTTTCAGGGGTGTTTGTGTATATGTAGATTTCCCAGTTGAACTGCCTCTGAACTCACAACTTAAATAGATGTCTCTTCTGTTAGATTCTCTAGACAAATCTCACTAGCACCTCTCAAAAGTAAACGCTTGATCTTTGCCAACTCAAAAATCTACATTCAACTGAAATGGGACTTTATTCTTTTCTTGCCAAAATGTGTCTGCTTGTCTGCTCACAGACGGCCAACGTCAAAGAACTAAACTCCACAAACTACAAATGCAAAGTCTACCTAAAAGATTCAAAGGAGTTAAATCCTAGTGAGCCTAAAGTTTAGTATTTACCATTCCAACAAACAGTCCTTGGAGGATTAAAGGGCCACCGAGGGCTGTATTCTGGTGTTCTCCCCGCCAGCTAAAGGGGTCCAGAGACCTCGGGACAGCAGGTCACCTAGTGGAACGTGCCTGTACGTAGTCCGGGAGAGAAACCTGGGTCAACCTCTACCAGTGGGCTTCCAGACACAGGCCCGCTTATTTACCCAGGACTGCTCTGCAGGAGGAAAGGTGGGTCAGGTTCCTCCCTGCTCCCAGCCCCTTGCCTCTGTGACTACAAAGAGCACATCCTGACCCCTGGAGGTTGTCCAGGCCCTGTCATTATGGTGATTGGCTGGGCAAAGGCTGGACTGCAAACAGCTCACTGTCAAGGTTGCTTGATAAGTCACCATACGTCATGGTGCTCTTTTCACCTACAAACCTGTGTCCCATTGCGTGAACCAAAACGTACATTTGATTGTTTTCCATGATGCCACAAAAAAGTCAAAACATCTCATTTCCTCCTAAAAGCTGTTCCTTGAACTCCTGACAAAACACACGTGACACAGATCACAACACCCCAAGTGGCTCCAAGCCACACACTCCTGAGAAACACGTGACTGAGTCAAGTAATGAAAAATTTACCATATGCAAAAACTGTTGTGCTAGAAAGCAGAAATCTAGGAAACTCATGAAATAATGTACAAAAGGTCTAACACTAAAACTCCAAAACAGAAATAAGCAGAAGTCTCCGATTCACTCTGAGCTGACCTCTTGTGGGAAGACTAAGGAACCACAGCTCACCAAGGAAGCCCTCACCCTGGTTGGGGCAGATGGGAGGACAGAGCAGGTGAGGGCATGGTCAGGTGGGAAGCCCACAGCCCATCTGACAGGAGAAAGTCCCCCACCCCTAAGGCCAAGGTTCATGGATGACAACTGCCCCACTCCCAGGTGCGGCAGGAAGGCTGCCTGGGTGTGGCCGCGCTGCCTGTGGACAGCGACACCTCCGCGTCCGGAGAGTTCTCTGGGCTCCCTGAGTAGGATCCTGCCCTCCCTAGTGAGCACTTGAAACCAGCTAGTCACCTTGACTTATAAGCCTGAGGGTTCTGAGGGGACACTTCGTTCCATTTGTCAGCAAACAGAAGACGATCCGCCCACTCGATGCGCAGCAGAGCCAAATAATGAAAACCGAGCTTTGCAGTGGAGACATTAAAGCAGTTTGTTGGTGGAGTGCCAAGCCAGAACTCCCCAAGTGTTTGGAAAAGCAGAGCTTGAGGGTTAGGGATTAGGGGTAGAAGATGAAGTGGATTGGTTAGTTCCTGTGTACGCCTTAGTGGTGTTCCTTAGTCTATCTAATTCAGTTCCTGATGTCATCTTGTCTGGTGCCTTTGTCACTTTGGTCAGGTGATATAACAGTAGGAAAACCAAGATTCTGCAAAATATCTCAGATTTTTTGCATCAGTGACATTGTCTTTAAAGCAAAAGGCAGAAACTTAGTTTCTCATGACCATTGTTACTTTTTAAGCTATCATTGTTTTGTGCTTAACTAGCTACAATTTTCTACTATCTCAAGCAAAGTACACTTAAAAAAAACATGTTTTATTTATTTAAGTGTGTTTTCCCAGGACCCATTAGCTCCAAGTCAAGTAGTTGTTTCAATCTAGTGGTGGAGGGCGCAGCTCACAATGGCCCATGTGGGGATCGAACTGGCAACCTTGTTGTTAAGAGCACCACGCTCTAACCAGCTGAACTAACCAGCCGCTCTACAAAATACAGTTTTTTTTAAATTTTATTTTATTAAATTTATTGGGGTGACAATTGTTAGTAAAATTACATAGATTTCAGGTGTACAATTCTGTATTACATCATCTATAAATCCCATTGTGTGTTCATCACCCAGAGTCAGTTCTCCTTCCATCACCATATATTCGATCCCCCTTACCCTCATCTTCCACCCCCCACCCCCCACCCCCTTACCCTCTGGCAACCACTAAACTATTATCTGTGTCTATGAGTTTCTGTTTCTCATTTGTTTGTCTTGTTCTTTTGTTGTTTTTGGTTTATATACCACATATCAGTGAAATCACATGGTTCTCTGCTTTTTCTGTCTGACTTGTTTCGCTCAGCATTACTCTCTCAAGATCCATCCATGTTGTCACAAATGTTCCAATATCATCTTTTCTTACCGCCGAATAGTATTCCATTGTGTATATATACCACAACTTCTTTATCCATTCATCTATCGAAGGACATTTTGGTTGTTTCCATGTCTTGGCCACCGTAAACAAAGCTGCAATGAACATTGGAGCACACGTGTCTTTATCTCTAAATGTTTTCAGATTTTTTGGGTAGATACCCAGGAGAGGGATTGCTGGGTCATACGGCAATTCCATTCGTAATTCTTTGAGGAACCTCCACACTGCCTTCCATAACGGCTGCACCAGTCTGCATTCCCACCAACAGTGTATGAGGGTTCCTTTTTCTCCACAGCCTCTCCAACATTTGTTACTATTTGTCTTGTTGATGATAGCCGTTCTGACTGGGGTGAGGTGATACCTCATTGTGGTTTTTATTTGCATTTCTCTGATGATTAGTGATGTTGAGCATTTTTTCATATGTCTATTTGCCATTTGTATGTCCTCTTTGGAGAAATGTCTCTTCAAATCCTCTGCCCATTTTTCAATTGGGTTGTTTGTTTTTTTGTTGTTGAGTTGCATGAGTTCCTTGTATATTCTGGATACTAGCCCCTTATCAGAGGCACTGTTTGCAAAAATCGTCTCCCATTCAGTTGGTGGCCTCTTTATTTTGTCAATGGTTTCTTTTGCTGTGCAGAAGCTTTTAAGTTTCATATAGTCCTATTCGTTTATTTTAGCTTTTACTTCCATTGCCTTTGGAGTCAAGTTCATAAAATGCTCTTTGAACCCAAGGTCCATAAGTTTAGTACCTATGCTTTCTTCTATGCAGTTTATTGTGTCAGGTCTTATGCTTAAGTCTTTGATCCATTTTGAATTAACTTTGGTACATGGTGACAAATAGCAGTCCAGTTTCATTCTTTTGCACGTGGCTATCGAATTCTCCCAGCACCATTTATTGAAGAGGCTGTCTTTGCTCCATTGTATGTTTTTAGCTTCTTTGTCAAAAATTATCTGTCCATATTTATGTGGCTTTATTTCTGGGTTCTCAATTCTATTCCATTGGTCTATGTGTCTGTTTTTCTGCCAATACCATGCTGTTTTGATTATTGTGGCCCTGTAGTACAAGCCAAAGTCAGGAAGTGTGATACCTCCATTATTGTTCTTTTTTCTTAAGATTGCTTTGGCTATTCGGGCTCTTTTGTGGTTCCAAACAAATCTGATGATTTTTTGTTCTATTTCTTTAAAATCTGCCATTGGGATTTCGATGGGGATTGCATTGAATCTATATATTGCTTTGGGTAATATGGCCATTTTAACTATGTTGATACTTCCAATCCATGAGCACGGAATGTCTTTCCATTTTTTTGTGTCTTCTTCAATTTCTTTCAAAAAAGTCTTATAGTTTTCAGCATATAGGTCTTTCACATTCTTGGTTAAGTTTATTCCTAGGTATTTTATTCTTTTCGCTGCAATTGCAAAAGGAATTGTTTTTTGTATTTCTTTTTCTGAGATTTCATTGTTAGTATATAGGAAGGCAATGGACTTTTGTGCGTTGATTTTGTAGCCAGCAACTTTACTGTATTCGTTGATTCTTTCTAATAGCTTTTTGGTGGAGTCTTTAGGGTTTTCTATATATAGCATCATGTCATCTGCAAAGAGTGATAATTTAACTTCTTCATTCCCAATTTGGATGCCTTTTATTTCTTTCTCTTGCCTGATTGCTCTGGCAAGGACTTCCAACACTATGTTGAAAAGCAGAGGTGATAGGGGACATCCCTGTCGTGTTCCTGAACGTAGAGCAAAGGGCTTCAGTTTTTCTCCATTAATTATGAGATTAGCAGAGGGCTTGTCATATATGGCCTTTATTATGTTAAGGTATTTTCCTTCTATACCCATTTTATTAAGTGTTTTAATCATAAATGGATGTTGTATCTTGTCAAATGCTTTTTCTGCATCAATTGATATAATCATATGATTTTTGTCCTTTATTTTGTTTATGTGATGTATCACATTGATGGATTTGCGGATGTTGAACCATCCTTGTACCCGGGGATGAACCCCACTTGGTCGTGATGAATAATCTTTTTAATGCATTGTTGTATTCGATTTGCTAGAATTTTGTTTAGGATTTTTGCATCGGTATTCATCAGAGATATTGGTCTGTAGTTTTCCATTTTTGTGTTATCCTTACCAGGTTTTGGTATCAGGGTAATGTTGGTATCGTAAAATGAGTTAGGGAGTACTGTCTCTTCTTCAATTTTTTGGAAGAGTTTGTGCAGAATTGGTATTAGATCCTCTTTGAAGGTTTTGGTAGAATTCATTAGTGAAGCCATCTGGTCCCGGACTTTTGCTTTTGGGAAGGTTTTGGATGACTGATTCAATTTCGTTACTGGTGATCGGTCTGTTTAGATTTTCCAGTTCTTCATGGTTCAGCCTTGGAAGGCTATATGTTTCTAAGAACTTGTCCATTTCTTCTAGGTTGTTGAATTTGGTGGCATATAGTCCTTCATAGTATTCTTGGATGATCCTTTGTATTTCTGTGGTGTCCGTGATAACTTCCCCTTTTACGTTTCTGATTTTGTTAGTCAGTGTCTTCTCTCTTTTTATCTTAGTAAGTCTAGCCAAGGGTTTGTCAATTTTGTTAATCTTTTCAAAGAACCAGCTCTTTGTCACATTAATTTTTTCTATTGTCTTTTTGTTCTCTATTTCATTTAGTTCTGCTCTAATTTTTGTTATTTCCTTTCTTCCGCTGACCTTGGGTTTTACTTGTTCTTCTTTTTCTAGTTCTTTAAGGTGTAATGTGAGGTCATTTATTTGGGAGTTTTCTTGTTTCTTGAGATAGGCCTGTATTGAGATAAATTTCCCTCTTAAAACTGCTTTTGTTGCATCCCAAAAATTTTGGTAGGATGTATTTTCATTGTCATTTGTTTCTATGTATCTTTTGATCTCTCCTCTAATTTCTTCTCTGACCCAGTCCTTCTTTCAAAGTATGTTGTTTAATCTCCATGTATTTGTGTTTTTTCCCGCTTTCTTTTTACAGTTGATATCCAATTTCAAAGCCTTGTGATCAGAGAACATGCTTGGTATGATTTCAATCTTCTTAAATTTGTTGAGACTGATTTTATGTCCCAATATATGGTCTATCCTTGAGAATGTTCCATGTACACTAGAAAAGAATGTATAATCTGATGTTTTAGGATGAAATGCTCTATAAATGTCAATTATGTCCATTTCATCTAATGTGTCATTTAGGGCTACTTTTTGTTATTTATTTTCTGTTTGGATGATCTATCCATAGCTGTCAATGATGTATTTAAGTCCCCTAGTGTAATTGTGTTTTGGTCAATTTCTCCCTTTAGTTCTGTTACTAGTTGCTTGGTGTATTTTGGTGCTCCCTGATTGGGTGCATAAATATTAATGACTGTTATGTCTTCTTGTTGTACAGTCCCCTTCACATTATGAAATGTCCATCTTTGTCTCTTGTTATCTTTTTCACCTTGAAGTCTGTTTCATCTGATATCAGTATGGCTACACCTGATTTTCTCTGGGTACCATTTGCTTGGAGTGTCAATTTCCACCCTTTCACTTTGAGTCTATGCTTGTCCTTGTAGCTGAGATGTGTCTCTTGGAGACAGCATATGGTTGGGTTTAGTTTTTTGATCCAATCTGCTACTCTGTGCCTTTTTATTGGTGAGTTCAGTCCATTTACATTTAGGGTGATTATTGATATGTGAGGATTTCCTATCATTCTATCTTTAGTTTTCTGGTAAGGCTGTGTCTCCATTGTTTCTTTGCCTTTTTGTTGTTGTCTATTATTTCTGTGTGGTGGTATTCTATGATGTTTCCCTCTGTTTCTTCTTTTATTTCAGTATATATTTCAATTCTGGATTTATTTTGAGTGGTTACCCTTAAGCTTATGTAAAAGAAAGTTTGATATTTAGAGTATTCCATTTTCTGCAGCACGCTTACTTTCTCCATTCCCATATTCCGGTTCAGGCCTTTACTCTCCCCCTTTTTGAGTTTTGGTTGCCACAAATTGTCCCTGTTGATGGTGGTCGAATAGCCTCCTTTAGTATTTGTTGTAGTGCAGGTCGTGTATTAGAAAATTCCCTCAGCTTCTGTATGTCTGGAAAGGTCTTTATTCCTCCTTCGTATCTAAAGGATATCTTTGCTGGATATATTATTCTTGGCTCATGATTTCTCTCTTTCAATAGTTTGAATATTTGGTTCCACTCCCTCCTGGCTTGTAGAGTTTCTGCTGAAAAATCTGATGATAATCTAATGGGCTTTCCTTTGTAAGTTACCGTCTTCTTTTCCCTGGCTGCTTTGAGGATTCTTTCTTTGTCGTTGATTTTAGACAGCTTCAATACAATGTGCCTTGGAGAATGCCTGTTGGGATTGAGGTAACTAGGTGTTCTATTTGCTTCTTGGATTCGAGGGTCCAGTTCTGTCCACAAATTTGGGAAGTCCTCATTGACAATTTGTTTGAATATATTCTCTGTTCCCTTCTCTCTTTCTTCTCCTTCTGGTATGCCCATTATTCTTATATTGCTCTTTCTGATGGAGTCTGAAAGTTCTTGTAGAGTTCTTTCATTTCTTTTAAGTCTCAAGTCTCTTTCTTCTTCTATCTGTGTCATTTCCAGGTTTCTATCTTCGATGTCACTGATTCTTTCCTCCATCTGGTCAAGTTTACTACCTAAGCTGGTTATTTCATTCTTAATTTCTTCTATTGAGTTCTTAATCTCCAGAAATTCTATTTGGTTCTTTTCTAAAATTTCAATCTCTTTCGTAAAATGCTCATGCTGTTCTTTGATTGAGTTTCTGAGTTCATTTAACTGCCTATCTGTGTTTTCTTGTATCTCGTTGAGTTTTTTCAGAACTGCAATCTTGAATTCTCTGTCATTTAAGTCACATATTTCTGTATCTTTAAATGCCTTCTCTGGAGAGTTTTCACTTTCTTTCTGAGCTATCTTGTTGCCTTGGTTATTCATGGCGATTACTGGTTTACTATTTCTCTTCCTAGACATCTACAGGAGTGACTTCTGCAACAGGTTGATAGGAAGAGGTCTTTCTTTTGTTTTCCAGTACTTGTTGGTAGAATGTTTTATTATTTCTCCAACTGCAATTTATTTTTCTTCTCCCACACGGTAGTGCTGTTTTCTCTGCACTATTCCTGCTTCTCACACAATGGGGGGATTCCCTGGGAGACGGGCTTCTCCTCTGTTAATAGTTCATCTAGGTCACAGGGCGCAGTGTCCCGGTGGGTATGCGGAGAGCTTTTGATGTTCCAAAGCTCTTCCAGCTCCTGATTCAGAGCCCGTATGTTTCAGCAGTTCTGTTTACTCCTGCAGGGATCCGCCCAGATAGGTGGGGTCAGGGGCGGGGTGAGTTGTGAGAGGTGGCCCAGAGCAATGGTGGCGACCACCACCACAGCCGGTCCTGCTTCCACAGCTCCCTCCCCTTTGCCGGAACTAGTTGGGTTGCAAATCTGTGCCTGCGGTCCACAGTTCTCAAAACAGCAAATTTTCTGTTGTTTTGATCTGACACTGCTACTGTTTCGCTTCTAGCACCGGGCACGTGGGGGCGGGGTGAGCTCTGGGAGGGGAGGGAGGGGGCGGCTAGTCTCAGTGCCTAAGGCTCTGTTCTCTGCTTGGCAGTGCGGGTTTAAACCACCGTTTTCGGCCTTTTTCCCTCAGTCTTTTCTCCGAGGTCTCTGCCGTGAGCGTTGGGTTCAGCCGTGTTATATGCTGTCCCCTCAGCCCTGTGGAGCCCTGGCGGAGCCCTAGCAGTCCGAGTTCTTCCCTCTCCCGCAGCTGCGGTAGTTCCGGGAAGCAGCGAGCTCGGCGCACTGAGCTAGGTCTGCGTCCTGCGCCCGCGCGGCTCCATCTCTGCGCACTTCTCCCTTTCCTCCTCCCTCCACTCGCGCGAATCTCCCACCTGTAGGTGATTTCAGTCGGTAGTGGGCCTCTTCGTGTTGCCTGTCTGCTGTGCAGGGAGTCCTTTGTGGAGTTTTTGTTGTTTGATTCTTTGTAAATTCCAGGGGGGCTTTACAGAGGCTCACCTCACGCCGCCATTTTTCTGGAACCCACAAAGTACACTTTTAAACATTTCTCCTGGAACTTGTTTTACAGGCAGCCTTCAGAACATGACTAATATATTTTCTTAACCTTTGACAATAAGCTACGTTGCAAAGCCAACTGAAACATTCAGTTAAAGCCTGTATCTACATCTCAAGACTCTATGGTCTGATATCCAAACATGTTTACGGTTAGCTGCTGGTTTCACACACAGACTGCCACATGTCCAGCCGCTGCTTAATAAACTCTTTAGATACCGACACATTTAACGTCCGTGGACACAGTGACCCATGCACCCACTTGCCCATAAGGAAGAAACTGGAATCTGTCTGCTGGAGATCAGGGTCATTCAATGAGCTGAGAACTTAGTTTTTGATCACTAGAGCTGGGCAAGATGTTTAAGATATTAGATTTTTAAAGCAGAATGACCTGCATTTATTCAAGTTGAGGTAAACATTACCAAAAAAAAAGCAACGGTAATTCCCTCCATTGTGAGAATTTTGCTTTTTGGATTAGAATGTGTGTTTTCATTCCATTCAGGAAATTCATTCTTACACATTTCCTTACTCTGGTCAATATTGACCCTTCCTTTGAAACTAACTTTTCAAAAACAAATAAAACCTATTTTAACTTCCTTAGATTTCTTTACAAAATGTTTGCTATCAGTCTATAATGAAAGTTGGCACTTTACGAACTAAATTGACATTTAGAAGATTGCCAATTCTGGCATAAGGCTATAACCATGTGCAGAAAGGCTAGGCAGTTCAAAATATTTTATACAATTCCAAACCTTAAAAGAGCTTTTCTCCAAGATTTGGAGGAAAGCAAAGCTAGGTTTCCTTTCCTAACAGCCATGTTAGACTTTCGTTATATTATGAAATAAGTACTTTTAAAATGAAAGGTTTGAATTCCAAAATATACGTTTGAAAATCAAGATTTTATGAAAATAGAAAGTTGTTGTACATGCCTCTTAAAAACCCATTTCTTATCTATGTTATTCTAGATTTAATGAATTATCATTTTAAAAAATACCAGACAAGAGGATCTTTATTTTGAACATTATATTGGGATTCTAATTTTATCCTAATTTTATTTTAAATAATCCAAAACAATCCAAAATTATTAACCTATAAACCAGCATTTCAATCTGAGTTATAGGCTGTATTCATCAATACTTTCCAACTGAAATGTACTCGTAAATACAGAAGAAACATCTAAAATGTATCTAGGTGTTGTTATTATGCAATAATGCACTATTCAAAAGGAAATGGTAGACCAGACCCAATACCAAACTCTGCATGGAGAGACACACTTGCTTTTGTAGTTAGTAACAAAAATGAAATAATTCTAATAATTGCTCATTTCTATCATTGTAAAGTTTTTATAAGCATATGTGAATTAAGTATTCATTATTTCATCGATGGGACCATTTTTTAACCTGCTTTACTCCAAGTGTAAATTATAATTCATAACTTCTGATGGCTTTCCACTAATAAGTTGTTATTTAAAAATTTTTCCACAATCAATTACTTTGGCAAACACTGCTAGTCAAAGGATGCTGTAAACTAGAGTTCCGACTAAGTATTCCTTATAGCTTAAGATGTCCCAATTTGAGGCATGGAAACATTTGGCAGTTTTGTAGCTTGATGTTAATTCAGATGGGTGCTATATTTCAGGGGCATCGATTTATTATTTCTTAGATATGTCAAAAAATAATAAATGGAGCCACTTTAAAATGGAGCAGGAGATGCCATGCCAGAGACACTGCCTTACACAGGTACTATGCCTCAAACCTTTGAAATGTTAAAACAGCAAAACGACTTGTGGACTGGGCCTAAAGCAACATTGTGCCCCAAAGACCTGTTTGCAAGGACAATAAGAAAACAGCTGTTATGACGATTAGACTGAAAATTAAAAACATTGTTTAGAAGTAGTATCATTATGTTATTTGCACCAATAGAAATGCCTTCTTTCTAATGATGTAACTGTTCCCCCTTCCCTTTCTCATAAATATCCATTGCCTTTGTCTCCTAATCGGAACACTGTTTGGGCTTCTGCCTGAATCAGAGCTTCCTGAATAGCCAGTCTTTGATCTCAAATAAATGCTTGTTGCCCCTCACTTTGAAAGGCCTTTTTATTTTCAGGTTAACAGATGAAAGAAGGCAACAGGTAGATTCCCCTCCCCAGTACAGTGATAATTGTACGTGTCGTGTCTTAGTTTTCATCCTAACCAAGATTACCAAGAGGAATGCAAGCAGTTCTACCTTTACCCAAAGGACGTATATCTCAAGTGGCAAGTTTTACCAAAATGTAACAGTTTTATTAGGTGTAACTCTCAGCATCTAGTGTTTTTTAAAATGCTGCTTCTCTAGAGCAGGGATTGGGAAATTTTCTGTAAGGGTCCAGAGAGTAAATATTTTAGACTTTGCCATATGGTCTCTGTTACATCTACTCAACTCTGCTCTTGTAGCAGAAAAGCAGTCATGTAAATGAATGTCCATGGCTGTGTTCCAATAAAACTTTATTTATGGATACTGAAATTTGAATTTCATACAATTCTCATATGTTGCAAAATAGTATTCTTCTTTGATTTTTTCCCAACTGTTTAAAAAATGTAAAACCCTTTTTTAGCTCTCAGGCCCTACAAGAACAGGTTTCAGGCTGACTTTGGCCCATGAACCAAAGGGTAGTGTGCCTACCCTTGCTCGGTAGAACCACAGTGAAACCTCCTGTCCCTCCTTAAAGATTACCATCACAAAGCAAATTGCTTATACTAGTCATATGCAGGAAATATGAGAACTAAAGAAAGGCAAATTACCAAGGGATGACCACAGTGTGAAAGAACCAAGTCCTCATCCAGGATCCCCACCTGCCCTGCACCTGCATGGCCACTCCATCTTGGCATCCACAGCCATCAGCTGTGAGTGAAGGGTGACCAGACACGGTGCCCATAGTCCTGCCGCTTGCAGGGTACCCATCTAGTTTTCAGCAGCATTTACGTGCGGGGCATGTTTCATTATCCATTAAGTCACCACTACCCACTGTGGCTCCAAGGAGGACAGAAAGCCAGCTTTTCATTCCCCATCTCCTGCACTTGGAGTCCAGCCAGTGAGTCCAGCTTCCCTGACTGCGAATAGCCCCGAGGAATCTAGCAGCTGTTAACGCGTCCTGCCTACACAAAGGGGGCTGACTGAGGACCGGTCTGGGTCTGGGGCTCACAGCCAAGCCCTACCAGATTACCAGCCGGGCCTTTCATTTCACCAGCTTCTCATTTTGGCGGGGCACGGAACCCTTCGACAAAACATTTTAAAGAACATTTTTATTTTTGCCCAGTTTGGGCAATCTGGGCCTTTCCACATCAGAGAGGAGGCATCGAAGAAAGGAAATTTGGAAATACCGTCGTTTAACTATTGTTAAACTGCCCGCGCCCCATCATCAGCTGAGAAGAGAGCCTATATGCCAAGACCTCCCAAACCCCCCAGGAGCTGAAACATAAATTGCAGCACAAAAGGATGTGCAAGTGGCCTTTACTTTTTTAAAGGACATTTGTACACAAAGGCACAAGAATATAAAGTCAAGTCTGGACAGACATCTCCCAGATCCCAGTTAAGAGAAAAGGACAGCAGGCCACGGCCCCCATCAGGTTGTGTCTGGGAAACAGACCCTGGGGGGGAAAGGCTCCAGCGTACACCCACAGTCCAGTGCCTTCCCTTGGTGTGATGTGGCGGGATGCTTCGTCCTTTCCGAGGAGGGGTCTCCAGCAAGCTGCAAAGGCTGAAAACACGATGTCTACAGTTAAAAACATATCCCAAGGTCTTACAGTCGTGCTCAAGAGTCAGGTGCCTTTTATTTGGAGAAAACTACTGCTCAGAGTCTTGAGGATTTCTTTTCCATTCTGACACGAGGAGAATTCAAGAGGTCGGCTATGAAGGCAGGAGCAACCGGAAAAGGGGCGGGGAGGTTGGGTGCTTTTCCAGGGCTCACATGCTTGATCGCAGGATCTATCTGGGTGCGAGTTTACGACTGAGCGGCTCCTTCCTTTCCTTCCACGCTGCGCTCCATGTGGACGACGCTCGGCAAAGCGTCCGGGCAAATCACCGGGTCCCATGGTCCCTCGAAGCTCTCAGGGGTGTCGCGGGGCGGAGGGCCGGGCCCAGGGCTCAGAGCGTGTCCGCTGGACGCGCGTAGCGCAGCGTGTAGTTGGCCCCCGCGTTGTTGTCCCAGTACTCGCCCTGTGCGCAGCGGTAGCAGACCGCGAAGTGGACGGCGACGTCCGGAGCGTCCACCTTCTCCCCCTCCTTGGGCTGCAGGCCCGGGGGCAGGCACAGCGAGAAGTGGAAGCGTTCGGCGCCCGGCTCCTCCTCGGCACCCGTGGGCCCAGGTTCCCCCGACGGCGCCTCAGGCCGCTGGGGCTCCACTGACTCAGGCTGCAGCTCGGCGGGCACGTCCAGGAAGGAGCGCCACTCGGTGAAAGTATAGCGCACCGCCACGGCCCTCGGCCCGGGGCAGCCCAGCACCCGGCCAGAGCCCGTCACCTGCGCGCCCCAGGGCGCCGAGCAGTGCACGCGCTCCAGGCACACGCGCTGCCGCCGCAGGCGCTCGACCGCGGCACTGGGCCCGGGAAGCTCGAAGACAGGCCGGAGCCCGGCAGGCGGCGCGGCGGCCGCGGCCGCCGCCATCAGGCCTGGGAGCTGCTGCAGCTCCTCCGCGCTCAAGGGGAAGCTGCGGAGGCGGGAGAGCACAGCTGGCGGCACCTGCGGCTCCTCCGCCTCGCTGAAGTGCCTCACGCTGGCCAGGCTCAGCCCCAGGGTGTCGGCGAACTGCACCCGCTTCTTGCACTTGGCGCAGCAGCCACGCCGGCTGTGCGGCGAGTCCTCCGCGCTCTCGCCGCCCTCCGCGCCCAGCCCCAGGGCAAACTGCTGTTGCTGCTGCAGGAACTTGGCCGCCTGCAAGATCGGGTCGGCGGGCAGCGAAAAGGAACGCGCGCGGCGGCGGCGGCGATGTTCCAGTAGCTCCTCCTGTTCCCGGAGGGCAGCCTCTTCCTGTGGGGACAAGGGCTCGGCGTCTGGGCTCCCGGACTCCGCTATGCGACAGCCGTCCCTGCCACCCTCCATGCAGAGGGCACTCCTGGCGGGCAGCTCCTCGGTTGGCGGGGGGTCTCCAATGGGCGCAGGTCCCTGCGCCTCCAAAGTTAGCGGCTGCGCCCCTTGGGGCTCCATGAAGCAGTCTCGCCTCAGGACCTGTCCGGGTCGCGAACCCCTGCTCAAGACTCCTCTGGACACTTAACGCCTTAGATCGTTGACAGCGCGCAGCGCCCGCCCAGGGCTCCAGAGGAGAACACAGTTCCACATGGGTGCCTCGGGGTTTTAGCGGCGGCTGCCAGGGCGGAGTGGGCGGAGGATGACGGCCATGGGCAGCTCCCGGCCAGGCAGCCTGGGGATTGAGCCTTCCCCGGACGAGGGAGGGCCGGGGGGCGGGGAGGCGCGGCCGCAGAACACCTGAAAGCGAGGTGTCGCGGGGCGACAGCGCAGGCAGGTTTCCCGAATACTCCGGCGTAAAGTGGGAGACGGATTTCTGGAAGTCGGGGTCTCCCTTTCACCTCCCTCCCACCCCAGCGGGGCCAGCGGCGGTCCTGCCTCCGGAGCTCCTGTGTGAACTTGCGATCAGCTTTGGCTGACACCGGCGTGAGCAGTCTTACGGCGTGTGGGCTCGTAAAGTTAGCCCACAGGTCTTGACCGGTGTGCCCTCCGGAGGGTCACAGGGCGAGCTCCTCCCAGCAGTCACATCGACCCAGGAAGTCGCCGGGGCAGGGGCGCGATTAAGGGAAACCTGCCTGCGGGAAAGCTGGGAGGCGGGCGGGCTGAGCGGTCGGAGAGCATAGAGCGCCTCCCTCTCGTCTTCTTCGGTCCATCCGCGAACCTCAGGGCGCGCTGGGCGCCAATCCTACTCAGAAGCCAGACCCCGCCGGGAACTTCCGAAAGCCGTGTGGCGTGGGCCTGGGCTGAGTATGTGGAGGGGATCTGGGGGGGGGGGGGGGGGCGGGACGGGCGGAGAAGAGGGAGAACTGCCGAGGCCATTCACGCGGGGCCCGGGAGCACGTCCCCGCTCCTCCCCTTTTCCCTCCCGCCGGGGCTTGGAGTTCCGAGTTCCGAGCGCACCGCCCCCACGGACGCTCCGGAGAGTGGGGGCCTGACGCGCAACGGGACTGCGAGGTCGCGGCCCTGCCGCTCTGAGGCTGCGGGAGTCCCTCTCGGGCCTTACTAGGGAATGCGGAACCTGGGAATCGGAGGGACTTCCAAAGTGTTTTGTTGTTGTTTCTGTTTTCTTTTTAAGATTTACTTTGCTCTAAGTCGGTGGTTGTCCAAATTTAGCGCGCATCGCCATCACTGGAAGGCCTGTGAAAACACATCGCTGGGCCCACCCTACACTTCTGGTCCAGTAGTTCTGGGGTGGCGCCTCACAGTGTTTCTACCAGGCGCGTGGTGATGCTGGGCTCTAGGCCCGCCTTTGGGAACTACTAATAAACGTGTGTGGGCAGTGGACAGTTATTTGTATAAGAAGTTGGACATTCTACAAACATAGATCCACTATTTCAGAAAAAATAAAAAGCAAAGCCAATCTACCCAGATCATTTAACGGAAGCGTAATATCTAAAATAGCTTATGCTCTGGCAGACCATATTAGTTTCAGGTGTACACCATAGGTACTCAACATTTATACCCCTAAAGAGGTGATCACCATGATAAGTCCAGCAGCCATCTGACACTGTACCACACTATCACAATATTATTGACTGTATTCCCCATGCTGTACATTACATCCCCATGACTTATTGGTTTTGTACCTGGAAATCTGAACTTCTTGTTCCCCTTCACCTTTCCCTCTTTTTAATTTTTCAATTACAGTTGACATTCAGTATAATTTTATATTAGTTTCAGGTGCACAGCATAGTGGATAGACATTTATATAATTTAAGAAGTGATCCTCCTGACTAGTCTAGTACCCAACTGGCACTATACATAGTTATTACCATAATATTGAATATATTTCCTATGATTTACTTTACTTCCCTATGAATGACTGTTTAGTAACAACCAATTTGTACTTCTTAATCCCTTCCCCTTTGTTACCCACATCCCCAAGCCCCCTCCCATCTGGCAACCATGAAAATGTTTTCTGTATCTATGAATTTATTTCTGTTTTGTTCATTTGTTCGTTTTATTCTTTAGATTCCACATATAAGCGGAATCACATTGCATCTGTCTTTCTCTGACATACTCCACTCAGCACAATGCCCTCCAGATCCATCCATGTTACTGCAGATGGCAAGACCCCATTCCCTTCCCTGGCTGAGCAATATTCCGTTGTATATATGCACCACCTCCTCTTTATCTATTCTTCTATCAGTGGAAGAATACCCAGGCTGCTTCTACCCAGGCTGCTTCCACATCTTGGCCATTGTAAACTATGCTGCAATGAACATATAGATGCACACGTCCCCTTGAAATAGTGTTTTGGGTTTCTTCAGATAAATACCCTGAAGCGGTATTGTCTTTTGTTATAGCGTTTGTTTTTAAGCCTATTTTGTCTGGTATAAGTATTGCTACCCCAGCTTTTTCTGTTTTTTTTTTTACCATTTTGAGGAAATATCTTTTTCCATCCATTTACTTTTCATCTGTGTGCGTCTTTCAATCTGAATTGTGTCTCTTATAGGCAGCATATGTAAGAGTCTTATTTTCTTATCCATTCAGCTACCCTATATCTTTTGATTGGATCACTTAATCCATTTACATGGAAGTAATTGTTGATAGATATGTAGCTATTGCCATTTTATTATTCATAATTTTGATCTTTTCTTTTTTCCTAAAGAAGTCCTTTTAACATTTCTGGGAATACTGGTTTAGTGGTGATGAACTCCTTTAGCTTTTTCTTGTCTGGGAAGCTCTTTATCTGTCCTTCAATTTTAAATGATAGCCTTGCTGGGTAGAGTAGTCTTGGTTGTAGGTCCTGACTTTTCATCACGTTGAATATTTCCTGCCAATTCCTTCTGGCCTGCAAAGTTTCTGGTTGAGAAATCAGCTGATATTCTTATGGGAGCTCCTTTATAAGTTACTAGTTGCCTTTCTCTTGCTGCTTTTAGGATTCTCTAGTTTTCTTTATCCTTTGCCATTCTAACTATAATGTGTCTTGGTGTGGGCCTGTTTGGTTTCATCCTGTTTGGGGCTCTGCGTCTCCTGGACGTGTATGTCTATTTCCTTTGCCAGATTAGGAAAGTTTTCAGTCATTATTTCTTCAAATAGATTTTCAATCTCTTGCTTTCCATCTTCTCCTTCTGGTACCCCTGTGATACAAATGTTGTTATGCTTGATGTTGTCCCACAGGTCTCAAACTGTCCCCATTTTTTTTTTTTTTTTTTTGAATTCTTTTTTCTTTTTTCTGATTGGGTGATTTCTGCTATCTTGTCTTCCAAATCACTGATTCAGTCCTCTGTTTCATCTAGTCTGCTAGTGATTCCTTCTAGTGAGTTCTTCATTTCAGTTATTGTGTTTTTCCCTTCTGACGTTTTGGTTTTGGTTTTGGTTTTTTTGTTTGTTTTTTTGTTTTTTTCATAGTTTCTATGTCCTTTTTAATGCTTGTTATCTCTTTGTTGAAGTTCTCACTAAGATCCTTGAGCATTCTTATAACCATTGTTTTGAACTCTGTATCTGATAAGTTGCTTGCCTCCATTTTGTTTAGTTCTTTTTCTGGCGTTTTCTCCCGTTCTTTCATTTGGGATACATTGTTTTGTTTCTTCATTTTGGCTGCCTCTCTGTGTTTGTTGCTCTGTATTAGGTAGATCTGCTACGTCTCCCAGTCTTGGCCAGGTGGCCTTATGTAGTAGGTGCCCTGTGGGGCCCTGGCACAGTCTCCCTGGTCGTGTGTTCTGGGTGCTATTGAGTTATGTGAGTTCTGTATATATTTTTTATATTAACCCCTTATCAGATATATTGTTTGCAAATACTTTTTCCTATTCAGTAGGTTACCATTTTATTTCATTGATGGTTTCCCTTGCTGTGCAGCTTTTTAGTTTGATGTAGTCCCATTTGTTTATTTTTGTTTTTGTTTCCTTTGCTTTTGGTGTAAAATCCAAAAGAATCATTGCCACGACAGATGTCAAGGAATTCACCACCTACGATTTCTTCTAGGAGTTTTATATTTTCAGTTCTTAAGTTCAAGTCTTTAATCTATTTTGAGTTATTTTTTGTGTATGGTGTAAGGTAGTGGTCCAGTTTCATTCTTTTGCATGTCATTGTCCAGTTTTCCCAACACCATTTGTTGAAGAGACTGTCCTTCCTCTATTGTATGTTCTTGGCTCCTTTGTTGTAAAGTAATTGCCCATATATGAGTGGGTTTATTGATAGGCTCTGTATTCTGTTTCATTGATTTATGTGCCTGTTTTTATGCCAATACCATATGGTTTTAATAATTATACCTTTGTATTATAGTTTGAAATCAGGGAGTGTAAAGTCTCAGCCTTTGTTCTTCTTTCTCAAGATTGCTTTGGCTAGTTAGGGTCTTTTGTGGTTGCACACATAGTTTAGGGTTGTTTTATTTCTGTGAAAAATGCTATTGGAACTTTGGTAGGCATTGCATTAAATCTGTAGATTGCTTTGGGCAGTGTGGACATTTTAACAACATTAATTCTTTCAGTCCATGAACATGGAATATCTTTCCATTTATTTGTTTTCTTCAATTTCTTTAATTAATGTCTTATAATTTTTAGTATATAGGTTTTTCACCTCCTTGGTTAAATTTATTGCAATGTATTTTATTCTTTCTGATGTAATTGTAAATGGGATTGTTTTCTTAATTTTTCCTTCTGTTGTTAGTGTATAGAAACACAACAAATTTCTCTATATTGATTATGTATCCTAAAACTTTACTGAATTTATTTATTAGTTCTAACAGGTTTTTTTGTAGATTCTTTAGTGTTTTCTATATATAATATCATGTCATCTGTAAATAGTGACAGTTTTACTTCTTCCTTTCTGATTTAGATGCCTTTGTTTCTTTTTCTTTCCTGATTGTTATGGTTAGGACTTCTAATACTATGTTGGAAAAGTGGTAAGAGGGAGCCACTTTTCCTTTTCTTAGAGGAAAAGCTTTCAGCTTTTCACTGTTGAGTATGATGTTAGCCGTGAGTTTGTCATATATGGCCTTTATTATGTTGAGATACACTCCCTCTATACCCACTTTGTTGAAAGTTTCATCATAAATGGATATTGAATTTTGTCAAATGCTCTTTCGGCATCTATTGAGGTGATTATATAATTTTACCCTTCATTCTATTAATGCAGTGTATCACATTAATTGATTTGTGAATGTTGAATCATCCTTGCATCCCTTGAATAAATTTTGTTGAGGACTTTTGCATCTATGTCCATCAAGAATATTGACCTGTAATTTTATTTTATTTTCTTCCTCTCTTAATCACCATAGATGATTCTTATCACTGGAGGTAACACCCACTTGAGTCTGCATAATGGTATTGAACATGATAACCTCCATAAACATTACTAAATAGTACTTATCTTCTAGTAGTTTCTCCCATATAGTTACTTTCCCACACTATGCTTGTAGAAGCCCAAACCTCTTTTCTTTTGTCTTGCCACTTTCCCACAATTTATCACCCTTTGTTAAAATTGTATATAAGCTCCCAGGCCTAACAGCTTTGTTGGGTTTTCACTGCCTTTTTTTTTTTTTTTTTTTTTTTTCAAATGATCCCATGTGCATAGGAAATAAACCTTTTCTTCTGTTAATCTGTCTTTTGTCAGTTTAACTCTCAGGCCCTAGCCACTGTAATTAAGAGGACAGAAAAAAAGTTTTTCTTCCCTAACATAGGAAAGCACTTTACTTGTGTTTACCAGTTTATTATAAATGATACGACTTAGGAACAGTCAAATGGAAGAGATGCATAGAGTGAGGTGTGGGGGAAGGAGTGCTGAGATCCCGTGCTCTCTCCAGGTGTGTCACCTTCCCAGCACATCAATGTGTTCACCAACATGGCAACTCTCTGAAGCTTGTTGTTCAAGAGTTTTCATAGAGCTCAATCTGCAGCTCCCTTCTCCTCCCTGGAGATTGGAAGATGGGGCTGAAAATTTCAACTGTCTAATCATTTGATCTTTCTGGTGACCAACCCTGTATAGAGGCTCTTCCCTAAGTTATCTCATTAGCATGAATAGGTGTGATCAAAACGGGCTTGTTATAAATAACAAAAGACACCCCTATCACTCAGGAAATTTCAAGGGTCTTAGGAATTCTGTGCCAGGACTGGGAACAAGAGCCAAATATATACTTTTATTACACCACAGTGGGATATACAGGTCTAGCGCTCAGAAGAAAAGGGAGTCTGAGGACTGAGCTTTCAGCAACTCTGGCACTTGGGACTCTCTCCCTGGCTTACTGAACAGTGTGCACACAATGGGTGGTGTCTGGCGCCCGCCCCACAGCTCTGCTCTAGCACAACATAGAGTGTCGTCAACTTCTCTTCCAGTTCACGGTCCCCCAAACTTCCACCTGAGACAGGGCCCAGGTCTTCTCTTCTCTGGAGTTCCGATTCTTGAAGTCTATTGTTAAATGATGTAGCATGCAAAATAACTTTGAAATTTAGCCCGTGTAGGCCACACCATGGAAATGTGTTTAGTCTTATTTCAAATATCATGTGCTTAGGCTGATAAAATATTTACTCCACACATTCAGAGACTCCTAGCTTTACCATCAGTTCTGGTTACCTACTGCTACATAACAAACCACCCCAAATGTAGTCACCTTTCAAAATAACAACAGCATTTATTTTGCAATTATTTATTTTGCAACGAATCTTCAAAATAGGCAGGGCTCCTTTGGGTTCAGCTTGTCTCTTTTCCATTTGTGGCAGTTTGAAGCCTGGGGCTGGGATCATCGGATCCCCGGTCTGGTGCCTGGGCTGAGAAGACCCACCCTGCTGGGATTAGAACTACTGGTGCTCCTCAGGCATCTTTCTGTGTGGCTTCTGGGCAGCCAGACTTGTAACTTGTTTCTTTAGTGTGAGAGACATAGAGAAGCTCTACCACTTTTTATGGCCTAATCTCAGAAGTCTCACGGTGTCCCTGTCCCTCCTGTTACATTCTGTTCCTTACAAACGAGTTACTAAGGCCAGTGTATTCAAAGGGAGAAGAATTAGATTCCACCTTTTGTTGGGAGAGTGTACAAGGAATCGCAGGTGTGTTTTAAAACCACCAAACTGTGATAGAACAAGACAAATTAGAAAGGACCCAAGAGAGCTCAGCTAGTCGAAAGCTCACATTTTTCAGATTGCAAGCTGAGGCTCAAAGAGGAAAACTGAGTTGCTCAAACTTTTCACTCAAGGCAAGATTTGAGCTGGAATTAAAACATTTTTTTTGAATCTTAATCTTTGAGACTGTGCCTCAGGATTAAGACCTCTCTTTCTGTACATAATATTATTCCTTGATTACTATTGATTTTCTTTTTTGATGATTAAACTGGTCAATAAATAATATTATATTATTTATATAACATGAAACTAGGAAGGGAATCTGAATATGCCACCCCAAATATGCTACTTTGGCATTGTTTTGGTCCATTAAGGCTGTTATAACAGAAAAATATAGACTGGGTGGCTTATAAACAACAAACACTTATTTTTCACAGTTCCAGAGGCTGAGAAGTCCAAGATCAAGGCTGCAGAAGATTTGGTATCCGGTGAGAACTGCTTTTTAGATGGCTGCCTTCTCGATGTGTCCTCACATGGTGGAAGGGGCAAAGAACTTTCTGGTTTCCCTTTTATAAGGGCACTAATCCCATTCATGAGGGCTGTACCCCCATGACCTAATCACCTCCCAAACCCCCACCTCCTAATACCTTATACATGTTGAGGGGACACAAACATTCAGACCATAGCAGGCATATTGATTATTTTAAGCTGAGGGCAATTTAGAAACAACCAATGTGGGAAGGGCTCTCTGCCCTTCTCCTTTCTACCTGAGAGCAGGGCATATATTTTCTGTGAGAAGAGTGTCTTCCTGGTACCAGAAAGAGAAGAACAGTCTTACCACCTGAGATAGGAGTCTACACAGACGAATCTGTACAAACAAACCTACTAAAATAACCTTTATTTTCCATTAGTTTCCCCCATGTGTTTCCTAGTTACTTTCCCACAATTTACCACCCTTAGCCCAGACCCCCTTTCCTTTGTTTTGTTACATCCCTTTGTTTTGTTATATTGTTCTTTGTTTAAATGATGTATAAGCTCTCAGACCAATCTATTAGGTTGGTGCAAAAGTAATTGCGGTTTTTATAATTATTTTTAACCTTTTAAACTGCAATTACTTTTGCACCAACCTAATATTTCTTTGGGTCTTCCTTTCTTACATATAAAGACCTTCATTACAAGTAAATATATTAACCTGAAATAGAACGTGTATGTTTTTCTCTTGTTACTCTGTCTTTTGTCATTTTAATTCTCAGGCCCAGTTACAGAACTGAAATGGGTAGAGGAAAATCCCTTCCTTCCCAACACTGTATATAATATGTTAAAGTATTTAAAAAATACTTAACATCTTAAAGTATTTCAAAAGAGCAGGAACAATTTAGAAACATTTTCCCTAACTGCTCTTTAGCTTTTCGAAAGTGATTGCCTTGCTTAAGTTGAAGTCGCAGTGAGTTTTCAGGGACTTAAAGGCAGCAATAGAAACTTCCAAGAAAAATGCCTGATGACTTGAGGGGGTCAAATTCAATAGCACCTTAGGCTCCATTTATCAACACAACTGAAATATGGCAATGAAATAAACTTGCAATGAATTTGAGAAAACATGACCCTTCTGGTCTACTTCATTTTTCCTTATTTGTGTGCCTTCTAATACAATCAAGGAACTCTAAGAGGTCTTAGTACAACTGACTTGCTTCAAAAGTAGAGAAAATAAAGTCAGGAGAGATTCAAATGATTTGCTTAATAAAAGCCATTCAGCCACCCCGAAGATCTACTGTTTCCCCGAAAATAAGACCAAACCGAACTATCAGCTCTAATGCGTCTTTTGGAACAAAAATTAATATAAGAACTGGTATTATATTATATTATATTATATTATATTATATTATATTATATTATATTACATTACATTACATTATATTATATTATAATATTATATACCTGGTCTTACATAAATTTTTGCTCCAAAAGACGCATTAGAGCTGATTGTCCGGCTAGGTCTCATTTTTGGGGAAACACGGTAGGACTAAAACGACATCTAGTACAGCTAATGCTTGCTGATCACTGTGTGCTGAAAATCACTTATAGCATTTCATATCGTTACACAGCCCCATGGGACAGTTGTTATTGTTTGCCTCCATACTAGGTCTTGGAGGCCTAGGGAGGGTAAATGAATTGCTCCATTTACCCAGGTAGTAAACTTGCTGAGCCAGAATTTGTACTTCCATGTTTCTAGCGCATTCCACTGTCTGTGCTCCATTGCAACCCTCTCTGGAATCCCATTTAAGACAAGTCATGTTACTTGTGGTTTTAAAAAAGCCACCAAGTCAGAAGGGGTCTTCCCACCTTCTTACAAACAAGGAAATAAAGAGTTAATAAGAAATCCTTCAAGACAGATTTGTCTTTTTTTATTCTTAATTTCTATGGCTTTTGCATGTCAATTAATTTTACTTATGTTTCTAATTATCAGGATTTTAACATGATTTGCATAATATTTTCTCAGTGTAACTTGTAAGCAACCTAGAGCTGATTGGCCTAAGACCCAATCAAACTTTTCCTGAAATTAACACAGTCATTTAAGCCTTACATTTTAAAGCAACTGCTAGAATCTAGTTGACTTCGTATCTATTAACACTTCAAGCTTTAGAATGTTAACTTTTTATTCTCCTATAGATTTTATGCCCCTTTAAGTCATTTCACTTATATTTAGTAATTTTTCTGACCTGACTTTGGATGACTGTAAATACCAGTGATGATTACAAACATAAATAAATGTGTAAAAATTTAAGTTCTTGGTGTATATGACATAATTCTAACTGGGTAACAATAAGAAACTTTATGCCTGCAGGACTGACAACAGCCTATATGTCTGCATGACTTCAGGGAGCCTCTGTCAGCTTCTGGGAGGGAGGCCCTTCATTTGCCTTCCCAACCTCTTTGCCACAGAAGTGCTCCCTTTTTCTTCTGTGTGAGACAGAACTGAAACATTCAGGAAATGACCAGGTTTGACATCTTTCTTTGAAGGGTGGAAGGAAGACAGCCCACATGTCTTGTATACTCACAATGAAGAAACTGCATCTCCTTGTAGGATTATTATGGCGGCTGGTGAAGTAGTGGCCTGCATCGCCCCTTTTTCCTTTCTAACAGGTACACAGCCCCTATCTCAGGGGAAGCCCATCCCATTATTCTCCAGAACAGCATGTGATCTAAGGGGAACCACTCTCCCTGCCCATGACTGGTTCAGGAATGAGCAAGCAACCCAAACAGTGAGATGTGAGCAGGAAGCTTCTGAGGAAAGTTTCCATTTTCCCAAAAGAGAGCAAGAGAAAATGTGGTCTTACTTATTCCCCTGGACACTGCTGTAGCACCCACAACCTTCACAGCCACCTTGCTACCATCAGAGGTGAGCCAACTAGGGAGCATGGAAATGGAAGGTCCCTGAAGCAATTGTGTGATGGAGCTGCTAAATTGATGTTTCCAATGTGAGGATTATTGGCATTTGAGCAGAATAATTCTTTGTTGTGACCGTCTGCTGCAAACACACTAAAACCTTTAACATCTATGGCCCCTACCCTCATACTGCCACTAGCAGCCCCAGTAATTGTGACAATCAAAAACTCCATACCCCTATTTCCAAACACCCCTGTTTGGGTGGTGATATGACTTCTCTTGCACTGAGAACCATGACACCATGTGAGATTAAAAAAAAAAAAAATGCCACTTTATGATTTAGGTCAAAGAATATGCCCAGAACCAGCATTTGGCTCAAGGTCTAACTCCAAAGGTTGACTATTTCCTCCCTGCCTGCTTTTCCTCTAGTCACATGCAGCTTACTCTGAACTTTACAATTTTGAGTTTTCTCCTTCTCATCATCTTCCCCCAAAAGAACAAACCTGGTTGATTTGTTCAGTGGGGAAAAACAATGAACACACAATAAAACAAAGGACAGGATATTTATGTGGAAAAAATTAATGTATACAAAACACATCTGCTTGTCTATGCATGGTGTGTTTCTGGAAAGATCCTATTAACAAGGGCTGCCTCGGAGGAGTGGAGCTAAGGGATGGGGGGGCGGGTATACGGTGGAGGGAAACTTACTTTTCATTGTGGATTGTTTTATACTGTTTGAATTCTTTATCTTATGTAAGTATCTTTCAATTTTATAAGATAGTAAAATCTAAAAACAATTGTAGATAAATTTTATGTTATATATATTTTACCATAATCTTAAAAATCTAAAAAAGCAATTGTAGGATTCAGCATCTGAAAAACTGAATTCATGGCAACACTTGACTCTTTCCTTTTATTGGTTATGTTTGGCTGCTTGGTCTCATTTCTGTGTCCATTCTTCCTTTTATTGTAGTGCCTTTAGGGTCCATCCTGTCCTTTTCCATATCACTGTTACTCATCTAGCATGATTCTCCTCCAGGTCGTTGGCACAACCCTGATGGAGAAATCTTACCCGACCCCTGCTTTGACAATAAGTATATAAATCTACTAAATATGGTCCAGACACCTCACCCTGATGTCAGCTGACTCTAACCACTTTTCCATCTGCCTCTCTTCTATTCCCCCTAAGAAGTTATATTCTGCAAAGCTCCCCAGGCTGATGTGAGCTAAGACAGCAGGGCCCCAGGCCCTCTGCTCCAAATTTAGCTGAGAAACTGCACTTTTTCTGTTTGGCACATTGGGATTCTCCAACATTTTATTTGAGCAAAGAAGTCCACAGCAAAACAACATCACTACCATCACCATCATCACCACCCTCACCATCATCACCATCATCACCACCATCACCATCATTATCACCATCATGACCATCATTGCCATCATCACCATCACCACCATCACCATCATCACCACCATCACCATCGTCACCACTATCACCACCATCACCATCATCACCACCATCACCATCACCAAGATGACCATCATTGCCATCATCACCATCACCACCATCACCATCATCACCATCATTATCACCATCACCATCATTGCCATTACCATCATGTCTTAAAACCAGGGCCCTAGAAAAACTCTTCCAAAATGTCTTCCCTTAAAAGTACTTATGCTCTTTTCATTGTGATGTCCTGCTCCCACCTCCAGTTGTTGAAATTACCCGGTCTTTAACCAATTTCCAAATTTACTTCCTTTGTGACGGTTTTCTAGATCAACCTAGTCAATAATGATGACTTCTGCTCAGAGGCAGATTTATGGTGAAACTACTGAGCTTACGTATTCTTTGACCCCTTCTGATGTATTCACATAGTCTGCCTTTGTAAAATTTGCAAGAGTGAGGTATTTTAACTGCAATAAGCTAAGGCCACTTGAGGTGAGGTGGAGTCGGAGTGGCCAGTGGCACTTTTTGGATTCAGATGAGGGGCAGGTGAGTTGGGGACCCATTTTCTTTTAGTTTAATGGGGTATGTTTAGGTGGTTTGCAGTTACTTGCATGTCTATCTACGTATTATTTTGGTGTCAGAATGGTTTCCAGGGTGTTTCCACGGCCCACTGTTCCCATCAGGCAGAGGCAAGACAGGAAGGATGGTATCCTATGGCACTGTGATAGGACGTTTCTATGTGGCTCCCAGAGATCCCACCTCCTGGTAGTTATGCTGTAGAGAAAGAAAAAAACCCTATTCTTTCACCCTTAGAAATTAAGTTGACAAAAGACAGCAGGAGAAAAGAAAACAGAGTTTATTCACATATAAAGCATGGCATTCACACAGGAGAAACTTGGTGATGAGTAACTCAAAGGGCTAGTTACAACATGGGCTTATATACCATCTTAACAAAGAAGAATACATTTGTGGAGAAGCAACAAGACACAGGAAAAGGGATTTATTCTTTTAAGAATGACAAATAGTGGGGGAGGGAAATACAGAGGGTGCCAAAAAAAAAAAATTATACACATTTTAAGAAAGGAAAAAACTGTATTAAAAATATGCTGATGGTAACCATTTTGTACACCTCTTATAATTGAAGATGTCAAATGTGACTTGTATTCATCTTTTGTTATCGGTATATATTGAGTATTACAATTTTAACACAGTTTTTTCCTTTCTTAAAATGTGCATGCATTTTTTTTCTTTTTTGGCACCCTCTGTATATAGGGGAAACTGATTGAAAGATAAGGGTTATTTTAGTGAGGTTTGTTATGTAGATTCTTCCAGTGCTGTCTCTGAGCTGGAAAGAATCTAGAGTCCTCTCCAGTGGTTGAGAGTCTAATAGTCTAATAATGGGTCTTTATAACTTTCCCAAAGTGTTGGATAGGAGGCTTGGTCTGAACTAAAGAACCGGGAGACAGAATACCTGAGTTTAAAGCCCAGTGCCACCATTTCTGCAGGTTACAGGACCCGTCCAGCTGCAGTTTCCTCATCCATAAAATGGGATTATGTTAGTGCCCACCTAAAGAGGAAAACCCATGCACATTGCTTGGCACAGAGCCCAGTATATGTGGGTGCACGTACTTGTTTCTTATTTCTACCTGTTAGTACAGTGCTTTCATTTACTAATTTGACACAGATTTATTGCACGAGTGCTATATGCCAGATACTCTTCTAGATGCTGGGGACACAGAGGTAGACAAGATAGACATGAATTCCGGCCTTCAGGGAACTCACATGCTATTGTCTGGGAGAGGAAGACAAACACTATACAAACAAAAAACAAGCAACAACAACAAAAACCTATTAAATAAAAGTATACCTGATAATGAACCGTGCTATGAAAAATACAAAGCTTTGCACATAGTAGGTACTCGTTAGATGTGTTGATTGAGTCGTTTTCTTCCTCTAGCCTCCCATCGTCCCCCACTTTCTCTCTGTTCCAAGATCCCCTTCCCAATTTGATTACACAATGTATGCGGGGCCTGAACTCCCAGGGTGGGCAGTGTAGACATCAGGATCCGGGTGTATGATTGGAAAGCGTCGCAGTGGAAGAACGAAGCCCAGAGGTCATGCGACATTTGTCCCTGGACATGGGAAACACCATAGGTGTTTTGACGTGAGTTTTCTTCCGGATGATCACGCTGTTGTACTCTAAAGTTTGCCCTCACTCGTGATCAATACCGCTGCTCTGTGAAGTCAGGACAGTAAACAGCGGCTGGCAGGCACGGTGTGGGGGGAGGGGTCGGCGAGGCACTGGCGGGACAGTGTGGGTGGCTCCTGTCCTAGCCGTTTCTGGCGCTGCTGCAGGAACCTTGCCCCCTGTTTACCTTTTCTCTGCTCCCTCTGGACACTGCTTGACGTTCATCTCAAAACCCAATACAGCTTTATCTTGGCCCTCACACCCTGTGTGGGCCAACAGACAACATTACTGTAATGCAAATGTCTGTTTGTAAATAGTCTGACGACCCAAGGCCCGGGGTCAAATGCATGAGCCTAAGCCTAGTGTAAATCAGAATGTGGGAAATTGGGATTTTTTTAAGGGATAAAATTAAACTTAGAGTATATCCAACACTATGATAAATATAGGGTGTTTTGTGAGAAAAAATTAAATATGCGGAAGTTAATTTATTGCTGCAATATTCCATATCCAAGCTTAACGTATTTATTAGTTCACACAAATGTTAAGCTCTCATACTACAGAGGGTGCCAAAAAAATGTATACACATTTTAAGAAAGGAAAAAGCGATTAAAATCTTAATACTCAATATATACCGATAACAAAAGATGAATACAAGTCACATTTGACTTCTGCAATGACAAGAGATGCTCAAAGTGGTTACCATCAGTGTCCAGACACTTCTGATTGAGGCGAATACTGCTTGGGCAATGTTGACCAAAGTGTCCACTTGTATACATTTTTTTGGAACCACCATTTATATTCATATTTAATAATTTTATTATTCCATTATTATGAGGATTAAACTCTTCAACACAGATTGTTTGCTACATACTGGCATTGGATTTCATACTGGTTACTCTATGTGTATCGGTAAAACTTAAGTTGATTAAAATGTATCATTTTTCCTTTTTCCAAATGTGAAAATTTCCACAAGAACCATAAAACAAATCCATGAATTGCCCTATAGGGTAGTCAGCCTACAAAATAGTCCCCAGTGATTAGTCTCCTGCTATTCAGGTCTCTCCCCATAACCTGTGTAACCAACAGGAGGTTGTGGAAGTGACTGTGACTTCCGAGGCTAGGTCAGAAAAGACAGTGAGGATGCCCCTTCTCTCACCTGAGTCATTTGCTTTGAGGCAGCCAGAGTTGTGAGAACACTCAGGCAGCCTGTGGAGCTACTAGCCTATTTGCCAGTCATGGGGGCTAGCCCCCTTGGAAGTGGACCTAAGCCTTCAGATGACTGTAGGATTCTTCACTCAAGCCTCCTGAGAAACTGAGTCAGGACCACCCAACTAAACCACTACCAAATTCCTAGCACTCAGAACTGTGAAACAGTACATTTTTATTATTGTTTAGGTAATTTTGTTACACAACAATAGACAGTTTATGCATTCTATGTACATAAATGTCTATTAATGCATAAGAAATATCTAGAAAGATGCACAAGCAATTGTGGTAAACTTAGAGGAGGTGGAATACTAACAAGGAAATTAACACTCTATGTTTCAATTATACAATTAAAAATAAATTTAAAGCCAAGACTTTAAATCAATCAAGATGTCCTTCAGTAGGTGAATGGCTAGATAGACACCTGTGGCATGTCCACACAATGAAATATTATTTACCAATTTAAAAAATGAACCAAGCTACAAAAACAAAAACAAACAAAAAACCAAAACAAAACCATGAAGGTGACTTTAATGCATATTGTTCAATGAAAGAAGCCAATTTGGAAAGGCTACATACTGTATGACTCAAACTATATGACAGTCTGGAAAAGGCAGAACTATGGAGACAGTGAAAAGACCAGTGGTTTCCAGAGATTGGAAGTGGGGGTAGGGGAGGGATGGACAGGCGGTGCACAGAGGATTTTATACTGTAGTGGTGGATACATGGCGTTATATATTTGTCAAAGTTCATTGGGCGTACAACACAAAGAATGAACCCTAACTTAAACTATGGCCTTTAGTTAACAATAGTGTGTCAATATTGGCTTTCAATTGTAACAAATGTGCTACATTAATCAAAATGTTAATAACAGAGGAAGCAGGACAGGGGCCAGGGAACTCGCCACATTCCACTCAGTTTTTCTGTAAATCTAAAAACAGCTCTAAAAAAATAAAGTTTATTAATTATTTTAAAAATAAAATAAATTTTTAAAAGATGAATAAAGATAAATATACAAACACAGAGATATTTGATTTGCCAGGGAACCAAATCAAGGCCCGCTGAAATAGCAACTTCTCTGAGCAACATGGGAAGATTGAGTTGTCAGCCTTATTTCTACCAATGTTATTTTCCAGCCAATAGACAGGACAAAAGTTCCAAAACCTCGACTTTGGAATGAAGAATATTCTAAAATTTGGGTCCCTTATAGGCATGTATTGTTAAAACATGTCCCCTCAGTCCCCACGCACCTCAAGGCCAAACAAAGATTGAGAATGAACTGCCATAGTGTTCCAAGAGGTTCCAGGCTGGGGAAAGTCCACCAGGTCTGAAAGAAAGTGGCCGTGGGCCTCCCTGCATAGCTTCAGACCACGGAGAGGCAGCTCCCACTGGACTACTGCCCTGCAGGTCAAGTTCCTTTCCTGGGAGGCAAAGCATGTCTAGCCCGTTACTGAGACACTGGGCATGACACTTCCTGGGTCAGGCTACCAACGTGCTGGAGTGAACAGGGAGATGAAGAAGACAGTTCAGGGTCTGATCAGTCTGTTCAGTGTCTCCCCAGAATAGCACCTTGTTCTCCCTCGGGGGTACAGTAGATCCGTAAAGCTCAGTTTCAGCCATCTCCCACTGCACTGAGATGCCCCATGGTGCCAGGGGTCATGGGCCTCAGGGGCCTCCTGTCTCCTTAGATGGTGCCATTTTAGGTGCCACCCTAAAAAATCTCAGCTTGCTGCCCCTCACCCCATTTCAAAAATCCTATTCAGGACGACTTTGTATTGAAAGGGAAATGCCCACAGAGGGTCCTCCTGTGACTGTTGAGAAGGAAGACAAGAGATTGAAATGAACTCATCAGAGGCTGGTTTGCAAACAAGCAGTTTCAGAAGCCTGGTGGTGGGCTGGCCATGCCACCCTCCTTCGTGCTCTCTTGCCCATGAGGACATCAGCTCCACGGTCCCACCAAGGTCTCTGCCTGCGTGACTTTCTCCTTTTCTTCCCCTCCTGGCTGTGACAGGCTTTATTTTACCCGAAATCTAGCAGTTATACTCATTGGAGATTACAGATTCTAAAACTATGCAGCTCCTCCCACGATGACACAATTTCAAAAATCAACTGATGGAGCCGGACACTCATGTGCCATTTGTACAGAGAAATAATTGTCCTGAGAGTCACCTAAAACTAGGGAAGTAGCAAGTGAGGGTGTTTTCGCTTTTGTTTTCCTGTTTGTTGGCTTTTTAGAACCATCCTTACAAAGGATGAGCTTTCAGTAGGGGAAAGGATGAGGCGAAGATGGGCAGCTCAGCAGCGGCTCAGTCAGCAAGATTCCATCCTTCCGGTCGTGGTACTTTGTTATACCCCTGGCCACACTTACCTCAGGCCTTTCTTAAAAAGAAATGGTAAATGAAATAAAACAGTGATGGGAGAAGAAAAATACAGAGAGGTCATGAGATTTAGGAAAAATAATTACTATTAAGAAATTAAAACAATAATAGTTTAAACCAGGATTATAAAGAAGAAAAAAGTAAAATATTAGTATTAAACATCCAACTTTCATACAAAAGTACCAGAGTTAATTATACAAAAGTTAAGCAGTACACACATATAAGAGACTTCCATTTCTAGAGCATTACAAATATTATAATATCCTCAATTGGTGTAAATATTTAGTTTCTGGGTGTTGCATCTCTCTTCCAGTGTTCATTTCTCCAAGAGGTTTGTAACTCTTTGTGTATAAACTCATTTTTTAATTTTCTGTTGGAGTTCTGTGAGCCGTGGCTGGTAAAAATGTTGCTATATTACAGAAGGATATAAGGTTTCCTCCTGCCAGTGCTTCAGGGGGGTTTCACTGGCAATGGACCTGCTTTTGTGTTAATATCTCGTTTCAATTCTTGGAGCGCGTAGGTAGTTAGATTGAGACCCCATCCTGCTAGTCACCACATATGGCCCAGATGCCTCACTGTTCCCCCTCTAGCTCCAAGAAAGGGCAGGCTTCCCCAGTGAGACAGGTTAGTTAGCATGTTGTTAGGTAGACAAGAAGCCCCCTGGTAGAATAAACAAAAGACAGCCATAGCCTAAAACTCCAGGTTCTGAAGTAACTCATTCACTCCAGGACAAACGGAGCAGATCTGATAGATAAGAATGGGTTCGTTAATGCGACTTGAGGTTAATAAATTATCTCATAAATCTCTTTTGGCCAGACAAATGGAGCAGATCCGATAGATAGGAGTGGGTTATTTTGCTATTCCCTTCCGGATGGGCAAGCCTGATAGACGAATTCCATTAGACGGTGCCAGTTCCCTTCTTCAAACGGGCAAGGGAAGATATGAGACTAACAGCCTTTGCCCCATGCTGGGCAACCCCTCTCATTTTGAGAGCTGCATTTCTTTGCTTTTTAATAAACTATTCTCTTTTACAACTCCTCGCCTCTCCTTGGTCCTCACTTCCATTCTTCGGTTTCACAAGACACGATCCTGGCACTCACAGAAATATTCCTACATCACCAGCACTTCCAATAGATGGGCCACAGACCAGGGACCATGTCTCTTAAACCCTGGCGTTGGCTGCAGCCCTCAGCCCCTCAAGCTGGTATGCAGTGCAAACTCCTGCCTCAGGGCTTCTCACCACCTGAGTTCTGTTTTCTCTATTTCTGACACAAAAAGGTTTATGCTTCATTCATTCAAACTTGGTTATATATTAAAAAGAAGAGGAATTATATACTTTTTTCTCCAACTTAAAAAAATCAACTTTATGAAGTATAATTTACTGGGGATTTTATAGAGGATTAATCTATGTGTTGTAGCAGAGGAGGGGCTGTCTGCATCATTCTCATCTGCCATGCTGCTGGAAGTTTCAAAGCAAACACTGTGACTCCAGTTTTCCTCCTCTGTAATATGAATAAGAGAGCAGACCCAGCTTCGCAGGGTTGAAATGAAGATTCACATATGCACAGCACTAAAGCAGGGGACCAACTTGTCCCTGCAGGTTTGACTGAGACTTCCCTGGTTTTAGAACTGGAAGTCCTGAGTCCTGAGAATCTTCTCGGACTCAAGCAATCAGACGGCTGGTTACGCTCCCGAGTGGGTAAGGGCAAAATAAACAATAGCTGTGATTATCACTAAAGTCATTTAAGAGAACAAAAGTTTTTAAACAGGTGATTTTTACCTGGTGAAACTGCTTTGAAAACAGTTTGGCGGTTCCTCAAATGATTAAACATAGAGTTACCAATGACTCAGAAATTCCATCCCTAGTTATATAGGTACCCAAGAGAAATAAAAACATATGTCCACACAGAAACTTGTGCACCCATATCATAGCAGCATTATTCTCAATAGCTGAAGGTGGAAGCAACCCAAGTGTCCATCAACAGATGATGGATAAACAAAATATGTTGTATCCATACAATGGATTATTATTTGGCCAAAAAAAAAAAAATTAAGTTCTGCTACATGCTACAACTTGAATGAACATTGAAAATATTATATGCTAAATGAAAGAAGCCAAGCACAAAAAAAAACGTAATTGTAAGGCAGACATCTTTATTGGGTATAATTCACATACCATACTATTCACCCATTAAAAAATGTACAATTTAATGTTTTTTAGTATATTCACAGATATGTGCAACCATCATCATAGTTGGTTTCAGAATATTTTCATCACTTAAACCCCCCCTCCAAACCCTTATTCTTTAGCTATTGTTAATGAACACACATTTGACCTGCTTAAGCCTAGTAAGTCACAAGTTTGGGACATAACTCATATTTCTATATTTGTCTCATTTGTGTTGTAAATAGAACCAACCCTCTTTATTATAAAGTTGTTCATTCTTTATGTTATAAAAGGGCAAAAATACAACAAAATATTCAAATAATTGTGAAATCACTGCTCTACAGGCAGAGGTGGCAGTTCAGCTGGAACTGAGCTATTGACTAACAGTCCGGCTCCACGTGGGAGACGTGAGTTGCCATACATGACAGGTGGTTTCTGGGTGTTAGTGGACAACGTGGAAAGTGCATGTTGTATTTTCTTGGTCCACTGCAATGTGACAATATCTACCAACATTTTCAAAGCAAATTGTTTTGACCTAACAATTATACTTCTAGAACTTGATCCCACACTCTCATGTATACGTACATATTTCATTGAAGTACTGTTTGTAATCGGAAGAGATCAGAAATAACTGACCTGTTCCATAAAAAAAGGACAGAGTCAATACATTATGTACATCCATAATTCATGTTATTTGTGTAGCCCTTACAAATATTAGGGTAGTTCTTTGCGTGCTGATATAAAACAATTTCCAAGTGAGAGGGCTCACAAGAAAACACAGAGGTCCAGAACTGTGCATGTAATATGCTTCTATGGGTTCATTAAAAGAGGGGTATACTTGTTATGCTATAGATAATTTCTAGAAGGAAACATGAGATGCTGCTAATGCCGTTGCCTCTGGAGACAGGGATTAGGAGGCCAGACGTTTGGCTTGCTTTTCATTGCTTTTATCATTTTCCATTTTCATTATATACTTTTATTACTTTTGCGATTAAGAACAGGTAATAAAACATTAAGGAAAACAAGCAGGAAATTTTAACCTTAAAGGAACATAAAGGAAATTAAAGTAGAAACATAAAATGGAAAACAAACAGCAGCCATTAAAAATTTTTGATATGCTTGAAGAGTGTGGAGATACAGAGCTGTAAAACCAAATATGACATTGAAAAAAAAAACAACAGGAAAAATAGCAGGGGACTAAGAAAGAGGAAAGGAAAAGATAACAGCTGGAGGCAGACTTAGCTGAGTCGCCTGTGGAGTCATAGGTTGGAAAGGGGGTGCCCACTGAGTGCCAGCCAAGAATGCCTCTGTTGAGTGACACACAATGCATATGAGGCCCAGAAACTGAAAGAGCAATGAGGACAGAGAGTGTCCAGGCTGGCAGCAGGACCAGTGTGTGGCAGAGGTGGCAACTCCTCCAGGTCAACTCCCTCTGGAACCAAGGCTGTGGTTTGGAGATCGACCGCTGAGTATGGGGGTGTAAATTAAACACTATGTCCCTAAAGCACCTTGTTCCCATGGAGAAAGTGGGCTTGGACGCGGTGTTTGGGCTCTGGGTCTGGGCAGAGAGCTGGCAGCATCCAGGGAGCATCCTCTGTCACACTGGGCAGCGCCTGCTTACAATAGTGACCCCACGTAACACAGCAGTCGCCCGTTTTCTCATTGGGCTCCAGCGCTCTCCTCTTTCCAAGCACAGAGAGTCCCATTCGGACCCTTCCTGGAGGGAGAACACTTAAGAATGAGATACTGGATCTTGGAACCTTAGTGAGTAAAACAGATTTACTGTATTTGGAACCTAATGTAGATGAGTGAGTTATACAATAACTGAATGAAGAAAAGTGAGGGTATCGTCCAGTGACAGAACTTTAAGCTCTAAAGCCAGGGTCCCTTTGGGTCTTCTCTACTGGCTTCTTGGGTTCCTCCGTCTGGATGGAGGGTGGACAAGGGAGGAGAGAGTTCAAGAGATCAGGAAGGCCTTGAGCACCCCCTTTAGGTTAAAGCACGCACCGTGCTTGGCAATCGTTACCGGGTAGGACAGCAGTGCTCAGTGTAAGCCCGAGGGATTCTAAGAGTCTGGGGAAGGGGACGTGGATTCATGACGTCAAGACTACTTTCACAACAATATTAAGTCATTATTTCCCTTTTTCACTTTGTGAGAACTTGCACAAGTCTCGAGTACATGACTTTTAATATTCTGTGTGACAAACTGGGAAGCACGCCTAAAGTGCTTTTACTACCGAAGTATGATTTCTGCCGTAAGGAAAAGCACTCCAGTGGTTGCTGAGTTGTGAGTTAAACTCGCTGCTTTTCCCATGAAACGCCATTTCAAAAGAATGGCTGATAATCTATGAGCATTCACACTTCGGCATTTAGGCATTTTCTTGAAAATCAGTGAGTCTCTGATTTCAAGGAAAACATTGGGAAGAATGTGTTATCAGTTTTTAAATCTGCACTCTGCAGGAAACATTGTAATTTAGGAATATTTGACAACTTCTCGGTGCCTAAAAAATTTTCTGATGAGATCAGCAGTGAGAGCATGTAATTCATTTTTTTAATTTAATTTTTTAAGACTTATTAAAAGATAGCTAATAAACAATATTATATTTGTTTCAGGGGTACACAATAGTTATTCAACATTTATATACCTATAAATCAGTCTAGCAACCATCTGACACTGTACCACACTATCCCAATATTATTGACTATATTCCCTATGCTGTATATTACATACCTATGACTTACTTGTTTTATTTGAACTTTTTATACCCGCTCACTTCTCCCTCTTTTTTAATTTTTCGACTGCAGTTAATAGTCAGTATTACTTTACATTAATTTCAGGTGTATAGCATAGTGATTAGACATTTATATAACTTAAGAAGTGATCCCCAAGACTAGTCTAGTACCCACCTGGCACTAGACTATCATGTTATTGACTATAGTCCCTATTATTATCATATTATTGACTATATTCCTTGTGCTTTACATCTCATGACTATTTTGTAACTACCAGTTTGTACTTTTTAATCCCTTTACCTTTTTCACCTTGCCCATCAACCCCCTTCCCATCTATCATCCAGATAAATCTAGTACCCATCTGACACCATACATAGTTATCGCCATTTTATTGACTGTATTCCTTATGCTACACCCTACATCTCCACGACTACTTTGTAACAACCAATTTGTACTTCTTAATCCCTTCCCTCTTTTCATCCACTCCCAAACCCTCTCCCATCTGTCAACCACCAAAATGTTCCTGCTTTGTTTCTGCTTTGTTTGTTTATTTTGTTCTTTAGATTCCACATGTAAGCGAAATCACATTGCACCTGTCTTTCTCTGTCTGACATACTCCACTCAGCACAACACTCTCCAGGTCCATTCATGTCACCGCAGATGGCAAGAATTCATTCCCTTCCACAGCAAAGCAGTATTTCACTGTATATATATATACCACCTCCTCTTTATCCATTCTTCCATCAACAGACACCCAGGCTGCTTCCACATCTTGGCCATTGTAAACAATGCTGCAATGAATATATGGATGCACATGTCACCTCGAAATAGCATTTTGGGTTTCTTCGGATAAATACCCAGAAGTGGGATTACTGGGTCCTTCTTTGTCTCTTGTTATAGCCTTTGTTTTAAAGTCTACTTTGTCTGGTATAAATATTGCTACCCCAGCTTCATTTGTTTGTTTGAGTTCCATTTTCATGAAATATCTTTTCCCATCCCTTTACTTTCAGTCTGTGTGGGTCTTTCAATCTGAAGTGAGTCTTTTGTAGGTAACATAAGTAAAGGTCTTGTTTTCTTATACATTCAGCTCCCCTATCTTTTGATTGGAGCATTTAATCCATTTACAATTAAAGTAATTATTGAAAGATACATAGCTAGTGCCATTTTATTTATTCATATTTTTTATCTTTATGTTTTTCTTGATCCTAAATAAGTCCCTCTAAGATTCCTTCTAACATGGTTTGGTGGTGATGAACTCCTTTACCTTTTTCCTGTCTGGGAAGCTCTTTATCTATCCTTCAATTTTAAATGCTAGCCTTGCTGGGTAGAGTAATCTTGGTTGTAGATCCTTGCTTTACATCACTTTGAATATTTCCTGCCAATCCCTTCTTGTCTGCAAAGATTCTGTTGAGAAATCAGCTGACAGTCTTATGGGAGCTCCCTTGTAGGTAACTAACTCTTTTCTCTTGCAGCCTTTAAGATTTTATGTTTTTCTTTAACTTTTGGCATTTTAATTATGATGTGTCTTGATGTGGGCCTCTTTGGGTTCATCTTGTTTGAGCCTCTCTGCACTTCCTGGGCTTGTATGTCTATTTTCTATGCCAGGTTAAGAAGTTTTCCATCATTATTTCTTCAAATAGATTTTCAATTTCTTGCTGTCTCTCTTCTCCTGGTGCCTTTAAGATGCAAATGTTGGTATGCTTGATGTTGTCCCAGAGGCCACTTAAACTATCTTCATTTTCTTGGATTTTTTTCTTTTTTTGCTATTCTGATTGGGTGCTTTCTGCTACCTTATCTTCCAAATTGCTGATTCAAACCTCTGCTTCATCTAATCTACTGTTGATTCTCTCTAATGTAGTCTTCATAGTCTTTATTTTGGACTTTCTATTTTATGTTTTCTATCTTCATCTTAATGTTTCCTATCTTGTTCTTGAAGTTCTCCCTAAGATTGCTGAGCATTTTTATAATCAGCGCTTTGAACTCTGTATCTAGTAGATTGCTTGTCTCCATTTTGTTTTATTCTTTTTCTGGAGCTTTGTTCTGTTCTTTTACTTGCAACATGTTTCTTTGACTCATCATTTTGGCTGCCTCCCGGTGTTTGTTCTATATATTACATAGGGATGCTATGCCTCCTAGTCTTAGTACAGTGGCCTTATGTATTAGATGTCCTGTGTAACCTAGTGGTGCAGTCTTTTTTTTTTTTTTTTTTTTTATTAAATTTATTGGGGTGACAATTGTTAGTAAAATTACATAGATTTCAGGTGTACAATTCTGTATTACATCATCTATAAATCCCATTGTGTGTTCATCACCCAGAGTCAGTTCTCCTTCCATCACCATATATTCGATCCCCCTTACCCTCATCTCCCACCCCCCACCCCCCACCCCCGTTACCCTCTGGTAACCACTAAACTATTGTCTGTGTCTATGAGTTTCTGTTTCTCATTTGTTTGTCTTGTTCTTTTGTTGTTTTTGGTTTATATACCACATATCAGTGAAATCACATGGTTCTCTGCTTTTTCTGTCTGACTTGTTTCGCTCAGCATTACTCTCTCAAGATCCATCCATGTTGTCACAAATGTTCCTATATCATCTTTTCTTACTGCCGAATAGTATTCCATTGTGTATATATACCACAACTTCTTTATCCATTCATCTATCGAAGGACATTTTGGTTGTTTCCATGTCTTGGCCACCGTAAACAAAGCTGCAATGAACATTGGAGCACACGTGTCTTTATCTCTAAATGTTTTCAGATTTTTTGGGTAGATACCCAGAAGAGGGATTGCTGGGTCATATGGCAATTCTATTCGTAATTCTTTGAGAAACCTCCACACTGCCTTCCATAACGGCTGTACCAGTCTGCATTCCCACCAACAGTGTATGAGGGTTCCTTTTTCTCCACAGCCTCTCCAACATTTGTTATTATTTGTCTTGTTGATGATAGCCATTCTGACTGGGGTGAGGTGATATCTCATTGTGGTTTTGATTTGCATTTCTCTGATGATTAGTGATGTTGAGCATTTTTTCATGTCTATTTGCCATTTGTATGTCCTCTTTGGAGAAATGTCTCTTCAAGTCCTCTGCCCATTTTTCAATTGGGTTGTTTGTTTTTTTGTTGTTGAGTTGCATGAGTTCCTTGTATATTCTGGATACTAGCCCCTTATCGGAGGCACTGTTTGCAAAAATCTTCTCCCATTCAGTTGGTGGCCTCTTTATTTTGTCAATGGTTTCTTTTGCTGTGCAGAAGCTTTTAAGTTTCATATAGTCCCATTCGTTTATTTTAGCTTTTACTTCCATTGCCTTTGGAGTCAAGTTCATAAAATGCTCTTTGAACCCAAGGTCCGTAAGTTTAGTACCTATGTTTTCTTCTATGCAGTTTATTGTGTCAGGTCTTATGCTTAAGTCTTTGATCCATTTTGAATTAACTTTGGTACACGGTGACAAATAGCAGTCCAGTTTCATTCTTTTGCACGTGGCTATCGAATTCTCCCAGCACCATTTATTGAAGAGGCTGCCTTTCCTCCATTGTATGTTTTTAGCTTCTTTGTCAAAAATTATCTGTCCATATTTATGCGGTTTTATTTCTGGGTTCTCAATTCTATTCCATTGGTCTATGTGTCTGTTTTTCTGCCAATACCATGCTGTTTTGATTATTGTAGCCCTGTAGTATAAGCCAAAGTCAGGAAGTGTGATACCTCCATTATTGTTCTTTTTCCTTAAGATTGCTTTGGCTAATCGGGGTCTTTTGTGGTTCCAAACAAATCTGATGATTTTTTGTTCTATTTCTTTAAAATCTGCCATTGGGATTTCGATGGGGATTGCATTGAATCTGTATATTGCTTTGGGTAATATGGCCATTTTAACTATGTTGATTCTTCCAATCCATGAACACGGAATGTCTTTCCATTTCTTTGTGTCTTCTTCAATTTCTTTCAAAAATGTCTTATAGTTTTCAGCATATAGGTCTTTCACATCCTTGGTTAAGTTTATTCCTAGGTATTTTATTCTTTTTGCTGCAATTGCAAAAGGAATTGTTTGTTGTATTTCTTTTTCTGAGATTTCATTGTTAGTATATAGGAAGGCAATGGACTTTTGTGCGTTGATTTTGTAGCCGGCAACTTTACTGTATTCGTTGATTGTTTCTAATAGCTTTTTGGTGGAGTCTTTAGGGTTTTCTATATATAGCATCATGTCATCTGCAAAGAGTGATAATTTAACTTCTTCATTCCCAATTTGGATGCCTTTTATTTCTTTCTCTTGCCTGATTGCTCTGGCAAGGACTTCCAACACTATGTTGAAAAGCAGAGGTGATAGGGGACATCCCTGTCGTGTTCCTGAACGTAGAGCAAAGGGCTTCAGTTTTTCTCCATTAATTATGAAATTAGCAGAGGGTTTGTCATATATGGCCTTTATTATGTTAAGGTATTTCCTTCTATACCCATTTTATTAAGTGTTTTAATCATAAATGGATGTTGTATCTTGTCAAATGCTTTTTCTGCATCAATTGATATAATCATATGATTTTTGTCCTTTATTTTGTTTATGTGATGTATCACATTGATGGATTTGCGTATGTTGAACCATCCTTGTGCCCCGGGGATGAACCCCACTTGGTCGTGATGAATAATCTTTTTAATGAATTGTTGTATTCGATTTGCTAGAATTTTATTTAGGATATTTGCATCGGTATTCATTAGAGATATTGGTCTGTAGTTTTCTTTTTTCGTGCTGTCCTTACCAGGTTTTGGTATCAGGGTAATGTTGGCCTCATAAAATGAGTTAGGGAGTACTGTCTCTTCTTCAATTTTTTGGAAGAGTTTGTGCAGAATTGGTATTAGATCCTCTTTGAAGGTTTGGTAGAATTCACTAGTGAAGCCATCTGGTCCCGGACTTTTGCTTTTGGGAAGGTTTTGGATGACTGATTCAATTTCGTTACTGGCGATCGGTCTGTTTAGATTTTCCAGTTCTTCATGGTTCAGCCTTGGAAGGCTGTATGTTTCTAAGAACTTGTCCATTTCTTCTAGGTTGTTGAATTTGGTGGCATATAGTCCTTCATAGTATTCTTGGATGATCCTTTGTATTTCTGTGGTGTCCGTGATAACTTCCCCTTTTACGTTTCTGATTTTGTTAATCAGTGTCTTCTCTCTTTTTATCTTAGTAAGTCTAGCCAAGGGTTTGTCAATTTTGTTAATCTTTTCAAAGAACCAGCTCTTTGTCATATTAATTTTTTCTATTGTCTTTTTGTTCTCTATTTCATTTAGTTCTGCTCTAATTTTTGTTATTTCCTTTCTTCTGCTGACCTTGGGTTTTACTTGTTCTTCTTTTTCTAGTTCTTTAAGGTGTAACATAAGGTTATTTATTTGGGAATTTTCTTGTTTTTTGAGATAGGCCTGTAATGAGATAAATTTCCCTCTTAAAACTGCTTTCGCTGCATCCCAAAAATTTTGGTAGGATGTATTTTCATTGTCATTTGTTTCTATGTATCTTTTGATCTCTCCTCTAATTTCTTCTTTGACCCAGTCCTTCTTTAAAAGTATGTTGTTTAGTCTCCATGTATTTGTGTTTTTTCCCGCTTTCTTTTTACAGTTGATATCCAATTTCAAAGCCTTGTGATCAGAGAATATGCATGGTATGATTTCAATCTTCTTAAATTTGTTGAGACTGATTTTATGTCCCAATATATGGTCTATCCTTGAGAATGTTCCATGTACACTAGAAAAGAATGTATAGTCTGATGTTTTAGGATGAAGTGCTCTATAAATGTCAATTATGTCCATTTCATCTAATGTGTCATTTAGGGCTACTATTTCGTTATTTATTTTCTGTTTGGAAGATCTATCCATGGCTGTCAATGATGTATTTAAGTCCCCTAGTATAATTGTGTTTTGGTCAATTTCTCCCTTTAGTTCTGTTAGTAGTTGCTTGGTGTATTTCGGTGCTCCCTGATTGGGGGCATAAATATTGATGACTGTTATGTCTTCTTGTTGTACAGTCCCCTTCACCATTATGAAATGTCCATCTTTGTCTCTTGTTATCTTTTTCACCTTGAAGTCTGTTTCATCTGATATCATTATGGCTACACCTGATTTTCTCTGGTGGTGCAGTCTTTTTGGTCAGCTGAGCTGGGTGCTTCATGTATGTCTCCTGTGTGGATTGTGTGTGCCTTCCGGTTGTAGTTGAGTCTTGGTTGCTGTTTACATATCAGTGGGAAGGATTGACTCTTGGGCTGATTCATTGTGAGGCCTACCTGTGACTACAGTGGAGGAGCTGTGCTGTAGGGGCTGACTCTAGGGAACATGATTTGCTTTAGCCGGCTCTGGTGTCTGCCCAGTCTGGTCTGCCTTTCGGTGTGTCGTTCTTGGAAGTAGCTGGGTGATGCTCCAGCTTATTCCAAAACTGGCCATTAGGTGTTTCAACCCCAGGGCCTCCTGGGAGGAGACCCACCATAGGCCAAGTTCAGCAGAAACCTCTGCCCTTCCTGGGGCTAACTGGCATGAACCACCGAGCAATCCAGAGGTGATCACCACCATGCTGGGCTTGGAGGGGCCTTGAGAGGCCAAGCCATGAACCAAGGCCAGCTGCTACTAGTTTTGGGCTTGGGTCTGCTCTGCAAAAGGTATTAGGCATGTCAAATCTAGATGCTACTTGTTTGGGTGTTGTGAACCTTTGAACAGTTTTAGGAAAGTTTGCAGCATGAGCCAAGACAGACCATTTGTATGGAAAAGCCACTGGAAGTGGCTTGGGTGGGAGTGCAAGTTGGGTGGGGCGGTATCTCAAGGAATCCTAGGGCAGGGTGGAAAAATGGTGCTAGCCAGGTTGATGGAAACTCAGATATGGCAATCACCTGCATCTGGCTGTCGAGTGGGCAGAGGGCTCAACAAAGAAAAAATGTCTTTCACCAGCTCCTCTGTTCGGGAGAAAGCTGCACCTCCAGCCCTTCCCCTGAATCCAGACAATTCAATTACTCCCCTTATGTCCCTGGCACCTTTCAAGCTACTGCCACAGCACTTGAGGTCAGAGCAAGTGAGTCAGTCAGCAAGTAAGTCCACATATGGTCCTTTTAAAAGGAATGCCTGTGACTGCAGCCACCCATGTCTCATTCTTCTAGAATCTTTGCTGGTTTTCACACCCAGAAGTTATGGAGACCTCTCTCCCCAGCACTGGAACCCTGGGCTGGCGAACCTGGGATCCCTTGCTCTTCTGGGGGGAACCGAGATATGTATCTTGGTTTTTAATGATCACACGCAAGTGTGGGACTGGCCAATTCCACATCTGTGCCCCTCTTATGAGTCTCAAGGCAGTGTCGTCTGTATATTCTTAGTTGTGGGGCTTTAGTTCAGTTAGACTTCAGATGATTCTCAATTGATAGATGTTCTGTAGTTTAGTTGTAGTTTTGATGTGGTCATGAGAGGCAGTAAGCACAGCATGTACCTACTCCATCATCTTGATCAGAAATACAAATGTAATTCTTGAAAATGGATAATGAAAAGTATGACACTTGAAAGATCTGCATGACTCGTGAACTCATATTTTCCAAACAACCAATGTATGGTGTTATAAAATCATGTGTAGGTAAAAGATCCATGCAAACTGCAAGATATACCAGTTGTAGTATAACAAAGTATGAAAAGTTTATTGACAGGGTTTCAGATTCCATATTATATCTACCTGAAACTACATCTAATTGAGTTTTGGTGTAGTATCAAAGAAGAATGTCTACAGTCATCTGAAGAGGCTATTAAAGACACTGCTCCCTTTTTCAACTGTGTATCTGTGTGAGGCTGGATTTTCTTCATATCCTTCAGCACACAGTACAACTGATTGGATGAACAAGTAGATGTGAGAAATGGCTATCTTCTTTTAAGCTCATTATTAAAAAGATGTGCAAAATACATAAATCACTGCTACCTTTCTGACTAATTTTCTTTGCTTTGGAAAATATAGGGTTTTTCCATAAAGGAAGGTTTTTTTATGTTAACATCGGATTGTTTTTTAATCAATTAATAATTGAATACATAAATATTTTATATTTTTCTGTTTTATTTTCTATTATGGTAAATATCAATAGATATAACCCACATGAACAAAAGCTCCTTGGGGGGGGTCTTCAAAAACAAAAACAATTGTTATAATAAAGAGGCCCTAAGACCAAAACAATTAAGAACCACTGGTCTGGGAGTAATACTAGTAGGTCCATCTGGCAGGATGCACATGGCTTTCAACTGTTCCGAGGTTACCTTTTAGTAGGTCTCCTTTAGCTCTGCCCCTCCAGCCCCCTGAAATGAAGCCACCATCTAAACTCGGAATAGATTCTGTCATGCTGGCCAGAAACTTACTTGGCTCAGGATCCTTTCTAACTTTAGAAGATCTCTGTCTGGGTGAGATGGGGGTGGAGGGAGACAAGGTCCTGAGATGGCAGTTAGGCATATGACACCCTTTTAGTTGAGCCAAGGGGGTTTGGGGGTGGGTAGGAAGTGGAGACAGCACAGAGGTCAGTTAGCATTTGAGCCAAATCTTGTATTTGGCCTGACAATGCAACATACACAGATTTGAAACAATCTTAGGTACACTGACTTTATCAGGGTAAAAGCATATCAGTTCTTGTCTTATTTTGCCTGCTCTTCTTTCCATCACTACCTCTCTTCTCATAGCCAAGTATCATTCCTAAAACTCTTTGGCATGCCTTAGAATAAGGCCGTTATCAGAATTTTCTTTAGACATACTCTGCATGATTTGAGGCTGAGAGTAAGGGCTTAAGATTTGGTGATGTTAGCACAAACCTCCTGTGAAAACATCATAGTCGCTGGAGTAGGACAGAACTGAATTGGAATTTTGGTTTTCCCATCTCTTTACTCTGGGATCTTGAGCAAATTACTCAAACACTTTAAGCCTCAGTTTTCCCATATGGAAAGTGGACATTGTAATGCAAACCTCTCAGAGTTGTTGAAACAATTAATCATAAACATATGTGGAAGCATAGTGCCTGGGACAAGGCGTGCTGCAATGAGTATTGATTTCTTTCCTTCCTCCCTCCACCCCTGCAGAGACAGAGACTAGGAGTCTAGTCATGACCAGATGACATCCAAGAGGACAGAGTGATCTTGGCTTTAGTTCTTGAGTGAAGGTAAGACATTAACTAGATTCAAAAGCTCAATATTTGATGGGGCAGCCAGATGGCTCAACTAGTTAGAATGTGAGCTTTGAACAACAGGGTTGCTGGTTCGATACCCATATGGGCCAGTGAGCTGCACCCTCCACAGCTAGATTGAAGACAAAGAGCTGCAGCTGAGTTGTGGGGAGGGGCAGCTGGATGGCTCAGTTGGTTAGAGCGTGAGCTCTCAACAATAAAGATTGCTGGTTCAATTCCCACATGGGATGGTGGGCTGCACCCCCTGCAACTAAGATTGAAAACAGCAACTGGACTTGGAGCTGAGCTGCACCCTCCAAAACTAGATTGAAGAACAATGACTTGGAGATGATGGGCCCTGGAGAAACACAATGTTCCCCAATAAAAACAAAATAATAATAATTTTTTTTTAAAAAACACAATATGTGAAATAAGCCATTTCAATGATTTTCTGTTAGTTGCAAGTTAGTGAGCTCACAGGCATTGTTACTAGAATTTGAGGAAGGATTACCAGAACATATAAGCTCTGGTGAAGGCATATTCAGACAGCAGAGTTGTTTACCTATTTGTGCCCATATTGGGTTCTAGATTTTTTATTATTATTATTGTAATAGTAAGTCAGAGGTATCCACTGAAAATAGGGTCCTACCCTTGGAACTCATGAAGACAACAAAGGGATTCATTGAAAATGGCTGAAATTCCTTCAAACAGAAGAGAAACTATATGCATTAAATGTCGCTACAGTTAACTTGGGACCAGTACTAAAAGTGTTATACATAATTTCCCAGGGATTCTGGCTCAATGTCTAATTTCTTAATGAATGTTGCTTTATTATGTTAGAGAATTTAATACTATTTGTAGTAAGCGCCCTTCTCTGCTTAGATGACTGCCCCAAATTTAAGAGCAGCGTCCTCCCCACAGTATTCTAAAAATCTGCTACTTCTATCTCTCCCAAAGTTCTGTTGCTACTTATTCCCCAGTGAGTGTCCTCTCCCCAACCCTTTTTATCTCTGTCTTCTCTCTCCTTCCTTCTCTCTTTCTCTCTCTCTCCTCTCTTGCTTTCTTTCCCCTTCTCTTCCTCCTCTGTTCCCCTATCCCTCTCTCCTCATGCCTCTCCTCTGCATCATTGGCCCTGAGGCTGAAACCAGAAGCTTTACCCTGTAGTCAGCCATTCCTCTTTCCTTAGTTCTGTGTTCTGTGGAACTGTTAATGAATTAGGGTTCCATGTATTTACCTTTTCTAGAGATCTTTATTTTTTCATATGGCTTTGAGTGGCTGTCTAGTGACCTTACATTTCAACCCGAAGGACTCCCTTTAGTATTTCTTGCAGGTCAGGTCTAGTGGTAGCAATATCCCTCAGCTTTGTTTATCTGAGAATGTCTTTAATTTCTCCCTCATTTATAAAGGACAATTTTGTTGGCTATAGGACGCTTGGTTTTACAGCTTTTTTTTCCTTCAGTATCCTGAATATGTCAACGCACTGCCTTCTGGCCCCCATGTTTTCTAATAAAAAATCTATTGGCAATCTTATTGGTAATCCCTTGCATGTGATGAGTCATTTCCTTCTTGCAGTTTTCAATATCCTATCTATGTTCTTTGGCTTTTGATAGTTTGATTCTGATATGTCTTGGTGTGGGTCTCTTTGAGTTTTTCTAGCTTGGAGTTCATTAAGCTTCTTAGAAGTTTACTTTCATGTCTTTACCAAATTTGGGGAATTTTCAACCATTATTTCTTCGAATAATCTCTTTGCCTCTCTCTCTTTCTTTCTCTCTCTCTCTCTCTCTCTCTCTCTCTCTCTCTCTCTCTCTCTCTCTGTTTTTATCTTCTTCTGGGATGCCTACAATGTATATATTGGTCCACTTGATCGTGTCCCACAGGTCCTTTAGGTTCTATTCACTTTTCTTCAATCTTTTTGTTGTTGTTTTTCCTCAGACTCAAGAATTTCTATTGTCCTATTTTCAAGGTCACTGATTCTTTCTTCTGCTTGTTCAAATCTGATTTTAAATCACTTCAATGAATTTTTCGTTTTAGTTATACTTTTCAGCTCCAGAATTTCTTTTTTGTTCCTTTATATGTTTTCTATCTCTTCACTGGTATTTCCGTTTTGTTCATACATAATTTTCTTGATTCTGTCTACATCTTCTTTTAGCTTTTTGAACATCTTCAAGAGAGTTATTTTAAAGTATCTGTCTAATAAGTGTGCTATTTGGTCTTTCTCAGGGACAGTTTCTATTGATTTTTTTTTTTTTTTTTTTTTTTTTACTTTGAGTGTGCCATTCTTTCCTGTTTCTTTATATGCCTTGTGATTTTTTTGTTGTTGTTGAAAACTGGACATTTGAATCTTATAATGTGTTAACTCTAGAACTCAGATTATCCCCCTAGCTGATTTTTTTTTTAATTTATTGGGGTGACAATTGTTAGTGAAATTACATAGATTTCAGGTGTACAATTCTGTATTACATCATCTATAAATCCCATTGTGTGTTCACCACCCAGAGTCAGTTCTCCTTCCATCACCATATATTTTATCCCCCTAGCTGATTTTTGTTTTAAAATTATTATTGTACAGTACCTCTGTGCTGGAGATCAACCTGAAGTGTAAACTTAAGGTCTTCTCAGGTGTTTCTGAGTCTGCATCTTTCTCTGGGCATGTTCTGTGCCTGTCTAGATTCCTCTGTATGTGTGGTTGCTTTTGAATGTCCTAGTCCTTAAATGTCTGGCTCCCAAAAGGAGAAAAAAGAAAATATGAAGGGTGAAAAACAGGATCCAAAAACAAATGCCAGTTTTTTAAATCCCTTGGAAGTTGCTTCAGCTGGAGAAGGCAGGGTTTGTAACAGTGGCAATAAAGGTTGCAACAATGCTGACCATGTCTGCCTGCACCTTTGTAATCAGAAGCCACCATCAGTGACCATAGCACAGATCCCCTTTATTTAGAGAATTGGGTTCTTCTTGCCTATCCTGGCTCCTGCAATCTTTGTGCAACCTGCTTCTGGCACTTGTGCACTTGCCACAGGGCTGGTGGGTGTAGAATGCTACTATATGGAGAACTAAAATTGATCAAACTCAATCACAATTTACATTCAAGATGTTGCAAGCCTTTAGTAGATGTCAGAGTTCCAACACAGTTACAGAGATTCTGTCAGTGCAATTGTTGTCTATGAGGGGATACGAATTCCTTGTGTTTCTCTTTGCCATCTTCCTTGACATCCAACCTCAGAGTGCTTATTAATGCAGAGTTTGGATGTCCATGGCTGGAAGGCCAACACTTCCACATTCTAGAAGATTGCCACTGCCCAAATTTTTCTTTTTGGAAAAGAGATCCAAATTAGGTTCTTATTCAAAAACACTTTGTACTATTATAATAAGCTAGTATTTTTCCCATGTTACAGATGAAGAAACTGAGTGCAAGAATCACCAATAATTTACCTGTTGAAGGTTCTATGGCTACTAGGAGTCAGGTTCTATGTATTGTAAAGACTACAATCTCAGCTCTTGTGCTCTGTTGACAGGGGATGGTTTTGTGGGGTCAGCAGGATGCAAGGGACTCTCAGTCACAGCACATCGTGTACATTAGCCTACCTAGGTGCCAAGTTTGTGCTCCTGGGGATTGGGTCTCTGAGGGCAAGTGCCTCACTTTTCTTTAGGCCTGAAGGGGGATCCTATCCTCAAATTCTCATTTTGGGCAATGGTAGGGGCTCCATGTTGTTTCTGGAGAGGAAGATGTAGGTTCTCACTTCAGAAAAACACTGCCCTTGAAGCCAGAGATGGAGGTGAAGGTCTGGTGTCCAGACAAATATCAGGCCTGCCTAACAAGGGTGATACCCATGAGATCTTCACTGCTCCACTGCTCTTCCTCCCAATGCTGTCTTCTCTTTAAACCTTTCTTTGCAGCAAGCCCTCTCAAATATTCCTTACATTATAATTGAAACCCCTTTTCTTCACTCCATTTCTAATTTTCTACCTGTAGGATGCTCTACCTCCTTGCTCCCCATGAGGGTGTGGCTTCCCTTGCAGTCCTCTGTAGCAAGTCCTGCTAATTCTCTCACACTTATTCCTACATTCCATGAGCTCAAAAGGACTATTGGCTATCTTTCCCTTCTTATTGTCCCATTCAGGCTATTATTTACCGTCTTTTAAGCAATTGCTCTCCTCCCTTGAGATACATATTACTCGCATACACCTGCCCTCCTGTGGGCTGCTACCTGCCTCCTTGAATCATTGTCCATGTGGGAATGATTAGTAAAATATAATGTAAAGTAAAATAGAATGAGGTAAAGTAGGGGTCCATGATGGACAACACGGAATACATTACTGGAAATACAAAGGGTCAATACAAATACAAAGTGGAAATACAAAATACAGCCTGTCTTTCTGCTGAGCCAAGATTGCCATGGAAAAGAGTGATCATGTGGAAAAGTTCTTGCAGAATCATCAAAATTCGTCACTAAAATTTTAGTCTATAATCTATATTCCACACCAATCTTAAATACAGATACTCATAACCTCAACGGAATATGAAATACGTTAATAGACATTGAGACTAAGAGATATTGAGCTTATCAAGGGCATTCTATCACCCAGAATTTATTAAGCGCATACATTGTAGAAAATTATCTAAGGAGATTAATGCTGACTGAGTTTTTAGGAACCTTCTGACTCTAATGGGGATCTCTTGGTGGAGGGAGCAGAGTACTTTCACTACTTTCTCCAGAGCACAGAGCCACTCAACAAGACTCCAGTGTACCCAGAACTCTTTCTACTTTGTGATATTTGATACTATATAATAAGAAAAAAATGATAAACATGTACTCACAACCCAAATAAAATTTAAATTGCTTTTTTGTTATATTTGCCAGTCAAATTGTTGATGCTTTGACTATGACATCTTTACCAAGACAGGGTCATGTGACTTTCAGATTTATGTGGGTAACATTTTAAGGCGTAAACCACGTGAGGTTTACGATCTAAAATATGGTGCTCAGCTATATCTTGGATTAAAATAAGCACTCTAGGTCCAATCCAAGAATGCATCTTCACTGCCATATTATTAGCTTTATAGAGCTCCAGAGACAAGTAGATCAGATACAAACAATTATGGATTGGGACAAACACCAGAAAGACAAAGGAATGTGTAGAAACCTCTTCAGTGTATTAGAGAAGAATGTATATTCTTTTTATTTTGGATGGACTGTCTGTATATATTAATTGAATCCATCTGGTCTAACATGTCATTTAAATCCAATGTTTCCTTATTGATTTTCTGCCTGGATGGTCTATCTATTGATGTAAATGGGGTATTAATTAAAGTTCTCTACTCCCATTGTATTGCTGCCAATTTCTCTTTTAGTTCTGTTAATATTTGCGTTATATACTTTGGTGCTCCTATGTTGGGTGCATAAATATTTACAAATGTTATATCCTCTTGTAGGATTGACCCCTTTATGTAATGCCCTTCTTCTTTTTTTTTTAATTTTATTTTATTAAATTTATTGCGGTGACAATTGTTAGTAAAATTACATAGATTTCAGGTGTACAATTCTGTATTACATCATCTATAAATCCCATTGTGTGTTCATCACCCAGAGTCAGTTCTCCTTCCATCACCATATATTCGATCCCCCTTACCCTCATCTCCCACCCCCTGCCCCCCTTACCCTCTGGCAATCACTAAACTATTGTCTGTGTCTATGAGTTTCTGTTTCTCATTTGTTTGTCTTGTTCTTTTGTTGTTTTTGGTTTATATACCACATATCAGTGAAATCACATGGTTCTCTGCTTTTTCTGTCTGACTTGTTTCGCTCAGCATTACTCTCTCAAGATCCATCCATGTTGTCACAAATGTTCCTATATCATCTTTTCTTACTGCCGAATAGTATTCCATAGTGTATATATACCACAACTTCTTTATCCATTCATCTATCGAAGGACATTTTGGTTGTTTCCATGTCTTGGCCACCGTAAACAAAGCTGCAATGAACATTGGAGCACACGTGTCTTTATCTCTAAATGTTTTCAGATTTTTTGGGTAGATACCCAGGAGAGGGATTGCTGGGTCATATGGCAATTCTATTCGTAATTCTTTGAGGAACCTCCACACTGCCTTCCATAACGGCTGCACCAGTCTGCATTCCCACCAACAGTGTATGAGGGTTCCTTTTTCTCCACAGCCTCTCCAACATTTGTTACTATTTGTCTTGTTGATGAGAGCCATTCTGACTGGGGTGAGGTGATATCTCATTGTGGTTTTGATTTGCATTTCTCTGATGATTAGTGATGTTGAACATTTTTTCATATGTCTATTTGCCATTTGTATGTCCTCTTTGGAGAAATGTCTCTTCAAGTCCTCTGCCCATTTTTCAATTGGGTTGTTTGTTTTTTTGTTGTTGAGTTGCATGAGTTCCTTGTATATTCTGGATACTAGCCCCTTATCGGAGGCACTGTTTGCAAAAATCTTCTCCCATTCAGTTGGTGGCCTCTTTATTTTGTCAATGGTTTCTTTTGCTGTGCAGAAGCTTTTAAGTTTCATATAGTCCCATTCGTTTATTTTAGCTTTTACTTCCATTGCCTTTGGAGTCAAGTTCATAAAATGCTCTTTGAACCCAAGGTCCATAAGTTTAGTACCTATGTTTTCTTCTATGCAGTTTATTGTGTCAGGTCTTATGCTTAAGTCTTTGATCCATTTTGAATTAACTTTGGTACATGGTGACAAATAGCAGTCCAGTTTCATTCTTTTGCACGTGGCTATCGAATTCTCCCAGCACCATTTATTGAAGAGGCTGTCTTTGCTCCATTGTATGTTTTTAGCTTCTTTGTCAAAAATTATCTGTCCATATTTATGTGGTTTTATTTTTGGGTTCTCAATTCTATTCCATTGGTCTATGTGTCTGTTTTTCTGCCAATACCATGCTGTTTTGATTATTGTAGCCCTGTAGTACAAGCCAAAGTCAGGAAGTGTGATACCTCCATTATTGTTCTTTTTCCTTAAGATTGCTTTGGCTAATCGGGGTCTTTTGTGGTTCCAAACAAATCTGATTTTTTGTTCTATTTCTTTAAAATATGCCATTGGGATTTTGATGGGGATTGGTAATGCCCTTCTTTATCTTTTATTACAGTCTTTGTTTTAAAGTCTATTTTGTCTGATATAAGTATAGCTACACAAGCTTTCTTTTCATTTTCATTTCTATGGAATACCTTTTTCTGTTCTTTTACTTTCAGTCTGTGTGTGTCCTTAGATTTAAAGTGAGTCTCTTGTAGGTAACATATAGCTGGGTCTCTCTTTTTTTTTTTTTTTAAATCCATTTGGCCATTTTTTGTCTTTTGATTGGAGAATTTAGACCATTTATATTTAAAGCAATTATTGATAAAATTACTGCCATTTTGTTGGTTGATTTCTGGCTGTTTTTATAGTTCCTGTCTGTTTCTTTCTTCTGTTTCTTTGTGATTTGGAGAGTTGTTTTTTTAGTATTATGTTTAAATCCTTTTCTTGTTGTATTTTGTGTATTTATTTTCGATTTTGCTTTAAGGCTATCTGAGGTTCACCTAATACACGCACGCGCGCACACACACACACGATGCCAAAAATATGTATACACATCTTAAGAAAGGAAACAAACTGTATTAAAATTGTAACACTCAATATATACCAATAACAAAAGATGAATACAAGTCATGTTTGACTTCTGCAATTATAAGAGGTGCATTAGCGTGCAGACACTTCTGATTATGGCAAACTACTACTTGAGCATAGATAACATCTCTTAAAATGTGTACACATTTTTTGCACACCCATTGTATATACAGAGGGTGCCAAAAAATGTATACACATTTTAAGAAAGGAAAAAACTGTATTAAAATTATGCTAAAGGAAAGTTTGATATTTAGAGTATTCCATTTTCTTCAGCACGCTTACTTTCTCCATTCCCATATTCCGGTTCAGGCCTCTACTCTCTCCCTTTTTGAGTTTTGGTTGCCACAAAAAAAAAAAAAAAAAAAAAAAAAAAAAAAAAAAAAAAATTATGCTGATGGTAACATAACCACTTGCTCAAAATGGTTACCATCAGCATAGTACACACACACACACACACACACACACACCAGGGTGCCAAAAAATATATACACATTTTAAGAGATGTTATCTATGTATTACTTTTCGAAGTTGAATTGAATTACAGTAGCAATGTGTAGTACGATGTTTGCTCAAAAGATGGTGTTAATCAAATGAATGCTAACGTCATTCATTTTATTACAATTTTAATAAATTTTTTTCCTTTCTTAGAATGTGTATACACTTTTTTGGTGAATATATATATATATCAGTCTATTTTCAGTTGATAGCATCTTAAGTTTGAACGTGTTCTAAAAACTTCATTTTTACTCCTCTACTCCACATGTTCTGTTTTTGATGTCACATTTTGGGTGTTTTCTTTTGTGTATCTCTTAAGTAATTATTATAGTTATAGTTAATCTTACTGCTTTTGTCTTTTAACCTTCAAATTGGCTTTATATGTGGTTAACCCACATATATATTATTATTATTATTATTATTATTATTATTATATATTTGCTTTTATCAGTGAGGTTTTTACTTTCATATATTTTCTTGTTACTAGTTATTACCTTTTCTTTTCAGCTTAAGTCCTTTTAACATTTCTTGTCAGACCAGTTTAATGATGATGGATTCTTTTAACATTTGCTTGTCTGGAAAACTATCTGCTTCAATTCTGAATGATAATCTTGCCAAGCAGAGTGTTCTTGATTGGAAGTTTTTTTCCTTTCCGCACTTTGTCTATATTCTGGCCTGAAAATGTTCTGCTGAAAAATCAGCTGATAGTCTTATGCAGGTTCCCTTGTATATAACTAGTTGTTTTTCTCTTGCTGCCTCTAAGATTGTCTTTTTATCATTAACTTTTGACATTTTAATTACAATTTGTCTCTGTGTGGATTTCTTTGGGTTCATCTTGTTTGGAACTCTGCTTCCTGGAGCTGGATGTCTATTTCCTTCCCTAGGTTAGGGAAGTTTTCAGTCATTATTTCTTCAAATAAGTTTTCTACCTCTTCTCCGGAAATCCCTATAATGTAGATGTTATACATTGATGTTTTCCCATAGGTCCCTTAAGCTAACTTTAATTTTTAAAAATCTTTTTATTTTTGCTTCTCTGTTTGCGTGATCTCCACTGCCCTGTCTTTCAGGTTACTGATCCATTCTTCTACTTCATCTGGTCTGATGTTGAACCCCTCTAGTGTATTGTTCAGTTCAGCTATTGTACTCTTTCATTCTGTAACTTATGTTTGGTGCTTTCTTATATTTTCTATCTTTTTGTTAAAGTTCTCACTATGTTCATCCATTCTTCTGAGTTCAGTGAGCATCTTAACGACTACTTTGAAGTCTTTATCAGTCAGATTACTGAGGTTTTTACCTTGTTCTTTCACATGGAACACATTCCATTCATCTTTACATAGCAGTATACAACCAGCCTGTTGAGTCACGATGAGAGCACACCGCTGAAATGGGGCAAGGATGATGATCGTTGAAGAAGAGAGATTCATTGCCTGTATGAGTACATGAGGTTCATCTTTAGGGATTATTTGCTGACTTACTGTCACTAAAATTCCTGCTTTGGAGGTGGAAACTCTCACTTCCTCGTTGCCTAGGAGAGAGGATAAAACATATTGCAGAGTAGCAGCAGCTTATAAATCGGATTCATAATTATGTGTCAATAAAAAGGAAAGACTACTTTGTGTTTGTATTCAGATTGACAGGCTGCTAAAATGTTCCCTCCATCAGGGTGATACTAGAGCCAAGTTTGCAAAATCAGAAGTGATTAGGTCAGGTCAGTGTAGGAGAGTTGAGAACCAAAAATGCCTAATCAATCTTATATTTGATCATAAACCAGAAAGGCTAAATTCTTACTCTTGTCTAAGCTAATCAGGGCTGAGGGAGAAAAGGAAGAAACTCTGGCCACCTTCCTGGAACAAGTCCAACAAACAAAGGTCAGATCTAGGCACCAGGGTGTACTTAGAGATCCTGGAGTGAGCCAAGCAAGCTCCACCCTCGTGAAGTTCACCTCCTGACACTGGTATTGGGGTGAGAGATTTCCCAGCTATTAAAAAAAAAATGTATTAATAAAAAAAGCTGAGGTATACTTAGAGCAACAGATCAGGACATAATGACCATTGAAAAGATAGTTTATTACTCACAGTTCCCATGAGGAGAGGGCATGCTATGCAATGGAGGGCCACATGAAGAAGTGCCAGTGTTGGTCAGGGGCAGGAGAGGGAGGAACTGTTGGCAAGAGCCTTTATTGTGGTTTATGTGGGAAAGAATGGGCGAGACAAGTCCCAGAATGGATGGCCCCAATCCAGTGACCCCTCCAGGTTTTCAGGGATTGGAGATGCCCTCACTTTAGCTCCAGTTATGACAGCATTGTTCACTTAGTGGCTGAAGGCCCCTGTGAAGGAAATGACATGAGTGCAGTTTTCTGCCATCTTGCTAGACACAGAGACCCCGGAGGAAGGAGAAATTAAGTCTGTATGATAAAGTGTCTTTGCTCCCTGGTCTGCAAAGTGAGACATTGTTAGAACTCCATAGGGTGTGTCTTCAGAGGTTTTAGGGGAATCCTGATTAGTTGGAAGGAGAAAAGACAGAAGTGGGGTTAGGACTGAGGCAAAGCCCCTCTGGGAGGCACAATAAAAATGTTTCCCCTCCTGGCAGAGGCCCACAAAGATCAAACAAGGGAGAAACGCAAAATTGTACGCATACACCTTTGAACCCTTCTTCCTCCCCTCTCTTCCTCCCACCTCACACCGTCTTGTTAGATCATTTCCTGGCTCCTGGGATCTACTTTGTGCAGAACTTCTGTGATAAGAAAATAAAATAAGAAAACTATAGAATCCAGAAACGATAAATTTATGGATCAAATAAAGAGCTAAGAAGAGATGAAGGAAGGAGCAAGAGGAGACATGTAGTCTTGGCATCAGACATGTGAGGGTGTCAGAAGTAGGGTCTTGGGGAGCTGTGGTGGAAACTGTGAGGGATGAGGGGGAAAAGAGAGAGATGAAGAAATACAACATTTTATAGATGTCTTACTGTGTCTTATGAAAAAAATGTTTCTTCTTTAAAGTTCCTTCAAGAGACTAAATACAGATTTGGACTATTTTCAACCTTACTTTTATATCAAGCTATTTCTTGGAAGGTGACACCATGCAAGGACTGGGCCATATTGAAGTCCCATGTTTATATGGGTTACATTGTTTTGAGCTATGTGTTTTCATAAATTATAGTCAGTGATGATTTTGTTACTATCCTAGTTTTATAAAAAAGCAGAAAAATTAGTTTTGGCTTCTATATTTTATAAGAGAGAGCAGTCTAATGATGACTCCTAAGGACAGTGGATGCTCTGACTTCATTTTCCTTCCCAACCGTGCAAGCCCAGACCTTCCTATTCGAATCTCAAGTTCAAAGTTAAATCAGGGCTTCCCCCTCCCCACCGGAAACATCTACATAATGCCAGACAAACTGGAGGAAAATTAAACAGTGAACAGCCAGCCAGCCTTTGGTCTAAAGATTGTAGAATGACCAAAAGGGATAGTTTGGCTCATTTTCTCTGCTTTATTTCACTACTATCTTTTCACTCAATTGTCTTCACTGAGCGACTGTTTCAAGTTTAAAAGAGAGCACACAGTCCTTGCGACGTTTCTCAGCCAGAAAGATTTGGGCTTCTTTGTTTTGAATAGCAATATTGTCCTGCCAGATGTAACTTACTTCTGTCAAATGGGACGGCTAATTGATGCATTCAGGACAGGAGGCCTGTGCAGGAGACAGTGTAAATGAAAAGGAAAATATGCTGCGTGTCTAAATAGATAAACCAGCAGGGAAGCCACTCTCCGGCACCTCTGATGGAAAACTTCTGTTGAAAAGAGACACCCCACCCCTCACAGCAGTTTAAAGCCAAAAGAGTAGCTGCTACTTTTTATGTTTAACTCTGGAATGATCAATTACAGCCTTCAGATCTCATCCCCCAAAGCCCTGGTCTGAGCCTGCTGACTCAGGAGAGTCAGACAACACTCCCTCCTGGGATAGCAACACGTCTCCCTAATTGGTTTGAAAAATTGCGGCTGGATTCCAACAGCTGCTGCTCTCAGGCCGGGTCCGGAGCTGAGAGGGATGGGAACAGAGGATGACAGCTCAACCTCTCGCCTTCCAATCTCCTCCAGTTACATCCATGCACCATCTTTCTTTTCCTTCCCCTTTAAGTTTGTTTCTGGGACCCCCTACCCCAAACTTTCTTTAAAGCCTGGTCACATGACTTAACGTCTTCTCCATCGGTGATGACATTTCTGGAGGCAGCAGTTCCTGCCTGATCCTGCTGGGCCTGGCAAGTCATTAGTGGGATGATTTCTCTTCCTGCACCTCTGCCCCCAGGCCCCAAGAGGCAGCCCTGTTCTATTTTTACCTTTGATTTAATGCTTGCCATCTTGTTGTCTCTGTAGCATTTGTCCTGCTCTTTAACTGTTCCATTTCCTACTTGAGAGTTCCTTAAGTAGGCTGACGGCACTGCTTGTCTCTCCACACATCATGGGGAAGCAGGGCCACTGGGACACTTGTGGGGTGGGAGCAGCTTCCTGACTCCAGCTTGGAGGAGTACGAGCTCTGCTTGCTTTAGCCTCGGTTTCAGCATCTATAAGTGACGAGGGTTGGATTACATCAATTCGTTTTGAAATCCGTGTTTCTCCTTTGAGCAGATAAAAGTTGTGTTTGGATGAAAAGCAGCAGGAAACACATCCTACTGAGCCCTGCCCACTCAGTTCAAGACCTTCATTCCCCAGCCTGGGGCTCCCACATCGCAGCTCGGAAATCACCGGACTGGATGCTCCCCAAGGTCCCTGTAAGCTCTAACAGTCTGGATCTCGTGACTGGAGTCTTTAAATGGGCCTAGGAGAGGAATGAGCATCTGCAGCAGGGCAGCCTGTCCCTCCAGGTTGTGCCTCAGGCAGATGGCTGGGGGACAAGATAGAAACAAACGTTATTCTTACCAATGGCAACTGCTCATGCATGGTGGCCCTGTAACCTCACTTTACCTAAAAGCAAGTGGGGTGAGACAATAGGCTGTTTCCAATTGCCCCCAGCCCAGCTTGCGAGATGAGGTTAAAGAGATTAGGCATTTTGTGATTTTGCATTTTTTTCCAGTGCCATGGAAAGTTATTGAAAGATTTAAGTACACGCTCAGCATGATCTGATGGACTCACTTAGAAGATTTGCATGTTTAAAAGACTCTAATTTTAGATTGGAGAGTGGATTGAGAAGATAAGCCTAGAGGCAGGGAAAACTGCCAAGTTCATTCACTGTCTGATTGAGAGATGATGGGATACCCAATAGAACAGAAATCTTATGTCCACGCAAAAACTTGTACAGGGATGTGCACAGCAGCACTATTCATAGTAGCCAGAAAGTAGAAAGAACTCTAATGCCCATCAACTGGTAAACGGATATGCAAAATGTGGGATAGCCGTACAGTGGAATATTATTCGGCCATGAAAATGAGTGAAGTACTGATAGTGATACGTGCTACACGATGGATGAACTTTGGAAGAATTATGCTGAGTGACAGAAGCCAGTCACAAAAGGTCATGTATTATTATATGACTCCATTATACGAAATGCCCAGAATAGGGAAATCTACAGAGACATCAAGTAGATTAGGGAGGAGGAATGGGGCAAGGAGGGGGAATGGGGAGTGACAGCTAATGGTGTGGACAAAAAAGGGCTCTGTAATAAATCTAACACAAAGTCACCTCACAGGGTGATCCGACCATAAATTCCTAACTGGGCAGGTCACGGTGGGTAGTCGTGCCCCAGGACAATAAGAAGTTTATCTTAAGCAAGCCCTGTCCATTATTTTTGTGCATCTGGGCTAACACACACTTGAAATGTCTACTTTTCAGACCCCTGGGAACTGTAACTGCCCTCAAAGAGCACATGACTCTGTGAATGATCCTATAACCCAGGCTTAGAGATTTCCTTGCCTTGCTGTCTTCCAGTTCGTGTAATCTTCCCTGCATTCCTTCCTTAATTCCACATGTATAAAAGAAAGTGATAACTCTTATTCTGGGAAGCATTTTTTCACAGTCTGTTGAGATCTTGCATCCTTTGTTTGACTTAAATAAAGTCTAACAAACTCTTATAAAATTTTTCTACAGGTTTAGACATTCTTGTGTTGACAATGGCTATGGGACTTTTTTGGGGGTGATGGAAATGTTCTGGAATTAGATAGTAGTGATGATTGTACAACCTTGTGAATATGCTAAAAACTAATGAATTGCATACTTTAGAAGGATGAATATTTTGGTATGAGAATTAAGTCTCACTTTTTTAAAAAGAGAGAGAGATGGTGGGAGCTGGAACAAAGATGGTAAGGGGGACGGAGCAGGTTCTAGAACTTTTGAAGAAAAGGAATAGAGCTTAATGATAGTAGAGTGCATGTGTGAGAGAGAGGGATGGAGGCCGGTTCTCAGTCCCCCAGAGAAGCTTTGCCTGCATGGGTAGGAGCACCGTTGAGCAAAGTAGACATAGAGGATGAAAAGCCACTGAGGGGAAGCTGTGGGGTGGGAGTGGGTGCATGTGCAGGGAAGGCCCACCAGACATGCCACTTCAGGAGGACTGCCACGTGGGAGTGGGCAGTGGGCAGAGGCAGTAGTCTGTCCTCAGATGTAGATGTGGGTTCTGTTAGCAGGTGAGTGGAACTGAAGTCAAAGAATCATGGAACTCACCCAGACCACCACCTTGTTTGCTCATTTGTGTCTTGGGCAAGCGGCTCCTTCCTTCCAGAGTACCTTCCCCAGTCTTTATTCTGATGCTATCTCCTCTAGCAAGAGTGCCCTAAACCACACCTTCCCCACCCCTCCCACCCCAGGCTGGGTCCTGTGCTCACCCTTATCTTTGCTATGACTACCTGGTATTGAAAATGAGTGGCTTTCATTCTGTATCACTCACTAGGACAGGATTCTTTTTTGTTTTCTTTTCTTTTCTAAACTTTGTATCTAAAGTCAAGTTCCTAGTACACGGCAAGTGTGTAACATATGGTTATTGAACTGGATTAAAATTTTATTTAGAGTTGATTCATCCTCCTAATTATTTGGAATTGCTTTCCCCACCTCTGATCCCATTTTTAAGCTACAGTGGCCAAAACCTCATGTGGTATTCGAAGTTCGGGCCTACAGTGTGAGGCAGCGTATGGGAGAAACAACACAGGAGGTGAATTTAACTGGTCTGGTTTCCAGTTGGTTCTGCCACGAGCTCAGAGTCTCTTGTTAGCTAGGTTATTTTATACATCTCCTATGACTTAGTTACTCATCTATAAAATAAGGCCTGTGACTTAGGTGTTCTCTGAGACAGCACTGTCTGGTAGAACTTCCTGTGGTGACAGAAGTGTTCCATGGCTGTGCAGTTCAATATGGCGGTCACTGGCCACATGCAGTGACTGAGATCTTGAAATGTGGCTAGTGTGACAGTGCTAGAAGCTCAGCTCTAAGATCCCTTCCTCCTTTATGATGTCCCTTTCTTTATGTTTCTCTATACATTCTTTCCTCTAGTCTGTAGCTTTCAAGTTTTTATGTATGAAAATAGAAAACTCAAAGATCTTTTATTAGGTTTTGTTTGGCAAAATGTCAACATGTTTATAACATAATTAATGATAAAGAAAACTTTTTAGATAATTATTTTGGAGAACTGAGGAAAAAACAAAAGGCTGTCCTAGCCGCAGAGTGTAGGGAGATGAGTCCTGGGTCCTGTGGGCCTGGGCAGGGCCGTGAGCAAACAAGACTTGCCTATAACCCCAACTATCCAAGGTGCCATGCAAACAGCCCCTACTGCACCTCTACTTCTTCCTGGCTGGGGGAGAGGGGGTGTCCAAGCATCTGGAGTCTGCTGCATCAGCCCAACATTGAGGAAATGCCCGTTTGGAACTCAGTCTCACTGCCATCCATGGACCTGTGCCCCCAGGACATGTAAAGGTGGGCCCACTCATGCACAGAAATGCTACTGTAGGGGTGGTTCTCAAGTGGGGGCAATTTTGCCCGCCAGGGGACATTTGGCAATGTCTAGAGATACTTTTTGGTTGTCACAAACTGGGGTAAGGGCTGCTATTAGCACCTAGTGGGCAGAGTCCGGGGATGCTGCTACACACCCTACAATGTACAAAGAATTATCCAGCTGCCCCAAGTATCAATCATGCTGAGACTGACAAATTTGATTTATAGCAATGTTTCCTCTAGAAATGCAAAGCTCTATCACTGCATACTCCTGGATTCCTGAAGCAGAAGTTAATTTTGAATAAATAAAATGGCTGAACTTCAGGATAATTTCATCATTTATTTTCTTTATTCATTAGAAAAAAACCAGCGGTTGTTATAGTTTCCGGCTATTTACATCACTTCAATTTTATCTGAGTTGGGTAGAGACCAAATGACATTACACAATTAAGTGAAAAAAGATCAGTCATACAATTTTTATTATATTGATTAATCAAAATAATTTTATGTAAAAGTGATATTTTATCTCTTTGTTCATTGATAATTGTGGTTTTCTTTTCCTACTGGTATCTATATGCGTATATTTGTATATTTTTCCAATGGGCTATAATTTATAATTCCATCTTGGCTCTAAAAATGTCATTATTTATAACTGTAGTTAAATAATATTTACCAGACAATATTTATCAAGTATTTAATACTTTCATCCAAGAATTTTGCATATATTAATAATCCATGAGCAGTCTTACAAGGCAACATTATTCCTGTCTCATAGTGACGGAAAACAAGACAGAATGAGGCAGGCATAAGTGGTTTCCTCAAAGCTATAAGAAGGATCAAGTTCCAAATATGCAAATATTTCTATCCCTTAGGTCTTCGTATACAAAATAACTTAGAAAGTAATTACTTTTTAGTTGAAACAGCTAAACTTTTCATTTGCTCTGTTTTAAAACGAACTTTTATTGAGGTATAATTTACATACATTAAAATTGAAATATATAGTTTGATGAGTGTTAAAAAATAAAATTCAACTGAGTAAATTTAAAGATCTTATTGGCTTTATTTAGGAATTCATGAATCAGGCAACATCCAGTGTAGCAGATAAAAAGGAGCTCAGAGGAGCTGTACAAAATGAGAAACTTTATAGGCAGAAGGGAGCGGGAACAAGGGAGTTATACCAGGCAGAAACTCTGCTGGGTTATTGCAAGGTTACTATCCTTCAGGGTCTGTCAGGCAGCTTACCTAACCAGTGCTGACCAGGAGATCCCTGATTGACTGGTTTAAGATTCCATTTCTGGGAGAGCCGAAACTAATTCAGTCTCAATCTGGTGATGTGGAGTTTAGTATAAGTGACTCCATTTGGGTCTGTTGTCTTATTTTTAACATGAGTTATGACTCCAGTTGTTTTAAAAGATTTTAGAGCATGGTTTATTAAGTGTACTCTATAGATAGATCTAAGAGGCCCAGTTTTGTTGACTATATAGCATCTTAGTACATGAAAAGGTTAGTTAGTAGGTGTTCTCACACCTCAATAATAACTCACTAATTTTGTCAAATTGGGAAAAAGTCCAATGTGACTTAAAAGGAAAAATTTTAAGTTTAGAATATTTGCTAGAGAAATGTACATTGTTACTCCTTAGGAATTAGGGTAGCCTGCTATGAAATCACCGTGTGGCCTCAGCAACTCACTTCACCTCAGTCTGAATCTCAGTCGAGATAGACAAGGGGATTAGATTAAAAGATCTCTTGGTTCCATTTCAGTTCAATAGTTCTGACTTTCAGCTGGTGCTTTCAGAACACCAATTCAGCCCTTTCTCTCTGGGAATTCTCGTCCCACACTCTCCTGGTTTTCCTCCTCCTCTTGCTTTCTTGGTCTCCATGCCAGACCCTCTCTTTTTTTTTAAATTAGTTTCAGGTACCCAGCCTCTTAAATGTTGGAATTCCTCAGGCAACAACGCCTTTCACCTTTGCTGCTGGCACCACCCACTCTTCATGGTTGTAGCAGCCACCTGCCTGCTGATAATGTCCACATCTGTGTGTCTCCATCCACACTGCTCTGCTCCCGGCCTTCTGGGAGCATATCAGATGGCGACTGGATACTGTTCGTGGATGTCCACAGGCACGTCCAACTTATCGTGTCCAACAGACTCTGCTCCTTCTCCCTCCAACCCCCGATGCTGCTTCTTTTCCTATTTTCCTTATTTAAGTGAAAGGCAGCAACACTTATTTAAATCTCAAAGTAACTCTGAGAAGTGTTATTTTTCCATTATATAGAATCTGTATACTGGAGGTAAAAAAACTGAAGCTTAGAGAGGGTAAGGAACATGTCTAAGGCTACATTGCCAATGAGCAGTGGTTTGGATTTAAACTCAAGCATCTCAGACTCCAAGGCTGTAGCTGTCACCCACCACCCTGCATCACTCTTTTGCAGAAGCCAGAAACCTGGCAGTTATCTTCACTTCCTCCCTCACCACTCATGTGCAACCCAATCCAACCGGATGTGGACTCAAGTGGCATGCAGTTCAGCTTCCCCTCAAATCTCTGCCCCTGGCTTACTTCATTCTCCTTCCCCTCACCTGGAGACAGCCATCTTCTAGCCCAGCTCCACTCTTCCTCTCTTCAAACCAAGCTTTACATTTAGAAAAAGTCCACAGATCATATCGCCCTCTTGTTAAAAACCCTTCAGTGGCAATGCATCACTCTGGGGACAAGAGCAAGCTTTCCCACTTAGTAACAAGCCTCTATCTGCTTGTCTAGTGTTACAGTTGGTCTTCATTACTTGCAGATCCCTTATCTGTGAATTTACAGACTTGCTAACATTAGTTTGTAACCCCCAAATCAATACTCTTGGTGCTTTTGCAGTTATTCACAGACATGTGCAGAGAGGGGGGAAAATTGACTCATCCAATGAGAACAATCCAACAAGGTCACGCTCTGCTATCATTTCAGCTCACACTGTAAACATGTGTTCTTTTCATGGTCTACTTAGTGCCACATTTTTCATATTTGTGTACTTTGTGTTGGTGGCTTCACTGTTTAAAATGGCCCCCAAACATAGTGCTGAAGTGCTGCCTAGCGTTCCTAAATGTAAGAAGGCTGTGACGTGCCTTATGGAGAACAGACGCGTGTTCAATGAGCTTCATTCAGCTTGTCTCACATCAGCTACACGCAGGGGTGTCCAAACTTTTTTCAACGTTTTTTACCAAGGGCCATATGCGGTAAAATACACAAACAGCCAGGCCACTCACTCAAGGTGAAGTATGTATTGCCTCACCTGGTTTATTTAAGTAAACTAAATATATTTTGGGAATTTGCTGCGGGCCAATAAAAAATGGATTGCGGGCCACAGTTAGCCCGCGGGCCGCAGTTTGGACACCTCTGAGCTACAGTACTGTTGGTTGTGATTCAGTGTTAATGAACAATATAGTACATCTGGGAAAAGGAAGAGGAAATTCACTCATCTGTAGATGAAGCCACTCCAGAAAGCGCTAAAGTAACATCTACTGTCGTCACCCCTTATCCGAAGTTTCGCTTTCTGCTGTTTCCACCAATTCTGCTGCAACCAAGGTCCAAAAACATTAAATTTCCAGATATAAACAATTCACAAGTGGTAAATCATGGGCTGCTGTGAGTAGCGTGATAAAATTTCTCGCCGTTCTGCTTTATCCCTCCCAGGATATGATTCATCCTTTTGTCCAGCATCTCCACGCTGTAGACACTCTCTGCCTGTTAGTCACTTAAGAGCCAGCTCAGTTATCAGGTCGCCTGTCATGGTAACACAGTGCTTATGTTCATGTGATACTTATTTTACTTGCTAATGGCCCCAAAGCACAAGCGTAGTGATGCTTAATAAGGAAAGAAAAAAAAAATCACATGCTGAGGTTGCTAAGATCTACAGTAAGAACTAATCTTCTATCTGTGAAATTGTAAAGAAGGGAAAAGAAATTCATGCTAATTTTTTTGTTCCACCTCAAACTGCAAAAGTCATGGCCACGTTGTATGGTAAGTGCTTAGTTAAGATGGAAGAAGCATTAAATTTGTGGGTGGAAGACTTGAATGGAAAACGCGTTCCGGTTGATAGCAACGTGTTGTTCCAGAAAGCATTTAGCCTGTATGAAGACTTTAGCAAGGGATCCCCTGAAACACGTGAACACACTCACATATGTTTTATCACAGTGTATTTTTATAATTGTTTTATTTTATTATTAGCTATTGTTATTAACCTCTTACTGTGTCTAATTTATAAATTAAACCTCATCATAGCTATGTATGTGTAGGAAAAAACAGTATATATAGGGTTCAGTATTACCTGCTGTTGCAGGCATCCACTGGGGTCTTGGAACCTATTCCCTGTGTGTAAGCAGGAACTACTGCATAGCGTGTGATGAAGCTATGGAAAAAACGGAAAAATGGCTAAATTTGTGGATTCATGAAATGACAACTGATTTGAAAAAGCATAATGAGCAGTGTTATTGTGAGGAAAGCCAAAGAAATTTATGGCCAGGAAAATATTAAACCCTTCTCCACTAGTGCTGGCTGGCTCACACATTTCAAAAGGTGATATGGTGTGAAAAGCTTTAAACTTGCAGGTGAGGCAGCCTCTTCAAATTTGGCAACTGTGGAAGAATTTTTAAAACACCTGCTGGGTGTCATACAGGAAATGGTTATGTGGAAGAGCAGGTGTTCAATGCTGATTGGGACTGCCTTCTTTTACAAAGATGTTGGCAAATGAACCTATATCACACCAACAGGGTTTTGACAAACATGTTGTGACCAGAGGCTCCCAGGAACCTCAGCCTAAGGAGGAATATTTTGGTGTTCACTAATTCAGTATTGGCAATAAGTTCATAGAACATAACTACTATGATAATGAGAAATGACTGTACTTCCCATTATTTCTGCCACGTGGGCTCCAGTCCCACTGAATTATTTATTGTTGCCTGGGGTGCTGTCTCCTCTCCAACTAGTCACCTAGATTCATCCTTAAACCTCAACCCCTGTTATTCCCAGGAAGTCTTACTGGACCCCATCCTTAGAGTGACTGAGATACTCCTCTTCTATGCTTGGTAACACACCATGCATACACCTCTATCTCAGCAGTGTAATCGTTCATATACTTGTCTCACTCCCCCACCAGTCTCTATGCTGCTTGAGGGAAAAGCCCATTATGTGAATGTGAATATATTATATTTATTGTTTTATATTATATATACACACACATACATATGGGGGTGGCAAAAATCCAACACTCCAAGGTATTTCTTACATTGCATTTTTATTTTTTAAATTAACATACAGTACCATACCACATTTGATTGATTCTAAGTTTATATGTTCTGGTTACTTAGCACAAAGCCTGACCCATGGATAAGATTAGTAAATAATTTGTTGGAAAAAGAGTATAAAGCTTATTCATTCTATCTAAGTGAAGTTCCCTGGGTCATACATTTTTAATAAATAGATAAAATAATTTTAGATTAACACATTAAATTAATACCTTGTTTTAAATAATTCCTCTGCTCCTTTTTAATTTGAGCTATACATAATAAAATTTTGCTGAAGCAAAATGAACTTTAGCTTAATCCAAATGAAATAATTAGAAACTTGGAACAAGTGGTCTGAATTAAGGAGTTTTTACTGTGCTCAGTATAATTCTAGAATTTTAGAACCAAAGAGACCTTAATTTACACATGTGTTATTATAATTAGGCTCTTCCAGGTTAGCTAAGGAGATACGAGGGACGGAAAAAGCAGGAACATCTCTCACCAGGCTGTATGGGGCCTGAAAGGAAGGTCATTCATTTGAGGACAGCTTTGGGTCCGACCATCTCGCAGCAGCTCTGTGATCCAGCAACCAGCTCTGTCTCCTCCAGACCAGATGTTTGCTACTCCTGGACCTGGAGCTGCTGTTATGGAGACTGCAGACAAGAGTTGGACGTGCTTTGTCCTGACTCACCACTTCTATCACTCCTATGCTCCTGCCCAGACTAACAAGTGCTGACAGTCTCTACAGGTCTCAAATTCAAATCTCCACAAAGAAAGGATCTGACGGTTTCAGATAGTTACTTTCCTTCCTGCTGGGCAGAGATCTCATACCAGGCCTCCTCGTAAGACAGAGGCCACCCTATAAATTAGCTGCCCTTGGGGCCAGCACCTCCTCCTTGGGCCAGGAAGGTGAGAAAGCACAGCCACTTTCTCAGACAGCCTATGGGTGTGGGATACACTCAAGTCACACCACTGGGAGCTTCTCTCTGATTCAATAGAGACAGACACTAAAGCCTAGACAGTTAGGTGGATCATTTGAAGGAGGGTCCTTTCAAAGCCCATTATGATCTAGGTTTCCAAAGTACATCGTCTCCCCAGTTTTGAGAAGATTTGCCTATTTAGCTGTTTCTTTTGACCTACTCTAAATGTTTGGGCTAAGCCTGCAAGGATTAACAGACTCTTATCTTTATGGAATGTCTAAACAGATTGCCACTGTGTCTTTTGTCAGAATGCTGGTGGTTGAAACTGAAGGATGTCTGATATACCTGGAACATGGAATCAGTGGGCCCACAGCATTGTTTATTTTTAATTTGTTTTTCTTAATCTAAATAAATGAATTTCCACTTTAAAAATAAATATGGAACACTACTAGGGAAACTGGTATTGTTACCCGTTCTTGGGTTCCCCAGGATGGAAATCGAGAGGAAACCCCAGAAAAATTTCCTGACAGATCTTACTAGGCTTATTCTCGGGCACAAGGGAGGCAGCACAGAGGAAAGGAGGGTCCTCCGAACTGGCAGGGGGCTGGCTCTGCTTGGCTGCTTTTGTAGGCTGGGGACAAGCGGGCTTGCAAAAAGGCGGGCTTTTTGAAGTGGGGGGCTTTTTGAAGTGGGGGGCTTTCTGAAAAAGGCGGCTGCCTACGTTGCCTGGGGCCATGTTCGCATCTGCCCTGTGGGGGAAAGATGGCGGACTGCTCGTTATCGCCAAGGTTGGAAGGTCATATACATTGATCAACTGGAACAGTGGTTTCGACATCTGTGTGGAAGCAAGCGGTTAGAAGGGCAATAATAATCAGCTACTTCTGCATTTTTGTGTAGGGGGGTGATGGGGTGATGGTCAGCTTATCCAGCATTCTTCCTTCCGCCCCAGGCCCAAGTCCCTATGCTGTCTCAGTATGAAGCTCACCTGAGGTTGCTGTTACTTCGAAGCTGTTAGTATTGTTTTGTTTTAGAAGTTTGAAGCAAGGCACTATGGAAAGTAACAGTATTTGTTCAATCACTATTTTTGAGGACCAACTATGTGCCAGACATTGTACTAAGTTTGGGAATATGGCAGTTAACATGACGGACATGTTCCCTGCTTCCTGGAACTTAAATAGTATATATTCAGTCAACATGTTATTGTGTTTTTTTCTTAGAACAATGAAGAGTAGGGGAAAGGGGTGGAGTGAGGGTCAAAAGTAAGTCCTAGAGTCCTACATTAATGTTTTCTAATTTAAGTATAAGTGAAAGGACTTAAGCAACTAAATTAGCACTTTGAAAATTAAAAATGGCAATTTAACTCCAACTTTAAGCAAGCTGTGATTCAGAATAATTCCATGATGATAATTTTACTAGTTAATGGTCTTGTTGTCCATTAAGTTTCCTTCCTTTTCTTTCTCTCCTGCTCTCATTTCCTCTGACTAAAGGAATAAAAAACCCTCAACTATAAATAATTAGCAGTAGACATTTTAATTATCAGATTGATTTTAGACTTTCATAAACCTAGCGATGTATGATGACACCTCAGGCCCTACAGCCCTGAGTAGTTACCAGTTTCCATCACAAGACTCATTATTGCCTCAGCCAGCATCCACCTGAGTTCCTCAGCCCCAGGCCAGTGTGAAAGAGCCTGTCCTACTTCCAGTTCTAATTTACTTTTTCTGCAGCAAATTCATCACTGCTCACAAAGCAGTTCCTTTAAAAGAGTTCCATTAAAACCTCCAAAGTCCATGAATAGGACACTCTTCCCTGTTGTTACTCTCAGCACCAGAGAGGGCACCCTGTTGGCAGCAGTCTCAGCAGTGCACTTGTGGAAATCATGTCAAATATAATTTGACATTTACTGCTCATCCCTCAAACTGGAAATGGTCTAGACTCCTTGGGTGGGGGGAATCCTGTTACACAGAGCACTGAACCTCAGATCAGGTCCAACAGATGATAACCTCATCATTTCCACACCAAGGGACACTGAGCCCAAAAGTCAATCCTTGGCATATGCCTGAACAGTTTCCACTCATATTCAATATCACTTTATTTACAACGGACATGGATTTATCCCTTTGAGCTATCACCTGCTCAAATCTGCTTCTGTATTTGACAGTTTGTGTACTCTGCTTCCACAGCGAAAGTGTCTCCCCATCCTTGACCCCCTGACTATTTCTCTGTGTAATTAGTAGACATGCCCCCCGCCCCCATTCTCACTCCCATCCTAATTGCTTCCAACTTAGTAGTGTAATCCGCAACAGCCCAGGTAAGCATCCAGGTAATTGAACCACAGGGCAGTTTCACTGGGGGAAAAATCCAGACAGCTACCCCCTGTACCCCCAAGCAATGAGCTAGTGGTCAGACTCACCTGGAAGCCACTCTTATATTCAATTGCCCAATGGCCATTTCAATCTTGGACACTGACTGACTCATGGTAGAGTGCTGTATCTGGGCAGCTTCATGCCTGCCCTGGGAAAGGGTTGTTGCAATCAGTCACAGGATAACAAGTTTAACATTTATTATGAAAGAAATTAAAATATTTGCCATACTAGTGAATTTTGTAAGACTCAAATAGATTGTCCAAAACATATATTTTACTTTAATTGTGGTAATCTATCCTCATATTTAAAAAAAATAGTGTAATGGAATATGATGTATAACATGGTGACTATAGTTAATACTGTATTCCATATTTGAAAGTTCCTAAGGGTAAATTTTAAAAGTTTCATCACAAGAAAAAAAAATTTTTTATAACTATGCATGGTGACAAATTTTAACTAGACTTATTGTGGGGATCACTACACAATATATTCAAATATTATGTTGTACACCTAAAATGAATATAATGTTATATATCAATTATACCACAATAAAAATAATAATGTTAATTATTATTAAAGTTTGGTAAGTGATTCTACAGCTTACTGATACATGAAAACAAACATTTAACAACTTAAAGCCCTCATTTGGTAGCTATTTCAAGTCAGTCAGGTATTGAAAAAAGAAACAACAGGCCCAAGTGGAGTCACTTTCCCCAAAGACAACAAACCAAGATTTAACTGCAGGGTCAGCCCCTCCCAGTTATGTGACCTTAAACCAATCAGTCTGGAAATCCCTGATCAACACTAGTGAGGTCATCTGTCTGGTAAAACCCCCTGCCACCCTTCCCTTCAAGAAATGTGCCCTTGCCTAAAATAATTGTTTCTTTTCTTTTGCTAATAACTTTCTTGTCATACCAGTTTCAGCCTATAAAAAACTTCCACTTTGTATAATTTCTCAGAGCTCTTCTCTGTTTATTAGATGAGATGCTATCCAATTCATGAATTGTTCAACAAAGCCAATTATATCTTGAAATTTATTTGGTTGAATTTTTGTCATTCACAGATTTGATGGCAGTGGTGGGACCCAAGTAGACTCCTGGGCAATGAGAAACACAGACGTGATACCCACAACCCCTTTGTGTTTTCTGTCTTTCCTGCTGTTCCTGAGGGCCATTGGTGAGTTTCTTTTGGTTCTGAATTCTGCAGTCTTTGTGTCGGGCTCCCAATCTAGTTGGCTTTCCAGTCCAGGACTTAGTAGGCAGGTGGTTCCAAATCCCTAGCTCTTGGTTCAGTCCCCAGAGCAGTTCCCCAGTTTGGAATCCCTGTCCCAAGTTCCAGTCTGCAGTCCCCACTTACTGGAGTCTGCTGTTTTAGTCCCCACTGCAAATTGCAGTGGTGTGCCCAGGGCCTTCTACTGGCCAGTCTGTAGTAACGTCTAAACCCAGCCTTTGAGTTTGCTCCTGGATTCATGCTGGAAACTGCTGATGGTTTAGTCTGCAGCTCCCCATTGTTTAGAATCCTTCCCCAGATTCCGTGTTGGGAACGCTGGTGGTGGCTGTAGCTTACCATTTCTTTGGAATCAGTCCGCAATGCCCATTGTGGGCATTCAGTCCCATTCTTTGGGGTCTGCTGGTTCAGTCCTTTACCCTTTCACCAGATTCTATGTAGGAAATGGTTTGTGGTTACTGGTTGGAGTTGGACTGGGTCTAACTTAAAAATTGGATTGTATCTGCAATCAGACTGGGTTGGATTTGAGCTGGAGAGTGTCCAGTGGGAGGCGTCAAATGAATAAAATTTTGTTATATTAAAGGCCTGTTGTTAGTGGGAATCTTGGGGGGAAAAAGCTTAGGTATTAGTCTGGCGCTGAGAGATCCAAAGGCCTAGCTAAAAAAAACCGGGATTCTTTATATCCAAAGATTTGTGCACACCACCTTCCGGCACAACAGCTTATTTTACGTTGAAGAGCTATATAGTCTCGGAAGCTGCAGATATCTATCATAGAAAGATAGCTAAATTTTACTAACAATAACCTAGAATTACAATGGCCATTACGGGGAATGTTCCAGATAAATAAGATCATTTAAGAAGTACATTTAAAAGTAAGGGCTCCCAAGTGGAACAAACAGAATGGGATTTTAATTGGTAGGCAGACGCATCCAACAGTCCTCAAGATTCCAAAACAGCTTCATTAAAAGACTCATTACAAAAGGCTAATGAAAAATAGAAGGCACAAGAAGTACCTAAAGATGATAAGATGGAAGTGACTCCGCAATGGAACCCCACTAAGGGTCCACCATCAAAACACTGGTCTAAAGATCACTGTAGTAAACTGGGACACTGGAAAAGAGATTGCCCTCAAAGGTCCTATGCAAATACATCTCTAATGCCCTCAGATCTACCTTGGAAGGAGGACCCCCGTGAGGGCCCTTCTACAGTTGATGGCACTCTGGTAAGTTCTTCAGTAAACTATTACCAGTAATTCCCTTAAACAGCCATTGTGAAACTACAGTGAAAGCTAATGGGAAATCTTGCCAAATTCTAGTTGATACTGGAGCCCTGATTTCTACTTTTAACCTCACCCTCATAGGACAACAAATCCCTCAGAGTAAAAAGGAGGTTTCTATAGTGGGGGTATCTAATAAAGTTCAGAGAGAAATTTTATCTCAACCAGTACAAATGACTCTGGGACCTTTCACTGAAAAATATTCTTTTTTGCCATGTGATACAGCTGCAATCAATCAATTAGGTAGAGATCTTTCTAAAATTTTTTTAAATTTATTTTTTAAGTTTATTGAGGTGACAATTGTTAGTAAAATTACATAGATTTCAGGTGTACAATTCTGTATTACATCAGCTATAAATCCCATTGTGTGTTCACCACCCAGAGTCAGTTCTCCTTCCATCACCATATATTTGATCCCCCTTACCCTCATCTCCCACCCCCCACCCCCCACCCCCCTTACCCTCTGGCAACCACCAAACCATTGTCTGTGTCTATGAGTTTCTGTTTCTCATTTGTTTGTCTTGTTCTTTTGTTGTTTTTGTTTATATACCATATATCAGTGAAATCACATGGTTCTCTGCTTTTTCTGACTTATTTCGTTCAGTATTACACTCTCAAATCTTTCTAAATTTAAAGGGCTAATACATTTTGCCTCTAATGGAGATCTCACCTTAGAATTTCCTGACCAACCAGAACCTGATCTTTTATGTCCCATACAGTTTATCATTAACAAAGAATGTCAACAAAAGTCCCCTATTTTATTATTTTTTTTATATAATTTTATTAGTTTCAGGTGCACAAGACAAAGCAAAACTTAGACGTTTACCATTTATATCCCTCACACTGTGTGAACCCCTCTCCCCCCATCCACTATCCCTCTGACATCGCACAGAGCCATTATATTTCCACTGTCTCTATTCCTAATGCTGTACTCCGCTTCTTGTAACCATATACATACAAATACACACACAAACACACACACACACACATATATATATATATATATATATATATATATTTGTATAAAATTATAGTTGGCATTCATTATTGTTCAGCTTCAGGTGTACAGTGCAGAGATCAGGCATCTACATTATCCCTGAGGTGGTCTCCCAAATAAAAGTCCCCTATTTTAATCAAGCCTGAAAATCTATGGGCTACTGCTAATAATGACACTGGAAGAATAAGAAGTACAGAATCTAGAAAGATTCAGCTATAACTAAACCTGTCCCTAAATTACCTCAGTATCCATTCAAGTCTGAGGTGATACAAGGGCTCACACCCATAGTAGAAGAATTGTTCCCTGAGGTGCTAATCGTCCTGTACTAGCCCCTGCAACTCACAAATCTTGCCAGTTCGGAAATCTAATGGACAAGGATGGCAATTTGTCCAGGATTTGAGAGCTGTTGATAAGATAGTTATTCCCCATTTACCAGTTGTTTCAGACCTGAACACCCTTTTGCCACAAGTTCCGCCAGATTCAGAATGGTTCACTGTTGTAGAACTTTGTTCAGCCTTTTTCAGCATCCCTATAGATCCCGACAGCCAAGATCTATTTGCCCCATGCCCTTACCTGAGCATGCCAGTTATCAGAAGGGCAAACTGTTAGTATTAATACTGATAGCCAATATGCCCATGATTTGGGGATGTTATGAAAACAAAGGGGTTTTCTTGCATCCTCTGGGACCCCAACCAAAAACGGACAACAATAAATGATCTTCTTACTGCTATTCTGTTCACCTTCTGAAATTGCTGTTATCAAAATTGAGACTCACACAAAAAGGATTGAACCTGAGTTTCAGGGAGATGCCCTAGGCTGACTTTCATGCGAAGGCAGAAGCAATCGAATCCATACAGATTGTAGCACACGTGGATGAAGTCCATTCTGCTTCTGCAGAGAATAGCCCCTCATTGCCAGGCTTTGCCATCCTGATGTCCTTATAACATAGCAACAGTCTGCCGCTGAATCAGAGAAATTAAAATGGGTAAACAATAACTGCAAATTAAATGAAGCCCAAGGCTGTCACTTGGTTCTTCTAGGCTTCCTGGGGAAAAACTCGCTTTTTTGTTTTTGCATTCTTTCACCCACCATAGTGCCTTCAAGATGATTCAAATTATAGACAGACATTGGTGGGGTGGTTTCTATAAAATTGTGCAAACAATCAGTCTACCAGCAACGTCTGACCTGCCAGCTCCATAATCCTGGAAAAACTATTTTTGTCCCCAGAGGCCTCCAACTTCCTCCCCTAGAGCTTTTGAACACTTGCAGCTGGGCTTCATTCCACTGCTACTTAGCGTGGGTTATCAGTCTGTTCTTCTTGTTGTGTTATGTTTCCCAGATGGGTTGAAGCCGTCCCCTGCCACAAGGTTTATGCCTCACAGTGGCAAAGTAATGGTTAGAAAATGTTTCTCACTTGGGGTATACCTTCCACAGTCTCCAGTGATCCAGGCGTCATTTCACTGGGCAAATCATACAAGGCTTAACAAAAGCTTTGCAATCTAGGGGCTATCAGAATTATCACTGTCCCTATCACCCTCAATCATCAGGCAAGATGGAGAGAGTTAATGGGATCCTCCAACTTAAAATTTCTAAACTTCCCCTGGGCTAAGGCACTGCCTTTGGTCTTGCTCACAGTTTGCGGTACTCTCTTGGGGACACATAAACTCACCCCATTCGATATAGTCACTGGCAGACCAATGTCTGTTGATGGCCTTGCCTGAACTTATCCTTTCTTTTCTTTTGCTAATAACTTTCTTGTCCCACCCAGTTTCTGCCTATAAAAATCTTCCATTTTGCACAACTTCTCAGAGCACTTCTCTGTTCACTAGATGGAATGCTGCCCAATTCATGAATTGTTCAATAAAACCAGTTAGATCTTGAAATTTACTGGGTTGAATTTTCATTCATTAACAGAGGTGAAGTGAGGCTTACAGGTTTTTGGTGAATATGTGACTCTTAATAAGGAAACATCAGGAATGTTACATGTTGTTCTCTGGCTTTCCTTATTGTAATTTTGGGCACAGAAGTTACGCAAGTTGCTTATAAAAATAAAGGTCATCTAGAAGATCTAGAATATGTTTATCTTCATTTTTTAAATAAAGTATCATCGAAAATGAGACATTTAAAAATACTTTTGAGAAATCTGGGCTCATTGAGAATATGCTCATGGACTCCTAGGAGTTTTGAGAACCCTGCCATAGTTTGTTTCTGTGGAAACAATCAAGACTTCCATCTGTCCCTCCCTTCGAGGATTTGGATATTCCCATAAAATGCCAGACAGACCCACCAATCTTGATTTGATTGTTATGTTAACAAATGACCAGCTATAAACTTTAATTAAAAGGGCTTTCTTTTTGCACCACATGTTTAACACTTAAAAAATTACATAAAATACTGTGCCTGCTTTTGATAATTAGAAATCCTCCTCTCGTCACCTACAAAACATCATAATTATAATAGAAAAACTCAGACACAGAGAAAAGGACCATTGTGAAAATAAATAAAATCCAATTAAAGATTAATACTAAATAAATTAAAATCCCAGCAGGGTTTTAACATTGGAAATTGATTATCTGATTCTAAAATTTATATGAGATGCTCAGGGCCAAGAAAAGCCAAGACACTGTTAAAGAAGAACTGAGAAGAGAAACTACTCCATAGATATAAAGACTTAATATGAAGCTATGGAAATTAGGGCAGTAATATTGAAACAAGAATAAAAAATAGACCAAATGGAAAAAAATCAGAGCTCCCAAGCTGACCCACACATATGTGGACATGTGACCTATGACAGAGGAAGTACTGTAGATTAGTGATAAAAATACATTAAAACAAATTAATGGTTCTAGATCATTTGGATAGCCATGTATAAAAAAGCAATTTTCTTGAAACCTATTTTATCATATCATGAAGAGAGTGAAGAGGCAGATTCAGTGAGCTTCAGTGTGCTTTAGGCTTCTGTCCTCTTAGACTGTCCCCGGGCATAGGAGACAGAGAGGTCATTTAGAGTAGAACCTGAGCTTTTACCAGAGTCAGAATCCTGGCACATAACTGTGCTTAAGAAATAGCATTTTGTTTTGTTCTGTTTTCTTTTCTTTTCTTTTTTCCCTGCAAAGAATTTACAAAAAAAGAACTACAGGAAAATTTCAGAAGAGAAACCACTGTGTACAACTGAGATGGATTAGAAATGTTTTGTGGATGAGGTTGATTTGAGCCAAGAATTGAAGGATAGGTTCATTCATTCTTTCACCAGATGCTGCAGACCGTGTGGTTTGGTTCAGGTACTGCTACAGAATGAGAATAGTGACAAAAAACAAACACCAGTGGTTGCAATCTGGTGAGCCAGACAGATGTTCATCAAATACTCATGTAAATAAGCATAAATTGACATGGAAAGTGACCTAAATGTCTAATGGGAATGTGGTGAAATAAATTATAACATGTTCTTTTGATTTGATATAAAGTAGTCATCGAAATTGTTTCAAAGAATTGTAAAATAATTGCAGTAACACTGCGTATTTAAAAGGGGGTTATAAAAGTATAGAGTGTAATCTGTTTTATAAAAACAAATGCATGTTTGCCAATGCATAGGAAAGTCGGTTATTTGGCACATTGAACATAAACTCCTTGGTGATGGGGTGACGCACACACAGAGCTCGTTCTCACTAAATAGTCCTGGTTTTGCCAGGTGGCAAGTAGATTTGTTTGCCTATTGTGGAACTTACAGTGAGATGCTTTGCATGCTTTAATGAGGAACTTAAGTTTTAACGTATTCTTTCTTAGCAGTTCCATTTTGTTTTTAATGGGGGGAGCAGTAAGCCGAATGTCACCGAGGACTCTGCTTGCTGAGTGGGACAAGGGCGGTCCTGACAAAAGCCCTCCTCCTGTGGGCTCCTGGAGATGTGACTTCTGGCACTGAGTCCCTCCGTGTGTCCATGCAGGGTTCAGCTTCCTCTCTCTGCAGTTTGTTTTGGGTTCTGTCTGCTATTTTTGAAGACAAAAACTTGTGTCCAAAGGGAAAGTTCCAGAAATGCTTCCAGGGATGATATGGGAGTTTGATTTCCAAGTGGCCATCTGATTCAATTCCTTTGTTACTCATCAGTATTTGGATTGTTCTGGAGTAGTTCACTGAGATAGCTCCCATCTTCTACTGTTACTGGAGAACAGACCCTTCTTGGCGCAGTATCCAGCTTTTTGGCGTTTCTAACAAAGAATTGAATGAGACGCAGAAATACAGTGGTGAAAGAACAGTTTATTAGAAGTGAAAGTACACTCCAGAGAGATAGGAGCGGGCCCGAGCACAAAGAAATGGCTCAAGGTCCCTCTGCTAGTGAGAGCTTGGTGGTTTTATTTTCTGTTCTCTAGAGTGGGCTACTCCGCTCCTGGTGTGGGACCACTGGATTGGCACCTGTGATTGACAAGAAGCTATTACCTCATCTTTTTAGACTGCACATGTTCCTTCCCAGAATTCTGTCTGTTATAATGATATTAATATTCATATCAGGCATATGCATGACATTAGTAGGTTAGTGCAAAAGTAATTGTGTTTTAAAAGGTTAAAAATTGCAAAAACTGCAATTATTTTTGCATCAACCTAATGTAATGATCATATAATGAGGCTAAGGTGAGATGATGGTTGTTACAGCCTTTACTGCGAAGGTGTGAGTGACCAGTCTAGTCTAGTTAGGTAATTTGTGCTTTCTAGTGTCCTCACAGTGGTTAATGGTTATGGCAGATAAGGGGAAAATTTGGGTGTAGAGGGGAGGTTTCTGGGAAGTCTCTGGGCGGTCGCTCTCCATAGGCCATGTCGAACGTGCAGGAATGTCTGGAGACCCCATTCCTATCTCTGACTGCCTGCCTTATGTCCCTTGAGAAGCATGGTCCCCATAAACCTCTATGGCAAGTTGAGGGACAGGAGATCTCTTTTTCTGTATCTGCTTCCTGCTGAATGTGGTCATTGTCCCTGCCTATCAGGGATACCCAGGACTCTCCCCTCTCTGATCTTAGATGAGGGGAAGGGATCTCATGAGCCGCCTGGAAGACCGTGTTGGCCTCGTTGGTCTGGGTGCATGGGAAGCCTTGCTGGGGCATCATTTTTATCCCAATGGCCCCTTGATGAAGAGAGAGAGATTTTGGTTAATAGATTAAAAGCGCTGGCCCAAGGAGCAGGACTCAGAGCTCCTGACACCAGGTGAAGTCCATTTTAGCTTCATGAGGCTTTAACTAGTTACTCAGGTGGCATTGTTTACCCAGGAGTTTGGTCTGGAAAGGCCAGGAGAGAATGCTGGGCTACAATGATTACAGTCAACAGGCTTAATCACAGGCTTCTGGGCAGTTATCTGAAGCAGGGGTGAGAGATATTCTATCATCTAGGCTAGGAGCAGTCTTTAAGATTAAGAAACTGAATTAAGCAGTGATTAAGGCCAGGGGCTAAGAAGCTAAGTAACTAGGAAAAAGGAGACTTAAAATTTCTATAGTTGGGGGTTCTCCCGTATCACCACCATCACGACCAAAAATGATTGTCTTGTTTGAAAGCTTTTCACTTGGAAGACATTGGTGTGTCATTACTTTTATCTGCGTTAAAACAATAATAATTCTATGTGTCCGAATTCTGGGTGTTTTTTTTTTAAGCAGTTAGGTATTTTTAAGCTGAAAATTAAAAGACTTATTGAGGAACTGATATAACATAAGGATAGAATAGGGCATATAATTTGTTATAAGCTTTGAAAATTCTAGAAGTTTTCCTTCTGATCAGTAACATCCCCCCCCCCCCCCCAAGAAAGCTTTTCTTTGTTTCACAACTTATTTTAAAGACCCACTGAGTTATTTAAGCTGACAGTTGTGATGGACAGGATTGTGTTGCATATAACCCGTCTTTCACGCCATCTTGGATTTACCCTGCTCTGCACAATAACATACCAAGGCTTGACCTTATAAAGACAGGGTTATTTTTACACCATGATTTAAGAGATGCTTGAAAGACCTCTTGCTGCTTTTTTTATATCCCAAATCACATATTAGAGACTTACACTTTTAATTCTTGAAGACTTTTTATCATGAGTTTCTGTTAAAATAGAAACATCTAGGCTGGAAAACAGCGTCGTCCAGAATTTTAACCATGGTTTCTTGCCAGTCACCTGATAGTACACAATAGATTAACCCAGTGAGGGGAGAGCTCATTACTGCTGGGCCTTAGGGAAGAGCTGGCAGGAAACTGGCTTTGCCAAGGACTTTTCATGGCTGACCCTGCTTCTGCAGTGACAGCAGCTCCTATTGTGCAGGGCTGTAAAATTATTCAAAAAGGTAAAGATAATGCATATACATGTTTCCTGCTTAAAACTGGTTGGCAATTTACTTCTGGGATTTATTTTCTTCACCAATTAATTTAGAATTTATTCCACTTTCTCTCCCCTTATGTGCCAATCACTGCTCTTTTCAGGGATAATTGCAGGGAAGAGACTATGATTTTCTCCCAAAGTGTTTGTTAACAATTCTTTTGTGCTGTTATGTGAAACTGTGGGTCCTCCTACTTCTCAACCATCTTCCCTTCCCTTTCTTAGTTCTTCTGCTTCTTGTAAGTTTTTTGAACATGTTGATGAAGGTGCAGTTGAGCCATTTTGTTGAAATGAATTTCTAGTTACCAATGTATGAAGAATAGACATTCAAGGACTCAAAGGAGGAATGAGGTGTGACAATTAAGTTCGCGAACTCACCCTAGAAAAAGTGCTACATCCCTCATTGCTAAATATCACTATAGTCACCTTTGAAGTACTCCCCTTAGGAAGCTATGCACCGATGCCAGTGCCTAGTCCACCCTTCAAAGCAATTTTGGAACTCTTTTTCTGGAATGGCCATCAGAGCTGTTGTCATATTCCCTTCATGTCCTGAATGTCATCAAAATGTCTTCCTTTCAAGATTTCTTTTATCTTCTGGTAAAGAAAGAAGTCATTGGGGGCCAGATCAGATGAGTAGGGAGGGTGTGTTAATACAGTTATTTGTTTACTGGCTAAAAACTCCCTCACACACAGTGCCGTGTGAGCTGGCGCATTGTCGTGATGCAACAGCCATGAATTGTTGGCGAAAAGTTCAGGTCATCTAACTTTTTCACACAGCCTTTTCAGCACTTCCAAATAATAAACTTGGTTAACTGTTTGTCCAGTTGGTACAAATTCATAATGAATAATCCCTCTGATCTCAAAAAAGGTTAGCAACATCGTTGCAACAAGTTCACGAACTTAATTGTCACACCTAGTATATGATAAACTTGTACAGTGTTTGAGAAAATTTAGCTGTTTTACCCAGACAATTCTGCGATGAAATCTCGCCTTTCCTCCGCCTTTCCGGGCTTGACTTGCAGCCCCTGAGATGTAGTCCCTTTTAGAAAGATGTCCACTACGGGCGCCGAGTTCAGTTGCGGGAGACAGACAGGCTCTCCATGGAGAATAGATCACATGGTTCCTTTGTCACTTCCCTGCCTCCCTAGATTGTCATGTGGAGAGACATGTCATCTTGCAGTAGGAAGGAGTTTGTTAGCGAGCTCTGGCCAACATCTCGTTCCTTGTACTTCCGATGGAGCTCACAGGTGCAGATCTCGAGAAATCTGAGAGTTGATCAAATATGCCATTTACTTTTTAAAATGTTCCTTTTACATTTGGTTAGTCTTTTTAGGTTAAAAAAGAATGTTTCTATGTTGCTTGGCATATTCATCCTCTTGGATATCTCATTCGGCTTTTGTAGATGCTGTAAAATCTGTTTTTCCCCCTCTGTCAGAGGGAAGAGGAGCTGCTGCCACACTACGTGCCAGAGCACTTCAAGCAGATCCGTCTCCAGCTTGAATCGCTCAGCTGAGGAAATTGCCAGAGTGATGCAGTATTAAGTTTTTGCTCCCTGATGCTAAGTGCACCTAATGGGTCCGCTAAACGCTGTCCCTTCTGCCATCCAGCGGCGGGCAGGGACTGGATGGTCCCAGCTGCTTTGGCTGCCTCTCTGTGCAGGGGCTGGTTCCACCTGTGTCCCTTCAGGCCCCAGGAGTACAAGGGTCACTCAGCTGCTGAGGAGCAGGAGCCACAAGCATTTCTGGTGGTTTGTTGTAGGGCGAACAATCTTCTGATAGCTCAATCAAGTTTCTTAGAAAACAAGTATGAGGTAGAACTATTTTATATACATTTCCAGGCTAACCACCGAGAAAAAAAATGTCCACTTGTTTAGGAAGCTGCAACCATTTATTTTTTTGTGATAAAAATTTTTTTTTTTAATTATGAGTTTATTTGAGCCAAACTGATAACAATTGCCAGGAAGTAAATCTCAAAAATTCTGAACAATAACAATTTTACAGTTTCTTTTATGCATTTCAAAATATGAAGGGAAAGTAAGGAAGATTACATAAAAGTGTAAGAAAGCATTGGATTACAGGATAGCTAAGATTATATGCTCTCTTGAGGGTGGTTACACTTTTTTCTTTTTAATTTATTGGGGTGACAACTGTTAGTGAAATTATATAGATTTCAGGTGTACAATTCTGTATTACATCATCTATAAATCCCATTGTGTGTTCACCACCCAGAGTCAGTTCTCCTTCCATCACCATGTATTTGATCCCCTTTACCCTCATCTCCCACCCCCCACCCCCCTTACCCTCTGGTTACCACTAAACTATTGTCTGTGTCTATGAGTTTTTCTTTTTAATTTGTTTGTCTTGTTCTTTTGTTGTTTTTGGTTCATATACCACATATCAGTGAAATCATATGGTTCTATGACTTATTTCGCTTAGCATTGTAATCTCAAGATCCATCCATGTTGTCACAAATGTTCCTATATCATCTTTTCTTACCACCGAATAGTATTCCATTGTGTATATATACCACAACTTCTTTATCCATTCATCTATCGAAGGACATTTTGGTTGTTTCCATGTCTTGGCCACCGTAAACAAGGCTGCAATGAACATTGGCGCACACATGTCTTTATGTATAAATGTGTTCAGATTTTTTGGGTAGATACCCAGGGGAGGGATTGCAGGGTCATATGGTAATTCTATTCGTAATTTTTAGAGGAACCTCCACACTGCCTTCCATAATGGCTGCACCAGTCTGCATTCCCACCAACAGTGTATGAGGGTTCCTTTTTCTCCACAGCCTCTCCAACATTTGTTACTATTTGTCTTGTTGATGGTAGCCATTCTGACTGGGGTGAGGTGATATCTCATTGTGGTTTTGATTTGCATTTCTCTGATGATTAGTGATGTTGAGCATTTTTTCATATGTCTATTTGCCATTTGTATGTCCTCTTTGGAGAAATGTCTCTTCAGGTCGTCTGCTCATTTTTCAATTGGGTTGTTTGCTTTTTTGTTGTTGATGCATGAGTTCCTTGAATATTTTGGATATTAGCCCCTTATCGGAGGCACTGTTTGCAAAAATCTTATCCCATTCAGTTGGTTGCCTCTTTATTTTGTTGATGGTTTCTTTTGCTGTGCAGAAGCTTTTAAGTTTCATATAGTCCCATTCGTTTATTTTAGCTTTTCTTCCATTGCCTTTGGAGTCAAATTCATAAAATGCTCTTTGAACCCAATGACCATAAGTTTAGTACCTATGTTTTCTCCTATACAGTTTATTGTGTCAGGTCTTTTGCTTCAGTCTTTGATCCATTTTGAATTAATTTTGGTACATGGTGACAGATAGCAGTCCAGTTTCATTCTTTTGCACGTGGCTATCCAATTCTGCCAGTGCCATTTATTGAAGAGGCTGTCTTTCCTCCATTGTATGTTTTTAGCTTCTTTGTCAAAAACTATCTGTCCATATTTGTGTGGTTTTATTTCTGGGTTCTCAATTCTATTCCATTGGTCTATGTGTCTGTTTTTCTGCCAATACCATGCTGTTTTGATTATTGTAGCCCTGTAGAACAAGCTAAAGTCAGGGAGTATGATACCTCCAGTAGTGTTCTTTTTTCTTAAGATTGCTTTGGCTATTTGGGGTCTTTTGTGTTTCCAAACAAATCTGATGATTTTTTGTTCTGTTTCTTTAAAAAATGCCATTGGGATTTTGATGGGGATTGCATTAAATCTATATATTGCTTTGGGTAATATGGCCATTTTAACTACATTGATTCTTCCAATCCATGAGCACGGAATGTCTTTCCATTTCTCTGTGTCTTCTTCAATTTCTTTCAAAAATGTCTTATAGTTTTCAGCATATAGGTCTTTCACATCCTTGGTTAAGTTTATTCCTAGGTATTTTATTCTTTTTGCTGCAATTGCAAAAGGAATTGTTTTTTGTATTTCTTTTTCTGAGATTTCATTGTTAGTATATAAGAATGCATTGGACTTTTGTATGTTGATTTTGTAGCCAGCAACTTTACTGTATTCGTTGATTGTTTCTAATAGATTTTTGGTGGAGTTCTTAGGGTTTTCTATATATAGCATAATGTCATCTGCGAAGAGTGATAATTTAACTTCTTCATTCCCAGTTTGGGTGCCTTTTATTTCTTTCTCTTGCCTGATTGCTCTGGCAAGGACTTCCAACACTATGTTGAAAAGCAGTGGTGATAGGGGAGAGCCCTGTCGTGTTCCTGAACGTAGAGCAAAGGGCTTCAGTTTTTAACCATTAATTATGAGATTAGCTGAGGGCTTGTCATATATGGCCTTTATTATGTTAAGGAATTTTCCTTCTATACCTATTTTATTAAGTGTTTTAATCATAAATGGATGTTGTAGCTTGTCAAATGCTTTTTCTGCATCAATTGATATAAACATATGATTTTTGTCCTTTATTTTGTTTATGTGATGTATCACATTGATGGATTTGCGGATGTTGAACCATCCTTGTGGCCCGGGGATGAACCCCACTTGGTCGTGATGAATAATCTTTTTAATGCATTGTTGTATTCGATTTGCTAGAATTTTGTTTAGGATTTTTGCATCTGTATTCATCAGAAATATTGGTCTGTAGTTTTCTTTTTTTGCGCTGTCCTTACCAGGTTTTGGTATCAGGGTAATGTTGGCCTCATAAAATGAGTTAGGGAGTACTGTCTCTTCTTCAATTTTTTGGAAGAGTTTGAGCAGGATTGGTATTAGATCCTCTTTGAAGGTTTGGTAGAATTCACTAGTGAAGCCATCTGGTCCCGGACTTTTGCTTTTGGGAAGGTTTTGGATGACTGATTCAATTTCGTTACTGGTGATCCATCTGTTCAGACCTTCCAGCTCTTCATGGCCCAGCCTTGGCAGGCTATATGTTTCTAAGAACGTGTCCATTTCTTCTAGGTTATTGAATTTGGTGGCATATAGTCCTTCATAGTATTCTTGGATGATCCTTTGTCTTTCTGTGGTGATAACTTCCCCTTTTTCATTTCTGATTTTGTTAATTAGTGTCTTCTCTCTTTTTATCTTAGTGAGTCTAGCCAAGGGTTTGTCAATTTTGTTAATCTTTTCAAAGAACCAGCTCTTTGTCACATTAATTTTTTCTATTGTCTTTTTGTTCTCTATTTCATTTAGTTCTGCTCGGATTTTTGTTATTTCCTTTCTTCTGCTGAACTGGGGTTTCACTTGTTCTTCTTTTTCTAGTATTTTAAGGTGTAACATGAGGTTATTTATTTGGGAGGTTTCTTGTTTCTTGAGCTAGGCCTGTAATGATATAAATTTCCCTCTTAAAACTGCTTTCACTGCTCCCAAAAATTTTGGTAGGATGTATTTTCATTGTCATTTGTTTCTATGTATCTTTTGATCTCTCCTCTAACTTCTTCTTTGACCCAGCCGTTCTTTAAAAGTATGTTGTTTAATCTCCATGTGTTTGTGTTTTTTCCTGCTTTCTTTTTGCAGTTGATAGCCAGTTTCAAAGCCTTGTGATCAGAGAATATGCTTGGTATGATTTCAATTTTCTTAAATTTGCTGAGGCTGATTTTATGTCCCAATATATGGTCTTTCCTTGAGAATGTTCCATGTACACTAGAAAAGAATGTATAGTCTGATGTTTTAGGATGAAGTGCTCTATGTATGTCAATTATACCCATTTCATCTAATGTGTCATTTAGGGCTGCTATTTCGTTACTCATTTTCTGTTTGGATGATCTATCCATAGCTTTCAATGATGTATTTAAGTCCCCTAGCATAATTGTGTTTTGGTCAATTTCTCCCTTTAGTTCTGTTTGTATTTGCTTGGTATATTTCAGTGCTCCCTGATTGGGGGCATAAATATTGATGATTGTTTTGTCTTCTTGTTGTATAGTCCCCTTTACCGTTGTGAAATGTCCATCTTTGTGTCTTGTGATCTTTTTCACCCTGAAGTCTGTTTCATCTGATATCATTACGGCTACATCTGATTTTCTCTGGGTACCATTTGCTTGGAGTGTCAATTTCCACCCTTTCACTTTGAGTCTATGCTTGTCTTGTAGCTGAGATGTGTCTCTTGGAGACAGCTTATGGTTGGGTTTAGTTTTTTGCTCCAATCTGCTACTCTGTGCCTTTTTATTGGTGAGTTCAGTCCATTTACATTTAGGGTGATTATTGATATGTGAGGATTTCCTGTCATTCTATCTTTAGTTTTCTGGTAAGGCTGTGTCTCCATTGTTTCTTTGCCTTTTTGTTGTTGTATATTATTTCTGTGGGTGGTATTCTATGATGTTTCCCTCTGTTTCTTCTTTTATTACAGTATGTATTTCAGCTCCGGATTTTTTTTGAGTGGTTACCCTTAAGTTTATGTAAAAGAAAGTTTGATATTTAGAGTATTCCGTTTTCTTCAGCACGTTTTCTTTCTCCATTCCCATATTCCGGTTCAGGCCTTTATCTCCCCATTTTTATGTTTTAGTTGCCACAAATTGTCCCTGTTGATGGTGGTCGGATAGCCTCCTTTAGTATTTCTTGTAGTGCAGGTCGTGTATTAGAGAATTCCCTCAGCTTCTGTATATCTGGAAAGGTCTTTATTCCTCCTTCATATCTAAAGGATATCTTTGCTGGATATATTATTCTTGGCTCGTAATTTCTCTCTTTCAATAGGGTGAATATTTCGTTCTACTCCCTCCTGGTTTGTAGAGTTTCTGCTGAAAAATCTGATGATAATCTAACGGGCTTTCCATTTTAGGTTACCGTCTTCTTTTCCCTGGCTGTATTGAGGATTCTTTCTTTGTCATTGATTTTAGACAGCTTCAATATAATGTGCCTTGGAGAAGGTCTGTTGGGATTGAGGTCATTAGGTGTTCTGTTTGCTTCTTGGATTCGAGGATCCAGTACTGTCCACAAGTTTGGGAAATTCTCATCAACAATTTGTTTGAATATATTCTCTGTTCCCTTCTCTCTTTCTTCTCCTTCTGGTATGCCCATTATTCTTATATTGCTCTTTCTGATGGAGTCAGAAAGTTCTTGTAGAGTTCTTTCATTTATTTTAAGTCTCAAATCTCTCTCTTCTTCCATCTTTGTAATTCCTAGATTTCTGTCCTCGATGTCACTGATTCTTTCCTCCATCTGGTCAATTCAACTACCTAAGCTAGTTATTTCATTTTTAATTTCTTCTATTGAGTTCTTGATCTCCAGAAATTCTATTTGGTTCTTTTTTTTAAAATTTCAATCTCTTTCGTAAAATGCTCGTGTTGTTCTTTGATTGTGTTTCTGTGTTCATTAAACTGCCTTTCTGTGTTTTCTTGCATCTCGTTGAGTTTTTTCAGAACTGCAATCTTCAATTATCTGTCATTTAAGTCACATATTTCCATATCTTTAAGTTCCTTTTCTGGAGACTTTTCACTTTCTTTCTGAGCTGTCTTGTTGCCTTGGTTATTCATGGCAATTACTGATTTATTATTGCTCTTCCTAGACATCTATAGAATTGGCTTCTGCAACAGGTTGATAGGAGGAGGTCTTTCTTTTGTTTTCCAGTACTTGTTGGTAGAATGTTTTATTTTCTCTCCAACTGCAGCCTTTTTTCTCTCTCTCACATGGTAGTGCTCTGTTTTCTCTGCACTATTCCAGCTTCTCACACAATGGGGGGATTCCCTGGGAGACAGGCTTCTCCTCTGTTAATAGTTCGCATGGGTCACAGGGTGCAGTGTCTGTGTGGGTATGCGGAGAGCTTTTGAAGTTCCAAAACTCTTCCTGCACCAGATTCAGAGCCCATATGTTTTATCGGTTCTGTTTACTCCTGCAGGGATCTGCCCAGATAGGTGGGGCCAGGGGCGGCATGAGTTGTGAGAGGTGGCCCAGAGCAATGGCGGTGACCACCACCACAGCCGGTCCTGCTTCCACAGCTCCCTCCCCTTTGCCGGAACTAGTCGGGCTACGAATCTGTGTCCTCCATCCACAGTTTTCAGAACAGCAAATATTCTGTTCTTTTGATCTGACACTGCTACTGTTCCGCTTCTAGCACCGGGCAGGTGGGGGTGGGGCGAGTTCTGGGAGGGAGGGGGCGGCTTATCTCAGTGCCTAAAGCTTCCGTTCTCTGCTCGGCAGTGAGGGCTTAAACCACCGTTTTCAGCCTTCTTCCCTCAGTCTTTGCTCCGAGGTCTCTGCCGTGAGCATTGGGTTCAGCCGTGTTATATGCTGCCCCCTCAGCCCTGTGGGCCATAAGCGGAGCCCTAGCAGTCCGAGTTCTTCCCTCTCCCGCAGCTGCGGTAGTTCCAGGAAGCAGCGAGCTCGGAGCACTGAGCTGGGTCTGGGTCCTGCGCCCGCGCGGCTCCATCTCTGCACTTCTCCCTTCCCTCCTTCCCCGCTCGTGGGATTCACCCACCTTTAGGTGAATTCCGTAGTGGGCCTCTTCGTCTTGCCTGTCTGCTGTGCATGGAGTCCTTTGTGGAGTTATTGTTGTTCGATTAGTTGTAAATTCCAGGGGAGCTTTACAGAGGCTCACCTCATGCCGCCATTTTGATCCGGATCTCCGATCGTGGTTACACTTTTGAGGGATGTTCTTTCCGGCCTCTCAAAGATGTGTTAACCCAAATGAACAATGGACGAGACTTAAAAACCTTTCACTAAAGAAGTTATAGGCTGGGGCGTATCACCCCTATGACCTGCCAGTTAGGAATTTATGATTTATTACAGCACTTTTTTTCTTCTACAATTCTCTCGTTTGGTTACAAGCCAGTTTGAAAGCTGCATTGATGACCAATCTTTTGGTCAGATAGTGCGGTCGCACAGTGCTATGGAGGCTCATTCCTTAGAAGACCCAGTGTCAACATCGTCTTGGTGAAATGGTGTGCCATTGGAGATGGGGCAATACTGTAACCATGGGAAGTGAACTGAAGACAGATTTTCCCAAAATAAGGATGGGTAAATGGAAGTCAGTCAAGTCTTGCATCCTTTATTGCAAGAATCACACTGGATCATTTCTATTCTGTGAACTATCATGATTCAAGTTTTGCTGTCTCACTATTTTTGTATTTTGCATCTAGTGTAACATTTACATAAGCCATAAAAACAGAATTAACAGTTATCTTATAGATGTTCAATAATCATAAACAGATGTACTACATAGGAAAGCCTAAAGAACATGTGCAACTCTTCTTTTAACTAATGTCATTAGTAGACAGGTAGAGACAATCAAACAATTGGTTTTAGAGTTAAACATCAATCTAGATATACAGGTCTGGTCAATGTCTTGGGATAGCTGTCTATCTCTGATATTAGTGGCTTCTCATCTTAGAGGAGTCTTTGATGTCCGTTGTAGGGTGGAGGCGAGTGTCAGAGACAGGGGTAGATGTCCTTTTTTTGGTTAGGTGCCTGATAAGGTCCAACAAGGTTGGAAAGTGCCTTTTACTTGATGTAAACAAAATCCAATAAACAAAATCTCTAGGTGGCAGTCAATGATCCTTAAAGTTTTTGTGTTCTTCCAATAATGTCAACTCATAAGTTCCTTCATCTAATTTAATTCCTGCTTAAATGAACTATGATGAATGAAGGAATGTAAAAACCAAAAAATGGGGTTTGCCAGGGAGCCATGAAAAGCCAAGTGGTCCTCTTGGGTTTCCCGTAGCCTCAACTGTTTGTTTAATTTACAACCATTGTGTACCCATATATTATACATCAGGAAATTTTTTTATCATTTACTTTATAATGCTTCCCATACTTCCAATTTAACATAAAACCAAGTCTCTTGAGGTGTTCCAGGGGTCCTTCTGGAACACCACAAAGTTATTCTTACGTATATTGAGATATTTTTAACCCTCAAAACCACAATTTGTAATGAAAACTGAGAAGTAAGCAATCAGCATTCTTTAGCTTTGCAAATTTATGAAGACATTTTATAACCTCTAGAAACATATTTCATAGACATCAAGTTCAATTATTAACATGAACTTCTTTTTATAAACCCAGGAAAATATAAATATTATACTTAATATCAATAACTCAAAAGATATGTCTGTTCTACTTAAACTAACAAACTTAAGTAACTTTTATTTATTAAAGATTAATCTTAGAGCATGTGAACTTGAATAACATTTGAGTTAATTTCTATATTTCTGAGAATTAAAAAATATCCAATACTTACAAGTGCTTGCCTTTAAATTAATTCTACCAATACCATCTGGAGGTAGAAAATTATCTCACATTTACAGCACACACATATAGAGATACACAGACAGACACAAACACATTTTAGCCATGAGAAAAACTCACTGGTTAATAAAAGAACCATTTGATCCAAATTTTGCCCTGGAGGCATTTACAATTTATATCTGTCTTTGACAAGTCAGATTCCAAATTACACTCCCCTTTTAAAATAAGGACAGCCTTACTATTATATATATATATATGGTCATGGCATATAAAGTACAGAACATAGTCAATGGTATTGTAATAGCTATGTACAGTGTCAGAGGAGTAGTAGACTTGGTGGGGTAATCACTTTGTGAGGGGCATAAATGTCTAATCATGTTGTTTTGTACACCTGAAACTAATAAAACATAAATAAATAAAAAAGAAAGAACTGTAAAAGCACACGGGAAACATTTATACTCTAACATTCTTTATCATGAAATTGTGTGATAGATACTCTCATTCACCAATCCCAGGGTGGTGTTCCATGCACAGCAGGCACTCAATAATGGTTGCTGACAGACTGGAAACAAACGTCAACACTTCGGAATCCATTTAACATGTCAAATTGAGAATTTATCTCTAAATACTACATTTGTTTTTAGTTAAGATTGAATGCTATATTCAACAATTCAAAAAAAAAAATGACAGTTGCAATTCCCTAAGGAAACACACATGAGTGAATTTTTACCTGGCCTTATTTTCTTTTATTGTGTTAGAGAGTTATAGATTATGAGGGAGTTCTTCTGTGGATGACTACTTTATATCCTTGTGAATATCCAAGAGATACTTCTACAAATGATTTAATTTATGGAATAAATTACAAAAATAAAATAAAATAACAGACATTTTAATACTTCAAAGAACTGGGTTGACACCTAAATGACATCAGAGGTTGCTCCTCTTTTTTTTTTTTTTTAATTTATTGGGGTGACAATTGTTAGTAAAATTACATAGATTTCAGGTGTACAATTCTGTATTACATCATCTATAAATCTCATTGTGTGTTCACCACCCAGAGTCAATTCTCCTTCCATCACCATATGTTTGATCCCCCTTACCCTCATCTCCCACCCCCCACCCCCCTTACCCTCTGGTAACCACTAAACTATTGTCTGTGTCTATGAGTTTCTGTTTCTCATTTGTTTGTCTTGTTCTTTTGCTGTTTTTGGTTTATATACCACATATCAGTGAAATCACATGGTTCTCTGCTTTTTCTGTCTGACTTATTTCGCTCAGCATTACTCTCTCAAGATCCATCCATGTTGTCACAAATGTTCCTATATCATCTTTTCTTACCGCCGAATAGTATTCCATTGTGTATGTATACCACAACTTCTTTACCCATTCATCTATCGAAGGACATTTTGGCTGTTTTCATGTCTTGGCCACCGTAAACAAAGCTGCAATGAACATTGGAGCACACGTGTCTTTATCCATAAATGTTTTCAGATTTTTTTGGTAGATACCCAGGAGAGGGATTGCTGGGTCATATGGCAATTCTATTCGTAATTTTTTGAGGAACCTCCACACTGCCTTCCATAACGGCTGCACCAGTCTGCATTCCCACCAACAGTGTATGAGGGTTCCTTTTTCTCCACAGCCTCTCCAACATTTGTTACTATTTGTCTTGTTGATGGTAGCCATTCTGACTGGGGTGAGGTGATATCTCATTGTGGTTTTGATTTGCATTTCTCTGATGATTAGTGATGTTGAGCATTTTTTCATATGTCTATTTGCCATTTGTATGTCCTCTTTGGAGAAATGTCTCTTCAAGTCCTCTGCCCATTTTTCAATTGGGTTGTTTGTTTTTTTGTTGTTGAGTTGCATGAGTTCCTTGTATATTCTGGATATTAGGCCCTTATCGGAGGCACTGTTTGCAAAAATCTTCTCCCATTCAGTTGGTGGCCTCTTTATTTTGTTGATGGTTTCTTTTGCTGTACAGAAGCTTTTAAGTTTCATATAGTCCCATTCGTTTATTTTAGCTTTTACTTCTATTGCCTTTGGAGTCAAATTCATAAAATGCTCTTTGAACCCAAGGTCCATAAGTTTAGTACCTATGTTTTCTTCTATGCAGTTTATTGTGTCAGGTCTTATGCTTAAGTCTTTGATCCATTTTGAATTAACTTTGGTACATGGTGACAGATAGCAGTCCACGTTCATTCTTTTGCACGTGGCTATCCAATTCTCCCAGCACCATTTATTGAAGAGGCTGTCTTTCCTCCATTGTATGTTTTTAGCTTCTTTGCCAAACATTATCTGTCCATATTTATGTGGTTTTATTTCTGGGTTCTCAATTCTATTCCATTGGTCTATGTGTCTTGGTTACACTAGTGTATTCGATCTGTAACAATTCATCGAGCTTTACATGAATAATTTCTGCATATATTTCATTATGCATGTTATACATCAATAAAAATTTAAATATTACATACTATTTGCACAAAAATCCTAACTCAGTATCTCAGAATAACAGCAGCATGTTGTTCTGTTTCATTTTAAAGTGGAGCATGTTCACTCATAGCATCATCAGGTGGATTTTAAATTTCCAAAGTATTTATTAATGTCCTAACCCTTGGGTGACACCCTAGGGTCTCTCAATTTTTGCCTCAGTTTGGTAAGTGTAATGGTTTTGATTTTTTTATGAGGCAATTTTTTTTTTCCAGAAAAGTCCTGCCTCTTCTCCCCCCCCCGCCCCCCCCCCAGTGATGCCCACCAAGGCCATAACCCCTAACTCAGTGCCTTTCACATAGTGTACACTCTACCTGTGGAACTGGGTTGAATCAGGTTGAACTGTGTTGAAGTAGCAGAGGTTGCCCTGGCAAGGATAGTACATAGGTAATGCAGGTGAGGCTGAAAGGCTACAAGTCAGCAGCAAATGTTTTTACATTTACTTGATAAACAATTTGCGAGTAGTTCACCAAAAGATGTTGGTTAAAGCAGTGGTTTTCAGCCTCAGCCGCACATTGTAACCACCTGGAGAGCTATAGATAATACTGATGCCCACGCCCCACTTCAGGGATTCAGACTTAACTCGTCTGTTGCAACTTGGATTTGGGGAATTTTAAAAGCCGCCACCCCAGATGACTCTAATGTGCAGCCAGGGTTGAGAACGGCAGATCCAGGGTAGGAATGCATTAGCTGCAAGTGATGTCCATGTGTGCTATGGGGGGTCTTAGAAAACAGCTATGTCCTGTTAAAATGAACAGATTACTCAAGATTACTTCAAGATTACTCAGCCATTTGGCTAAATTGTAGCAGGAGGAAATGTCTGCCAGTTGATCTATCTTTATGTCATTTGCTTTCAGAGTAAGAGGTTGTTTCAGGAACAGTTAGTTGTTTGATTTAGTCTGTGTTGAAAATCATAAATAGTCTACAAATACCAAAAAGGGATGAAAATAATTTGCAAACTTGTTGAGTGCATGATACACGTTTTCACATTTCTCCTGTGATTAGAAATGAAAACTATATTGCTGAGGCCTTGGTTTCCTAGTCAGTCATCAGCTGTTCCAATTCTCTCCAATCATTCTAGCAGTATCTCGAGGGGATTACTCCCAGTGCTGCCAGGTACTAGATGGACTGAAATCTCAGAGGAATCCTGCTTCTACTGCAGAAGCATCTTTCTTCAGAACCCCAAATGATTACGGAGGCTGCAGGAGGAGAATGGTCTAGTGGGGGTGCATGGGCTCTGGAGTCAGGTGGAGTTGACCCTGAGTCCCAGCCCAATCACTTATTACCTCTGGGGCTTTGGACAAGTTTCTTGACTTGGAACAGTTGTATAAACCTTGTGTCATGCGGGAGACCCTGCTCGCTGCGCCATTTGTCGTGCAGGGAGACCTGCAGGGTCTCTGGTCCCGCTCCCCATACAAGAACGCAGGATATGGTGAGGCCAAAAAGGAACACCCACGGAGCCATAGGTAGGGGAGTCATACCACTATATTCTCTCTGGCGGCACTATACTCTCACTGGAGGCTGGATCCACACTGTCCGCAAACCACCATCCACACTTGCCAGCCCAGCCGCCATCTTCTTGCTAGCCCCCATTCTTTCTCTTTCCTTCTCTCTGCTAGCGTAGCCACAGCAGTTATATTGTGGCCAATGGCTCACTGGTTACAGCTGACGGCCAACTAGCCACAGCTGATGGCCATGCAATCACAGTTGGCCATTTACTACCTGAGCCAGCACCTGTCTATGTGAGGCCGAGAGCCTGGAAACTACTCTCTGGGGCTCCACCCCCACACTCCACCCCTACAGGCTCTCGCCTCACAATCTACGCAACAAGCGTCTTCCGCGAGGGGACCTGTGCGAGGAGCCTGGGGGTGAATGCAATATCCTGGACACAGCCAGGCTCTCTGGGCACAGCCAGGGTTTCTCAGGGCACCACCAGTGCTTCTGGGCACGGCCAGACTTCCTGGACTTCTTAGGGTACCACCTGTCTTCCCGGACACAGCCAGGGTTTCTCAGGGTACCACCAGTACTCCTGGGCACTGCCAGACTTCCTGGACTTCTTAGGGTACCACCTGTCTTCCCGGACACAGCCAGGGTTTCTCAGGGCACCACCAGTACTCCTGGGCACAGCCAGACTTCCTGGACTTCTTAGGGTACCACTAGTTTCCCCGGGCACAGCTAGGATTTCTCAGGGCACTGCCACTTTCTCTGGGAACAGCCACACTTCCTGGACACAGCCAGGGCTTTCAGGGCACTGCCACTCTCTGTGGGCACAGCCACACTTCCTGGACACAGCCAGGGCTTTCAGGGCACTGCCACTCTCTGTGGGCACAGCCACACTTCCTGGACACAGCCAGGGCTCTCAGGGCACTGCCACTTTCTCTGGGAACAGCCCGACTTCCTGGGCACAGCCAGGGTACCTTCAGGGCTCAGCCAGACTTCCTGGACTCAGCCAGGGCTCTCAGGGCACTGCCACTCTCTCTGGGAATAGCCCGACTTCCTGGGCACAGCCAGGGTATCTTCAGGGCTCAGCCAAACTTCCTGGACTCAGCCAGGGCTCTACTCTCTCTGGGAACAGCCCGACTTCCTGGGCACAGCCAGGGTATCTTCAGGGCTCAGCCAGACTTCCTGGACTCAGCCAGGGCTCTCAGGGCACTGCCACTCTCTCTGTGCCTCTCAGGGTACCCTGCTGGAACAACAGTGACTCACAATCAAGGTGCTTACATATTCTCAATGGCGGCCGGTCAAAAGACAAAAGCAAATATCCCCCAGTTCCACTAACAACAGTTCCCAAACAAATAGTCAAGCGGTCCATTAAATTAGGGATGGAAGGCAATTCCCCATAGTCCATAGTCATTCACCAGGGCTGTCCTGGGGGTGAGGGACGACCTTGACCTCACCCTCATCTCCCATGGAGGACTCAGCAAGCGTTACCTCCTGGGACTATAAGTCCTGCATCCGGGCTGCCTGAGCAGGAACCTCCCGGCCCACAGGGCTGCAACGACCTTCGCTTTCTCCGGCCTGTGCTGGTTGGGGAACCGTCCACATCTTTCCACCTCTCCACGGGGCTCCATCTCTGCAGCAGCTGCATGGCTTTTCCTGTGCTGGTGGGAGAAACGTCCACGTCCTCCCACCCCTCCACGGGGGTCCAGCTCTCCGGCAGCTGCTCCTCCTGGTCTTCCTCAGACTGGGTGTTCATACACACAAACTGCTCCACCGTCCTTTGGAGAGCTTTGGCCGGCACCGTACCCTGCTCGCTGCGCCATGTGTCATGCTGGGGACCCTGCTCGCTGCGCCATGTGTCATGCGGGAGACCCTGCTCGCTGCGCCATTTGTCGTGCAGGGAGACCTGCAGGGTCTCTGGTCCCGCTCCCCACACAAGAACGCAGGATATGGTGAGGCCAAAAAGGAACACCCACGGAGCCATAGGTAGGGGAGTCATACCACTATATTCTCTCTGGCGGCACTATACTCTCACTGGAGGCTGGATCCACACTGTCCGCAAACCGCCATCCACACTTGCCAGCCCAGCCGCCATCTTCTTGCTAGCCCCCATTCTTTCTCTTTCCTTCTCTCTGCTAGCGTAGCCACAGCAGTTATATTGTGGCCAATGGCTCACTGGTTACAGCTGACGGCCAACTAGCCACAGCTGATGGCCATGCAATCACAGTTGGCCATTTACTACCTGAGCCAGCACCTGTCTATGTGAGGCCGAGAGCCTGGAAACTACTCTCTGGGGCTCCGCCCCCACACCTTGTCTGCAAGAAAAGGAATAATGATAGTGATTACAAAGACAACAGTTGTGCTTGTCCCTCCCTGTACTCATGCCTGTTGCAATGTGACTTTACAGCCACCCCCATGAGAGACAGAATCTGTCCCCCCACACTTTGCATCAGGGCTGCCCTTATCAGCTCTGGCCAGTAGAATGCAGGGGCTATGCCAGCGTGCCAGCATTGGATTAACTAGGCTGAAAAGGTCTTAGATGCTTCTGCTTTCTCTTTCAGAACCCAGCCATCTGCATGAGAATAAACCCATGTTAGCCTGCTGGAGGATGAGCCACCACTGGGAGTAGAACCGTGGTGCCTGGTCGACAGCCAGCTCACCCCCAGAAGCAGAGCCCCCCAGTATACCAGCAGCTGCCACACACGCATGAAGTAGCTCAGCTGGGAGCAGAAAAAATGGTCCAGCTGAACCCAGCCTGACTGCTGACCCGCGCAGTCATGAACGAGTTAAGTACTGGGTGGTTTGTGATGCAGCCATAGCTAATACACACACCCACTGCAGACAGGATGCCAGGATTCAACGATGTGTTAATTACAAGTTACTTGGCTAACAGCAGGCACCTATAGATGCTGATTTCCTTTTCCCCTTATTTAAAGTTGGATCTCTTGAGTTATACATAAATACATGTAAACATGTATGCATGTAATTAAATTCTCACAGTACCCCATGCCACAGGAGGAAATAGACAAGAGTCCGATTTCTAGAGCTCAAGGTCAGATTGCATAATAAGAAATTTACCTTTAATTATTCCCTCCAAATCTGAACTCTGGAGGTCAAGGCCATGGACAGATCTGACTACATGGGGTTCCCTTCTCTTGGGGCCTCATCTTCCTTTCACTGCTGTCTGATCTCATAAAGGGGGAATGGAATCACGCCAAGAAGCAGTGGTCATCCGTTGGAAACTTCCTGCTTGCACCCCTCTGCTCCCTCTCAGGGCACTGTCTCTCTCCATCTTGGGTCTGAGGAATTATTCCCTCACCTCTGGCTGAGATGGGGGTTCAGGAACTCTACCTCTCTGAAGTCATGGGGAGTGACAGCCCTTAGACCTGCACTTCCAATGTGGCAGCCACTTACCACACGTACTGAGCACTTGAGATGTGGCTGGTCTGAATTATTATGTACTAGGTGTATAGAATAGAGTGAATTTCAAGATTTTTTACACAAAAAAATGTAAACTATTTCATTAATAATTTTATATTGATTTCACATTAAAATAATATTTTGGATATATTGGGTTAAATTATAATATTACAATCAATTTCACTTGTTTCTTTTTATTTTCTTTAATGTGATTACTAGACGATTGCCTCCCTTTTCAAACCTCAGGCTGCCTCCTCAGAAGACCAGAGGGCAAGAAGATGATGAAATCTGAAATTTTTGAATCATTTGTCGTTTTATCGTTTCCATTTGTGAATAAAGGATTTAATAAAGCTTTTTTCGCTCATGTAACCTAAAGTTGAAGGTTTAATATTAAAATACCTATCCTACACTCGTTTCAACATCGTGCTAGGACCCGCCACTGTTTCGCAGGGCGCTGCAGCCATGTGGAGACACTGTCCTCATCCTTAAGCCTTCACTATTTGGAGAGCTCAAGGATTGGCTGCAGGACCCCTTGTGTTCAGGTTTCTTAGACTTTCTTCCCCCAGTGTGATTAAAGAACAAGGCCAAAATTAAGTTTGCAGCCCTCAGAAACCAGAGGATTTGTCTTTCTGTGCTGTGGCTTGCCAGCATTTTTAGTTTCTATTATCAGAAATACCAATTGCAGGTCGCAGCCAGGAAAAAAGACCATGAGGAATTGAGAGTCACATTGCACCTAATCTGCACAGGCACGTGCACTGCTAAAAAGGGCCATAACTTCCAAAAATCCCTTAAGTTTCCAAGACTTAGTCCACACCAAGCATTAGACTGACAGTGCCCTGTGCCGCCAATGGTGTTGAAATGTGACTACGGATGCTGAATCCAGGGCAGACAAGGCTGTGTGCTGTGAAGGGAGCCACGCATCACAGAAACACGAAGTCACACTTCAGGTAAAGCAAGCACTTTGACCAAGGTTAGTTGACTCAAGGCAACTTCATTCTTTTTCTTTCCCAATAAACATTTTTAGGGTTAGAAGCCCAGACTCCATGTAGGAATGTTTTGAGGGCTGCTCAGCACTGAGTACAAGAGGAATAAAGGAGATGAAACCCACACTTTAATTGTAAACAAATGCGTCAGTGAAAACATTTCAGATCCGTAAGTGCATGTATCTATTAATCATCACAGTAATTTGAAATGCAAGGAAATGATAAAGCATGTGTCACTTATAGGTTTCTTTTTCTCCTGTCCCCTCTTCATGTTAACATCTAAAGTTCCTAAGTACATAGATACTCTTTATGAGAAAAAAAGAAACTCCCATTGATATCAATGTAAACATTTAATATTGGACAATTAGTTTTTTCATTTTCTATTTTGTCTGTATTGTTAAAGAGGCAAAGATATACAGTTCTACATCTCAGATATTGCATTTTTGTAAAAACTGAATGTAATAAGCTTCATTCCCTCAATTATTAACAATAATTGCAATTTGCCCGTTCTCTGCAGAATACACTTCCAGGAACTGTGGGGATGTGGAAAAGAAATAAATATTGTTCCTATGAGATGGTAAGTCCCTTGAAGGCAAGAACAGAAGATGGTCTCTCTGGTCCTTAGCAGTGTCAGGCACACTGCAGGCACTGCAGAGGTTGATGACTGCCTGAATGAATGAATAGGGTACTTCCAATGGGCAGGAAGCCCCGCCCACACCTGGCACTGCCGATGGCCATGTACACACGGACACGGCCTGGACCCCCACTCCTGAGAATTACACTTGCAGCACACCACTCCCTCCCTGCAGCCCAGGGCAATGACTCCAGCTGTTGGAGAACTAGGGGACTTATCTCATCCCATGCTCTTAGCTCACCTTCTTTCTTCCCCTCAAAGTCTGCACCCAAGCTACTCTTCCACTTTAATTGTTCCATTGCTCAAAGCTCCAGTCATTCTACCTCAGGCAGCTCTCCTCCTGCCTTTCTTCCCTCCCTCATCCCTGCTGCTGTATCGCTTTCTTTCATCAGTTTTTGTCTCCTTCCCTTGTAAAATAACTCTTCTACCACTTTCTACCTCATTGGCATCCATTTGGGAATCAGAAATTCACCCCACAGCTTAGTATTCCACTTTTGGAATAAGTCAGTCACACTCTGGAATAAGCACCAGTGCCATCCACCTCCAGAGATCTTGAAAGTAGTTTAAGATCCTTTAGAACCTCCAGAGAAATCTTAATCTTTCCCATTTCCTTCTAGTCAAGCTTTTTTTCCTCAAGTACCAGCATTGAAAATAAACAGTTTTAAAAATTATTGTGCCAGCAAGAAAAGGAATGAAGTACTGATTATGTTGTCATACAGATGAACCTTGAAAACATTCTGCCAAGTGAAGGAAATCAGTCACCAACGTTTATTTATTATGATTCCATTTATACGAACTGTCCAGCAAAGAGAAATCTACAGAGACAGAAAGCAGATTAGTGGTTGCTAGGGCCTGGAGAGGACAGTGGGGAGGATAGGAGGGTGGTAGCTAAGGGTGTTCCTTTTTGAGGTGATGAAATGTCCTAAAATTGACTGTGGTGTTGGTTGCATATATCTGTGAATATACTAAAAACCATTAAATTGTACACTATAAATGAGTGAACTGTACAGTATAGAATTGTTTCTCAATAAAACTGTTTTAAAATTTTAAAGTTATGAACTATTTCATACATTCAAAATTATATATATATATATATATATATATATATATATATATATATCCTGTACCTGTCACCTGCCTCATAAATACAACTTCACTGGTTTTGAAGCCACGTGCGTGTCCTTCCCAATACAACCCCTTTGTGTTCTGCTTTTTCTCTATATTGAGATATAGTTGATATATAACATTGTTAGTGTTCTGCTTTTAAAATACTCCTTCATTTGTACACTTCCATGTACTGACACAGCCTACAGAGTTGCCATTTTTAATGTTTGTGTGCTTCACCGATTTCTAACCAGTCAGAGGGAGGACAGCTGAGGAGAGAGGAAATGCCGTCTGACTTTGCACCTTGAGCAGAATTTCTGAGATTCAAGTCCTCTCATGGGGTGGACCATGGAGTATCGTTGGGGGCCATTCGTTTTTTCCCTTGCAGCTGCTAGATCCGGTTTCCACTCTGCGTGCCATCAGAGGGCAGTTTTGGTTTTGTACACTAATAAGGGTCCATTTGTGGTGGCTGCCTGGAGCCCTGCACTGGAAAGAGTGCTGAGGTCAAGTTCAGGTTCGGCAGGACGGAAGCCTCTGATTTATTACAGGCATCTGCAAGTCAGTTCCCAGCACTGACATCACTGTTACTCCGACTTGTAAGGAGGCGATGTTAAGTGTCTCCAGGGCGATGCTGGGCACCGAAAAACAGCACTTGGTCACTCCAGGAGCTTCTGAGCTGAAGAGCTCTCTCCTTCCACCACTGCATATTGCTAGCTATATTTCCATATATATTTATAGGACTGCAATTGTGTTTTGGATTTGCACCCTGACTCAGGAATTAATTTATTTAAAAGAATATTTCAACATTTTCAAGGAGTCGAGCATCTTTCAATTCTGGTTATTTCTAATTTTATTGCACTGTAACCCCAAAATGTGGTATGTAAAATTTTTGCCCTTTTAGATTTACTAAGTATATTTTTATGTTTTTTAAGAATACAAAGGTATTTTTATTTCTTTGCAAGTCTGTTGACTTAAGTTTTTAAAAACAAAATCATTTTGTTACTATATAGTGTTGTATCTATTATGTTTTTGTTTCCTGTGCTTTTTTCCTTTTTTAGCCTTTTTTTTTTCTGGCCCTTCATTCTCTCTCAGAGTTTTCTTTCTATGTCCTATGCTCTAGATCTAATACCTGTTTATCAGTTAAGGTTGCTTTCAGTTCTAGAAACCAGGAAATCTGACACACAATAGTATGAACAAGGCTATGGTAGGAGGCCACAGAGGTGGGCAGGGACCAGGTTATCTAAGTTTTTATTCTACTGCAATGAGAAGCCAGCCCCAGATTTAAATGGGGGGTGGAGGGAGGTGGCATAGATCATGTTTTTCATGTGTTCAAGAGATCACGCTGGATGCTGAGTGGAGGGTAGACTGTAGGAGGGCAAGACAGCAAGCAGGGTCAGGAGGGTGTGCCTCGCAGCAGACCAGGAAGAGAGGAAGGTGGCTGAAACTGGTAGTAGGAATGGAGAGAGTCAAAAGAGGCTGCAATCAGGATGCATGTTGCAGGCAGAGCCAACAGAGGATTGCATGTAGGGTGTGAAGGGAAGAGTCAGACATAACTCCTGAGTGTTCCCCACAGGGAAGAGAATCCAGGCAGTTTTCAGCAGATAGATGTATTGAAAGCTGTGAGACTGCGGGATCATTCTGAAAGGTCACGCAGGGAAGAGAAGGGGGCTGAGAATCACTAGAGATCTGGTAGAGGAGCAGGAGCAGAGTAAGGTGTGGGGGGATCCAAGAGATGGGGGGGGGGGTGTCAAAAATCCAGAGGAAAGTGTTTCAAGAAGGAATATTTTGAAATGTACCCAGGGATCATTACAGGCACAGAACTCTGGGAAGGTAGGCTGAAAGGACTCCTCAGGCCCAAATTTACTTGAAGCTACAGCTTTAATCTATAAAATAAATGGACTTTTGCCTTCTGTTTCATAATACAGGCACACCCCACCACAGAACAAATCCTCAAATAATGTATCCCTGGAAAGACACCCCTGTGTTTTGAATACCCAAACTGCACAGCAGGTATTTATTGCTCAATACATTTTTCAGCTGATATTTATATATACCTATATAAAATTTATATTGAGTCTTCAAAATTTAATAAAACTTAGTTTAGTGGCTTGCTAGAAAAGCTTCATCTTGCTCCCAAATACAGAATCACACTATCACTTTGCAAAGCTTTGGAGTATCAACAAAAGAGATGAACTTATCTGATGTGGCTGCTTTCGGAGAGGCCACTGATACTCAATTGTGACCAAGAAGCAATGTTTTAGGCATTTTACATCCAAATATCATATTTGTAGCTTATGTCTAGGTGCCGTATTGTGATTTAGGAAATTGGTAGATTTTTTCAATTGACTTGCTATTTCTTATAATTTTTTCCATTGAAAATAGGTTTTCCTTATTTTTTTCAGAGACAGCCTGACATTTCAGGCACAGGTTACTCACAACTGGCAAGGGATTTTCCAACTTTGTCTTAAACTTTTAATACTTACCTTGTAAATTACTTAACTTGGGTTCTTCCAAATTTTATAGTAAAATTAATGCTCCAGAAAGTTGTACCACATATTCTGCTGTTTGGCATCCTCTCTGCACAGAATTGGGGCTGTGCATACTTCAGTCTGAGAAGCAGCTAGTAAGGTAGTACTTGAAGTTTATCAGATAAATTAAATGGAAAATAAATTATTACTGTAACCCCCAACAGCAACAAATTACTAAGAGGTTCCGGAAGGATAATTAAAAAGGGATCTTAAAAGTGGTTCCCAAGGCGTCTTATTGTAGTGCGGAAAACAGAAATTGGGTATTACTTTCCAAAACAAACTTCCTTAACATTTTAGGGAAGAGCAAGGTGGGGGTGCGCTCCTAGGGAGGATTTATGGCGAGACAGAAGTTGGGAGGGATGGAGGGTTTGGAGAGAAAGGTGGCTTTGGAATGACAAGTTCCACGTTCCCAGGTACCAGGTAATTCCATTTGACTCAGCGAACTTACGGTGTCAGGTACCCGTTAGTGAGTTTCTACTTGGATCCGAAAGAAGCCTAGGTCAGCCGGCACCGCCAGCTCCACTCCCACCTGGGGGCGGGCCTCAAAGAGCGCCGCCGGGCCGCACTGCGCATGGCTCAGGGGCGGGGCGGAGGGAAGGGGCGGCGCGCCAGGCTCCCGGAGGTTCTGTGGCCCGGAAGCATGGCCACCCTGCGGGGGCTGAGAGAGGTACCCCGGCACTTGCTGGTCTGCGAGAAATCCAACTTCGGCCACGACAAGTCGCGCCACAGGCATCTTGTGGAGACGCACTACCATAATTACAGGGTGAGTCGGGCCGCCCTGCGCTCGCGAGCTGGAGAGGCTGGTGTGGCTCCGCACTCCGCTCTGCGCGGCGGGCCCGCCCGGGGGCGGGCCTTCGCCGGGAGAGCTGGGAGCTGTAGTGTCTAAACGGGTCGGCGCTGGTTGCTGGCGCCTCAGCCGGATTACAACTCCCAGGATGCGCCGCGAGGGGCGCGGTATCGGCCCTGGGGGAGACCTGGGCGGTGCGCGCCGCGAGCAGGTTACTCCTGTCCCTTCCCCGGCCCGTTTTCAGAGCCTCCCGGGGAGGGATGTGAGGGGCAGGGCCGCGACTGTTGCGAAGTGCAGCCGCCGGCCGGCCTCGTACAACTCGCTTTTTCCCCACATGGAAACCAGACTCGCCTCTTCCCCACCGCCTAATTCCTTCTCCCACCCGTGTGCCTGTGGATTTTTCAGAGCATCGTGCGGAGTCTACGCCCAGATAAAGACTTACTTTTCTAAACTACTTATGGAAACTGGATTGATATCTGAGAAACTTTCCACTTTGCCTGCCCGCTGCCCTATGTGTACTCAAGACACTCTGTGCCATTTCGCCAGCTTTGGGGAGAAGTTCGCTGTGGTGGCCCTGCTAGCGAGCACAACCAAGAGTTTTACGAGGGTGCTAACAATGGCTGTTGTTGCTTCGTGAAAATGTCACCCTCGGGGGTGCCTTTTCCTCAGATGTGAAAGTCGAGGCATCTCAGTGAGGTTAATTATTGGTTTATCCAGGATCTGTTGTGAGTGGAGGAGAACAACCCAAATTCCCAGTCAGGTGTCTATTGGGCTGTTTTCACCAACCCATTTAAGTGGTGAGACCTCCAAAAAATCAATCTCAAGATGATAATGGTTTAAGCCCTTAGCACGTTAAATTGATCAGCCTGATCTCCACTCAGGCCCGACTGGCCGGTTTCTCAGAGACACAAGTGCTGACTCTGGCCCTTCAGGGACAGACTGGTGTGTTGGCAGCTTTGACAGAGCGATTTTCAATGTGCGGAGCCTTGGGCAGCGTGTGAAACCCGTTAGGTTTAGTATCTCTGCTTTGGATGGAAAGCTCCTCACAGATAGTAGTCAGGAACGTATGCCTTAACTCGCCAGGTATGATCTGTAGAATTTTTCTGTCTATAAAATAGAAACATCCAGGAGCACTTCTGCTTCCATGTACCCTCCTAATAATTGGTTCTGAAGGGGTAAATTCCTTATGCTCTAAGAGACAGTTCCTGTGATTCAAACCCGGTACCAGGATAAACAAATTTAGGGATATTCAGTTGTCCTATTTTGCCTAAAAATTAGTAAAAGTAACAGGACATATTTATAATGCTTCTTTATAAAAAAATATATATATTATCACGACGTTTCCATTAATTTTTTTTTTTTGGCTCATTCTCTTTCCTATACGATATTTGAATACAGAAATGAAAACTTGAATTGTCAGGTGTTTCTTTTCCTGAGATTGGTAAGTTAATTAATAAGAGTTTTGTAGAACTCTATGGGGGAATAGTTAGCAGCCTTCATGATGTATATCATCCCTAAAATCCTCGGTGTTGACCTGTGTGAAAATAAAACTTGTTTATATTACACATTCCAATAGGTTTCATTTCTGATTCCTGAATGTGGTATACTGTCAAAAGAACTGAAAAACCTGGTCACGGAAACTGGACCCTATTACTTTGTGAAGAATTTACCTGTTCATGAGTTAATTACACATGAATTCATCAATACCTTTGTAAAGAAAGGTAAGAAAAACCATGCAGTGTCTATGAACGTGGCAAGATGAGGAAGTAGGGTTAGATCACATCACAACACAAGGATTTTTCTCTTGTGTTAAATCGGGCCTACGGAAATAGTCCGTGTGGTCAAGTACATGCATTACTCTCCCCATTCCTCAGTATTCTCGCCCTGCTCTTCCACATGCTTTCATTAGGTGGTGGTTTCTGATGACGTTTGTCCACAGGTGTTGCTTGGGGGTGTTGTAACATGAAGGCATCCCTCATCTTAAAATAAAGATTAGTGAAGAGGAAACCTTTTGATCTGTATATTGAAATTCGGTGCTGTTGGGTGTGTGCCTGCAAAGAACAGTGTGCTCCCAGTTCCGTGTTTCCCTGAAAAATAAGACCGGGTCTTACATTTATTTTTGCTCCAGAAGATGCATTAGGGCTTATGTTCGGGGGATGTCATCCCAAAAAATCATGCTCGGGCTCATTTTTTAGTTAGGTCTTATTTTCGGGGCAGCACAGTAGTTCCTACAACAGATATCTGAAAGGTTGGTTTCGGATAGCAGCTGTTTTGAAGTTTGATGCTACTTTTTTATTATTAATAGTGTGGACACTGGCTATAGTAGGCACTTTTACATATCTTACCCAATTTAAACCCTTGCCACAACTCTATGAAATAGGCCTATGATCCCCATTTTACAGGTGAGGAAATTGAGGCTGGGAGAGATTAAGTAGTTTTCTTTACACAAGTTCCTGGCTCATTTTGATTTTTAACCTGGAACTGTGCCTCTCAGGTGTGCACACTTACCTAGTATTCCACTTTGTGCCTTTCTGCCAGCATCCCCAAGGCACACACGCCATCCTGAGTCCATTTCCTGCTTGGTGGTAGTCAGCTTATACAAACAGGTCTTGGGCGGGGGTTGAACTAACTGCTTGGCCTTTCATGTTCTCCAGGTTAGCATTGGCAGGTTTTAGGTTTACTGAGTGAGCTGGAGCAGTGATCTGGATGATTTATTATCACGTAGAAATAATCTGACTTTTGCAGGTCTGATTGTTGTTTTTTTTCCTTGCCTTAATTTTTTCTCTGGGCTTTCTCTTACAGGTTCATGCTATGCACTAACATACAATACAAATATTGATGAAGATAATACTGTTGCCCTGCTGCCAAATGGTAACAACACTCAGTTTTTTCTTTTTTGTTTAATTATAGAAGAAATACATACTGTAAAAAAAAGAAGGCAAATCATACAGATGTATATAAAGTGAAGGATCCCCCCTTTCATCCTTATTTCTTCCAAACTCATTCCCTTTCTCAGAAGGAACTGTTGTTAATAGGTAAATGTTCATTTTTCTAGACATTGTCTATGAATTTATACACACACGTAAAGGTGCTTTTCTTTTTTTAACAAATTACATCATATTATGTTGTTTCTCAATTTGCTTTTCCCCCAAGCTATATATCATAGACATCTTTCCATATCAGTGCATATAGTTCTAATTTACTATTTTTAATGCCTTGAAGGTATGCCAAAGAAGAGGTATACAATGGCTTATTTATTCCTTCTTCAGTAAAACTTAAATAAATTTCTAGTTTCACTATTATAAATAATATCTTTGTATGTATAATGTATAAACAATACCCTTCAATTGTAAATAAGATATTTGTGTATATAAGTAATATCCTTATATTATAAATAAGATCTTTGTATGCAATTTATTGCACTGACACCTAACTGCTCAATTTGCCTTTGTTTGTTTTTTTTTTTTTTTTAAAGATTTTTACTGGGGAAGGAGAACAGTGTGTATTTCCAGGACTTTATTGGGGAACGGTGTGTTTTTCCCAGGACCCATCAGCTCCAAGTCAAGTTGTTATCCTTCAATCTTAGTTGTGGAGGGCGCAGCTCAGCTCCAAGTCCAGTCACTGTTTTTCAATCTAGTTGCAGGGGGCGCAGCCTACCATCCCATGCGGGAGTCTAGCCGACAACCTTGTTAAGAGCATGCGCTCTAACCAACTGAGCCATCCGGCTGCCTCTCGGCAACTCAGCTCATCGTGCCGTGTTCAGTCTTAGTTGCGGGGGTGCCTTGCTTTCTTTTAGTCAGTAAACATAAGTCATATTTTTGACATCTCTTTTATGAGAATTATTATTTAATTTATAGGGAAATTAATTTTATCACTGGATAAAGACACTTATGAAGAAACTGGACTTCAAGGTCATCCATCTCAGTATTTTGGCAGAAAAATAATGAAATTTAGTAAGTATTATGCTTGCTTTATCAGTTTCTAACAAGGTAGTAATCTTGTAGCAATTTAAATTTAAATGTTTGAATTGCCTCTGTTTTCATTGTTCAGAAAAAGTATGGGTTCTTCTTGTCTTTAAAGCTTCTGACTCAAGCGGCTCTCGGTTGGACCTCAGAGAGGATAAGATAAAGCTGTTGTACCTATTTCTCTTAAGCTGTAGGCTGCATCTTATAAAGGTTATAGAATTGGAATGCTCCATTAGATATTTATGTTTTGGGTCAAAAATTCAAAGTAATGAACCCAAGGTAAGAGTCTATAACTTGTTCTCAATAAAGAATTTCCTTTGATTTTCCTAAGTCCCTGATCACAAGTAGAAATGTACTTACGAGTGAGGAGATGTGGTTCTGCTGGCAGTGTCTGGCTTGAGCATCATTGGTTAAGGCTACCACCTCCTTACTTAGAGTTGACTTCCCAAGGACCTCTGCCCTAGGTCTTTGACCTAGGAAAATATAAATTAAAAACATCTTTTATTAGTTCTCAATGCTAGAAATGCCCATTGAAGGCAAAGTTTTGATTTGGTAATCCAAAGAGAGTACAGAACAAAGTAATATTTACTATCCATAAAGATTCCAAAAATTCTGATTTTTTTTTTAATGTAACACTTTTTCCTCAGTGCAAATTGTTTATATATGAATGAAATATTTATTCCTCTTTCCATTTTTTAAGTTGTTTCCATTGATTTGATGGACTTATCTTTGAAGCCGGATTCTAAGAAGTATGAAAGAATATTGTGGTCCTTCAAAGAAAAGAAACCATTGAAATTTGATTTTCTTTTGGCTTTGCATCATACAGGTATAGAGAATAAGTTATGAAATAATATAGTGATTTTGAAATCTAATTGTTAATTAAAGGAGAATTGTTAATTAATGGAGAATTGAATAGTGATTCATCCCTATGGTCAGGGATAGTATGTATATATACATGTAAACATTATTTAGGAAGCTGCTTTGGCCTGTCTGACAGCCCAAGAACCATACTGTGTTTCCCTGAAAATAAGACCTAGCTGGACCATCAGCCCTAATGCGTCTTTTGGAGCAAAAATTAATATAAGACCCAGTGTTATTTTACTATAAGAGTGGGTATATAACAAAACATAACAAATATAACATAACAATATATACCGGGTCTTATATAATTTTTGCTCCAAAAGACACATTAGAGCTGATGGGCCGGCTAGGTCTTATTTTCGGGGAAACACGGTAGTTTAGGATAATCTATGCGTGCAGCCATCTGCCTCCGTCTCCTTGGGTTATGTGTAGATCCAAAGATCTTGAGAGTGGCTACAGAGCAGCTAATGTTTATCTGTTTCTCCCCTTCCTTCCTCAAGCTTATCTCAAACAGCCTTGGCTGTAATGTTTTCAAATAATACCAACGATAGTTATATATACATACTTCTTATTCATTATTACATAGTAAAAGCAGCCATACCATTTTAAAGGTTACATTAAATTTGTTGCAGTTTTTAATTGATTCGAACACTAAATTTAATTCAGAGTTTCATGGTCACCAAACATGTTAATCTACTTATAATTGCCATGTGCCTTGCTCCTTGTAAAAGTGCTTTTGGCCCATCGTAAAATTATAATGAATCTGATCATCACAATTCTGATGGCATAGTATTCTCTTTTGGAGACAGGGAAGCACATAGGTCCATTTTAGAGATATGCCAATCTGTCTACCCCTAATGGGAAGTTTCTGGTTACTGGGTGCTCCAGGTTGCTTGCATGAGTCCTGGGTATGTAATACTTCAGTGCTTCTCCTTCTACTTACGGTAGAGATCCAAGAAGGCAGAGAGGTGGACTGACGCTTCAGTCACATGGAGTCGTCATTGAGAACCATCTGTGCATTGGGTTCTGGAAGGCTGTGTGTTCCTAAGATTCCTAATTATTTTAAGAGCTTGTCAGGAACTATGAAAGGTCTGAGATTTTACCCTCGTTGCAGGGTAAGAAGTTAGCCTGCACAGTCTCGTGGATGCTGACAGAAGACATGAAACTCCTGAGTTGGAGACAAAAGACTTATGAGTTGTGATCAAAAAATGCGGTGAATGTTTAAATTGGAAAAACAAACCACATTTATTACAGCAAAGGACACATTGTCATTAATCCTCCTCAAAATATCCCGTCGTTCTTGCCACTTTCTGAAGCAGTTCTGGAAGTCCTCTTTCATGAGTGTCTTTAGTTGCACTGTCATGGCTGCCTTGATGTCCTGAATCGATTCAAAACATTTTCCTTTTATGGTCATTTTGACTTTGGGGAAAAGCCAGAAGTCACACGGTGCCAGATCTGGTAATAAGGTGGATGAGGACACACTGTAATGTTTCTATTTGACAGAAATTGCCATACCAGAAGTGATGTGTGACAAATCGCGTTGTCATGATGGAGGATGAAGTAAAGACACTCATGAAAGAGGACTTCCAGAGCTGCTTCAGAAAGTGGCAAGAATGATGGGATGTGTGTTCGAAGCAAGGGGGAGTATTTTGAGGGGGAGTAATGGCAATGTGTCTTTTACTATAATAATTATTTTTTAATTTAAACATTCACCGTATCTTTTGATCACACCTCATAATTTTTCACATTGGTTTCAGTGGCCAGAGTCTCAGTATTTGCACCAGTTTACCGAGTCCCAATTCCTACAGGGTGGGCCAGGTGATGCCGCACACACAATAGGTTATGTTACAGGAGAGGAACCTGGAGCTTAAGGAACTCAAATCTTTTATACCTTTGCCCTGGAGGGAGGGAAAGAGACATTACTTCCATTAGACTAGACAGTAAGCAAGCCTGCCCTTTGATCCAGAGGGGACCGCTGTTTCTGTCTTCCAGGGCTATTGGAGAGTCCTTGAAGATACACTGGATTACTGGGATTACAAAAACAAGCCTGAATGAGATTCTGTCCTCTTTGTTTCTTTTCCATTTCCTTTATAGAGATTGTGCAAATATGCTCCTCTGTAGAATTCACTAATTTTATTTGTACATAAGTACTTCTTTTGGCTTTATTTATTAAGTCGAAATTATCTTATTACAACAAATGATGATACTAGTATGGGTTGAATCTGATGGGATGGGGTAGTTTTAGGGATTCACGGAACTTGTTTACAATATTCAAATGGTCTTATATGGTTTGTTTTAAGGTGTAGAAGAATCGATGATGTCATACTTTTGCAATTACCAAATTCATGAACATCAGCCAAAAATAGCAGTGAGCACGGTGACAGATCTGCAGTGCCCAGTACTGCAGAGCAGTGAGCTCAGGGGAGAGCCGGAGGTGTCGTGCAGTGCTGGGGAGCTCCTTGATTGGCTGGGTGCCGTCTTCTGTAACGCTAAACTGTGCGTATGAGAGCTCCTGCGCCTCGCAGGGCTCTGGCTGGCTTCTTGTTTTTCATAGGGGCTTAGTACTTTGAAAGTGATTATGTGCCTGATATAAATGTTTTCTCTTCTTTTTTTGTGACAGAAATAATGAGCCTAATAGTTTCATATCAACCTATTGTTGTCCTCAGCCAAGCACAGTGGTGGCAAAAGCTTATTTGTGTACAATCACTGGTTTCATACTTCCAGAGAAGATATGTCTCCTGTTGGAACAGCTGTGGTAAGAACACGTTTTGCCTTTTCTATCTTGCTTGTCTGTGCCAATGTGACATTTTAGGGACAGTGCTACTGCTCTGAATTTCAGGGTCCTCTCACATTTCCCTTTTTTTCTTGCTGGGGCTCACAGTGTAGTAACATTATCATCTTAAATGACATAATTATCCGTGGTGATAGGAAAATGTTATCGCCATGTACTTGGCCTTATGAAAAGACAAAGAGCAGGGCTTAACTGCTTCTTGAAAGCAATATGCTCATTTTTCTTGTTCTCCCGGACCATATTGGTGCAATTGAAGTTCCAATGCCACCTAAGAAACTAGCAATACTCTGTGGAAGACATTATGGTCTCTCAAATATTGGAGTTCTGCAAAATGTTTCATTTTGAAACGGTGCAAAAAAGGAGTTAACCGTCTCTGAATCGACATCATATCTAGGATCTGTTCTAGCTCTAACATCCTGTGAATCACTGGCATCAGTAATATGCTCAGGATTGTATAACATAGTATTAATTTTTATGTGGAAATAAAATAAAATAGGAAATAAAATAAAATAATTTCCTAAATTAATTTTTATGTGGAAATAAAATGCTAAGTTGTATCTAATGTCAGGAAACTCAAATCCCATATTGAAAAAACTGCAAAGTAAGAATAGTGTTTTCTCAGACTTTACTTTGAAAATGTCTGAGATTGATGTCTTGAGGGTTTTCCTGTTTAAACCCAGCATTCTTTTTCATATTTATTAGTTTATGCTTTGATTTTCCTCAATAAGAACGTTGAATTTTTAAAAACCTGATAAATTATTCTGCAGTGTTTCAGTTAACAGAGACTCTGAAAACAGCACTGTGAAAGGGGGGGAAAATATTATATACTTTTTTGCTTTTTGAATCCTACATGATCTTCCACAATGAGGGCAGGAAAAGCTAAAGTTTGTTTTGTGTATTGTATATTGGTTAACCTTTATTGAATTCACAATATAACATCAGGAATTTAATTTGCATGTCCTATTTTTTTTTATAAATAAAAGCTAAGGTCCAAGCTTCATTGGAACATCAGAAATATCACTTATCCTAAATAAGTAAAAAAAAAATCTGAACATTCTTAACTCTCCCTGTTTGTTAAGAATTATCTTTCTTTTTCAGTCACTACTTTGATGAACCAAAGTTAGCTCCTTGGGTTACGTTGTCAGTTCAAGGCTTTGCAGACAGCCCTGTTTCATGGAGAGAAAATGAACATGGTTTTCGAAAAGGAGGAGAACATTTATACAACTTTGTGATTTTTAATAATCAGGACTATTGGCTTCAGATGGCTGTTGGGGCAAATGACGACTGTCCACCATAAAAATGCAAAATTTATAGTCATGTTTATTTATGTATATGCTTTTAAGATTTCTGAATGGTAAAAGGACTGTGTGTTCACTCACGCTTGTATTATGGTGTCATGTCTTAGGTTAGCATCTATTAGCATTACGCTCTGGACTTGGGGCCCATCCTGTGACTGCTGCTAGGCCTGTCACCCAGCGAATAGCTCACAGTTGATTTTTCGCTGTCAATATAAACACAGGGGTATGGGTTACTGCATGGTAGAGTGGGCCAGGGAACAGGGATTATGGGACCATTGAGTAAGATGTATGCTGTTACTCAGGCACTTGATTACAACTTTTTCACATAATAAAAAGATATCCTCATATCATATTTACCAGAGCTCGTCTCTGCTTTAGTGTTGTTCATATATTACCTCATTTATTTCTCACATGAATCCTATAAGGAAACAGGCACAGAGTATAAATAAGCTATCGAGGTCACACTGTTTGTGTATCTGAGACTTGATCTCAGGTCAGCTGGTTCCTAAGTGTGTGTTCTACTCTCCTGCCTCTGGATCAGAAGGGATAGCTGAATACTATTAGATTGGTGCAAAAGTAATTGCAATTTTTGCAATTATTTTTAAACCACAATTACTTTTGCACCAACCTAATATATATTGTTAAAGAACAAGTTGAAAGAATTGTTTTTCCAGCTGTATGTCTGATAAGGACTAGCTTAAAACAACTAACACTTCTGGAATACATATCAAAAACCATTATTTAAAATGTATCAATGAGCTGCAAATAAAAAATTCTCAAAGACTCAATAAATAAAAAAAATTTAATGGTAATAGAAACCCAAAGGTGTAACTAGGGCACTGATGCCACTTTTTACACTTAGGATCTTTGCCACACGTCAAATCGAACTTAGCTTTTTACAGCCTGGGGTCGGGCTAGGGGCAGTAGAATAGCAGACAAAGATGAGGGCCCACCCAAGGTAAAGGGCTAATAGGAGACCTCATAAAGTTGAGACCCCAAAAAGATAGAGTAAGGATCAACCATGAATAAACCTCCCTGTCACCTTCCTTGTCCCCCAGGACAGCAAGGAAGATTGCTTGTCCTGAGGAAAAATACCTCCCCTTAGAGAATACACACACACACACACACACACACAGACACACACACTCCCAGAGGGTGCCAAGAAAAGGTATACACATTTTAAGAAAGGAAAAAATTGTATTAAAATTGTAATACTAAATATGTACTGGTAACAAAAGATGAATACAAGTCATGTGTATACATTTTTTTTGGCACCACTGGTAGATCTCCAGGTTTGTTCACACAACCTGGGTAGTCTAAAGTCTCAAGCTGGTAATTTTTCTTTTCATTTCTTTTCTCCCTTTCTTTCTCTTTCACTCTTTCTTTGTTTCTTTTTTCTTTTTTTTTCTTTCTCTCTTCCCTCTACCTTCTACCCTCTCTCCTCTCTCCTCCCCACTAGAAAATAATTTTTATTGAGATAGCACCTGCTGCACAATCTGTTCCTGATATTAAACTTCTTTTTCCTTTGCAATTTTGTCTTTCTTAATTTTGTCCCATGAGTGCTTTCTTCTCCACAGTCTGGAAGTGGCTTTGGCCAAACTTGGAGGTGACATCAATGATCTTAAAGTCAGTCTTTTCTAGGGCCTTGTGTTTGGTTTGTACCTCAAGCTGGAAATTTAAGTGATGCCAAGTTTTTAGTTCCTTCCAGGTGACGGGCAGAAGCAAAACAGATTGTCCCCAGAGGAACTCAGAGATAGTTTCAAGAAATATAAGTTCACAATAAAAAATCACAAACAGGTAAAATAGTCAAGCAGAAATAATGGACAGAAGGAACAGGCTTACAATGACTTTTATTAGTTACCAAACACAATATGAAGTATATTTTATATTTAAAGAAATAAAGGGGATCAAAGAGCATGAGTGTAAAAATAACCAAGCAAATTTGGAAAAGTATGAGAGTCTAGGAATGAAAAATATTGCAATTGAAAGTTTAATGGATTGGCTTAATGGTAGACTAAATACCGCTGAAAACAAAATAATAGATATGAGGAAATAAAGATGTTTTCAGACTTGGAAAAGCTGAAAGACTTTATCATCAGCAGACCATGCATTACAAGGAAAAGGATACTAGATGGAAATCTGGATCTACACAAAGGGATCTGGAGCACTGGAGCACTGGAAATAGTAACAATATGGGTGATTGTATGATTTATTATTCAAACCTCTTTAAAAGGTTATTGTTTAAGCAAGCATAATAATATGTTGTGGACTTTATAATATCTGTAAAAGTAAAACGAATGACACTAATAGCTTAAAGACCAGAAGGGAAAAAATATAAGCATACTATTTTAAGTTTCTTGTACTATACGTGAAATGATGTACTATTATTTGAACGTAGACAGTAAAGATGTATATTATAAACCCTAACACAGCCACTAAAATAACAAACCAAATAATTGTAGTTATTAAACTAAGATAAAATGGAATCATAAAAATTTGATTAATCAAAAAAAGACTGAAAAAGAAGTAAAAGAGAATAGAAAACAGATGGGATAAATAGAAAACAAAAAGTAAGATGATAGACTCAAACCTAACCATATCACTAATCACATTAAATATAAATAGTGTAAACGCTCCAATTAAAAGGCAGATTGTCAGATTGAATTAAAAGGCAACCCAATTATATTATGCCTTCAAAAAATGTACTTTAAAGATACAAATAAGTTAAAAGGATGGAAAAAGATATATACCATGCTAACAAAAGAAAGCTAGAGTGGCTATATTAATATCAAAATAGATTCCAGAGCAAAGAATATTAACAGGGATTAAAGAAGGTTACTTCTTACTGATAATGGGGTATATTAATAAATCTAAGTGACATAATCCTAAATGTTTTTGCACCTAATAACAAAGCTTCAAAACGTGAAGCAAAAAGCTAATAGAACTGCAAGGAGAAATAGACAAACAATTATCAGAGATTTCAGTACCTGTCTATAATTGATAGAACAACTTGTAGAAAATGTGCAAAACTGGACAGTCAACTTGTACAACAGTATCAATCAATTTGACCTGATTGATACTTACAGAACATTCCACCCTACCACAGCAGAATACAAATTTTTCTCAAGTGTACTTGGGACATTTATGAAGATAAACACTATGGCCCATTAAAATATCTCAATAAATTCGAAAGTATTCATCATACAAAATATGTTTTTAGCCACAATGGAATTGAATTAGAAATCAATAACAGAAAAAATCCTTGAAAATCTCCAAATATTTGGAAACTAACTCACAACTCAAAACAAAGGGAAATTAGAAAATCATTTGATCATCACTAATTAGGGAAATGCAAATCAAAACCTCAATGAGATACCACCTCACACCAGTCAGGATGGCTATTATTAACCAACAAATAATGTGTTGGCTAGGATGTGGAGAAAAGGGAACCACTGTACACTGTTGGTGGGACTGCAAATTGGTGCAGCCTCTGTGGGAAACAGTATGGAGGTTCCTGCAAAAATTAAAAGAGCTATTATGACCCAGCAATTCTGCTTCTTGGTATTCAAAGAAAACAGAAAATCTAATTCAAAAAGCTATATTGACCCCTATGTTCATTACAGCATTATTTGCAATAGCCAAGATAAGGAAGCAACCTGGGTATCTTTTCGTAGATGAATGGGTAAAGATGATACAACACACACACAATGGAATATTACACAGCCATAAAAAGAATGAAATCGACATGTGCAGCAACATGGATGGATGTAGAGGTGGTTGTGCTTAGTGGAATAAGTTACACAAAGACAAATACCGTATGGTGTCATATAAGTGGAATCTGAAAAAAAAAAAAAACGCTCATAGAGACAAAGCCAAAGGGCTGGTTACCAGAGGGGAGGGAGTGAGGGGTAGGTGAAAAAGTGAAGGGGAATATAGTCAATAATATTGTGAAAAGTTTACATGGTGACAGATGATTACTAGAATTAGGTGATCACACTATAAGGTATAAAAATGTTAAATCACTATATTGTACACCCGAAGCTAATATAACTAATAATATTGTATACCAACTATATTTAAGTAATTTGAGATAAATTTTTAAAAACCAGAAGTTGGGGGTTGCTTTTAAAGCAGTACTCGGGTAAATTTCTAGCAGTAAATATCTATTAGGAAGAAAGGTCTCAAATCAGTGACTTCAGATTCCACTTCCGATCAAGATGGCGGAGTAGGTAAATGCTGGGCTTGCCTCCTCCTATCAAAATTACAAGGAAATTACAGAACAACTACCCTTGAGAACCAACTGAAGATGAGCTGAACAGAACTATACCTACGGATATAAAGAAGAAGCCACATGAGACTGGCAGCAGGGGCAGAAATGCAAAGCAGGCTGGTTCCACAGCCACATGTGGTGGTTAAGAACCAGGAGGACTATCTCAGCTGCAGAAGTCCCCCTGAGGAGTGAGGTGTCCCAGACCCATACTGGGCTCTCCAGCCCAGACCACCAGTGCTGGGAAGAGGGTTTTCCACAACATCTGGCTGTGAAAATCAGGGGTTCTGTCTGGGTGAGACAGAGGGCTACTGAAGTCCCAGGCATCCTCTTAAAAGACCCATGCATCGACTTACTTGCTGATTGACTCACTCTGAGCTCCAGCCCTGTGGCAGCAGCTCGAAAAGCACCAGGGACATATGGGGAGGAACTTAATTGTCTGGCTTCAGGACAAGGGCTGGAGGGGCAGCTCTCTCCAGAATAAACTGCTGGTGGGAGCCACTATTTCTTTACTGAGCCCTCCACCCACTCTGCCTGCAGGTGCAGGTGGGCACCAAATCTGAGTCTCCATCAACTCGCCCCACCTTGGTGATTCCATGAGAACCTGCCCTACCCAACCCACGACCAGCCCAAACCTCTTTCAGCGGCTGTTCCTCATAAGCTGCCAGCCTCAGCCCATGCTGTGGACTTTCCTAAAATGTCTCAAAGGCCCACAGACCCCAAATAAGCAGTGTCTGGCCTCAGTGTGCCCTGTGCCTCTTGCTAATCAGTCCCCTGCACTAATGGCAGTAGGCCTCAGCTCATAGCATAGCCACTCCTAGGTGCCTCTTAAGTCCAACACAAGCAGCTTCCTACCACAGATCACTTTGTAGCTACTACCAAGTGGCCCTTGGCTGGGCACAGGCAGTGGCTGACTTGGGCCTGCACCAGAGCCCCTCTAAAGAGGCCCTAGAACTAACACGCCCAGTGACCGGCTTCAGACCACACCAGAGCACCACCCATTAGCTCCACAAATGACATACCCAAAGTGTACATATGACAGGCACCAGAGCCCTGGTACAGCAAGTCCCACTCTTTGGGGTCAGCCCCCACATTACAGCTCATCCACTGTAGTCATGGCCAGTCCTTTCAGCCAGTCAACTGAAGGGTCAATCACACCCACTGATGCACCAACAGGAGTCAAGGTTCAACTACAACAGTAGGGCACACACAACCCACAGAAGAGACACTCCTGGAACACCCAGTTCAGGTGATGACAGACTGTCCCACTGAGCCCCACAGGACACCTACTACATAAGAGCACTCTACTACAACCAGGAGGCATAACATCCCTACCTAGTACATAGAAACAAACACAGAGAGGCAGCCAAAGTGGGGAGACAAAGAAACATGTCTCAAAAGAACAGAACAAAGCTCCAGAAAAAGAACTAAACAATGGAGACAAGTAATTTACTAGATAAAGAGTTCAAAACACTGGTTATGAGTTCAAAACACTGGAAGAATAGATGAACTCAGTGACAATTTACACAAAGAGATAGAAACCATAAAAATGAACCAGTCAGAAATGAAAAATACAGTAACTGAAATGAAGAATCCATTAGAGGGAATCAAAAGCAGATTAGATGAAGCAGAGAATTGAATAAGCAATTTAGCAGACAACGTGATGGAAAACACCCAATAAGAACAGCAAAAGAAAGAAAAAAAGGATAGCTTAAGGGCCCTTCTGGGATAACATCAAGCATAAAAACACATCACAGAGGTACTAGAAGGAGAAGAGCATGCAAGTATTTGAAGAAAGAATGTAAAACTTCCCTAACCTGGTGAAGGAAACAGACATACAAGTCCAGGAAACACAGAGTCCCAAACAAGATGAACCCAAAGAGGCCCACACCAAGACACATTATATTGAAAATGTCAAAGGTTGAAGACAAAAGAGAGAAAAGAAGTTAGTTACCTATTAGGTTGGTGCAAAAGTAATTGAGTTTTTTGCAGTTATTTTTAACCTTTTAAACTGCAATTACTTTTGCACCAACCTTATACAAGGGAGCTCCTATAAGATTGTCAGCTGATTTCTCAACAGACACTTTGCAGTCCAGAAGGGATTGGCACAAAATATTCAAAGTCATGGAAAACAAGGATCTATAAACAAGACTACCCAGCAAAGCTATCATTCAGAATCAAAGAACAGAAAAAGAACTTCCCAGACAAGAAATAGCTAAATGAGTTCATTACCACCAAACCAGTGTTACAAAAAAATATTAAAGGGACTTATTTATAAGAAGAAGAACAAAAGATAAAAAATATGAATAATAAAATGGCAATAACTACATACCTATCAAAAATTACTTTTAATGTAAATGGATTAAATGCTCCAGTCAAAAGACAGGGTAGCTAAATGGAGAAGAAAATAAGACTTATACATATGCTGCCTACAAGAGACTCACTTCATATCAAAAGTAACAGACTGAAAGTAAAGGGATTGAAAATAGGTATTTCATGGAAATGAAAATGAAAAAAGCTGAGGTAGCAAAACTTATATCAGACAAAATAGATTTTAAAACAAAGGCTATAAAAAGAGAGAAAGAAGGACATTTCATATACTTGTACAATGGCCAAGATATGGAAGCAACCTAAGCGTCTATCAATAGATAATTGAATAAAGAATAAGTGGTACATTTATACAATGAACTACTCAGCCATAACATAGAGTGGCATATTACCATTTGCAACAACACGGATAGGCTAGAGGGTCTTATGCTAAGTGAAATAAGTCCGACAGAGAAAGACAAATACCATATGATTTCACTTACATGTGGAATCTAAAGAACAGAATAAACAAACTCATAGATGCAGAGAACAAACTGATGGTTGCCAGATGTGAGGGGTGAATAAAGTGAAGGGACTGAGAAGTACAAATTGTCAGTTACAAAACAGTCATGTGGATGTCAAGTACAGAATAGGGAATATAGTCAAAAATATTGTAATAACTATGTATGGTCCCAGACTTATCAGGGGATCACCGTATATAAATGTCTAACCACTATGCTGTACACCTGAAGCTAATATATTGAATGTGAAGTGTAACTGAAAAATAAAAATTTCTTTTTAAAGATAGTTGCAACCACTTTAGGATGCAATGGACAGAGATAAAAAGGTTACTTGTTTTGGTTAGCTACAGAAGTCATAATACAGGACTGAGAATATCTAGCCAATTCAGCATGTATTTCTTGTTTACCTGACCTTAGTCTACCTCTGCTTCTAAGGTTTTCTCATACATAAAATGATAGGTGGGCTATCTCATCTCCAGAAATCATTGGCATCTTTACTAAGTTTATACAGATGTGGTCTTTAGTGCTGAATGTATGAGAAAATTGATTAATATACAGATTAATGTAAGATATCAGAGAAAATTTGTTTCCTTGCAAATTTTGACTTTTAAACAAAAATACCTTTCCCTCCCATATGAACAGATATTGTGAAATGGTAAAACATGAGTAACCAGCTATGTAGCTGGCATGAAGACATTAGAACTTTGTTTCAAAATACCAAATCTTTTCTACCTAATGCTAAAGGAAGTTCTTATAGAAATGAAGGCACAGTTAAAAATGAACTAGAGTTAGTCTTTATATAAAGTTTACTTTTCATAAAAAAACCCACATAATAGCATTAAAAAAAGAACTCTGACTTTGATGACAGTTTTTATATTTTGAAAAAATATTTTTAAATGGGAGAAATTGCCACCGGTAGCACACAGACCAAACTGAAATGACTGTGGAAAACTTGAAGTGATTGAAATAAAGAATAGAGAGATTGCTTTGCAAGTGTGTCCCATGTTGATGAAAAGTGTAAAATACCAAATCCTGGGGTAAAGTTGACTTCTTGAAGTAGCCATTTCCAAGTAAATGTGTGCACCTTCTTTAAAGGAGAGAGAGAGAGAGAGAGAGACAGAGAGAGAGAGAGAGACAGAGAGAGAGAGAGAGAGAGACAGAGAGAGAGAGAGAGAGAGAGAGACAGAGAGAGACAGAGAGAGAGACAGAGAGAGACAGAGAGACAGAGAGATAGAGAGACAGACAGAGAGACAGAGAGACAGAGGAGAGACAGACACAGAGAAAGGAGAATATGTGCATTTGATTTTTGGTTGTATATGTGCAAAATATCTCTACAAAGAACACACAAAACTGATAACATCTCTTGCCTCTGTGGAAGGGACTGTGTACTGGGACTGAGATGGGAAGGAAAATTTTCACCATATACCCCATTTGTATTTTCAACCATGTGTATATTTTAGCTATTCAAAAATAAATGAACATTTATTTTTTTAAAAAAATGCAATTGAAAAATAAAGTGCTTCAATGAATGCCTCTTGCAAAAAAAAGAAACTAAAAAAATAAGAGCAAATTACAATCAAAGTATGAAGAAGAAAAGGAATAATAAAACCGATGTGGCAATCAATGAAATAAAAAACAAAAACCATAGGAAAAAAATCAATGAATCCCAAAGCTGGTTCTTTGGGAAAGTCAATAAGATTGATAAATCTCCAGCCAGATTTATGAGGGGGGAAAAGAATATAAGGAATGAGAGATCACTAAAGATCCTACATATACTAAAAAGAATAATAAGGGAATATTAGGAACACCTTTATGCTAAGAAATTCAATGATAAAAATGAAATTGAAAAATCCCTTGAAAGAACAAATTGCCAGAGCTTACTCAAAAAGAAATAGATAAAACCTTCCTATAATGAAAATCTAGGTCCAGATGGCTTCAGTGGTAAGTTTTACCAAACATTTGAGAAATAACACCAATTCTACACAAACTCTTCCAAAAACTCAAAGAGGAGGGAATATTTTCCAACTGATTCTATGAGGTCAACATTATCCTGGTGCCAAAATTATCCTGGTACCTTGGCCAGACAAACATATTCCAAAAGAAAATTACTAAACAATATTCCTTGTGAACATCAGTGCAAAAATTCTAAGCAAAATGTAGTAAATGGAATGCTGGTATAATAAAAAGCAATCTATATAGTCATAGGTTTTATCCTAGGAATGCAGGGCTGATTTAACATTTACGTAATCATTTCAATCAATATAGAGCAAGCATTTGAAAAAATCCACCACCTATTTCTGATAAAAACTAAGGCAAACTAGGAATAAAGGAAACTTCCCCAGTGTGATAAAAGGCATCTACAAAACCCCTATAGCGAACATCATATCTAATATTTCCCCCTAACATCAGAAACAAATCAAGGATGTGTCTATTTAATATTGTACTGAAGATTCTAGACTGTGCAATTAGGCAAGAAACAGAAATAAAGGATCTCCAGATTGGAAATCAAAAGTAAATAAAATTATCTTTTTTTCACAGATGACGTGATTGTCTATGTAGAAAATTCAATGGAATCTGCAAACAAGGTATTAGAACTAATTGAATTTATCAAGTTTGCGGGATACAAAGCAATGTACAAAGTTAATTGTATTTCTATATGCTAGCAATCAACAATTAGAAACTGAAATTAAAAATCAACATTTACAATAACATAAAAAATATAAAGTGCTTAGGAATATATCTGACAAAGAATGTGAAAGACCTCCACACTGAAAACTATAAAATATTGCTATGATAAAGACCTAAAAAATGGGGGTATATACACCTTGTAAGAAGACTCAGTATTGTTAACATATCATACTCCCAAAATACAGATTCTATAAATGCACTATAATTCCAATCAAAATCCCAGCAGGCTCTCTTTCTCTCTCTCTCTAAAAAATTGTTGTAGAACTGCAAAGGACCTAGAATGGCCTCCAGGGCTGTTTTAGAACTTGACAATATATCACCAAAAGCTTCCAGCTGTTTCATTCTTTCTCCACCAACACGATGTAAAGCACCAGCCCAAGCAGGAAGTCAGGAGGTGTTTTTGTTTCAGTATGTTGTTCTTATAATCTGTAAGTGTACATGCCAACTAACAGGAAGTGTTGTAATAAGGAACTTAACTTAGGAGGTGTCAGTTGAAGTTGGAAGTAAGATTTATTGTCGTTAATTCTTTAGAATAATCTGGGGCTGACTAGTTTTTTTAGACTATACATATCTGCCAGTTAATACCATGTTCAACTATTTTCCACATAAAATTAAAATAAGAACCTGATATAAAGAGATTTTAAAAGACTGAGTTGAGGAATTTATATAAACAGGAAAATAGACTTACAGATTCAAAGAATGGATGTCAATACATTTCCAGAAAACAGAGGGGAAAAAAACCCTGCAAATTATCAATGTGGTTTTCTTAAGTTTGGAGCAGGGGAAATGGTAGGTAGCACAGCAATAGACCAAAAAAGCTATGCCAGAAGCACCCCTTTTAAGGAGCTAAGATTGTGCTCAAATTCTTTTCATGTAATTTGTTGGGACTTGGAGACCAGAAGGACCACTGCAAGACATATGCTTCAGAATCAAGATTAGGAGAAATTTGCACCCAAAGTTTTATCTTTCAAGTGCAAAGTTACTGTTTTATTTATCTTACAAATAGATCAAATTAAATTATTTAGCAAGAAGCAAAGTGTGACCCACCCATTTCTGAGGAAATGACCAGAGGTCAAATGTGATTATTTTCATGTCTTATAAAATTGAAAAAAAAATTGTTTTGTTTTCCTGTTGCCTGAAGTTGGGGTTTTCTGCCACCATTTGGTGTGTTGCTTCCAAACCTGTGTGTCATTTCCACCACAAAGCTACCTGGATTTTCCGAAGAGACAGAACCAATAGGAAATATGAATGTGTACGAGTATTTGACCCTTGAACAGTTTGGCGGTTAGGGGCGCTGACCTCCCGAGCAGTTGAAAATCTGCATATAACTATAGTCGGCCCTGCGAATACAAGGATTCCCAAGATTTCAGGCCATGGAGTTTACCCTTGGACAACTTGGGTTTGACTGTACAGATCAATTGAACTGTGCAGTTCAATCCCATGTTACTCAACGGTCGATTGTATCTATATCTATATATCTGTATCTATATATAATCTCTATATATCTATATATCTATATCTATATATATCATACACGAGGTCGGACAATTAAGTTCACAAACTTGTTGCAACGATGTTGCTAACCTTTTTTTATACCAGAGGGATTATTCATTATGAATTTGTACCAACTGGACAAACAATTAACCAGGTTTACTATTTGGAAGTGCTGAAAAGGCTGTGTGAAAAAGTTAGATGACCTAAACTTTTTGCCAACAACTCATGGCTCTTGCATCACGACAATGCACCAGGTCACACAGCACTGTCTGTGAGGGAGTTTTTAGCCAGTAAACAAATACTGTATTGGAACACCCTCCCTACTCACCTGATCTGGCCCCCAACAACTTCTTTCTTTACCCGAAGACAAAGGAAATATTGAAAGGAAGACATTTTGATGACATTCAGGACATCAAGGGTAATATGACGACAGCTCTGATGGCCACTCCAGAAAAAGAGTTCCAAAATTGCTTTGAAGGGTGGACTAGGCGCTGGCATCGGTGCATAGCTTCCCAAGGGGAGTACTTCGAAGGTGACTGTAGTGATATTCAGCAATGAGGTATGTAGCACTTTTTCTAGGATGAGTTTGTGAACTTAATTGTCAAATCGCATATATCTATATCTAGATCTATCTATATCTAGATCTATCTACCGATATACATACACACACATATATTATACATAATGAACATATTTACATATTTATATAAAATGAACACACATGTTAATATATAATGTATAAATATATTTTTTATTTTATATATAATACATATATTTATGATATATATTATAAATATTTATTAGAGTGGATTGGTTCACACAATTATGGAGGCTGAGAAGTCCACAATACCTGCCATCTGCAAGCTGGCAGGAGAACTGGGGGTATCGTTTGGTCCAAGTCCGAAGAGCTGAGGACGAGGAGAGTCAATGCAGTAAGTCCCAGTCCTATGGCAGAAGACTAATATCCTAGCTTGACAGTTAGGCAAAGAGAGTGCAAATCCTCCCTTTCTCTGCCTTTTTGTTCTGTTCATGCCCTCAGTGGCATGAAATTGGAAGAGGCCTCCACAGAGAGGAAGGCCATCCACTTTCCTGAGTCCCCCAATTCAAATGCTAATCCTACCCAGAAACCTCCTTCCAGACACACCCAGAAATAAATATTTAGCCAAATATCTGGATACCCCATGATCAAGTCATGTTAACATAAAATGAACCATCACACTCTCTCATAAGTTACTTTAGTCTGTTGCAATGTTTATTGAACATCTGGTTTACACTCAGTAGTTATTCGTGGGGTCTCTGAGAACAGAACAAATTGATGACACAACTTCTCCTTTTCAGGAAAAGACATTTGAGAAGGACTGCTGTCTTTAGCTTGACCTTGTTAGCTTTTGGCTCAAGCTGACATGGTAGACCATTCTGAATAAATATACTGGACGGAATGGAGTCTCGGGTCAGCTAGGACTCTGTCCCTGGGGAGGAAAGCCACTTGGGAACTGTGTGGTCTTGGAGCTACTATCTCTCAGCCCCACACTCTCATCCCCTGGGCTGCACTTATCAGTTTGGGAAGCCATTGCTCAGCAGAAACCAACTCTCTGGTTAGTGCTTGATAAAAGCCATTTTCCTCTAGTGATGAGTGGAAATTTTTCTTAGGAGAATACATTACATTTTACCCTTGAATAACATGGATCTGAACTGCACAGGTCCACTTATACACAGATTTTTAAAAAATAAATATATTGGAAAAGTTTTTGGAGATTTGTGACAATTTGAAAAAACTTGCAAATAAACTGCATAGCCTAGAAATATTGAAAAAGTTAGGTATGCATATTCATGAATGCATAAAATATGAATAGGTATTAGCCTATTTTATAATTTACTACCATAAAATATGCACAAATCTATTATAAAAAGTTAAAATGTATCAAAACTTATGCACACAAACACGAATCATACATGGTACCATTCACAATTGAGACAAAGGTGAACAAAAGTAAAGATGCAGTATTAAATCATTACTGCATGAAATTAACTAATCACCTCTGTGTAAGCAGCTGGTCTCTCCAGTAAATTGCGTATCACAGTAAAAAGTGATCTCTCATGGTTCTCCCATATTTTTTGTCATGCTCAGTGCAATGCCATAAACCTTGTATAACACCATGGGACTCATATGAAGTGCCACTAGTGATGCTGAAAGTGCTCCCAAGAAGCAGAGAAAAGTCATGACATTATAAGAAAAAGTTGAATTTCTTGATATGTACTATAGATTGAGGTCTGCAGCTGTGGTTGCCCATCATTTCAAAATAAGATAAATCTAGCATAGAGACCACTGTGAAAAAAAAAAAAAAGGAAAGAATCTGTGAAGCTGTTACACCGGCAGGTGTGAAAACCTTGTACTTTTTGTGAAATACCTTTTTAATTTCATATTGAAAATGCAGCTTTTATGTAGGTGCAGGATTGCTGTAAGAAAGGCATACCTATAGGCTCTAATGTGATTTGAGAAAAACAAAGTCGTTATATGATAACTTAAAGTGAAATAAAGGGGAAGGATCTAAAGCTGGAAAATGTGATTCCAGCAAAGAATGGTTTGATAAAGTTAGTACTAGATTTGGCTTAAAAGATGTGACGATAACAGAAGAAGCAGCATTTGCCAACCAAGAGACAGCAGATAAATTCCTAGATGCCATAAAGAAAATCATTGAGCAGAAAGGATAGCTGCTTAAATAGGTTTTTAATGCAGATAAAATGCCCTGTTCTGGAAAAGAAAAAATGCCACAGAAGACGTTTACTAGTAAGGAGGAGAAGTGAGCACCGGGATTTAGGGCAGGAAGGGACAGGGTAAGTCTACTGCTTTGTGCAAATGCAGTCGGGCTTATAATCAGGACTGCCCTTATCTACAAAGCTTCTAACCCCTGAGCCTGGGAAGGAAAAGATAAACACTAGCTGCCAGTCTTTCGGTTGTATAACAAGGAGGCCTGGATAATGAGAACACTTTTTCTGGATTGGTTCCATAGATGCTCTGTCCCTGACGTCAGGAAGTACCTTGCCAGTAAGGGACTGCCTTTGAAAGTTCTTTGGGTTTTGGACAGTGCCCAGAACCCCATGAGTTCAATACCGAAGACATCAAAGTGGTCTACTTGCCCCCAAACATGACATCTCTGATTCAGCCTCTATATCATGGGGTCATAAGCACCTTTCCGACACATGGTACCCCATGGAAAGAGTTGTCAGTGCTATGGAAGAGAACCCCAATAGTGAGGACATCATGGAAAGGTTACTTCATTGGACATGCCGTCATTATTATAGACAAATCCGTATATGCCATCAAACCCCCAAAAATAAATCGCTGTGTTCAGATGTGGTGCATGATGTCACAGGATTTATGAGAAAACCACGCAGGAAATCATGAAAGAGATTGTGCGTATGGCAAAAACGGGGCCGGGGGTAGGGGATGAAGGGTTTCAAGCTACAGATCTTGGAGAAATTCAAGAGCTAATATAGACACCACATCAGAGGAATTAACGGAAGATGACTTGATGGAGATACGTGCTTCCAAACCAGTGGCAGACAATGAGGAAGGAGACGTAGAGGAAGCATTGCCAGACAACAAATTGATTTAGACAATCTGGCAGAAGGGTTCCCATTATTCAAGACTGGTTTTGACTTCTTTTACAACATGGACCCTTTTATGATACAGACACTGAAACTAAAGCAAATGCTGGAAGAAAGATTGGTACCTTATAGACACATTTTTAGAGAACTGAGAAAGCAAAAAAGTCAGAAATGATGATGAATTTCCGTCAAGTCCCACCTCCTCCACCCCTTCTGCTTCTGCCACCCGTGAGACAGCAAGGCCAAACCCTCCTCTTTCTCAGCCTAATCAATGTAAAGACAACAAGGAAGAAAACTCTTATGATGATCCATTTCCACTTAATGAATAGTAAATAATCATCATGCCGTAGAGTTAATAAATTTACCTGTTGTATAGGTGTGTGAGTGTCATCATGTGAAAATCTAATAAGTGTACAGCCAGGACTGTGTGACACATTTCTGTGTCATCAGCATCATTGCCTAAAGATTCATTGTGTATTCATCACAGAGCATTCATTGCATACAACATTGTGTATAAGACTTGTATAGAAGTGGATAGTCTATCTTTACATAGGTATAAGGTGAGTGATGTTTAACATAAAATTAATAAGGTGTTAGTTTTCTTACTGTTTTATAAATCTGCTTTCAAAGGATTATGTTATCAAAAGGAATGTCTCACTCTCTGGTAATTAGAGATACTTGTATCAGCCTATCATTATAGGTAAGTTTTTTTTGTTTTGTTTTGTTTTTTAATGTAACAATGTTTCTAATACTCTATTATGAATATGACTGTAATACTATATGCCATAAAAATTTTGTAGTAATTCATTCACTAGTGTATAGGCTAGACTACCTGTAGCAGATTGCTGTTTCTCAGTTATCAGTGTGTGATTTGTTGTACCTATAATATGTATTTTTTCACATTATCTTTTCATTTTTGATGTCTAATGTTAGTAATATGTATAATGTCTACAGTGTTTTGTATCATATAAGACAATATTAATGTCAGTATTGACAGATGATTCATCTTGTAAACAGATGACCTAAACTTACAGTATCTATACAGTACAGTACTATAAATGTATTTTCTCTTTCTTATGATTTTCTTAATAACATTTTCTTTTTTTCTGGCTTACTTTAGTGTAAGAATAATATATATAATACATATAGTATACAAAATATATGTTGACTTTTTATGTTATCAGTAAGGCTTCCGGCTAACAGTAGGCTGTTAGTAGTTAAGTTTGGGTGGAGTCAAAAGTTATACATGATTTCTGACTGTGCAGGGGGGTTGTTGCCCCTAACCCCTCCTCATTGTTCAGGGGTCAAGTGTGCTTGACAGAAATAACGTGTTTCTTAATTATAGCCCTGTGCCCCATTTATGGAATAGCTGTTTGTGTGTTGCTCTTATAGAGTGAGTGTCTCTATTTTAGGACTCACGGAAAAAAGTGTTTGGACTTGGCAGAGGACTGATTTTTTTTTTCTTTCTCTTCATATCCATATGACTAGGGGAGACGAGAGTAGGAATTAGCAGCAGCCAGATGAGTGTGAAGGAACTGCTGAAATTGAGCACAATCACTTGAGCACCCTTCACAGGGAAAGCCTCAGTGAGAAATGGTGGAAATGGAAAGGACTTCAGGGACTCAGAACCTGGGCTTTCACTCTGTTAGCATCTGTGAGCTCTTTCTGAGAAAAAAATAGGCACAGAAAACACACACACACACACACACACACACAAACTATACTCCTGCAGATTTTCTTTGTTTCCCTCAATAAATGAGGTAAGTTGAATCCCTTTCCTTTCATTTGTGAAGAGCTCACATCTGGCTCTTATTTCTAATAACAATTGGCAGCCTCAAGGCAATGCATTCCGTAAAATCCCAGTGACTTTCCTGGCTTTAAGGCCACACTGCCTGACACAGTCTTCCGGGTGAGAGACGCAGGTAAGATTTGGAGGCTTGAGAATGCAGGGCAGGCTCTCGGGTCCAGCAGCAGCCAGAATTTGCCATGCTTCTCTTAGGCCTCTAACAGGCCTCAAACTCTTTGTTCCTGAAGGAAAGTGTGGGGACAGAGCCAGGAGTGCAGTTTCCAGGCTCTCGGCCTCACGTGGAAAGGTGCTCACTCGGGTAGTAAATGGCCATCAACTGTGATTGGATGGCCATCAGCTGTGTCTAGTTGGCCGTCAGATGGGTTGCGAACAGTGTGGCTCCTGCTTCCTGTGTCTCCAACCCAGCCGCCAGCAAGAGTATAGTGGTATGACTCCCCTGTCTATGGCTCCGTGGGTGTTCCTTTTTGGCCTCACCATGTCCTATGTTCTTATGTGGGGAGCAGGAGCTGAGACCCCACATGAGTCCCTGCGTGACACAGCGAGCAGGGTACGGTGCCAGCCAAAACTCTCCAAAGGGCAGTGGAGCAGTTAGTGCTTATGAGCACTCAGTACCTAGAGCTGGACCCTCATGGAGGGGTGGGAAGACGTGGACAGTTCCCCAACCAGCAGAGGCCAGAGAAAGCAAAGGTCATTGCGGCCCTGTGGGCTGGGAAGTACTTGCTGAGGTAGCCCAGATGCAGGACTTGTAGTCCCAGGAGGAAACGCTTGCTGAGTCCTCCGTGGGAGATGCGGGTGAGGCCAGAGTCGTCCCTCACCCCCAGGACAGCCCTGGCAAATGACTATGGACTATAGTGAATGGGCTCCATCCCTAATTTAATGGACCGCTTGACTGTTTGCTTGGGAACATACCACCATGTAGTGGAACTGGCGGATGTTTGCTTTTGGGTCTTGACTGGCCGCCATGGAGAATGTGAGATGCCCTGGCTGTGCCCAAGAAGTCTGGCTGTGCCCAGAGAGAGTGGCAGTGCCCTGAGAGGCCCTGGCTGTGTCCAGGAAGTCGGGCTGTGCCCAGAGAGAGTGGCAGTGCCCTGAGAGGCCCTGGCTGTGCCCGGGCAGACTGGTGGTACCCTAAGAAGCCCAGGAAGTCTGGCTGTACCCAGAAGCACTGGTGGTACCCTGAGAAACCCTGGCTGTGTCCGGGATATTGCATTCACCTCCAGGCTCCTCGCACAGGGCCCCTTGCGGAAGACGCTTGTCACGTAGATTGTGAGGTGAGACCCTGTAGGGGTGGAGTGTGGGGACAGAGCCAGGAGTGCAGTTTCCAGGCTCTCGGCCTCACGTGGAAAGGTGCTGGCTCGGGTAGTAAATGGCCATCAACTATGATTGGATGGCCATCAGCTGTGGCTAGTTGGCCGTCAGCTGTGACCAGTGAGCCATTGGCCACTAATATAACTGCTATGGCTACGCTAGCAGCAAATGGGGGCCTAGCAAGAAGATGGTGGCTGAGCTAGCAAGCGGCGCAGTGAGGTTGCGAACAGTGTGGCTCCTGCTTCCTGTGTCTCCAACCCAGCTGCCAGCGAGACTATAGTGGTATGACTCCCCTACCTATGGCTCCGTGGGTGTTCCTTTTTGGCCTCACCATGTGTGGCGTTCTTATGTGGGGAGCGGGACCAGAGACCTCGCGTGAGTCCCTGTGTGACAGAAAGTTGTGAGTGTAAAATGCCTTCTGAAATGCCAAAGCTTGCCTCCCTTCCTCAACTGGTAAACTTGGCCCCTGTTTCATTTTAATCCATTCTAAAGTTCTCAGAATAATAGTACCAGCCAGTATATTTGATTTCATGATAATAGCTGGCGTTTACTGAGCACTTACTGTGGTGGTCATGCAGGCTACCATTTTATATACATTCTATCAATGAATGCCCACTAGAAACACTTGAAGCATGTGTCATTTTGCAGATAAGGTTAGAGAAATTAAGTAATCTTCTCAAGACTATATAACTAAGCAAACAGTGGCACAAAAATTACACATTGTTTGATTCCATAGCTGGAGATTTTAAACATTAAGTTATGTTATTCACTCTCAAATTCCCTTATTCATGCTTGGCTACCAAAATGAGATTGGGAAGATGGAAAGGAATTCTTTCAGATATCATTGTTTATTAACCAATCACACCCAAAGTCTATTGGCTTAACAATTTATTATTTAAATAACAATCTATTATTTCTCATGACACTGCCAATTGCCACTGCCAAGTGAGACACTTTTGTTTTGCATAATGGTGGCTTGGCTAGAAGATTCAAAATGGCCTCACTCCCACAGCTGGCACTGACTTGGAGAATATATCCAGTATCCACACTGGGGATTGACTTGGAGATGACCTGGGCCTTGCTTACGGGGTCCTCTCTGTGTGGCAGCTTGGAACTCCTCACAGCATGGTGACTGGACTCGAAGAAGGAACATTCCAGGAAGATAAGCCCCAGTGTGAAAGTGCTTATCAAGCCCTGAATTTTAGTATACTTGCTAATGGCCCACTGGCCAAACTAGGTCTCATGGCCAAGCCCTAAGTCAATGTGGGAGACTATATGTGGGCCTGAATCTTTGGGAGGTGTGGGGGGCCACCAAATTAACAGTAACAGGCATTATGTGACGATTGTTGGTCTGACAAGCATCATTTTTTTTCCTCTCAGGCTAATAACAAAGCTCAACAATTAGAATTTCAAATTGCATTTAGAACCCTTCACAGATAAGTTTTGAAATTTTGAATGGTGATGTTCAGGCTGTTAAACTAATCAATAATTGGTGAATTCATTTATTAATTCGATATTCTCTGCTTTCCAGGTACTACAGTCTAGTGAGAGATAGCTTGTTAACACACTTATTAGCTTGCTTAATATTCACAAAACCCTAGTGATAGGCATTATCATCTCTGCTTTACAGATGAGAAGGGGAAGTAAGTTGGCCCTGGTCCCACATCTGCTTCTCAGCAGATCTGGTTTTGAACCACTACAGGACTCCAAAGCCAGGCTCCTTCCTCCTCCCCAGTCCACCTCTGGTGCTGATTGCAAATGTGGGGAGCTGAGGAATAAACAACATAGGACACTTAAATATTTGGAAGAAAGAGTAAAGATTTTCTTTAAAAAAAAAAAAAAAGTAAATTGCAATCACGTTGAGCAGGACGCTCGCAGCAGCAACAGTCCGTGGTCTTTGGTTCATCCCTGCCGCTGCGTTACACTAGTGGGCCTAGTGGGCCTGGTCTTAACCTTCTTCATCTTTAACACTTTTTAAAAAACTGTGGTCGTATATACATAGCATAAAATTTACTGTCAGAATAACCATTTTAAGTGTACGGTTTGGTGATATTACCCAGGTTCACATTGTTGTGTGACCATCACTACCATCCATCTCTAGAGCTCTTTCAGTATTCCAGACTGAAGCTCTTTAACCCCCTCTAATGCTTCTGAACAGAAGAATTATTGGTGACTTTTGAAACTTTATTTGGAGGGGAAGTGCTGAGTTAAGTGTCCTTCATCTGGCAACCCTGGGCTTGTCAAGACTGAGCATCTCAAAGTTCCATCAGGTTACCTCTGGAAGTTTTCCTAAAGTTCAGAGGTGCCACTGGTGTACAAAGTCAATGAAAGGAAGCCAGAGTCTAGGTCATCAGGAGGTTGCTGGAAGGAGATGGGCTGTTGTGGGCTGAACTGCGTCTCCAAAAATTCTTATGTCAAAGTCCTAACTCTTCACCCTTCAACCCCATACCTCAGAAGATGACTGTGTTTGGAGGTAAGGACTTTACAGATATAACTAGGGTAAAATGAAGTCATATGGGTGGGCCTTCTGCCAATATAATTATGTTCTTATTAAAAAAGGAAGTTAATCTCAACAAAGTGGGTGTAGAGGGAACATATCTGAACATAATAAAGGCTACACATGACAGACCTACAGCTAATATAATACTCAATGCTGAAAAGCTGAAAGCTTTTCCTGTAAGGTCAGGAAGAAGACAAGGATGCCCACCTTCACCACTTCTATTCCACATAGTATTGGAAGTCCTAACCAGAGCAATCAGGCAAGAAAAAGAAATAAAATGTATTCAAATCCAAAAGGAAGAAGTAAAATTGTTACTATTTGCAGATGATCTGATAATATATATAGAAGCCCCTAAAGACTCCACCAAAAAAAAAAAAAAAACTATTAGAACTAATAAATCAGTAAAGTTGCCGGATAGAAAATCAATATACAGAAATCTGTTGTATTTCTATACCCCAATTACGAATGATCAGGAGGAGAAATTAAGAAAACAATCCCATTTACAATTGCACCAAAAACATAAAATACCTAGGAATAAATTTAGCCAAAGAAGTGAAACACCAATACTCTGGAAACTATAAGACACTGAAGTAAGAAATTGAAAAGGATACAAATAAATGTAGGGAAATAGCATGCTCATGGATTGGATGGATTAATATTGTTAAAGTGTCCTTACTATCAAAGCAATATACAGATTCAATGCAATCCCTATTAAAATACCAAAGGCAGCTTCTCAGAAATGCAATAACTAAACCTAAAATTTATATGGAACCACAAAAGACCCCCAAATAGCCAAAGGAATTTTGATACAGAACAAAGTGGGATATATCATACTCCCTGGTTTCATACTATACTATAAAGCTACAATAATGAAAACAGAAGGGTAGAGGCATAAAACCACATATATAGATCAACGGAATAGAATAGATAGACCAGAAATAAATCCTCGCTTATATTGTCAATTAATCTTTGACAAAGGAGGCAAGAACATACAATGGGGTAAAGACAGTCTTTTCAATAAGTGGTATTGGAAAAACTGGACAGATACGTGCAAAAAAATAAAACTGGACCACTTTCTTACACCATATACAAGAATAAACTGAAAATGGATTAAAGACTTAAATGTAAAACCTGAAACCATAGAACTCCTAAAAGAAAATGTAGGCAATAAACTCTTTGACATTGCTCTTAACAATATATTTTTGGATATGTCTCCTCAGACAATGACAACAAAAGCAAAAATAAACAAATAGGACTACAGCAAGTTAAAGATTATTTTAGTTTTTTAGCACAGCAAAGGAAACCATCAACAAAATGAAAAGATAACCTACTGAATGGGAGAAGATATTCACAAGTGATATGTCTGTTAAGGGGTTAATATCCAAAATATATAAGGAACTCATACAGCTTAACATAAAAAAACACAATTCAATTAAAAAATGGGCAGGGGACCTGAATAGACATTTCCCCGAAGAGGACATACAGATGGCCAATAGACATATGAAAAGATGCTCAACATCACTAATCATCAGAGAAACGCAAATCAAAACTACCTCATTCTGTCAGAATGGCTATCATCAAAAATCAACAGATAACAAGAGTTGGTGAGGATGCAGAGAAAAGGGAACTCTTGTACACTGTTGGTGGAATTATAAATTGGTGCAGCCTCTATGGAAAACAGTGTGGATATTCCTCAAAAAATTAAAACTAGAGCTAGCCTACAAATCAGCAATACCACTTCTTGGTATTTATCTGAAGAAAACAAAAACTAATTCGAAAAGAAATATGTTCCCCTTATGTTCATTGCAGCATTATTTATAGTAGCCAAGATATGGAAGCAACCTAAGTGTTTATTGATAGATGAATGAATAAAAAAGATGTGGCACATACATACGAGGTCTGATAACTAAGTTTGCGAACTCATCCTAGGAAAAGTACTATATACCTCATTGCTGAATATCACTACGGTCACCTTTGAAGCACTCCCCTTGGGAAGCTATGCACCGATGCCAGTGCCCTTCAAAGCAATTTTGGAACTCTTTTTCTGGAATGGCCATCAGAGCTGTCATCGTATTATCCCTGATGTCCTGAATGTCATCAAAATGTCTTCCTTTCAATATTTCCTTCACCTTTAGGTGAAGAAAGAAGTCACTGGGGGCCAGATCAGGTGAGTAGGGAGGGTGTTCCAATACAGTTATTTGTTTACTGGCTAAAAACTCCCTCACAGACAGTGCCGTGTGAGCTAGTGCATTGTTGTGATGCAACAGCCATGAATTATTGGTGAAAAGTTCAGGTCGTCTAACTTTTACACACAGTCTTTACAGCACTTCCAGATAGTAAACTTGGTTAACAGTTGGTACAAATTCATAATGAGTAATCCCTCTGATATCAAAAAAAGTTTAGCAACATTGTTGCAACTAGTTTGCAAATGTAATTGTCAGACCTCATGTAATGGAATATTACTCAGTCATAGAAAAGAATGAAATCTTGCCATTTGTGACAAGTTATAGTTATTACATTATTATTGACTATATTCCCCATGCTATACTTTACGTCCCCGTGACTATAAATATTAAAGGGAGAACAACATAGATGGACCTAGAGGGTATTAGGCTAAGTGAAATAAGTCTGACAGAGAAAGATAAATACTGTATGATTTCATTTATAGGTGGAATCTGAAAAAAAAAAAAAAAAAAAAAAAGAATACACAAAACAAAACAGAAACAGATCCATAGATAATAGAGAACAAGCTGATGGTTGCCAGCTGGGAGGGGGTAGCAGATGGGTGAAAAAAGGAAATTAGGATAGACACACACAGAGCGCAGACCAGATGGAAACACAGGGAGAAGGCAGCCATCTACAAACCAAGGAAAGAGGTCTCATGGGAAACCAACCAGGAAAACCAACCCTGCTGACACCTTGATCTTGGACTTTTAGCATCCAGAATTTTAAGGGAATACACTGTTGTTTAAGCCACACTGTCTGTGGTATTTGTTATGGCTGCTCCAGCAGATTAATACAGTGGTGAAGGCCCTTAAGCCAGGGGCCAGGAAAGCTGTGGGGAAATTGGCTAAGTCGAGAAGGTGCCCGGTGGTCACTTTGTAAGCGGTAGTTTTAGGGAAGTAATTTTCTAAATGTAAATTTAGGAATTTGTAAATTTGTAAAAATAGTAAACTTGCTTTCAGTTAAAAGGCCAGGATGTGATTTCAAAACCCTCAACACAGACCTGGTAGGCCATGGATTTCTGAGTGGGGCCAATTCTGGGAAATGCAGTTCTGGGGACAAGAGATAGGAAGATGGAGCAGTGCCTGTCATCCCTGATTCTACATGCTGAGCAGCAGCCCTCAGGGTTTTTTTGAAAATAATTTTTAAATTATGGAAAAAAACACATAATATAAAATTTGCCATCTTAACCATTTTTAACTATAGTTAAACCAGTGTTAACCAGTGTTAACTATAGGTTTCCAGAGCTTTCTCATCTTGCAAACCTGAAACTCTATACCCATTAAATAAGAGCTCTAGTTTCCCCTCTCCCAGTCCCTCAGGTTTTATTTATTTTTATTTTATTTATTTGTTTGTTTTACATTTCAATTACAGTTGGCATACAATATTAATTTCAGGTGTATAGCATAGTGATTGGACATTTATATAACTTATGAAGTGATCCTCCCCTGACAAATCTAGTGCCCATCTGACACGATACATATTATAGTATTACATTATTATTGACTATATTCCCCATGCTATACTTTACATCCCCGTGACCATAAATGTTAAAGGGAGAAACTGTTAACGCCATGAATCACCCTGTCTGGAGAGGTTTGGCTTTAGCATGCTGAGTGTCTTTCTGGACTTTTCTTCTGTACCTTGTGCAGATGGACATGTAATATCTAAGGACTAAATTCTGACCAATGCCTGCGATACAAGGAGATGAAAATAACAAGAGGTCACCCATGCCAGGCCCCTGCAGGCATTACTCTTTGGGTTCTCCCAATGACAGCATGAGGTAGGGGCGCGAATGATATACCTTTTCAGGAAATCTGTGTATCAAGCTTCTTTTCAGCTGTTATTGCCATGGCCATAGGTTGCAGTGACCCTTCATCACCGAGACAGTTGGCAAGTGCACATCGGTGCTGCGCTCCTTGACTCTGGGACTTTGCTCTGAGAAGCCTGACTTGGTGTCAGACATGTGTGTGGGCTGTGACGAGATAGAACGTTGACTGTGGACATGAGCTGACAGTTAACATGCATGCTACACATCTGATGCAGTGTATAAGTAAAGGGGACACTGACATTGTGTATTCCTGGCAATAAATGAAGCCAAGAATGAGTGGCCATTGGAAAACGCAACTCCTGCTGGGCTGCATGAGTGGGAAGATGATGGAAAAAAAGAGCATGTTAGGGGTCAGAACTTCTGGATTAGGGCCCCTCAAGGGGTGAGAGCCTGGGCTCAGCTTGGGAGGGAAGCTCCCGCCCTCAAAGGGCAATAGAGGAGCAGCCTTATGAGTTAAAAGTGTAACTCTAGAAATCAATAACAATATCCAACTATGCAAAATAATATCCTGGAATATGATCATAGTTTTTGTTGAACTTACGATGAACTTGCAACGACAAAGAGTTATTGGCCTTCTATGATGCATAAATATCATAAGTTTGTTACTGGTACATAAAATTTCTTATACCTTGTATCTGTTCTTGTGTTTTGTAATTATTTGTCACATAAAATTTCTTCTACCATAATATGTTTTAAAAATGCTAAAATTCCTTTATAATACAAAAACCAAGTACCTAAATGTAAACAAATAAAAATTTGAATTAAAAAATTAAAACAAAAGATTCTTTCCCCTGAAAGTATGGAACAAAAACGTGGGTGTGGTAATGTCATAAAAATGGTGGCCTGAGGTGAACCTCTTGAAATCTTCCCTGGAATTTACAACAAATCGAACAACTATAACTACACAAAGGACTCCCTGCACAGTAGAAGAAGAGGCACACTACTGAAATCACCTAAAGGAGTAAACAAGCCACTGAAACACACGGGCTCTGAATGTGATACAGGAAGAGCTTCGGACTTCAGAAGCTCTCCACATCCTCCCACGGAGATAGCGCCGTATGACTCAGTTGAACTGTTCACAGAGGAGAAGCCCGCCTTCCAGGGAATCCACCCCATTGTGTGAGAAGCCAGCAGAGTGCAGAGAAAACACAACACTACAATGTAAGAGAGAAAAAAAGGCTGCAGTCAGACAGAAAATAAAACATTCTACCAACACCTACTGGAAAACAAAAGAAAGACCTCTTTCTATCAACCTGTTGCAGAACCGACTCTTGTAGATGTCTGGGAAGAGAAATAATAAATCATTAATTGCCATGAATAACCAAGGCAACAAGAGAGCTCAGAAAGAAAGTGAAAAGTCTCCAGAAAAGGAACTTAAAGATATGGAAATGTGTGACTTAAATGACAGAGAATTGAAGATTGCAGTTCTGAAAAAACTCAATGAGATACAAGAAAACACAGATAGGCAGTTAAATGAACTCAGAAACACAATCAAAGAACAACAAGAGCATTTTACGAAAGAGATTGAAATTTTAAAAAAGAACCAAATAGAATTTCTGGAGATTAACAACTCAATAGAAGAAATTAAGAATGAAATAACCAGTTTAGGTAGTAGAGTTGACCAGATGGAGGAAAGAATCAGTGACATCGAAGATAGAAACCTGGAAATGACAAGATGGAAGAAGAAAGAGACGTGAGACTTAAAAGAAATGAAAGAACTCTACAAGAACTTTCTGACTCCATCAGAAAGAGCAATATAAGAATAATGGCATACCAGAAGGAGAAGAAAGAGAGAAGGGAACAGAGAATATATTCAAACAAATTGTCGATGAGAACTTCCCAAACTTGTGGACAGAACTGGATCCTCGAATCCAAGAAGCAAATAGAACACCCAATTACCTCAATCCCAACAGGCCTTCTCCAAGGCACATTGCATTGAAGCTGTCTAAAATCAACAACAAAGAAAGAATCCTCAAGACAGCCAGGGAAAAGAAGACGGTAACCTACAAAGGAAAGCCCATTAGATTATCATCAGATTTTTCAGCAGAAACTCTACAAGCCAGGAGGGAGTGGAACCAAATATACAAACTATTGAAAGAGAGAAATTATGAGCCAAGAATAATATATCCAGCAAAGATATCCTTTAGACACAAAGGAGGAATAAAGACCTTCCCAGACATACAGAAGCTGAGTTAATTTTCTAATACACGACCTGCACTACAAGAAATACTAAAGGAGGCTATTCGACCACCATCAACAGGGACAATTTGTGACAACCAAAACATAAAAAGGGGAGAGTAAAGGCCTGAACCGGAATATGGGAATGGAGAAAGTAACCGAAAACAACAAAAGAACAAGACAAACAACTGAAAGAACAAAAAATCAGACATAGACAATAGTTTAGGGGTTACCAGAGGGTAAGGGGGGAGGAGGAAGCGGAGCTCTATAAGAGGGTAAACGGGGTCTAATACATGGTGATGGAAAGAGAACTGACTCTGGGTGGTGAACACACAATGTGATATACAGGTAATGTATTACAGAATTGTACACCTGAAATCTAGGTAACTTTACTAACAATTGTCACCCCAATAAACATTAATTTGGTCTTTTGTTGTTTTTGGTTTATATACCACATATCAGTGAAATCACATGGTTCTCTGCTTTTTCTGTCTGACTTATTTCGCTTAGCATTGTACTCTCAAGATCCATCCATGTTATAACAAATGTTCTTATATCATCTTTTCTTACCGCCGAGTAGTATTCCATTGTGTATATATACCACAACTTCTTTATCCATTCATCTATCGAAGGACATTTTGGTTGTTTCCATGTCTTGGCCACCGTAAACAAATCTGCAATGAACATTGGAGCACACGTGTCTTTATGTATAAATGTTTTCAGATTTTTTGGGTAGATACCCAGGAGAGGAATTGCTGGGTCATATGGTAATTCTATTCGTAATTTTTAGAGGAACCTCCACACTGCCTTCCATAACTGCTGCACCAGTCTGCATTCCCACCAACAGTGTATGAGGGTTCCTTTTTCTCCACAGCCTCTCCAACACTTGTTACTATTTGTCTTGTTGATGATAGCCATTCTGACTGGGGTGAGGTGATATCTCATTGTGGTTTTGATTTGCATTTCTCTGATGATTAGTGATGTTGAGCATTGTTTCATATGTCTATTTGCCATTTGTATGTCCTCCTTGGAGAAATGTCTCTGCAGGTGTTCTGCCCATTTTTCAATTGGGTTGTTTGTTTTTTTGTTGTTGAGTTGCATGAGTTCCTTGTGTATTTTGGATATTAGCACCTTATCGGAGGCACTGTTTGCAAAAATCTTCTCCCATTCAGTTGGTTGCCTCTTTATTTGGTTGATGGTTTCTTTTGCTGTGCAGAAGCTTTTAAGTTTCATATAGTCCCATTCGTTTATTTTAGCTTTTACTTCCATTGCCGTTCGAGTCAAATTCATAAAATGCTCTTTGAACCCAAGGTCCATAAGTTTAGCACCTATGTTTTCTTCTATGCAGTTTATTGTGTCAGGTCTTATGCTTAAGTCTTTGATCCATTTTGAATTAACTTTGGTACATGGTGACAAATAGCAGTCCAGTTTCATTCTTTTGCACGTGGCTATCCAATTCTCCCAGCACCATTTATTGAAGAGGCTGTCTTTGCTCCATTGTATGTTTTTAACTTCTTTGTCAAAAATTATCTGTCCATATTTATGTGGTTTTATTTCTGGGTTCTCAATTCTATTCCATTGGTCTATGTGTCTGTTTTTCTGCCAATACCATGCTGTTTTGATTATTGTAGCCCTGTAGAACAAGCTAAAGTCAGGGAGTGTGATATCTCCAGTATTGTTCTTTTTTCTTAAGATTACTTTGGCTATTCGGGGTCTTTTGTTGTTCCAAACAAATCTGATGATTTTTTTTTTTTTGTTCTATTTCTTTAAAAAATGCCATTGGGATTTTGATGGGGATTGCATTGAATCTGTATATTGCTTTGGGTAATATGGCCATTTTAACTATGTTGATTCTTCCAATCCATGAGCACGGAATGTCTTTCCATTTCTTTGTGTCTCTTCAATTTCTTTCAAAAATGTCTTATAGTTTTCAGCATATAGGTCCTTCACATCCTTGGTTAAGTTTATTCCTAGGTATTTTATTCTTTTTGTTGCAATTGCAAAAGGAATTGTTTTTTGTATTTCTTTTTCTGAGATTTCATTGTTAGCATGTAGGAATGCAATGGACTTTTGTACGGTGAATTTGTAGCCAGCAACTTTCCTGTATTCATTGATTGTTTCTAATAGCTTTTCGGTGGAGTCTTTAGGGTTTTCTATACATAGCATCATGTCATCTGCAAAGAGTGATAATTTAACTTCTTCATTTCCAATTTGGATGCCTTTTATTTATTTCTCCTGCCTGATTGCTCTGGCAAGGACTTCCAACACTGTGTTGAAAAGCAGAGGTGGTAGGGGATAGCCCTGTCGTGTTCCTGAACGTAGAGCAAAGGGCACCAGATTTTCACCATTAAGTATGAGATTAGCTGAGGGTTTGTCATATATGGCCTTTATTATGTTAAGGAATTTTCTTTCTATACCTATTTTACTAAGTGTTTTAATCATAAATGGATGTTTTATCTTGTCAAATGCTTTTGCTGCATCAATTGATACAATCATATGATTTTTGTCCTTTACTTTGTTATGTGATGTATCACATTGATGGATTTGCGGATGTTGAACGTCCTTGTACCCCAGGGATGAACCCCACTTGGTCGTGATGAATAATCTTTTTAATGCTTTGTTGTATTCGATTTGCTAGAATTTTGTTTAGGATTTTTGCATCTGTATTCATAAGAAATATTGGTCTGTAGTTTTCTTTGTGTTGTCCTTACCAGGTTTTGGTATCAGGGTAATGTTGGCCTCATAAAATGAGTTAGGGAGTACTGTCTCTTCTTCAATTTTTTGGAAGAGTTTGAGCAGGATTGGTATTAGATCCTCTTTAAAGGTTTGGTAGAATTCACTAGTGAAGCCATCTGGTCCCGTTCTTTTGCTTTGGGAAGGTTTTGGATGACTGATTCAATTTCGTTACTGGCGATCGGTCTGTTTAGATTTTCCAGTTCCTCATGGTTCAGCCTTGGCAGGCTATATGTTTCTAAGAACTTGTCCATTTCTTCTAGATTATTGAATTTGGTGGCATATAGTCCTTCATAGTATTCTTGGATGATCCTTTGTATTTCTGTGGTGTCCGTGATAACTTCCCCTTTTTCATGTCTGATTTTGTTACTTAGTGTCTTCTCTCTTTTTATCTTAGTGAGTCTAGCCAAGGGTTTGTCAATTTTGTTAATCTTTTCAAAGAACCAGCTCTTTGTCACATTAATTTTTTCTATTGTCTTTTTGTTCTCTATTTCATTTAGTTCTGCTCTGATTTTTGTTATTTCCTTTCTTCTGCTGACCTTGGGTTTCACTTGTTCTTCTTTCTCTAGTTCTTTAAGGTGTAACATGAGGTTATTTATTTGGGATTTTTCTTGTTTCTTGAGATAGGCCTGTAATGAGATAAATTTCCCTCTTAAAACTGCTTTCGCTGCATCCCAAAAAGTTTGGTAGGATGTATTTTCACTGTCATTTGTGTCTATGTGTCTTTTGATCTCTCCTCCAATTTCTTATTTGACCTAGTCGTTCTTTAAAAGTATGGTGTTTAATCTCCATGTATTTGTGTTTTTTCCTGCTTTCTTTTTGCAGTTGATATCCATTTCAAAGCCTTGTGATCAGAGAATATGCTTGGTATGATTTCAATCTTCTTAAATTTGCTGAGGCTGATTTTATGTCCCAATATATGGTCTATCCTTGAGAATGTTCCATGTACACTAGAAAAGAATGTATAGTCTGATGTTTTAGGATGAAGTGCTCTGTAAATGTCAATTACGTCCATTTCATCTAATGTGTTACTTAGGACTGCTATTTCGTTATTTATTTTCTGCTTGGATGATCTATCCATAGCTGTCAATGATGTATTTAAGTCCCCTAGTATAATTGTGTTTTGGTCAATTTCTCCCTTTAGTTCTGTTAGTAGTTGCTTGGTATATTTCGGTGCTCCCTGATTGGGGGTATAAATATTGATGAGTGTTATGTCTTCTTGTTGTACAGTCCCCTTTACCATTATGAAATGTCCATCTTTGTCTCTTGGTATCTTTTTCACCCTGAAGTCTGTTTCATCTGACATCATTATGGCTATACCTGATTTTCTCTGGGTACCATTTGCTTGGAGTGTCAATTTCCACCCTTTCACTTTGAGTCTATGCTTGTCCTTGTAGCTGAGATGTGTCTCTTGGAGACAGCATATGGTTGGGTTTAGTTTTTTGCTCCAATCTGCTACTCTGTGCCTTTTTATTGCTGAGTTCAGTCCATTTACATTTAGGGTGATTATTGATATGTGAGGATTTCCTGTCATTCTATCTTTAGTTTTCTGGTAAGGCTGTGTCTCCATTGTTTCTTTGCCTTATTGTTGTTTGTTATTTCTGTGCGGTGGTATTCTATGATGTTTCCCTCTGTTTCTTCTTTTATTACAGTATATATTTCAGTTCTGGTTTTTTTTTGAGTGGTTACCCTTAAGTTTATGTAAAAGAAAGTTTGATATTTAGAGTATTCCATTTTCTTCAGCACGCTTACTTTTTCCATTCCCATATTCCGGTTCAGGCCTTTACTCTCCCCCTTTTTATGTTTTGGTTGCCACAAATTGTTCCTGTTGATGGTGGTCGGGTAGCCTCCTTTAGTATTTCTTGTAGTGCAGGTTGTGTATTAGAAAATTCCCTCAGCTTCTGTATGTCTGGAAAGGTATTTATTCCTCCTTCATGTCTAAAGGATATCTTTGCTGGATATATTATTCTTGGCTCATAATTTCTGTCTTTCAATAGTTTGAATGTTTGGTTCCACTCCCTCCTGGCTTGTAGAGTTTCTGCTGAAAAATCTGATGATAATCTAATGGGCTTTCCTTTGTAGGTTACCGTCTTCTTTTCCCTGGCTGTCTTGAGGATTCTTTCTTTGTCGTTGATTTTGGACAGCTTCAATGCAATGTGCCTTGGAGAAGGCCTGTTGGGATTGAGGTAATTGGGTGTTCTATTTGCTTCTTGGATTCGAGGATCCAGTTCTGTCCACAAGTTTGGGAAGTTCTCATCGACAATTTGTGTGAATATATTCTCTGTTCCCTTCTCTCTTCCTTTTACTTCTGGTATGCCCATTATTCTTATATTGCTCTTTCTGATGGAGTCAGAAAGTTCTTGTAGAGTTCTTTCATTTCTTTTAAGTCTCACGTCTCTTTCTTCTTCCATCTTGACATTTCCAGGTTTCTATCTTCGATGTCACTGATTCTTTCCTCCTTCTGGTCAACTCTACTACTTAAGCTGGTTATTTCATTCTTAATTTCTTCTACTGAGTTCTTAATCTCTAGAAATTCTATTTGGTTCTTTTTTAAAATTTCAATCTCTTTCATAAAATGCTCGTGTTGTTCTTTGATTGGGTTTCTGAGTTCATTAAACTGCCTATCTGTGTTTTCTTGCATCTCATTGAGTTTTTTCAGAACTGCAATCTTCAATTCTCTGTTATTTAAGTCACGTATTTCTATATCTTTAAGTTCCTTTTCTGGAGACTTTTCACTTTCTTTCTGAGCTGTCTTGTTTCGTTCGTTATTTATGGCAATTACTGATTTATTATTTCTCCTCCTAGACATCTACAGAAGTGGCTTCTGCAACACGTTGATAGGAACAGGTCTTTCTTTTGTTTTCCAGTTGGTGTTGGTAGAATGTTTTATTTTCTCTCTGGCTGCAGCCTTTTTTCTCTCTCACACGGTAGTGCTATGTTTTCTCTGCACTATTCCAGCTCTCACACAATGGGGGGATACCCTGGGAGAAGGGCTTCTCCGTTAATAATTCGCCTGGGTCACAGGCGCAGTGTCCCTGTGGGTATGCAGAGAGCTTTTGAAGTTCCAAAGCTCTTCCTGCACCAGATTTGGAGCCCGTGTGTTTCAGCAGTTCTGTTTACTCCTGCAGGGATCCCCCCAGATAGGTGGGGCTAGGGGCAGGGTGAGTTGTGAGAGGTGGCCCAGAGCAATGGCTGTGACCACCACCACAGCCGGTCCTGCTTCCACAACTCTCTCCTCTTTGCCGGAACTAGTTGGGTTGCAAATCTGTGTCTGAGGTTCACAGTTCTCAGAACAGCAAATATTCTGTTCTTTTGATCTGACACTGCTACTGTTCTTCTTCGAGCACCGGGCAGGTGGGTGCAGGGTGAGCTCTGGGTGGGGAGGGAGGGGGCGGCTAGTCTCAGTGCCTAAGGCTCCGTTCTCTGCTCAGCACTGCGGCTTAAACCACCGTTTTCAGCCTTCTTCCCTCAGTCTTTTCTCTGAGGTCTCTGCCGTGAGCGTTGGGATCAGCCGTGTTATATGCTGTCCCCTCAGCCCTGTGGGCCATAAGTGGAGCCCTTGTAGTCCGAGTTCTTCCCTCTCCCGCAGCTGCGGTAGTTCTGGGAAGCAGCGAGCTCAGCGCACTGAGCTAGTTCTGAATCCTGCGCCCACGTGGCTCCGTCTTTGCATTTCTCCCTTCCCTCCTCACCCACCCGCGTGATTCACCCCCCTATAGGCGATTTCGGTAGTGGGCCTCTTCGTCTTGCCTGTCTGCTGTGCAGGGAGTCCTTTGTGGAGTTACTGTTGTTCGATTAGTTGTAAATTCCAGGGGAGCTTTACAGAGACTCACCTCACGCCGCCATTTTGATGATGTCAAAACCCCAACAAACAGTAATTTAAAGAAAAAAAAGATTAAATGAGATAATATGTATAAAAGCTTTTAACACAGGGTTTCACAAATAGTAAGTGCTCAGTAGATGTTATTGTGCTTATCATTATAAAAAAACGAACGTGGGTGCACATTATACAGGGGAGTGCATTATACACGGCAAAAGCAAAATCCGGTGTATATGAAGTGGGGGGAGGAAGGAGTGCCATTTGAAATACCTAGGCTTATCAAGGTAGAATGTGTATCTTCACCAGGAGGGAGATTTTACAGCACTTGGGATATTCATAAGCACCCTCTTGCTTTTTCACTTAGCTCAGGAAGCTGAAAAAGAGACAGAAGTGAATTACTTTGTCCTGCTTCTTCTTTCCTTAAAGATAGCAGACAGCCCGCCGCCTCTTGGCATAAACCCCAGGCCTGTGTGATTAAACAGCACAGAACCACACGCCGAGCAGCAGGCAAGTGAATATAGTGTACTTTCCACCAGGAAGTGTAGCTGAGGGCCTGCTCCCTTCTGGAGCACCTGACCAGTAGCCTCCAGGCTTTCCAGTGCAGCCACTTTCCTGCCTCTGGCATATTCAAGAAGAAAAAAATGCATGTTTAAAGGAGCCAGAGTTTTATGTAATAAAAACAACTCTGCAGGACTGCTGGAATGGTGCTGCCAGAGAGGGAATATATCCATTTAAATATTTGATTTGCTTCCAAAACCCATTCCATCAGAACTCTGGCACCCACAGCAGTCTGCTGACCTATCTGGGAAATTACGCAGACGCTCTGGTGTGCCTGAAAAGTTGCCTCAGCTCCCCAGGACCCTTGGAGCAAATGGCAGAACTGGCTCTGAGTAGTAGACATCAGATTATCGGGGTCCCAGGATAACATCGTCAAGTTTAGTGAAACTGGAGCTGCCCCCATCCACTGCTTTATGTTGGCTTTGGGGCCTGAACGTCGTCAGTCTCAGCGAAATGGGGCTTGAGGCAGCGAGGGGTGCACTCAGAGCAGGGGCTGCAGGCGAGCTGGGGTCCAGCCACTTGGCCCAAACTTCCCCATCACTTTCTACTGCTCCCTTTGGATTCTTGAGCAGCCGAGTTTTGAGTATTCTTGCCAAAACCCAAGACAGCCAGTAAATAATCAGCTGCAACTTGCAAAGCCATTCAATTTGCAACTGTTTTCATTCAGAATTTTCTGGAATTCCAGTGGCCAGCCCACAGTAGGTTTGTTTTGTTGCCTTCGGACTTGCAAGGCATTTGGACCTCTGTGGTGAGGACATGGGAGGGAACCGGGTCTGCTTCCCCAGAGTGAAAGGAAATCCCAGACAGTAAGGGACAGCAGGGAAAGCCATTCTCAGCTTCTTCAGGGGAAGGCTGACTACTATCTGAGAGCAGCAGATAGTAACTGTAGCTATCTGCCTTACAGAATGCATCTGTGCAAAACCACAGCACAAAAAATGCAAATAATACAGACAAGTCTCCTCCCCCCTTCATGCCTGACACATAATAGGTGACCAATAAATGGCAGTTGAATTGAATTATTTGTCAAAAACAAAACAAAACAAAAAAATGCTTCACTGACATACAAACTCCTTAACTTTTTCATGCTCTGGAAAAGCTAAGCTGCTTGTACTTGTAGACTGAGCTCCAGACTAGTCTTCTGCCTGAGTCTTCTTAAAAAACATTTTGCTAATCAAGTGCATTAGAAATATTTTGTCTCCAATATTCACATAAAATTTGCCATCCTAACCATTTCTAAGTGCACAGTTCAGCGGGATTAAATACAGTCACAGTGTTGTGCCACCATCACCACTATTCAGCTCCAGGACTCTTTTCGTTTTCCCAAAGTGAAACTTGGTCCCCATTAAACTCGAACACCCCATCTCCTCCTTGCCCCCAGCCCCTGACAACCACCATTCTCCTTTTAGTCTCTATGAATTTGACTCCTCTAGGACTCTCACGTAAATGAAAAGAAACTGAGGCTAAGGAGAAAATAATCTTTTCACCCACAAAGTCAAAATTTCTGTTCTATTAAGTCAGTGAGAAAGACTCTGGCGCTTCCCCCAGGTGACCAGCTTTTCTTTTGGTCGTCTGGGTAAGTCACTATTCCTGAGGGGTGGGAGTCAAAATGAATTGGGGTTTGAATGTTTCTGAGCAGGCTCCGTGCTCTTGTCTCAAGGGGACTTAACTCAGTGTGCTCGTGGTGGGCCAACTTCGCCCCAAGGTGGATGTGTCTGGCAGCCGGAGCGATCCCATCCACTCCACCCACAGTGACCCTGTGATCCTGACCTTTTGTTTGCTCCCTCCCTCTGTTGGTTTCCATTCATCCTTTATTGTGGTTAAGTCTTCCCCTAGCCTTGACCTAGGTTCTCCACCCAGCTCCTGCCTAGTCAGCTCCAGTCTGCTCTCTCTCCTTCCAATGTCTGCAGCCTGGGTCTCCTGCCTTCCAATGATCTTGTTGAGTTCATCAGCTGTCTCCTACCTGCCAATCCAACTGGCCTGTTATGAGCTAAACTGCGTCCCCCTAGTTCATATGTTGAAGTGCTTAGTCCCAGTACCTCAACATGATGGCATTTGAGATACAGCATTTAAAGAGGTGATTAAGATAAAATGTCATCGGGGTGGGTCCTAATCCTATATAACTGATGTCCTTATGAGAAGAGATCAGGACACAGACACACAGAGGAAAGACAATGTCCGAATGTTCCCCATAGGACAGGGAGGAGTATCCCAGAATATAGTTAGCCCTTCCCCTGTTGCTAAGCAGCAAGGGTGTTTATTTCTAAATGTTAGGACTGGGAACTTAGTGGACTGGTCCAGCTCCTCCAGATGCAGTTTGTAGATGGTCAAAATTCTCTGGTAGGTCCAGCCTCCACTGGACACAGCCCCAAATCCTGAGCCGCAAAGCAGCCTCAAATCACCCATTTTGCCCACTGTCCACTTCAACACACAGAATCACAGGCCCAGGGGAACCAGAATGGACTGGATTTTTCAGGCCACCTCCTGCCCATCCCAACTCCAGGCACAGATGTATCAAGCCACTTGCCCTGGTCAAACACCCCAGATGCTTGGATCTCAGCCCAGAGGCTGTGATTTGATTGGCTTCATGTACAGCATGGAGGGTTTTCACAGCAATCTAATGTGCAACAAAATTTGACCACCATTGCTCACACTACGGCAAGTACAGGTATGGAGGAAGGCAGGCACTGGAGCAGTGTGGGGAGCCACAGCTTTCCTGGTGCCAGGCCACTGACATGGAAAGGTTACCTGACGCCTCTGAGTGTATGAACAGGTGCACGAAATGTGACAGATCCTCTCCCATTCTTCAGTTCTGGGCTTTTATTACATGGCCCAAGGCCCAAGGCCCCTCGGGAGACTGTTGTCACTTGCCGAGTCTCCCTTCCTGGGCAGGCTCGGGCTCCCCCTGGCGTGTCCTGAAGGCACTTTAGGACAAGAAGGGTACGAGCTTGGGAAAGTTGGTTATAGGAGGAAAGGTCAGTACCAGAGGCCACCAGATGGGCTAGTTGGCCTGGGATTTGAAGAAAGATGAGACTGAGTGAGCTTCCTGAGCAGACAGGCCTGGCCAAGTATCCTTGGGCTGTCCCTCTCATGTGTCATTATTGGATAGGTGCCAATTCTCCTGCAACATACACAATTTCCTTCCTTTGGAGAAGGTCTGACATTTGCTCATACTCGGTAAGTGAAGAGGTCACGTATGGGTGTGTTGCAGCCTGTAATGTGGCCACAGGAGTCCATCCAGGAGGCTGCCCCTGACCCTCTGGGCTCATTTTACCAGGAGACTTGGGGTAAACCCCACGCGAACACTTGTTCACTCCTGACCAAGTAACAGGCCGAGGACCCATGTGAGCAGCTCTCACCAGGCGCCCTCCACACATCTCTCCATTTACATCGTGGGCATGGCCTCAAAGACCTTCAAAGTTCCCGTTCTTCTGATTTTAGTCTTCACTAGTTGTCTTGCCAGGTATGTCAGAAACTAAATCAGCTAACAAAGATTTCCTTGAGAGCTCTCATTTCATGGAATATTACACACATATATATGTAACATCAGTAAACATTCTCTGGAAACAGTCTTCTCAAAAAAAAAAAATCTCGCACCAACAGTTTAGAACAGTACCTGGCACTCACCGCAGTGTGAGTAACTGCTAGCTGCTATTACCATCATCACAGCTGAGGAACCAAGGCCAAGGGGATGGCCCTGGCCGAAGCCCGAGGTGGGCGGCACTAAGGGAGAGGACCTGATAAACAGAAGACAAGGTTTACTTGTGCGTATCCTTTTAATCCTTTGAAAGCATACACTGGGTGTTTCTGACATGTTGCTCCATAACACGCTTTTTTCACCTAAGGTTTTGTTTTTCTTTTCACACAGGTATGTATCCCACTGTGTGGTTTTAGTTTATTTAACCCAAACCCTACTGATGAACATGTATGCTGTTTCCAGCTTTTCACTGTTAGGAACTATCCCGAGATGAATTTAATTGCACATGTATCTTTATTTTCATTATTTCCTACAATTCATTCAAGATGAATCCTTATAAATAGGAGTCACTGAGTCCGGGTTGTTAAGACTTTTTGAGTTGCCGCCAGATTCCCTTCCAAGATGAACTAATGGTAACTTACACCAATACGAGAGGCTGCCTGTCCTGTCACCCTCACCAGTACTGGGCATGAACATAAGAAATGTCACATTGCCAGTCCTTCCTCCTGGTTGGGCTTGATTCACGAGCCACAGTTGGAAAGATGGACTTTTGTTTCAAAGAGGGAATGTGGCGGCCATCAAGGCCCCGGAGAATGAAAAGTCCAGAATGACAGAATTCAACCTAGTTTGAGAACATACTGTATTAGTTCTCTTATTTGTCAATTCTAGAAAAGCAACATTACAGGGGAGTTGCCAGAATATAGGTTGTGCCACGTGACCTTGGGCCCAGTGTTCTATGCCTCAGAGTCCTTATCTATAAAACAGGAATGAAAATATCTAATGCTGCAGGTTTGAGTAGAGAAGGCAAGGCATAAGTTAAAACTGTACATACAGATAAAAAATTTCTTAAACTCTCTTAATATTGAATCAAAGATGTAAATCACAGCTTATATATGATACGATATAAATAGGCAGAACTAGCTAATATGTATTAGAAACATGCTTCTTTGAAAGAGAAGCAATGGGATGAATGACACAAAATTCAGGAAACAGTAACGTGGGGAAGGGTGAGGTAGACGTGACTGGGGAGGTTACTGGTCATGTTCTAGTTCCATCCGAAGTGTCATTACAGTGGTTCATTATGCTTCAGACTATACAGATGCTGAATGCCCGTATGAACATTTCACAAAGATTACACATTCACTGAGAAGCTTCAGAAGTGAATTATCAGAGAAACATTTCAAATGTGTTAAGAAATATTAGTTTTATTTAACCAGTTTTCACAGCTGAATATTTATTCTATAAAAACTTTACAGATTGTACAGTTTATATATAGTTCAAACTACTGAACGAAAAAAGTAGGTCCCACAGATGCAAAAATACTGCACCAACCAATCCAAGGTAAAGGCAGATTTACACACTGTACAGCTCTCCACATAGCCAGGAGGTGGTTGGTTCTAAGTATAAACTTCAAAACTGTACAAAAATAAGGTTTTGATTTTATTTCATTCTCCATACATTCAATATGATTGCAAGCTCAGAGGCCTAACAACAGGCATCTGTAATCAAGAATCAGTCCCCACTCCTGAAAGGAATGCGAATGTCTATTTACACAGGGCACTCTCGGACACCATATGGTACTCAGTATATATTGTGTGGACAGGAAAGCAGAGACCAAGAACATTAAATGTCGAATTTAAGGTAGTTCTTTTTTTTAAAAAGGAGTTTCTGCATTTAATAGTGTGCCAAAAGAATTTTAACTTATTAAATAAAATATATTCTAAGTGAACCTAAAAATTACACTTTATAAACATAAAAATACTTTTTTTGGTGTAATACATCAATCACATCTGCAAATAGAAAACCAAAACTGTATATAAAGTAGTAATTCTCACCCAGCAACAAGAAGCATTGTAGTTATTTTTTCAAAAAGGTCAGAAAAACTATTAAAACCCACTAAAACTAACTTATAACTTAGATACTCATACTTAAGCTATTCAGTGATTCACTAATACTGCAAAACAAGCTTTGTTCTAGAGAGACAGTGGTTTCTTCATGTTAACTGGGTAAGAACCAGACATATTAAAAAAGAATGAAGAATCGGGTGATTTTTCAGCATGAATCCTAAACGTACTTTAGTTTGGGGTCATGTTCATCAGTGGATTTTTCATCAGAAATACTTATCTTAAAAGATAAGTCTTACTTTTGATTTAGAATTTTCCACCTCTGAGGTATTTGTACCTTCTTGGAGACAAAGGCACATCTCAGATCTTTCTGTATCTGTTAGGGACAGGGGAGGTGAGGCCAGCTAGTACCTCTTTAGAGTCTGTTCTAAAAGGAAAAAATAAGGAAAACAAACATTATTCCAGACTTTTCTGCCACCCCAAACCAGTAAAACACACTTTTCTTTTTTATGCGGTACAAACCAAACATAACAAAAATGAGAGCTTTAAAGAGCAGTCTAGAGCTCACCATTATACTTTCATGTTTATGTGTATATTAAGTATAAAATAATTTTGTTTGGACAAAGGAGTTTTGTATTTATTTTAAAGTTACAGTACTTAAAAACTCCTCGATAATAAATAGCTTGGATGTTTCAACTCTAGCTTCCAAGCGTGAGCTAAGAGTGAACTTGTTTTAGGCTGTGAGGGTGGATTAGGGCAGCTCGGAGCCACAGGCGTCCTGCTCCAATTCCAGTGTCATCGGCAGGCAGCCTGCCCATCAAAACTCATCGATCTTCCTCTGCAGGTATTTCAGCATGGAGTCCATCCCCTGGGCAGAGCCCCAGATTTTCTTGAGCACTTCACACTCCCTCTCATTGGCCTGCTCCAACTCCACCTTCATGTTACAGCGCACAAGGGCTTTGGACTCCTCAAGGACCTGGACCAGACAACATGCAGTTGGTTAGTTAGTGAGGCAGCAGGGTGTGCCGGCGGGCTCTGGCTTCACTGCGCCCCAAGTTTATGGAGGCAATGAGCAAACTGCTAAAAAGGCTACCAGACATTTTTTCACAATATACATCAGGCCTAATATATGTATGAAGTGTTTCACATTAGGTAGTGGATAAATTCTCAACTTCGAAGTGGAGGTAAAGCTATTTCAAAAGAGAGCTGTGCTATTTGCACCCTGGCATTCTCCCAACGTGAGGACCAGCCTTGGCCCATGCTGCTGCTCGGGCCAGTGTGGATGGGCCTGAACTGGACATCAACTCTTCTGATACTCAATGAAAACTCCTGAGAATGCCTGCTGAGGGAAAGTTCTAACCAAAATTTAATTTTAATAATGAGAACTGTTCGTACGTCTGGGACAGCTTACATGGGAGTTAGGTCAGTTAATATCACATAACATTTCACCTTATAATTTGCTAAATGCAATTTTGTTAGAAGGTTAAATATTATCCAGCACATTTATGAAACAAAAACTTAGATTCATTGTGGGGGTAAATAAAAGAAATGTGATGATATGAAAGGGCTATGGAAACAGTAAAGAACTATATAAATGTTTTTTGTAGACTTTTACAGGTCATTTAAAATTACTAAATCTGAGATCGAAATGCATTCCTTTAATTCCTGGGTATTTGTAGAGGGAGGGCAAGGTAAGCCAATCTGGAGCAGTGGCACCCATTATGGCTTTCATCAGTGTTTCCCATGAAGGTGACTGTGCAGGGAGCAGAAAAGGTCGTGGCAAAGAAGAAGTCACACATGTAAGAAAACGAATTCGACGTACCACTGGATTACACGAGGCAAGCTCCTTAATGCGAACCATGACTTCCTGGGTGAAGGTCCCGGGCCAGAACACCTGTGAGACCAGGCCTTTGCCGCATGCCTCCTGCGCCGTCAGCTTCCGGCCACTAAGCAACATTTCATTTGCCTGAACAGAAGAGTTGAAACTGCTATGAAGTGTGCGGGGCAGGCAGGCACATTAGACCCAAACCCAAAATTCACCCCTTAAAAATTCAAACTGAACATGGGCATTTGAATGGGGGGACTCGCTGCACATGCTCCAGAGCTCCACTCAAAGTACAGCTTTCTGAGCGTGCACTGAGAAACCCGCAAGGCGCAATCAACCACCAGATGGCAAGTAACAGACCAGCCAGCCATTAAGAAAATAGAAGAACAGAAAAAACTTACTTTACGGTGTAATGGAGAACCAAATGGACTTAACCAAGAAATCTAAGTTAGAGAAGATCTATTTGTTCTTAATTTGAAGTTACTGGCATGTCCCTCTCCGCCTGCCTACTCCTCCCAATCTTTGAACTCATTTAATACACAAGCAGTTTCCTGGGAAACTGAGGCATAAGCAAAGCTAGGAAATTTGCAATTTTAGGGTCTGAGCCAGTCACAGAACTACTACCCGATGTAGCAGCAGAGGCCAATGGTGACCTGTTCTCAGTACAGTGTTCTAAGGGCACTGAATGTGCTGCTGCAGCGTAACTTGGGAGGCCAGCTTATTGCTTGAACGTTAAAACAAGAAAACTACCCAGGACCTGAACGCGTCAAAGTGCCCACTATGGTGGGTCTGAAGGTAGCGACTTCAGACGACTCAGTGGAGGAAGTTAGCATTTGTGTGTCAGTAAAATATAAAAGCGCTTTTACCTTTGCCCTGGATTCTACAGCACTTTTAAGGTATTCAAATGATAGGCTCACAGAAGCTGAAATAAGCTGAAAGGGGAGAATACCAGTATATAGCTGACAAAGAAACTTTGCACTATTTTAATGTGACAATTTCCTATCTGTAGTTTATCTTGCATGATTATTCTTCCTGAAGATTCTGATGGTCACGCAGAAGCTTCTGAGCTCAGGGAAAACATACTTCTAGTAGGTGATTTCCCTTTCTACAAAGAGGCAAAAATCACTGCTATGCAAAGGCCTTAAAGTGTTAAGTCCCTCTCGCAGCTGACAGTACCTGTGACCTTTTCTGTAAGTGCATCTAGAAGGCTGACTGCATGTGAAACTCACAGCTTGGAGAATGCACAAGAGTCGGGAAGGCAAATGTCTGGTCGATTCACCACCCTTTCAACACAGGCTGCAGAACAATGTCTTCACAAGGATTGCACGACTCCCGTTAGTCCCAAAATGGAGCCTGTTATCTGAGCTAAGTTTTGGACAAGTTATGAGTGTTAAGAGTTTGGAGGTATTCTACAAAATCCCCGAGCAGTGTCTTCTCAGTGAAAAGGTCTCAAATAAAAAATGGATTTAAAAATCTGACTTAACCTTACTGTTAGCTGTTAAGATAGTTCTAAAGGCAGATCCAATGAGAAAAGAGAACAGAACAGGAGTCCCTGATCAAAAGACTTAGTGGGAAGTGCTCTCTAGTAACAGACTTTTTCACTTCCCTGTTTGCATTTCTATACAATGAAGATAACACCACAAGTAAATCACTTAGGTTTAAGTGTGAAGTAAGTTTTCAAGACAAACATGAAGTACAGGGTCTTAGCTCAGATGGTGGACACGAACGACCCCACCGGACCCCAAGTGCAAGCTGAGAGTGGGGTGACGAGCAGCCAGCACCCTTCACGTACTTCTCCTCCATCGTCTCCATGGGGCCCTCTGTTCTCCCATCACTTCTCTGACTTTTTTTTTTTTTTTTTTTTTGCCATCTGGAGGACAAGTTACAGCCCCACCTACCACTGTTCTCTTCCCTCCCCTTTTCTTGATTCTTTCGCAGGTCTGGTGCCAGCCTGTAGGGCCGACCGCCAATCAGAACACTCTTCTCCTCTAGTCAGAGGGCGGTCCTTGGCGCCCATCCTCCTCCTCCCTTCAGATCTGGGCTAAGTTCGTCCTGGCTGTCACTGGAGGCTGTTTCCCTGCTTAGTTTTCTGTATCCCAGGTGGTTGGATGGGCGGGGCATTTCTGAGTTCACCCACAAGTATGAATGGTGGGACTGACTCAAGGTTGTTAATGCTCTCATGTAAGCACAGACAGGGAGTTGGTTTAAAACATAGTTATCAAGTAAAAGCAGTAAGAAAAATTCCCTTGGTAAGATTAGTAGGATTAAATACACACAAGTTGAATGGGCATGTTCTCAAACATATAATTTCCAGTAGTTTTAAATTTTCATTGTATAGAAATGCAAATAGGTTTCTAACTAATACCCAAATAACAGATATGCAGATACGGTCACTGGGAAATTTATCAGCTGCCATTTTCTTCCAAGATGGCTGACTGAACAAGGGACTAAACGTAGACAGCCCACAAAAATATCCATTGTGGTCTAAATTGTTCAACTGTTTAAATGATAAATGCCGAAGGCATGTGAGGTAGAGACCTCTTATTGTTCAGCCAGAAAGATCACATTAAGAGGTGTCATGAGGAAACTTGATGGGCTTGGGTGGATCAGGGAGCTTCAAATCCCACGGAGGCAGCATGGCAGTGGCTTTGAACCAGTCTCTAAAGTCCCCAGAGGGCAGCTCCGCCCTGCAGATTCAAGGTAAGGACCTCAGGACCAAGAGCTGCCAGGTTCACAAACGACAGAATGTGTTTGACAGTTTTTGTGTTTGTGCTCCCTCAGCTGAGGTTCCTTCAGCTGTCAGTCACAGCACCTGACTGACACTTTCGTGAGGGTCCAGGCTTCACAGGGCTGGTGCCTGAGACAGGACTGTGACTTTGCAGTGTCTGGCATAGAGTGGGCACTCCATGAAGGTTTACTGGGCACAAAGAGGGCTAAAGTGTGGAAGGCTACACTCCTAACCTAAATAGCTTAACTGCAAGCTTGCGCTGCCTGCAGCAGACACTGTAAGAGAAGGACAGCTCTCACAGCTTGTGTTGTCTGCGTGTTCTTTCCATCCTGATTAATAGGATTCCTTTGGCTTATTCTCCTGCAGAGTTCTGCACCCCTTTTCTGCAAATGGGGAAAAGCAAAACTGTTCTAGTCTTGCCTTGGGCTACTGAAAGCTCACATACACCAAAAGCTCACGAAAGGAACTGCATTATTTGGGTAGTCACAGGCAACAAAAGTTGTCACAATACAACTTACCTCAACGTTCTTCACATTTTGTGTAGAGGTTTTAACCAAATACTGCCCCCAAAGTGCAGACGTTGAGGCTCCGGGCCCTTGCCGTAGAGCAGCGCTTCCTAACCTGGGCCAACAACACTGCTGTGCATGGTCGGGCGCCGGCAGCACACCTGGCCTCACCTACCAGCACCTCCTCAGTGGTGACACCAAGTCTCAGACACTGCCACGTGCCCTCGAGGGGTGGAGCACGGGGCAAAGAACTGCTGCCCAAGGGGCACCAGGGATCAAGGAGAAGCAAAAAGTACTGATTTGTCAAGACTTGTTGGGAGGGGAAGACGAGTGACAGAAGGGTGGGTGCTCATTTGACTACTTACAGACCTTTCTGAGCAGTGAGCTCTAAGACCCCTGCCCCTCAGCATCTGCCCAAGGGCTCCCCTTCCAAACTGCCTTTGCCCAAAATGTGTTTAAACATCCAATTTCTTTAGTATTTTCCCCAAATCTGCCCTTTCTGTATATTTGCATAAACATCATATACAGTGAGAGGGCAGAATCCCCATTATTTCAATCTCCTCTAAAGTAATGACTCAATGAGCTTAAAATTTTACTGATGATGATTCTTTAACTAGCAGAATAGGTAGTAACTGTTAGGAAACAACTATTTTACAGGAATAGCTCAAAATGAACTTGTTTTCTCGACAATGACTCTTTACCACCAGATGCAGGTACTGTTAGGTGAGTGCAGCGCAGTGAAAACTACCAGACAGACAACCAGACATGTCTGCACTTCACCTGCAAAAGGTAGAGATTACTTGGGGCAGACCCAGATATTTCACCCAGACCCGCCGGCCCAGGGAATACTTGCTGCTCAGCTGTCGGGAATGTTGTCAGCAGACAACTGGCGAGAGCTCCCTGGGCAGCCTCATGCATGGGTGGCCCTTGTTGGGGCTGCTGCATCCAATGGCTGAGTGTGGAGAGGGCACCTGAACAACTGGGATCACTGCATTCGGCCCAGAGCAGCCCCCGGGCTTGGCGAGGGCGCTGTCAGAGCTGCACCACACCTCACCTCTGCCCTGCCCCATCTGCCCTGCCACAGCCTAACACCTAAGCCACGTCTTGCGTGCCGTAACCCACCTGGGCTCTGCTTCTACAGGAACTAACTTGTGACAGGTAGGAGTGGAAGCAGTGATGAAAGTGATTTTGGAGCAGGACTGCTCCCTAGCTGGAGCACCCAAGTGCCCCATATAGGTGGCGGTCCAAGGGCTGAAACTCTCACAGGTGATGGGTAACTGCTAGTTGCCACTGACACAAGCAGAGGGGCAAGATGGTAGAGAAAGTAAAGAGCCATTCCCAGAACCAACTTATTAGCCAGAGTGGCCAAGCTCCAGACAAGGTTAATCACCCACATGCGAAGGGTCTGGCTGGCTGTGTGGGGAAGGGAGGGGGGCATACCCTGGTGTGGGGACTTCCGGGTGGATGCCCCCAATTGTGAATCCCCAACTCTTCTGACCCCTGAGCCTGCACGAAAGCGGCCCACCCACCCCCATTAAGGACAAGGCTGCCCCTTTGCTTGAAGGCGATGCATCAGTCTTTACCAGACAGCATCACTTCCCTTACACCCTGCCCCACCTCCCTCTTGGCTGGCAGGCCTGTACCTCGCCTCCAGCCAAGAACGGCATGACAGAGGCAGAATGTGCTTGTGGAGCTGGGAGAAGACACGGGACCAAATTCTAAGGGTTCTTGACCAGAGGGCAGACCACAGAGATGGACACGGGAGTTCACTGATTTGGGAGCTCTCCTGAACTACAAGATTTAACACCCTGGCAAGTGCCCAAGGAAATGATGGGACCTTGCTACTGCGATGGCTTCTAGAAGTATGGAGAAAGTGATGGCTCAGGCTAAGTGAAGCTGAAATGCCAGAACTTCCGTGGCCAAGAGTGGAGAGGGTGGGACAAGATTCCACGAGGAGCTTATGGCAAATGCCAGCAAGATGACCTCATGCCGGCTCCTGGGGTTCCAGAGCGAGACGATGCCAGCCAGCAGAGAAGTGCATGCCTTTTTAGAAAACAATTCTGGAAGAGACAGAACACCAGGCCAGGGACAGACCACATCTCGGAAGTGCCCGTCCTGAGCTGAGTTCTATCAGGCCCCCGAGGCGTAAGGCCAGGGAGGGCCAGACACACAGCTGGGATCAGGCACAAACAGCAGAGGGCACAGGCGAGATGCACAAGCAAGTGGCTTAGACCCAAAGTCACCCGCCTCAGCTCACACCTGTGGCCGAATGGGGGACTCCCTGTGAGCAAGCTTGGTTTATGGGTGTGCTGGCTCAAAACGACAGTGGGTGAGGGAATGCTCTGAAATGACAGATGTGTCTAGTCATCTACCTGGTGTAGGAGGAGGTGATCAGGGTTAGAATCCAGAGTGACCTGGGCAGTGGTAAATGGCCTGGCTGGCTGGTCAGGGGCCTGGAAAATAGACACAGAGGTCTGGGGTGGAGGCATGTGGATGGGTGACCAGGCAAGTGTACAGATTGCTGTGTCACGTCAGTGTCCGTCAGAGAGCATCCACCATGAAGAGGAACTGAACAGCCACACAAGAGCGGTGACACCGGCCAGTCTGGGCTGCTGGCCACCCAGGTGCTGGCATGATGGACACATGAACGGAGGAGCTCTGGTGTGAGACGGAGCTCAGCAGCACGGGCTCTGCCTTATCTATCAAGGCGGATGCAGCCACTGTCGCGGCTGGCCATGTGGCCTGCCAGCAGGGGACACCCATGCCAAGCCGGCTGCTCAGCCTCCTTCCTGACGAGACCAGCAGGTCGGCCCGTTTTCACAGCACTTCCTCTGGGTCTGGGCTTGCTTCCCTGCCTGCAGGCCCTCGGGCATGCTCACTGAGGCTGTGGGGTGTCCGGTCCGCTGGCCGCCACCACATGGCCCTAGACCAGAAGATCCTTCTCACCGCACAGCAGGAGCGGGGTGGGTCTTCTGGCCTAGTCACCTTCAGAAGCTGCCGGCCCAACATGTGCATGGAGCACCAGTCTGCGAGGGCACTTGCTCCCCGAGGACGGGCAGTGTTCCCATTCACAGCACACACAGTGCAAAGACCTGGCTAAGGTACCACGTCCCCAACAGGAAGGATGCATGGGCCTGTGACAGAAGTGTACAAGCAGGAGTAGCCACACTTCGATGCCTTGGAATGACCTACTCAGGGACGTTATGCTTTCCATCTTCAAATCTCTGGGTTCTGCTGCTCCCAGAGGGGGCGCAGTCTGCCAGCAGACACAGAAAGGAGGGGATGTGTGGAGCCCAGGACCCACCCGCCAGGAGTGCTCACTCCTCCCCTGCCCAACTCTGGCCTGAGTGGGGCATGACGACAGGCCGCAGGCCTCTGGGGGACCAGTGGCCCACCAAGGCCAGCAGAGGTGGGAGGAGGGTGGTCTAAAGCAGGAAGAGGGAGGATGAGAGGAGGACAGCTGAGAGCAGCAGGGGTGAGCGGCTGCATTTGTCCTATACCTCTTCTTTTACATTTCTTTAAACTATTCTAAATTTTCTGTTTTGGGAATACATTTAGATTTACTGAAAGATTACAAAAGCAGTATAAAGAATTCCTGCTAACCTGTCACCAAGCAATCCCTCACATTACCATCTTCTGCAACACTTTACAGTGATCAACACCCTAACACTACTACCACTGATACAATACAATACCATCAATGGAACTACAAACCCTGCACAAGTGTTGCCAGGTTTCCCACTGCTGTCCTTTCTCTGACCCAGGACCCAAGGAAGCCACCCTGCACTGAGCTGTAAGGTCCCCTTAGGCCCTTCCAGTGTGTGAGGGTCCTGCAATCTTTAGAAGGGGGCAGCTCGGTCTCTGCAGAACGTGCCACATGTGGGCATGCCTGACGTCCTAGGAGTAGACCGAAGCACGTGCCTTTGGCAGGACTCCACTAGGGCGGCGCTGTCACTGGCGGTGCAGGACAGCAGGGCAAGCTGTGGCCGTTAGGTCTATTTCTGGTGAACTTCAGTTACATAGGAAGGTGCTGCCTGCCCGCTCCTCCACTTGAAAATTACTATTTTTCCAACAGAAGTAAGGAGAGGATGCAAATATCTTTTCTCATCATACTTTCACCCACCAATTTTAACAGTTATCACTGTTTAATCTTCTTCCTCCACATCTCCCCCAGGAAGAGAGGCCTCCAGAGCCTGGAGGGGCTGCCCCCCCAGATCTGTACAAAGAGGTGGATCTGAAGGGACCCAGGGATATACTGTCGAGATCCCCCCCAAGGGAGGTCTCACTGCCCCTGCTGCTGGCAGTGCCATCAGCAGACAGCCACCAGCTCCTGCGGGGATGCCCTCTGCTGCAAAGCCACCTCACTCACAGGTACCACGCTCTTCTCCAACAGCCCACACTCAGTGATAACGGACATAAAGGGACCAGCCATCTCAGCCCACTGTGGAACCACTGCTGATGGGCCGTGTACGGCCTGGGGCTCCCACAGAGGCCAAAACTTTGTGGGGCCTGCCTTATAGTTCGCCTTCTCCCTCTGTCCAGCTCTATCTCTTCCCTGTCCCTTCCACATGTGTTGACTACTTTAATAGTTTTCCTACTGCTTCTGGAGACCCACCTGAGAGACTGCGGACTCGGTTCCCGACCACCACAACAAAGCGATTATCACAATAAAGTGATTCACACGAATTTTTTGGTTTCCCAGTACAGAGAAAAGTTGTTTACACTACACTGCAGTATATTAAGCATGCAATAGCATATGTCTAAAAAACCAGTGTATATACCTTAAAAACACTTTATTGCTCAAAGATGCTAACCATCATCTAACCCTTCCACGAGTCAGTATCTTTTTCCCGTTGGAAGTTCTTGCCTCAGTGTTGATGGCTGCTGTCTGATCAAGGTGATGGCTGCTGAAGGCTGAGGTGGCTGTGGTAGTTTCTTAAAATAGGACAACTATGACAGCTGCTACATTGATTGACCCTTCCTTCCTGCCATGAACGATTTCTCTGTAGCATGCAGTGCTGTCTGACAACATTTTACCCACAGTAGAACATCTTTCAAAATTGGAGCCAATCCCCTCAAACCCTGCTGCTTTCTCAACTAAGTTTATGTGATATTCTAAATCCTTTGCTGTCATTTCAACAATCTTCACAGCTTCTTCACCAGGAGTAGATTCCATCACAAGAAACCATTTTCTCTGCTCATTTGTAAGAAGCAACTCTTCATCCATTAAAGTTTTATGATGAGACTGCCGCAGTACAGTCCCATTTTCATGCTCCACTTCTAATTCTTGTTCTTTTGCTATTTCCACATCTGCAGTTACTTCTCCACTCAAGTCTTGAACCCCTCACAGTCATCTGTGAGGTCTGGAATCAGCTTCTTCCAAACTCCTGTTAATGTTGATATTTTGACTTCATCCCATGAATCACAAATGAGCCCAATGGTACCTACAATGGTGAATCCTTTCCAGAAGGTTTTCAATTGACTTTGCCCAGATCCATCAGAGGAATCACTCTCTATGGCAGCTATCGCCTTACAAAACATATTTCTTAAATAATAAGACTCGAAGAGAAATTACTTCTGGTCCATGAGCTGCAGAATGGATCTGTGTTATCAGGCATGAAAACAACATTAATCTCATTGTACATCTCCATCAGAGCTCTTGGGTGACCAGGTACATTGTCAATGAGCAGTAGTATTTTGATGGGAATCTTTTTCTGAGTAGTAGGTCTCAACAGTGGGCTTAAAATATTCAGTAAACCATGTTGTCAACAAATGTGCATCATCCAGGCTTTGTTGTTCCACTTATAGAGCATAGGAAGAGTAGAATTAGGATAATTAAGGGGCACAAAGATTTTGCTTCAATGGTAAATGAAGACTGGCTTCAACTTAAGACTCACCAGCTGCATTAGACCCTAACAAGAGAGCCAACCTGTCCTTAGAAGCTCTGAAGCCAGGCACTGATTTCTCTCTAGCTATGAAAGTCCTACGTGGTTTCTTCCTCCAATATAAGGCTGTTTCATCTACATTGAATATCTGTCATTTAGTGGAGCCACCTTCATTAATTGTCTTAGCTAGATCTTCTGGATAACTTGCTGCAGCTTCTCCATCAGCACTTGCTTCACCTCGCACTTTTACACTGCAGAGGTGGCTTCTTTCCTTAAACCTCATGAACTGGCCCCTGCTAGCTTCAAACTTTTCTTCTGTAGCACCCTTACCTATCTCAGCCTTTATAGAATTGAAGAGGGTTTGGGCCTTGCTCTGGATTTGGTTTTATTATTAAGGAAATGTCAGGGCTGATTTGATCATCTACCCAGACCACTAAAACGTCCTCTAAACCAGCAATAAGGCTCTTTCGCATTCTTATTATTTGTGGACTCACTGGAGTGGCACTTTTAATTTCCTTCAAGAACTGTTCCTTTGTATTCACAACTTGGCTGTTTGGCACAGAGGCCTAGCTTTTGGCCTATCTTGGCCTTTGACAAGCCTTCCTCACTGAGCTTTATCATCTCTACCTTTTGATTTAAAGAGAGAGAGAGATGCGTGACTCTTCCTTTCACTTCAGTATAGCTTTTAGGTTATTAGGTTAAAAAACAAAACAAAAACTTTTCGATTGCAAATTCTGTTGTCTGATTTAGAAATTGGGTATTTACTACCAGTGGCTATCAGTGTTAATTACACAGAGACAGATTCCTCAGACAATGAGGTCCTTTTCTAACAAATGATGCAAAACAGTGTCAATAAATGTTCTATGAACCAAAATATGAAAACATCCTATGATTTCATGAATTAAGAATGAGTTAATGAACAAGAATTGAATTACAAGTGCTTTTGATGGAATGTCCCCACAGGAAGACACCCTGTATATATTTTGAAAACCATAACCAAACTAGATTTCTTCAGGAAGTTTTCTAGAATTATTTTTTAAAAAGAGGTACTCACAGATGCTCCTCCCATAATCTTGGGAAACATAACGGTGGAACAGCCATCTGGACTCTGTCCGAAGGTGGTATAGGGTGTTTGAAACCAAGCCTTTTCATTGGCCCAAACCACATCACAAAGAGGCAATATGGATGCTCCTAGTCCAATGGCTGGGCCATTTACTGCTACAATAATAGGCTTCTTAAACTGAATGAAAGTATTCACGAAGTTTCTAAAATAAAAAAAATAAATGGGGGAATTACTCAAAACATTGTGTATTTGAGCAACAAAAATCTACTATTATGGAATTCAATTTACCAAGATGTAAATAAACTCTGTGGAAATCATTATGAGTTTTGCTGAGGGCCTTCCCTCACAAGTGGTAGACAATGGATTTATTTACTGTGGGTTGCAAAGGCTTCACCCTGGCTGCCACGCCAGAAATGTGAAGGACCTAGGCGAAGATTATGGGTAATAGACAGCCAAAGACTGCTAATGTGTTTGCAGTGGCTCATTGGTTCTATGATCAATATGTCTTTTTCCTTCCCTTTAAAACATAGGGCACCCCCGTAAACACCATGGGCTTCAGATGACCAGTCTTGAAGCTCTCCCAGAGAAAACCTGGCAGGAGGCAAACTATTAACACTGCCCGGTGTTGAGCAAAGACAAGAGGACTGGGGCCAGGAACCATGGGGCCCGGGGTCTGGGCTTGAGATGTGATTTCAGAGAGCTCACTCATTATTTGGAAACATATTTCCTGAGTTAATACAGAACGAGACTGAATGGCTTGTGGGGTGCAGAGACAAGAAGCTCACAGGCTGTTTAAAATATGAGATCCAAACAAGAACAGCAGAAACGAGACACCATTCGTGTTCTACGGAATACGATTATAGCAGGATTTCAAAGGAGAGTGTGACTAGGGAGGGGTACGGCAGCCTTCACAGAGGATGTGGAATTTTACAAAACTGAGCCAATGCTATTCTTTAGATGTGTTTTAGGGTCAGCTTGGAATAATAGGGTGCTTTTCAATTTAGGGTAGGATGGTGCCACAGCATACTGAGAACATGCATCTTCTCACCACGAGAATCTCATTTTATGCTCAGAGGTTGCTTTTTGTGATGATTTAACATGGTGAAGTAAGGGACAAATACATACCAAAATCAATACCAGATAATTCCTTGAAGGAAGTTTGGAGTTCTAGATTATAATCATAGAATTTTAAATTCTAAATCTGACTCCTATTCTTTGGTACTGAAAATAATCTGGGTTCACTCTATAGTTCAGTAATTAAAACCTAGAGCAATCTGTTCAGAGTATCGCTGAAAATCATGATTCAACACCTTAGATTAATAATCACCCTGCCAAAACTGACATGAAGGCAGGTTGGGGAGATGTAGAGGTGTGCGGGTGTGAAGAACAGGGGAGAGCAGGGATTGCAGAAATTGGCAGAGGGCAAGCCTAGCTCCACGGACTGCTCTCAAAGGTGCCTATCAGCTCGCAGACCTCAGCCTGGAGTTTTACACTGAGCGAAAATTAACTGGTTCAAATGAATGAGTTATACTAAGACTTTCTAAATGAAAGAGCCTGCGGCACTGTTAGAAAGATCACAATGGGTTTAATGATACAAAGAGAGCCACACAGCCTTTTAAATAGGCCCTTGAGATAACTGTACACAATCTACAGGAAGCTACTTCAGCTGCACCACCTTCTAAGGGTTTTGGGTGACACATGATGGAAATACATTTTCTATGCTCAGTTACTGACGACTGTTGAAAAAGTAACTGCTGAATTGTCTCTGTGACATAAACAGACATTTTCAAAGTGTGTCTCCCCAGGTGCCCTGGAGTAGCTTCACTTTCATACCTGCCTCATATAAACATCTGGAAACCATGGATGGGATGGTAGATTAACAGGGAAAAAATGATCAAAATAGTATAATGATTCTAGAGAGAAATGGTAAAAGGAATGAATTATTCCATGTAACGGTGTTTTCGCTCATGTTATATTTGCATAAAATAATTAAGTTTGCTTTTAAAAACAGATATTGTAAAATCACAGGCTGGAGAAATATTTTTGGAACTGAATTTTCCCCCCTAAAATGATGGTTTTATTTTATTTTTGCCTGGAATGATATGCAAGCTGTTTCGGAGAGAGGTATGGATTAACCGGCACCCTCTGGAGTGAAGACCATTTTCCCTTTGTAGAGGACACAACCTGGCCATTCTGGCAAGTGGGCTCTGAGATGCCAGAAATGAGCATACTCCACAGAGAATTCGGTTTTATTTAAAAACACAAAAATAAAACTTCACAGAAATGCTTTTCTGTTTAGTACAAACCTCCCAGCACCAGAAAAGCTTAGTCAGGGGTGCTGCACCCTCAGCTCAGAGGTGGGTAGACAGGAGCTGCCTCAGGCCTGGGGACGAAGCTCTCGGGAGCCCCACATTAAGGTGGGCTGGTCACTGCTTTTGCCGTAAAGCAAGTGTATTTTGAAACTTAAAATCAAAATGCACGAATGTTCAAATGTGCTCAATGCAACATACTGAATTTAAATTTCAGTTTCCTTTGAATTATCTACAAATTGAATTAGAGTATGACAGGGAAGAAAAGAGACTATACAAGACTGTATTTGCCATAAAAGAAGTTTTAAAAGGCTTAAAATTAAACAAAATTAAAATTCTATCCATTCTTTTGAAGAACATTTACTACTTCACAAACATCAACAAAAAGTTAGGAAATCACAATAGTCTAAGAGTGGAGTCTAAGAGTCTAATTGTTTGGGGAAAATGAGGTAACCCAGATCTGAAGTTTTAACAGCTAGTTCGTTGCCATGTCTCAGCTGAGTCCTCCCTTCACTTTGAATACACGGAATAGGACCGGATGGGGAAGAGGTCAGGTGCTCGGGGCACATTTATTCGTAGGTTTTCTCTCCCCAGATCCCTCCCTTCTGGGGAGAGGCACTCATAGTCCTTTAGCACCCGCAGCCTTCGAAAGCCTAATGTTATAAACTGATTCAGCATCAGTTCATCACTAATGTGCTGAATATTATCATAGCAATTTATTTTCAAATTGGTTATCACCAACAATTCTGATAACAGAATTAGCTACAACAGATACCTCACAAATCTAGTGTGTAAATCTAATCTTATTTCCTACTTTTCTTCTGAAAACTTGCTACAATGATATTTTGCCCAAAGTTTTAAGGAATCAAGACAAGATACCACAGAAAAAATATATACATAGTAATAGTGTTATGTGTATAAGCCAATCTTACACATATAAAAATTAATTTAAATGCAAATGAGCAAGAGTAAAGGTTAAGTGAATCTACTGTAACTAATTATTTTTCGGATCCTGACAAAGCACACTAGGAAAATTCACATTGATAAAAACATATTCATTTAAAGAAGAACCAAGTGAGTTTCCCTAAAAGAGTATCTGGATTTTTCCTAGAATATTAATTCAGCTTTTTGTGGGGAGAGAGGAGAGTGGCATGGGAGTGGGAGGGTTAGAAAAATGGGAGTGGGTAGCTGATGAAAATAAACACTTAGTTACCTGAAAGTTCAACAAATGAGTTCTCTCTTGATCTATCTTTCTTCTTCTTTTTCTAATCTCAATAATACAAGCGTTAGCCATTGTCAAGGGCAACCCAACACTGGAGGAGTGGGCTGGGAGCAGGGTTGAGGCACCAAGAAGATTTAGAAGTGGAGCTTAGGGAAATGTCTACAGTGAAGTGAGCCAGAACATAGAAGGCATGGCTGACAAGTGATATTTTCTTTTCACAGCAGATCTCCCCAAATCACAGTATTATGTATAAAGTCAGTGCGATCTTACAGAAAACATAGTCACCACCTGAGGCACAATGTTTTGTACTAGAAAAATGAAAATTAAATTCATCCTGAAAGGATGGAACGGGTTAATAATTAGGAATATCTACAAGCTGTCTTAGAGGTACTACTGACAATCTGTCAAGGAATTACGTGCATGGTCAAGCAGTTTAATTTCAAGATGGTCCCTTCTAGTATTCTAAAAGTTTGGTATTATTTAGGAGACCAGAAATAATACTTACAATCAGATTATAAAACTTCAAACTATTTTTTTGAAACCTACTACTACATCATAGCCTAAAAAAAAATGGTAATGTTCAAAAAGATTAAGGAACAGATAATGCTCTGTATGCATATGTATATAGTATGAGGAAACATATTAATTTTGAAAATTATTAAAAATGCTGTAAAAGGTCCAGGCAATACGGGGCTCTAGGACCCCTCTGTGCGCTGTGTCAGGGAGGGCCCAGCCCATCAGAGCCACCCTGGGAGGTCTGTCAGATAGAAATGCCCTGCTTGACTCCAGACCCACTCAAAGAGAACCAAGTGCCCCCACCAACCCTGATGTGAACCCCCATAATAGTTTAGGGGACCACAAAGCCCTGTGCCCCTAGTCAGTGCTGGGGTCTCAGCTACCTGGAGCCCAATAATTATCAAAAGAGGCTCAACTTCAACTCCCCAAACACCTGGGGGTTTTGGAGAAGATCCAACCAACTTTACTGCCATTCTGCAAGTCTATGAGTCTGTAAGTTTTCATCCTTCTATAAATTATGAAGAGTCCTTAGGGGTCATGTAGGGATACATCATTTTAAGGAAGTGGGTAGGAAGTACGTAGTCTTTCTCATTGGTGACTGGGTTTCATTTACTTCAAATAAAATTAATCTAGAAAATTAGATACTTTTTTTTTTTTATAAAGTGTGTTTTTCCAGGACCCATCAGCTCCAAGTCAAGTAGCTGTTTCAATCTGGTTGTGGAAGGCGCAGCTCACAGTGGCCCATGTGGTTAAGAGCACCGCACTCTAACCAACTGAGCTAATTGGCCGCCCTGAAAATTAGATACTTTAAATTATGCATATAGTGATTAGCATGAGAAGTGAGGGACATGAACAAAATATGTACCTGGATGTGCTTATAGCAAAATTAGGAGGTTCTACGAAAAGCTTTTTGCACTGTTATGGTACAGCAGTGGAAAAATTCATAAACAGAGGAAATGGAAATATCTAAAGTCATACTGTTAAACGCAAAACAACAGTATAATTTCATTTACTTAACAGAACTAAAAATAAAGCTTTATTATTTGTGTGTGTGTATGGGATACATATTTGAAAATGTTTAGAAAGGGTTGGGGAAGACATACAAATGAACAATGCATGGGCGGGGTGAAAGAAAGGGGACTCTGTTATCTAGTTTTATGTGTAGTTGAAATTCAGGATGAACTTGAATAAGAATGCATACTGCTTTTACTAAAAAAAACTTTGCATGTGATATTATGAAACTAGCTCGTCACAAAGCCTAGCCAATTTATTTTAGAGTTAAGTAAATGGTTTAAGTTATTATGTGAAAGAGTGCATCTTATGTGAAAGAGAATGCATCTTTATGTAAGGGGTGAAGACAGAACATACTCATACTACAAATAATGGCAACTCTGGCCAGACGCTATTGTATACTCTAATCATTAAATTTTCCCTGAGCGTTCACTGGGTTTGAGCCAGCCTTGAAATCAGTTATTTGCTCAAGGCGAGCAGTAATTTATGCCAGGTCCACAGAAAAAACAGATGATTTAATTAATTTCGCTACTTGTGTTTCTCAATGGAAGGAGACGTACATTTCGTTCACACGGCTTGCTTAAGTCTGTTCTATCAGGCACTAAAAGCAAAACACTAAAACCAACATTTAAAAAATACCATTTCTGCATACCTGATAGCTTCTGCCATTTTAGTGCTTTCTCTTTTTCTGTCATCTGTTAAACGCCGTATAAAATAAATAAAGTCGAGACCACAGCAGAAGACACTGCCCACTGCGCTGAGCAGCACGAGCTTGCTGTCGTCGGCCGCAGCTGTGCTTAGGGCACTCTGGACTTCTTTCATTACCTGAAAGTCACCAAAAGTTAAAGTGGCAAAGAGTATAGTTTTCACACAGAATCCTAAAAGCATTTCACTATGGAATAAATCTGGGTCTACAGAAACTGCCTTTACAGGCTGATATTGTTCCCTGTAGCTACCACAATTTAAAATAATTCACAAATTTCTTATATCTATAGCCAGAGACTGGAAATGCGGGGGACAGAGTATAATTACGTAGCTAATTATGAATAGAGTATCATTAGAAAGATGTGTGAATTCAAGTTATCTTACTATTCTAGTCACTGTGGCTCTCGGTAGGTAAGTCACATGTTATATCCACTTGGTATTTCTACACTTTGGACAGCAGGTGGCACATTCAACCAGTTGAAAGAAACTAGTTCAGTTTCCTGTTTTGTTTGTTGTTTTTTGTTTTCAAACCAGCCTGCTGCACTTGAGACAGAAACCCTAACAGTTTGGTGCATTTGGTACAAGCACATTTAGAGTCGTTTTAGAAGGGCACAAAACTATTTCAAATGATCTCTATCAGCATTTACAAGTAACCAATGAGGGGCTCTGCAATCTAAAAACATACTGGGGACCAGCCCTGAACTGGTTTGTCATGTGACCCAGGCCAGACATACAAACTTGATGTAGTTTGGTTTTCTTGTCTGGAAAAAAACTTGATCTTGCTGCTCACAAGTGGAAAAGAAACGATTACTAGAACTTAAAATTTTAAGTAAGGTACAGTGCAGGTTCAAATACTTCTGATTTTGGATACTTCATAGAATTAGTTTTTGAACCTTTGCAAGCACTAGTCTCCTTTGATCCTTGAAAGCTACCTTACCAGGTACTAACAGCAACCAACATTATGTCGAAATCGCTGTAGCTGTAAGTTCCATGCAATACTGAAGATTGACTAGGAATGATGATAAAATACTCTGAAGGGGCTGGGACCCAGGGCATTTTAATCTTGTCTGAACAAAGAACCCTTTGAGAATCTGATGAAAGCTAAAGAAAAGCCAGTGAACACACACATCTTACATGTGACTTCAGGAAGGCCGAAGGTCCCTGAGGCTCACCCCGCCCCGCTCCCAGGTTAAGAGCTCCTAACCTGGAAGAAGACAGCGGCACGAGTACCACCTCCCCCGTGCAGCACTCTGGTCCTGTCACTGCCCTCACTCTTGAGAAGGAAGACAGACACTCGACACACACATACTGTCCCAACTTCACTGCAGTCCTAAGTGTTACAAGGAGCAAGACTACCACACTTCTCCTCTGCTTCCTACCTCTGGGTGGTTATTTGGAAAACGGCCCAGGAGATTGAGAAAAAGCACAAAGAAGAGTGCCAACTTGGCAGAGCAGGCGTGGAAAACCAGGGCTTGGAGAAACAGGACGCACAAATCAGCCCCAGGAACATCTCTCACCTCTGGATTTAGTGAGTTATTCTCTGATGACTTTGTTGATAACAAGATGTGGGTGAAGCCATCCTGCTTCCTGACGACAATATCTCTGTATCTGTAGGCACTTTCTGTTTGCCTCACACTGAAACGCAACCGCTTGTCAAAAGGCTGGTCTCTTCTCTCCTCAAGAAATTTCCTTTTCCCAGCTGTCACTCCTGTAACAGATGTCTGTATGTTGGTTGTTCCATTGGCTGTTAGCGCATCCATGAACGGAGATGTACCTGCCAAGAGTTTGAAATCACAGTGGTCTGTGATGTCCTGCTACCAATTCACTCCCCACTGTCTTTGAATTAGGTAAAAGTGTTCATTACAAACTCAAGGATTAATGTATCAATGTAAGAAGTTAAAAATCAGAACCTTTGTAAAGTCTACTTTTAAAGGCATCTGTTTTCCATCCAAGTCTGGCAAGGAAATCACCCTCTTGCTTATCTTGTCTAAAAAATAAAGATGGAAAGGTACTTGCTGAAAAGAAGCTACAAAATTTGAGACTTTTGAAGGATGGAATTAAGAGAATAGGTCTCATGAAGAGTACCTATTCCAGGCCTGAGAAGTTGAAAAAAGGAAATCGATTCAAGAAAATACGTTATTATCAGAGTCGAGGTTATCTGCCATTTCCTTTCCTGAACACAAGATCGACTTGTACAGACACACGATGCAATCCTACATTTCTAATGGGCTACCCTACTCATGGTGCCATGGCCACCACTGCAGACCACCCCCGGCCTGCCGGAGCATGAGGTGCTCAGTTCTTTCTTTCTTCTGATGCCCAGCTGCTCTTTCCTGCTACAAAATTTTCCCACTATTTTTCCCTCCTGTGTCATCTCTTCACCATCAACCTGGTTAGTTTTCCAATCTATCTTAAAGATATGGTCTCTTGAATTTAATATTTATTATGATAAACTCAAGAGTTTTACTCAATACTTTCATAGCGTTACCAAGAAATGTCAGGTAAGAATTCAAGGATCAGGTAAATCATTATCCTCCTATTTATACGAATTGTCTACATATAATCTGACCTGGTAATGAGTGTATACAGCCTTTTGGGTAGCGGAAGAAAGAAAAAGAAATGTAAGAAAACTGGATCAGGCTGTACTAGTAAAATTAGTAATGAAAGAAGTTCTCTGAGGGGAAGAACATGATAAATTATGAGTCAGAAACATTTCCTCCAAAGTGAAAGAAAATAAGCTAAGGCCATCAAAGAAGATTCACAAAGGGACATTTAGAGAAGTAACATAATCTCTTAGATAAAAAAATGTGACTTTCATTCAATTGGTAGAAATACTTTGGAGGTTTTTTTTTTAAAATCAATCCAATTTCTTTTAAAAATTGGAAGAGATAATAGTACATGGTTCAAGAATCTAAAAATATAAAAAGCTACATGGTGAAAGACCTGCAACCACCCATATTCCCTATCGGCCCAGGACCCCCTACTCCAGTTAGCCAACGTGTCTGGTTTCCAGGTGTCCTTCTCAAAGTGTCTGTATGTATTATGGACCCTGGAGAAGAAAGAGTCATTTGATGTGAATCCTGAGAAGGAAATTTATCTGCTGAGATGGGCTCGCAGTGATCAATGGCGGGTCCAAATTTTACAAATAATAAGAGTCTAGTGGTCATTTGCTGACAGGGGCTCATCGTGTACTCTGTATCGCGGAAAGAACCTCACACTGAACTCTTTTTTGCACCTTTGATACTGTAATTTTATTTTTTTCTGTGTTTTTTTAAATTAGTTTCAGGCGTACAAAACAATGTAATAGTTAGAAATTTATCATTTATATCTCTCACACAGTGATAATCCCCCTCCCCCATCTGTCCCTCTGACAGCTCAGACTGAATTCTTTCCTGCACTATGCCCTGCTGGTTTAGGCTGTCTTGAGTCGACCACTGCAGGGAAGCCCTGGTTTTGTCTTTCCACCAATAGACTGAGACTTGCCTCGTCCAATCAGAACTGGACAACTGTATCCTCATTTACATTTATACTGACCAATCAGAACTGCACACATTTGAGAACTTCATTTGCGTATAATTGGACCAACTGGGAACGTCAGTGGGAACTTTCTCAACAAAAGGTAGCCTCTCCTAGTCTCAGTGGAGCACACTTTCGGTTTCCACCAGAGGCTGCAGTTCCCTGGTTTGCAAACTGTTTTACCTGAATAAAGCCTCTCCATTCCCACACTTCTTTGGGTTTTGGCTTCTAGTATATAAAAGCAAATAAAACTATAAACATTTTTTCTCCTCCATAACTCGTGTTTAAAAACACAAATGGCAGTATACCAGACAGTGTTTTTGTCATACCTTGCTTTTATTCATTTGACGGTGTCTTAGAAATTGTTGCCTATCAGGTCAGTTTCCTTATTCTTCCCTAAGGCTATACAGCAGTCCAGTGAATGAATGTTCTAGAATTCATTTTACCAATTCACATTTTAATAAACACTAATATTCAACAATTTTTTTTGATATTACAAACAACGCTGCAATGCATAACCTTGGCTTCTGTCATTCCACTGCTGGCAAAACTATAGGATAAGTTTCTAAAAGATTTGTAACCCAGAGTATGTCTAACTGAAAGAGAATTTGATACGCTATTACCAGTATGACAGTGTTTCTGAATCCTTCTGAGGAAGCTACCAAGAATCCGTTCTCTTTCTTTTGGCCTCCAACTTCTCCTCTATCAGCTCATTCCCTCATATATGTTTAAAAATGTTCTCCATTCTCTTCTACTCTCGGATACCCCCACTAAACTGCTCTTCTCAGCACTGCCCTCTGTTCTCATGTCCATCACAGCCTGACCTGGTCTAGGTCTTACTGCCCTCACTTTTCCCTCTGTCCACCATTCCTCACTCCACTCCAGTCTGGAGCTAGAGGCAACATTACCACACAATTTCTCAAGTATCGAGAAACGGTTCATGGATGATCCTGAACCATTGAGCCTAGGTGCCCGAGAGACAGGGGGTACCCAAAGGGAGTCTGATGTAGTGAAGGGGGGAAGAGAGGGAAAGAATTTTGACTTTATCCACAGTTATTCAGGTGAAGATGCTACTGAGCCCAGAAGTAGGAGCAGGAGAAGTCAGGGTTGGAGATAAATACTTGGGATCTGGTGCCCAGAAACGATGGCTGAACTGAGAGTAGGAACTCCAAAGGGAAGAGTGAGCAAAGAGTGTGCTGGGAGAGCCCTATGTAAGGCCCAGAGACGGCAGAGAAGCAGGAAGGCAACAGTAGGCTTCCCAGAAGGCAGACGTGGATGCCATGGCAACGGGGATATGTCCACAGTGGCATATACCACAGAGAGGCAAAGAATGGGGATGAGGTCATGGAGGGGAGACCAGAAGTCATTAATAAACTCAGGCGAGTCGTTTCGGGTGAAAGCCAGACTACAGGATTCAAGAAAGACAGAGCAAAATTGTTAAGTAAGAAACATAAATGTCCAAACCAAGAATTTTTTAAGTTCTTGCTGTTTTAAGAAATATAGAAATACAAATGCAGGAAAGAGGACACTGATATTTAGGCAATGGCTGACAATAATAATTTCCCTGCCCAGAAAGATGAGCAGAAAGAAGAGATGAAATCAGAAATAATCCCATGCAGACACAAGCTGGAAGACCACAGGACTTGGGGGTGAACGTGGTTATCATCACAAAAGCGAAATAAGTCGAGATAGGCTGGGGCTCAGACCTTCTTGGGGCGGGGTGGGGGGGGTTCTTATAGACTACACATACCAGTGTGCTAATAGCAAGTGAGAGCTGTTGTGGTCTTTAAGAGTTACTAATCCTGAACTGAATCTTTAACTGGTGCTCTATCTAAGCACAGTAAGAATGATCCCAGCAACACAGGGGAAGAGGGTGAGCCAAAGCCTGCTGGCTTTGGATCAGCCCCTTACACCCCAAACTGTTCTTGCTCCTCACAGTGTCATTTCTTTTCATATTTCAACGCCACACATTCCTTAATTCTCCAAGTTTTCCTGGTGGTTCCCTCCCACGGATGCAGGATTTCTAGGCTACGGGGGTCCATGTAGCCTTCAAATGTGAGTCAGGAAAAGCCCAACATTTTCTTTAAGGCACTAGGGCCTATGGAGCTATCCATGGTTCTGCAAATTAGAAATGGATTCATGTTGGCTCATGCTGACCAGGAATGTTGAACCTGGCCTTCATCTGCCTGTTGAAACTGTATTGGCCCACTGGTGCCATTACGGTCCCTGCTGATTTCAGACCCAGTGATCTTGCCACGCCCACCCCAATATGACCCGAGACCCTCTGTTATCCACCTATGGGGCCATGTAACATCTAACTGGCCTACTCAAAGAGAGAAGTGTTTAAGCAGGACTGAGTCTCACAATCACAGACTGCCAACACCGAGCTAGGTCCTGACCCCCACGCCCCACCTCTGTCACTGATGCCCTTTGGCCCCCCATTCATGACAACCCAGCCACAGCACTCTTCTGCCATCTAGTTGTGTGCTCACCTCAGGGCCACTGTACCTTCTCTTCCCTCTGACTAGAATGTCCTTTCCCTAGACTGTCAAATGACTGGTTTCTTCTGCTCATCTGGATGGCAGGTCAAATGTCACCTCCTCAGACAAGCCGCCTTGGACCACCCCATCAAATGTGGGCCCCTCCCCATGGCGATTTCACATCGTCTCTGTTTGATTTTCTTCGTAGCACTCATCACAGTTATTTCTCATTTGATTTTAACTCACAGTATATACATTGTTGTCGTGCCCCACAAAGCTCCACGAGAGCAGGCTCCCTGTCTGTCTTGTTCACAAATGTATCCTCAGTGCTTAGAACACTCAGCATTTACTGAGTAAATGAATGGAAGGGACTTGAAAGTCCCTTTAGTCCAGCTCCCTCCACTTAGAGCTGAGAAGGTAAGTGGCCTTCTGAACGTCATACAGTTGATTGCCTTGTGCCAATCCGGGGATGGTAAGCGCTGCACTTTAGAGCACAATCAACTGCTAATGACCAAACTAAAAAGTAAACACCGAGATTCAGGAAAAAATACCCTCCATAATGTAAACTGTGTGAGAATTGTGACTCACTACACCAACAGCTCCAGCGAAAACAGAAGCAAAACTTGCCTCAGTGAACTGATAGTTCCCTAAGGATTTAAACTGAAAGACTACGAGATGCTTTTCTAGGATTTATTGGCATAAAAATTCACCTAGGAAACAAACAAACAAATAACCATATTAGTGTCTCTCCTAATAAATGGTTCCTTTCTAACATTCTTGAAAGCAAAATTGATACCCTCAAACATATACTGTTAACCTGCTAGAATTCACTGCTTCAAAGGCATGTCTCTCTAGGGGGCGGCCGGTTAGCTCAGTTGTTTAGAGCTCGATGCTCTTAACAACAAGGTTGCTGGTTCGATCCCCACATGGGCCACTGTGAGCTGTGCCCTCCACAACTAGATTGAAACAACTACTTGACTTGGAGCCGAGGGGTCCTGGAAAAACACACTTAAAATAAATTAAAAAGTTAAAAAAAAAAGCATGTCTCTCTAAAAATAAATTATACCTTCTGCTTCCAACCACAACAGAAAAACAATATCTGGATGTCCTGAGTTGCCAGTGAGAACTGAACGACAACCAGGAAACAACTGTACAAGACACTGGCCAACAGGCGGGGAGGACCATGCTCCCAGCATGAAGGGGAACAAACAAGGTGAGCCCAGACAGAGCCAGAAAAATGTGAAGTGAGAACACAGATTGGAGATGGAGGCCCAGGAAGCTATACTTTGTGGGGCAGGGTACTGAAAAGGAGGGGGCTACACAGACAGCTCCAGAACTACCTAGGGATCCTCCTGAGTTAACACCAATCTGAGCATGGACAGGGTGAAATCCACAAAGCTTGGCAGAAAACAATTACCCGTAAATTGAGTAAACGCCAGAGTTTACAGAAGCCTGGGAGCCCTCACCAGCCAGAGTGGAAAGATTTCACTGAATACCTGGGGTACTGGGAAGAGGCCCCAGAACAGGCACTAGATTGGTGGCACAGGTACTAGCTAGATCAGTTCCACTAATACTAATCTAGAATAAAGGATACTCTAGAATTCCACTAACAAAGCCTAAAAACAAGCCTTGAAAAGACCAAACCAATCTGTAACAACAGGCTGCCAGAACAAACCTAACACTTTTAAAGCATCGAACAAAATCCAGCATCCCAAAATGTAAAACTTACAATGTTCATTTAGCAAACAAAAATTACTAGACATGCAATGCAAAGAAGTAGAAAAATAGGACCCACGATCCAAGATTAAATCAGTTAATAGAAACAGACGCAAAAATGAGAGATGATGGAATTAACAGAAAAGGACATTTCCAAAACTGTTACAAATAACCTCAATGTGCTCAAGGAGTGAAAGGACAACATGAACATTTGAGGAAATGGAAGATTAGAATTAAAAATTTCATTGAATATGTTTAATAGATTGGATACGACAGGAGAAAAGATCAGAGAACTTGAAGACATATCTATAGACTCTCTCCACAGTGAAGCATAGAGAAGAGAAAAAAAGAGCAAAGCCAAAGTGCCCTGTGGGTAATATTGCGCAGTCTGGCATACATGCAATTGGAGTCCAAACATAGGTGCATGTTTGTGGGCAAAAAAAAATCTATAGAAATAATGGCTGAGTTTTCCATATTTGGTGAAAATCAGAAGCCTACGTACCCAAGAAACTTAACAAATACCAATCAGGATAAACACAATGAAAACCAAACCAAGACATCATAATCAATCTGTTGAAAGCTAGTGATAAATAGAAAACCATCAAAGCAGGGAGAGTAAATAAAAAATGTTAACAGATCCAGCAACATAAGAACAATGTATATTTATCTTCAAAAGTATACAAAGCAGAAGGAAAAAAAAGGCATCTTTAAAGTGCATGAAGTAAAAAAAACGTCAACTTAGCATATATGCAGCATTAATACCCTTCAAAACAACAAAGAAGTAAAAACTTTTCCAGACAAAAAATCTGAGAGAATCTGTAGCCAGCAGACCTGTACTGTAAGAAATGTTAAAGGAAGTTCTAAAGGTAAAATGTTACCAGAAGTTTGGATATTTACAAAGGAAAAAGAGCACCAGAACTGGTAAATATATGGGTAAAAATGAACCTGCATAGACTGTATATCAAGTTTAATTAACTAAGAGTGGAATATAATTGATTGGCTTAATAACAAAAAAAACCCTCCCCTGCTTTCACACCAACCTAACAAAAATGAATAAAACCAGTTTGTATACATTATGCAAATACATTAGGTATCTTCAAGAAATTGACAACTTTTTGGAAAAATACGAATTTTTAAAGCCTGATCTCTGACACAGCAGAAACAAAAAGAGAAAACTTACTAAGGAAAGACAAAAGTAAAGTAATGAAAGAATTAGCTCTGAAAACCACTTTGGGGATAAGCAAGGTAAGAACAGCTAGCTATAAAAGTAACAAACAGTGTCAGAGCACCAAGGAAAGGAAATATACCAAATTCATTTGTGAAGATAATTTAACTCTGATGTCAGAATTTGAAATAGAGGACATAAAACAAATCCACATACCAATTTTACTTATTACTCGTGGCATCACAATCCTATTCTATTAACACCAAATACTGTAACGCTATCTGTCTTTCTCAATTTTAATTCTCATAGACTTCCAATCACAATCTCAGTGGTTAAGATTTAGATGAAGACGAGCTAAGAAAATCTGAAAAGAATAATGAGTGAAATATACCTTGCTAGTTATATATTATATAGCTATAGTAAGAGCATGGTTCTAATACAGGGAAAATTACCAACTAGAATTAGCCTAGAAATACTCCAAAGATGACAATATCTGCATTAAAAATCAACACAAGTCATTCAACAAGTGGTAAGGAAAACTGGATAGCTAATTTTCCTTAAAAAAAAAAAAAGTCCCTTTAAGTATTTACACTATACCATATACCAAAATAAAACACAAAGATAAACAAAACAAAGGAAGTGCACAGAAAAATTTGTATGATGGAATAAAAACAAGAAAAATTGATCTCACAAGTAAAAATGAAACAATCTTCTCTACCTTCAGATTAGGGAAACTTTTTAAATATGGCAATTATCAGGGCCAGTGAAGAGCACACACACATAAAGTGGCATATTTCTAGAGAGCAATTTTATAAGATGTGTCAATCAACCTCTGCTCTTGTAATTAATTCCACTTTCAGAATTCTAACAAAAGGAAATCATATGACGATGTTTTCAGACAAAAGGTTTTCAAATAACTTTACTTTTAAAATGGAAAAATTGTAAAGAGCCCTAAATTTAATAATAAAGAAATGTTTAAATGACTTAGGTATACAACTCTCTCACACATCTTAAGCAGCCATTATTATGATGTTTATGAAGGTTTTTAAAATACAAGTCAGTAAGTGTATCATGGCAACTACCAACAAATTAACATTACACTTTCCACATGCCAAGCTCTTAACACAAATAATCTAATTTAAACCCATTCAGCACACCTGAAAAAGTGGGTGTTACAGATCTGATTCCAAAACTTGTGTTCCTTTACTTTGTTACCCCCAAAATTATACATTAAAGAAATGAAAATGAAAGATAATAAAAGGTATATGTAATGTAATTAACAGTGTTTACATGTGAGTTTATTAGGAATGTAAATAGATAAAAATGTTAATGGCTTAAAAAAACAAACAAACCCAACAACAACCAGATCACGGGTTTATTAAAGAATGACTGAGAACTGCCAGACAGAAGAGATGTGTAGGGCAAGGCCCAGGGAAAGGGAACAGGCCTCCACGGCCTGTCCAGGTGCGACATTCTCCCTGCATTTCCTGTGTTCACCAACATGGAAGTTCTCCCAGGACCACTGTGTTACCCTCCTGGGTTTTTATGGAGGCTTCATTACAGAGTCAGGATTGAATAAGTCATGGGCCATTGGTGACTGATTCAAGTGCCAGCCCCTCTCCCCTCCCTGAGGTGTGTGTGTGTGCGGGGTGGTGTGTGTGGGGTGGCACAGAAAGTCCAATTCTCTAATCACATGGTTAGCTCCACTGTCAACCAGCTGCCATCCTTAGGTGTTTCCAAAAGTCACCTCATTAACCTAACAAGGTACACTTAGGAAATTCCAAGGGTTTGGGGAGCTGGGACCTAGGAACTGTGATGAAATAAATAACAATCTTGCAGTTCACCCCCTGGTCTTAGAACTTGATCCCTCACAGCATACAATCATGTAAGTCAGAAGATACTGGGATCTCATTTAGTCTTAATGGCTGTTTCTTAGTGACAGACATATGGGTAACTTATATCATTGGTATTTTGTAAATTTCTACAATATACTACTGATGTAATTAGGGTTAAACACCACCTGAAAACAGACTTTTGAGTCCAAAATCCAGACAAGAATTCTGGGATATTAGTTTTAAATAGGTAAAGATTTATTGGTATTTCTCTGAGTGCATTTCAGTTTAGGGTTGTTTAATCAAAAGTTGGTAAATTTAATAAGTTGTCAGAGCAGTATGGGTCTCAACCTCAAGGAAAGTTCAAAACCGTTTTTTAACCATCTGAGATATTCATGGCCATTATTTTGTTTAGCCCAAAGACAGCAAGCACTATAGTGTCTACAGAATTATTAACCCTCCTTTATTATAGAGTTTAACATTTCAAAATATTATTTACACCCACTGAACCTAATCCGATTTAACTGTACAAAAGCCTACCATTTTATTCAGATTATATAATCTGCGAACTGAATTCATTAAAAGAAAATTTTCAAATGAACACGGAAGTAGCCTTTAAATATCAGCGTCCCTTTTTCCCGTAACATAGTAAACAAATCCTTTATAGATGATTATAAAAGTCTCTTTGCTCCAACTGCTTCAATTAGTTCCCTGTCCACAGGCATCTCTGTGTTTAAGGTTATACAGGCTCATTTTCAGCTGTGTTCAAAAAGACAAGAGATTTGTCAGTGCTGCTTTGCTTCAACATGACTGATATATTACAAACAATTAGAGTCCACTGCAAATTTCACCTGTTTATGCCTGATTTTGTCTGGAGAAAGTTGGTATCAACCCCACACAGGTGAATCCAGCTGAGCAAGAATACACAAAACCCACGGCTCTCACGGCTACCCCACCCACACCAGGTGCACAGCTTTCCACGTGATTTCAGATCCAAGTTCCCAGCACACTTCAGAACAATCCAAGAACTGCAGCCCTCCTGACACTCACCTCCTCCAACAACTGCAGGCCTTTTTCAAGATGAAATGCCACACTTATTATAGTATTTATGTTTTTCTTAGCTATTTAACACATCACATTGTGCTACCGTTTTTATTAGGGTCCCATCTCATTCTTAAATGTGCCAATGACAACGTTTCTCAGTCATTTCCCTCATAAGCCCTGTGGTTTTTAGTGCCTGGTTTTGCGTAGTGTGATGATTTTAAGGAATGTATTATGTTGCATTACACAGAACTGGCTCTAAGCTTTCTTTCCATTGCTCAGTATCAAAGTCATTCTTTTTACCTGATTCAACAAAGAATTTATTCACAGCCATGTTTTAGACTTGGCCCTAAAAATAAAAGCCATCTAACTAACGATTTGCTTCAAGAGAAATACATAAACCAGCTAGCAACTGCTCAATGGGGAATAAGGGTGGAAATGTTCCCATCAAGGCCCACATTCAGAGAGCGCTTGGTTTTTCATCAGCCACCTCCTTCCAGGAGGAGCTTCCTAATGTCAGGCATGGGCTCCCCCCACCCGAACTGGACAGGTAGGGGTCAGGGACAGAGTGGGCTTCCAAAGCAAAGGCCCTCAAGGCTTCTTGAAACTGAGTTAAGCTTCTCCAACAGGTGAGAGCCAAGCATTCTGTGTGTGTGCTCCAAGGCACGTAAATGGTTCTCCGTCCTGCTCCAGCGGCTGGAGCAGTTGTCGTCCATGCCCAGTCTGGATTAGATCCTTTTCTTCTAGTCTTTTCCACCTAGTCTGAAAATCAACTCTGGAGTTCTGTGTCTAGGCATGGATGAATGCTGTTCTCTCTCCCAACACAACGGTGCTTGTCAAACTCTGGGACACAAAATCAATTTTGTTGATAGCAATCAGTATTTATTTAAAACAGAATAGACTAGGAGAAACTAGAGACCATCGCATGTGTACCAGTACCCTGGGCCACCAGATAAAACATGTCCCTGACTGTGGGTTGCACTGAAGTCTGAGAACACACTGTATGTGCAGTGCCCACAGATGCCTGCTCCAGCCTGGACTCGTCACACTGAGTGTGCGGAGCGCACCTCTGTGCCGGACCCAGCACAGCATCTGACACGGGATGCATCTGACAGATGAGTAAACCTGAGGTTCAGGAGCTCATGGACCTGAGCTGCATTCTCAACAGCGTAAAGGTTTCCCCTCCCTGACTCCCTGCCGTTGAGGGTGGTCTGAGGGGCGAGCAGGACCGTGGGTCACTGCTCTGATTCTATGGCTAGAGATCTGTGGGTCACAGGCCCTGGGGGTCACACCTTCCCCTCACGTGACAACAGGAAAGGACAGATGCATGATGGCTGCCCTGCACTTACCTCCAAATACCCCCTTCCTCAGCCCTTCTGCACTGATCTCTCAATTTGCCCGATTTCCACAGTAACTTTTCTACATCTTGACTACTCGGTCAGCTTCACTGCTTCTCTAGCTTCTGGTTTTGCTACTGCACACCGACCGCAGCCAACTCCATGGCCACACAATAGCTTTCCTCAAACCTTTCATTCAAGTGTTTTCCTTATAAAACTAGAACCCCCAAACCAACCTAAATCAAAATGGTCAGGTTAATTGTTAAGGTTTTCCCCACACTGGGTCTCTCACACGTCTCTGACATCATCTCCTAAAAATTAACCAGGCTCCCTGCCTCATGCTGCAGGCACGACCATTTGCATCCCAGCTACCTAACATGAGCTAGAGCCATGTCAAGCCTGGGCCAGGGGCTGGCACCGTATTAGCACTTGGGAAAACAAACTACAAACAACTCACTTTAAAAAGAAGAAGAATTCCTAAGAATGGAGGCTGTATAAAAGCCATTTTAGTCCATGAAGCACAGGAATAATTCCTTGAAACCATTAAATGATTCAGAATGTTAGATTCATACTGAAGGTAGATGAACGGAAAATTGTGAAATGAATTAAAAACTTGAGAGTACATAGAATTAGGGAGCATTTTGAAAATCAACAGAAAAACATAAGCTGTGGCTTCTTCAATTAAAATTATTCTGTTTAATAATTAACTATTCAGAGAGAACCAATCTAAAAATGTTAAGTACAAAAAAACAATGAGATTTAAAAAGAAAATTTTATTGATAAAAAGTAGCAATTAATGAGACTATGTAACTTTAAGTAAACTTTAGATAATTAATTATAATTTCCTAAAACATATATAAGTCCACTTTAACCAAAGACTTATGAACCAAGAGATACACAATAATGTAATGTTTGATACGTGAAGTGCAATGTTTATGGCTAAGTGCCATCTGCAGCAGGGGTTCTCAGCCTAACTGCACAAGAGAATCATCGGGCAGCTTTAAAACAATGTTTCCTGGGCCAATTCCCAGCTACCTGGGTTCTGGGAGTGCAGCACAGGGCCTTTCCCACGTGATTCTGACACACACTGTTCTAGGGCAAACGGGTTTGGTATCTTTCACGATGCAGCAAACTTGTGGTCTGAAACAGGATATTCAGGGTAACCCAAAGGAAAAAGCTTAAGTCAGAAAACTGAGCAGTAACATTTCTTCCAAATCAGAGTCATCAAAGTCCAAATAACTGAAACAGATAAATGAAAAACAGTGGTAAGTACAAGAAGTAAAGACCATTGGAAAGAATATAGGGAGATGCTAAATCAGATAAAGAAGAGTATCAGAAATATAGAGAAATTAGAAATACTCAGATGTTCAACACAATATCGCTTTTCTCCAGTAACAAAGTTAGTGAGTAAATCAAAGACAGTAAAAACTCAGGCTCTGGGACTCAGCAGGGGATCCTGGAGTGCTGGCTGACATTGACAAGATCACACTGCTTCTCTTTTTACAACAGGGCACTCAAGGGAAGAACCAGGCTCAGTGTCACTTAAATATTCGCAACATGTGGAAACAGTCTAATGGTTGGTTCTTGTATTATTTGTATTTGTAATTTTTCAGTTAATATCATTCAGGATAGTAAAAATTTCCACATTTTGGTTAATAATCTTTCCTTAGAATAGACTTCCCATTGATACTTTTCTTCCTTTTTTTTTTTCTTATTCTTCACCAAATGCAAGAGGGGAAATCTCAGTGATCAATCACACTAGTTTCTCAGTGGGGGTAATCAGAGGTCAGAGACATGGAGGCAGAGAGGCACCCCGCATCTCAAGAAATTTTCATCTTGCAAGATGAAAACCCAAGGAACAGCCAGTGTCACTGCCTGCCTGGGGTTCCTGAGCGGCGAGGGGGGCACATGCTCAGATCACATCCAGGCCCACCAGATGCTCTCCTCAAATGCTCCCTCCATCACACACAGCTAGCTGCCTGCTGCAATGCTAAAGACCCATCCATGTGGAAAGTTAAAGAGCAAAAGGTAAGTAAATGAGTGATCAACGGTAAGAAATATCTTCAAGAAGGTTAGGAACATTTCCAGGTAACGCTGCTTAAGACTTCATAGAGTTCGATTTTAACTGGTGCGCAAGTACTTTTGCACACAGTAGGTGCTCAATAAATATTTGTTGAAGATAATTGTTACTATGCCATTAGCAAAGAAATGGAGATAGCTATAGTCAGGGGACTCTGATGAAGGTTAATGATTAAAAAAAAACAGGATGGAAAAGAACAGGCTGAAATCAGCCTTTTAAGGGTTACACCAAGTTAAAAAGAATATGGACTTAATGTTGGAGGCAAAGGAGAAAGATTAAAAAGAATCAACAGCTCACCTACCTGTCTGTAACAACTAAAAATTCAGCCTAGGAAAAGAGGGATGTGAAAGATCTTCCAGGGGCCAGAAAATGTATAATAAGGCATTTTAAAAAAGAAAGAAAATCAAGGGCTGCTATAATTCCCAACACAGACCTAATCACTTATTACATTTTATGGGCTCCAAAGAGTCTTCATGTTACTTCAGGCATTATTAATCCAGGAAGAAAGGCAGTGTAGTTACCTGGGCAGAGATGAGTTAGTACTTAGTTACCACTAGCATTCCTAGTCCTACAGGGAGAAAGCTCGGGAAGAAACACCCTACATGCTATGCACATGCTTCCTCGCTGTGCTTAAACACATCCATCTCCAAATCCTGTATTTGTATCTATCCACCTCAATGCTGTAACACATTTTATCTACTAACTTGCCTACAACAGGATAAAGCTCACCATTTTTCAGAGAATGTTCAGGGATGTTATCACGTTAGCATGATTATTAAAAGAAAAAAACAAACCACACACACAATTTAAAAACTGACATGTAATTTGATTACTAAACTGGCTTTGACCTTTCCCTTGAACCACTCCTGCTTGCACACCTAGAGTACTGTTTAGAGCTACTGAGGGGACATCAGCTTTGCCAGGAAGGATCTTTTCCTGCAGCACTCTCAACCGGTCACAGGCTCAGCAATGAGACCTCAAAGCAGTTTCCTGTCTCCAGAGGACATCTGTGGACTTTGTCCTACGGAAAACTATAGTTCAGTGGCGTCAAGTCTGTCTTGCCGCAGAACTCATTTCGTTTTTCTACAAGCCACACTGACTCGAGGGCTAGCGCAGCCAGACGCCCCTGTGGAACCCCTATGCAGCAGGCCCCAGGGCCACTTGCAGTCTCCCTCTCACCCCCACCATCTGCCTGTCATAGAGAGAGAGGAACTCTAACCCAATTACTACAACTCAGCGAGGCATGGGAAAGGGGCATCCTAGTACCTTAGAAACAGCTTACTGTAATGTCTGCTTTATTACGTACATATATATATGTGTGTGTATATATATAATATATATATATGGTGTGTTAGAATGCCATTCTTTCTAAAGCTGAACAATATTCCATTGTATGACTACACCACATTTTGTCCATCGATGGACATTTGAGGTGTTTCCACCTTTGGCTATTGTGAATAATGCTACTATGAACATGTGTACAAATATCTGAGTCTCTACTTTCAATTCTTTATATATATACCGAGACGTGAAATTGGTAACTTTGTGGATTATATAAAAACATCTGTATCTGTTGATATAGAAGCGGATCATATGGTACTTCTGTGTTTATTTTTTTGAAGTTATATTTAATATTTTCCTAAATTAGTTAGAATGTGTTTAATTAGTAACTATAATCCAACTCTTTGAGAAGTTCCAAATCATGGACTGGACTTGATTACTTTCATTTCTTTGCTAAACTTCTTTGGTTTCCCTGGGATAGGGAAGCAGAGGACACAAGGCTATAAAATCCTTTAAATGTTGGAAAAGGGTTAAAATAATCAAAGGTAACTTGCACAAGGACCCATAGCCAATTCTGAGGCTCTTAGTCCAGACACAAAACTCTAGAAAATACATTATGTACTTGTTTTTCTTTTCACGTCCTGGAACTGCCTCCTCCTAGCTAGTCTTGCAGTTTTAATGCACACATACAGGTCACACGCTACTTCAAGGGTAGGATCCGGGCTTCACCAAGCTTGTGCCTCTAGTTCTGAGTACTAACCTTCCTTTTAAAGACAGAGTTTGCTGAATGACGTTTTAACAGTAGGAGAATAAAAAGAACTTGAACATATTTCTTCAACAGAAACACTCCAATTAGCAAAGTCACTGTAAACTATGCAAACATCTGTCATCAGTTCAGGGTATAACTAGACACGATCAAGTATCCTTGCCCATGTTTAAAGTTTCATGGTATAAAGGTCAGTACTCCACAGCATTACTTTATGTAGACGCCTTGGTCAGTTTCATCTTTATTTTGAGTTGTGTGGAGCTCCTCAGCGAGCATTAAGCCCTAAGGGGATTTAGATTCCTAAATCTAGAAAAGCAACGAAGTCCTTAGTCAACTAAAGGAAATTTAAGCATCCATCTTTACTCAGTTCTTCAACACACAGGGTAAAAATACAGTTACAGAGCTATTGACAACCAACATTTTAGAATCAAAGTTAAGAACACCAAGGAAACGGAAATCCTTAAAAGTGAAGTGCATTATTTGAAGAGGCTAATGACAGTTTATTCAGCCATGATCAATCTTTATTACAGATGCACATTCAGGCCAAGTTTAATTTTACTTATGACAAAGTAAAACAAAAATAAAAAGAAAGAAAAATTACTAGCAATATAAATCCTATCATTCTAACTAAACACATCAGTATAAGTTTCTAAGGTAAATCCAATAAAACAGGTGATACTTTAAATTTAGTGTATTTCCTTATTAATGGCTTTAAAAATAAGTCAAATACTAGAGAAAAACACACACAAAAATCTGTATACTGTAATGCCACCTTAAAGAGCAAAAAAAAAGGAACAGAAGGAAATCAGACCCATCTTCCTTTTTAGTGCTGAGAAGAAGAATTAACAACAAAAACAAAAACAACAACCAAAAATATAAGAAGGGTAACAGTAACTATCTACATGGTATAATTCTCCAGTGGTGGAATCTTATTATTTATCACATCTACAAAAATTTCATTTCCTGCAAAAATGATCCTACCTTATTTGACATACGATTGAAGTCTCTCAATACTTTTCTTTGTAATATTTGTCTTGACTTTTAGAACCAACCAGTTCTTGCAACTATTGCTTTACTAAGATGGTTACTCAATTACAGTCTAATTTCCCTATTTCATTTTAATAGTGCATGGCCATTAATTTCAAATCCCAGGTATTAAAGGAATATACTATCTTGATTAGGTACATGTAGAGTATAACCAAACTTCTACTCCAAATTAAATTAATTCACAAACTGTATTTATTGCATCTAGTATATTCTAGGCCAAAATGTGCTAATTTTCTTTTTTTTTTAATTAAAGTTTATTGGGGTGACAATTGTTAGTAAAATTACATAGATTTCAGGTGTGTACAATTCTGTATTACATCATCTATAAATCCCATTGTGTGTTCACCACCCAGAGTCAGTTCTCCTTCCATCACCATATATTCGATCCCCCTTACCCTCATCTCCCACCCCCCACCCCCCTTACCCTCTGGTAACCACTAAACTATTGTCTGTGTCTATGAGTTTTTGTTTCTTCATTTGTTTGTCTTGTTCTTTTGTTGTTTTTGGTTTACATACCACATATCAGTGAAATCATATGGTTCTCTGCTTTTTCTGTCTGACTTACTTCGCTTAGCATTATACTCTCAAGATATATCCATATTGTCACAAATGGTCCTATTTCATCTTTTCTTACTGCTGAATAGTATTCCATTGTGTGTATATACCACAACTTCTTTATCCATTCATCTATCAAAGGACATTTTGGTTGTTTCCATGTCTTGGCCACCGTAAACAAAGCTGCAATGAACACTGGCGCACACTTGTCTTTATGTATAAATGTTTTCAGATTTTTTGGGTAGATACCTAGGAAAGGGATTGCTGGGTCATATGGTAATTCTATTCGTAATTTTTTGAGGAACCTCCACACTGCCTTCCATAGCGGCTATGTGCTAATTTCCTACTCCTGGTACAGAGACACCTCACAGAGGGCAAGACTTCAAACACCTCCTTTGGAAGTAACATTATTACCCCGAGTAAGGAGAGGGTCAAGTTGTTTGCTGATATTCACAGTAAGGTCTACTTAGGCCTTCCACCTGCAATGTCAACAGCAGCAGGGTAAGTATGAAAACCTGTCACCTATACTTTTAATCTTTTCCAAGTGCTACCATTTCAATCAGTGTCTTGAGCATTCAAACATCAGTGGATAATATTATTATCTTTCCATATAAACTATCATGTTAAAGCTCCCCTCCTTTCCACCTTTCACCTCATCTTCAAATTAGAAATAGTTTAAACTAGAATAACACATTAATTTTAACTAATTTCTCAAATGCTATCAAAATGGCTCTCTAGATCTGTGGTTCCATATCAGTGTATGCTATAGCTCCTGAAGGACTGAGACCATTAAAGCTACAAAGACAAAGCTTGCTGAAAGCACAACTCAACAAGACAGAGCTGGAAGTGAGAGCACCACAGGAAGAAAGGCCATCCTGTAGTTAGTTGCTAAAAGCATAACACGTATTTAGCTTTGGATTTTCTAGAGGGCAAAGCAAGGCTTGAAACTTTATTAAAAAAAGATTCTAAGATATAAACAAACCTATTACCTTAAGAAGATAACCTGGTACTTCTAAGACACAAGAGACATCTCTCCCTGAGGGTCTTCAAAAAAACAAGAGCCCAACAACACACAGACACTCCACCATCCCCAAATCAGAAGGAATGAAAAATGGTAACAGCCAGCAAGGACATGATATGGCAGATTACAAACTCAAGAGAATCCCCAAGTACATGAAAGCAAAGGTTTTCCTAACCTTTCCCCGTACACAGAGCTATTTTTTCCCCCTAAACAAAATAGAACCTCAAAACCAAAGCTGATGAAAGCAGAGGTGCTCCGGTGGTGGGGACCTCACTGGCTCCTCGTCAGCCTCTGAGACCAGCAAGGGGGAGATGCGGTGCAGGCCAAACCTCAGTTCCCAGGGCTGCCAGCCAATGGAGAAACACCAAAACATCCTTGAATTTACGAAGCACCACAAGAAAATGAAAATACATGATTTCATTCTAAAAAGAAACAAGCTGTGAGGAATTGAAGATGGCTCTGCCCTCACAGAGCTCAGCTGTTTGCGTGGCATGAGCGCCTCAGAAAAAGGCGAATGGCCAGAATCACTAAAAGGGGCAGAAGAAGGCCTGGGGAACAGGAACTGCCATCTAGATACCATCATCCATCCTAGTCCTTCTTTGGTTGGCTTTTCAATTCGTTTTCAGACCATGTGAAGATTTAATCCATGATGAACTTTCAGGAACTGTTCTAGTATTTGTGACATTCACTCAGTTTTTACTTTTAGTTCTTTTCGGTCAAGATTCATCTCATGGCTACTTAAAGGAAATTTATTCACAGGAACATAGATTTTATAGTAAGGATATCTTGAAAGTTAAAAAAAATTTGGTACAAGTACCAAATGGTACAAGTACACAGTATGTACCAAAAATATAGTCATAACATGTTCACAGCTTTATTTTCTCAATATTTAAAATTAATTTCCACATACAGAAGCAATCAAGTTAATCATTCTAATATTAAAAGAAACATACAAGACTAACCTCTAAAACATAAAATCCCAAATAACCCTACACAAACTATACACTCTCAAGGGAGAAAAGTCGTAAAATGTTTTTTGGAGGGTGACTTGACAACTTGTATTAAAAACATTAAACAAAACTAAAAATGTATGATGAATCCAAATCTAGGAATTTTATCTTAGAGAAATATTCATAGATATTATTAGGATTTGACTAATAGGAAGTTCTTTGCAGTGTGATTTACAGTTAGGATGCTCCTGTAATTAAGACTACTGTGTTTCCCCGAAAACAAGACCTGGCTGGACAATCAGCTCTAAGGCATCTTTTGGAGCAAAAATTAATATAAGACCTGGTATTATACTATGATTATCATTACATTACATTATATTATAGACCTGTCTTATAGTAAAATAAGACTGGGTCTTATACTAATTTTTGCTCCAAAAGACATATTACAGCTGATTGTCTAGGTAGGTCTTATTTTCAGGGAAAACAGGGTATGTGTAATTATGCTTAACGACACAGAAAAGTATGGCTGACCTATGAGAAGTCAAGCCTGGAACATGGAACAGTGAGACATGTTCTTACACACACACTTACATGCAGAGCACAGTGAATAAAAAGCTGGCTCTGTCACCTCCTCTCGCCCACTCTCACCTAGTAGTTTATTTCCTAGTCTCTCAGCTCCAAGGTCAATCTACTCTCTTCACCCTCTTCTCACACACTACAGATACTGTGGTACAGCTGCAAGGCTTTTATTGCTGTAGCAAAATACTTCTACGCTTGAGCATGAGCACCATCTAGAGAAGTTTTGCAGGACATGAGACTGGTGGTGCAAAGGCAAAACCAAATCCAGCGCTGGCTCATCATGGATGACGCCATCTGTGGACCCAGCTCTAAGAAACCATGTGAGAACCCACTCCAGTTACACACCAATTCTGTAAACCCTGTGTTTTATTGCAAACAAAAGTTAAATGGGAAAAGAGGATCAATAGTTCAGAATTAAGAATGGACCTGTCCACAGCTAAAAGGCTGGTTAAAGAGCTAGACAAACTACAAAATGACAACTTTTCTTGAACTCATCAGAGAGCTGAGGTTGCAAGGCAACCAAATGACTTGAAATTCAAGGAACGACAGCCCATCCAAGGAAAGATGGGACATGGAGACTGTCTCATCTGTGGCAGAGTACAAGTGGAAGGCAGGGCCTCTACAAATGAATAAGAAGGGATCAGCTAAACTCCAAAGAACTGCTAAAGGCTGAGTGTAGGCTAGCATGATATATAAAAGTTCACTTGTAAGAAAGACCAGGGAAAGGCAGGAGATCAGACACAGACTTTCTCAGCAAGCCACAGAGGAGGGGGTCTGGCCATTTTCAGGAGAAAGGTTATGAAGACCCACCTGCCTACTCTGATCTTTCTCTCAGGCCTCTAGGGGAAGGGTAGGGAAACCCTGTTGACTCCATTAAAACCAAGGGAAGGACAGTGTGAGGAAAAAACCCTTTACCCCATGGGCAGGAGAAAGAATCCTGGTAAAGATCCATCTACAAGGCTGAGGAGCACAGGGCCTAAGCCTGAGATGGGACCAAAACAAGTAACTGCCCTGCTCCCACTCTCCCTTCCACCTTCCCATCCCAGCCTATCAAGAACCGAGTGACATGGATTGGAAGAATCAACATAGTTAAAATGGCCATATTACCCAAAGCAATATATAGATTTAATGCAATCCCCATCAAAATCCCAATGTCATATTTTAAAGAAATAGAACAAAAACTCATCAGATTTATTTGGAAACACAAAAGACCCCGAATAACCAAAGCAATCTTAAGAAAAAAGAACAACAATGGAGGTATCACACTTCCTGACTTTGGCTTGTACTACAGGGCTACAATAATCAAAACAGCATGGTATTGGCAGAAAAACAGACACATAGACCAATGGAATCGAATTGAGAACCCAGAAATAAAACCACATAAACATTTTTGACAAAGAAGCTAAAAACATACAATGGAGCAAAGACAGCCTCTTCAATAGATGGTGCTGGGAGAATTGGATAACCACGTGCAAAATAATTAAACTGGACTGCTATTTGTCACCATGTACCAAAGTTAATTCAAAATGGATCAAAGACTTAAGCATAAGACCTGACACAATAAACTGCATAGAAGAAAACATAGGTACTAAACTTATGGACCTTGGGTTCAAAGAGCATTTTATGAATTTGACTCCAAAGGCAATGGAAGTAAAAGCTAAAATAAACGAATGGGACTATATGAAACTTAAAAGCTTCTGCACAGCAAAAGAAACCATCGACAAAATAAAGAGGCCGCCAACTGAATGGGAGAAGATTTTTGCGAACAGTGCCTCCGATAAGGGGCTAATATCGAGAATATACAAGGAACTCATGCAACTCAACAACAAAAAAACAAACAACCCAATTGAAAAACGGGCAGAGGACTTGAAGAGACATTTCTCCAAAGAGGACATACAAATGGCAAATAGACATATGAAAAAATGCTCAACATCACTAATCATCAGAGAAATGCAAATCAAAACCACAATGAGATATCACCTCACCCCAGTCAGAATGGCTATCATCAACAAGACAAATAGTAACAAGTGTTGGAGAGGCTGTGGAGAAAAAGGAACCCTCATACACTGTTGGTGGGACTGCAGACTGGTGCAGCCGTTATGGAAGGCAGTGTGGAGGTTCCTCAAAAAATTACGAATAGAATTGCCATATGACCTAGCAATCCCTCTCCTGGATATCTACCCAAAAAATCTGAAAACATTTATACATAAAGACACGTGTGCTCCAATGTTCATTGCATCTTTGTTTACGGTGGCCAAGACATGGAAACAACCAAAATGTCCTTCGATAGATGAATGGATAAAGAAGTTGTGGTATATATACACAATGGAATACTATTTGGCGGTAAGAAAAGATGATATAGGAACACTTGTGACAACATGGATGGATCTTGAGAGTGTAATGCTGAGCAAAGTAAGTCAGACAGAAAAAGCAGAGAACCATGTGATTTCACTGATACGTGGTATGTAAACCAAAAACAACAAAAGAACAAGACAAACAAATGAGAAATAGAAACTCATAGACACAGACAATAGTTTAGTGGTTACCAGAGGGTAAGAGGGGAGGGGATGGGAGATGAGGGTAAGGGCATCAAATATATGGTGATGGAAGGAGAACTGACTCTGGGTGGTGAACACACAATGGGATTTATAGATGATGTAATACAGAATTGCACACCTGAAATCTATGTGATTTTACTAACAATTGTCACCCCAATAAATTTAAAAAATAAATTAAAAAAACACACAAAAACAACCGAGTGAAAATATCAATAGCAGTCTATTCCCAGGGAAAGGGCAAGATCACGGAGAGAGAAGTCCTCTAAGAATCAGGCATACAGAGACAGCTGAAAGCTGGTGACAGCACAGACACTGAGAAAAACCTTCCAGCAACCACAGCAAACGCAAAATCCAGCTCAACTCCTGACTAGATCGATTCAGTTTTCCACACTAGCTGCCTAAGAACTATGCCCATTTCTAGGCATGAATATTATTTGTCTCTCTTGTTTTATATGAGATACACAGTATTCAAATAAAAATTATGAAATATACAAAAATCAAGAAAAAAAAATACAATTTATCAAGAAACAAAGCAATCAACAAAACCAGACTCAGAGATGACCCAGATAATGGTACTTTGATATAGAAACATTAAAATAACTACGGTACATATAAAAGGATCTACTAGAAAAAGTAGACAGCATGCATAAACAGATGGGGCATTTCAGTAAAGACATAGAAACTTTAAGAAAAAGCCAAATGTGAAAGTCAGAAATCACAAACCCTGGGGAGGGGAAGAATCTGAATTTCAAATTGCCACATTATTTTAAATGTCTTGTTAACACCACCACCGAATCACAAGACATGCAAAGACAGAGGAAAGAATGACTCACATAGGGAAAATATTAATCAATAGAAACTGTCACCAAGGAAGCCCAGACATTAGACTTTAATTAGCTATTTCAAGTGTGTTCAAGAATGATAGGAAATAATGTCAAAGGAAGTAAAGTATGAGAAAAATGACTCACCTAATAGTATCAATAAAGAGAGACTATTAAAAAAAAAAATCCTTGAGTTGAAACTATAAAAACTGAAATGAAAAATTCACTACAATGGCTCAACTGAAGATATGGACTGGCAGAAGAAATCACCAAACCTGAAGACAGGTCAATAGAGATTATCTAGTCTGAGGAACAGAGAGCAAAAAGAATGAAGAAAAAGAACAGAATCTCAGAGATTTCTGGGACATCAGCAATAATACCAAAACACACATTTGGGAGTTTCAAAAGGAAAGGAAAGAAAGGGGCAGAAAAAATGTTTGAAGAAATAATGGTCAAAAACTTCCAAAATTTGATGGAGAACATTAATCCACACATACAAGAAATTCCAAGCAAAATAAACTTAAAGAGATCCTCACCTAGACACATAATCAAATTGAAAGCCAAAGATGATAATCTTGAGAGCAGCAAGAGAACTGACAAGTCAAATTCAAGGACCCCTGATAAGATTAACATGGTTTTCAAATAGAAACCATGTAGAGGTCAGAAGGTAATGGGATACAATATATAAAGTGCTGAAAGAAAAAGACTGTCAACCAAGAATTCTATATCTAGCGTAACTATCCCTTGATAATGAAGGAGAAATTAAGACATTCCCAGATAAAAAAAGACAATTAGTGGCTAGCTTACTTGCTTTTACAATGAATACCAAAGGGAGTCCTTTAGGCTAAAATGAAAAGACACTAGACAGCAACTCAAAATCCACATGGAAAAAAAAAAAAGGCACTGGGAAGATAACTATATGGTTAATTATATAAGACAGAGTAAATGTATTTTGGTTCACAACACTTTTACTCTTACCTGATTTAAATACAAAAAGCAATAATTACAAATCTGTGTTAATGGGAATATAAAGTAAAAAGATGGATTTTATATGACAACAGCATAAAGGATTAGGGGAGCGAAGAGCAAAGTTTTTATATACTATTGAACTTAAATAGGTATTAATCTACACTACATTATCATAGATTAAAATGTTAATTGTAACCCTCAGGGCAACAACTAAGAAAACAGCTAAAACTATATAACAGAAATAAAACAAAGGAATTAAAATGGTAATTAGAAAATACCTACTTGACATGAATGATGATGGTAATGGAGTAACAGAGGGAGAAAACAGGCATGAGTTAATGGAGAATAAGAAACAAAATGGACGACAAACCCTACCTTATTAGTAATTACAAATAATCCATGTAAAAAGCAGAGATTGGCAGAAAGGATAAAAAGATCTAGTTCAACTCTGTACTGCCTATAAGAGGGACACTTTAGATATGAAGATACAAACAGGCTGAACAGAAAAAGATACACTGTACAAAACAAAACCCAAAATAATAGACCTGGAATAGCTATACCGTATGAGGCAAAACAGACTTTAAAACAAAAGTTACTAGAGAAAAAGAACATCTTATAATAAAAGTGTTAAACCATCAAGAAGACATAACAATTATAAACATACGTGAACTTAACAAGAGAGCCCTAAAATGAAGCAAATCTGACAGAACTGAAAGGAGACAGACAATTCAACAACAAAGACCTCAAAACACCATTTCTAATATGCATACTTAACTAGACAGAGAATACACAGAACTAGACAGAAGATCAGCAAGGAAACATAGCTTGAACAGCACTATAATCCAACTAGACCTAATAGACATTTATAGAAAAACCCACTCAAACACAGTACAACTTCTGAACACAGTGGAATGAAGTTAGAAATAAAAAACAAAAAGAAATTGGTAAATTCCACATTAAAAAACAAGATATCAAATTATTAACCTAAGCATCCACCCTAAGAAACTAGAAATTAAAAGGTAAATTAAACTCAAAGCAAGCAGAAAGAAGGAACAAAAATAAGAGCAAAAATTAACGAAATACAGACCAGAAAAACAAGAGCAAAAATAAAATTAAAAAACCCCAAAAGTTGGTTTTTTGAAAATATCAAAAAAACTGACCAACCTTTTAGATCAGGGGTGTCAAAAGTGCGGCCCGCAGGCCAACTGCGGTCCACAATCCATTGTTAATTGGCCCGCAGCAAATTCCAAAAATATATCTATTTTACTTAAATAAACCAGGTCAGGCAATATGTAGTTCACCTCGAGTGAGTGGCCCAGCTGTTTGTGTATTTTACCACATATAGCCCTTGGTAAAAAACTTTGAAAAAAGTTTGGACACCCGTTTTAGATTGACCAAGAAAAAAATGAGAACATTCAAATTCCTATAATCAGGAGCGAAAGAAGGGGCAGTACCAACGAGCTTAGAGAAATAAAAATGACTGGAAGGGAATATTATGAACAACTGTATATCAAGAACTTAGATAACCTAGATGAAATGGACAAGTTCCTGAAAATGACTGAAACTGACTCAGGAAGAAATAGCAAAATCTTGTAACATTTAAAGAATTAAATCCTTCAAGAACTCTTCCAAAAAACAGAAGAGAAGGAGGAAACACCTCCACACTCATTCTATGAAGCCAGTATTATCCTGATACTAAAACCAGACAAGGGTATCACAAGAAAAGAAAACCACAGGCCCAATATTCTTTATGAATATAGATCCAAGATTGTCAACAAAATATTAGCAAATTGAATCCGGCAGCATATACAGTTAATTTATGTACCATCATCAAGTGGATTTATCTCAGGTAGGCAAGGTTAGTTCAACATAAAAATACATCAATGCAATAAACCACATGAAAAGAATAGAGGACAAAAACCACATGATCATCTCAATAAATACAGAAAAATCTTATGATAAAATCTAATAATCCTTTCATGATAAATACATTCAAAAAGCTAGGAATAGAAGAGAACTTCCTCTAACTGATAAAGGATATCTATGAAAAACCCACAGCAAACATAACGTTTAGTGAAAGACTGAAAACTCTCCCCCTAAAATCACAAAACAAGACAAAGATGTCCACTCTATACATTCAACATTGTACCAGACGTTCTGGCCAAGGCAATTCTGTAAGAAAATGAAATAATCAAGATTAAAAAGGAAGAAATAAACTATCTATTTACAGATGATATAACTGTAAACACAGAAAATTCTAAGAAATTCACATACATGAACATAGCTATTAGAACTAATGGATGAGTGAGGTCCGCAAGGTTGCAGGATACAAGATCAATATACAGAAATCAACTGTGCTTGTATACAGCAGCACTAAGAAACTGAAATTGAAATTAAGAAAACAATTTAATTTACAATTGCACTGGAAAGATTAAATATGTAGAATAAATTTAACCAAAGAAGTGCAAGACATATACACTGGAAATAACAAAACCTCACTGAAGAAACTACAGACTTAAATAAATGGGAAGACTTTGTATTAGAAAACTTAATATTGGTATGGTAACAGTTCTCCCAAAATTGATCAATTTAATGCCTATCTACAGAATTGGACAAGCTGATTCTAAAATTCATACGGAATTACAAAGAACTCAGAACAGGAAAATAATCTTGGAAAAAGAACAAGTAGGACTCGCACTTCCCAATTTCAAAACTTACTACAAAGCTACAGTAATCACGGCAATGTGGTACTGGTAAGTGGATAGACAGATCAAAGGAACAGAACTGGGAGTCAGAAATAAACCCGTATATGTCTATGTCAATTGATTTCTGACAAGGGTACTAAGACCATTCAGTGCAAGAAAGAATACTCTTTTCCAGTAAATGTTGTCTGGACAACAGGATAGCCAAAAGAATAAAGTTGGATCCCTAATGTACACCATATATAAAAATTAACTTGAAATGGATTAAAGACTTAAATGTAAGTGTAAAATCCGTAAAACTCAAGAGTAAGACAGGTGTAAATCTTCGTGACTTTGGATCAGACCAAGGGTTTCTTAGCTATGACACTAGAAGCATGAGAAACAAAAAAAAGTAAGTACATTAGACATCATCAAAATCAAAAACTTTTTGCTTCAAAGGACACTATTAAGAAAGTGAAAAGACAACCAACAGAAATGTAAGAAAAATGTTTGCAAATCACATGGATTATAATAGTGTAATACCCAGAACATATGATTTTGTATAACAACAATAAAAAGACAACCTAACTTAAAAATTGGCAGAGGATCTGAATAGACGTATCTCCAAAGATATGCAAATGACAAATAAGCACATGAAAAGATGATCAACAGCATTAGACATTAGGGAAACACATATCAAAAGGACAATGAAATACCACTTCACACCAAGATGGCTATAATAACAATTACACACATATGTTGGTGAGAATGTGAAGAACCCTCCTACACTGCTGGTGGGGATGAAATAGGGTATAGATGCTTTGGAAAAGTTTTGTAGTACCTCAAATATTGAACAGTTACTATGTGACCCCAGCTATTCCCATCTTGCGTACATACCCAACAGAACTGAAAAATATGTTCAAAAGCATGTACACAAATGTTCATTAGCAGCAGTATTCATAATAGTTGAAATGTGAAAGCAACCCACATACCCATCAACTGACAAATGGATACATAAAATGGGGTATATCCACACAAAGGAAAATTATTCAGCCATAAAAAAGGACGAAGTACTCATTCATGCTACAACGTGGATGAACTTTGAAACCATTCTGCTAAGAGAACACAGTACAAAATCTACACATTTGATTCCATTTATATGAACTGCTCAGAACTGGCAAACCCAGAGGCAGAAAGGTCAGCAGTGCCAGGGGCTGGGAGGAAGGTAGAAAGGAGCGTGACGACTAATGGGAATGGGGTTTCTTTTTGGTGTGAGTAAAATGTTCTGGAATTAAGTAGTGATGGCTGCATAACTTCGTGAATATAAAACTTTGAATTGTATACTTTTTTATTTTTAATTTTTATGTTTTTAATTTATTGGGGAATATTGGGGAACAGTGTTTTTCCAGGATGTCAAGTCATTGTTTTTCAATCTAGCTGTAGGGGGTGCAGCTCAGCTCCAAGTCCAGTTGTTGTTGCAATCTAGTTGTGGAAGGTGCAGTTCACTGGCCCATGTGGGATTCGAACTGGCGAGCTTGGTGTTATGAGCACCGTGCTCTAACCATTGAGCCAACCAGCTGCCCACCAGAGGCTCAGCTCCAAGCTTAAGCCATTGCCTCTCACTGGTCCATGTGGGAATCAAACCAGAGGTCTTGGCCTTATGAACACCATGCTCCAACCACTGAGCCAACTGGCTGCCCGTTAGAGGCTCAGCTCCAAGTTTAAGCCGTTGTTTCTCACTGGCCCATGTGGGAATTGAACCAGCGACCTTGTTATCATGAACACCGTGCTCTAACCACTGAGCAAACCGATCGCCTCCACTGTATACTTTTTCAAAGGGTGAATTTTATGGTATGTGATTTATATCTCATTTTTAATGCAAGAAAATAAGCACCTGTCAAATACCAGAACCTCAATAGATGTTAATATAAATAATTAATACAAATGTTTACATTCAGCTTACATAAAGTATTATAAGATTAAAAATAGTGAAAGTTTAAAATATTTGAATAGACACATTACTTTTACAAAAAGGGGAACATTACAGGTCAATGTCAACAATAAACTAGGATTTGCATCTATAATACACAATTTTAGTGAAGGAAATCCAACCATACATAAAAAGGATAAAACACTGTCACCAAGTTGGGTTTGTTTCGGGAATGCAAGGTTGACTTGTTGTTTTTTTGGGGGATGGGACCCAATGTAATTTACTTGCTTCATGGAATAAACAACAAAAAAATAATCTCAGTAGATGCAGACAATTCAATATTCATTCATGAAAGAATTCCCCCCCCCCCCCCCCCCAGAAATTAGATAGAACTTTTTTTTCTCCCACAAACTTAACTAGTGAGGGTACCAATTCTTAACTCCTCTGTATTCATCCCCTTTGCCATGGAAACTTTTACGTTTTTCTGCTGTTGTGGATGGGCTGATTGTCACAGCCCTTGAATCTGAAGTGGGCTTTGAACCAGGAGCTTGCTCTCTCTCGTGCCTCTGTCACTGCTGTGAGAGAATGAGCAGATGAGCCACTGAAGGAGGAAAGAACCAATCTGAGTCAGCCCAGCTGTTCCTGCTGAGGATTTTAAATATTTTCCCTCATCTGAAGCAGTACAGCTCAGGCTCCTGAGGCAGATCGTCTTGGTCTTTGCCTGGTTCTGGCACTCACTAGCTATGTGTCCTTGAGCAAGTTGCTTAACTTTTCTCATTAACAAATGGGGATAACAGTAGCTAACTCACACAGCTATCATGTGATCAAATGATTGATGTGTGTAAGCACTTATAACACTCCCTGCCACTCATCAAACACTCAATGTAGACATGCTAGAATTATTACATGCACAATATTTTAGTTTGGTACTTTCAAATCTCCTTTGGAATTTATGTTATTTCTCATCTTCTGGACTATTTTTCAGTAACATGTATGTTCATCTTGTATAATTCTAAATAAAAATTATTTTAAATAAAATATCACTGTTTTTTATCCTTGGATTATACCTTCTGAAATCAGAATCAAATTCAATACTGATATGTCCCTATTAAAAAAACAAACAAACAAACAAACAAAACGGAGGGTCTAAGAGAATCGGTCCAGTGGAAATTTCCAGTTCATACTTCAATGTCTTGTTGATCTCAGTCAGCCAAAGCCATATCCTGAAAGGAAGTCAAGATCCGAATTGTCCACCCAACAACCACAGATGTGTAAATAATAAATGCTAATATGCCACTGAGGTTTGAGATCATTTGTTACACAGCATTATTATAGTGATGGGTAACTGATATGCCTGATACACAGTATTTTAAAACTCTACAGCAAATATTATTCTTAATGGTGAAAGCTTAGAATTTTCTTCAGAGATTAGGATAAAAAGACAGCAATAAACGGAATATGAAAACAAAATTTAAATGATGCCACTTATAACAACATCAAAAACAGTATTTTACAAAACCCAAGGAATCAATCTAATGAAAGACATGCAAGAAAATTGCAAAATACCTTCATTAACTGTAAAGATGCCAACTCCCCTAAATGATCAGATGCAATGAATTCTCAATCAGAATTCCAGTAGGTTTCCCCCTGGGGAGTGGAAATTGAAAAGCTGATTCTACTATATGTGGACGTGGAAAGGGCCATGAGTAACCCAGGCACACCCAAAGAAAAACAAGGAGGGGACTTTCCGTACCAGACAACAACACTTAAAGACTGCATAATTAGGGCAATGTGGAACTGGCATCAGGGTAACAGGACAAATCCAGAACAGACTGCCCTGTACACAGACATCCTGGCTTTATGCCAGAGGTGGTAGTGCAGCGGTGGTGACAGTGGTATGACCCTGAGCGCTACACATTCACAAGGCACATCACAGATATCAGCGTGAGAGCTTCTAGAACGCAACAGAAGAGAATGGGTTTGGGGATTAGGGAAAGATTTGTTGAACAGCCCAAAAAAACAAAAGAAAAACTGGATAAATTGGAGTACATTAAATTAAGAACTTCTGTTCATGGAGAGAACTGTTTACATACTGCCTGTGGCAACTTTCACGCTGTAACAATAGAGCTGAGTAGTTGTAACAGAGACTGTATGGCCCAAAAGGCTAAAGTATTTATTATCTGGCTCTTCACAGAGAGAGTGTGCTGACCCTGAGGCTGTCCTCTCCTGTCCAGTGTCATCACCCTGGCAAGGAACTAAAGAGAGAATTCCCTGGAAGACTCGAAGGAGGTAACCGTTTAGCTGCCAGGAATATTTTAAAGCCAAGGATTATATTTTAAAGTCTAAATTTGCCAGCTGTGTAACCAGATTTTGCTTTCTGTTAAGAGCAAACAGTATGTATGGCAATGTCAGAATCACCAAAGCTATCAACTTAGACATAGAATCATGGCTTGTATTTGAAAACTCTTAACTTCAAAAGTGATTATAGGACTGGTTTAAAGAAACCGCATCTGCTCCAAAATAGATGTCTATAATTGATCTCTTAATCAAAGCAAGCAGAGAAAATCAGGTGCTAGTAACACTGCTGAGGGATGCACCATCTCCAACCCAACAGGCAGTGCAGTACCATATATTTTGACATGCCGCCCTCTGTACTTAGCACACACGCCGTTTGAAGGAGGGACAGGCATCAAGTCCCTGTTACAAACAATCCCCCGTCATCTTCAGTCCCGCAGCGACTGAGTTATTATCCTTTCTTATGCTTTTCTTTTTTAAACAACCTAGGTTCCCCTCCGTGTTGTCCCCTTGTTAATTATATTTGAAACTTCAACATGAATATCATGATCAAAAACACATGGAAGTAACAGTCATTTTAGGGAAAAAAAAATTACATTGAAAACCACGTAATTTTGACTTTGCTCTTATGGTATCAGTGTGAATATTGGGTCTACCTGTTTTTGACAAACTTAAATAAAAAAGAAAAAAAAAACACCTGGCTCACAGGACGTTACACAGGTAATTTTCAAAATCAAATGTGTTTTTGCTGCTTCTCTTCTACCCAACTCCCAACAAGATTCTGATGTTGTTTCCTGGGAGTAGAATAATTTCTGTGCTCTCAGAACAAAGAAGACTAACCTCATATTCTTCAAGACTCCTATAAATCTTCTCAACGTTTTTTCTTAACATCAAATTTTTTACCACATCACATCTGTCTGTCGAGCCCTCGGCACCTAATGTCCATTCCAACGACCTTATCATGTATTGCACCTTACCAAAACTCACTGAAAGACGCAGGCCTCCTTTTTGTACACACAGATACAAGGCAAATCAAATTAGTAATTGCTGCTCTTCATATTAACAGGCATCGCATCTCTAAAGATGCAAATCTGCTGCCTGAAAACTAAACCGGGAGCCTTACCAGAGGCTCTGCCACACTGATTAGAAAGTGATCCTTAATGGGGCACAATCAACATAATTCACTGAGGTGGCCCTAAAGCCCACTCTCGCTGGGTCCTTTGATGGTGAAGTTCTAAAATCAACAATTTTGAGATACACACACACACACACACACACACACACACACACGTCAATGTTAGATTTGAAAAGCAGATTTACGTTTTTATGTAAGAATACTTACATTCAAAGTGCACAATCTAAATGATACTATTTAAAACTATGCCAAACTTTAAACTAAGCAGCAAGGCAGGTGGCTACCAAGCATTTTTATGTGATTCCAAAGGCCATCTCCTAGTCTCAAAGCCTCTCCCCATACACATTTCTTCTCCCCTATTTTTAGCTTTGCTACATTTTTGGAAAGGATTCTATCATTTCTATTTTTCAGTTTCTCCAAACCTACTAAGTCCTGTAGTTAAGAGGGAATACTTACAGTTAAACCAGCTTTTCAATCATAAACTAGAGCAGCAGTACAGTTCACTTTTAACTCTCAGCAGTAGGAGGTGGGCATAATGCTAAGAGCTTGGAAACAGAAATAAAGACAAGCCTTGCTTGTACCCTATTTCCCTTCTCATCACCCAGCCACTGGTTTTATGAATGCCAATCCAAGAAGGATTTTTGTAGTGTTAAAATACACCATCTCTTGTGGTGCCAATGTGTTTTTAAAATAATTTTGAATGTTTCAATTTGGCCATCCAAGTCCAATATGCTTCTATTTCTTGTGTTTCTTACATGCTACTATCGTCCTATCAGGATGACTGTGGGAAGCACCAGTTTCTGGCTTTCCCATCCCTCACCCGGAGATAAACTGCTAATAATCTGCACTTCTCACCTCTCCACAGCATAAGGCCCCGAGAAGTTCTATGTGAGCCAGGAGTGTGAAGGCTGTGGGAACGCTTCCCCTTCATTTAAGAATTTGAGGGTCTGTCTCTGCCCATCACCCTGTACCCTCCCCCGGCTTTGCTGCAGACTTGGGATATTTGGCCTCTCACTCATTTAGAGAAAACCTTCTCTCCTTCACCTGAAGGTGGGCAGGCAGGTGGTTGGGGCAGGTAGCCTCCCCCGCTTTCAACATGGTTCTCCCCCAAGACTGTAGCTGAGAACAGCCTTGTAGTCGGAGAAAGAGCTCCATGCAGCTCCTCTCCACCTCCCCCAACACATTTAAAGCAATGCCTTTGGATGCGGTCTTGCTTTACCAACCAACCCCGCTTTCTAACAAGTAGCCTTTCTCTGGGTTCAGTATCCTTACTCTCCAGAGCAGGTCAGTATAGTATCTCTACTCTTTACTCCTAGGAATAGGGACTGCTCTGAAATACAGGATTTTTATTTTATTCTTGTGAATCCTGAGGTGGGGGAAGCTTCTGCACGCAGCTTGCTGTAAGTCCAGGACCACCATGGCAGGCACCCCTCTAACTGCTTGCTCAGAGCACTTTAGCCGAGGTGTGAGGGGACCTGGGTTTAAGACCTAGTTCTGTAATTTACTAGCTCTGTGACCTTAAGCAATCTGTTGTACCTTATCGGTAAGGAGGGACAGTAATATGTATAACATTTGCTTCACAGGGTAACTGTCAAATATATTACTAATATGATTGATAAATATGCTCTTCTACAGAACAAGGCAAAGGACAGAAATTTGACGCCTTTCACTAGAGACCTCTCTGGGAATAATTCTTTAACCTGTTACACATCTATGTTAGTATAACTGGACCCCGAAGCCACTCTGTGTATGCCCATTTGTGGTATTCATGGGTATTTCTCGTCCATGCATCTTCCTCTGTTCACTGCAAAGAAACTAAAGAGCTTCGAAAGTCCTTAACACCATGTACTTACGCACATACAAATATGGCAATCGGATAAAAGATATAAATGCCTCTCCTAGAAAACAACCAACAATGAATGAGACAAAACCTGACATCCTGCCAATCTTCAGCTGAGTTGGTGATGGATGTAACTGCTGAATTCTCAGCACAAGGTACTGCTTTTGCTACCCTGGAAAGCTGCTCTGGTTGGGGTTTAGAATCTGCTGCTTTCCACTAGAGTGACTTTATGTCATGACATAATGAAATGGAACCTAGATGCAGCGGTTGCTTAGTTTTTCCAAAGGTGTAATGAAAAACAGGCCTGGGTGGACGTGGAAGCACCCCACGAGCCCTCCCTCCAGATCCAGGCCAATCTGGGAAGTGTTCTTGGAACCTCCCACAATGCATGATGCTGAGGGTGGAAGTGCACACGCCCTACTGGGCACTTCCTGTGCTGTTTCTCCCAGGAGAGAAGTTCTTCTTACAGTGGCTGTCCCTGACCTCTTACCAAGCGCTTCTCAGAAGGACAGAGACTGGCTTACATCAGCTTCCTGGGGGTTAAGTACAGAAAACCTGCAGGAGGCTGGTTCCCTCTGTGTGAAGTCAAATATGTGAACGGCATGTCAGCGCCAAAAGGACTCCTTCTGCTAGCTCTCCACCCTACACCACAACTGACCCTTTAGGGTCTTCTGATGATGTGGAACGTTAGTGTCTTTTTATATTATTTGCATAATAAACACTGTACTTTTGTATATGCCACTTTGCTAAACAGAAAGCTTTAAAAGACAGCATTTAAAGACACTTCTGAAAATTAATAAAGAATATGATTATAACCACATTAAAGAGATTTTCTTTCATTTATAGCCAGCGATCAAATATCAAAATGTCAAACATTTCATGTCATGTTTCCACTTCAACCCCTTCATCACACGGAGAAAAATCCGACCGCCTTACGCTGTCCTACAAAGCCCTATGGGACTTGGCCCTGACCACCAGCTCTTCACCCAGCACTTCTGGTTCTGTTCTCTGACAGACAGGAGGCTACTCCTCTCACAAGCACAGCCCCTGCAGAAACGGGTGACCCTCAAGGTCACATACAGGTGATGACGGCCTGAAGTTGTCCCAATAAAAGGGAAGCGGCAGTGCTTACTCCCAGAAAGATGGGTCAGATTAGATTCTCCCAAACCAAAGCCAATGTTTTCTAATGGTCAGGGAAAAAAACCTCCAACTTGGAAACAGGCTAAAGCATGCCCACATATCATTTCAGTGTCGTGCTAGAATGCTGGCAGGTGTGCCCACCACGGATTACATCACGCTTTAGGGTGATGCACCTTTGCCTGACTTACTGCTTAGCATGGACTAGGATATTTTATAACTTGGTAAGGCTAGACGTTATTTTTCAAATACCCGTAGTGATAAAAATGAATAGCACTGCGTAGGGACACAAATGAAGTCTGTTCCAGAGAAAAGACAACAGCAAAGGTTAACTTTATGGCTCTGTAGGTCATTAATGGGTTTTGCTATTTTCCTTGTAACTATTCCAGCCTTCTTTCAGTGCCCATATATATTCAGTCTCTTGAATTTTCTTTGAACCAATTTCTACAATGCTTTTGATTCCTTTATTGAATTAAATATTTGACAAGTATTCATTCTGTATTTATAAGTCACGTTTTTACTTTTTGAAAATTATAATTTGACAGTAAATGTCCCATAACATCTACAGGTTTAAAACTAACAACCCTACATAATAAGAAATTACTTAAAATTAAATGGGTTTTCATCAGATTTGTTTGGAACCACAAAAGACCCCGAATAGCCAAAGCAATCTTAAGAAAAAAGAACAATGCTCGCGGTATCACACTCCCTGACTTTAGTTTGTACTACAGGACAACAATAATCAAAACAGCATGGTATTGGCAGAAAAACAGACACATAGACCAATGGAATAGAAATGAGAACCCAGAAATAAACCCACATAAATATGGACACATAATTTGTGACAAAGAAGCAAAAAACATACAATAGAGAAAAGACAGCCTCTTCAATAAGTGGTGCTGGGAGAATTGGATAGTCACGTGCAAAAGAATGAAACTGGACTGCTATCTGTCACCATGTACCAAGATTAATTCAAAATGGATCAAAGACTGAAGCATAAGACCTGAATAAACTACATAAAAGAAAACATGGGTACTAAACTTATGGACCTTGGGTCCAAGGATCATTTCATGAATTTGACTCCAAAGGGAAGGGAAATAAAAGCTAAAATAAATGAATGGGACTGTATCAAACTTAAAAGCTTCTGCACAGCAAAAGAAACCATCGGCAAAATAAAGAGGCCACCAACTGAATGGGAGAAGATTTTTGCAAACTGTCTCCGATAAGGGGCTAGTATCCAAAATATACAAGGAACTCATGCAACTCAACAAAAAACCAAACAACCCAATTGAAAAATGGGTAGAGGACTTGAAGAGACATTTCTCCAAAGAGGACATACAAATGGCAAATAGACATGAAAAAATGCTCAACATCACTAATCATCAGAGAAATGCAAATCAAAACCACAATGAGATATCACCTCACCCCAGTCAGAATGGCTATCATCAACAAGACAAATAATAAGTGTTGGAGAGGCTGTGGAGAAAAAGGAACCCTCATACACTGTTGGTGGGAAAGCAGACTGGTGCAGCCGCTATGGAAGGCAGTGTGGAAGTTCCTCGAAAATTACGAATAGAATTACCATATGACCCAGCAATCTCTCTCCTGGGTATCTACCCAAAAAATCTGAAAACATTTATCCAAAAAGACACATGTGCTCCAATGTTCATTGCAGCTTTATTTACGGTGGCCAAGACATGGAAACAACCAAAATGTCCTTCGATAGATAGATGGATCAAGAAGTTGTGGTATATATACACAATGGAATACTATTCGGTGGTAAGAAAAGATGAAATAGGACCATTTGTGACAACATGGATGGATCTTGAGATTACAATGCTAAGCGAAATAAGTCATAGAACCATATGATTTCACTGATATGTGGTATATGAACCAAAAACAACAAAAGAACAAGACAAACAAATGAAAAACAAAAACTCATAGACACAGACAATAGTTTAGTGGTAACCAGAGGGTAAGGGGGGTGGGGGGTGGGAGATGAGGGTAAAGGGGATCAAATACATGGTGATGGAAGGAGAACTGACTCTGGGTGGTGAACACACAATGGGATTTATAGATGATGTAATACAGAATTGTACACCTGAAATCTATGTAACTTTATTAACAACTGTCACCCCAATAAACTTTAATTAAAAAAAATTAAATGGATTTTAAAAGTTATAGATTCCTTCATGAGATTTTTGTTTATGTCTAAGGTGGGTTTTTAGAAACACCATCCTCTATGACATGGAACACCGAGGCCTTAAGTTATCATTTAAACAGATAACCAAACTGCTTGGGTTTACGCTTCCAGTCACAAAGAACCTCTTTAGAGAAACAGCCCTTGAACCTTCTATGTATTATGAAGAAGGTGGTATGAACACATTTTATTCATTGAATCAGGCAAAACTTCCTTAATGAGGACCCAGGGCAAAATTTTCTTGCAGGTCTTATTACTGGGCCTTGTACTTTTACTGAGCCGGGGTGAGGGAGGGAGAGGGGGAGGGAGACGTGAGATGGACAGATGGAGGGATGCAATGTGTGCACATGTGCATGTGTAGGTACACGTGCGTGGGATTACTGTGAATCTGATTCACAGGTTCACTCTTAAAATATGGTACTCGACATCCTGAACCAAATCATCTGTGGCCCACCAGCAATACTCACTGTCACGGCACACGTTCTCTACATTTCATACCCTTGGCTTCAGCATGTTTTACTTTCCATTTCTCTTGATGTCTTCACTTAGGAAAAAACAAAACAAAAACAAAAACAAATAAGCCCCTCGAGTTCCAAACTGTAAACTGCCAAAAATCCTTTTCCAAGTGAGGTCTAATAGATGTATAAATCATCGGAAACACTCCACAGGCACTTTGGTTGGAATGAAGCAGGCGTGGGGACAGGTGGATGGAAGGATGAGGGAGAGGGCAGGTGTGGACAATCCGTGCCTTTGGCTGAGGTACTAATAGACTGGGGTTGCACTCAATGAGATGAGAGATGGGAACTCCCACCCTCCACACCAGGATGCAAGTGGCTGATAAATTTACCTGGTGTTTACAATGCTCATTATGAAATTTATTACCCTAAAAAGTTTATTGCCTGACATAAGTAGTGACATAAATTTATCTTCTTATATACTTGCTTCCTCTCCCTTTCTTGATGGGTTCCTTTAAAAGATTTTCCTTTCTCTCTTGTGGAACAACAAATGTTTTTAGATGGAATGTTTTCAGATGACGGAGAACACAACCTCATGGTTGGGGCCACGAGGAGAGGCGTGTCTGGAATCATCACTGCTCACATGTGCCTTAACGCTCTACCTCGGAGCATGGGCATGGAAATCCAAGTCCACATCTAGTCTAAGCCTAGAACCCTGTGTGGGTTAAGCAGGTAAGCAGAACCCAGCAAAGCAAGGAGCATCTGACAGGCACAGAAGGTGACCACGTGCTGAGAGCTGACCTAAATTAAGCATCACAGCATACTTCTATGTGGACGTAAATAGAAAGCTGCTGGTTGGAGGATGTATAGTGGGGTCAAAATGCCAAAGGGCAATGCGTGGGCTACTGGTGGACGTGACTGGAATTAAAGTTCCATTTTTTTTTTATGGGTGGAGGTGAGAAACTGATGACAGACTGTGGTAAGCTCACAGGTCAGACACTGTCTTTTAGGTAGTACTGTACACACTTGACCCTTGAACAACATGGGTTTGAACTGCATGGATCCACGTACGTGTGGATTTTTTTCAATAAATATGTACAGTACTGTAAATGTATTTTCTCTTCCTTATGATTTTAACATTTTTTCTCTAGCTTCCTTTATTATAAGAATACAGTATATGATACATATAACATACAAAATATGTGTTAGTGAACTATTATCAGTATGGCTTCCATTCAAAAGCAGGCTATTTGTAGGTAAGTTTACAGGGAGTCAAAAGTTACACGTGGGTTTTCGACTGCACAGGAGTTGGCACCCATAATCCCTGTGATGTTCAAGGGTCAATTTGAAAGTAGAGGGTTTTATTGCTTAAGAAAAGAACCTCCGCGGGCAGAGGATGAAGGCCAGCTGACCACAATTCCAGGGTGTGCCATTCACAGCGACAACCACAGTGAGAGAAGCTTCTCAAGTTTGTGCGGCAACGGACCACAGCAAAAGACAATAGTGAAAAGCTGCCTCCGGGGTTTTGATGATGTACTGTCTTAAATAGCTAGCTTAACCTACAAAGCTATGAGGTTGGTGCAAAAGTAATTGTGGTTTTTGTAATCATTAACCCTTTAAACCGCTATTACTTTTGCATCAACCTAATAAAAGACTAATAAGAAAACTAGATTGAAATTAACTATCACCTAAAGCAAGTTTCTAAAACAAACACCTAGCTTTAGTTTACATTACTGTTTCTCAAACTAGGGCCAAGGACATCTACCCTAAGCCTACGAGGTGATGAAGTCCCATGATTTCATCCTAGTGATCATTTACAAGGACTGATGATGACATGCGTGTGGTTTTCTGGTCCTTTTCTGCCAGCTTTAATCACCTTCAGCTGGGACTGAGCCTGCCTTCTATGACCACCACTGAGGAGGGACACATCCATCTCTGCCACTGGGCCAGGTACACACAGCATGCAGCCAGGACCACGAATTTCCAGCGGGGCAAGGGAGGTATTTTGTCAGGGTACTCCAAGGGATTGGCCTTTAAAGGAGTCCCAACACGGTGCACACGGAAGAATGGTGGCCCATGAGCCCCCTAACAGCAGGCAAGGCGTTTATGTGTCTTTTTAGTTATGGACACCTAGCAGGGTGGCAGGGAACACAGAACTCAAGGCAGAGCAAACCACAGAACTGATTATTCACCTTACAAAGACATTTTGGCTTAAGATGAGAATCACATGCTGAAAAGCAAAGGATCAACAGAGAACATTTAATCTAACACATCCTTTTATAGATGAGGAAAAAAAGCTTCTTAAAGGTCAAGATAGAACACTGACCTCAGCACAATAAGCTCAAAATATAAAGCAAAAACCGAAAAGCCACACTTGCTAAGTTACATAAATACAATATTAAAAAAGCCAGTAATTTTAAAATCCAGTTTTGAGCATGTAAGACTACTTCAAAACTGTATCAGAGCCAAACTCTGTTCAACAGTCAACTCTTCTTTTAATGTTTCCACAGATTGAGGTAACAAGACACCCAAAGTACAGTGGCTTTTTCTGCATTTCCAACAGGTCCCTTGCTTTCCGTTGAAGGACAGCTTGGTGACATCCTGTCCCTCTAGGAATGCAGCTCTCAGGGGGCACCCATCACACTTGTAACAGCTCAGCTTCTAATGTGGACTCGTTACACAGTAATGTGTGCAATTCTGAAGAGTGTGACAAAGTGCCGCCCTAGGCTGTCACAGGGTTACACAGATGACAGAATCAAGAAAACCCAGTGTGCAACTTGCTCATTAAATGCATATTAGAAAATCCCTTGTGAAAACTGGATTACTCTGCAAGTGGAACATTTACCAGGGCAACTACTCTTTCCCCAAACCAAACCAAACCAAACCAAACCAAAACACAGATCAGATGGAGACCATCCTTACACCGCTCACTCCTCCTCGTCTGTGGCAATTTTGTCCCATCGAGTGAGGTTTATCTGAAAACCCGAAGCACAGAAGTCAATCCTGCAACAGGAAAAGGGGAGTGTTTTTTACTTTCCCTTTGAAGTCCATAAAATAGTTTGCATCCCAGGAATCAGAAATGCTGTATCCAAAGCACACTCTGTGGATGCTCCACATTCCAAGGCTGGTGTGGGCTGCCCCGCCCGATGCTTTCCCTACAGCCTTTCCACTTGTACTGCCCAAGTACAGACACAGGCGGCGATGCTGGCAGAGCTGTCACAACTCTGTCACACAGTCGTGAAACAATGTGATCTTTCATAATCATGTCGAGAACATTACGCTGTTTTCTCAGTATTCCTACAAAACCAAGATGTCATTAAACCTTTAGAGGTAATGCCAACTATATAGGAAAGAGCTACCAAGTTTTGCTGAAAGTATTACCCATAGAAAAAATGCTACAATTATAATTCGAACACGCAACACATAATTTAAAACTGTTACCAGCAAGATGAAAAATAATCTCTGCCCAGTTTAAGAGCTTCAGGTAATAACATGTCTTACATTTCATAAAAGTCACAGCATACATTTTTCACAAAAGTCACAGCATACATGACAGGCAGTTTCACTTACTGGATAAAATGCAAACCCGCTCTCCATTACCAACATAAAACAATCAGAATTGTGGGCACAGCTCCTCACATACCACATCATGTCACTATTCGACTTTAAGATTTAATTAGAACCAAGTTTTGTTTTTGTTTTTTAAGGCTCCAGCCCCTGCAGAGACACAGGAATTCCCACGATAATTAGTTAACACTAGAAATGGTCCTGTGAAACTGGAGATGGAAGGCCTTAACTGTTCAGGGGTCCAACACATAAGCAGCCAGCACTGGGGGAGCAGGAACTTCTAGGCGTGAAATGTGGTTCAGGTCTCCACATCCTCAACTCTCACCCAGACGGAGCCCTGGCTTCATCTAATTCTCAAAAACAAATGACTTCTCCCTTCATAGTTCAAAATAATTCAGTTCATTCACCCTTTTCCACAGATTGCTTCTAAATACACGCCTCCTGCTAGTACTAGGCATGGCTGCAGAAAAGGCACTGCCTGAGGTACTGCTCCCGCTGCTCTCCTTGGTGACAGAAGACGTCTTTCAAAATCAGCTGAGCAGTTCAGGAGACAACCCAGGTTTGTGTCACGGGAGAGGCAATGTTCACACGCACAGCACATCCCACGTACTCAGGCCTGTGACTGACACTCACCTGGGGACGCTAAGCTGTCACAGGCCAAAGAGGACAGTCTGTTAGGTCAACCAGAACTCCTTGGTGGTTTCATCACAACATATCAGTAATATTCTAAACCAAGACTTGAGGGGGTTGGAGAGGACGGAACCCAACAGCAAACTCATGTTAGTATCCTAATCATTTAAACCAGTTTCAGTAAGACTGTGACACACAACTATTTTTATAACCATGCTAATGGGTTTACTATGTGCTCATCCCACTTTTACTTTTGAAATTCGGGTTAATACCGGGGATGGGTTGGGGGAGTTGCATCTTGGGCTGGCTGGGTGTAGGTAAGACGTTGAAGAAAATTTGCCTTCACTGGTTGATGTGAGCTTCTGTCTATTAGCTTTTATCTGTTCCTGCACGTGAGGTGACTTCTGTGCTGTGATCAGGGGTTGAATAAATTCCTTCTTTGGTCTCATCCTCCCGAGCAGGGGAGACGTGAGATGAGGTTTTCTGTTTGGTCTCATTCTCTCCAGTAGGGGAGACATGAGATGATGTGTTTATTGGTCTGTCCATGTTGTGAGGTGATGCTTAGCTTAGGGTTAAAGACATTTTTGATCAGGGTTGAGAGAATTCCCTCTTTGTTCTGTCTGTTTCACCCACACCAGCAGATGAAGTAAAGAAGTAGCTAAGTTATATGAGGACGACGTGACAGGCACGTTGCCAGGCTTTGGAAGACCTTGGGCTGATGGTCCCAAGCAAGAACAGTAGTAGATATTGCTTGTCTGGATGAATTGGCCCTGCGGCCGGATGGACAACGTTCATATCAGTAACCGCCGGACCCTCCTGGAACTGGCTATTCCCGGAGGGGGCGGCAGGAACAAGAAACTTGGCTCTAAGGTACATCTGAGAAAAATATATAAGGCAGACCTCAGTTGACAGTGCAATTATTATTATTATTATTATTTCATCATTTGGTCATTTGTCATTGGTGATTTCTCATCATTCTAACATTTTGAAGACCTCCAGCAACATGCAGCTTACACCACCAGGGGATGTCCTGACTTCCAGCCACCAACCTGGTGAGGGCTGGCTGGTTCCCGGCCCCTCCAGTGTTGTTTCCCACGGTTAGCCTTCTAGAGAACTTGTTAGCATCTAGAAAACTTGTGTGCAGCTTGCAGCTTACAGCATCAGAAGACGTCCTAACTTCTAACAACAATGACAACAGCAGCAACATTCTTCAGATCGTTAATACCTTAAAAACTTATGTGCAGCTTGCAGCTTATAGCATCAGAAGACGCCTTGACTTCTAACAACAACAGCAGCAGCAGCAGCATCTTGGGAACTAGCAAGCAGCGCTGTGGGAGACGCCTGAGTTTCTCTCAGCTACAGACCTGGCAAGGTTTGGATTTCTGACTCTTCCAGTGCTGTTCTCCCCACATTTGGTGAGCTTTTGACATCTACTGTAATAGTTACTATCCTATAGGCTTATTACTGCTTTGGGATACTCCTTACTGAGGTTATTTGTGTATTTAGCCAAGTGATTTTTGATCAATAGTAAACATGTGTTGGGATCTCTTAAACTTACATGTATGTGTACTCCTTTGACATGACATTGTTATCAATGTAGTTTATTCTTAACCACCTTTACTACCCGTCCTTAGCACATTCTATTGCCTTTGTCTTTTGCTATTGCAAATTGCTAAATAAATTGATTAGATATTAAATAAATAAATTCATTAGCCCCATTCTAGCGTGTGCCCGTCCTTCTCCTTTCCCCTGCTCGTCATTAACTCGGGCAGCAGTTAAGTCCTTAAAGCTGAGAATGGAGGGAGTCACGCCGACGGACGGGTGCTAACACAAGGACTGAGGGGACCTGCTAGTGATTAAACGTCTATTTCAGTGGACTCTGTGACATGTCTCAGCACAGAGGTGGGGGAGCTGCACACAATACACAGCTGCATTCCAAGAGGCTACTTAAGTACAACTTGTAGTTGTATGACGACATACAAAGTAATTCACGTCGTCTTTTCTCCTGACAGCATACTCCCTCCCCTTGCCACCCATACATAAATAAGAACTTAAATTGCAGGCAGAAATTAAAGATGACTATGGTGGAGATAAATGGATAGAAGGGGTTATTTTAAGGCATTTTGAGAAAGAACCTGGTACACTCCCACTAAAAAAAAAAAAAAAAATGAAGCACAAACAATTCTTAAGCAGGTGCATCCTGTGCTCCTCAGTTGTGGAGTGGCCTCCCACGGTGTCCTCTGCAAATGGGCGCCGTGGTGGCCTAGCGCTCCTGTGCCCGCCATGCGATCAGGCCGAGGCCGGTACGGGGTCGCCGCCGAGGTTTTCACCAGCCCATAGGCGGGAGCAGGGCAGCCATCCCCTCCACGGCTCGCTCGTGGTCCCCACGACAACCACTGGCGCCGCCTGTCACTTCCGGTAACAGTTCCTGTGGAGGTGCCGAGTACCCTGGGGAAGCCATCACCCACCACCTCGATCTCCCCAGGGCTGACCTGGGTCACTGGTGGGCCAGCTGCTTTTTCAGGAAGTCCACTGTCCCATTCGTGGCCACAGTGCTGGAGTCCCCAGTGCGCTTGCAATCCCCTAGGCCTCCAGCAGCATGACCATCTGTGTGACCTGGCTCGGGAAGCCACCAGGAAGCAGCCTGGTGGCCAGCCTAGCAAAGCCAAGGCCGGGCCCCATCCTGAGTGGCCACCACCAGCCACCAGACTTCTGGACGTGCTAGGCTCTTTCGAGCCCTCCATCCCTACCCCATGCCACCCCATCAACTAGGCAGGCTGCGGCAAGCAGCAGCAATTCTTTTACACCAAAATGGAACTGAGAAATCCTCACCCTTTACTATCCAGGCCACAGGTGAGCCTCCTGACAGCCTGTAACCATGTGCCTTGCAAGTGGCAGAGAAATAAGCAGCCAGCAAACACAAACACAAAACAAAGTTAAAATTCTTTCTTAATATTTCATCTTTTAAATGTTTTGGCAGATCCTGTTTATGGTCCTAGATTGAGAGGCAATTGCATTAGATCCTTATCACTGGGGGAGATGGGTATTTACCAGATGTGCGTGATTACTTTTTTTTATAGAAATAGTTTAGTTTCCCTCATTAGATGTCATCACTTCAGCAAGAGTAAGTCTGCACAAGGATTAGTTTATTATAATCTCACCAACAGTCTGCTCTTGCCTTAAGGAATGCTGCTGCTAGCCCCAGGGCTGAATTTTCAACAGGCCTGGCCAGGAGTGTGGGATGGCTCCACCCGTTCTGAACCATCTCCCCCTGACTCACAGGAAGGCAGCGATACCAAAGCAGCTAGGTACTCTCGCTGTCAACCACGGTGCCATTCCAATGGACCTCTCCAGTCAGAGACCAGGGCACGTTCCTGAACCCCTGTCCTACCAGGCTATGAGCCCCAACACGTCAGGGGCTGTATTTTACTGAGCTCTGAAATCTCAGCATCCAGCACTGAGTCTGGCACACGGTAAATGTTCACTAAGTGTATGATAAAGAGGCATGGAACTTCCAGAAACTTCCTTGTGCAGAGGTGGCTGATTGTTGGTGTATGGCATGGAACACATACTAAAATGATCAGAAACTAAAAGCAAGGTTTAAAACACGCCTTAAAACCAGAGGAGAAACCGTTTCAGGAACCGAGACAGCTTGAAGCCAAGTGACAATCAAGCACAGCCCACTGGAGATGCAGAGGCCAAAGCCGTGGAAGGTGGGAGCAGTGAGGTGAGCCAAGTCCCCACAGGAAGCAGACTCCTTGGGAGAGAGCAAACAGAAGAATTCTTCTCTCCTTAATGCCCAGATAATGGCAAGCAGCTGTGCACATTTTACAGTTGGATGAGTTCTCTTTTATCATTGGATTTGTTTGTTGAAGTTGAATTGTTTACTAGATTTTGCCCACATAAAACAATACTGTATTAATTTTCAATAAAAGGGTAATTATGAAAATACCTGTCAAGATGAACTATGAAAAGAGAAAATGGTTTTACCCACGCTACACATGTAGGGGTCGTCCACCATGAGGCAGGTAGTAGAACCACTAGGATGAAAGTCTTGGTTCTTACCCTGAAGAAGTGCCCTGCACACTGGGGATCCAGCTGTGAGAGGGCGGTGTCGACCCCACTTAAAGGTGTGTGCAAGGAGAGCAGGGGCCTGGGCCCAGGAGCACAGCCTGATGACTCAATGCTTTGGAAGAAGGCCCTGGTGCGTAGGCAGCAAGGAGAGTGGCACAGGGCAGCTGGATCCCCATGTGGTAGCCCCCCGACCCAGCGTCAGCTCCGATAGGGTTCCCTTGCTGGCCCAGTTCACCAACCAAATGTCCTCCTGTGTATGGGTGCCACGGCAAGCAGTCTGAGGAACTGTGCCACTTCAGGGGTGCAGGACAACCGGCAAAGGCAATGGAAAAGAAACGCTATCTCAGCCGTAGCACCATGTTCCTAGAAACCTCCACGCCATGAGAGCCAAGTGGAGGAAGAAATGAATGCACAGGCAGAAGCACAAGAACGGTGAGGCAGAGGCCCAAGTAAACCGCTAGCCTGAACACCTGTGGAAGCCACAGGAGAGGAAATGAGGGAAGCCAGAGGCCAGGACGCTGGGACAAAGCGTGGGACTGCACGGTGCATCGGGAACATCCATCGCCACTGATCACTGTGACCACTGCTGAGACCCACCTTGCTCATACAAAAACAGTGCCTTTTGGTCCTTTGTCCTGGACCTACAACATTCTGGACTAGTTTTTTTCTCGGTTATGGCTGAATGTAACACATGTACAATAAATCATCTCTTTTGCTGCTTTAGCTGAAGAAAAAAAATAAAAGAAACAGGGCCGGCCCGGTGGCTCAGGTGGTTAGAGCTCCATGCTCCTAACTCCGAAGGCTGCTGGTTCGATTCCCACATGGGCCAGTGGGCTCTCAACCACAAGGCTGCCAGTTCGATTCCTCGAGTCCCGCAAGGGATGGTGGGCTCTGCCCCCTGCAACTAAGATTGAACACGGCACCTTAAGCTGAGCTACCTCCCGGATGGCTCAGATGGTTGGAGCACGGGCTCTCAACCACAAGGTTGCCAGTTCAATTCCTTGACTCCCTCAAGGGATGGTGGGCAGCGCCCCCTGCAACTAAGATTGAACACGGCACCTTGAGCTGAGCTGCCGCTGAGCTCCCGGATGGCTCAGATGGTTGGAGCGCATCCTCTCAACCACAAGGTTGCTGGTTCGACTCCCGCAAGGGATGGTGGGCTGTGCCCCCTGCAACTAGAAACGGCAACTGGACCTGGAGCTGAGCTGCACCCTCCACAACTAAGATTGAAAGGACAACAACTTGACTTGGAAAAAAGCCCTGGAAGTACACACTGTTCCCCAATAAAGTCCTGTTCCCTTCCCCAATTAAAAAAAAAAAAAAAAAAAAGTAAAAGAAACAGCCAGAGAGATAAAAGATGAACCAAAAATAGCACTGTTCCACAAACAAGAATTCAAAAATAAAGATGAAAACAACAAGTGTTGGTGATGATGTGGAGAAATTGGAACCCTGGGTGGGAGTATAAAATGACACAGCTGTTATGGAAAACAGTACGGAGGTTCCTCAAAAAAATTAGACATAGAACTACCAAGTGACCCAGCCATTCCACTTCTGGGTACTTATCCAAAAGCATTCAAAGCAAGAGCTCAAAGAGATATCTGTATGCTCATATTCACTGCAGCATTATTCATAACAGCCAAGACGTGGATGCAACCCAAATGTCCATCGCAAGATGAATGGATTAAAAAACTGTGATATATATATATATATCATAAAATATTATGCAGCCTTAAAAAAGAAGGAAATCCTGTCCTATGCTACAACATGGATGAACCTCAAGGACATTCGCTAAGTGAAACGAGCCAGTCACAAAAGGACAAATACTGCATAATTCTACTCATTCAAGGTATCTAAAATATACCAAATCACAGAAACAAAGTAGAATAGTGGTTGCCAAGGGCGGGGCAGGGAGGACACCAGTGTTTACTGGACACAGAGCGTCAGCTTTGTAAAATGAGAAGGTTCTGGAGATCTGTTGCACAACAAAGTGAACGTACTTAACATTCTGAATTATACATTTCAAATGTGTAAGATGGTACCCTTAATGTTTATGTGTTTATTACCACAGTTAAACATGAAAAATAAACAAAAAAATAGTGAATCAAAATAAATGTGGCAGCGAGTGACCGTTCTGATGAAGGCTAAAGCACCAAATTCAGTAACTGGGAGGTGACCAGCGGCCCGGGTACTGAATGCCTGTAGGGTGCCAGAACAGGAGCCAGACTGAAGGCAGAGTGGGAAAGGAAGAGAACAAGCACCTGGGGATCACTTCTCCAGCTGTTTGGCCTAAAAGAAAGTGAAAATCAAGATGGAAACAAGATTTTAATAACAATAGAATTGTGAGGAAAAGGGGCTAATGAATTTTAGTCCCTTCACTTCTTTCTGTCCTAGTGCTCCTTACTTATCAGTACCAGCTGCGGTGACCAGCAACAGAGGGATGTAATGAAGCTAGCACACTGCAAGGACACAATCAACACCATCACTAAGATTAGAGATGAGGGTACCACGGCTTCCATTTGGAGGCTGAGTCCTCTGAGGTAAAACAGCTACAACTGGGGTTGGGAATGAAGGAATGCAGAAATAGGCCCAAGAGGCTGGTCAATCAGGAACAGGGAAGGAGAAAGAGTCAGAACACAGGCCTCCACCAGGAAGGCTCTTCTTGTGGGACTGGACAAGACTGCCTCTCACCGCCCTAACCCTAGCCCTGCCCCAGGCCTGGAAACGCTGCTAGATGGGCATTCCTCCAGACGCAGAGGGCAGAGGGAAGGGGGTCCTTGCAGGAGGTTTCCCATTTCAGTGAGGCCAGGAAGGTGGATGGGAAATCCTCCTTCAGGAGGTTGAGAATGCTGGGGAATTTGATAAAGACACACCTGCGTGTAAACGCTACAGGTGCACTACTAAGTCGGGGGGAGGGGAACAGAAGTGAAGGGGGAGGAAGCCAACCCAACTGGGAAAAATTACGGGAAAAGAATTCCGGGCTTTGTTGGAGGCTGTAGCTTGGGGATAACAATGAGGAAATGCACAGCATCACACACTGAGGTCATTTCCTTCTCAAATGACCAGGAGCCCAAGGCAGTGGAAAGGTTCCACTGCTCTGAAACACATTGACAGTGAGCTCTAAGGTGAGTAAGTCTGGGTGAGGGTCAGAGTTATTATCTATAAAGGTGCCTCTTGGATGCTGTCACACAAGAAAAATCATTCACTGATATTTTAAAAAGATTTTCTGCGCCATTAACCTACAGATGTTTTCTTCAGTTTCTCCCGTTCAAAGAACCACCTATCATCGTTCCATATTTGTATGCAAGCTTGCTCTGGCTCTTTCTAAATTGAAACTGACTTGGCAACTTCTCCCAACCACCCCAACAAATCTTCTGTTTCTTTTTACTCTCATTCTTTTTAGAAGACAAAAACTAGTAATGAAAGTAGAAGTGACAGAAATTCCTCCAACAATTCATTCACTGCCATACAAATGTTAATTAAGCACCAAACATATAAACAATTGGATTAGACAATGCAAAAGATTCTCAAGAAGATTAAAATGTTTGCCAGAGTGCTTTCCCATTTTCCCATGTAAAGTATTGAGTTTGTTCATCCATTCTGGATCTTTCTCTGCATCTTTTCCACCAGATTTTACTTTCTCAGAGACTCTTCTAGGAAATTAGCTCTCATCCCTCCAGTTCAGGTGTCTAAACTACTCTGGTTAAGACTTCTTCACCCTAAATAAAAGCACCTTGGAGAATCTGATTTAATGTCTTCCTTCAAGAGGTTTCTGATAAACTGAGTTTTAAAATAGCCTTTGTTCATTTGTAATTAAAAATGTGACACACTTACAAAAGGTGACATATTAAATTAGGAGATAAATGCAGCACTTAGCTCCCCCTCCCCCCAAGATAAGACTGTAAGGACTATGAATGGAAGAGCACCACATTTAGATTCAAAAATAGAAAGTGAAAAGATAAACAGAGTTCAATCTCATGGTGAGCAACATCCGGTGCACAAGTATGGAGGGAGAGGAGGATTATGTCCAGTGTGAGAGGACCACAGAAAAGCTGAAACAGGACGTTAAATGAAATAATCATCCAAACTATTAATATTTAATACTCACAATATTCTGTAATTTAGGAAAGTCGTACTGTATTTTAGATGTACTTGTTAACTTCAATTGGGTCAAGACTATTGACAGCAGTTGCTATTTCCATTTCTATTGTTAACAGCCCTGGATTTCCCTTGGGGAACCAGTTTAGATGAAGTTAATGTCTCACCCCTTGGAAGTTCTGGGAAAGACTGTTTTCTGCCTGTTTTGCAGAGAGGTTAAAATGCCTGCTAGAACTGCTGACAGCACCTTGCTTCTATGAGGGAAGGGTCTGCCCGAATGAAGCGAGAGCCCAGGAGTTGGGAGAGCCAATAGACGCCATTTTTGTTTGTTTAAGCCACTTTGAGTTCAGTTTCATTCACGTGAGACAGAAGTCTCAACTACTACAGTGCTATCAATATTGTGAATTATGCTTATAAATAAAAAGGCCCTTGTCAACACTGTAATACAGAATAACTAAACAGAAGTCAGGAGTAGGTTCTAACATGGACCCTATTCTCTCACCAACTCCGCTGAGTGACTGTTATCTAATCACATTCTCTTTCACCTACAAAATAAGCCTTCTCTGAAACAGGGAGAAGGATGTTGAAGGGACCTGAAACAAAACAAAGGCAATAGAACATGCTCAGAACTCAGACCGAAGGGCCTGCCTGTACTGTGTGTGTGTGTGTGTGTGTGTGTGTGTGTGTGTGTGTGTGTCTTGCTCTTACCCCCAAAACACAGGCTGTCACTGCAGGAACATTCTAGAAGGCCACTACTGTGCTGCAGATTATAGCAGTAAAAATGGGAATACAGAAGACAAGCAGAATTTGTAACAGGTGTCCAGTCCCCACTGCTAGGCAGCAACAAAAAGGAACTTCACTTAAATACGATTTTCTTTCCTCTGCTCTTGCACAAGTCAATTATAAAGTTTCAGAGGAGCCGGAACTTGAAGTCAGACAGAGTCCCCTTAGACATATGACCCAAGGAATCCAAATTCCTTTTAAATCATAAAACTCCAATAAAATACACTTTGGTATATTCAAAACTGAGCAGGAACCATAAAATTAATGCAAATTAATGAGAGGTTTTCTGCTGTAAATCCCTTAAGGCAGAGATTAGATAGCTCTGTTCATTCTGACCCTGGCATGGAAGTATCGGTCCTTGAGTGGTGCCAGGAGGGCCGAAGATCACTGCCCTCTCCTGAAACACTCCCTTTTAGCAGTTTGCACACTGTAGCTCACACAGGAAGAGCTCAGTGTGGTCCCCGGGCGAGGGTTCCATGCACATTCACGAAGGATTCCCATTTTGAAAAAGTTACACTATCCCCCATTAAAAAAAAGGCAAAGGATCTATAAAGGAATTAACAGAAAAATAAATGCAAACATCCAAATACAACCTGTGAAAAGAGAGTTTTCATGTTTTAAAATTAAAAGAATGAGAAACAAGTTTTCTACCTTCTCATCTGGCAGACATGTAAGTTGATGAAGAACAAGTGAATGGGCACTCTCAATCTTACAGCTTGTTTAAAAGAGCAATTGGCAGCGTCTATCAAAATTTTAATCAATTACAGCCCTGGCACTTTACTCTTGTTCACAAAAGCAAGTCTCTAAGTAACTCAAACGATTCAGAAAAAAATGTATATGCATGTTATGTGTGTATGTATATGAGTGTGTATAAATATACATACATGGGGTGGGGAGAAGAGAGGAAAGTAAATGAGGCAAAATGTAAGCTACTAGTGAATGTGGATAAAGAGTATATGGGTTATTCTTGCACTTGTCTTGCAATTGCTCTGTAAGTTTGAAGTCATATCAAAATATCAAAAATCAAATTTAAAATTTCAAAAGAAGGCAGCGATTTGAGTCTTAAAATGGAAATTCTCTAAGGCATGATGATAAATGAAAAGGGCAAATGCCTGAACAATTTATGTAGTATAACTCCATTTCAGAGAGCATAAATACACAGAAGAAGATCTGAAATGACACGTTAAACTATTAATGTTCCCTCCGGGGAAGGAAATTATATTCTGAGGGGAAGAGGTAATGGTAAACTTTCCTATTTCAGTTAATGTACTTCTAAATTACTTGCGTAAAGATTCGCAGAATTTATGGATTACTTGCACTAAAGACAGAGAGGTATGTTAGCATTTCTGTCATTGTAACATCAATAAAATATACAGTTGACCTTTGAACAATGAGGTGGTTTGGGGCACCAATCCCTGCGCAGTCAAAAATCTACATCTAACTTTTGACTCCCTAAAGACTTAACTACTAACAGCCAGTTGGCCAGAAGCCTTATCAATAACATACTTGTAAAGTTAACACATGTTGTATGTTATGTATGTATTAGTGTATTCTTACAGTCCAGTAAGCTAGAGAAAAGGAAATGTTAAGAATCATAAAAGAGAAAACACGTTACAGTACTGTATAGATACTGTAAGTTACGTCAGCTGTTCACAAGTTGAATCGTCTCTCAGTTCCTACATCAATATTGTCTTATATGATACAACACTGTAGATGTTACATGTGTTACTAACACTAGACATCAAAAATAAAATGAATGTGAAAAAGAAACTCGTATTTATAAGTATTGTGATTCATGCATTGATAACAAAGCAGCAGCAATAAGATCGTTTTATGGCAGCGTAATGTAATCGATATGATTAAATTTCCAGTTTACTTATTGGAAAAAATCCATATGTAAGTGGACCCGCACAGTTCAAACCTGTGTTGTTCAGAGGTCAACTATATTTATTTATGAGGAAAAACTCAATGTCTACAGCTGTGGTTCTCACCTAATGGATACACCCAGACACAGGTCCCTTGTGGGAATGTGGGTGTGCAGACAGGAACCAGGGACACTGATTTGTCACGATGCCTGAAGCCACCACTAGCATCTTAAGGGCAGGACCAGGAATGCTAAACCAGGAAGTGTCCAAGCCCAAATGCCACAGGCTCCCTCTGCTGAGAAACAGACACTAAGTCTCCAACGGCAGGTTTATATGATGTGTTCATACACTACATAGCCACAAAGTCTTTTAGGAGAATGAAACAGAGCTATTTCTGTGACTATGAAAATATATCCAAGATGTATCCATAAAATAAAAAACAAAAAACAAACAAAATAAAAAGCTAAGTTGAACCACACAACAAGTATGAGCCCATTGATACATTTAAAAGACGTGCATGTATATCCAATTTCTGGAAGGAAAAAGCTGTTAGTAGTGGTTATCTCTGGAGAGTAGGAGGAAGTGGAGCTTGTAGAAATGGGAGTTACTTTTCTTTTTTCTTTGAGATGTTTTAAACATTTTCTAATATTTTCCTGTTATTTAATTATTAAAATATTTATTAAAAACAATACAAATGCCTGGAGACAATTTTTAATCAAGATATGCTAAGGCTAAACAATCTCATGAGAGAACAGGAACTAAATGTACCTAACTCTAAGAATCTAAAATATCCTAGGACAAAAATGTAACTGTACTTGGTCTATGAAGCCACTTAACACAACACAGGATGGTAGCTGTTGAACTTCAGTGAACCTCAGAGCCACTGGGTAGGACTGTTACACAGTCTGCCAGGCCCACTGAGACTGCAGGTCAGGAGGTGTGAGTGGGGCCTGCGGTTGTATATGTCCCCAGATGCCGCTGATGCTGTTGGCTTGGGTACCACACTTTGAGAACCATAGGTAGGGGGTTAAAAAAAAAAAAGTGGAAATGAAAAGTAAAAACGAATCAATCACTCACAAGGGTTCTGAAATGGGCTCAGTGGGTGAACAGCATGCCAAGTCCTAATAGTCCTTGAACAGATCATGAAGCCCTGGAACTGTGTGTGTGTGTGTGTGTGTGTGTGTGTCGGGGAGGGGGGGGGATCTCCCCGAGGGAGCACAGCACAGAGCTCAGCAGTCAGGCATGGACTCCAGAGCCTACATGGGTCCTCCTGCTGGGACTTACGATGGCCAAGAGCTGGCTGGTTCTTCAGATTTAATTCACTTTTACATAAAATAGGAGGTCCGATTACACAAGGCAAGCTGATACCTTAGTGAAAACTGTTTTAAATGCTCTGGAAAGGTTTTAAAGTTAAAAAGTAGTTGTCAAGTTAGACAGAAGTGGGAAATGGAAAGAATGAAAAATTCGAGGACTGTGCACTTAGATGTGTAAGTGTCCACTTTAAAGAAACACAAACTGGAATTAGTAGATGATGCTTTATGGTTGTGCTTCAAACAAAATGAACTCCAATCAGATCCATACTCCAAAAAAAGGAGGCTGGGCTTTTCAAAAAAGTGGCGAATGAAATACCCCCTTTAAAGGTCCTGGCTCTACATCAATGATTGGCACATAACTGCACATTTCAGTTTTGAAATAAACGCCCTGGGGGTGACCAAGTCTTTAGGGGACTGCTGCCGCCAGACAAGAGCATTTTCTCCAGGGGGCTTGCTGCCTGAAACTGCACTAGAATCTGGAGCACACCCAGGTGCTAGGCCTGCTGAGCTCACCTCCAGGGAGGAACGAGGAACAGTTTACTCTGGGCAATGGCATCATTCAGCCCGAGGCTACCTAGTGAACGCTTAGGAAGCAGGTGGACAGAGGCTATCCATTTGCTTTCTTCAAAGGTTTACTCCACTTGGGTTCACTTTTAGAGTCTGTGATCTTTCTATGTGTAAGGAGGTTTGTTCCTTATTGAGATAATACATGTGGAAGCCTCTAACACAGGGCTTGATATACAGGAGGTGCCAACAAATGTCTGTTGGTTTCAAATTTCAATCTTTTTTGATCAAATCCTCACATACATACGCATTACATAGCCTGGCTTCAAATGTCCTCTCTTCTCAAGGAGACATGTCCTGCTGCGGCCATGCTGAACACCACGCCCTCTGGGCACTGGTCTCCTGGCTTCCTAACCTTCTTTGGGGTGAAATTCTAATTTCAGCACCTAACTAATAAATGGGCCTCTTCCTAGACGAGGCTGCTCATCTGACACTTTAGCTTCCCTGGTCATCACAAACAAGGCAGACAGATCATCTGTTTTCAATTCTTACTGAGAGGAATTTATACTCCAGCTCCTTCCTCAGAAGGAACCACATTTTCCTGAACAATTTCTCCTGAGACCTTTGTTCGATTGAATGGCTCATGGGATGGGAAGCAGGTGGTCACCTGTAGTGTGTTAAGGTCATTTCCTGAGTCATTTTCCTCCCCAATCTGCTGGCTTTGACTTAGGATCCAGCAGCCAACCCCATAGGATAACACCGGTAAGGTTTGGGCCTTATTTTCAAAAAGTTTGTTAATAGTATTTTCTCAAATGTTACGCTTGTTGAATGATCAACTATAGATTTGAACTCACGAGAGAAGAAAGTAAGATAATCCAGTTTTTAAAAGCGATCGTTTCTTTCATAGGATTAATTCATTAGGCAATTAAAAGAGCAAGAAAACATCATCAACTTATTAATAAAGAACAGACATAAGACTGCTGTATTGCCTAAATTTTAAATTTTCTCCTATTTCTCAGTGAAGCAATATATTCATCTTTTACATCTTTTTTTCATAATAAAACAGTTAAAAACTAAACACACATATGGTTATTCTATAAAAGTAATAATGTGTGTTAAAATTCTCCAGAAACATTTACTTTTTTGATTAACAGATATTTAAATATCTGTTGTGTTTGGTGGCAAAAATATCCCTCACACACGATTAATGTTTTGAAGAGGAGATGGTTCATTTTCCAATGATGCCATTTAGTATCTGCTTCGATTAGTTTCAGAAAATGAATTAGTTTTCTTACGTACCTCTAAAATTAATATAGAAAGTAAAAACAAACAACTGCTTTAAAAATGTCCTAGTGTGGACCACCAGCCTAACACGGTTTCAGTACTGAATGTCTTCATTCAGGAAAGATACACCTGAGAGGAGTAAGAGGTTTTCTGGAATGTTTCCATGCTTCTGGCCCATATACCTCATCATTCAATAGCACGCCCCCTTCACCCCACCCCACCGTTTAGTGTGACCCAGTGATGGGGCTACAAAGACTCATTACCATCCTTGCCTTTAGAAAGCACTGGAATCACTCCTTCCACAAACATTTGCAGAGTACCTACTATGCGCAGGCACCCCTCTGGAAACAGTAAGATTCAGCCTTGTTGAAACAAACCCATCATCCTTGGAGCTTGCATTCCAGTCGAGGGAACAACAAAAGCATCTTTCTGCAAAGGGAAAGGATGAGGGAAGCAGAGGCACAAAGCATTTGGTAGGTGGCCAGTCACCTAAGACACCACTTCCTAACGCCATCACATTTCTTTAAACTGCAGGCTCCTGTGGATGGAGGTGCTGGTTCTTTTCCTTCTTAATCTCTCTGTAAGCCTGATGTGGATCATTACCTAGGGGATGTCATTCACCACGGTCCTGAACACGTTCCCAGTGGCTGCTATGCTTTCCTCTCATCTAAGTGGACAGTATACGGGACTCAAGGCCAGCAGAGAAAGGCAGTCCCGGGGGCCTTAGAAATACAGGCTTATTCTACTCCCCATCTACCTAACTCCATAGCACAAGATAAAATACGATTTTATGCTTGCACGTCCCTTGTGGTTTTAACCAAAGCCACACTGTGGACATTAAAAAAATTTTTTGAAATGGGAAGAGTAATAAAAAAAGGAAGTCACTTATTTAAATGGAAGTCATTACCCTCCTTAAATACAAAACTGAAGGCATAAGTGTGATAAAAGAATGCAGAAACTTACTTAAGTGTCAAAAAGGTTTTGAAAATCGTGCACCTCACCCCCTAAAAAGGTAGGTACATTCCAGTACTTTTGTAGACAAAGTGGAACCACAGATGTGCTGAAGCCTTTTGTGTCCCCTTGCCCACCCGCCTTACTGCCCCAGGGTTATGACTTCCTAGAGCAGAGGTTAGCAAACTTCTTCCTGAAGAGCCAGACTGTCAATTTTTCCAGCTCTGCAGGCTATAGTTTCTGTCACAATGACTCAACTCTGTCCTTGTAGCTGGAAAGCAGCCACAGTCCCTAAGTGAATGAATGGCCATGGCTGTGTTCCAATAAAACCTGATTTATGAACATAGAAATATGAATTTCTTATATTTTCACATGTTATGAAATCTCTTGCCTTTTTTCAAACATTAGAAAACGTAAACCCGCCCTTGGCTTGCAGGCCCTACGGAACCAGATGGGGGGCTGGGTTTGGCCCACAGGCTACATAGTTTGCCCCCAAGTGGCAGTGTGGGCCCAGGCCTTGTTTGTAGCACCAGAGCCCAGCACAGGGCCTGGCTTGAAATAATCAATAAATAAGTAGGTATTTGTCTAGTGGAGGCAACAAGCAATGTTGAGAAGAAGGTGGGAGTAGTCGGTAAGAAATGTTCTGATCCCACCTCTGCTTTCAGTTCTGCGTGAACACTGGACTCGACTTCCATGTGTGCAGAACAGGGCGTGCTACTAGATTTACAGTCCCTTCTACCTGTGAACCGCTATGGTCCTTCATTTACAACAAGGTAGGAGAAAAGTGTACTCATGAGCAGGTCATCAACACAGAAAGCCAACTATGTAAAGGAGCTCACACAGGTTGAGGGTGAAATGTGTGGGGTACAGGAAGAAGAGCAGCATTTGGGTAAAGCAAGTATCCAGAAGATGGCAACTTACTGCCCAAAGGGAACCCCGTATTTCAGCTTAGGTCCCTCTGCACAGCTACAGGCCTAAGCCAGGACCTGCTGGAGGCACCACAGCCAGATGGCTAGTGTCTTAGGTGAATATTTTTCTTCAGAGGGAAACAACTCCTCCAAACAAACCACCATCATTTTATTGTTTTATGTTAGTCTAGTAAGCATTAGTTGAGGGAGACATACACAGTTAGAGACAATTACAAAACTGCAACACGGAGGGCAAGGAGACCATAAGGAAGGCAGGCTCAGAGCTGATGAGGTGAACGAGGAGAAGCAGGGTAGGCACGCTGCTCCTGGCACTGGGGAGAGGGGACAGCAGGAGTGCTGACAGGAAGGCACACTGCTCCTGGCACTGGGGACAGAGGGGCCAGCAGGGGTAATCACACTTGCGAGAGGGGCAGGTGAGGGCGAGCAGACACGCTCAGGAGCACGCCTCTAAGGGGATGGTGTGCCATGACACCGGCCACTGGGCTGCCCCTCCGGTTGGAGAATGGATGGGAGCTGTCAAAAGGCAGGAAGCAGGGAGAGCAATCCAAAAGCCATGGCAGGTAGGAAATCAGCGGGCCCATAGCGAGGGACGGCGAGTGGTGCTCACTAACAGAATCCATACAAACTGGTGGCTGGCGAGGCATGGAGCGGTGGGGGAAAGGAAGCTGCCCGTGCTAATTCCCAAGTGCACTGTCCCAGGAGATGCAAAGGCCATGACACAACCAACTAGGCTGCGGACTCCAGGAGCAGGGGTGAGAACAAAACAGAAAATACCACCCATATGGAACGGACTCCCACTCTGAAAAAGGGACAATGGGATCTGAACAGCTGACTATTTGCAGAGAAACAAACCCAAGTTCCGAAGGCTCTACTAGGTGAACCCTCCTCATCGAAAGGCATTTGTTACTTAAATGGGTTAGCAAAATAAGGATGATGACTTCTAATCAATACCGGTCACAGAAAATTCGGATGGATTCTCAACTTGAGACTCAGTATCTAAGATGTCTAAAGGCAGGTGGCTTCAGAAAGAAACTTCCTGTAAAACACACTAACCATAACCTATGTAGAGTGGGACGTGGTTTCTATCACGTGAACCTGGTGGTACCGTTGTGGGAGGCAAATTAAAGAGAGAGAGCCAGTGCTGACTTAATTGATAAATCCCAAAGGCTCCAAGAAAGGAGAAGCTGGCGAAATCTCTCTGAGCTTACAGCTGACGACCGCTGGGAACAGACTGCAGGTTCCCTGCCCCCCCGAGAGGACCGACGTGTAGGAAGGAGCACCCACAGCCCCGAGAAACCACCAGGCATGCGAAGGACCAGTCCGTGGCCATCCACGGAGACAATGCCCACGGAGCCACTCACCTGGACACTCACCTTTCCCGTTAACGGCTAACCCCGTGGCCATGGCTGCAGTCGCGGGGCCAGGCACCTGAGGCACTAGTGGGTGTATTCGGGGCCTGCTCCCCATTCTCGCTCGCTCTGCACCAGGGCCCAGTAAAGCTCCGACAGGCTTTTCGGCTGTCACTTCTGGTGCGACCGTGTCCTCCTGAGCCTGCTCCACAGGGTCCAGTTTCTCGGGGCTCTCACTCTGAAAGCCGTCCACTGCGGTCCTGCTCTTAATGGGACTCTTAGGCACAAGGATCTTTATACCTGATTTTGCAAGGTCCATATTCTTCCGGTTTGAGAGAGATGGAGCTGTGTTTTTCCTGAACTTCTGGCCGGCAGCAAATAACTGACTGTTTTTGGACTCGTGGTCTTTGCCGATCACTAGTGATTTGGGAGAGGTCTTAGAAAAGTTGCTGTTGGTGGATCTGGAAATCTGTTTCCTAGCATTGTTTGGGGAGGTCCTATTTGTTCTGGTTAATGTGCTTTCCTTCTGCTTTTCAGTGTGGTGTCTATTAAAATCATGAATATATTCCTCACAGTTCACAAGATGCTGTTCTGGTTCCCAAGTGTCGTCCTCGCTCTCATAGCCTTTCCACCGAACCAAATACTCTGTCTTCCCTTTTTTGTTTTTCCTTTTGTCAACAATCCTTTCAACCTGTTTATAAAAGAAAGTAAAAAAGTATAAATAACTTTAAAAAAATACAAGTTTAATAACAAAACATCAAAAATAATAAAAACCACAATAAATAATGAAAATGATCTTCTCTTCCCCAAGTCAAATCATCTGAAAATAGAACAGTAACAGAACATTTGGGATTTTAGCAATTTCCTTGAAATTAAGTCAAACAAAATGCTAACATGTTAGGTTCACAGTGTACAAATGTGCATTAAGTAGGGTATGTTTTTGTGATTCCAAGGGGGCTCCTGTCTTATTTTCACACTAACCCGACCACCTGAGCTGGCTTCCACGGTCATCCCCAGCCCTGTGCCTGCTCATCCTTGGGTTACCAGGAGCAGACACTCAAGCAATGGCTCGGGTGTGGTAAGTGCAGCAGGCTACGCAGGGCTGAGCGCCTCCTGAGGTGTGGAACGGGTTCACCGAGGAAACATGGCCGGTACTGGAAGCATCCTTTAGAAGCAATCGCTTAAAATTAAAAGGTCAACAGAAAATGTAATGCTTCACTGGTAATAAACTAGTCCAGAATGGTCAGGTTATCTACTTTTAAATCCGGTTTTAACTAATTTTACGCTAATATGTTTAAAGAAAGATGTTAATCTTTGAATTTGATGATTAATACGTCCCATATCAAATTTATGAATCCACACGACCTTTCCACGAAACGTTATTACTGTGACAAATTCTAATACCTTAACATCCTAAGTGTAAATGGGAAATCTATGACCCACATGAACAAAATATATTTCACATAATGCCCCTCATGTTATTGGAGAAATACTTAGAATTTGTTATCTCCCCAGTTAACTGCTTTCCCAATGGTAGCATGCACCTCCGTACCTCCTAACTAGAGGTCTACAGGCATAAAGCTCCTTAATTAAGGACACAAAGGTCTAAGCCCATCAATTATCAAGAACATCAATAAATTTCTGGCAAAGTTAAAGGTTAGGTCAGATGACATAATAGTGTATCTAGTTCCAAAAGAACAGAGGCTAATTGAGTACAACTGTAGACACGTTCGGAGAATGGGGAATATTTCGCCCCATCATTTCCCCTACACAAAACAAAACAAAACAAAACAAAACCCAAACTCTCCAATACCTCTACCTGGGACATAGAGAATTAGAGCCCTTAACTACAGAACAGCGTAAAATTAAATACACATTATTGCTCCCATTCAAAAAAGATTAAGGGTAAAGAGGGCCTTGCTGCAGCAGATGGCAGACATCATGCCTAACACATCTCCAGAGTTGTAAGTAACGTGAGATCTGCATAGTCAAGCTTTGAAAGTGACCCCCCCCGCCCCCTCCTTTACTTGTGAAGAGTTAAGTACATGGGAGAAGCATTTCAATTTAGGTAAAAGATGTGCTTTTGGAAAATTCTATGCAAATCAATTTCATGGCAGAAGTAATTTAATAAAAGTTTTAACTACAAGGGGGAAATAAATTATCTCATAAGATAAAGCTGTGTTTAATATTTATTTTCTTTCTAAATCAATTTCCATTCCAGAAACAAAGTACAGTAAACCAGAGCACCCTTTTTTCCTTTCTTCCATTTCCTTAAAACTGAAGCAGGGTCTGGTGAAGCAGCACGAGTGTCTTTCTCTTCCTTTCCTTGTCTCATTGGTTCCTCCCCTCCAGGGTGGATACCCCTGGAACCTTCCTTCACTTGCCACGCCACACACACACACACACACACACACACACACACACACACACACACACACAGACACCAGTTCCCCACCATAGCTGCTGAGCTGTTCCCTGTTGTACCCGCTCACGACCCCTAGAAGAGGTATTTATACAACAGGAAGCAACTCAAGAGCTGTGGTGGGTGCATGTGCTGTGTTTTCTGTATACTCAGTGGCCAGACTTTGTTTAGACACTGAAAAAAGGTAGTAACAGGAGACACATTAGATCAGGGGTTGGCAAACTTTACGTGAAGGGCCAAATGGGCCACGGGTCTGCCAGCCACTCAACTCTGCCACTGCAGCACGAAAGCAGCCACAGACAACACAAAAATGAGTTAGCATTGAAAAGAAAACAAAAAACCAGTTATGGACACAAAGATTAGGATTTTGTAATTTTCATGTGTCATAAAATACTATACTTCTGATTTTTTTTCAACTACTGAAAACGTTAACATCATACTTCAAGTTGACCTGCAGGTATTAGTTTGCTAACCCCTCACCAGACTGAAGCAGCAGCAGGGCATTCGGCTGCAGACGTGCTGCCCTCCTAAACCTTGTGGGAGACATGGTTTGCAAGGTGACAAGATACACAGCTGACAAGGAGACAACAAACATGTCTTTGAAGTGGCAGGTCGGTGAGAGTCACATGGGCACGAGACACAGGGTGGGAAGGTTGGGCCAACAACCACCACAGGCCTCTAACACCAACTTCAGACTAAACGCGGGACATCCCCACCCCCCATTCAAGGACCTACGTCCTTCCTCAATTCCTGGTCTGAGTGGCTGAAATAATCTCCCACAAAAAGGCAGTAACATGGATTCAACAATTTTTTTTTACTAGAATATTAAGCCTAAAATTATTTCCAGAGCACTCTTAGAGTGGTGAGGGAGAAAAACCACAAGACAGACACATAAATCTTTCTTCGGGTTTTCAGTCCCTTCCCCTTGCATTCTCCCTCTCCCCACCAACATAACTGTTTCTGTAAAACAGTAGCAATGAACTGTCCCTCTCAAAATATATATGCAGGTATCCATTTCTAGTTACAGAATTTAAGTGCAAAGAATTTTATACAAAACAAACTTTGTAGAAGTATATGAAATTGCAGATTAAGTTCTACTAAAATTTTTAAAAAACCAAGACAAAAGGAAGGAAGGAAAGGAGGGAGGGAGGGAGGGAGGGAGGCAGGAAAATCTCATCAGCATCACCTAGTAGGTACTGTTTTGCAACATTACCCACAATCACATGTAGGGTAAAATTCTGGCAAATCCAAATGAAAACAGCTTTCTTTGACTACCAGTGGCACAGTAAACAGACCAAAGTTCTTCTTGTTAGGATTCCCTTCTAAAACTCAATCTAAAAAACCAAAATGTGAAACAAGTAAAACCAGGCTTTCTTTAACATGACAAAGTCCTCCGATGGTTTGCAGAGCAGTGAAATTAATCAAAAAGGATCACTGCAAACACCTCACCTACTTTACCTACCTCAGAGCACACTCCCAGCATATCTCTAGGCCCAGGAAGGTGATGAAATGTGCTACAGGGTTGCAGAAGACAGAAAGAAAAGGATGGACAAAAGGTTCATTAACAGATTAAAAAACTCCATGGAAAAACCCAAACTGGTTAAAGAGCTCAGTAAGAGAAGGAAGAAAGACAAACTCTGCCATTGTTGCAGTTAAAACACCAAACAACCTGATAAATAAATAACCTTAGGGCAAGATGTGTAAATATATTGGTTTACAAGAAAAAGACCAAAGTTGCAACACAGTCATAGTAAAAAAGTTTGTTACATTGTATCATTATCTAAATAACTGTGTCAGCAGCCATACTGATTGCTAATACTTGCTCTGATTCCTCCCGAACAATGGGAGTAGGCTACCAGGATAACTTGGAAGCCACAAGCAAAGATGAAAGCTTTTCTCAGGTTTGGGTCTTACACCAATGGCTGGATAATTTGGAACAACCAAACATCATTATGGAAAAAAAGAGTAAATAAAAACCCTGCTTATATCAAAAAATTCTGGTGGACCTTGGGAAAGCAACAGCTCTTTAGATGAGAAAGATCCATTTTCACCAGCCATTCGAAAGTTGTGTTACCTGTTAAGAATGGGAAAAGGTGCCTTTACTAAGAACAGTTCATAACCGGAAGGAAAACAGGCAATAGTTCTATCGCAAGAAATAGAGGAACAATAAAAACATAACTATTTGATGGTACTGGAAATAAACCAAAAGCCTGAAACTGAGGAGACTGGACTTTGTAACAGGGAACCCAAATCGCTTCTGCACTCCCCTGTCTGCTGCTGGTGAAATTCATGCAGCAAGTGCAATCTTAGGGCTTCAGGGTTTCAGAGGGCAGTCAGGAGAGGACAGGGCAGCTCTAACAGGAGGAGGTCCCAGACAGCAAGGCGCGGGGTGGGGGCCAACTCCGGGACTACACCGGGCAGGGGAAAGCAACAGCTGGTATAGTGGGGGCGATCCCCAACTCTAATGCTTCACTATGAAGCATCACAGGACTCAGCACACAGTCCCAGTCGTGGCTCAGATTTAGGACAGTGGAAGGACACTACGCAAAACCAGCGGAAGGAGAAAGCACATGGGGTGCCGTCCAGGGGAACCCGACTATGAGCTGGCAAGGGTCCTCTCCCAGTGGAGACACACAGGATGTGCTTCATTCCTTTAGCAATGAGTTGTCACAACACGTGCAAAGTGCTGTCTACCAGAGAAGCGCATTAGAGACTCAGTGCCAGGATTTTTATGCGTTGCTGGTCACACAGGCACCTCCTGCCTAGCAGGTATCAAAATTCAGATTCTTGGAAGGAAAGCAGGTGTCCAGCACAAACCATACCAATGATCACTGTATCAAACTTCAAAAACCCAAGATAAGGAAAACGTACACCAACCCGAGTAGAGGACGGGAGGAGAGGACGTTACATACAGAGCCACAGCGACGGAGACCAGTAGACAAGCCACCGAAGGAAAAACTGTCCATTCAGATTTCTGTATCTAGAAAAACAATACACTGAAGAAGCAATGCTAGAGTTCCATTTCTGGGATGGTAATACAAGGAGCTCTACAGACACATTCCCCAATCAAACAACAAAGCTGGTGAAACTATTTTAAAAAACAAAAACTAAAGTCTCTGAAAATTGTCCTAAGGCCATAGAGAAATTAAGAAACATGTATTCAAGAAAATCTACTAACATGCAATAAGAACAGAGAAAGTTGGTGACGTCTGAGCCATGACCCGCTTCCTTCTTACCCCATTCTCCAGTTCAGAGTGACAAGAGCTCACTCTGGGTGGCAGAGCCAAGAATCTGAGCTCTCTCCCCTCTGCTCCCAATGAGGCTTAGTATCTCTCACCACCAGCAAAGGCAGGCCACCAGCACTACTTCTCTCCCACGCAAAGCAGAGGCGGCCAAACCCCGGGTGAGTATGACAGAGAGGTCAGAGCTCTTTCCTCCACCTGGCCCCTATTCATAATGAGGCTGGGGGAGGGGGGGGGGAGGGCAACAATACTGGGGACTCGGGCTGCTCTTGCCTCAGGTTACTCACGGGACAGGTTCCATACTGGGAGAGGCGAGCTGAGAAGACCAGAGGCTACCTACCCCTTTACCTGGCACCCAAACTGGTGGTTCAGAGATTTTTGCCTGCGGGGAACAGCAATCCATAAGAAAAGAGATCTGTTTCCCACAATAACTAACTAGGTTTGAGATAGTGTGGGGAAGCTTAAACCTAAGGATGTTCTTGAAAGTGACAGAGCAACAAGCGAAACCACAGTTCACCTAGTTCTCCAGGGAGAACCAGGGAAGGAGACAGCTAAGAAAAGCCTTCCTGGGGTAAGAACAAATCTCAAAGACTGGCCTTAAAACCTACGCCTGCCTAAATTTAACTGGATCAGACTGCTGAGCAATTTATGCACTAGGCATTGTCAAAAACAATAATTAACCAGTAATTAGTGGAGTCTAATGGGTTGGGGTAATACCAAACAAAGCCAGAAGCTTAGCGAGAACAGGGAAAGTCAGTTAAAGACAGCCCTACTCAAACCACCATCAGCCCAGGGCAATGTGCATTCACCCAAAGCTGGGCCCTGTAGGAGTCACACCAAAGGCTGTACCAAGTAAGGGAAACAGACGACTAAAATAGTCTAGCCAGAATACAAAACAAACGAAAACAAATCCTGGCGGGGGGGGGGGGGGGGAAGGTACCAGTATCCAGAGCTGCTACAACATATAACCTAAAATGTCCAGTAACAGGAACGAGTGACCCATACATAGGGGATAAAACAGGCAACAGAAACTGCTCGTGAGAGGGAGCTACCAGGTATAATAAACAAAAGACTACCAACAGTACAGAAATAAAAAGAATTATAAGACCATGAACAACTGCATGCCAATGATTTTGATAACTCAGATGAGTGAACAAATTCCAAGAAAGACAAACTACTGAACTTCATTCAAGAAAATCTGAACAGATCTACAACAAATAAAAAGATTAAATATATAATCAGAAAACTTTCCACAAAGCAAAGCATAGGACCAGATGGCTTTATGACAAAATTTTAAAGAAAAATTAACACCAACTCTTTATAAACTCTTCCAATAATTAGAAGAGACAAACCACACCTCACAACTCATTCTATGAGACCAGTAATACCTTGGTACCAAAACCACGACGTAAGAAAAGAAAGCTAGAGATTATCTTTTATGAATATAGACACAGAAATCCTCAACAAAATACTAGCAAGTTGAACTTAGTAATATATAAAAATGACCACGACCAAGGTTTTATCCTAGAAATGCAAGGTTGGTTTAACATTTGAAAAATCAATTACTATAGCACTATATCAAAAAAGGGGGGAAATCACATTATCATCTCAATAGATGCAGAAAGACCACTTGAGAAAAATACAACACCTCTTCACAATTAAAACACTCAACACACTAGGAAGAAGGAACTATTCAACCTGAAAAAGAGCATCTACAAAAAACTCACAGCTAACATCATACTCAGTGGTGAAAGATGGAATGCTCCCCCTCAGAAAGAAGACTCTCTCCACTTCTATGCAATGTTGTTAGTAAGAGTTCTATCTGGGTAATTAAGCAATAAATAAAAAGGAATCCAGATTAAAAACGAAGTAAAATTACCTCTATCTGCAGATGATACAATCAATATAGAACCATGTTAAGGAGTCCAATAAATACTATTAGAACAAACGAGTTCGGTAAAGATCACAGGCCACAAAAATCAATATACAAAAATAAACTGTATACAGTAGTATACTGTATCAATGATGAAACTAAATACAAAATTAAGAAAACAGTCCCATTTATTGTAGCATCAAAAAGAAAAAATACTTTTAACAAAAAATATTTTTTGTTAAATACACTTTTAATAAAAATAAATTTAACAAAAGAGGTCCAAGACTTACACAGAAAGTTAACTACAAATCACTGAAAGAAATTAAAGACCTAATCAAAATGGAAAGGCATGGCATAATCATTGATCAGATATAACAGTGTTAATATGGTATTTCCCAAACTGATCTAAAGATTCCATGTAATCTCTACTAAAATTCCAGGTGATTTCTTTGTAGACATTGGCATGCTAATCCTAAAATCCACAGGAAATGCAAGGGACTCAGAACATCCCTTTCAAAAGGAAGAACAATCTTAAAAAAGAATAAAGTTACAGACTCACATTTTTGGATTTCAAAACTTACTATAAAGCTACAGCAATCAAAACACTGGGGAACTGGCATAAAGACAGACGTACAGACCAACAGAATAGAAAGCCCAGAAGTAAGCGCTTGCGTAAAGGGTAAACTAATTTTCTACAAGGGTGCCAAGACCATTCAATGGGGGAAAGAAACGTTTTTTAAACAAATGATGCTGGAATTGGATATCCACATGCAAAAGAATCAAAATTCAACTAAAATGGATCAAAGATCCATATGTAAAAATTAAAACTACAAAACTCTCAGAACACCTAAGTAGATTAGGCAATGGTTTCTTAGATATGACACCAAACGCAAAAGTAACAAAAGAAAAATAAGTGGACATCAAAATTAAAAACTTTTGTGCTACAAAGATCACCACCTAGAAAGTGGTAAGACAACCCACAGAATGGGAAAATTTGCAAATTATATCTGATGAGAGACTTGTACTGAGACTACAAAAAGGCTTATAACAATAATAAAAAGGCAATACAGTTTAATCATGGCAAATGATCTGAACAGCTATTGCTCTAAAGAAGACATACAAAAGGCCAGTAAGAACGTGAAAAGGCCGTTAGCCCCGAGGGAAATGCGTATCACTGCTGCCATGGGACACCTGGTTACCCACTAAGATGGCTGCAATTAAGTGTTGGCAAGTATGTGGAGGAACTGGAACCCTCCCACGAGTAGGCTACTTGTGGGGATATAAAATGGTACAGCCACTTGGGAAACAGTCTGGCAGATCCTCCAACAGTTACATATAGCTGCCATACGACCCAACAATTTCCCTTTTAGGTATTTACTCAAGACAAAGGAAACTTCTGTCTCCACCAAAACTTGTATGTAAATGTTTATAGCAGCATTATTTACAATAGTCAAAAGGTAGAAACAACCCAAATGTCCATAAACTGATAGGTTAACAAAACATTCTACGTCCACGTGAGGGAGCATTATTCAGGTACGAAAATCATTGAAGTCCTGACACCTACAACAACATAGATGAACCAAGAAAATAAAACACTATGCTAAGTGAAAGCTGGTCATAAAAACCATGTGTGATTCCATTTCTAGGAAATGTCCAGAAGAGGCAATTTTAGAGACAGAAAGCAAATCAGTGCTTACTTAGGGCTGTGGGGGAGGGGAGGAAGAAGAGGGAAGGAAAGGCAATGGAGGTGGGGGGCATAAGCAAGTGATACCTAATGGAAAGGGGTTTCTTTTTGAGGTGATGAAAATGTTCTAAAATTGACTGTGGTGATGGATGCAACACTGTATAAACACACAGCCACTGAATTGTACAATTTAAATGGGTTAACTGTTGGGTATATGAATTAATCTCATAAAAGCTATTTAAAGAAAGGCAGAGATAAACATTTTCAGAGGAACAAGAGCTGGAAGAATCTTTTTTGCAACAAACCTTCAAGAACCAGGAAGGGTCTGAAATTTTACCTATTGGCAAAAGTTAGCTTTCAACATTTTCATGGATACTGGTAAAACACAAGACTCCTCATCAGAGAAATAATACTTTATTACTCACTGCAGTAGCAATTGTCAGAGTATCAGCATTTCCTTGGGCCAATGAGTCCCAATTTCTGCAGGGCCAGGTGACAACAGCTCCTGCAGTGGTTTGCATTACAGGAGAACCACCGTCAGCGTGCCGAACCAAATCTCTGCAACGGTCAGGTGGCACGCCTGTCCTCTCTACTGTCTAAAGCATGAAGCAAACCGACCCTAAGATCTCAGACATGATCTTTGTTGCCAGGACTGTTTGCTGCCCCAACATTATTGAAAAGATAGTGCAGAACAAATGCAGCCAAGAGTCTCTGCTCCCAAGACATAAAAAAATGTAAAAACTCCCTCAAGAATTGTCTCCCAACAACATCCGCCCCGTTTCTATAGTCTTGGTTTCTGGAAAATTCCCGAGTACATCACTTCATCAGCCACTCTGATCAATCTGACCAATAGAGAGATGGCCAAATCCATTAACTTTGTCTCATATAACATTTAACCAAAGCTGCTACCAGCAGGACTCCGAGCATTAGGTTACGCCACCCTGCATCCTGTCCTTTACCATGCCTCCCAGTGTCCTGCACCAGCTGGCTGAACAAACCCATAAACCATCTCGGTCTACCTCAGAAAGCCAAATGGCTTTCAACCTTGTCTCTGAATTGACTTTTCCTTACTCTGGGGCATGTACAAAAGGATACATTAGTAACTGTGTGAACCGTGAATACAGAGCTGAGGCGTTTTTATTGCTCACTTCAGAGAATGTCAGGGACAAACTTCCTACCACCTCTTTCCTATGGCTCTCACTGTAGGGCCTACAGGATGTATACACACAGTAAATCGATTTTCCCTCTGGGAACTTGCCCAAAGAAATTGAGATGTGCCTCATTTTGGAGAGCTCTCCACAGTCTTACGAGGGCTATGGCTGTTCTTCCTTAAACACTTCAAGGTCTTCGATGACCACCCTTAAGGTGCAAGCCATCACGTGTGTGGAAGGAAGACACGTCAGCATCTGGCTTTCGTACAAGTACAGTCCCAACGGTGCACATGCCGGTCCAGGAAAGTGTTGCTGACCACTCCAGGGGTTCCCCTAAGCGGGCCCTCTATCGTGGGGGCACAGCTGACAGTGCCTCAACACAGCTTTCCAGCTACAGCTCAGTTCAAAGAACGTTCTTGTGCTTGTTTTTGGAGGGACCTCCTCAAAGCAGTGAGTGCAGCCGACCATCCAGGTGGCATTCATCCACACCATGGCTATGAGAACGGGGGCAGGCAGACACCTGGAGTGTCACCAGGTGTGTCGTGGGGCAGACACTGGGGCCATCCTACACTGTCCGACACACATCTCAGCATGCTTAGGAGGAATGCTCCAAAACTGGCAGACTTCCGGCCAGGAATGACAGATGCAAAGCTCCAGTTAAGACCCTTGCAAAACTTTGGGAGAACTACACCACGGCTTCTTCTTGACAGAGGAAGCTAGGAGCGGCTCTGAAAGATGAGGACCTTAATGGGCCTCCCTTCCCATCACCCCCCGAGGAGCAGTGCTCCCTACCAGGTGCCAGTACTGGTGCCCTCCCTCCACCATCACACAACTGGTGTCCCCAGGACAGTCGCTACTGTCACCTGGTTACCAATCATCCCCTACCCTGACGAAAGCTGAGTGGATACATCTGTTTCCAGCTTCACTGAACCAGGACCCGGCATTTGGGGGAACTCTGTGAACCAAGGGTCCCACTCTGAGCCAGTGGCTTTGATTAGGGTGAAGGAATGGGGAAGACAGATTCCTCCCACTTTTCACAAAAAGCCAAGATGCCGGGGGGAGGGGGTGGTCAGCCACCTAGCTCTTCAATATGGCATTTCTACTTAACCACCGGGGCTTGATGGGTCCTCCCCAGTTTGTCACTGATTCAAAACTGACCACTCAAAAATGGGAGTTTCAGGCTCGAGAGCGCCAAGACCTCCAGGGGACAGGACCCGTTTTGACAAGAGCCAGGCAGAAGGTAAACGCATGCCAGTCAGAGCCCCTTTTCAAAGCCAAGACAGCCAGAGGCTGCTGCACAGCTTCCAACAACACAACCTGCTCGATTTGGCCTCAAAGAACGCAGATACCATCATGTTTCCCTGAAAATAAGACTGGGTCTTATATTAATCTTTGCTCCAAAAGACATATTAGGGCTTACGTTCAGGGGGTGTCATCCTAAAAAATCATGCTCGGGCTTATTTTCCAGTAAGGTCTTCTTTTCAGGGAAACACAGTATGCGAGTCAGCCTGTACAAAAGACCAAGCAGAATAATGCGCCCAAGTACGGCACGGACTGTCTCCAACGGCCAGACTCCAACAAGGGGCTGGGCCTCCTTTGCCAGGAGGTGGCCCAAGACAGAAGACTGTCGAATACATAGGCTTGTGGGTCCTGAGCCTGCCCATACAGTCCGAACGACCCTGACAGGGCAGGGGGCCTCCCAGTGCTGCTGGGATGACACTGCAGTCAGGGCTTTGGGGATGGAGCTTCTGACGTGCCCCGCCAACAGGACCTCACCTACAGAGTGACAGCTATGACATCATGTGTAGGGGCACTCACTCTGAAAGCTCACCCAGCCACTACTGGCAAACAGCAGGGGACCCTATATCCGAGTACTACCAGAGGAGTACGTACTACAATCGACACACAGCTTTTTCCAATTGAGAGAAGGCTCCTGGAACTTAGGGGACAGGGTCCAAACACGTAACACATCAATTCCAACTATACATTCAGATGTATACCAATGGCATTACACTGAATTGTCCCAATGGGCTCTGTCCATAAGGTCACGTTAATTTCTTTCCCGTTGCAGGAAGCTTGGCCAAACCCCATCAGCTGAATTCAGATGCACCTGCTCCCACAAGATGTGGTAGTATGCTGATTTGGGTGGCTGCATCCAACACAGCCAAAAATTGTTTGAGCAACTCCCCTCTCCAAAGTTCCCTAGAATACCTGGACGGGTGGGTATGAGTCCCCTTTGGGGATAGAGAGAGCTCAGCCTGACCCCTAAACATTTTTTTTGTAAAGCAGAAGGGGTCAAAGTAGAGGTGGAGAAAGGGTCGGGACCAGACAGGAGGAATGGTGCCACACCAGTAAACAAGCACATTCACCTTCCATTCGAGTGGCGTTGCGCCTACTCACAGCTCAACCCAACTTCCATGTTTTCAGTCCATCTGAAGGCAGCCTTTTATCAGGTGACAAGGTCATTACTGACATCACCCATTTCAGCTGTCTCAGCCACACTGTTTTCCAGATGGGGTCACAGAGTTGGCCCATTTTGGCTGACATGGGCTGGATTTGCTCAGCAGTAACTTTAAGGCGTATAATTTAATTGTGGGCATTTGCTGCCCCACTGTCATGACAAAAATCTTACGTGGTATTAACAAACGGGTCAAGGGAGAATTTTCCAGGCAGTGGGGTTCACTGAAAGAACTGATCTCAAATGTACTTGGGTTTCTCATTCTCTAGTGGGTCACGGCTCATCAGCACTGGAAATGCGACCTGGGGTAGTAAGAGCCCGAATACTAGTCAATGTCTCGTCAATGTTTTCCCATTGGTGTTTGTCCATCTCAGGAAATCTCCCTAAGAGGGGTGAGCCCCCTGCCCCATGGCAGCCAAGACACACCACAAAGCACACCTAGGCTTTTACTGTCATCTTCCAACGGACTTGAGGTTGGCATGGCAGATAGTGTTGGAGAAAGAAAGTTCATAAGGCTGTTACCCATTCTCCTTTAACGAGCCCCAACTCCTCACTTCCCAAGAGAGCTGCCAAAGTCCTAATAAGCTGCCTGCTTTCTGCCCATAGGGCTTGTGACTCTCGCTTCTTTAATTGTTTTGAGAAGGGTCAGAACCATCTGCCCACCAACTGGTGTGGATGTCCTCTTGCCCGGAGAAGAGCTGGCAACAAAGGGCAGTGTCTGACAGCTGTGTTCAAACATGACCACACGGCTATTAATTAGTCTGCAATCATTTCCCAGTTCCTCATTACCGCAATAAAGCAGGGGACATTCACTGCCAGGGGGATGATTTGGTCAACACGCCAAGCTACTGATCTCCATGGATTTTCCTCAGATCTCATCAATTGGCCCATGAGGCTTTCTTCCTCCCCTTTGAGAAAACCATACCCATCATCATCATCGAAAATTATCAAGAACTGTGATGGGTCTGTGATTATACCCTATCTGCAAGTTACCAAGTGAGCATGCCACTATTTATTTCATAAATCTCTGGCCTCCTGAGTCATTGACAGGACTCGTTATTCAGAGCAGTTACAGCATCCAGAGTACCAGCATTTTCTTGCTCTAGTTCTCTGAGACCCAGTTCCCAGAGGATGACACAAAGAGTGCCAGGTGAGATCTATGCATGCAATGGGTTACCTTACAGGAGAGGTAAGCTTAGGAAGCCGATTGTTTTATGGAGAGTGAGCATGCCTGCCTCAGCCTCTAGTGGGAGAAACTATGCTGTCTTCTACACAAACATCCTTAAAAGATGTTCACAACACAGGGTGGGGAACTTGGATGAAGGGGGTGAGAATGTATCAACTCCCAGTTATAAGATAAACAAGTACTGGGAAGTGATGGACACATGATGGCTACAGTTACCACGGCTGTATGGCTTATCTGAAAGTCACTAAGAGTGATCCTAAAAGTTCCCATCACAAGGAAAAAACATTTTTTCTCTTTCTCTCTTGCTACATTTTTCTTTTTGCATCTATATGAGATGATGGATGTTAACTAAACTTACTGTGACAATCATTTTGTAATATATGTCATTATACTGTAAAATTTAAATTTATACATTATATGTCAATTATATCTCAGAAACAAAAAACAGAAAGAAAAAAGATGTTACTGAATTAAAAAATAAGTTTTCCTAAATGTATCCTATAGCTACAATACAATCCCAATAATCCCAGCAAACTTTGATATGGAAAGTGCCATGATGATTTTAATATTTACATGAAAATGCAACGAACCTGAAAAACAGCCAAAAGCAATCTTGAAAAAGAACTGGAAGACTCATATAGCCTTACATGAAAACCTACTACCAAGTACAGTGTTATTTATAAAGGATCTGTAGAGATCAATGGAACAAGCAAAAGAGATGAGCCCAATAGACTCTCATTTATATGGCGACATGATTTACTTCACTTATTTATTTATTGTGACATAGGCTTCCAAAACAATTCTTTTGGTTGAATCTTTCTAATAAATGGTACTGGAATACTGGAAATCCACGTTTTAAAAAAAAGTGAACCAGAACATTTATACACAGAAATTAATACGCGATTATAGGCCTAACTATAAAAGTCAAAACTATGAAGCATTTAGAGCAAAATACAGCCCATAATCGTTGTCACTTGGGGGCTGTGGAAAGGGTTCCTTAGGTCACAAAAAACAATAACCATGAAAGAAAGAAAACTGTTCAACCAGACTTCATCAAAATACAATGCTGAGAAAATGTGTAAACAAACCATAGATTAGAATATAATATCCATAACAAGTAGGTCCAAGTACTGGTCCCTAAGACTAATAAAGAATTCAATAATGAAAAGACAAGTATAATTAAAAAGTGGACAAAAGATTGGAGCATACACTCCCAAAAGAAGATAAATGAATGGCCAGTAAACTCAATAAAAAATAATCATTTATGAGGCAAATGCAATTTAAAACTACAATGACACACCACTACACATCCATTAGAAGGGCTGAAACACCAATAGCAAGCACGTGGGACACTCACACATTGTTGGTAGAATTTTAAAACGGTACAGCCACTTTGGTAAAAGGTTTGACAGCATTTTATAAACCTAAACAAATACCAGCCATACGACTCAGCACTTTCAATCCTAATTACTTACCCCAAAGGAATGAAAACATACCTCTACAAAAAGATTTGTCAATATAAAGCTACTTAGCAGCTCTGTTCACAATGGCCCAAACCAAAAACAGCCCAAGTTTCCAACAAGTAACTGGAAACACTGTGGTAAGTACTTACAACACTACTCAACAACAAAAAGAAATTATCTAGTGATTCATGCAAGAGCATGGCTCAGTCTCAAAAACATTGAGCTGACTGAAAAAACCTTACTCAAAAGAATATTTACTGTATGATTCCACTTAAATAAAAATTCTTGAACAAGCCCAAACCAACCAACCAAACAAAAACACCCTATTCCACAAAAACAAACAAAAAAAATACAAAGGTTCGTAGGGAATTGATTAGGAAGGGGCATCAGTGAAATTTCTGGGGTGATAGCTTTTTAACTTAATAAGCTTTGGGGTTGAACAGGTGTACACCTTTGTTAAGCCCAGCAACTGGTGTAATATTTAAGAGCTGTGCATTGCACTGTTAGAAAATTTTATATCAAAAGAAAAAAAGACAATAAACAAATGTGGACTAATGAAATGCATGCTGAATGAAAATTTTTAGGGGGAAGCGTACTGATGTTGGCATTTACTTTAAAATGTGTTAACAAATAAGATGTATTGATAAATGGGGAGAGTGGGAAGAACAGTAAAATGTTCATGGGAGAATCTATGTAGTGGGCACATGAATGTTAACTGTAGAACTCTTTCAACTCACATGTTTAAAATTTTTTTTAATTTTTTTTTTTTTTTTAATTGGGGAATATTGGGGAACAGTGTGTTTCTCCAGGGCCCATCAGCTCCAAGTCGTTGTCCTTCAACCCAGCTGTGGAGGCCACAGCTCAGCTCCAAGTCCAGTCATGGTTTTCAATCTTAGCTGCAGGGGGCACAGCCCACCATCCTATGTGGGAATTGAACTGGCAACCTTCTTGTTGAGAGTCCATGCTCTAACCAACTGAGCCATCCAGCCGTCCCTCTGGAAGCTCAGCGGCAGCTCGTTGTCTTCAATCTAGTTGTGAAGGGCGCAGCTCACTGGCCCATGTGGGAATCAAACTGGCAACCTTGTTGTTCAGAGCTCGCGCCCGGCCACCTCTAAAACTTTTTATAATTAAGAAATCCTGAGGAAAAGTCAATATTCATCCTTGATTTTTAAAACTCAGAAATACAGGAGTCTGCAAAAACTACTAGGAAAAATAAGTGAATTCAAAGTCACGTGGTTAAATTTTTAAAAGTCAAGTGAAAGTCAAATTTTTAAAAAGTCAGGTGAGTTTTTATATAGCAGTAGTAAACAATTAGAAGATGAAAAAACTTTGCTCTCCTTTTTATAGTATAATCAAAAGCAAAATGCTAGGAATAAATTTAATACAGTAAAAAAAGGTCTAAAACATCTACAGTGAAAATGACAAAACATGGCTGAGAGAAATTAAAGAACACCTACAAATTGAAAGATACTCCTTATTTATAAATTGGCACACTGAATATTATTTAGTTGTCAATTTTTCCTAAACTGATGCAACAAAATCCCCATCAAAAATCTCCAAAACTTTTAAAAATAGAAATTGACAAATTAACTCTCAAATATTAACAGTTAAGAATCTAGAATGGTCAAAACAGTCTTGAAAGAGAAGCACAAAGTTGGTGGGTTTACATTACCTAAATTCAAGACTTAACTATAATGAAAATGAAAATGACAATAGTAAACACTGATGAGAATGTAAGACTAGAACTCTAATTGCTGGTGAGTGTCACAACCACTCTCAAAAATTATTTGGCAGTTCCCTAAACGTACACCTACCATAGCAGTTATGCTCCTACGTATTTACCCAAGAGAAACAAGAACATATGTCCACAAAAAGACCTGTATAACAATGTTCTCTGTAGTTTTATCTTAACAGCCAGAAACTTAACCAGCCCAGGAACACAGCTACAGAAAAGTAGATAAAATGAAGTATATTCACAGAACGCACTGCTGCTCACAATAAGAGAGTACTACTACAAAGTCACATGTATTAATCATAGTGCCGAGCAAACGAAACATACTGCATGATTCCATTAGTACGAGGTCCCAGAAGAGGCATAACCAACCTGTGGTGAGAGAAATCAGAACACTGGTTGTCTGTGTTTGGGGAAGGCGGTGGAGGGTGAGAATGGGAGAATGTGGGGGGCGGGGGGTACAAGAAAATTGAAGTGGTGGAAATGTCCTATCTCTATCAAGGTACATTTGTCAAAACTTCTACTAACTGTATACTTAAGTTCTATGCATTTATTGTATGTAAGTCATACCTCACTTAACAAACTTAACAGGAAAAACCGAAGGCAGCTCTTAGAAGAGCTGCTTCTGGCAGGTAACATCTAAACTGCTGCTGGGCTTTCAGAGACCTGTATTATTCTCACAGACGGAGCTTCCTGCACAGCGCATGGCCAACTAGGACTCAATTTAATAAAAATGGGGGCACAAGTTCCTATGGCAAAAGTGGTGGGGAAAGCATTGCCAAGTCTAACGCCAAAGATGAGAGAGTAATAGGTTTCAACAGAAACACTGAAAAGATGTTACAGTGTATTTTTAAAAAAGGAACCACCATGAAACAAAACTGACAAGCTATGAAAAGTACGAATTAAGAGGCTACTAATCTTACCACATAAGAAGCTCTTTCAAATCAGTAAGGCCAACACTACGACAGAGTAGCCTGAACTGTGAGTAATTCATAAGAGAAAATAAAAACCTCAACAAACCTATCAATAATGTTTAACTTCACCAAAATGAGATGCCATTTTGTCTGTAAGGCCTTTAAGGGTGTGATGAAACGACTTTAACTGGTGAAGGTGTGTGAGCTGTGTTATTTTTAGGGAGAGCAATTGAACAATGAACATCATAAGGGTTTAAAATAATCTTATCCTACATTTAAGAATTTAGTGAGGCATAAACTCTAGGAAATAACTTAACAAATGCTCAAAGATGCTCATGGGGCCAAAGAGAAGAGCAGACAAGGGGAAATCCATGTGGCTGCAGCATGTGTGACTGCACCTGAGAATGTACCTACTCAGCTGCTTGCTTCTAACCAGGCTCTCACGGCCTTTCATCGTAAGATATTGTGGGGACAGAGTCCCAGAGAGCAGTTTCCAGGCTCTCAGCCTCGCGTGGGGAGGTGCTGGCTCGGGTAGTGAATGACCATCGGCTGTAACTGGTTGGCCATCGGCTGTAACCGGTTGGCCAATTGGCTACTGATGTAACTGCGGGGCTGCATTGATTGGTTGGTTGGTTGGCAGGCAGAGAAGTGAATGGCGGACTGAGGATCGTGTGGCTACTACTGCGTGTGTCTCGTCGTCTGCCAGAGAGAATATAGTGGTATGACTCCCCTATCTATGGCTCCGTGGGTGTTCCTTTTTGGCCTAGCCATATCCTGCGTTCTTATGTGGGGAGCGGGAGCTGAGACCCTGCAGGCTACCCCGCACAACAGATATATAACCATAGGTACACTGAATTTCAGATTTGAATTCCTTCAATAACTATTAATATTAATAGACATAAAGGGAAAAAGCCACAGGAATACAATAGACAGATCATCCAGACAAAAAATTAGTAAGAAAATAATGGCCTTAAATGTCAAATTAGATGAGAGTAACTTAATACATTTATAGAATGTTGCATCCAAAAACTGCATAATTTTTCAACTGCACACAGAACATTCTCCAGGACAGATCACATATTAGGCCACAAAACAAGCCTCAATAAATTCAAGAAAATTTAAATCATATTAGCATCTTTTCCAAATGCAATGGTATAAACCTAGTGTCAACCACAGGAAGAAAACTAGACAAAACACAAATACATGGAAACTAAATAACATGCTACTATGCAATCAATAGATCAAACAGGAAATCAAAAACTATTTTGAAACAAATGAAAATGAAAACAACTCTTCAAAATTTATGGGATGCAGGAAAAGGAGTTCAAAAAGGGAAGTTTGTAGCTATACAATCCTATCTCAAGAAACAAGAAAATTCCCAACTAAACAATCTCACTCTACAACTAAAGGAATGAGAAAAAGAAGAAACAAACCCATGTATACAGAAGGATGGAAATAGCTAAGATCAGAGTGGGAATAAACAAAATAGAAATTTAAGAAACAATAGAAAAGATCAATAAAACTAAGAGCTGGTTCATTAAAAAGATGAAACAAAATTCAGAAAACTTTAGCCAAACTCATCAAGAGAAGAGGACACAAATAAATAAAACCATAAATGAAAGAAAAGTTAAAGCCAACACCACAGAAATACTAAGAATCATTAGAGTACTATAAATAATTAAATGCCAATAAATTCTACAATCTAGAAGAACTGGACAAATTTCTACAAGTATGTAACTTTCCAAGGCTGAACCAGGAAGAAATACAAAATCTAAACTGACCAATTACTAGCAATGAAATTGAAGCAGTAATCAAAAAACTCTCAACAAATAAAAGTCAGACACCTTCACAAGTGTATTCTACCAAACACTAAAAGAAGAATTAATACCTATGTTTCTTAAACAATTTCAAAATATTGAAGATGAAGGAACACTTCCAACTCATTCTATGAAGCCAGCATTATCCTGATACAAAAAACAAACAAAAACATTAGCGAAAAAGGAAATTACTGGCCAGTATCCTCAATGAATATAGATGCAAATATTCTCAACATAATATTAGCAAACTGAATTCAACAATACATTAAAAGGATGATAGACCATAACCAGGTGGGCTTTGTCTCAGGGATGCAAGGATGGTTCAACACCCGTACTGCAATCAATATGACACATCAACAAAATAAAGCATAAAAACCATATGATTATCTCAATAGATGCAGAAAAAGCATTAGAAAAATTCAACATCCTTTTATGATAAAAGCTCTCAGCAGAGTAGGTCTCAAAAGAACATATCTCAACATAAGTGCTATATGTGTAACTCATACAACTTAACACCAAACCAAACCAAACCAAACCAAACCACCTCACAAACAATCCAGTTAAAAAATTGGCAAAGGACCCGAATAGACATTTCTCCAAAGAGGACATACAGATGGCCACAGACACGAAAAGATGCTCAACATCACTAACAATCAGGGAAATACAAATCAAAACACCAAGGAGATTTCACCTCACACCTGTCGGAACAGCTATCATCAACAAGACAACAAAGAACACGTGTTGACCAGGATGTGGAGAACGGGAACTGTGGGTGGGATTGTAAACTGGTGCAGCCACTATGGAAAACAGTCTGGGGAGTCCTCAAAAAATTAAAAGTAGAGCTGCCATACGACCCAGCAACTCCACTTCTGGGTATTTACCCAAAGAAAACAAAAGCATTAATTTGAAAAGATAGATACGCCCCTATATTCACGGCAGCATTACTATGTAATAGCCAAGATATGGGAGCAACCCAGATGCCCATCAATAGATGAATGGGTAAGAGGATGTGGTACGTGCGTGTGCGTGCGTGTGATTGAGTAATGAAACAGAATGAAATCTTGCCATTTGCGACAACATGGATGGACCTAGACGATATCATGCTACGTAAAATATTATAGTCAAATACCATATGATTTCACTTATGTATGGAATCTAAAAAAAAAGGAGAATAAAATAAAACAAACAGATACAGAGAACAAGCTGATGGTTACCAAAAGGGAGAAAGGTAAGGGATGAGAATTTTTAAAATAAATAGATGATAAATAAAATTGAATTATATAAAAACAATGACAACTAAAACTAGCCTTATTAAATGTAAGTGTGCTAAACCAACACAGTGTAACAAAGAATGGTTAACATAATTCTGTATTATTATACATTCATCAATATGTCCTTGAAGCAGGTTGGTAGAATTAAGGTATAGGAATTTTCAATAGCCATGTTTTCCAAAGTGTTCAATGGTTAACTTTCTAACCAAAAACAAGGGAGAAATGCTATGATTTAGACTGTAAGTTACTGTGAATTTCTATCCATTTCACAAAAACTGCACAGAACAGCACTATCATTACCCTCATTTTCCCTCCTCCCAAACCAACGCTAGACACCTGGACGATGAAATGCCTCTCAGTATGTCCATAAGAAGGTATATGGAGATTATGTATGTTGTTACCCTCCCCCTTCCCAGTATGAGCCCAAGAATTCTATATGCATACAGATTAAATGGATCCCTTTTGCCAAAAGTTTAACATTTATCATATCTATCCGTATTTTCTTATATGACTTACACAAGGAAAAATGTATTAAAATTTTTTAAAGGCTAGGCCATTTAGAAATTTTGTAAGTCACATCTCTGATGTTTTGTTCTGAATAAGAGTAGGATGGTATCTGGTACAAATGAAACCACTTGCTTCTTGCATACTTGACAAACAAATCACAAAGTGAATGAAATCTATACATGTATAAACAAGGGTGAATCAGAACTTCTACTGCACAGCTGCTCAACTGAAAGACTATAAAAACATAGTTCATAACAACTGTATTATTCTTCAGATACCTCAAAGTAGAATAAAACACTTGTTATTTTTCATTGACAACACAAACCAAAAATGCTCAATAGAGAGCTTGAGGAAATAATAAAGAAATTCCTGTTTTGAATCAGAATGCTTGCTACTATGCTTTACTGTCTAGTTTCATTAAATGGATATAGACAAAGATGAAACTGTTCAGGAACTGAAAATAGATAAACTAGGATTTCTGAGGTTGGAAATGTTCTATCTAGTTCTATTTTCATAATAAAACAGCAAAGTTAAAAACTACAGTGCCACTGGCAAGCATCCTATTATAAAAACTTTGTCAAAGTGTTCACTTTCAAACCTAAATGTTAAAAAAAAAGGGCAAACATAAATGCCAAGACATGCCAAAATTAAGTAAGCAAAGTACATACCAGGCACACAGTAAGCACTTAGTAGAAGTGCTTCACTGAAGCAATTTGATGAAAATCCTTCTCATGATTATAAGCTGACTCATGGAGAGAGCATCTCTGTGTTGAAAACCTCTGCTAAGTCCTCTGCTAACAGGAATGAGAACACCCAACCAGAGGAATAAAACCTACTCTGGGGTGAAATGCAGCAAAGCTGTTCTCGAGTCCACAAAAGACTATTAAAACTACACACACATACACTTGCACACACATACTCAGACCAATTACAAACAAATACAGCATTTAGGAATCAGAATATAATTGCTTTGGTCAGAAAGCAAAATCTCTACTCCTGCATGGAGATCCTAGGTGATGTGACAGAAACCATCTTCCCGTATCACAAAGCAGGCTCCCAGCAGCCACCTGTCGTAACGCCAATGAGAAACACTAGGGGTCAGCGCAGAGGGTAATGGGAACTTCAGTTTCTTCTGTCATAGCGTGAACATTAGAGGCAGAGTGTGAGCTAGACCAGGGGTATCGAGCAGTTTTTGTGAGAAAGCACCTCTTTATATTTTCACCAAAGCCCTTCTAGGGGAGAATATATAGGAAACACTACCACATATGATTTTAACAAAAAAACCCCAACAAGCAAGAGACTGTCATGGAAGTGGTAGTCAATATTTACAGACTCTAAGTCTGGAAACCTAGTTTTGAGATCTGCATGTAAGAGGTTCTGATCTAGAGACCATGCCAGTCTGGCTGGAGGCCCTTGAACCAGATGGATTCTAGTAAAATCTAGTTCCACTAACCACAGTCAATCCAATTAATTACACCAATACATATGGAGTTCCTACAACACATCAGGTTTCTTTCTGCTTTTGCTGAGGATACAGGAGGAAACAAAAACAGTATTTCTACATTTTGGAAGTTACATTCAAGTGAAAGGAATCAAACAAAATAAATGTGGAATATATTTACTATATAACACGATGTTAAGAGAAAAACCATAGGAACAGGACAGGGAAAAGGCTCAGGAGGAGGTAAGCCGTGTGCATACCTAGAAGAACATTCAGTCGGGGGGAACAGCAGACACAAGAGGCAGGAGTGTGCCTGGAGTGTGAGTGAAAAACAGCAAGAAGGCCAGGGAGGCTCAAGTGGAGTTAATGGGAAGAATGAAAAACACTAGGTCTGAAAGGGGGGATGAGGGGGGTGGGGGGAGGGTGGCGCAGGCATTATTTAGTGCTTTGTAGCCATACTATATTTGGAGTTTGCTCTCAATAAGACATAAGCCATGGAAAGGATTTGGGAAGAAGAATTGTATCTGTTTTACATTTCAGAATTACAACTCCTACTTGGTGGAATTAGGCAGAACAATTGATAGGCTACTGTAATAATCCCAGTGAGAGAAGATGCCACTTGTGTTACCGTAGGCAGGAAGAATAGGACCACAAGGGAGGGGGAGGGGGTAGAAAAGGAAGGAGGAGACAAGGTCAGCAGCTAAGGAAAAAGTCCACTACAATCCAGCCAGAATTGGATTTTGGCAGCTAGAGGGCAAATCAAGATGCCATCTTGTCCCTTAAGGTGAATTTTAGCTGATTATAATTGATTATAACGCTATTAGCATGGCAGCCAAGAAAAATCTCTACCCATTCCGCCACGACAGTTCCGAGACCCAAATAAGGACAAAAACGCCCCCTTCCGACAGGAAGTAGTGGTCAGCAAGGACTCGCTTAGGAATGCCTACAATGCTACTAAAGTCCAGAATATTACGCCTTTTCATTTTTAGGGCAATAAGTTCCCAACCACCACTCCTCTTCCGGGCAGGTACTCGTCTCCCAACCTGCCCGCTCTCTCCATCTTGAGAGTGTACTATCCATCTCTAATAAACCCACTGTGTGCGTGGCGTACCTGGGGCATCCCTGAATTCTTTCCTGCGATGAACATCAAGAACCCGTCTTCCGGCAACACTTCGGAGCAGAGTGGTGTTGTGGCGGATGGTGGTAAAGACTCTATTTTTAAAGGAGTGCTAATAAGATGTCCTGATAGACTGAACGCAAGATGAGAGAAAACAAAGAATGAAGACTACCCAAGATATTTAGCCGGATAATTGAAAAGACAGAGTTGACATTTACTGGGATATGAGAAGATGTATGAGTTCGTTTTGAAACACATTAAGAAGAGAAGCAGAATAGACCATTTAACTCACACATCCGGAATGTGGGCTAAAGACAGACATTTGGAATTCATAGGCATTAAAAGTCATTAAATCTATGAGATCATGAAGGGAGTTAAGTAAGGATAAAGAAAAAAGGAAGGATTTTGAGGGTGGCCCTGAGACACTCAAACATTTAGAAGACAGAATGAGTGGGAAAATTTAGTAGATAATTGTAGAGAAAGAATAAGGAGTGATGTTGGAGGAGAACCAAGAAAATGATACTCCAGAAGCCAACCATTTTGGGTGTGTGTGTGTATGTGTGTCAGTTAATCATGTCTGATGATCTTAACAGATCAAATTAGATTCGAAAGAGTGGTAATTCAGCTATGAAAGATGTTAACAAAGCCTTTCCACTGAAAAAAAAAAACAAAACAGCTTAAAACTTGACAAAGATGTCAAGAGCAACCATTTCAGGCCTCTGGAAATCCCACAAAGTACCAAAAAAGGCAAACAATAGATTGAGAAGCATATATTCATTTTTAAAAACCTGAATTTTGGGTAAGAACAGCGAAAGTCCGTGGGCCTTCTTGCCTGGAGCTGTTCCCCACCACAGCACTGACAGCGTGATAGTCCTACCACTGTGGGGCTGGCCTGGAAAACTTACAGCTTAGCTGTCAAGTTGAACTAACTTGATTTGAGGCAATTAACAGAAGACCCATGCCAAGAAAAGGCTGCAGCTTTCTTAGCCAGAGGTTGAGGTCATGGCCATGGTGAGTGACAGAATGGAGGCATAGGTAGGCATTTAAAAGGAGATCCTGGAAATGAGATAGCAATTGAGGGGTTTGAGGAACATTCCACATGCCCCACATATAGTGGACACTGAGTGCAGTACCACAGAGTAAAACCTGGGGCAGCCTTGAAAGCTACTCAACTCTGAATGAACTCCCAACACAAACACAAATCCAATGCAGAGGTGTTTGACTACAACCTCTGACCAAAACTTGGCTCACAATAAACTATTGGAGTGACCCCTAAAAAGTCAAGCCAAAAAAATAAAGATTAGAACTAGGGTGGAGGGAGCCAAGCAGAGAAATCAGTGGCTACACAAAGCAAGGGTGACAAGATTCCTAGGATTAATTACATCCAAACAAGTGACTTAAAACACAAACACAAAACAAAAATAACAACTCAGGAAAAAAAAAATCAAAATCCTGAAACACACAGAAAACACCAGTAAAATATTAATCATACTCAGAAATAAAAAGTCAATCAATGGAAACTGTCTCTAAGTTACCCATAATTTGAGTTTGGTAGAAAAAGACTTCAAGTAAACTATCATATACATTTTTAAAAATGGGAAAAGCCATGTTTAAAGAACTGAAGGCAAACATGATGGCAATGACTCAAATAGGGAACTAAGAAATAGACAACAAAAATTCTACAGTTGAAAACAGTTAACTGAAATGAGGAATTTACTAGATGGGCTCAACAGTGCATTTGAGATGAGAGAAGAAGGAATCAGTGAATTTCTGAGAGATCAATAGACTTTACCTAAACTGCAGAACAGAGTGAAATATTAAGGGGAAGAAAAACACAACAGGAATAGAAAATGCATTTTAAGATATAATGGCTGAAAACATTTCAAATATGATGAAAAGTGATTATTTTCAGGTTAAGAAGCTCAACAAAGATCACTTAATATAAATAGTAAAGGATCCTTAGGTGGAGATACAATAGTTAAAGCACTACAGGCTAAAGACAGAGAAAATCTTGAAACCAGTAGGGAAAATAAGTTAGCATGGTTGGCTTTTCATTAGAAATGAAAAGCAGGGAAATCACATAATCAAAGTACCAAAAGGAAACCAACCAAGAATTCTACACCCAGCTGAATTATCCTTCAAAATGAAGGCAAAATAAAGGTATTTCTAAATAAATGATACTGAGAAAATCCATTGATCGCTGAGCTGCCTAACAAAAACACTAAAGGAAGTATTACAGGTGAAAAGGAAAAGACTGCAGACAGTAATGCAAAAACCAGAGGAAGAAAAAAGAGAACTGGAAATAGTAAATATGTGGGAAAATATCAAAGACTGGTTGTGTACTTCAATTTCTTTAAATAAACCAAAACTGTACAAAGCAAAAATTACAACAGTGTAAACACCTAACATATTATATGTAATATATATGACTATAATAGTACAAACAAAGTGGGAGAAAATGGAGATACAATGGAGTAAAGATGATATAGTAATTGGAATTAAAGTAGTATTAACCTGAAGTAGATGGCAATAAATTAAAATGTGTATTATAATCTTTAGAGCAATCACTAAGAAAATAATTCAAAGACATAGTTTTAAAAATCATAGCAATTAATGTGGTGCAGGCAAAACAAAAAAAGGTTCAGCATAAGAGAAAGCAGGAAAGAAAAAAGAAAAATGAGATAAACAGAAAACTGACAAACTAAATTCAACCTTCTCAATAATTACATGAAATATTAAAGAACTAAACACAACAAAGACAGAGGTTGTTAGAACAGATTTAAAAAAGCAACTATATGCTACCTATAAGAAACTTGCTTTAGATTCAAAGATAAAAATAGGTTAGGAGTAAAAGGACAGAAAAAGATATACCATGTCCACAATAACCATGACAGCAATTATATTCACATTAGACAAAACAGCCTCTTAGACACGAAATATAAGTAGAGACAAGGAGGAACATTTCATAATAATAAAATAATATTAGGAAGATATTTCAGGAAGATATAGTAACTATATGCACATACTTAAAGAGTCTCAAAATATATTAAACAAAAACAGAAATGAAAGGAGAAAATCAACTCTACACTTGTAGTTGGAGATTTCAATATCCTAACAATAATTAATAGAACAAAACAGAAAGTCAGCAATGATATGGAAAACTTGAACCCTATCAACCAACTCACCCTATTTGACATTTATAGAACACTCCATCCTATTAACAGCAGAATGCACATTCTTTTGAAATGCACATAAGACATTTACCAAATAGATCATATTCTAGACCATAAAACACGTTTCTATAAATTTGAACGGATTCAAGACATACATAGTGATCTTTACCAACACATACAATAGTCAAACTATTGAAAGCTAAAGACAAAGAAAATCTTGTACACTGACCACAAGGAATTAAATTAGAAATGAAAAATTCTGGAAATTTCCCAAAATTTGACAACAACATACTTCTAAAAATCTCTCATTGGTCAAAGAAAAAAAGTACAGGGAAAATTAGAAAGTGTTTGGACATGAAATAAAATGGAACCATCAAAATGTATGAGATGAAACTGATGTAGTACTTGGAGGAAACTTGTATCTTTAAACTCCTACACATATGCGTGCATACGTGTACACACACACACACACACACACACACACACCACTGATCTAACCTTTCCACTGTGGGAAACAAGAATATAAGACCAAATAAAGCCCAAAGCAAGCAGAAGGTAGCAAATAATAAAGATCCAAGGAAAACTCAATGCCACAGCAACAACAATTCAGAAAAATTTTGAAAAGATCAACAAAACTGATAAACCTTTTAGTTAGACTGACCGAAAAAGGAGAACACAAATTATTAGCATTAGAAATAAAAGAGATGATATCACTATATACCTGGCAAAAATTAAAAGGACTACAAGTAAATACAATGTACTATGAACAACTCTATGTCAACAAATTAGGCAATTTACGTGAAATGGAGAAATGCCTAGGAAAATATAAATTATCAAAACTAACTCCAGAAAAAAAAAGAATACGTATACAGATTTACAAACAAATAAATATACTAATTTAAAGTCGTCCCACAAAGAAAAAAAGCACAGGCTCATATGGCTTCACTTATGAGTTGTACAAAATGTTTAAAGAAAAAAAATCGTATACAAACACTGTCAGAAAACAGGAAAGACCAGTACCCAACTCATTCTATGAGGCCAATATTACCTGGATAGTAAAGCAAAACCAGCCTAGAGCAAAGCCAAACAAAGATATCATAAAACCAAAACTAAGTAACAAACAAAAAACTCCTACAGAACAGTATTTCTCAGAAACATAGACACAAAAAATCCCAAACAAATTCACCAACATATAAATAGGATTATACACAATGTTCAAGTAGGATTTATCCCAAAAATGGAAGGTCAGTTTCACGCCTGAAAATCAACTAACATAAAACACCGTATTAATGGAATATAGGACAAAAAAGACTGTGAACGAAAAAGAGGCTATGCAATAATACATTACAAAATAGTAATAAATAATAAATCTGACAAGCTCAGTGATCAAAAGTCACCTCACAGGGTGCTCTGACCACAAATTCCTAACTGGGCAGGTCATGGTGGGTAGGCACACCTGAGGCCTACAACTTCCCTAGTAAAAAGGTTTCTCTACTCCTTAAGCAAGACCTCTTCATTGTTCTTGTGCATCTAGGTTAACACACCTTTGAAATGCCAGAGGTGTGGTAACCTAGATGCACAAGAACAATGACCCCTTGGAGGCAAAACCACCCTCAACTGTCTGTACACAATCCCTAATTACTGTAAATGTTAAATATTAACTATCCTGCACCCACCAATGGAAAAGAAGTCTCTCTCCATTTTACTTTTCATTCAATCATAAAGATTTCCCTGCCTTCTTAATTTACCACCAATAGATTTCATACCATCTTCCTGTGTTCTCTCCTTTGATTCCAAATGCGTAAAAAGAATTACAAAACTGTCATTCTCCAGAGATTTTCTCAATCGTTGAGAGTTTGCTTCCCGGCATGTCCTCAGTTTGGCTCAAATAAACTTATACAATTTTCTGAAGGTTTGGACATTCTTACGTAGACAAGCCTCATGATCATCTCAATGGCCACAGATAAAGCATTTGACAAAATGCAAATTTATGACCAAAACTCTCAACAATCTAGAAATAGAAGAAAATTTTCTCAACATGATAAGTAAATGTACAAAACACTACAGCTACTATTACATTTAACGTGAAAGGCTGAAGATATTCCCTTAAATGGAAGCAAGATGTTTGTTCTTGGTTCTCCTATTGTCTATCATACTGTAGGTTCTACATAGCACAAAAAGGCAAACGCATATAGACTGGAAAGAAGTAAAACTGTCTGTATTAGCAGATTATATGATTCAGTATGCAGGAAAAAGGTAAGGAATCTACAAAATAACCATGTGAACTAATGAGTTTAGCAAGGTTGGAAGATACAAGACCAGTACATAAAAGTCAATTGTATTTCTATATACTAGCAATGGGCAATCCAAAAATGAAAATAAGAAAGCAACCCCATTCAAAAAAACAAACAAACAAACAAACAAAAAACTGGGGCAGCCAGATGGCTCAGTTGGTTAGAGTGCGAACTCTGAACAACAGGGTTGCCAGTTTGATTCCCTCATAGGCCAGTGAGCTGCACCCTCCACAACTAGATTGAAGACAATGAGCCTCTCCTGAGCTTCTGAAGGGGCAGCCAATGGCTCAGCTGGTTAGAGGGCGAGCTCTTAACAACAAGGTTGCCGGTTCAATTCCCACATGGGATGGTGGGATGTGCCTCCTGCAACTAAAGATTGAAAATGGTGACTGGACTTGGAGCCGAGTTGCGCCCTCCACAGCTAGAGTGAAGGACGACTTGGAGCTGATAGGCCCTGGAGAAACACACTGTTCCCCAATATTCTCCAATAAAATTAAAATATATATATATAAAAATATAAAATACTTACGAATCAATTTAATGAAGTTAGTTCTAGAATTTTACATCGAAAGCGTCAAAACATTACTGAGAGAAATTAGAGAAGATCTAAATAAACAGCCTATGGGCTTCCATTTGAGGGAGCTGCACTGATATGTGGCGTGGTGGTCCTACTGTGCCCAGTGGTAAAGAGACAACCAGTACTCTGGGTGTGTCTTCAAAGAGTGGAAACTGGGAGAGGAAGGAGTTTAAGGCTAAGGATATGGAAGAATCTCAAATACTGTATATGCTCATACAATGTGGTATGGGGTCATGGTGTTGCTTGAAATTTGTGATGAGTCACTAACTGCCAAGGTCCTGGGTAAGCAGGCCACTGGGCTTTGTGTCCTTGAAACATTTCTTTAGATTCTTTGTTTCTAGCTGTCTTCTCTTGGGACAGATCCACAAGTAACACTCTGGAGCAGAATACCAGCCTAATGCAGTACTAACAGTTACAGTTGCTCGGAAGATAAGCATTAACCCCACCAAGCTTGGCAGTAAAACTGGAGAATACGGTAGCGCCACTGGATTTTATAAAATCAGCATGTTGACACAGGCTTGCCTTGTCCGTGCATCAGCCTCATATTCTCTACTCGAGGTGAATTAATCTGATTTTGCTTAATTTGCCCACCTACAGGACCAAAGCCAACCACATCCTAAGACTGACTCTTACTCCAACAGCACAGAGAACATATTCTGTATGTGACCAGAAGACCGTCTGAGTATTTTCATTTTGGCTTATATTCAGGAGCAGCTCCCGCCTGCTGTGCCATCACCAATCCCTGAGCTCTCGTACAGTTGATGCACTGGTGTAATACTCCAGTTGCAAACAGATATATATCTATATATAGATATATAGATATATATCTATATATATATATATAACCATATATATATATCTCTCTATCGATTGATATCTCTCTCTCTCTCTCTCTCTCTCTCTCTCTCTCTCTCTCTCTCTCTATATATATATATATATATATATATATATATATATTCCCATGGCTTGTTTTTAAATAATGTCTTTAAAAAGTCTCTATTTCATAAGGAGTTATTTCCTACCAGGTAGATTACCCTTACTTCCTCTGAAAGCAATGTTTTTGCTGGCCTTCCCAAAAGAAAATTTCAATCACAGAGGAAAAATGGGTGGGGGGTACTTATATTCTGATTGTCCACCTAGTGATCAACCCGAATATTCTGTCATACCTGATTCAGTATGTGATTATCATACCTGATTCATGCTAAATACAACAGCAGGATGGTACAGTTGAAACCCACTGAGCACCCCTCCGTGATTCCATCTCCCATCTACTCCTCAGAGGTAGTCACCATTCCAAATCTGATGCTTACCTGTCAAACAGGTCTTTGAAAAAGTGTACTACTTATGTGTGTGTACCTCTAAATAACACACACCGTTAACCCTTGAACAACATGGGCTTGAACTGCATGGGTCCACTTACACGCGGATTTTTTCCCCAATAAATATCTGTACTAGTTTCCATCCACAGCTGGGAGTCTGCAGATACGAGGGCCAACTGTATGCATTGACCTATGCCATTTTATATAGGGGACTTGAACACCAAAGGGTTTTGGTACCAAATGGGGTTCCTGGAATCTATCCCCCACAGATAGCAAGGGACAATGTTAAGTTTGGAGGGAATCAAAAGTTATACTTGTATTTTCAACTTCCCCGGGGTGGGGGGATCAGAGCCCCTAATCCCCATGTTGTTCAAGAGCCAGCTGTAGTATTGTTTTGCATGGTTTCAAACTGTACACTCTTATAATTTTCACCAATGCTTTTGAAGTTAATCCATATTCATACAGGAAAATCTAGCTCACTTACTGTAAAGGCTGTACAGTATTCCACAATATGAATAATACACTCCTCTATTTATCCATTCTCATGCTGATAGGCATTTGAGTTGCTTCCAATTTTTCTCTATTATAAACAATGCAACAAATATCCTTGTCTATAATTCTTTATGCACGTGGACTACTCCCATAAGGTATACATCTAGAAGAAAAACTGCTAAGTCAGACGGTACAAGCACCTTCAACTTACCTAGATAGTACACTGTTGCCCAAAGTGTTTAACCATTTACACTCCAATCAGCAGCAGTTTCTTCACATTCTTATCAACAACCTAATATTTTTAAGTCTAACTGATAAGAAATGGTAACTTCTGTTGTAATTTGCAATACCCCAATAACTGGTGAGAAGAGAATTCTTATAAAACTTTTTTTCCTATCCTGCTTTTCTTTTCTGTGAACTCATTTACATCCTTTGGGTTATCTTTTCCAATTTGCTTACTTTTCAGAGTTTATACCTTGTATTGTTCCCAATTTCAAAAAAAATACTTTCAACATTCCATTACTATTATGTTTGGAGTAAGCTTGGGTAGATGACTCAACACTAATTTCTTAAAGACTTTTTACCTAGAAAAGTGGTAAATTTTAACAATGTCTTTAACCTATTAAGATGCTGTTATGTTAATGTTGTAGATTACATTAAAGTTTCATGTGTTGAATGATCTTTGTATACCTGGAATATACCTAATTTAGTTATGATTTTTTCTTTTTAATACACTGAATTTTTTTGCTTAAACTATAGGAAACTTTGTGATTATGTTCATATGTATGATAACACCTTAAATCTACTGGTCAACCTAAACATTACAGACATCATGTGCCTCCTGATAGGAAGCAATAGGATGGACACAGTACTATCTCTTAAATATTCTTGCCAAAATGATTAACTTGAATCTAACAAGACTACATCTGATACAGTCATGTGGTGCTTAACAATGGAAATATGTTTCGAGAAATGCACTGTAAGGCAATTTTGTCATTGTGCGATCACAGAGGGCACTTACACAAACCGAGGTGGCATAGCCCACTACACACCTAGGCGACCTGGTATAGCCTGTTGCTCCTGGGCTACAAGCCTGTACAGCATATGTCTGCACAAAACAACATGCACTTAAATCAAGTACAAGAGAAAACGATGCAATCAAGAGACATCATAAACACAAAATGTATGAGGCCGCTGTAACACAGCATTCTCTTTAACAGCGAACTTTTTTTATAAGTGGAAAGAGTACTCTCTAAAATAATGATAAATAATAAATACATAAACCAGTAACAATCGTTTATTATCAATGTCAAGTATTATGTACAGCACATCATGCTATGAACTGTACTTTTATGACCAGCAGTCCAGGTTTGTTTATACTATCATCACCACAAACATGTTAGTAATGATGTGTGGTGCAATGACAACTATGATGGCTACAATGTCACCAGGCAATAGGAATTTTTCAGCTCCACTACAATCTTAGGGGACCACTGTCATATCTGCAGTCCGTCGCTGACCAAAATATGACTGCAATTATCAATTTGCAGTAAATACAATGGATAGAAAAAACAGTTAAATGATACAAGGATGCAATCGGCTGGACCAAACTTGGAAAATTCTACAATGCAAATGACTTGCTTCCTGCAATAGATGAGTGGAATGAAGAAAAAATAAAGGGAAAATTGAAAAATATTTAAGAGCTGTCGACAAAATGCAAAGCAGAGTCAAAATTTGGATTCTAATTAAAACAAACCAACTATAAAAATTGCATTGTTAAGTCAATTTGCAATGTTACTGGTATAATAATAGTGTTATAATTATGTTCTTAAAATCCTTATAGGTTAGAGATATATACTGAAGTGTTGATGGAAGAAATGACAAATCTTGAATTTGCTTTAAAACACCCCAGAAACAATAAACGAAATGAACCAGAAAGATAAATGTGAGAAGTTATAGATGAAACATGAATGGCAAATTATCTAACTGTTAACTCTAGGTGATTGGATGATGGGATCATGAGAGATTATACTATTCTATTTGTGATACAATTTAAAACTTTTTATAATAAATCATTTAAAAAGAAAACCAAACCAGAAATCAACCCAGTCTCTCTTTTTCTTTGCTCTGGAAGTACCTCCAGTCATGTGCCACATAATGACATTTTGATCAATGAGGGACCACATATACGACGGTGGTCCCATATAATTATATTGGATTATAAGCAGAAAGTTTGCGATTCTTAAGAAAAGGCTGGACCTGACCACAATGCTGAATTTACCATTCGCTCTGGGTGGTTTAAACAGACGAGGCTCAGCATGCTGTCCTGCTGAGGGGGCCAGGGGCTGGCAAGGGAGAGCAGTGAAGTGGGTTAGGGAGGGGACGAGCCTGAGAGTCCACCACCAACTGGCCCCCACCCTCTTCTGCACACACACCTGTGTGCAGACTCACTTCCCTTTCCTTCCCATTTCTATCTCTTTCTTCCCTCCCTTCTTCCCTTCCTCTCTCTCTCTCCCTTTCCACCTACTCCCCCTTTTATTATCTCTCTTCTCAAGCTCTGTCTCTGGGTCTCTGTTCCCCTCTTGTCTCCTCCTCTTCCTTCCCTCTCTCCCTCCTCCTATTTGCTCACTCCAGAGTCCTTCCCTGCCCCCCACCCTAATACACGCACATATGCACTTCATCTTTTATAGCATATTTTACTGTACATTTTTCTATGTTTAGGTATGTTTTGATATACAAATACATCTGTTACACTTGCCTACAGTATTCAGTGCACTAACAGGCTATACAGGCTTGTAGCCTATGTACCGTGTTTCCCCGAAAATAAGCCCTAGCCGGACAATCAGATCTAATGTGTCTTTTGGAGCAAAAATTAATATAAGACCCGGTAATTATTTATTATGTTATATCATATCATATCATATATCATATCATATCATTACTGGGTCTTATAGTAAAATAAGACCGGGTCTTATAGTAAAATAAGACCGGGTCTTATAGTAAAATAAGACCGGGTGTTATAGTAAAATAAGACCGGGTCTTATATTAATTTTTGCTCTAAAAGACGCATTAGAGCTGATGGTCTGGCTAGGTCTGATTTTCGGGGAAACACGGTAGGAGCAACAAGCTACACCCCAGAGCCTGGGTGTGTAGTGGGCTGTCCATCTATCATGTTCGCACAAGGATGCAACTGCCTAACAATGCATTTCTCAGAATTTATCCCCATTGTTAAGCAACACATGGCTGTATATAAAATTTAAGAGAACCCGTTCCTTTTAATTTCTGGTAGAACACATCAGTGAGCTCTCTTGGCCTGGTACCAAGGTAGGCTGGGGGGTATACAGACAACTGATTCAATTTCTTTAATGGTTTCCTACTCTTCTTGAGTCAATCTAGGTAAGTTATTTCCTAGGAAATCGTTTTATACATAAATTGAGGAAAGAGTGAAGATAGGGAATATATAAAATGGAGTCACTCTAACCAAGCAGCAAAAATTAACATTATGAATGTTGAGACATGAGGATAAAGACTCCATTCTTGTTTTTACTGGCCTGGGAACTTAAACTTTATTTGAACTTTCAAATCCTGCACCAATGCTTGGATATACATCTGACATTCCAGATAACCCTCTCATTACCCCCCGAAGGACTCACATATCCAGACCACCTAATTATCCCCTGTAGGACTCAAATATACATACACCTGACAGCCATTATCCAGAGCACCTGACATCTGACTAATACCTGTCCTTGACCAATCAGGACTGATGATTCTCAAGAATGTCCTCTTTTACTAGAAGAACCTTTAACTTTTCTTTCTTCTTTGGAACGCTTCTGCGTTTTTCCCTAGCTGTATTCCTAGTATGCACACTCCAAGGCCCTTGGATAAACTGTCATTTATTTCTAGCCAAAGCTTCCAGACTATGAATTCGTTTCACAAAAGTATTACAGTGTCTCACACTTTTGGTACACAATTATCTGCAGTTCTCTTACCTTTTAAATGTTTGTTGTACAGATAGAGATGACATCCTCCTTCTAATTCCTACTGCAATTTATTTTAATCATCTTTCTTTATAAATCCTTTATAAATTCTGTCACATTTTGCATCTTTTCAAAAAAATAACGTTTGGGATTGCATCCTTGTTTGGGGGTTATTTTCTATTCTTTTTATCATCCCCCCCTTTTTTTTTTTACTTTATGCTGCTGTCCTTTAACTTGTAAGTTGGGTACTTAAAAATTTTTAGTAACCATTCACTTCTAGATGTTCTCTTAATTCCATTATGATTTCGTCATTGACCCACATGTTATATAAAAATTTTCAAATTTTTGAAAAGCACAAAATTAGAAATTCAGTTTCTAATTTAATAAATTATGATCAGAGAATATCATATGACATGATATTAATATTTGCTGCTTTGTGGCTGTGTGGGCAGCTTTTGAATGCATCTCTTGTATTCTAAAATAATGTTATCTACGTATTAAAGGCAAAGTTCTTTATGTTTACTAGCTCAAACAAATTCAAGCTATGCAAATCTTCTAACCTTTCTAATTTCTCTCTGGTTCAATCTACAAGTTATATATGGAGGACTCATTTAACAATCCTCACTGACTGTAGACACAAAATTATATTAGCTTCGTTTTCCATATTTTGAAACTGTGTTACCAAAGGCATACAAGTTTAAGATTAATTTCATGGAGAATTGTTCTTTTTTATTAAAAAAATCACTGTATAACGACCATTCTGCTCCTTTTTTTGTCTTAAAACTGTGTCTTATTCAACCTGAAAATGTGACTTTATCTGAAATACTGACACGTAGTCCTTTTTGATTTGTTGTAATTACAAATATATTTGTATTGGTATTTATTTTGAGCATGTCAATCTATTTACCCTCTTTTTTACCCCTTCTTTCTTATAATTTGCGTTTTTAATAGTTACCCTTAAAAGCTTTAACATGCTTATGTTTTATTAAAATCTAGTTATTTCCTCCCTCCCAAATAAAGAGAAAACATTACTCTTGGTCAACTATATTCTTATTGTTGCTACAAATTTTAGTTGTACCTAATTTATTACGACCAAAATTAGCAACATTATTACGACTGTAATACAACTAATGTGTGTTTACCTGCTATTTCTAATTTCTTTGCTTATAAACCATCTTTTATAATTCATGCCTTTCTGGGTTCAATTTCTTCTTTTTAAAAAACACCTTTTGATGATCCTTTTAGCAAGAGTCTACCAGCGATACAATTTTCAGTACTTGTTCGTCTGAAAGTGTCTATTCCATTTCGTTTCTTGAATGATACTTTGCGTTCAAGAACTCTGGGATGGCTGCTGCTTTCTCGGCTCCATCGCTGGCTTCAGTGATTTCTGTCACAGGGTGTAGTCAGTGGTACTGTTAGTCCTTCAGAGGTCATCTGTCTTTCTCTGTGCTTTCAAGATATTCTTCTTTGCCTTTGGTGTTCTGCAGTTTATCTAGCTCTGGTTTTAATTTTGCTTGGGTTTTAGTGTGCTTCAATTTGAGGACTTTAAAAAAAAATCAGTAATGGTATCTTCCTAGCCATTACCTTTTCCAGTATTATTCTCCAGTCCATCTGTTCTCTCTTCTGAAACATATTTGACTTAAGTTGGGCCTTCTCTGGCTTGATACAGACGTTGGGGTCAACATGAGGCAAGGAAGTAGGATCTGAGTTTATCCCAACATAGATATTAAAAACCAAGTCAGATTGAGACCAACTTCTGCGTTACATATTTGTTTTATATAGCTCTGAAAACTTGAAAAAGCATTAATTTCCTGACTAATTTAGATGTCTGAGACACAAAACGGCTTTCTAGGGAACTATCCTTCATAACCTCACACTTCTGGGAATTACCATTTGGCAACAGGAAGGGGTTGCATCACAAAGCCAGGGTCATTTGTAGGAGAATGCCACCAAATGTAAATAGCAAGCAATACCTCGCTGCTGCTAAGTCCTCTGGGAGGATCATTCCTTAGGGAAATAAAACTGACTTTTCTAACCCCCTAAAAACAAGGGATCAGTTGACTCTTTTTCTATTTGCCATGAGGTAGGAAGATGTTCTTAATAAAGTAGTCCATCTGAAACAATTTCTTGCTCAAACCAACAGACACTTGACTAGCTGAGAATTGCCAGGTCTTGAGCACCAAGGTAAACCAGAGAGTTGCTGCAGATAATCTCAAAGAGAACTGACACAGAACTTCTCTTTGAAGCTACAAATGATGAAATGGTCTAGGAATTAGCTAAGTTAAATAACTGGCCTGAAGTGAAAACACTGTATAGTTAGCACTGCCTGACAGCAGTCACTCCAATGCATTAACTGCCCTGCCCCCAAAAGGTAGAGAACTTTGAGATATTTATTTTAATACTTCTTATTCACTATGGGGGTTTATACTTATATGGCTGGAACACAAATAATTAGGGTAAGTAAGCTGTCACCAGGCGGAGTCTGTGTCTTGGTCATGGAAGTAGCGCCTACTTTATGGGCTTAAAACCAAAATCAGAGAAACTCCCCGCCTAAAAAAAAAGAGCACAAGACACTTAACATTTCTTTCAAAGCTAATATATACAGACTATACCAGGGGATCAGATATAATTACAGGGAAGAGGGAATTTTTACTTTTCACCCTGTATAGTGTTTTGTTTAACTTGAATTGTTAAAACAACAACAAAACAGACCAGGTACACACAGATCTTTTGGGAACTCAAGGAGGGCTATCGAGCACTCTGAGTTATTTTTGTTTCTGGTTCCTAGGGGTTCCCTTATTGTCTGTGATTTAACGGAGAATATACACTTTGTGTTGGCTGCTAGACTTTAAGAGGTGGTCAAGAAACCAGACGCACGCGCATGTAATCCAGGTGCTTAAAGGTTTGTTGAGCGCTGGAGTAAAATTGTGTGGGGGCAGTAAGCACAGAGAGCCGCTTCGTATCCAGCACATTTAAAGCAACAGATCTAGAACAGCACCAGGGCAAGAAACCCAACTCAAGAGTTTTCAAGGGTACGAGGAAGCAACCTTTCCTATCTACTCTTTAAAGAGCAAGCCCATAAAATTAAAATACCTTCAACATAATACAGAAGTAGCTTTATTAAAGAAAACATATTCTTGGACATATTACACAGAGCCTGGGCTATGTCTTACGATGCAGGTTTTCCTATCCTCCAAGTCCCTTCCTACTACTTGAGAAAAGGTGGGCCTCTCTTGGTCCTCCAAGGAATCTGCTGCAGGGAAGTGGAGCTCAAACTCGGCCACAGTCTGGGCAACTGCCCCAGCTCAGTCATACAGGTGACCACAAAAGCCACTTAGGGATGGGTGACACACCAACCTTCCAAAAGGCATTCTGGGGCCAACCACTAGGCGGGCCCAGGGACAACTCTACCAGGCGAACCCCAGCTGCACCTCAGACACTGTGTCCTTCAGGCTTGGTGAACGTCCTAGAGGACGTTCATCAAAGCATCACTGTAGAAGCCATGAACAGGTATTCACTAGGAGGAATGTGTACGTGCTTCTGTAACATTCTGCTCACAGCATCACGCTGTCTACTGACATTTATATATTTCAATTGCTTTCTATTTTTAGAGCCTCTGCATCAGAGAAATAAATAACTGCTGTTAATGAATGAATCCCACTCTATACTAGTCTGACCGTCAGTGACAGGCTCTCACTGGACACTCATCACCCACATGCTGACATCTGCATGTTATAGCATCATGAGCCACTGCCAGCACCGACATCAGGGGCACAGGGATAGAGGGAGGGAATACGGTTGGCAAGAGTGGCAGGAACAATTATATGCATTATACATAAAACACTAAAGCTGTAGTTCAAGAGAAAACACAGGAAGTATAAACTTACTAAGATTCTTGTGAGTGTTACTTGTGTCTGTGGAAGGCCGATTATCAGTCTGGCCCCAAGACAGTGATGCAGAACTTTAGTTTGCTCTCTGTACTCAGTGAGATGTTGAGAGGAGCAAGGAGCCAGGAGACAGAGGGGTGGCACTGGCAAACAGATACCCTTCTATTCAGCAAACAACTGACTAACTGACATTTTAAAAAGCTCTCTTTAAATGGGGTATCTAAAAACACAACTCTCCCCTAAATAAGGCAGAGTCCCTAAAATGGCAAGTTTGGAGAACTACCACTAATCAAAATAATCTAATTATTCCGTAACAAGACTCAGAGTCAAACTGTCCTTTTAGATAAGAGTCATAGATAAAGCAGCCATCATTAAGTCAATGTCCCCTCAAAGAGAGGAGTGTGGTAAAAGGGCAGGAAGAAAGGACTGGAGACTGACACTGGCTCTGCCAGGGGACCGTAGCAGATACACAGCCCTATATGTCCTCATCTGTAAAGCAAGGGGAACCAACTCGACGGGTTGAGAAGGTTAAATGACGTCTGTCCTACATTAAGCAATGCACCCAGACCTGCTAAACATGACAGCAAGTAATCCAAGGTGACAATTATGGGGAAAGACACTGCAAGTACAAGAACACAGCTCATACAATTAAGCCCACATTTTTACCGGTGTCTGTTGTTGCAGTCCACAGAACACACCTTCAATTGTGACTTCTATTGTGTGACTCATTGAAAACATCACAAAATAGAACTCATTAAGGAAAGCATAACAAGACACTGCCAGCCACCGACCAAACCAAACCAAAACCTTACCATAAACATAAATATGTACAAATGTACTCTAACTCTTGTACTACTCTGAAAGTACTCTAATGAATCACTGGTGAATAAGCCCAGAATGACCTTAGGACATAGCAAGTAACTGGCACTTAACATACTATTAACATAGTAGGTAATCAGCATTGACCACGAGCTTATTTGGCAACCACTGCTCTAAGGTCTTGAAGTATTAATACATTTAATCCTTGCAAAACCCTCTGAGATAAATCACATCTATCACGCCCTCTTTACGGAGGAGGAACTGAGACAATCCTAGTTAAAACCTAGTCAGTCTAATTCCAAAGTCTATACTCTCTACATTCATGCCGATGGCCTTCAGTTTTAAGTCTATATACAAATATTCAAAGAATTCCAACATATCCTGGATTTTTTTAAAAAAAGCAGCTCCCAGAAAAACAAGTATGATTTGCGTACACACCGCAACAAAGGGGGGATTCCACAAACGGAGTCTGCCCAGGCCTGGCATTCACATGGCAGGCCACTGAGGTCCACAGCTGGGTACAGGAAACTGTTACCTACCTTTGGAGGGTTGCTGTGAGAAGTAACTGATGTGTGTAGGTGTAAAGCATTTTGATGCCTGTCACCTACTGAGACGGAATTTATGTCAGCCATTATTACACCCAAGAATAAGGAGATAATCAGGAAGAATGATCAATGAAACAAACAGTGGTTCCAGGCTGACTCTTAGATTTTATGAGTTTTCCATCCTTGGTGTAACTTACTTTACTGCTTGAATTTTCTATATAAATATATATATTGTGTAAAAAAACAAAACCAAAGCTATTTTATTTGAGGGAAGAAATAACTCTCATTTTGGACAAAAAGCGTATTTTGAGATAATAGGAGTCAGGAAAAAAAGGGAATGAATGAGGCTCCTAGCTGAAATTAACTGCATTAAAAAATAAAACACAGTCGTGAAAGGACGGAAAACAGTGAAGGATGACAAAAGGAGCCTTGAGCAAGTGCTACCCATAAGAAGAATAAGTAAATGGGACAAGCCAATTCATGAAGTGGACAAATCTTTAGGCTGAGTGGAGAACAAATCATCTCCCAGGATTTACCAATTAGGAGATTTTAGAAAGCATTCAGACATATCAAACAGGCAACAAAAATTTTGTAAACATGCTACCCTGATTTAAAACAGACTTCAAGGGCCAACAAAGCTACAAAGAAGGTCTAAGGTTTACTACAGGGAGTTACCAGAAAAAAGTGGAGTCTGTCACAAGTCCTTCGGACCTATGTTTCAAGAATCTTTAGCTAGTTTAGCCCCAAGTAGAGAAGTCTTCCCTTAGAGTAACATTTACAGCGGCTTTTAAATATTTAATCTCATATATGTGAAACTATTTCATACATATCAAAATTTTTCATGATAAACTGGCTACTTCTTAGATACTACTGGGGAGAAAGACATTTTTTTTTAGTACAAAATTCTATTTTTCTTAAGTTCTGGAGATGGATGGTGGTGATGGCTGCACAACACTGTAAATGTACTTAATGCCACTGAACTGCACACATAAAAATGGTTAAGATGGCAAATCTCATATGATGTATATTTTGGCCGTAAGTTTTAATTTTTACTATTATTTTTCTTAATATAAGTTTCTTTTCATTTGAAGTTGCTAGCATTATTATCCCTACAGAGTATCGATTTCAGGATAAAGTTCTGCCTTCATCATTGTACAATGGAAAACAACATAAGCATCCCAACAATGACAGAAATTCAAAATATGAACTGGATTATAAAAAAAGGGACAGTTTCTTATTAACATAGATCCCTCCACCAAGGAACTATTGGAGTTGTCATTCAACAAGCTATACTAAAATTAAAGCAAAATGTTATTATTTGCATTGTACAATTTATTTTATACTTGTTAGAAATATTAGATAATTGCCCTAATTTTTTAATTGGAAAAGATCATGCATTATTATAATGAATCACAGGACTGCTGTGAGGTGGAGAAAAGGTGTTTTTCTCAACCCAGTAGACTTCTCTAGGATGGTTGAGAAAGGAACTGCCGAGAATGTAGCCCCACATTAAATCATATACAATTGCCATGGACAAAAATATCACATCTATACTTGTCAGACGGTTTGGGGTTTCTCTTTCAAATTCTACTGAGGAAATGTGTGAAAATCATCAGTTAAGGATCCTACTATCTTCTTGACCTTTCCAATTCCAGTGTAAAAGGCACCTCAAATTTTCACCTGCCCCAAACTGAGCTCCTGATGCTCCCCCAACCCCCAACCAAGCCCCCCTGTAGTGTTCCCCACCCAGTTCTCAGCTCAGTCATCAACTCCTCTTCTGGTTGGTGCCACTTTCTACTCTTTTCTTTCTCTCACACCCACATCCGGTCTTTCCAGATCCAAGCACCTCTCAATGTTCCCACAGCCACCATCCTGGTCTATGCCACCATCTGTCTCCCGGCTTCTGCCCTTGATACCCTTTAGGGTACCCAGATTAAAGCCTCCAATGGTGTCCCCTCATTCCTCTCCTGACCCCAGGGGGCCAGGACGCCCTCCCACACATCAGGCACTTCCTCTTGCCTCTGCCTCTAAAGTCCTTTCCTTGAATATCTATCTGATGGATAACTCCCTCACTTCCTTTAGGTCTTCACTCAAAAGGTACATTCTCAACAAGGTTAACACCCAAGCTATGTTACCTAAAATTTCAAACTATATCTCAATACTTCATACCCCCCTTTATTTTTTCTCCTTAGCATTTATCACAATCTGACACACTATGCATTTTATTTCATAATCTTGTTTGTTGCCTATCTCCTCTACTAGAAGGCAGGAATTGTTTTGTTCACTGCTGTACCCTAATGTGTGTCAACACAAAGGACGCACGCTCACTGCGCATGTGCGATTCCTACAGGCTTGTGGAATACTGTGGTTCAGATCTCAGTACTCTTAATCTGCCAGAAATGAAACCGTAACTCTGCTCTTCTAACTGTCAAGGTAAGCATTTAGCCAGTCCCAACCTGTCCCTCTTAGCACCAAATGGACAATGAGCATAAAAACTGTCTGAAAAGAAGACACTCCAATACTGAACTTGACCATGATGAAGCCAGGGTTCTAAAACTTGGCGACTGCAAGCTGAGAGCTGTATTTTTCTAATTGCAGGTGGAGACTCGTTAGTGTGTCATAGAATCAATTCTATTGATGACCTTTTATAAAATGAACTAGAACAGAACATTGTATGTTGCATATAGTAGGCTTAATGTTCTTCAAAAACTTTTCGTTTTATATTCTTACATATGCGCAAAGTATATGTGATGTAAAATATATTTTTAACCATGGGCTGCGATCAAGAAAACGTTTGAGAAAAATTGTCCACAAATAATTTTCAGAAGGCTTTGTGACTTCTCTGGTCCTTCCCCCAAAGGGGAAAAAAAGCTATATGGAAAACTTTTAGGGGTGCACATGTATAATTTTCTAGATGGAGAGTCTGTGGCTTTTTGGCAGATTTCAGAAGGGATATTAATAGATAAAAGGGTCAATTCTCTTTTACTTTACCAAAGGGTTAGATATTGGGCTTTCACTGATATTTTCTTAAGAGTCTATCACAGATCAATTAATTGATACAGACTATCTTTCAATCCATCTAGTCAACCTAAAATTCTGAATTTATCCATGAAATAATAATTTTCTTTCACTTAATCCTAACCCAG